>NC_133470.1:121038914-122288914 GCF_048565385.1 Saimiri boliviensis | reverse complement strand
TAGCCGCTTTCATATTATGACATTATATGGCCCACAAATCCAAAAATAATTGCTATCTGGTTCTTTACAAGTTTCCTGACCTTGAATCTATAATATGTAGGGAATCCATGAGCTCCCACATCACCTGTGGGTACCCCGAGTTTGGTGGCGACTAAGGACTGAGAAAAAGACAGATTAAGAGAAAAAGTGTGATAAATACAACTCAAGATGGCCGCCTAAGAACAGCTCAGGACTTCAGATCCCAGTGAAAGTGCAGAGGGTGAGTGGACGCCGCATTTCCAGACGAACTCTTATTGCCCACAGACCAGGAGATACCCAGGCAGAGGGGTCGCCAGCTTCGCAGTCCCAGCCGGTGCGGCTGTTTTGGCCCCCGCGGGGCTGATTCCGCCCGCGCGGCTGCTGTGACCACTCCCTGTTGCTGCGGTTCTCTGTACAAAAGCCACTGGTCTGGGAGCCCTCTTAGCTGGCGAGCAGAGCCCTGAGACGGCAGAGTTGCCCATTCATCTGAAATAGCGAGTCAGGCCAGGAGATTCCCAGGCAAAAAATCCACCAGGAGCCGGCGCCCCAGTTCCAGCTGACTCTGTGAGTCTCAGCACGGGAGATCCCGGAGCCTTTTCAACAAGCGACCGGAACGCGGGGTCCTTCAACTTAAAAGACTCTGAGTCAGGGAGCCAGGTGATCAGGCTCCGTTGGTCCCAGCCCTCCACCCCCAACAACAACGAAAACAAAAACAGTAATTGGAAACCCTCTGGGTTGAGCCCTTCAAACCAAGCACAGCTGAACTAGGACAGTCCGGCTCCGTGGGGGAGGGGCTTCCGTCATTACTGAGACTCTCCACCACTACGGAGGCAGGCTGCCATTGCCGAGGCAACCCGCCGTTGCCGAGGCAACCTGCCACAACAGAGAGAGTCCGCCATAACAGAGGCAGGGCCACCATTGCCGAGACAGTTCTAACTACGCCCATATAAAAAGGACTACAGGGAAGAGCTCAGGGCAGCTGGGCAGAGCCCACAGCAGCTCAGCAAAGCCCCTGTGGGCAGGCAGAGGCTAGGCGTGCTGCTAGCTGGGCGGGTCAGACCTGAAAGAAAAATCAAAAAAGGCAGTAGTGCAATGGAAACTCATAAAGCTCCAACTCCCTGGGACAGAGACAGACAACAGGTGGATAAACCCACAAAAATGGGAAGAAACTAGCGCAAAAAGGATGAAAACTCCCGAAACCAGAACACCTCTCCTCCTAAAAGGGATCACAACTCCTCACCAGCAAGGGAACCAGACCGGATGGAGAAGGAGGGTGATGAAATGACAGAATCAGACTTCAGAAGGTGGGTAGTAAGAAACTACAGTGAGCTAAAAGAACATGTTCTAACCGAATGCAAAGAAAAGAGGAACCTTGAAAAAAGATTGGACGAACTGCTGACGAGAATGAACAGCATAGAGAGGAGTATAAGTGAATTGATGGAGCTGAAAAACGCAACACGAGAACTTCGTGAAGCATGCACAAGCTTCAACAGCCGAATTGACCAAGCAGAAGAAAGGATATCAGAGGTCGAAGATCAACTCAATGAAATAAAAAGAGAAGGCAAGAACAGAGAAAAAAGCGCAAAAGGAATGAACAAAATCTTCAAGAAATGTGGGACTATGTGAAAAGACCTAATCTACGTCTGATAGGTGTACCTGAATGTGATGAAGAGAATGAATCCAAACTGGAAAATACTCTCCAGGATATTATCCAGGAAAACTTCCCCAACCTAGCAAGGCAGACCAATATTCAAATCCAGGAAATACAGAGAACACCACAAAGATATTCCTCAAGAAGAGCAACCCCAAGGCACATAATCGTCAGATTCACCAGGGTTGAAATGAAAGAGAAAATGCTAAGGGCAGCCAGAGAGAAAGGTCGGGTTACCCACAAAGGGAAGCCCATTAGACTCACAGCAGATCTCTCAGCAGAAACCCTACAAGCCAGAAGAGATTGGGGGCCAATATTCAACATCCTTAAAGAAAAGAACTTTCAACCCAGAATCTCCTATCCAGCCAAACTAAGTTTCATAAGTGAAGGAAAAATAAAATCCTTTGTGAACAAGCAAGCACTCAGAGATTTCATCACCACCAAACCTGCTCTACAAGAACTCCTGAAAGAGGCTCTACACATAGAAAGGAACAAACAGTACCAGCCACTCCAAAAACACACCAAATGGTAAAAGAGCATCAACACAATCAAGAATCTGCATCAACTAACCAACAAAACAGCCAGGTAGCATCAAAATGACAGCATCAAATTCACACATAACAATACTATCCCTAAATGTCAATGGACTAAATGCCCCAATCAAAAGACACAGACTGGCAAATTGGATAAAAAGCCAAAACCCATCAGTGTGCTGTATCCAGGAAACCCATCTTACATGCAAGGATACACAAAGGCTCAAAATAAAGGGATGGAGGAAGATCTACCAAGCAAATGGAGAGCAAAAAAAGGTAGGAGTTGCAATTCTCATCTCTGATAAAATAGACTTTAAAGCAACAAAGATCAAAAGAGACAAAGAAGGACATTACATAATGGTAAAAGGATCACTGCAACAAGAAGAGCTAACGATCCTAAATATATACGCACCCAATACAGGAGCACCCAGATACATACGGCAAGTCCTTAATGACTTACAAAGAGACTTAGACTCCCACACAATAATAGTGGGAGACTTTAACACCCCATTGTCAATATTAGACAGATCAACCAGACAGAAAATCAACAAGGATATCCAGGACCTGAATACAGACCTGGAACAAGCAAACCTAATAGACATTTACAGAACTCTCCACCCCAAATCCACAGAATATACATTCTTCTCAGCACCACATCACACCTACTCTAAAATTGACCACATAATTGGCAATAAATCACTCCTCGGCAAATGCAAAAGAACAGAAATCATAACAGTCTCTCAGACCACAGTGCAATCGAGTTAGAACTCAGAATGCAGAAACTAACTCAGAACCGCACAGCTTCATGGAAACTGAACAACTTGCTCTTGAATGTTGACTGGACAATGAAATGAAGGCAGAAATAAAGATGTTCTTCGAAACCAATGAGAATGAAGACACAACATACCAGAATCTCTGGGACACATTTAAAGCAGTCTCTAGAGAAAAATATATAGCAATGAGTGCCCACATGAGAAGAAAGGAGAGATCTAAAATTGATACCCTATCATCAAAATTGAAAGAGCTAGAGGAGCAAGATCAAAAAAACTCAAAACCTAGCAGAAGACAGGAAATAACTAAGATCAGAGCAGAACTGAAGGAAATAGAGACACAAAAAACTATTCAAAAAATAAATTAAGCCAGGAGCTGGTTTTTTGAAAAGATCAACAAAATAGAAAGACCACTAGCCAGATTAATAAAAAAGAAAAGAGAGAATAACCAAATTGATGCAATAAAAAACGATAAAGGGGATATCACCACAGATTCCACAGAAATCCAAACCATCATCAGAGATTATTACAAACAACTCTATGCACATAAACTAGTAAACCTGGAAGAAATGGATAAATTCCTGGACACCTGCATCCTCCCAAGCCTAAACCTGGAAGAAGCCGAAACCCTGAATAGACCAATAACATGGTCTGAAGTTGAGGCAGCCATAAAGAGCCTACCACCCAAAAAAAGCCCAGGTCCAGATGGGTTCACAGCTGAATTCTACCAGACATACAAAGAGGAGCTGATACCATTCCTTCTGAAACTATTCCAGACAATCCAAAAAGAGGGAATCCTTCCCAAATCATTTTACAAGACAAACATCATCCTGATACCAAAACCCGGCAGAGACTCAACAAGAAAAGAAAATTTCAGGCCAATATCCATGATGAACATAGATGCAAAAATCTTCAATAAAATACTGGCAAACCGAATGCAACAGCATATCAAAAAGCTCATCCACCATGATCAAGTAGGATTCATCCCGGGGATGCAAGGCTGGTTCAACATACGCAAGTCCATAAACGTAATTCACCACATAAACAGAACCAAAGACAAAAACCACATGATTATCTCAATTGATGCAGAGAAGGCTTTTTGACAAAATTCAACAACCTTTATGCTAAAAACCCTCAATAAACTAGGTATTGACGGAATGTATCTCAAAACAATAAAAGCTATTTACAACAAACCAACAGCCAATATCATACTGAATGGGCAAAAACTGGAAGCATTCCCTTTGAAATCTGGCACTAGACAAGGATGCCCTCTCTCACCACTCCTATTCAATATAGTACTGGAAGTTCTAGCCAGAGCAATCAGGCAAGAAAAAGAAATAAAGGGTATCCAAATTGGAAAGGAGGAAATCAAATTGTCTCTATTTGCAGATGACATGATTGTATATCTGGAAGACCCCATCATCTCAGCCCAAAATCTCCTGAAACTGATAAACAACTTCAGCAAAGTCTCAGGATACAAAATCAACGTGCAAAAATCACAAGCATTCCTATACACCAGTAATAGACTTCAAGAGAGCCAAATCAAGAACGAACTGCCATTCACAATTGCTACAAAGGGAATAAAGTACCTAGGAATACAACTAACAAGGAACGTAAAGGACCTCTTCAAGGAGAACTACAAGCCATTGCTCAACGAAATAAGAGAGGATACAAACAGATGGAGAAACATTCCATGTTCATGGTTAGGAAGAATCAACATCATGAAAATGGCCATACTGCCCAAAGTAATTTACAGATTCAATGCTATTCCCATCAAGCTACCAAGGACCTTCTTCACAGAACTGGAAAAAAACACCTTAAACTTCATATGGAACCAAAAGAGAGCCCGCATAGCCAAGTCAATTCTAAGCAAAAAGAACAAAGCAGGAGGCATCACACTACTGGACTTCAAACTATACTACAAGGCTACAGTAATCAAAACAGCATGGTACTGTTACCAAAACAGAGATATAGACCAATGGAACAGAACAGAGGCCTCAGAGGAAATACAACATACCCACAACCATCTGATCTTCGACAAACCTGACAAAAACAAGCAATGGGGAAAGGACTCCCTGTTTAATAAATGGTGTTGGGAAAACTGGCTAGCCATGTGCAGAAAGCAGAAACAGGACCCCTTCCTGACACCTTACACCAAAATTAACTCCAGATGGATTAAAGACTTAAACATCAGACCTAACACCATAAAAACCTTAGAAGAAAATCTAGGCAAAACCATTCAGGACATAGTTGTAGGCAAGGACTTCATGACCAAAACACCAAAAGCATTGGCAACCAAAGCCAAAATAGACAAATGGGACCTAATCAAACTCCACAGCTTCTGCACAGCAAAAGAAACAGTCAGTAGAGTGAATTGGCAACCAACAGAATGGGAAAAAATTTTTGCAGCCTACCCATCTGACAAGGGGCTGATATCCAGAATTTACAAAGAACTAAAGCAGATCTACAAGAAAAAAACAAACAAGCCCATTCAAAAATGGGCAAAGGATATGAACAGATACTTTACAAAAGAAGACATACAGGAGGCCAACAAACATATGAAAAAATGCTCATCATCACTGGTCATCAGAGAAATGCAAATCAAAACCACATTGAGATACCATCTCACACCAGTTAGAATGGCGATCATTAAAAAATCGGGAAACAACAGATGCTGGAGAGGATGTGGAGAAATAGGAACACTTTTACACTGTTGGTGGGAATGTAAATTAATTCAACCATTGTGGAAGACAGTGTGGCGATTCCTCAAGGACCTAAAAATAGAAATCCCATTTGACCCAGCAATCCCATTACTGGGTATATATCTAAAGGATTATAAATCATTCTACTACAAGGACACGTGCACACGAATGTTCATTGCAGCACTGTCTACAGTAGCAAAGACCTGGAACCAACCCAAATGCCCAACGATGATAGACTGGATAGGGAAAATATTGTACATATACACCATGGAATATTACACAGCCATCAAAAACGATGAGTTCACGTCCTTTGTAGGGACATGGATGAACCTGGAAACCATCATTCTCAGCAAACTGACACAAGAGCAGAAAATCAAACACCGTATATTCTCACTCATAGGCGGGTGTTGAACAATGAGAACACATGGACACAGGGAGGGGAGCACTACACACTGGGGTCCGTTGGGGGGAAATGGGGGAGGGGCGGGTGGGTGGGGAGGTGGGAAGAGATAGCATGGGGAGAAATGACAGATACAGGTGAGGGGACGGAAGGCAGCAAACCACACTGCCATGTGTGTACCTATGCAACAATCTTGCATGTTCATCACATGTACCCCAAAACCTAAAATGCAATAAAAAAAAAAAAAGAGAAAAAGTGAGACCAGGGGGCCATCACTTTATTACTCTAGAGGAAACAGTGAAGGCCTTAAGCTATTTATTGGTTATGATCACTTTGATTTACAGGGTAGGGGTGGAGTAATGGTGGGGAGCAAGTGATGGTGGAGTGAATCAGTGAGCCAGAACTGGTGTGTCATTCTAAGGATTGATAACAGTGGCATTTTGGGAGTTTCACAAGACAAGAACATGTGGTTATCTTTAGCTTATTATCTACGTACAGCTGATGGAACGTGAGCCTTATGAGGAGGCTACAAGTCTGGCTACATCATAGTGCTACAAAGGGGTTCTACATCCTTGAGCACAATGTTTATGGTAAGAGTGAGGTCACCCTGTACCAGAACATAGGGTATGAAGAGGTCTTCCTCCTCAGAGGCCTCCTGCAGCCTTCCACAGTTTGTGGTTCCTTTTTTATATGTTACTCATAACAAATTATGTAGACACTCTGTAAGTCCTTTCTCCTTTGCAGTGTTTTCCAACATAATATACTGAAGTATTAAATCAGACCCTGGGACAATTGACTGTCTAGATTTCTTGTTTCAAATGGCCCATTTGTCTCTAGTTTTTGTTTCCTGCTACTAAATTAGCTCCATATGATGATTGGTGGGATTAAATAGTCTCAGTTTAGAGACTTATCTAGAACATTTTTCATGGACTAAATAAATGTCTCTTTGGTGCTCTTAAGCAATACCCATGCTTTCTGTACCAAACAACTCTAATAGATTGGCCAGGTATGGTTGTGGGAGACATTTACTGTTTGCCTCCTCACCAAGTATTCTACTTTTGTCAATGGTTTCTAATTTTCATGTGGAAATCTAACTTTTCCCACTTTAGTCCAACTTCCTGGGTGATATTCCACCTCCAACCATGGTACCCAGGCCTAAGTAAATCATCATATGGGTTTTCCCTGGCCACTGTGACAATTCCAGGAGTAAAATGAATTTTATGACTTTTTGGGAGAGGGCTCTGATTTTTTATTTATTGGAATGGGATATAAGAGTAGTAGCTCTGATTGCCAATGACAGTCAGCTTTTGATTAGGAGAAGAGACCCCATTTGATTAGAATGGAGACATCCTGAGAAAGTAAAACTGATGGGTAGGGAGGAAGAAATCAAAACCTGATGATGGTTTCATGAATCACTGAATCCAGGTGGACCTGAAGCTGTTTAGCCATGTGCACTAAGAAATTTTTTTTTTTTTTGAAACAGAGTCTTACTCTGTCACCAGGCGCCAGGCTAGAGTGCAGTGGCATAATCTCGGCTCACTGCAACCTCCACCTCCCGGGTTCAGGCAATTCTCCTGCCTCATCCTCCTGAGTAACTGGGACTACAGGTGCACGCCACCACACCCGCCTAATTTTTGTATTTTTAGAAGAGATGGGGTTTCACCATGTTGGTCAGGATGGTCTCGATTGCTTGACCTCATGATCCTCCCACCTCAGCCTCCCAAAGTGCTGGGATTACAGGCTTGAGCCACCGCACCCAGCCAGAAAATTTTTTTATAAAAGCGATCTTTGTAGGGTTTTCTCTCTTTTGCAGCCAGAGTCTGATACAATGACTTTCCCCATTGAAACTACACTTTTTTTTTTTAGCCCAATTGCTTGTAACAACTTGAGTAGTGATAGCAAAAAGTTGTTAGTTGTCTAGAAACAGCAACAAAGTTCCCACATTGTTGTAGGGGCATTAGGCAAAAACCATCATTATTATGCACTCTGCCACACTTTTAATCTTTTAACACAGAAATTCCCAGCTTTACTACCAAGAGAAGATTTTCATAGTCTTCTGGATTTATGAGTTTTTGTTTGACCCACCTGGGAGATACAGGCTGATCCTGTATAGGCCAATCACCCTCCAAAAGGTTTATAAACTTCTGCTCCAAAGTCCTGTCATTACTTAATAAACAAATGTAAAATGGCTCCATAGGGTTTGTGTGGAAAGTTGTGGCCCAGGACGTTTCTCATGATCAACACCTGAACCTTTGCCAAGTCCATGGCATGACAGCAAAATATAGTGGTTAACAGTGGGGAACTCTGCAGTCAGAATGCCTTCATTCAAATGTTGGCTCTACCTTTCACTTGCCACATAGCCATTTGCCATTTCTTTAACCTGCCTGTTCCTCAATTCCTATTCTTTATAGTGCTGTTATGAAGACAAAATGAATTAATATTTATGCTAACTTAAAATAGTGTCTGGTACACAATAAGCATAATGTATTTGTTATATTAAAAAATTAATGAAAGGTATACAAAAGTTCTATAGACATTTTAAAGATAGATGCAAAGGTTCTGTCAAAATATACATGGTCCCACACCATATAACATATGATAGAAATACTAATACAGATACTTTTGAATAAGAAATGATGTTTAACTTGATACTCAGAATAGGTTATTCTTGTCAAACTCTCAATCCTATTACCTGGACTCATCTCTTGGGACTATTGTAGACATTATCTTGCTTGGAGACTACATATGGATGGAAGTCAATATGAACATAGAAGCCTCTCCCTTTCTCAACCAATGATGCATTTCCACTTTTCTCCCTTTGTTGGGGTCACCACCTGTTGCGGTCTGTCCTGCAGACCCTGACTCAGTGACAGATGAGTAAAGTACACTGACACACAGATATTATACATTGCCAGTTTGACTGAGTGTCCAGGCAGCTTAAGGACTCCCTGGAGAGTGCTATTAAACAATTGCAACCACCGGCCCCACACAGTGGCCTCACTGGCCTTTTTTCAGCACACATTAAATGACAAAAACTCTGAGTCAGCACCACTAGAGGTTGAAGATTAAAGGACAGTTTCCAATGCCCAAAGCAAACACCATTAGTGGGTAATATCCCTGGTTGACCTCCCCCCACCCAAGAGGGCCATCTGGGTCAAAAGTTAATTTAATACCATAGGAGTAAACAAGTTATTCAGATAAATTTCACCACATACCCTAGTTATTTGCATTTCTTGTTAATTAAATGTAAAGGGGATTTAGGCTGCCTTCTGCCTAAACTTCTACTGAAACTATGCAAACTTCTTGGCCTTCCAAGAAGGTTTGTGACTATATTCTATAACTTTCTCTAATATTTTTCCCTTAATATTTTTCGCCACCACCCTAAGTGAATCTCCACATCCCTTTACCCCAAAAGACATGAATCTCAATTTCAGAGATGTGTTTTTGTTTCATTTTAGCAGCTAGGAAGGATTAGGTTGAAGATTCTTAAATTTATTCTGATGTCACCCATGTTTCCTGCACTCCCTTAAGCCCATGACAAGCCCAATTCAAATAATCTTTGAACATTTACCTAACCCTGTGCCTAGCACTATGCCACAAAATATAAGAAATGCAAAGGAGCAAAAGCTAAGGTCTTTAGACTTGAAAATCTTACAATATGATTGAGAAGACAAGAAGGAAACCAAGGAAACAATGCAAGGAAATGACTGGTTTTGTTTGTAAACTTTCAATACTGACCACAGATAAAGAGATTTAAAGAAATCTATCCTAATGCCACAATTCCTTCAACATTTGAGCTGTTATACAATTTGTGGGAACCAATACAAAGTGAAGATATGGAGCCTCTAGTTTAAAAAGCAGGGGGAGAAAAGTGTCATTACAGGTACTACACAATTTGTTTCTCATGTAGTCTCACTCTTATCCTATAATAGTAAGAGATTTTTTTTAATTAAAAAAAAAAACAAATTCAAAAGTACATAAAGCCTGAAAGGAAGTGTGTTGGAAACCTAGTATACATTTGTATTAGTTTCCTGGAGCTGTTCCAATGAATTACTACAAACTTGGTGGCTTACAAGAACAGAAATTTATTTTTGCACAGTTCTGGAGGCTAGAAGTCTGAGATTAAAGTGGTGGTAGAGCCAAGCTCCCTATAATAAAGAAGTATCTTTCCTTTCCTCTTTCAGCTTTTGATGGCTCCTGGCATTCCTTGGATTGTGGCAGTAAAATTCTAATCTCAGCTTCTGTATCTACATGGCCTTATGCCTTTGCCTCTGTGTCCTCTACTTTCTCTTTTAAGGAAAGAGTCATTGGATTAAGCCACCCTCAATCCAGCATAATATCATCTTGAGATCCTTAATTTAATTATATCTACAAAGACTGTACTGTCCAAATAAGTTGACATTCACAGATGCTAGGAATTAGGACTCAGAATTAGTACTTTGGGGGTGGGTGGCAGGGGGCAGTATTTGACCCATTACAACCCTTTAGCTAGTTTCACCAATTTTTAATATTTTGCAAGATCTTTTTTCTTTCTCTTTTTCTACCATTCTCTTTCTCTCTCCCTCTCAATTTTGATTGCCCTTTCATTCCTGAAAGATAATTTTGCTGGATATGGGACTTATTGCAAATTCTGAAAATTACAAATATCATAGCACTTCCACTCTAAATATTTCAACAGGCACCTCTAAAAATAAGGAATTTTTCTACATAACATTTGGAAAATTTAACATTAATATAATAGTATCATCTGTCATTCACTTCATATTTTATTCTTCCATTCCCCTAAAATTGTCTTTAATAATTTTGTTTATGATTGAGGATTCAATTGAAATCCACCTGCTGCATTTGGGTTGTGAAGTCTCTTTAGTTTCTTTTAATATTGATTAGTCTCCTGCTATTTTTGTTGCTAATTTGATGTTCATGACATTAATAGTTTCCAAAAGGCCAGGTCCATTCTATAATGTATAATATTCCATATTCTGGACTTTTCTGATAGTTTCTTCATGATTATATTCAAGTTAAACATTTTGTAAAAGGCCACTACATAGGTAATGCCCAGGTGTTGATGTGTCCCTATATTGCGGATTCTGGGATTGATCCCATGGTTAAATTGCAAATCTATCAGATTCCTACACTGTAAATGTATCTTTTTTTCTTTGATAGTTAAAATTAAATATGGGATGATACCCTGAGACTTTTTGACTATCTATCTTAACAACTCTTTACCCCATGATTTTAACCTCCAATAATGATCTATGCTTACCCTTGCTATTACACTGGGACAATGTAAGATGGTAACTTACTAATTCTAACATTCTTTCTACATTTATTAGCTAGCATTCTTCTATAAAGAAGCGCTTCCTCTTTTTCTCTCTCTTTGTTTACTATGATTGTGGAATTAATAATTATTTTACTATCCAATGTAATATTTATTTATTCTCCTTCCTGACATTCCAAGATATTCTTTTATCATTTTCTTTCTGTTTCAAGAAGTTCTTGAAACAGAAAAGTTCTGTTATGGTGGGTCTATTCACAACAAGTTTTCTTTGCTTGTCTTATTCTAAGAATTTCAATTGCCCTTTGATTCCTGAAAGATAATTTTGCTGATACGTGACTTATGGTTGATAGCTCTTTATTATTATTATTTAATAAGTTTTATGCCACTTCCCTCTGGCCCCATGATTTCTGATGAAAAATCTGCTGTCATTTGATTTTCTTTCCCACTCGAGGTAAACTGTTGTTTGTCTCTTACTGTTTCAATATATTTTCTGTCTTTTATTTTCAGAAATATGACTACAATATCTCTTGGAGTGAATCCCTTTGGGCTTATCCTGTTTGGAATTGCTAAACTTCTTGAATATGTACTAATGTCCTTGCCAAATTAGAGTTTCAGTCATTATTTCCTTCAGCTCTGCCTCTTTCGACTCTCTGAGACTCCAGTAACATGAATACTAGATCTTTCATTATAGTGCCACAAGTCCCTGAGGCTCTGTTCAATTTTTAAATTATATTTTCTCTGTGTTGTTCAGGTTGGGTAATTACTGTTGTTCTGTCTTCTAGTTCATTGATTATTTCCTCTGTCCCCTCCATTCTGCTATTGAACCCATCCATTGAATTTTTTAAAATATTTTGTTTATAATATTTTTTAATTCAAAAATTCCCATTTGGTTATCCTTTACATTTTCTATTTGTTTGCTTAGGCTTTCTTCACTATTTGTATTTTTTTCATTTTTATGTTTATAATTGCTTATTAGTATGTTTTTATGATGGCTATTTTAAAATACTTGTCAGATAATTCTAACACATCCATCATCTTGTTATTGTTAATCTGTCCTCTCATTCAATTTGAGATTTTCCAGTTTCTTGGCATAAGGGGTGATTTTTAATTTTTGCTATATTCTAGATATTTGGGGTATTACATTAGGCAACATGGGGTCTATTTAAGCCTTCTGTTTTAGCAGGTCTCCTCTGATGCTGCAACAGTAGAGAACAGGGGTACTTTTATGTTACTGTACAATGGGGTAAAAGTCCAGGTTTCCCCTTGGCTCTCTGATACCCTGTGAGGGAAGGGTGCCTCATTACTGCTGGGCATGAGTGGGAGTTGAGGCTCGCCACTAAACTTCCACTGCTACTACCCTGGCTGAGGAGGGGAGGAATGCCTTGTACCCTTCCTACATGGCCTTCATTGATAGTAAGAGGTGAGGGACAAACTTCATAACCACTGGACAATTGTGAAATTCCTGGCTTGCCACTTAGCCATCTCTGACACCACCTCACTGGGAAGGAAGGAAGATTGTCTTATAATTGGTTTGAAGTGGAAGTCCAGGCTTCCCAAGGAGGCTCCTTACGTTATTTGGCCCTCTCTGACACCATCCCAGCAGGTTGGCAATTAGGTATCTGGTGAGGGTAGAAGTAAATACTGCCCATTACAACTTTGCTGGCATGGGAGTATGGGACTACAGTTATGGAGTAGAGCATTAATTGTCTAAAAGTTTTCTGTCTTGCTAGGCTTCTCCTTTTTTAGTCCTTTGGCTATAAAGAGCAGGGGGGTTTTGTTTGGACTTTTTGTGTCTGTGCCCATTGGCATTTCTGGGCTATTCTTTCCAAGTTGGCAGTCTCTACCACCTAATCCAGCATATATGAGGCAAAAAGGAAACCCAGAGAACTCACTGCCACATATTGCCTGAGATCCCTGATTGGTCTGCATTGTTCTTTTACCTTTCACAGTCATAAAAAAATATAAAAATATATATAATGTACAGAGTTGTTGGCTGACCTTATTGGGAAGAATAGGGAAAAATACATCTACTCCACCTTTACTCAGAACTGAAGTCCACTGTCCTGGTATTTTTTTTTTCTGTTCTATTTAATGTCATGCATTATTAGGCATGGGAATAAATGTCAGGTGAATGGAAACCTTCTCACAAGTGATTGGGGGCCCAGTCCCATGAGGTTTCTCCTCCCATGAGCCACCAGACTGACATGTTGTGCTCTATCTGGGGACAAAAAAGTCTAATTCTTCTTCCCACAATCCTGCCACCCTAACCCACAGTGAATGGGTAATCCCAAGGGTTTGCAAACTTCTATAGTGGGACATACTTAGTACCTAGATTGAGGAAGGTATGATGTTTACTACCACCGTATCACCTGCCAAATGTGCCACGAAGCTGCCACATCAGAGTGGCGTTACCTTCTCTAGGACACTGTGGAACACATGCCCTTGTCTCTGACTCTACACATGTCTGTGCCAGACCCCCACTGGGGATGGAGGAAGACAGTAGTCATTGAGCAGGGATGTGGAAGGAAAGGCCAGGTGGGGCCTGGGGCACTAGAAAGCAGGGGAACCCTTTCCAGGGAGGAGAAGAGGTGACAGGAGATGAAAGCACATGTAAGCCAAGGCTGTAAGCCACCAGCACATGCTTCATTGTCCCATCAGGCTTCTCTTAGAAAACACAAGCTCAAAAGTAAAATTAAGAGGGTGGGGAGGGACAATATGGGGAGAAATGCCAGATATAGTATGCACCTTAAGTAAAATAAATAAACAAACATAAATAAATAAAATAATTTCAGAACAGTAACTGCAGAGCATTAAACACCAAACATGGGACCCTTCCGAGTGTGGTGCCCTGTGAGATTGCACTGGTTGCATGCCCATGAAGCCAATCTTATTTATAACCCATCTGGTGGATATTTGTTCTCAAGGAAACATCTAGCAAAAGTATGTTTTTAGCTTCATCCAGTGGCTTTCTTTCATCTTAATTCTATGATACCGTTTTCCTTCACAGACCTTTTTGATACATGAAGTTAGGAAACTAAGCAGTAGCCCCTAGAAATATCAGAATATGTCAAGATTCTTCCTGGCTTCTCCTAAAGTTCATCTTAGTTTTGTTTAATTGCTGTGTATTAATTGTCTTAAAAACACTGATATCCATTAAAGCATCTCACTATGTTTTATAACAAGAGAAAATGAGATGGTGGCCAAGGAAAATCCCTGTCCCCCAGAATGCCTTTTTTGCACTTCCTGAATTCAAGTTAGCATGTAATTCCTTTATTTTGAATCCAGTGACCTCTAGGTAAATGCAAATGCCCATGGCAGAGGCCCACATTAAGCTTTGACATTTATTTAAGTGAGGATGACTATAAGGTATATGCAAACATTTCTTAAGAAAATAGATGTTATGTCAAGTATTCCTACCACAAAAACCAAAAGGACATAGGAAACTTTTAGAGGTTATGGATATGTCTATTACCATAATTTTACTAATGATTTCACAGTTATATGCATATGTTCAAACTCATCAAATTGTATTCATTAAATATGTGCAGTTTTTGTATATCAATTATACATCAGTAAAGTGGTTTTACAAAGTATATTTTAATATTGTGTTAATTTTACTTAAATTTTTAAAACAAAAGTAAATTAGGAAAAAAAAAGTATCACCTAGTGTGGGATTGGGGTATTGGTCAGGCAAAGCATACAGAAAGAGAAGACAGGAGTTGAGGAAAGCAAACTCCCCCCTTCCTGGGTTTTGCTGTTGGCTTTGAGTACCTGGAGGCTTGACCTTTAACTAGGATCCCAGATTTTGTGTTGATTGCTGCTGAACTGGCAAAGGTTTGGATGCTGTCCCCACAGCCATCTTGCACTAGTCGTCTATCCGATTTATCTTCCTGAGGACAGTGTTAAATAAATCAATGGAAATATCCAAGTCCAGACATGCTGGGAGCCTCTGTACAGTGATGTTTTATTAATGTAAACAATTACATTTCTAAAGCACAGTACATTGTTCCTAGGCTAGCATATCAGTTCCTCAGCCCAATTCAGTGGTGAATCACGAAAAATGGTTACCAGCTTTAGAATGCCTTTTTTATTCTCTTGGCCTATAAAAGACTGAAAATCTGGCCTTTAGACTTTCTAGTCCTGTAGATTTGAATGTAAGCACACTGTCTTAGGAATTTAGACTTGTTAAAACAAGCATCTTGAAATACCACCGCAGTGGCAGTTTCTTTCTTCAGGAAAGAAAGAAATGCACTATGTATCTGTCACAGGTTAAAATTGTAATAGAGCTACTATTCATTTGGAGAATGTAGACAGATTAATTTGGAATTGCCCCAAGGCTAGTATACTTACCACATATGTCACGCCATTTTTGATATATGGTGTTGATTAACACCCAGATGCCTTGAGATGCAGGCAGTGCAGAGTGTGAGGTAAGGCAGAGCTTGACATCTATGTCCCTGCCATGAGCTTCAGTTTTGGAGTGATAGGTTAAAATTCAAGCAATTAAGGCACATTGAGAGCTAACTATGTATCAGGTATAGTGGGAATGCAGAAATGGCTAAGACACAACCCCTGTGTTCAAGGGGCTTAAACATGGCAGGAAAAATGAGTCCTCTGGTGATGATGATAGCCATGATGATGACAATAGCTACCTTTAACAAGTGCTTACTATTTGCCCACGACTGTGTTTAGTGTTGTACAGGCATTATCTCATTTACACCCTCTAAGGACCCTATGAGGTATGTACTATTATGTCCATTTTTTAGAACCAGAAACAGAGGCTCAGAGCCAATAAGCAATGGAATCAGAGTCACACAGTCAAGAATCACACTCTGGTTTCCCTGAGCCTGAGTCATCTCGTTTTAACCACTGTGACATAAATAACTGAACCACAACACAAAGGGAAAGTAAGATACAATATGTGTGTAAAATCTGGATGAGATCTCCAAAGGTCAACCAGTTCAAGTGTTTCTCAAACTGGAGGGACTGGGAAGAGATGGAGGCCAACTAGAGATTCTAAAATCAAAGAGTGCCAGATGGCAGTGATGTGATGAGGAGGTCAGCGCTGTGCTCTCAGAATCAATGCAGGGAGCAAAGCAAGCTAGCTTTTCTGACAAGTTCCCAGTGCCCTCTCCAGGTCATCTTCCCACCAACAAGGAGACTGGAATCCACATACTCTGAAACACTGGCTGATGTCAACACTGTCTGGAAAACAAAACTTCAGCTTTGAATTTGGCAAACAAGACCTTCCACCTCACTTATATCTATTCTTTGAGCATTTTTTTTAAGCAACTATAGGCAAAGCACTGTGCTAGGCAAGTGTAGGGACTATAGAGATGCATAAGACATGGCCCCTATACTTAGAGAGACTGTTTTCTAAGGCAGGGATCAACACACTTTTTTCTGTAATGACCCACATAGTTAATGATACAGGTTTTGCTGTACGTATAGTCTCTATCACAGCTACTCAAACCTGCTATTGTGGTGTGAAATTAGACAGAGACAACACATAAATGAGCCAATAGAATTTTATTTACAGAAATAGACAATGAGCTGGATTAGACTTCTGGGCGAGAGTTTACTGACTCCTATTCTGAGGTATGGTTCTTAACCTTGGCTGCACATTAAAATCACCTGGAGAGCTTTAAAAACTGATGATTTCTGGGTCTCACCCCCAGAGATTCTTGTTAAATTGGTCTGTCACAGAGCTTGAATCAGTACTTTTTAAAAGTTCCCAAATTATTTTTATGCTTATAATATTAAGAACCACAGTTTTGAAGGCAGAGTTGTTATTAGCACTAGTACAAAGCATGGGCCAGAATAAAGGTGTGAATAGGTACCCTGGGAATGTAGAAAAATTAAGAATTGGTTTAAATTGGGGAAGTCAGGTTGGTCTTCCTGGAGGAGGTGGCATATGGCATAGCAATGGAAGTAAAGGACAATTCAGGGAACAGCAGAGTATTACTACCACTACTACTCTTAATCATATGTCAAGTGCTTCTCTAGGTCCTTTATATTCATGAAGGCACTGAATCTTCACAAAAACTCTCTGAGTTAGGTATTGTTATTATTTTCATTTTGTGGAAGGGGAAACTAAGACCCACAGTCATACAGTCATACAGCTATGTAAATAATTGAATTGCCAAAGTGCTGGTGTAGATAGATACATATAGATGTGTGTGTGTGTGTGTGTGTGTGTGTGTGTGTGTGTGTGTGTGTGAAAAGGAGAAAACTAAATCATGAGAACAATCAACAAAAAATACAAGATAGTTACTTCTTGCAGCAAGGAAGTACACTATGGAGTAACACAGATTAGGAGCACATCAGTAGATGTAAGTTAGTTGGTAATGTACGTTGTTCATTGAGTGGTAGATTAACAGGTGTGTTTATCATATTGGGTTTATAGATACATAAGTAAGGCCATTTGGGAGCCAGAGATAATAGTATATTATGAACCAAGGAGGATAAATATTCCAACTGTGTACACAAGATGTAAAAGGAGAGTGACAAGAAAGAAAGGGAGGAAGGGATGAAAAAAGAGACAAAAGATTGGAGAATTGGAAAGATTTAGAAGGTAGTTATTTAATTTACAATGCTCCTCACTCACCCTTGGCCCCTAACAACCCTGTACCAACTCTACTTGTCCTACACAGTCACCTAAAGAGTAGTAGTATCAGAGGATCATCTGTGTTTCATATTCTTGGGAGTCCCTTGTGCTTTAGTAATTGGCTTTAACTCCAAGAGGCTTCAGGTATGGGGCAAGGCAGAGAAGCAGGAGTGGGTCTCCCAGGCTGGTTGTATTAGCATGTACTTCCTCTTTCCTGCCACCATCATTAAGATAAGGTCCAGGAATGATGGATAGCATCGTTATTTTCCATGGTAACCCACCTCCACTTTTCCCTTCCCCTTCTTTGCACTCTTGGCTTATCTTTTAAAAAATCACAGTTATCAGATTCCCTGTGTAGAAACAAAAGAGATATTGAGGAATTATCTTTTGTGTTGGAAACAATCCAACTATACTCTTTTAGTTATTTTAAAATTTTCAATTAAATTCTTGTTGACTATAGTCACCCTGATGTGCTATCAAATACTAGGCCTTAGTCATTCATTCTAATTATTTTTTTGTTCATATTAACCATTCTCATCTCCTCCACTAGCCCCCAACTACCCTTCCCAGTCTCTGGTAAACATTCTTCTACCCCCTATGTTCATGGGTTTGATTTTTTTTTTTTATTTTTAAATCTGCTACTTTAAAAAATGCTAAGTGTGTGTGTGTGTGTGTGTGTGAGAGAGAGAGAGAGAGAGAGAGAGAGAGAGAGAGAGAGAGAAAGAGAAAGAGAAAGAGAGACAGAGAGGTGGAGATAAACCAGGGAATAGAAAACACAAGATACAAAAGTATAGGGGAAGCTGTGCTACAAGGGATAGAAACAAGAATGTTTTAAAAGAGAGAGAAAAGAAAGACAGGGAACTGTACAGTCACTATGGTGAAGAGTTTTCTGTCTGTTTTCCTTCTTTCTTTCTTTTTTTTTTTAATTCTTGTTTCCTTTAGCATAGCATCCCCCAGACCTCTCTATCTTGGATTTTCTATCCCCTGGCATATGTCTATCTCTCTCTTTCTCTCTCTCCACATTTTGTTTAACAGCAGAACATCTCCGTTCTCCATATTTCCTTTCCTCTTCCCAGTCCCTAGCTTCTCTCATTCAAATTAAAGTGAATGGTAGCCCATTCCCTTCGACTACTAATATGAGCTGGAAGAGTTGGAGCAGCCAGCCTAGGAACTACTTTGACTGGAATCTTTAGGTGGTTATATTTTAGCAACAGACACACGAGTATGTATGCAGGTTTGTGTGTTGAAGCTATATTGTGGGTGCAGAGTGCTGGACTGATAGTGCTCTTTAGGTTTGGCTTATCACTAGGTGCAAAATGGTGGATCTGGAGACCATTCCAGGCCAAATTAGGCCTTTGAACAGACTTCCCTGAGATATAGACAGTCAATAAGCCAAAACAAAGGGCAAATTAATTCCCAAGGAAATTGTGGCAGAGCAAACCATTTTTATGAAGAGATTTGGGCAGGTCAGCCAGCTCTGCAAAGGAAGCAGCTGGTAGAGAGGGAATACATGCAGCCACTCTTCATCAGCATAAGAGCCAGGCATGAAATTGACTGGGGTTTCTAAATAAAGTTTATTTGACCCTGTAGCTTTCACTCTTCCATTTAAGAAATCCACATGCATGTGCCCTAATTGAGCATTGATCATGCAAATTAGAGGATTATTATATTAGTCTAAAATTTTAATTGCTATAACAACTTCAACATTTTAGGGATTTAACATAGTACAATATCTATTGCTCATTCACATCATAGTCCAATGAAGTGGTTGACAGGCAGCCTCCCACATGGTAACTCTGGTGTCCAATCTCCTGCAATCATTTTCTAGGGCCTTGGTATTTTTTACTCCACTTTCTGCATCCAATCTGGAGACCAAGGCAAGGAGGACCACAGGGGAGATTTTATGGGCGGAACCTAGAAATCATGCACAACCGTTCCACGCACATTCCAAAGGCCAGAATGCAGTTACATGGCCCTATCTAACTGCAATGCAGAATACTAAAGGGAAAAATATAGATGATGGTGGAAAATTAGCAAGTCTCTGTCACAGAGATATAATGCAGGGGCCTGCACATGTGTGTACATGTATGTGCATGTGTGTATTTTAAGCAGCAAGTTCACAATGGCACAAAATGGAAGTGGGAGACATAGAAAGTGTTAGTAATTGGAAGATTCAGGATTTTAAAATAATAAATGTCACTATGTACATTTAAGGTAAACAACACTATGTTTTGAGATACATATAGTGAAAAGGTTACTATAGTGAAACAAATTAGCCTATCCATCATCTCACATAGTTATCCATTATTATTAATTTTTTTGGCAAGAGCAACTAAAATCTATTCATTTAACATAATTCTTAAATACAGTGAAATTTTTTTTTTTTACCTATAGTCTTCATGTTGTACAATAGATCTCTAGAGTTATGCATCCTATATATCTGCTACTTTGTATCCCTCGGCCTACTTCATCTTCAACCATACCCTAGTAACCACTGATTTGTTCCCTATCTCATTATAGAGTTGTCCTTCAGTATCTGTGGGAGATTTGTTCCAGGACCCCTATGGATAATAAAATCGACCAATCCTCAAATTCCTTATATAAAATGGTGTACTATTTGCATATAACCTATGCACAGCCTCCTGTATACATTAAATCATCTCAAGATTACTTATGATATATAATACAATGTAAATGCTATGGAACTAATTGTTATACAATATCGTTTATTATTTGTAGTACTTTTTAGTATTTTTACTGTTGTATTTTCCATTGTTTTTTCCAAATATTTTAAAACTATGATTGCTCGAATTTGTGGATGTGGAAACTACAGATATGGAGTAACAACTGTATTTGATTTTTTTGTTAAGATTCCACGTATAAATGAATAATGAATTATTTTTCTTTCTCTAGGGTCTTGATATTTTTCTTTCTATATTTAGAGCCTTATTTCACTTAGCATAATTTCCTCCAAGCTCATCCATATTATGGCAAATGACAAGATCTCATTCTTTTTTAGAGATGAACAATGTTCATTTTATAAATACACTGCAATTTCTTTATTCATCTGTCAATTGACATTTAGGTTGTTTCCATATCTTGGTGATATATTTGTCCCCACTCAAATCTCACATTGAATTTTAACCTCTAATGTTGGAGGTAGGGCCTGGTGGAAGGCATTTGCATCATGGGGGTAGATCCCTCATGGTGTAGTGCAGTTTTCTTGATAGTGAGTTCCTGTGAGATCTGGTCATTTAAAAGTGTGTGGCACCTCCCTGCCTCCACTCTCTCTCTCTCTTGCACCTATTCTCACCATACGATGTACCTGCTTCCCCTTTTCCTTCTTCCATGATTGGAAACTTCCTGTGGCCTCCCCAGAAGCAGATGCCACTATGCTTTCTGTACAGGCTGCAGACCTTGAGCCAATTTCTCCCTTTTAGATGGGAGCATTTACAAAATGCCTGTACCCCCATGGTATCTTGGAAGTAACTAACTTGCTTTTGATTTTACAGGATCCTAGGCAGAAAAGACTTGCCTTGTCTAGATAAAATTTTGGACTTGGACTTTTGGGTTAAGGCTGAAATGAGTTAAGACTTTGGGGGACTGTTGGGAAGGCATAATTGTGTTTGAAATGTGAGAAAGACTAGATTTGGGAGGGGCCGGGGCAGAATGATGTAGTCTGGCACTGTGTCCCCATCCAAATTTCATCTTGAATTGTAATCCAAATTGTAATCCCCACGTTTTAGAGAATGGACCTCATAGAAGGTGATTAGATCATGGGGGCAGTTTCATTATGCTGTTCTCGTGATAGTGAGTGAGTTTTAAAGAGATCTAATTTTTTTTTTTTTTTTTTTTTTTTTTTTTTTTTTTTTTGGCCATCTTTTGAGAACTGTCTATTCATGTCCTTAGCCCACTTTTGGATGGGATTGATTTTTTTTTCTTACTGATGTGTTTGAGTTCATTGTAGATTTTGGATACTAGTCCTTTGTCAGATGTATATATTGTGAAGATTTTCTCCTACTCTATGGATTATCTACTTACTCTGCGGATTGTTCTATTTCACTATGCAAAACCTCTTTAGTTTAATTAGGTCCCAGCTATTTATCTTTGTTTTTATTGCATTTGCTTTTTGGTTCTTGGTCATGAAATCCTTTTGTAAGCCAATGTCTAGAAGAATTTTTCCAGTGTTATCTTCTAGATTTTCATAGTTTCAGGCATTACGTTTAAGTCCTTACTCCATCTTGATTTGATTTTTATATAAGATGAGAAATGAGGATCCAGTTTTATTCTCCTACATGTGGTTAATCAATTATCCCAGCACCATTTGTGAAAAGGGTGTCCTTTCCCCACTTTATGTTTTTCTTTGTTTTATCAAAGATTAATTGGCCGTAAGTATTTGGGTTTATGTTTGGGTTCTCTATTCTGTTCCACTGGTCTATGTGCCTATTTTTGCACCAGAATTATGCTGTTTGAGAGAATCTGGCCTTATAGTAGGATTTGAAATCAGGTAGTGTGATGCCTCTAGATTTTGTTTGCTTGTTTGTTTAGTCTTGCTATAGCTATGCAGGCTCTTTTTTGGTTCCATATGAATTTTATAATTGTTTTTTTCTAATTCTATGAGAAATGATGGTGGTATTTTGATTTGGATTGCATTGAATTTGTAGATTGCTTTTGACAATGTGGTCATTTTCACAATATTGATTCTACCCATCCATGAGCATGCGATATGTTTCCATATGCTCATTGTTCATGTTGTCTATAATTTCTTTCAACAGTATTTTGTAGTTTTCCTTGTAGAGATCTTTCAACTCTTGATTAGGTATATTCCTAAGTTTTATTTCTTGTTTGTTTGTTTACAGCTATTGTAAAAGGTGTTGAATTCTTGATTTGATTCTCTACTTGGTTGCTGTTGGTGTATAGAAGAGCTACTGATTTGTATACATTCATCTTGTATTCAGAAACTTCATTGAATTTTTTTTAATCAGTTCTATTAACTATCTGTAGGAGTCCTGAAGGTTTTTACAGTAAATGATGATATCATCAGCAAATAGTGACAGATTGACTTCCTTTTTACTGATTTGAATGTCCTTTATTTCTTTCTCTATGCTGATTGCTGTAGCTAGCACTTCCAATAGGTGCTACACTGAAGAGGAATGGTGAGAGTGGGCATCCTTGTCTTGTTCCAGTTCTCAGAGGAAATGCTTTCAACTTTTCCCCATTCAATATTATGTTGGCTGTGGGTTTGTCATAGATGGCTTTTATTACATTGAGGTATGTCTCTTATATGCCAGTTTCACTGAGAGTTTTAATCATAAAGGGATGCTGGATTTGTTGAATGTTTTTTCTATATCTATTAAGATGATCCTGTGATTTTTATTGTTAATTCTGTATATGTGATATATCACATTTATTAACTTGCATATGTTAAACTGTCCCTGCATCACTGCTATAAACCCACTTGATCATCATGAATTATCTTTTTGATATGCTGTTGGATAGAGTGAGCTAGTATTTTGTTAAGGATTTTAGCATCTATGTTGATCAAGGATATTGGTCTGTAGTGTTATTTTTTTATTGTGTCCTTTCCTGGTTTTCTGGGGAGGGTTTCTTCTTTCTCTATCTTATTGAATAGTGTCAAAAGGATTAGAACCAATTCTTCTTTGAATGTTTGGTAGAGTTATGCTGTGAATCTGTCTTTGAATTAACCCAATCCAACAAAGACAAAGAAAAAAGAATTAGAAAACATAAACAAAGCCTCCAAGAAATCAGGGATTATGTTAAACAACCTAACGTAAGAATAATCGGTGTTCCTGAGGAAGAAGAGAAATATAAAAGTTTGGATTATTTGGGGGAATAATCAAGGAAGGCTTCTTTGGCCTTGCTAGAGATCTTGACATCCAAATATAAGAAGCACAAAGAACACCTTGGAAATTCATCACAAAAATATCATTGCCTAGGCACATTGTCATCAAATTATCTAAAGTTAAGGTGAAGGAAAAAATCTTAAGATCTGTGAGATAAAGCACTAGGTAACCTGTTTAAAAAAAATCAGATTAACAGCAGATTTATCAGTAGAAATCCTACAAACTAGAAAGGTTTGAGGCACTATCTTCAGCCTCTTCAAACAAAATAATTTTCAACTAAGTATTTTGTATCCAGCAAAAGTAAGCAACATATATGAAGGAAAGATACAGTCTTTTTCAGACAAACAAATACTGAGAAAAGTCACCACTACCAAGCCACTACTACAAGAACTGCTAAAAAGAGTTCTAAATCTTGGAACAAACCTGGAAACATGTTAAAACAGAATCTCTTTAAAGTCTGAATCACACAGGACCTATAAAAGAGAACTACAATTTAAAAAGCGAAAACAAAAAATGAAGAAAAACAAAGTACGCAGGCAACGAATAGCGCAATGAGTGGAATGGTGTCTGACATCTCAATACTTACATTAAATATAAATGACCTAAATGTTCCAATTAAAAGTTACAGAACTGCAGAATTGATAAGAACTCACCAACTAACTCTGCTGCCTTTAGGAGACTCACCTAACATATAAGGACTTACATAAACTCAAAGTAAAGGGGTGGAGAAAGGCATTTCATGCAAATGGACACCAAAGCAAGCAGGCATAGCTATTCTTATATCAGACCAAACAAATTTTAAAGCCAAAGTAGTTAAAGAAGACAAAGAGGAACATTATATAATGGTAAAAGGTCTTGTTCAACAGGAAAATATTACAATCCTAAACATATATGCACCTAACACTGGAGCTCCCAAATTTATAAAACAATTACTAATAGACCTAGGAAATGAGATAGTCAGCAATACAGTAACAGTGGGGGAGTTCAATACTCCACTGACAGCACTAGAGAAGTCACTATGACAGAAAGTCAACAAAGAAACATGGATTTAAACTATACCTTGGAACAAATGGACTTAACTGATATATACAGAACATTTCATCTGAAAACCACAGAATACGCATTCTATTCAACAGCATATGGAACTTTCTCTAAGATAGACCATATGATAGGCCATAAAACTTGCCTCAGCTAATTTAAGAAATTACATCAAGCACTCTCTCAGACCACAGTGGAATAAAACTGGAAAACATCTCCAAAAGGAACCCTCAAAATCATGCAAATACATGGAATTTAAGTAACCTGCTCCTGAATGAGCATTAGGTCAAAAGCGAAATCAAGATGGAAATTTTAAAATTATTCAAGTTGAATCACAGTAACGATACAACCTATCAAAACCTCTGGGATACAGCAAAAGCAGTGCTAAGAGGAAAGTTCATGGCCCTAAATGCTTACATCAAAAAGACTGAAAGAGCACACACTGACACTCTAAGGTCATACCTCAAGGAACTAGAGGAACAAAAACAAACCAAACCCAAACCCAGCAGAAGAAAGGAAATAACCAAGATCAGGGAAGAACTAAATAAAATTGAAACAAAAAAAAAATACAAAAGATAAATGAAACAATAACTGGTTCATTGAAAAAATAAATAAAATTGACAGACCATTGGCAAGATTCACCAAGAAAAGAAGAGAGAAAATTCAAATAACCTCACTAAGAAGTAAAACAGGATATATTACAACTGACACCACTAAAATACAAAAGATCGTTCAAGGCTACTATGAACATCTTTACACACATAAAATTGAAAACCTAGAAGAGATGGACACATTCCTGAAAAAAAAAAAAAAAAAAAAAAAAAAAACCCTCCTAGCTTAAATTAGGAAGAATTAGATACCCAAAACAGGCTAATTGTTCAATAAGATATAAGGAAGGGATCTAGTTTCAATTTTCTGCATGTGGATAGCCAGTTTTCTCAGCACCATTTATTAAATAAGGAATCCTTTCCCCATTGCATATTTTTTTCAGGTTTGTCAAAGATCGGCTGGCTGTAGATGTGCATTCTTATTTCTGAAATCTATATTCTGTTCCATTGGTCTACATGTCTGTTTTTGTATCAGTACCATGCTTTTATGGTTATTGCAGCCTTGTAGTATAGTTTTGAGTTGAGTAGCATGATGCTTCCAGCTGTGTTTTTTTCCCAAAGGATTGTCTTGGCTATACGGGCTCCTTTCTGGTTCCATATGAATTTTAAAGTAGTATTTTTCTAATTCTGTGATGAATGCCAATGGTACTTTAATGAGAATAGCATTGAATCTGTAAATTACTTTAGGCCATTTACACAATAATGATTTTTTTCTATCCATGAGCATGGAATGTTTTTCCATTTGTTTGATTCCTCTCTGATTTTATTGAACAGTGGTTTGTAGTTCTCCTTGAAGAGGTCTTTTACGTCCCTTGTTATCTATATTCCTAGGTATTTTATTATCTTTGTAGAAGTTGTAAATGACAGTTCATCCATGATTTGGCTCTTTGCTTGTCTATTGTTGATGCATAGGAATGCTTGTGATTTTTTGCACATTGATTTTGTATCTTGAGACTTTGCTGAAGTTGCTTATCAGCTTAAGAAGATTTTGGGCTGAAACTATGGTGTTTACTAGATATGGGATCATGTCATCTGCAAAAAAAGACAGTTTGACATCCTCTCTTCCTACTTGAATACGCTTTGTTTCTTTCTCTTGCCTAATTGCCCTGGTCAGGACTTCCAGTACTATGTTGAATAGGAGTGGTGAGGGAGGTTATCTTTGTCTTGTGCTGATTTTCAAGGATACCCTATTCTTAGTAATAAGAATTGTGAGTTCAGCTGGGTGCGGTGGCTCAAGCCTGTAATCCCAGCACTTTGGGAGGCCGAGGCAGGTGGATCACGAGGTCGAGAGATCGAGACCATCCTGATCAACATGGTGAAACCCCGTCTCTACTAAAAATACAAAAAATTAGCTGGGCATGGTGGCGTGTGCCTGTAATCCCAGCTACTCAGGAGGCTGAGGCAGGAGAATTGCCTGAACCCAGGAGGCAGAGGTTGCGGTGAGCCAAGATCGCGCCATTGCACTCCAGCCTGGGTAACAAGAGCGAAACTCTGTCTCAAAAAAAAAAAAAAAAAAAAAAAAAAAAAAAGAATTGTGAGTTCTGTATTAGTATTATAGGAAGAAACTTTATGAAATTGATAATATTAAAATGTTATTTAGAAGGTGTTGTTAATATTGAAAATTTTAATATTGCTCTTAAGTTGTGGCATATAGGATTATCTTCCAATAAAGACATGCTAAAATTTCCCAATGAGGACATAATGGCAACTGGCCTGAAGGTGAAAAGATGCAGAATGTTATACAGTTTTATAACAAGGCATACAGGAAAAATATGATTTAGTAAAATGTCATAAATTTCAGCATGTACTCCAAAGAATTGAAAACAGATGTTCAAACAAAACCTCATATGCAAATGTTCACACCAACACTTCACCAGAATGAAGAATTGGAAACGACCCAAATGTTTTTAACCAATGGATGGATTTTTTTTTAAAGCTGTACATGCACACAATGAAATAGTATTCAACCTTAGAAAGGAATGCTAGCCTCAAATACATTACACTAAGTGAAAGAAACCAAGACACCAAAGGCCACATATTGCGTGATTTCATGTATGTGAAATATCCTGAACAGGTAAATCCATAGAGACAGAAAACTGGTTAGAGGTTGCAAGGGACAGGGTGAAGGAGAAATGGAGAGGAACTGTTTAATGGCTATGGAATTTACTTTTGGGATAATAAAAATGTTCTAGAAGTAGATAGTTGTGATTGTTGCATGACATTGTGAATGTTTTAAATGTCAGTGGTGGTAAATTTTATGTTATGTGTATTTTACCACAATAAAAAGTCACAATTCTCACTTATATCTATAGAAAAAACTTCAAGAGATTTTAAATAGGATCTGACTGCACATTATGCTAAGTGAACTAATTCAGTCAAAAATAGACAAATATTGTATGATTCCACTTATATGAGGTATTTGTAGTAGTCAAGTTTACAGAGACTGAAAGAAAGGTGATTGCCAGGGACCAGGGGGAGGAAGGAATTGGGAGTTCTTGGTTAGTGGGTAGAAAGTTTTAGTTTTAATAAGATGAGTAAGTTCTGGACATCTGTTACATGACAATGGAAGTATAATTAACACTAGTGAACTATACACTTAAACATGGTTAAGTTGGAACATTTTATGTTTTACTACAATTTAAAATGATATATATATATATAAAATATATGTTTCTTTTAATTTCTTATTTTTAATCTTCATGGGTACATATTTATGGGTTACACTGTAATTTGATACAGATAGATAATGCATAATAATCACATCAGGGTAAAAACGTATCCATCCCTTCAAGTGTTTATCTTTCCTTTGTGTTACAAACAATTCAATCGTACTCTTCTAGTTACTTTTAAATATAGGCACCCTGTTGTGCTATCAAATACTAGATCTTATTCATTCTATCTATTTTTTCATACCTATTAACCTTTCCCACTTTTCCTCATCATCCCACTACCATATCCAGATGCTGATAATAATCATTCTAGTCTCTATACACATGAGATCAACTGTTTTAAATTTTAGCTCGCACAAATAAGTGAGAACATGAAAAGTTTGTCTTTCTGTGCCTGGCTTCTTTCATGTAACATAATGAACACCAGTTCCATCCATATTGTTGCAAATGGCAGGATCTCATTCTTTTTATGGCTGAATAGTACTCCACTGTGTGTAAGTACCACATTTTCTTTATCCGTGTATCTTTTGATGGACACTTAGGTTCCTTCCACATCTTAGCCATTATAAACAGTGCTGCAATGAACAGGAGTGAAGATAGCTCTTTGATATATTGATTTCCTTTGTTTCTGGTATATACCCAGCAGTGAGATTCATGGATCATATGGCATCTCAATTTTTTTTTTGAGGCACCTCCAAACTGTTCTCCATAATTACTGTACTAATTACATTCCCATCAACAATATACGAGGGTTCCTGTTTCTTCACATCCTTGCTACCATTTGTTATTGCATGATTTTTCGTATAAGTCATTTTAACTGGGATGAGATTATATCTTATTGTCGTTTTAATTTGCATTTCTCTGATCATCAGTTATGTTGAGCACCTTTTCATATGCCTGTTTGTCATTTGTACGTCTTCTTCTCAGAAATGCCTACTCACATCATTTGTTGATTTTTTTGATCCAATTATTCTATTTTTTCCCGTGTAGTTGTTAGAGCTCCGTATATATTCTGGTTATTAGTCTCTTATCAGATGGATACTTTGTCAATATTTTCTCCCATTTTTCAGGTTGTCTCCTCACTTTGTTGACTGTTTCCTTTACTGTGTAGGAGATTTTAACTTAATATGATCCCATTTGTCCATTTTTGCCTTGGTTGCCTGTGCTTCTGAGGTATTACTCAAGAAATCTTTGCTGAGTCCAATGTCCTTTAGAGTCTCCTCAATGTTTTCTTTTAGTAATTTAATAGTCCAAGGCCTTAGATTTAAGTCTTTAGTCCATTTTAGTTTGATTTCTGTATATGGTGAGAGATAGAACTCTAGTTTCATTCTTCTGCATGTGGATATCCAAGATTCCCAGCACTATTTATTGAAGAGACTGACCTTTTGCTACTATATGTTCTTGGCACCTTTGTTAAAAATGAGGTCACTGTAGTTGTATGGATTTGCTTCTGGGTTCTCTATTGCCTTCCATTGGTCCATATGTATAATTTTATGCTGGTACCATACTGTTTTGGTGACTATAACTCTGTAGTATAATTTGAAATCTGGTAATGTGATTCCTCCATTTTTGTTCTTTATGCTCAAGACAGATTTAAGTGTTTTTGGTCTTTTGTGGTTCCATAAAAATATGAGGATTATTTTTTCTATTACTATGAATAATGTCATTGGTATTTTGATAGGGATTGTATTGGATATGTAGATTGCTTTGGGTAGTATGGACATTTTCACAATACTGAGTCTTCCAATCCAGGAACATGGAGTATCTTTTCATTTTTTTGTGTCCTTTTCAGTTTTCTTTCATCAGTGTTTCATAGTTTTCATTGTAGAGATCTTTCACTTCTTTGGTTAATTCCTAGGATTTTTTTGGAGCTATTGTAAATGTGATTAATTTTTGACTTTCTTTCAGATTGCTCACTGTTGGCACATAAAGATGCTGCTTATTTTTGGATGAGGATTTATTATCCTGCAACTTTACCAAATTTTTTAAGAGTTTGATAGTGCTTTGTTGGAGTCTTCAGGTTTTTTCAAATATGAGATCTTATCATCTGCAAACCAGGACAGTTAGTTTTCTTCCTTTCCAATTTGGATGCCCTATATTTCTTGTTCTTCAAGTGTAAGCAAGTTTATTAGGAAAGTAAAGGAATACAATAATGGCTACTTCATAGGCAAAGCAATCCCAAGGACTTCTGACTGGCTATTTTATGGTTATTTCTTGATTATATGCTAAACAAGCAGTGGATTATTCATGAGTTCTCCAGGAAAGGGGGTGGGCAAATCCCAGAACTGAGGGTTCTTCCTCATTTTAGACCATATGGAGTAACTTCCTGACATGACTATGGCATTTGTAAACTGTCATGGTGTTAGGCAGGAGTGTCATTTAGCATGCTAATACATTATAATTAGTGCATAATGAGCAGTGAGGATGACCTGAGGTCACGTTTATCACCATCCTGGTTTTAGTGGGGTTCTGCCAGCTTTTTTACCACAACCTGATTTAACAGCAAGGTCTTTCTGACCTGTGTCTTGTGCCAACCTCCTATCTCATCCTGTGACTTAGAATGCCTAACCTCCTGGGAATTCAGCCAAGTATGTCTCAGCCTCATTTTACCCAGCCCCTATTCAAGGTGGAATCGCTTTGGTTCAAATGCCTTTGACATGTTTTTTCTCTCCCTTTTATAAGGGAACCCTTAATCCTAAGGGTTGCAGAGGAATGGAGATCCATTTTCTGTAACTTCTTCAGGCTAAATAGGGGCAATGATATTCTGCCTATTATGTTCTCTTGTATTCAGTGTAGAGAGGAGCTCAGTCAGAAAATGTTGACATGTTGAGGATGATTCATAACTCTGAGTTCTGACAAAAGATGGTATCTAGGAGATTAATAAGTGTTCAATTTAAGAAAATATTCTGTAAGCTTATCTTGAGTTCCTACTCAAAGGGTACAACAGCAAAATATTTCACTTACAGTAAAGCAAAATAAGTAAAATTATTCCAAGTAAACTAAATTAGAAGGCTTTCCATGAACTGGAAAACTGTGGGAACCAAGCTAATATGGGGCTGCTAGCTGATTCTAATACATGCCCAAAATTAGAATATTGATCCAGACTTTTACATTATCAATCCCTCTTGTTTCTTCTGAGCTGCAGCCAGAGATCACAGATTGGTTCACATGAATAAGCAGGGTTAGTCTGAATTGTAAGGAAAAAAAAAAAAAAAAACTTTAAAAACACTGATGAGACTAGAATCCAATAATAGGTTACCATAGTTCTTAAATGTTTTTTCCCTCTTCAATCTCACATTTTTACTAAAGAAAAATCAAAATAGGACCATTTTTTTGCAAAAATAAGCCTTAATCTTACATTTGCCCTGATTATTTTTATAAAGTACAGGAAGAATAATTATTTTTCACATAGGCTTTTAAAATTGGCTTTGATGGAACTCTGTTCTGCACAGAATCTAGGAGAAGACCTTTTTTAAAAAGCTGAGCCCAACCACGGATTTGTACTCTCAAACACCTATGACTTGAATACATTCCTCTACTCTTGGGTTCCAAGATAACCTGGGGCTCCTGGGCCTCCTGGGCCTGTTGGAAAGTGACATTCTTTACCTACCATAGGCCAGGAGCCCTGTACAGTGACTGTGTAGATAAGGTATGAGGTCAGTTTTCCCAAAGGGCTTTTATTAGCTCTATAAGTCGTTTGATTCCTTAAAGGAAAGCTTGCCATTACAGTCAAAGCCTTTGTAAAGTAACCAGTTTCTCCAATTGTATCCTGTTATTGCACTTATGCAAATAACTATATTGCCATCAATTAAGCATACTCACAAATAGCTTCCCAATTCTGGAGAAATCAGGTAGAGAGAAACAAATATGCTCCAAATTTTGTTCCACAAGAGTGTATTTTACTCAATTGTTGAAAGTTGTAAATAGTTCAAAAGAAAGGTTTTTTTGACGTTGAAAAATGAGACAAATTATTAATAACATCTTAAGCAAAAAGTCAAGACAAATTACTTCAGTCTTCTCTTAGTTCAGTCCATGCTGTTATCTCCTGTTCCATTTGATATTCACAAACATTTCAGCTATCCATGAGCATCCTGAAAGTTTTTTCCTTTATTCCAATGTCACAATCTCCAAAGTTTTTAGCAGCCTATATTTAAGAGCACCTGTAAAAGTCCTACAGCTGATTTTAAATCACCATTTGAAAAGGATCAAAACAAGACAACAATTGTCTGTAGATGACAAAAAGTCTTAGGAGAGTCACTATTAAAGCTATAATTAAATAGAAATTTTGGTTACTTCTGTGGCATATAGCAATTTAGCATAAAACATATAACTATTAATAATGTATACCAAGTCGTGCCTACTGCCTTTAGCTTAAACTAGAGTATTGGGACTGAAAAGTAGGTTGCAGTGAGCTGAGATCATGCCACTGCACTCTAGCCTGGAGTGACAGAGTGAGATTCTATCTCAATAATAATAATAAAATAATTTCATATTTTTATAATTTTGAAGACTTGTTTTGTGGCCATATATATGATCTATCCTTGAGAATAATCCATGTGCTGAGAAAAGAAAATTTGCATTCTGTAGCCCCTGGATGAAATGTTCTGTAAATATCTATTAGGTCCATTTGGTCTGTGTGCAGATTAAATCCAATGTTTCCTTCATTTATTTTCTGTCTCAAATATCTTCCTAATGCAAAAAGTGGGGTTCTGAAGTCTCCAGGTATAATTTTATTGAAGTCTATCTCTCTCTTTAACAGCATTTCTTTTTATACTAGGTGCCCCAGCATTGGGTGCATATGTATTTATAGACATTATAGCTTCTTGCTGAATTGACTCATTGCTACTATATAATGATCTTATCTGTCTGTTTGGGTAGTTTTTGTCTTGAAATCTATTTTGTCTTATATAAGGATAGGTACTTCTGCTCTTTTTGGTTTTCATTTACATGAAATATCTTTTTCTATCTCTTTATTTACAGTGTATGTATGTCTTTATATTTTAGGCAACATATCATTGTTGCCTAAATGTTGTTATATTTAGGCAACAAAACATTCTTTTCTAACCTATTCAACCACTGTAGATCTTTCAATTGGAGAGTTTAGTCTATCTATATTCAGTGCTATTATTGATAAATAAGGAATTGCACTTGTTATTTTGTTGCTTTCCGTGTGTTTTGCAGTGCTCTCTTCCTTCCTTTCTTTCTATCCTCCATTTAGTATAGATGATTTTCTTGTGATGGTACATTTTGATTTCTCACTTTTAACTTTTTGTATATCCTTTGCATGTTTTTTGGATTGAGGTTACCAAAAGGCTTGCAAATAACATCTTATAACCTGTTATTTTAAACTTAGCCCTGATGGCATAAACTAACAAGGAAAGAGAAAACTATTACAAATTCTATACTTTAACTTCATCCCCTGCTTTTTAACTTTTTGTTTCTATTTATATCTTCCTGTACTGTCTATGTCTTGAAAAGTTGTTGTAGTTACTATTTTTGATTGGTTCATAGCTTAGCCTTTCCACTTAGAATAAGAGCAGTTTATACACCACAGTTGCAGTGTTATAATATTCTGCATTTTTCTGTGTACTTACTATTACCAGTATGTTTTATGCCTTCAGGTGATTATTTATTGCTCATTAATGTCATTTTCTTTCTGAGTGAAGTATTCTCTTTAGCATTTCTTAAAGGGCGGGTCTGGTATCTGAAGGTGGAGTTCTTCAGCTTTTGTTATCTGGAAATGTCTTTATTTATCCTTCATGTTTGAAAAATATTTTCATTGGATATACTATTCTAGGGTAAAATTTTTTTTCCTCAGTACTTTAAATATGTCATGCCACTCTATCCTGGCCTGTAATGTTTTCTTCAAAAAGTCTGTTGCCGGACATATTGGTTCTCCATTGTATGTTATTTTTTTTTTTCTTTTCTCTTGCTGCTTTTAGAATCATTTCTTTATCCATGATCTTTAAAATTTGATTATTAAATGCCTTGAGTTAGTCTTCTTTGGGTTAAATATACTTAGTGTTCTATAACCTTCTTGTACTTGGATATTGATATCCTTCTCTAGGTTTGGGAAGTTCTTTGTTACTACCCCTATGAATAAACTTTCTACCCCTATTTCTCCCCTCCTCAATAAGGCCAGTAACTCACATTTGTCATTTTGAGGCTACTTTCTAGATCTTGTAGATGTGCTTCAATCGTTTTCATTTTTTTCTTTTGTCTCTTTGACTGTATTTTCAAATACCCTGTCTTTAAGCTAATTCTTTCTTCTGTGTTATCAATTCTGCTATTAAGATACTTTGATGCATTCTTCAGCAAGTCAATCACATTTTTCAACTCCAGAATCTCTGCTTGCTTCTTTTTAATTGTTTTAAATTGTTGTTAAATGCATCTGGTAGGATTCCATATTCCTTCTCTGTGTTACCTTACATTTCTTTGAGTTTCCTCAACACAGATCTTTTGAATCCTCTGCCCAAAAGGTCGCATATTTCTGTCTTGACAGGATTGATCTCTGGTATGTTATTTGGTTTGGTGAAGTCATGTTTTCCTGGATGGTCCTGATGCTTCTGGATGTTCCTCAGTATCTGGACACTGAAGAGTTAGGTATTTATTGTAGTCTTCACAGTCTGGGCTTGTTTATACCTGTTATAATATGATTTGAATGATGAAACTCTAGGGATTCTGGATCCACTAGAGGTTTCTATAAAACATAATTTTAACAAAAGCCTTTTGGTCTCATCTCTTAGAAGAAATATCTTTTGTCTCATCCCGTGTTACTATATTACCTGTTACTGGCTGGTACCCAGCATTTTTTGGATCTATGTTTTTATTTTCCTCTGCAGTGAATAGGGAGCCATTGATGATGCCTTACTGGCCTAGTGGAATCTTAATGGCTAGAAAGCTTCCTTCATTTCTCTTCTTTCTCCTGTTTTCTATATGTTGACTGACTCACTACTCAGATGATTTGCCTAAGAGAGAAATCATGCATTAAAAAGTCAGCATTATTTCTTGTGGAGATCAAATTCAATTGTGAGGAAAGCAGGGTGACACTGTTACTTCAGCTTATGTGTGAATTTCAATAATAGAAGTAGATGGACTTATAAATAATTGCCAACATCTTTTACAAGAAGACTCATCAGAGAGCTGCCAGCCTGTCTGCCAAAGATACTATTTTCTCAGGGTCTGTCCCATATTGTAAAGGATGAAAATACTGGTGCATTGCCAAAGATTGAGAGTCTGGAAGAGAATGTGTACTTTGGAGTCAAACAGCCCTGAGCTCAACTGCTTACAATCTGTGTGAACTTGGACCTGTCACTTAATCTTCACAGGCCTCAAATTTCCCATCTGTTAGGGATTGTGCTTTGTGAGGTCGTTTTGAACACTGCATGAGATAACACATGTACAGGGCTTAGATAGAGTCTGGCACATGAACAGTATGCAATAAATTCTAGTTATTATTAATGTTAGAAGCTAGCCTTTATCTGCAAGTAGAGGTATTCAGAGAAGGTAATGCAACTAAGTAATTCAGTCTGGACAGCCTCATTAGTTTCTTCCTACTCTAAAGCATTCAATATACACATTTACCACTCAGCCTGAGTATAAGAATTTTCTTAACTGTTTCTCATTTTATTTCTGCTTTCTCTATTTCATAAAAACAAGTTCTTGTTTTTCTGAGCTATATATTTTCTCCCCTGAATACATTCATACTCAAGCTTTTTATTTCCTCTTCCAAGCCTTCTCTCAAGATCAATATTAACTTCCCAATATTAGGATTTCTTTCACACGTTTACTTTACATGTTTTCTCTATCCTTTTATTTTTTCCAAATGGTTCCTATGACTCACTTCCTTCAGGTGTAGAAAAATTAGTGCAAAATCTCTTTGAGCATAAACTTTCCAAATAGGTGATATCCTGAACTTCAAACAGGTAAACCTTCCTCACACTCACTCTCCCCAACCCTCAATTTATGCAAATATTCCTTCTTTGCTTCAGTGAATTTAGGATTGCATCTCTGTGCATTTTTCCCACAATTTTCACAGTGCAAACAATTATATTATCCATACACATCATTACCATTTGTCTAGATGGTAGGCACCTTAAGGGCAGGAATTATGATTGATGATGTATCCTTTCAAAAAAATGAAAAGACCATGATATACTGAGAAAGCCATCTGTAGAAAAACATCTTTGAGAGCCAGGAAGAAAGTGTTCAGGCATTTTAGGTAAGAAAGGCCAGATAATACTCAACTGCCTGCATGTTAAATCCGCATGCCTTTTGGCTCCCATCACTTTACAGACAAAATCAACCCTACAGGCAGTGGATTGGTGATGGGTAGAGAAAATCCTCCTATGTCATTTTCCTGCTTCCAGATTTAATTCAGATGTGATTAGGTAAAAATATCTATCAGTTTTAAAGGTAGGAGAAGAGATTTATGTACCAAGCAATTGTACACTCTTGGAAAAGTCCCTTTGTCTTTCAACTTCCTTCTCCTCCTCCAGTATAAGGATGGTAATAATAGGAGTACTTATTTTACAAAAGTTGTTAGTTTTAAATGACATGTAAATCAGTTATAACAGGTGTAATACATATTATGTACTCAAATAATGTTAATGCTGCTGTTGATGATGATGATGATATTATCCAATACTTAACTTTGTCTGCAAACCTTCTTTGGAAAGAAAGCCTTTTATACTGAAAATTACCAACTCATCAATCACTTCAACTAGACTACATTTCTGCCATGCAGAAATAACAGATACAAATTTTGGACTGGATTTTGAGTGTGTTTGTGTAGGATAAGCTACCTCCCAGTATCCCTTCTGAGGTATTCTGGCCAGGGGGCACCATTAAGTTTGGTGTCTCACAGGATAGCCAAAAACAAGACAGCATCACTAACTCCCAGATATCCCCTGTTGCTGTGGTACATACTAATTTCCAGTCCTGAGACTCTAGTTTAAGCTCAAGGCAGTAAGCAAATTGTGTCAGGCAAGTAAATGCAGACCTTTTTAACCACTCACTAAATTCTTTAACAGGAAGAAAAAAAAAAAAACTTGTGTAAAGAATAATGTATTCAAACTCTTCAAATAAGTTGAAAAGGAAGGAACATTTCCAAAATCATTCTAAAAAGCCAGAATTATCCTGAGAGCAAAACCAGAGAAGGACAAAACAAGAAAACAAAGCTACAGGCCAATTTCACTGATTAACATAGATGCAAAAATCCTTCCCAAAATACTGGCAAACAGAATTCAACAACACACTAAGAACATAATTTACCATGATCATGTGGGATTCTTCTCAGGGATGTAAGGCGTATTAGTCTGTTCTCACATTGCTATAAAGAACTACCTGATACTGGGTAATTTATGAAGAAAAGAGGTTTAATTGACTCACAACTCCACAGGTTGTAAAGGAAGCATGGCTGAGGAGGACTCAGGAAACTTACAATCATGACAGAAGGTGGAGGAGAAGCAGGCACATCTTCACATGGTGAATCAGGTGAGACAGAGTCAAAGGAAAGGTGCTACAAACTTTTAAACAACCAGATCTCGTGAGAACTCTATCACAAGACAGGACTAAGGATGATGCTAAACCATTAGAAACCACCCCATGGTCCAGTCACCTTCCACTAGGCACCATCTCCAACACTGGGGATTAAAATTTAACATGAGATTTGGGTGAGACCCAGAGCCAAACCATACCACAAGGATAGTTCAACATGTGCAAATCAGTAAGTATAATACATCACATAACAGAACCAAGAACAAAAACCACATGATTATTTCAATAGATACTGAAAAAGCATTGGATCAAATTTACCATCTCTTTATGACAAAAACCCTCAAGAACTGGGATAAAGAAGGAATATGTATATCAATAATAAGGTTCATATATGACAAGCCCAACATTATGGTGAATGGGGGAAAAGTTGAAAGCATTTCCTCTAAGGTCTGGAATAAGACATGTATGCCCACCTTACTACTTTTATTCAATATAATACTGGAAGTTTCATCCAGAGCAATCAGACAAGAGAAAGAAATAAAGGCATCCAAATTGGAAAGAAGGAAGGCAAATTATCCTTATTCACAGATGAGATGTCTTATATTTAGAAAACAATTAAGACACCACCAAAAAGCCAGTAGAATTAGCAAATTCAGTAAGATGGCAGGATAGAAAATCAACATGCAAAAATCAGTAGCATTTGTATATGCCAACTGTGAACAACTTGAAACAGAAATCAAGAAAGTAATTCATTTTACAATAGCTACGAAGAATATAAAATACCTAGGAATTAATTTAACCAAGGAGGTGAAAGATCTATTAAAATAGATCTTTTATATTTTAAAATATAAAATCTGTGTCCCCACCCAAATCTCATGTTGAATTGTAATCCCCAGTGTTGAAGGAGAGGCCTGTGGGGAGGTGACTGAGTCATGGGGATGGACTTCCTCTTGCTGATCTTGTTTTTTTTAATTACATTTTAGGTTTTGGGGTACATGTGAAGAACATGCAAGACTGTTGCATAGATACACCCATAGCAGTGTGATTTGCTGCCTTCCTCCCCTTCACCTATATCTGGCATTTCTCCCCATCCTATCTCTCCCTAACTCCCCACCCCCCATCCCTCCCCCATTTCCCTCCAACTGACCCCAGTGTGTAGTGCTCCCCTCCCTGTGTCCATGTGTTCTCATTGTTCAACACCCGCCTATGAGTGAGAACATGTGGTGTTTGATTTTCTGCTCTTGTGTCAGTTTGCTGAGAATGATCGCTTCCAGGTTCATCCATGTCCCTACAAAGGACACAAACTCATCGTTTTTGAAGGCTGCATAATATTCCATGGTGTCTATATGCCACATTTTCCCTGTCCAGTCTATCATTGATGGGCATTTGGGTTGGTTCCAGGTCTTTGCTATTGTAAACAGTGCTGCAATGAACATTCATGTGCATATGTCCTTATAGTAGAACGATTTATAATCCTTTGGATATATACCCAGTAATGGGATTGCTGGGACAAATGGAATTTCTATTTCTAGGTCCTTAAGAAGTTGCCACACTGTCTTCCACAATGGTTGAACCAATTTACACTCCTACCAACAGTGTAAAAGTGTTCCTATTTCTCCAGCATTTGTTGTCTCTAGATTTTTTAGTGATCGCCATTCAAATTGGTGTGAGATGGTATCTCAATGTAGTTTTGATTTGCATTTCTCTAATGACCAGTGATGATGAGCTGATCTTGTGACAGAGTTCTCACAAGGTCTGGTTGTTTGAAAGTAACACCTCCCCCTTCTCTCACTTTCCTCTGGACATGTGAATACATGCTTGCTTCCCCTTCACCTTCTGCATGATTGTAAGTTTCCTGGAGCCTCTCCAGCCATGCCTCCTGTACAGCTCATAGAACTGTGAGTCAATTAAACCTCTTTTCTTATAAATTACCCAGTATCAGGTAGTTCCTTATAGCAATGTGAGAATTGACTAGTATATCTATACAAGAAAAACTATAAAACACAGATGAAATAAATTGAAGAGGACATAAACAAAAAGATATTTAATGTGTATAGATTGAAAGAATACTGTTCAAATGTCAATACTACCAAAAGCAATTTACAGATTCCATACAATTTCTATCAAAATACTAATGACATTCTTCACAGAAAGAGAAAAAACAATCCTCAAATGTATAAGGAAACTCAAAAGACCCCGAATAGTCAAAGCAATCCTGAGCAAAAATAACAAGGCTGGAGGCATCATACTAATTGATGTCAAAATACACTAAAAAGCTAGAGTAACCAATCAGCGTTGTAGTGGCATAAAAGACAGACATTTCAATGGAACAGAAGAGAGAACCCAGATATAAATTCATGCATTTACAGTAAACTCATTTTCAACAAAGGCACCAAGAATATACAATGAGGAAAGGACCATCTCTTCAATAAATTGTACTGGGAAGACTGGATAACTACATCCAGAAGTATAAAACGAGGCTGCTCCACCTACAGGGTAGCCACTCTTATATTCCTTTACTTTCTTAATAAACTTGCTCTCACGTTGAAAAAAAAAAGAAGAAGAAGAAGAAGAAGAACAAGAACAAGAACAAGAAGAACAAGAAGAAGTATAAAACTAGGCCCCTATTTTCACCATATATAAAAAATAATTTAAGAACTGAAACTATACTATACTAGAAGAAAACTTTGGACATTGATCTGTGCCAAGATTTTATGACCAAGACCTTAAAAGCACAGGCAACAAAATAAAAAATAAACAAATGAGATTACATCAAGCTAAAAAATTTCTGCATAGCAAAGAAGACAATAAACCAAGTGAAGAGACAACTCACAGAATGGGAGAAAATATTTGCAAACAATCTATATGACAAGGGAATAATATATATAAATATTAATTCCTTGTCAAATAGATAGATGAGAATGTATAAGGACCTAAAACAACTCAATAGCAAAAAATAATAATAATACAAATAATCCAATTAAAAATTGGCATAAGATTTTAACATACATTTCTTAAAAGAAAACATACAAATGGCCTACGGTATATGAAAAAAATACTCAACATCACTTATCAATCAACAGATTAATGCAAATCAAAGCCATGATGAAGTATCATCTCACTCTAGTTAAAATGGCTTTTATCAAAAAGAGAATACTGAATGCTGGTGAGGATGTGGATAAGTGGGTACCCTTATACACTGTCAGTGGGAATGTAAATTAGTACAGCCACTATGGAGAACAGTATGAAGTTTCCTCAAAAAAACTAAAAATAGAACTACCATATGATCTAGCAATTCCACTACTACATATATATTAAAAAAAAAAAAGAAATAAATGTACTGAAGAGACTTCTGCACTCCCATGTTTATTGCTCACTATTCACAATAGTCAAAATATGGTTTCAAACTAAGTGCTCATCAATGATTGAATAAAGAAAATGCAGTATATATACACAATGAAATAGTATTCAGCCATAAAAAATAATGAAATCCTGTAACCTGCAGCAACATGGATGGAACTGGAGGTCATTTTGTTAAGTGAAATAAGCCAACCACAGGAAGACAAATATTGCATGTTTTCACTTATAAGTAGGAGCTAAAAAAGTGGATCTTATGAAGATGTAGTATAGAATGATGCTTACCAGAGGCCAGGAAGAGTAGGAGGGAAGAGGCTTGAAGAAAGATTGGTTGATGGGTACAAATACACAGTTAGATAGAAGAGACATTAACTATATAGATATAGTTAATAATAATCCATTGGAAATTTCAAACAGGTGGAAGAGAATAATTTGAACATTCTTAGCATAAAGGAGAGATATATATTTATGGTGATTGATATCCCAATTACCATGATTTGGTTTTTGCACATTATATGAATGTATCAAAGTATTACATGTACCCTGAAAACATGTACATCTATTATGTACCAATAAAAAATGTTCAGCACATATAAAGTAGTTTTCATTCCATTTCCCCACTGATTGATGATACATGATTCATTCATTTAGTCAATAAATAGTTGTTGAATGTCTACAATATGCATCTTGTATCATTTATATTGTTATTTTTTATGCAAGGACCTGTTCGAATACTGTGTAAAATTTTTTTTTACTTATCCTTTCACATATCACCATGTTTTAACTCCCACACCCTTACAATATCTTTTCTAATATATGGTAGAGATGGTCCCTTCTCAGTACTCTTCTTTATGTTACTGACCCCCATTGCATTACTGCCTGTTTATTCTTGTAAATTAACAATTATCTAATGGGGTTATTTAATGAACTAAATATTTAGTTTAATATTTACTAACTTTTAAGACATAAAGTTCATGTTCCTCTTTTTAAGTTGTGTGAAATTGCTGTAAAGTGGTCAAATATTTGGCATTAGCTAAGACTCTGTTCAATATTCTGCACATTTAAACTGAGTCTTAACCCTAGCCATTGAGCTAAAATCATGCCTGGTCTTTAGTGGTAGCTAAGGAGGAATAACAGGTAGTCCCAGAGCATGATTACAAACTAACATTAGAATGCCTACTGTAGCATTTGACCCATGACAGTTTCCTCATTTGTAAAATCCAAATAATAATTCCTAGTTCATGGAGTTGCCATGGGCATTGAATGAGCTAACACAGGTAAAGCTCATGAGACCTACTAAGTGCTCAATAAAAGATAACTGGCTAAAGGCACAGAAAGATAAATACCACATGAGCTCATTTATATGTGGAATCTACAAAAGTCAAATTCACATAAAGAGACTAGAAGGTGTTTACCAGGGATCAGAGGGTGGGAAAAATAGGGAGATGTTAGTCAAAGAGTAAAAACTCACAACGATTTAAATAAGTTCTGGAAACCTAGTGTACAGCATGGTGACTCCAGTTAATATATTGCATATTTGAAATTTGCTAAGAGTCAACATTAGATTGGTGCAAAAGTAATTGCAGTGTTTACCATTAAATGTAATGGTAAAACAAACAAACAAACAAACAAACAAAAAACAAAACACAATAGAAAGCTGAAGTTCCTTTTGCACCAAAGTAATAGTATTATCATCACAAGAAAAGGAATGTTAAGTGATGGATATGTTAATTAGCTTGATTATGGTAATTATTTCAAATGTGTGCATGCTGCATGCGTCAAAACAGCACATTTTACATGTTGAATATATACAACTTTTATTTATCAGTTATATCTCCATAAAGCTGAAAAACCAAAACAAAACAAGCAAAAGAAGATAGTTGGTTAAAACCAATGTGACTTTGTATTGAACTCATAGGTTAAGTAACTAAGTCAAGTTACACAGCTAGTACACAATAGACCTGTTACCTGAACCCAGGCTTGTTTGGCTCCAAAGCCCTTGTTCCTCTTATTATATCACACGGTATTAATATGATTCCAACCATGCATACAAGCAATTAACTGTACTGTAAAAGGAAGCCTCCCAGTAGGTACTCAATGAAAAGAGAGCTGTTTATGAACTACATATTATTTTTAAATTGCAATATAGCCCCCAATCTTCCAAACCAACACCATCCTTCAAGCCTTTTTGTAGTGTAGATTGTACACCTGAAAGACAGTCCCACACCATTTATAAAGTCTACCTCAACTAATTCACCAGAATTCAGGCAGAATAGAACATTAGGTAAAATATTGTAAAGCCACACTTCATAGGTTGAAATTCAGATGTTGCCACTTGCCAGCTTTGTAACTTTGGGCATATTTCCTGATTGTTCTGTATCTCAATCTTGTCATCTTTAAGATGGCATAAAAATAGTATCATGCTCAATGAAATTGTTAGATTAAAAGAGTTAAGAGTTTCAGGAACTTGGAATATATGTGTCACATATGTAGGTACTCAGTAAACACTAGGTGTTATTATTTGTCCCTCTTTATCCTGATTTTCCACAGCATCTTTTATACCATCCTGTGTGATGGTACACACATGAGATGGAAAGTCCCAGATTACATGTACAATTTTACTTAATTATAATTTGTTTTGTATTTTTCTGTTAAATGCGTGTCATGTCTTTTCAACTAGATTGAAAGCTCCCAGGGGTAGGAACCAGGTATTAGACTTTGAATCTCTCATAACATTTAGTACACTGCTGGGCACGGGGTGCTTGCTGAACAAATCCTTATGTATCAAAAGTATGGCACTTCTGCCAGCTCCACTGCCCCTTGGTGTAAAACTGAGGGAAAAAGAAATTAGAAATTATGGACCCTGTCCATTGCCCTGGACCATGGTCCAAGGAAGTCATGGCATATGGCCTGATTCTTTTTCTTTCCCATCCGTTTTAAACAGATTTCATGGAAATTTCATGCTGGTCTTTGTGCAAAGCACAGTCAGAAAGAACCCTTTGTGTCTATTAAAATAACTTAGAGTAACCTCATCATCTCCCATTGCTCTACAGAGTCACATTAAAGCTTCCATCCCTGAAAACTAATGGCCAATCCGCCAGAGCTCTGTGTCTTGCTTCATTAGTTTCACGATTCCCTGGGATGCAGGACACAGTAGCAGAGAGAATGTAATTGAGAATCCTATCTTCTGCACACAAGACCTGCAGGCCTATACTTCAATGGCTTTTAGCTGGATGTAATTGGTACTGGTTCTCTGCAACATAATTTCAGGAGAAGTCTAAAAATATGATGGAAACATCTCAAGGTGCAAGTATAGGGAATGGAAAAGAATGAGGTTGGTGGTAGGTGGGTAATAGTGGATGATCTCTTGTGGTAAAATAACCTGTAGGTGTTTTGCTAAGCCTGGGTGGAGGTTTGGAAAACTGAGGAGATTGCCAACCCATACAATGTCATAGATCTCAGCAAGCAGAGATTGGGTCATCTAAATTCAGGATCTGAAGCTAGGAAGCCTGGATGTGGATCTTGGCTCTGCCTCTTAAAGGTATGTGAATTTTCTTTTGGAAAAAAGGAGCAAAGGATCAGAAAACAGATACTGAAGTTAAAAACACACAGGAAATTAATCCAAAAGCCCCTATTGCTTTAGCTTTTGTTATCTGAGATGTGTGACAGTATCACTTGCTGCTCTCACTCTAAGCTGCCAGAGAGCCAAGACCTTGAGAAAGGCATATCGAAGATACTCAATAAAGTGTCAAAACAAGTGTTTTCTGCTCATAGTTTGTAGCTGTGTATAATGTAGCATTGCACAATTAGGAAGATGACTTATAGCTACCAGTATAACAGAAAACCCAGCAGTTTTAACCAAACATAATTTTGCTCTTTACTCTCATTCATACATAGCCTATACTTTCTGTAAAGGCTCAGATCAGGCCTCTTTTCTTCTACAAGGTCATTAGTTTCCACTTTTTCTGGAGTCCTGTTTCCCCAACAACCTATTAAATTTGCATCATAATGCAAGACAGTGTGGGTTTTGGGGGGAAGGAAGGGTGATGGTCCACACATGAGATGGGTTATTTACACATGCACATATACTCACAACCACGTGGATTATTTTTGTGAGTTATTTAATTTTTTATCTACATTAGTTCAAGGAACCACACTCATCATTTATCCCTCACTCTGTACTGTTGAAGACATGTTCCAAGATACTAGGTAGAAAAAAAGGTGGTTGTTTTAGAACATATTTTTTAATGTAATTCATTTGGCTCTAGTGCCAGTAAGAACTACCTGTGGTTTCCTCGTTATCTGTTCCTGTGGTTTTCAGAGTCACCCATCAAGAGAGTTATTAATACAGAACATGTGACAACATGTTGAATTTTCCATTTACTGAGAAGAACTCAAAGAGCACAGACAGAAATAGACTGCAATCCTCTCTCTCAGACAGACTCTGCCAAAGTATGGCACTTCTGCCAGCTCCACTGGCCCCTTGGTCTAAAGTTCAGGGAAAAAGAAATTAGAAATTATGGACCCTGTTCATTGGCCTCGACCATGGCCCAAGGAAGTCATGGCAACTGGCCTAATCCTTTTTCTTTCCCTTCCACATTAAACAGATTTCATGAAATTCTTTCTGTATGGCAAGAATTTATTTTAAATTTGTGTGGCACTTCAGAATTTATTAAATGTTTCCAAATACACGATCACATTTTAGACCTTAAAACCCCATGTAGTGGTGAGGAAACTATTAACCTTAGTTTATAGACAAGGAGAGTCAAACCAAGAGAGATTAAGCACCTTACCCATGTTCAAATAGCTCATAATGACAGAACTGAGAATCACATTCAGATTTTAAGATTTGAAGATCAATGATCTCTCTACCTGATTGTCAACAAACTACCTCTTAAAACTTTCCTCTCTTCTGAGGCCTAACCTCATCAATTACATCTTAATCTTTAATCATCACTCAAATGCTTCCTAGGTTTAGGCATTCCAAAGAGACTGAGTATAGATCTCTGAACCATATTTTTACCGTGGTTTGGAGCTTGCTTCTTATTGTTTGGTTTTGTGATACCTGACCCTCAACATCATGTCAGATTTACAGAACTAGCATTTGTATAATACCATTTTATGAGATCGTTATATTTCAGGTCATAGCTCAACAAGAGGCTATCACTCTGGAAAAATCTCTCAATAATCAAGTGAATGAAATAGCCTAATCTTGGATGTAATCAGCCTCTTTTCCCAGTCTATGCCCCCCACCCAATGCTTACTCATTGAGCTTATGAATCATGTCCACAGGGACAGAGATACAGGTTATGCAAAGACTACTGTCCCTAGTGAATGCCCAAAATGCTATCAGCAGAGGACCATGCTAAGCCCCGTGTTGGGCCCCATTCTGCAGAAACCAAATAGCCACCAGGTAGCAGGCTGATTGCTGTAGATGCCCTCCATTTTGGAGGGGGAACCCATCTGACCTCAATGTAAATAGTACTTACTCTGATAAGGATTTGCTTTCCCACCCTGCAATGTTTCTGCCGGCACTACCACCCATAGACTTAATGAACGTCCATTTTATTGCTATTGTATCACAGATACACCAGGAACAGATATTCTGGCAGAACAGTTCAGCAGCCTATTAAAAATTCAGTCAAAGAGTCTCTAGGAGCCAACACCTGAAAACTGGACGTGCTATTCTACAGGAAGTGACACATGATACGAATCAGTGGCCAAAAGACAGTGCTGTTTCTGTCATAAACAGTATTCTTGAAACCAAGAGGTGGAAGTTGAAGTGGCTTTTATTAATATTACATCTAATAGCTAATTCACAAAATTATATGATTCTGCGGTTTAGAGATTTCAGTACTTGAGGGAGGTAGGCCTCCTCTAGGATAGACAACATCTCTATTATCCAGAAGATGAGACAGCCACCTGTCTATTTTGGATTGCTTATGCCATTAGAGCAACAACAGCCAAAATGGGAGTTTCAGGGCTGGATGATATCACATGAAGTTGCAGCTCTGGAGTGAAGGTAGAGAAGAGTATGTTTTGGACACAGAGGATCCTTCCAGGAACCTCTTTCTCCTGCCATTTCAGTAGCAAAAGTTAAAAGGGAAGATTTGAACAACCACATGCAGGCAGGACCACCACTGAGGACTGTGATACATTAGGAATGAAGGTTTAGGTCATGACTAAGATAAGAATTTTGATCAGCTTAGGTGCTGATTGAAGGCAAAGAAAACATGGACTGAGTAATAGAGGAAATTTTACAAAAAGAAGACTATAACATCTGCCTAAGTTTTGTCCTTGCTGCAACTTATCCCTTTCTCCATCTTAGTCTGTTTTGTGTTGCTATAAAGGAATACCTGAGACTGGGTAATTTATAAAGAAAAAATGTTCACTTGGCTCACAATTCTGATGCCTGGACAAGTTCAAGATTGGGCATCTGGTGAGATTCTCAGGCTACTTCTACTCATGGCAGAAAGTGAAGGGGAGCCAGAGCGTGCAGAGATCACATAGCAAGAAAGGAAGCAAGAGTGGGACAGAGATGCCAATCTCTTTTTAACAGCCAGTTCTCACAGAAGCTAATAGGGTAAGAACTCACCTCTGAAAAAGGGCATTAATCTATTCATGAGGAGTCTGCTCCCATGAACCAAACACCTTTCATTAGGCCCAACCTCCAACATTGGAGATCAAATTTTAACATAAGATTTGGAGGGACAAATATCCAAATTACAGCACCCTTCCATTATACTATTTTACATACAGTGATTAACTTTATAACATAGTCTCTAGTGTACAGACTATCAAGATGAAATTGTGATGAAACCAGAAAATGAGTATATGCCATCCAAAGATCCTGGACTTAGAGCAAGCTATAGTAACTGGTCAGAATTTGAAATGCCACCGTTTTGCATGTTTTCACTTATACCGGGGAAAATTGCAGTATGTTATGTGGGGCATTTGTTGTTGTGAAGTTTAAGTAAGTATGAAAAAAGGATATATGTTGTTACTATTCAGCCAAACCTGTGAAGTAAAGAGGAAATTAGACATTCTTTTTGGCCGCTGTCTTAGGATTGGTTCTCCAGGAGATACTCTGTTTTAAAAATTAATTCATTTAATTGACAAATAAATATTGTATGTATTTATCATTTACGTGTTTCAAAATATGTATACATTGTGGAATAGCAAGTCAAAGTAATTAACATATGTATTATCAATCATGCTTTTTTTGTGGGTGATGAAAACACTTAAAATGTACTCTCCTAGTAACTTTCAATAATACAGTACATTGTTATTAACTACAGTCACCATGTTGTTCAAAAATCTCTTAAACTTATTCCTCCTATGTAATTGAAATTTTGTATCCTTTGACCAGGAGCAGGATTAGCACTGCCCTTAGCCCCTGGTAACTACCATTCTATTCTCTACTTCTAGGGTTTCAAATTTTTAAGATCCTACATGTAAGTGGGATTGTGTGGCATTTATCTTTCTGTGCCTGGCTTATTTCACTTATATAATGTTCTCCAGGTTCATCCATGTTGTCACAAATGACAGGAGTTTCATCTTTTTAAAGGCAAAATAGTATCTCATTATGTATATGCACCATATTTTCTTTATCCATTTATTCATTAATGGGCACATATATTCCATATCTTAGCTACTGTGAATAATGTTGCAATGAATGTAGAAGTGCCACTGATTCTTCAAGATAATGATTTTATTTCCCATGGATGCATACCCACCCGACAGTGGGACTGTTGAGTCATAAGGTAGTTCTATTTTTAATTTTAAAAGGAACCTCCACACTGTTTTCTATAATGGCCATACTAATTTACATTCCCACCAACAGTGTGCAAAGGTTTATTTTTCTTCACATCCTCTCTAAAACTTCATTTTTAAAATAATAGCTGCTTCTCTAACAAGTGTGAGACGATATCTCCTTGTGGTTCTTCATTTCTGTTTCTCTAATGATTAGTGATTTTCAGTAATTTTTATATACCTGTTGGCCATTTGTATGTCCCCTTTTGAGAAATGCCTATTCAGATCCTTTGCCCATTTTTTATACTGGATTTTTGTTTTCTTTCTATCGAGTTTCTTGAGTTCCTTCTATATTTCAGATATTAACCTCTTATCAGATGTATAGTTCACAAATATTTTCTCCTATTCTGAATGTTATCTCTTCACTCTGTTGATTGGTTCCATGGCTGCACATGGGCTTTTCAGTTTGCTGTCATTCAATTTACGTTTCCTTTTATTGCCTGTGCTTTGAGGTCAATATGCAAAACAAAACAAAACAAAAAAATCATTACCAAGACCAATGTCATGGAGTTTTTTGCTATGTTTTCTCCTAGCAGTTTTACAGTTTCAAGTCTTACATGTAAGTCTTCAAAGTATTTTGAGTTGAATTTTGTGCATAGTGTGAGATAAGGGTCTGATTTCATTCTTCCATATTTGAAAATCCAGTTTTCACAATACCATTTATTGAAGAGATTCTCTTTTCCCAGTTTTGTGCTCTTGGCACCTTTATCAAAATCAATTGACCATAAATGTGTGGATTTATTTCTGGACTCTCCCTTCTGTTCCATTGGTTTCTGTGACTGTGTTTATGCTAATGCCATGTTGTTTTAGTTACAATAGCTTTGTAATATATTTTGATGTTAGAGAGTGTGATGGTTCTAGTGGTGGTCTTTTATGGTTCCATATAAATTTCAGGATTGTTTTTCCTACTTTCAGGAAAAACGTCATTGGAATTTTGATAGGGATTGCATCGAACCTGTACATTATTTGGGGTAGTATGGACATTTTAACAATATTAATTTTCCAATCCACATAATGGGATATCTTTCTACTTATTTGTGTCTTGCTCAATTTCTTTCATCAAAGCTTTATAGATTTCAGTGTATAGATCTTTACCAAGAGATAGTCTGATGTAAGTGATTTACTAGGAGAATATTCTCAGGGGTATTCAGTGAGGGAATTAAGAAAGCAGGATATAAAAAGAGACGGGGCCAAACAAGCATGCGATTTGAGATGAAATCTAGTTTTAATTTTATGCCACAGTTAATTACTTGTGTATAAAATGCTCTGAAAAGCCTGTCCTATTTTGAGATAAAGGATTGGGAATTTTGTACTGCTAACCTAATTAGTCATTAGCTATGGACAGGCTTAGGAGAAAGACACAACTCTTGAGCACCGTCAGGTGATATGGCTCAAGTTGCCCAAGGATAAACCTACAGAGAAGGTCATAAGTGTGAGCCTTTAGCAACAGCTCCCACTGCAGCTGAAGGGTGGGCACATCAGACCAGTAAATGGGATCACTGGAGATCTGGATGGAGAACCTACAATGTCCTCTAGAACTGCTCAGCTCTTTTGAACACCCTTCCCGTTTGGGGAATTCCTTACTTTAAAAGTCCCAGACTCCTCAAAAAAAACAGATAATTGCTTTTGAAGCCTCCCTGCTGCTAGAGTTGAGGCATATGATCTATTCACCTTCAACCAAATTTACTTACTCAGAGCTTAAATTAGAAGTTAGTGATGCAGAGAAACAAAAACTATATGAAGTCCATTCTGGCCATGGCAGTGTTCATCCCATTTAGTTGGCAGAAGCAGCAGCCGCAAAGGTTCTAGTGGTAGCATCTGGTGCTCACAATAAGTGATATTGGCAGTTGTTAATGCCCTGTAGCCAAAGACTGCCAGAAGTCTGGGTAGTTGAACAAGTTGGGTTTATCCCTCATTGCTTTTAGAGCAAATGCACAGTTCAGGGAGAATGATAGAGGGAACTTATTTTCTTTTTCATACTAACATCTCTTGCTCTTTAAATAGTGGTCGACACATAGTAGACCCACATTAAATATTTGTTGAATAAATGGATTAATGATAAGTAGATGAATAAATGAATGAATATTTCCAACACTCCTTATGGAAAGAGAATAAAAAACCCTGCCTAACTTCAACAATATATTTCTTGCATTGTTTTGTGTCTTCCAAAACCATTCTACTGCTCCCCAACTCTTCAGGAATAGAGTTATTTCTTAGGCTTTCAGCTTGCTGCTGACAAGTTCTTCTGTAGCTTCAGTTGAACTCATATTGCGCAACCAGCCCAAGAGACACTGCACATAGCTCTGTATTCTAGGCCAATTACACTCAGCTGAACTAAAGCATTAATTAGGACATAGGCAGGAAGTGTTCTGAGATCTGCAGCTAAAGTAGAAGGTTTTCTTTGAGTCAAGAACAGTTTCCAGGGAGCAGAGAAGACATACATATAAGTCAGCTTATTAGCATTAGGCTTGAATTTAGGGGTAATTTTACCTCCATATTTTTGAGTTGGGGGACAAGCCTCCTGTTTGTTCTGTTTACAAGAGCTGTCAGATATAATTCATTCTAACAGTCATAATAGGCCATCCATTTTCCCTGAAACTGCCGACATTTGCCTAGAAAGTTTTACTTAGATACCACATCTCACCCTTATCCCAACACACACACACACACACACACACACACACACACAGACACACACACATGCATGCGCACATGTGCACACGCACACACGCACACACACTTGCTAAATCCCTTGCTCAGCAAGGTACCTATTGTTGGCAATTGTTTTGAGAACAAGAAGGGCCTTGTTAGCAAGTGGCTTTGGGGTTTTCAGTGATACTTGGGGAAATCAGAGAGCTGAGTTAGGTTGTGGGACATGAGGAGGAAATTATAGAATATAGAAAAATGATTGAGGGCTGTAGGCAGGTTGCCAATAGGGAGGTAAGGGATGAGGAAAACAAAGTGCCCATTTCCCATTTTATTTAGGGCCATTACCGGACCCTTCCCTCCAAGGAGTTGATTGACGGTGACTGTAAATAGATTAAACTGCCCTTCTAAAATGGGGATTTTGATAACAATCTTAAAGTGGGAATAATAATAATAGTCTACCTTATTGGGTTGTGAGTATTAAAGGGGTTAACATATGTAAAAACACTTATAACAAACTACTCAGCACACAGTAAGTGCTATATAAATCATAGCTATTATCATTATTATTATTACTATATCATCATAAGGTTGAGTGTATTTTAAATCATTCACACCATTTCTCTCTATTCTCTGGAGGTATGGGCCTTGGGAAACACCTTCCTGTACTGATTCACTTCCTTGCATAGACAGACAAGTGCTGGGAATTTGAGCTATCTGGAATTGGAACAGAGCCAAGTACAGAACTATGATCCTAGGGAAGGACTCCAGGCCCAATAAGTACCATGGAACAGGGGTCACAAACAGATCTCTAGTATTAGGAATGGGTTTTGTAATATGTATACTTTAGCGATCTGTCTCAATGTACATGTTAAAAAATCCCTACCCCAGACATGCACATTAAAATTCTGGGGATAGCACATAAGAATCTGCATTTCTAATACAGTGCAAAAGTTGTCTTGACAGATATAAGAAATAAAAATACAGAATGTCCAATTGAATGTTATGTTTGAATGAACAACAAATCATAGTTTATTACAAATATGTTCCAAATGTTGCAAGTGCCATACTTATACTATTATTTGTTATGTATTTGAAAAATTATTTGTTGTTTATCTGAAATTCAAATTTAACTGGGTGTCCCGTATTTGGTCTGGCAGAGTATACCCGATTCTGAGGAACTCTGAAATTAGATAATCACTCCTTTAGAGGAAATTGAGTTCTGGACAAACTCCCTTTCCAAGAATTTGTGTGAAGGAAACTGGAGAAGGAGGCAGTTACTGAGACAGCGGTGTGAAGTGGCGGCTTTGGTCAAAGGGAAATAACAAAGTACCTAGTTCATTAGAACTAAATTGAATCAGGGCAGGACAACAAGGCAGAGGTAAATGACTTCAAGTCACCCAACCAGGACCCTTTAAGTCGGAACCGAGGTCTGGATTTTTCCTAAAGCAGTAGTTCTCAATGGGTAGCAAAGAGCCTTTTCCCAAAAACACATATTACAGGGCCTCATCCAATAAATTATAAAATGAGGGTTCTGGAGTAAGTGACTTTTTTCAAAAAGCATCTCACATATTCCCAGTATCACTCCCTTGCCTCATTTTGAGGGACACTATCAGAGACATAGCTTGCAAATAGAACAGAAAGTCAATCCAATCCTTATGAAATGTGCCTGTTGTCCCTATCCTGACTCAGCAGATAGTAGATTTCTTCAGTACTATCCAGCCAGCCCTTTTCTACCCCTACCATACCACAGGTTCTTCGCTCCATTTGTAGAATGACAAGCAACTTTATAACCGTTGCAGCCCTGTGCCCATTCCCTTTCATCCCGGCTATTGCCAAGGTCTTAGCAGGCACTAGAGTGCAGTAATGCTTACAAGTTTGAAGAGACTGGACGGAGAGCTGGATCCATTTTCCTGACAAAGATATATTCTCAAAGTTCTCCTACTTGTCAAGTGTATGTCAAGTGTGTGCTGTTTTTATAGGTCTTGTTTTCCACAGCCACATACTATCTATTGCATAGTGCTGTTATCAGCCCAGCACAGCTAGGTTCTGCCTCCTGCCTACTGTCTTATCACATTTTCCTTATGACCCAAATGTCAGCACAGAGGGTTTACTTTCCATTGGATTAAGAAACAAATTATTCTGATGAGACTTCAATTCTCAGTCCTGCAAAAATGAAAGGAGCACCTTTTTATAGGAAGGCCTGACAGAATACTAGTGCCAATGTCTTGGTTTAATTGCTGTTTTCCACTGATTGTGCTGCCCACCAGTCCCAGGTGTGGCATCAAAGGGATGATTCCTGGCCAAAAATGAAAGCTTTGTCTTAGCTGCTCGACAACCCCCACCCTCAGCCCAGCACCATCAAAGCCCTTTGGAAAATGGACCAGAGTCTACAGCATCAGCTCATTATGAAGTGATATTCCAGGCTTTCCAGAGATTAATTGGCCACTTTTAAGACAGAATAGAGGCCATGCAACAGCCAAACAGGGAAAACACACACATACAGACAGACAAAAACACACATACTTTTTATTTCAAAACATGGCAGAATTGAGGTCTACAAAATGCATAGGTAAAAACCAAATACCATATACCCAAATGAGGAATATTCCTCATAATAACGTGCATTAGCATTCCCCATGGCACTGGCCAATTTGTCTTATATAAGAGTTATTCATGTCATCTTATTTGTCCCCATATGCTTCTGGACTGTGAAATCCTTGAGGGTAAGGTCCATGTCTTTTTTCATCTCTGTTATTTACTCACAGCACTTAGCATAAGGCCTGGCTTAGAGTAGGCACTTTATAAATGTTTATAAAATAGAAGCAGTGGCAGAATACAGAAAGAAGGCCAACAGAAGAGAAACTGTGGGGCAACTTTCAAATCTGGACCAAGTGTCAGCAGTTGAATCCAAAGGAGAAAAAGCAATTATAGACCAGAAGAAACGGTGATGAAAGAGCATAAAAATGGGCAGACTGAAACTTTGACCAATATTTGAGCTGGAAGTGCTCTTTCCCTATCAGGAAAAATTACAGGAAAATTCAAACCACTTATGTCACCTGCCATCGAGAAGATATTTTTAAATGAGGAGACATTAATGAAGACAAAATGAAAAGGAAAATATCATCTCAACCTTTTCTCAGTTCTACATTTGCATTATTGCTATTCTCCCTCCTTCTTACCCCTGCCTATGAAATCCTGTCCATTCTTTAAGGCACAGTTCCACAAGTCTCCAGAATGTTGTTGAAATTCATGTTTTGTTTCTGGTCTCAATCCAAGTAAGCCCTGCTTTGGGGGAACAAGACTCTCATGTCTTTGATGGTTCTGTTTCTCTTCTTGATACTCCAAGTACCTAGAATTGTGTTGTACCTACTATAGGGACTTAATTAATATTTGTTGTTTGCCTGATTTACAGTGAATAGAAAACTAACTCTGCAGACTGCTGGAGATAATCCCTCTCCTGTGGAAACAATTTTAATTTGGCTTCATTAAATAGCTTTCTGTGTGAGAAAGCTAGGCTCTTCTCACACAGAATAGCCTTATTACCCTTTGGGGATGTTTTTCATTGCCGAGCGGAACAGCAAGTCTGTTATGATTAAGGAATAGAAGGCATATGTACCTCTGGTGTGGGAAGTTGGAACGAGTGACATAAAACTCTTCAGTGAGATGACTGATGGTTTATGTTTCCCCTTTAATCAAGAAAAAAGGACTAGAAGCTATGTAAGAAATTTTAGAGCCCATATTCCTTGATTGTTAAATAACAGTAACAGGAATCTGGCTTATTTCAAAGAATAGTCAGAGGCCACACGGGGATGATGTACTAAAAGATGGCAAGAAAATTAAAGGGAGTAGGACGTGCTCAGAGCGCAACTGATCAAAAGTAGGCATAAAGAATCCTGCCAGGGAAGTAGAGCCCAGATGATCAAAATTGTGGAGAGAAGAGGAGCCCAAATTCCAGAATTTTCCACATGCCTAATACAGGACAGTGCAGTAGGAAGCCTTCAAAGATTGCCCACCTCTTGCAATGATCTCTATCTTCTAGGATTTGCATTCTTGTGTAATTTCCTTCTGTTGTATAATCTACTCTCCCAGTTTGTAGACTGGATCTAGTAACTTTCTTGTAACTAATAGAAAATAACAAAAATGAAGGGATATTACTTCTGAAATTCAGTTATAAATGATTTTGACTTCCATTGCCTTTGTACACTTTCTCTTGCTTTCTTCTGCTTGCTTACATTGATGAAGCCAGCTTCCGCGTTATGAACTGCTCTACAGAGAGGCTTACATGGAAAGGAACACAGAGTGCCTTCTGGCTCTAGCCCACAGCCAGTGAGGGACTAAGGCCTTTAGTCCAAGGGCCCCCAAGATCTGCATCCTGCCAACAACCCCTGAGTAAGCTTGATAGCACTGTCCCACTAGAACACAGAGGTGCCTGTGGCCCTGGCCATCACCTTGTTTGCAGACTTTTGAGAGACTATGAGTCAGAGAACTCAACTAAGCAACCCTCAGATTCCTGACCCACAGATACCGTGCAATGATAAATGTGTGATATTATAAACTGCCAACATTTGGGGTATTTTGCTACACATGATGAATGTATTAGTCTGTTCTCACACTGCTAATAAAGATATACCTGAAACTGGGTAATTTATTTTAAAAAAGAGGTTTAATTGACTCACAGTTCCACATGACTGAAGAGGCCTCACAATCATGTCAGACGGCAAAGAGGAGCAAAGTCACATCTTACATGGCAGCAGTCAAGAGAGCATGTGCAGGGGAACTGCCCTTTATACAACCATCGGATCTCATGAGACTTATTCATTATCATTAGAATAGCACAGGAAAAACCCACCCCTATGATTCAATTACCTCCCACTGGGTCCTTCCCATGACATGTGGGAATTATGGGACTTACAACTCATGTTGAGATTTGGGTGGGGGCACAGGCAAACCATATCAATGGATAACTGGTATAACAGAGAAAGCAGCCTCAGTTCTCATGCACAGGTGAAAGCAATGTGGGCTTATAGCATTTTGATGACACAAGTGGTAGCAAGTATTAGATTACAGTGCTGATCATTACAAGGCAGCAGGGAAGGGGACTATTTTAGAAACAAGATCCTATAAAAGCCTTTTGCCCTTTACCTATTGTTTACCATGTATGCATAATGGAAAAAGAATCAAGGACACAGAGAAGTATGTTTCAACTAAGATCCAATTCTTTTGAGTAAGAAACTCAAAGGAATTCACAGCCTGAGTCAGTATCATGGTCTAGTTAGCCCAGATATCTATATTTACCAGTCACCTGGAGGAACAGAAATTTTCCCTGTGACCTCCTTCCCAAGTATTTGCTTGAATCACAATGACTTGGATGGGAAGGGGAAATAGAAGGTCCCTATTAGGTTTTTAGCTTCCTAGATGTGCAGAGTGAATTACAGAGAAAGTCAACAAGGAGGCAAATGGAGACTATTAACTTGAACAAGATGGTGAGAGGAAGGCAGAATGCCTGCAATAGTCACTGAATCTGTTCACTGTTTACTGGGACAGAAGCAGGGTGGTGATGTGGGGCAGGATGAAGGTCAGTGCTGAGACAACATGCAAGGGCTTCCAGTAGGTATGCTCCAGCTGCCCTAAACCATGGGTTTTCTGATCTATTGAAATGGGGTGGGTGGGGATGGGGTGAAAGAGATTTACAAAACTTGACCCCTAAATGATGTATTTTCTCTGCCTTGTTTTTTATTTCCAGTCCTTCTAGAGCAATAACAACACAGTGTTTTATGCAAAGCATCACAGACCCTGCTACAATGCCAGTTCTCTACTGGCCCTAGGTCTCACCTTAGTAGCCCTACCTCATTGTAATTTGTGCCCTTTCAAAATAATAGGAAATAATTATACAATGTATTTCATTGTTTGAGCTTCAAAACAAGCCTATGGAGTGGATAAGAAAGGCAATGTTTTTTTTTTTTCTTTTTTTTTTTTTTATTGCATTTTAGGTTTTGGGGTACATGTGATGAACATGCAAGATTGTTGCATAGGTACACACATGGCAGTGTGGTTTGCTGCCTTCCGTCCCCTCACCTGTATCTGTCATTTCTCCCCATGCTATCTCTTCCCACCTCCCCACCCCCCCACCCCTCCCCCATTTCCCCCCAACGGACCCCAGTGTGTAGTGCTCCCCTCCCTGTGTCCATGTGTTCTCATTGTTCAACACCCGGAAAGGCAATGTTATTCCTATTTTATGGATCAGCAAATTCATACCCAATGAAGTTAATCAACTGATATAAAGGCACATAGCTAGTTGGTGGCAGAGCTGGTAGATAAGTCAGGTCTTTGGACTCCTAATGCAACACCCTTTTTAACAATTATTTGAGAGATCCAAGATGGCTGATCACTAGCAGCTCAGGATTGTAGCTCCCAGTGAAAGCGCAGAGAATGAGAGGACGCCAAATTTTCAGATGAATTCTTGCTGCTCATGCACCAGGAGATTCCCAGCGGAGGAGCCCCATGGGCTGCCAGCGCGACTCTTGTGACCAGTGAGGCGGTTTTGTCGGTGCCTTGGAGCATCGGTTCTTGGTGCAGAGTCAGAAAAGCACCATCAATCTTAAAGCCGCTGATTTAGTCGGCGCAGTGGGTTGCTCAGATTTCGACACTGAGAATCAATAAGTTGGACGTCCACTCAGAAACCCAATTACAAAGAAGGTAAATACAAAGACCACAGATGGATAAATTTATAATGAAGGGAAGGATAAATCTACAACGAAGGGAAGAAAACAGCCAAAAAAGGCTGAGAATACCCAAGATCAGAACGCCTCTCCCTCAGCAGGGGATCACAGTTCCTCATCAGCAACGGAACAAGGCCTGATGGAGAACGAGCGTGTTCCAATTACAGAAGCAGGCTTCAAAATGTGGATAATGAGAAACTTCTGTGAATTAAAAGAACTTGTTCTAACCCAATCCAAAGAAACTAAGAACTTTGAAAAAAGGTTTGATGAAATGTTAACAAGAATACACAATTTAGAGAGGAATACAAGTAAATTGATGGAGCTGAAAAACACAATATGAGAACTTCGTGAAGTATGTACAAGTTTTAACAGCCGAATTGATCAAGCAGAAGAAAGGATATCAGAGGTCAAAGACCAACTCAATGAAATAAAACGAGAAGACAAGATTAGAAAAAAAGGATAGGCCGGGCGCGGTGGCTCAAACCTGTAATCCCAGCACTTTGGGAGGCCGAGGCGGGTGGATCACGAGGTCGAGAGATCGAGACCATCCTGGTCAACATGGTGAAACCCCATCTCTACTAAAAATACAAAAAACTAGCTGGGCATGGTGGCGTGTGCCTGTAATCCCAGCTACTCAGGAGGCTGAGGCAGGAGAATTGCCTGAACCCAGGAGGCGGAGGTTGTGGTGAGCCGAGATCGTGCCATTGCACTCCAGCCTGGGTAACAAGAGCGAAACTCCGTCTCAAAAAAAAAAAAAAAAAAAAAAAAAAAAAAAAAAAAAAGGATAAAAAGGAACGAGCAAAGTCTCCAAGAAATATGGGACTATGTGAAAAGACCTAATCTACGCTTGATAGGTGTACCTGAATGTGACGAAGAGAATGAATCCAAGCTGGAAAATACGCTTCAGGATATTATTCAGGAAAATTTTCCCAACCTAGTAAGGCACGATAATATTCAACTCCAGGTAATACAGAGAACACCACAAAGATATTCCTCAAGAAGAGCAACTCCAAGGCACATAATTGTCAGATTCATCAGGGCTGAAATGAAGGAGAAAATACTAAGGGCAGGTAGAGAGAAAGGTCAGGTTACCCACAAAGGGAAGTCTATCAGACTTACAGCAGATCTCTCAGCAGAAATCCTACAAGCCAGAAGAGAGTGGGGGGGACCAATATTCAACATCCTTAAAGAAATGAACTTTCAACCAAGAATTTCACATCCAGCCAAACTAAGCCTCATAAGTGAAGGAAAAATAAAGTTTTTTTTTATGAATAAGCAAGCACTCAGAGATTTCATCACCACCAGGCCTGCTTTACAAGAGCTTCTGAAAGAACCACTACACATAGAAAGGAACAAACAGTATCAGCCTTTCTAAAAAATACCGAAAAGTAAAGAGTATCAATATAATGAAGAATTTACATCAACTAATGGGCAAAACAGCCAGCAAATATTAAATGGCAGTATTAAACTCACATATATTATTATTAATTCTAGATTTAAATTGACTAAATTATTTAAATAATTTTAAATATTCCTTCTTGAGGAATATCTTTGTGGTGTTCTCTGTATTACTTGGAGTTGAATATTATCGTGCCTTACTAGGTTGGGAAAATTTAAATTATTTAAATTGACTAAATTATTATTAATTCTAGATTTAAATTGACTAAATCCCCCAATCCAAAAACAGATAGGCAAAGTGTGTCCCAGAGATTCTGCTACGTTGTGTCTTCATTCTCATTGGTTTCAAAGAACATCTTTATTTCTGCCTTCATTTCATTATTTATTCAGTAGTCATTCAGGAGCCAGTTGTTCAGTTTCCATGTAGTTGTGCGGTTTTGCATGAGTTTCTTAATCCTGAGTTCTAATTTGATTGCCTTATGGTCTGAGATACTGGTGGTTATGATTTCCATTCTTTTGCATTAGGTGAGGAGTGATTTACTTCCAATTATGTGGTCAGTTTTAGAGTAAATGCGATGTGGTGCTGAGAAGAATATATATTCTGTGGATTTGGGGTGGAGAGTTCTGTAGATGTCTATTAGGTCCATTTGGTCCAGTTTTGAGTTCAAGTCCTGGATAGCCTTGTTAATTTTCTGTCTCATTGATCTGTCTAATATTGACAGTGGAGTGTTAGTCTCCCATTGTTATTATGTGGGAGTCTAAGTCTCTTTGTAAGTCCTTAAGAATTTGCTTTATGTATCTGGGTGCTCCTGCATTGGGTGCATGTATATTTAGGATAGTTAGCTCTTCTTCTTGCATTGATCACTTTACCATTATGTCATGTCCTTCTTTGTCTCTTTTCATCTTTGTTGGTTTAAAGTCTGTTTTATCAGAGAGTAGGATTGCAACTCTTGCTTTTTTTTTGCTATTTCCTTGGTAAATCTTCCTCCATCCCTTTATTTTGAGTCTATGTGTGTCTTTGCACATGAGATGAGTCTCCTGAATACAGCACACCAATGGGTATTGACTTTTTATCCAATTTGTCAGTCTGTGTCTTTTGATTGGGGGCGGTTAGCCCATTTACATTAAGGTTAATATTGTCATGTGTGAATGTGATCCTGCCATTTTGATACTAGCCGATTGTTTTGCCTGTTAGTTGATGCAGTTTCTTTACTGTGTTGATGGTCTTTACCATTTGGTACATTTTTGCAGTGGCTAGTACTGGTTGTTCCTTTCCATGTTTAGTGCTTCCTTCAGGAGTTCTTGTAAGGCAGGCCTGGTGGTGATGAAATCTCTCAGCAATTGCTTATCTGTAAAGGATTTTATTTCACCTTCATTTATGAAGCTTAGTTTGGCTGGATATGACATTCCGGGTTGAAAGTTCTTTTCTTTAAGGATGTTGAATATTGGCCCCTACTCTCTTTTGGCTTGTAGGGTTTCTGCCAAGAAATCCTCTGTGAGTCTGATAGGCTTCCCTTTGTGGGTATCCCGACTTTTCTCTCTGGCAGCCCTTAGCATTTTTTCCTTCATTTCAACCCTGGAGAATCTGACAATTATGTGCCTTGGGATTGCTCTTCTTGAGGAATATCTTTGTGATGTTCTCTGTATTTCCTGTATTTGAGTGTTGGCCTGCCTTGCTAGGTTGTGGAAGGTTTCCTGGATAATATCCTGAAGAGTGTTTTCCAGCTTGGATTCATTCTCCCCGTCATGTTCAGGTACACTGATCAAACATAGATTAGGTCTTTTCATGTAATCCCATATTTCTTGGAGGCTTTGTTCATTTCTTTTCACTCTTTTTTCTCTAATCTTGCCTTCCCATTTTATTTCATTGAGTTGATCTTCAATCTCTGATATCCTTTCTTCTGTTTGATCCATTTGGCTATTGAAGCTTGTGTATGCTTTGCAAAGTTCTTGTGCTGTGTTTTTCAGCTCCATCAAGTCATTTATGTTCTTCTCTAAGCTGGTCATTCTAGTTAGCATTTCATCTAACCATTTTTCAAGGTTCTTAGTTTCTTTGTATTGGGTTAGAACATGTTCCTTTAGCTCAGAGAAGTTTGTGATCGCTCACCTTCTGAAGCCTGTTTCTGTCAATTTGTCAAATTCATTCTCCATCCAGTTTTGTTACCTTGCTGGTAAGGAGTTGTGATCCCTTGGAGGAGGAGAGGCATTCTGGTTTTTGGTGTTTTCAGCTGTTTTGTGCTGGTTTCTTCACATCTTCTTGGATTTATCTACCTTTGGTCTTTGAAGTGGTGTCTTTCAGATGGGATCTCTGAGTGGACATCACTTTTGTTGATGTTGAGGTTATTTCTTTCTGTTTTTTAGTTTTCCTTCTAACATTCAGGCCCCTCTGCTGCAAGACTGCTGGAGGTCCACTCCAGACCCTACTCACCTGGGAATTACCCGTGGGAGCTGCAGAACAGCAAGGATTGCTGCCTTTTCCTTCCTCTGGTAACTTTGTCCCAGAAGGGTACCTGCCAGATGTCAGCCAGATCTCTCCTGTATGAGGTTACTCTTCAGATATACAAGGATCAAGGAGCCACTTGAGGAGGCAGTCTGTCACTTGTCAGAGCCCAAGTGCTGTGCTGGGCACTCTGTTGCTCCCTTCAGAGTTGCTGGGCAGGGACGTTTAAGTCTGCTGCAGTGCAACTCACAACCATTCCTTTTCCCAGGTGCTCTGTCCCAGGAAGGTGTGACTTTATAAGTCCCTGACAGGCAGCTGCCTTTTTTCAGAGATGCCTTGCCCAGCAAGGAGGGAGTCTAGTCACAGTCTGCTTGCAGAGGTGTTGTTGAGCTGCTGTAGACTCCCCCCAGCTGCTGTGTAAACTTCTTTGTTCTATTGTTTACACAGGTACGGTTAGAGCTGCCTCTGTAATGGCTGGTGGGCGCCTCTCTCCCCATGGAGTCAACAGTCAAGGGTCAAGCTCAAACTGCTGTGCTGGCTGTGAAAATCCCAAACCAGTGGGATTCAGTTTCCTGGTATCTGTGGGATGGGACCCACAGGGCCAGATCACCTGGCTCCCCACCTTCAGCCCCCTTTCTTTCAGGGGTATGGGCAACTCTGTCTTGCAGACACTCCAGGCACCAAACAAAATGGCTGCTCAGATTTGTGCTGGTAACTCATGGTGCCGGCTGAATCAGCTGCCCAGATTTGCCCTGGGAACCCATGGCACCAGTTGGCAGGTGATTCTGTGGGCTGCAAAGATTGCAAGAGAAGCACAGCATCCAAATCAGAGCTCCAGAGTGGCTGGAAACATCCCTGATGGCCTCTGTTGGGTAGGAGGGGGGCCCTCCAGCCAGTTGCATTTCCTGGGTGAGGCATCACCCCACCCTGCCTCCATTTACCCTCCTTGGGCTACACCAACTGTTCAACCAGTCCCATTGAGATGAACGTGGTACCTCGCTTGGAAATGCGAAGATCACTTGCCTTCTGCATTGCTCTCACTGGGAACTGCACTCTGGAGCTGTTCCTATTTGGCCATCTTGGCAGAAGTCCCCATCAACTTTTCTTTTAAGTTCCAGTGTACATGTGCAGAATGTGCAGATTTGTTACATAGGTAATCGTGTGCCATGGTGATTTGCTGCACAGATCAACCCATCACCTGGGTATTGAGCCCAGCATCCATTAGCTATTCTTTGTGATGCTCTCCCTCCCTTTGCCCCCACAACAGATCCCAGGGGGTGTTGTTTACCCCATGTGTCCATGTGTTCTCATTATTCAGCTTCCACTTATAACTGAGAACAAGGATTTTTTGTTTTTTTGCTCCTGTATTAGTTTGCTGAGGACAACTGCTTCCAGCTCCATCCATGTCCCTGCAAAGGACATGACCTCACTCCTTTTTATGACTGCATAGTATTCCATAGTGTATATGTACAACATTTTCTTTATCCAGTCTACCATTGGTGGGCATTTAGGTTGATTCCATGGAATGAATTTTTTTAAAAGACACAACTACATGCTGTCTACAAGAGACTCAACTTAGATTTAAGAACACACGGGAGAGAGATCCAAGATGGCTGATAACTAGCAGCTCGGGATTGTAGCTCCCACTGAAAGCGCAAAGAAGGAGAGGACGCCACACCTTCACATGAATTCTTGTTGCTTACGCACCAGGAGATTCCCAGCGGAGGAGCCCCACGGGTCGCCAGCGCGACTCTTGTGACCGGCGAGGCGGTTTTGCCGGCGCCTCGGAGCGTCGGTTCTCGGTGCAGAGTTGGAAAAGCACCCTCAATCTTAACGCCGCTGATTTAGTCGGTGCAGTGGGTTGCTCAGATTTCGGCGCTGAGAATCAGTAAGTCGGACGTCCACTCAGAAACCCAATTACAAAGACGGTGATTATAAAGACTACAGATGGATGAATCTACAACGAAGGGAAGAAAACGGTCAAAAAAGGCTGAGAATACCCAAGATCAGAACGCCTCTTCCTCAGCAGGGGATCCCAATTCCTCATCAGCAACGAAACAAGGCTTGATGGAGAACGAGTGGGTTCCAATTACAGAAGCAGGCTTCAAAACGTGGATAATAAGAAACTTCTGTGAATTAAAAGAACTTGTTCTAACACAATCTAAAGAAACTAAGAACTTTGAAAAAAGGTTTGACGAAATGTCAACAAGAATACAAAATTTAGAGAGGAAAATAAGTGAATTGATGGAGCTGAAAAACACAATACGAGAACTACGTGAAGTATGCACAAGTTTTAACAGCCGAATTGATCAAGCAGAAGAAAGGATATCAGAGGTCGAAGATCAACTCATTGAAATAAAACAAGAAGACAAGACGAGAGAAAAAAGGATAAAAAGGAACGAGCAAAGTCTCCAAGAAATATGGGACTATGTGAAAAGACCTAATCTACGCTTGATAGGTGTACCTGAATGTGACGAAGAGAATGAATCCAAGCTGGAAAATACGCTTCAGGACATTATTCAGGAAAATTTTCCCAGCCTAGTAAGGCAGGATAATATTCAACTCCAGGTAATACAGAGAACACCACAGAGATATTCCTTAAGAAGAGCAACTCCAAGGCACATAATCGTCAGATTCACCAGGGTTGAAATGAAGGAGAAAATACTAAGGGCAGCCAGAGAGAAAGGTCAGGTTACCCACAAAGGGAAGCCTATCAGACTCACAGCAGATCTCTCAGCAGAAACCCTACAAGCCAGAAGAGAGTGGGGGCCAATATTCAACATCCTTAAAGAAAAGAACTTTCAACCCAGAATATCACATCCAGCCAAGCTAAGCTTCACATGCGAAGGAAAAATAAAGTTTTTTGTGAATAAGCAAGCACTCAGAGATTTCATCACCACCAGGCCTGCTTTGCAAGAGCTTCTGAAAGAACCACTACACATATGAAAGGAACAAACAGTATCAGCCTTTCTAAAAAAATTATCAAAAAGAGCATCAATATAATGAAGAATTTATATCAACTAATGGACAAAATAGCCAGCTAATGACAGTATTAAACTCACATATATTATTATTAATTCCAAATTTAAATTGACTAAATCCCCCAATCCAAAGACAGGTAATTTGAATAAAAAACTAAAACCCATCAGTATGCTGCATCCAGATCCATCTCACATTCAAGGATACATAAAGACTCTAAACAAGGGATGGAGAAAGATTTACCAACCAAACAGAGAGCTAAAATAAATAAATAAAAAATAGAAGTTACAATTAAGCAACAAAGATCAAAAGAAGCAAAGAAGGACATTACATAATGATAAAAGGATCAATGCAATAACAAGAAGAGCTAAAGATCCTAAATATATACGCACCCAATACAGGAATACCTAGACATACAGGACTTATAAAGAGACTTAGACTCCCACATAATAATAGTGGGAGACTTCAACATTAATATTAGACAGATCAATGAGACAGAAAATTAACAACGATATTCAGGTCTTGAACTCAGATCTGGAACAAGTAAATGTAATTAACATTTATAGAACTCTCCACTTTAAATATACAAAATATACACTCTCATCAGTACCACATCATATCAATTTAGAGGTTTAAATGAAATCTTGGTTGGCTCCTTGTTTGTTATTCTCTTCCCTCATTTTCTTTCATGTCACCATTATTGAGGACAATTGTAGGCATACCCATATTTAGACTGCATTCTAGCCTGGGCAATAAAGCAATACCCCCATCCTCTCTCCCTCTTTCTCTTTCTCTTTCTTCCTCTTCTTTAAAAAAAAAAAAAGGCAAAACCCCCAAAAAAAAAAAAAAAAAAAAGAACACACATAGGCTAAAAAAGAACAGATGAGAATATTCTATGAAAATTATGATCAAAAGAGCACTGGGGTGGTTATACAAAATAGACTTTGAGTCATAGACTCTCTAGAGATAAAGAATGTCATTATATGGTGAAAAAAAGGTTAAATTCAAAAGAAAGTTATAACAATTGTAAATATATACACCAACATTAAAGCCCCTAAATATGTAAAGCAAATATTGACCAATCTGAAGGGAGAAATAGACAGCAAAACAATAATAGGAAATTCATTACTCTAGATCATCCAGGCAGAAAATCAATAAGAAATAGCAAACTTGAGCCACACTATAGATCAAATGAACCTAACACATACAGACCATTCTCCTTAATAGCAGCAGAATACATATTTTTTTTCAAGTGCACACTGAATATTTTATAGGGTAGATCACATGCTAGGTAACATAAAAGATCTTAACAAACTAAAGAAGTTTGAAATAATTTTAAGTGTATTTTTCACCCAAAATGGAATAAAACTATTAATCAATAACAAAATTAAATAAAGAAAACTCACATGGAAATTAAACAACATGCTCTTAAACAACCATTGAGACAAAGAAGAAATCAAAAGAGAAATCAGAAAATATCTTAAAAAGATGAAAATAAAAACACAATATTCTAAAATGTATGAGCCACAGCAAGAGCAGTACTAGAAGGAAATGTTATAATGATCCATGTTACATTTAAAAAAGAAAAAAGGACCTAAACAAACTAACTTTAAAACTCAAGGAACTATAAAAAGAAAAACAAAGTGATGACAAATTTAGCAGAAAAAAAGAAAAGCATAAAGGTTAGAGCCAAAATAAATGAAATAGAGAATAGAAAATAATTTAGAAATCAATGAAACTAAGCGTTGGGTTTTTGAAAAGATAAAATTTACTAACCCTTTGATAGACTAAGAAATAAAGAGAGAAGACTCATAAATAAAATCAGAAATGAAAAAGAAGACATTACAACTTATGCCAAGAAAATTTTTAAAAGATCACAAGGCACTGTTATTAACAATTTTACACCAATAAATTGAACAACTTAAAAGAAATTGATAATTTCCTGGACATATAAACCAAGACTGATTTAAGAATAAATAGAAACCAATAGCAAATACAGAAATGAATCAGTAATCCAAATGTTTCAAACAACAGAGAGCTCAGGACCAGATGGCTTTATGCATGAATTCTTCCAAACATTTAAAGAAGAATTAATAGTGATATTTGTTAAAACTCTTCCAAAAATAAACAGTGAACATTTCTGAATTCATTGCAGCCAGTGTCACTCTGACACCAAAGCTAATGACACCACAAAAGAAAAGAAAACTACAGGTCGATAGCTCTGATGAACATGGATGCAAAATTTCTCAACAGTATATTAGCAAACTGAATTCAACAGCACATGAAAAGGATCATACACTATATGTGTTTGTCCATTTCTACTTGCCATAAAAGGATACCTGAGACTGGGTAATTTACAAATAAAACAGGCTTAATTGACTCACAGTTCTGCAGACTGTACAAGCATGGCACTAGCATCTGCTTGGCTTCTGGTAAGGCCTCATGGTGGAAGGTGAAGCATGAATCAGCATATTAACGACCAAACCTAAGAATGATCAGTATCCCTGAGGAAGAAGAGAATGTAAAGGTTGGATTATTTGAGGGAATAATTGAGAAAAACTTCCTCAGCCTTGCTAGATACCTAGACATCCAAATACAAGAAGCACAAAGAACACCTGGGAAATTTATCACAAAGAGATCATTGCCTAGACACACTGTCATCAAGTGATCTAAAATTAAAATGAAGGAAAGAATCTTAAGAGCTGTGAGATAAAAGGACCAGATTACTTATAAAAGAAAACCTATGAGATTAACAGCAAATTACTCAGCGGAAACTCTACTCAGCAGAAAAAAACTAGAAGGGATTGGGACCCTATCTTCAACCTCCTAGAACAAAACAATTATCAGTCAAAATGTTGTCTCCAGTGAAAGTAAGCATCACATTTGGAGAGATACAGTCTTCAGACAAACAAATGCTGAGAGAATTTGCCACTACCAAGTCACCACCACAAGAACTGCTAAAAGGAGCTCTAAATCTTGAAACAAATCCTGAAAATGCATCAAAAAACAAAACCTCTTTAAAGACTAAATCACACAGGACCCATAAAACAAACAACAATTTAAAAAGAAAAAAAACAAAGGTATACAGCAAAATGAATGGAATGATACCTCACATCTCAATACTAACATTGAATGTAAATGGCATAAATGTTCCACTTAAAAGCTACAGAACTGGAGAATGGATAAGAACTCACCAACCAACTATCAGCTACCTTCAGGAGCCTCACCTAACACATAAGGACTCACATAAAGTTAAAATAAAAGGATGGAAAAAGCCATTTCATGCCAATGAACACCAAAAATGAGCAGGCATACCTATTCTTATATCAGACAAAATAAACTCTAAAGCCACAGCAGTTAAAGGAGACAAAGAGGGACATTATATAATGTAAAAGACCTTTTCCAACAGGAAAATATCACAATCCTAAACATAAATGCACCTAACACTGGAGCTCTCAAACTTAAAAAACAATTACTACTAGACCTAAGAAATAATATACACAGCATCACAATAATAGTGGAAGACTTCAATATTCCACTAACAACACTAGACAGGTCATCAAGACAGAAAGTCAACAAAGAAACAATGGAATTAAACTATACCTTGGAACAAATGGACATAATACACATAATACAGATATATATATATATATATATATATATTATATATATATAAACCATTTCATCCAACAAACACAGAATATACATTCTATTCAAAAGTGCATGTTACTTTCTCTAAGATAGATCATATGATAGCCCATAAAACAAACCTCAATAAATTTAAGAAATTGAAAGTATATCAAGCACTCTCTCAGACCTCAGTAGAATAAAACTGGAAATTAACTCCAAAAGGAACCTTCAAAACCATGTAAATAAATGGAAATTAAATAACCTGCTCCTGGATGAGAACCGGGTCAAAAATGAAATCAAGATGGAAAGTTAAAAAATTATTTGAACTGAACAAGAATGATGACACGACCCAACAAAACCTCTGGGATACTGAAACGGCAGTGCTAAGAGGAAACTTCATAGCCCCAAACACCTATATCAAAAAGAATAAAAGAGCACAAATTGACACTCTAAGGTCACACCTCGAAGAACTAGGGAAACAAGAGCAAACCAAACCCCAAACCAGCAGAAGACAGGAAATAACCAAGATCACAGCAGAAGTAAATGAAGTTGAAACACACAAAAAAATACAAAAGATAATGAAACAAAAGGCAGGTTCTTTGAAAAGATAGACAATATTGATAGACCACTGGCAAGATTAACCAAGAAAAAAAGTGACAAAATCTAAATAACTTCGCTAAGAAACGAAACAGGAGATATTACAATTGACACCACTGAAATACAAAAGATCATGCAAGGCTACTATGAATACCTTAACACACATAAACTAGAAAACCTAGAAGAGAGGGATAAATTCCTGAAAAAAATACAACTCTCCTAGCTTAAGTCAGGAAGAATTAGATACCCTGAACAGACCAATAACAAGCAGCAAGATTGAAACGTAAAAACTACCAACAAAGGAAAGTCCAGGACCAGATGGATTCACAGCAGAATTCTATCAGACATTCAAAGAAGAATTGGTACTAATATTTTGACACAGTTCCACGAAATAGAGAAAGAGGGAATCTTCACTGACTCATTCTATGAAGCCAGCATCACCCTAACACCAAAACCAGGAAAGGAAACAACCAAAAAAGAAAACTACAGACCAATATCCCCAGTGAACATAGATGTTAAACTCATTAACAAAATACTAGCTAACTGAATCCAACAACATATCAAAAAGATAATCCACCATGATCAAGTGGGTCTTATAGCAGGGATGCAGGGATGGTTTAACATATGCAAGTCAATAAATGCGATATACCACTTAATGGCACTTACATCGACCTGGATGAGGTTGGAGTCTATTATCCTAAGTGAAGTACCTCAGGAATGGAATAGCAAACATCATATGTTCTCACTGATATGTGGGAACTAAGCTATGAGGATGTAAAGCCATAAGAATAATACAATGGACTTTGCAGATTTGGGGAAAATAACGGGATGGGATGAGGGATAAAAGACTGCAAATATGGCGCAGTGTATAATGCTCAGGTGATGAGTGAACCAAAATATCACAAATCACCACTAAAGAACTTATTCATGTAACCAAAAGCCACCTGTACCCCAATAATCTATGGGGGAAAAAGCTAAATGTTATTAAAAATTGCTAGATTTAGGTAAGTCTCAGTATCAATTCAATTTCTTTATGAAAAAAAAGCTTATCATCACTGGTCATTAATTTTTACTTTTTATAGAAAATGTATTGAGAATTTTTGTTCATATAAATGAGTTTATAAGAATGGAAGTTTCTTTGAATGTCTTCTGTGTTACATGTGAAATGTTACACAGTGTTCCATCATCAACACACTTTTTAATGATCAGTTACTGCTAATGCAACTAGCTCAATTTTAATGGAAGCAAATAATTTAAACCATTTGATTTTTAAGGACATTTCTCTCTAAATATTTACAGATCCCTGTGGTCAAAATGAGAACAATTTGGGCAACAGATTAAATAACAACAGTATAGGATTATAACCTGTAGAATTAAAACAAACAAACAAACAAACCAAACAAACAAACAAACAAAAACTTCTGAAGGAACAGCTCTTCTTTACAGAAGAATTCCAATTAATAAATGTAGCAAGATTGAGGGAAATAGAAAATCACCATTAGAATACCAAAGCAATTATTGTTGCATAAAAGATCCACCAATGAATGCTAAAATCAATGGGCAAAAGTTTAAGGAGAAACAGGATATTTGCATAGTTTCAAAGTATCTACTCCAAGATACATGTGATGGTTAATTTTATGTGTCAACTTGACTGGGATCATGGATGCTCAGAGAGCTGGTGAATATTATTTCTGGGTGTGTCTGTGAGGTGTTTCCAGAAGAGATTAGCATTTGCATTAGCATTTACTCTGTCTACTCAGTAGACTGACTAAAAGAGATCATCATGAACAATGTGCATGAGTATAAGTCATTCTATTATGAAGATACATGCAGGCATATGTTTATTGCAGCACTATTCACAATAGCAAAGACATGGAATCAACCCAAATGCCCATTAATGATAGGCTGGATAAAGAAAATGCCATACATATACACCATGAAATACTATGCAGCCATAAAAAGGAATGAGATCATATCCTTTACAGGGACATGTATGGAGCTGGAAGACATTATCCTCAGCAAACTAACACAGGAATAAAAAACCAACTACCACATGTTCTCACTTATATGTGAGAGCTGAACAATGAAATAACATGGACACAGGGAGGGGAACACACTGGGACCTGTTGGGGGGCTGCAGGGTAGATGAGGGAGAACATCAGGATAAAGAGCTAATCCATGCTGGGCTTAATACCTGGGTGATAGATGGATAGGTACAGCAAATTACCATGGCAACATTTACTTATGTAAAAAACCTGCACGCCCTGCACATTTCACATTTAGCCCAGAACTTAAAATAAAATTTTTTTAAAAATACACAAATTATAAACCAAAAATAAATAAATAAAAGTGAAGATATTCAAGACATGCAAAACCAAACCAAAGAAAAACAATGTATGTGAGGATCATTCAATCTGTTTAGGGCCTAAATAGAGTAAAAAGGTGGAAGAAGAGTGAATTTGCTGTCTCTACTTGAGGTGGAACATCCATCTTCTCCTGTCTTCAGACATCGATGTTCCTCATTCTTGCGGCTTTGAACTTAGACTAAGACTTATACCATTGGTTCCACTGGTTCTCAGGCCTCTGGATTTGAACTGGAACTACACACTGGCTTTCCTGGGCCTCCAGCTTTCAAACAGCAGACCATGGAACTTCTCAGATTCCATAATCACATAAGCCAATCCCTCATAAAAAACATCTTTCTGAATACCTATATGTAACCTATTAGCTCTGTTTCTCTGGAAAACACTGAATAATGCAATATTTATTAATCAAAAAGAGAAGGTCTAAAATTATTTTAGAATAATTAGTTAAAACAAACTTAAAAAATTAGAAATTGTTTATTTTCGGATTTGTCTCACGGACTACAAACACAACAGACACGTACACACAGCCGTATATTTTACAGGCCGTATTTCATTTTTCTAATGAAAATCTTCTATAAGCACTTTTAAAATTTGTGGTAGACAGGGCAAGACATGTGAGAGTTATTAATTATGTCAAATGAATAAATATAAGCAATAATTTACAACAATAAAGCTAATATAATTATATAATTATATATCTTATATATAATTATAATTGTATATAATATATAATCTATATTATATATAATTATATATAATACTATATATAGATTATATATTATATATACTATATATTATATATAATTATATATAATTATATATAATACTATATAATTTAATTATATATAATTATAATTATATATATAATATATAATTATATTATATATATAATTATAATTATATATATTATATACAATATATAATTATATTAGCTTTATTGTTGTAAATTATAGTTTATATTTATTCATTTGACATAATTAGGGCAGCATATTAGCTGAAAAGGAAGGGTTTTCTTCTAATTAAATGAAACTGGCTTTCTGGAGTTCTGGGCATCACATTCTTTATAGCATTTCAGAAACATTTTGTCCTATGCTTGTGCATAAGTAAATGTTCTACTTTTATAAGGTCATTTTAAATCTCTGTATGGAAATCTCTGCATGTAAACATACAGAGAAGCTATAGGATCATTGGTCACTGGTGAATCCCCACAAAAGTTATTTTTTATCAGTGCTCTCTTTGCTTTTCTCTCAGAGGACTCTTTCTCAGCAGGGTTGCTATTATTTTTAAACACAGTTGGGTGATGGAATACATCATAGCAAGATTCAAGATAAATGTTCTGCTTTTCTTTTGCATAGTGGGAGAAGGGCAACTATGAAGGCAGAGGAGGTAACGGAGAACCATGGTAAGACAACTTGACTTCAGACATGGATTCTGGCAGATCAGCATTAAGAATTGAATGATAATGGAAGCTGAGATAATGCTGGAAATTGATTTTTTAAATTCTCCCTTTGCCTGAATACCCCTTAAGACATCTAGTATTCCTCCTGGGAAAAGGAATACTTTTAATTTATAGAGGATCCAGAATTTCAGAAAAAAAATGCCAATTTTTACTTCAATTCTTTAATAGCTTCATTAGGAGCATGAATTATGATGGTTATAATTGGTATGAAGACTACTAACATTATGTAAGTCATATTAATAGCTGGTATTGCATCACATATTGGAGTTTTCAAATTATCTCATATATGTTATTTCATGTTACTCTTTCTTGGGCTTAGTTATCTGGAAAGCAGAGCCTGAGGGAAAGGCTTGCTTGCAGGCAGTGTATTTAGGAAGCGATTTCAAAAAACAGACAAGAGGGCTAGGGAAGTGAAACAAGGAAGGAGAGAATGAAAACGCAGGTAGGGAATTCTTGAGTTGGATATCTCTATGGATGGCTGGGAGCTTCTGAGAAACCTGAAGGAGTATAAAGAAGTATATCGTGGGACTGTCAGTCCAGGGGAAAACATTGGTCAAGCATGATCCCAAGGACATCCAACGCCAAGGAGTCCTCAAAACAACAGCACAGGGAGCAAGACATAGCAGCAGTGGGCTCAAGGTGAAGCACTGTCAGGTTGTACACAGCAAAGTGGGTAGAGGTCTGCAAAGAATTAATTAATAATGTATTGGTTGGAGTAGAAGGTAAGGTCTAGACTGTTTTAAATCACACAAGACGTGTTCTATATATATCCTTACAGCAACACTGTGAGATAGGGCAGAAATTATTATCCATCTCATTTTAAAAGGAAAAATGTAAAAACAGTCTACTGCATTATTGTTAGTAAATGACTGGGCCACTCTGTGCCTCAATTTTCATATCTGGAAAAAAGTAGGGATTAAAACCATTTACCCTTTCCACTATGAAAATAACTATAAAAAGCACCTGCAAAATGCTTTGAGCTCCAAAAAAGTCAGCTATGTAAATAAATTATGTTATTGTGCTTTATAGTCTATTTGAAAACAAGATGAGTCTTTTGTCATTTTGAAATATTGAATTCTACTTTGCACAAAATTGAAAAATAGAGACTAATTTTATCTCTCATTCTTCATGCATATCTCTCACTAACTTTAAAGTGAGCTTGGCTCTCCCTGTCTATACATAATTACACAAAGTAATCATAAAATTTCATATTTTAGTACTTCTATAATGAGCCTCAAAAGTCAATAACAAACTGCAAATATTCATAGAAAATATTTCTTCCTAATTTTAGGATTGATAACTCACTGCTGCTTCTATTTTGTACATCCAGAATGACTACTGGTATGATTATTTCTCAGAATTTATGCCCTCATTTAGGAGCAAAGTGACTTCATTTGATTGTACTGCATTTATGGCATTCTTTGAAGAAAGCCATATTGAAGCCTTTCCTGGCTCCAAAGCCATCTGCACCTCCATGCTACACCAAGATATCCACCTCAAAATACAATAAGAGGAAATTTCTTATTAGTCTAAAGTCACCCATATGGATATGGATGGCATGAAATTGCTGGGCTAGGTAGCCACTGCTGGCTCATGGTCTGGGCCCTGGGACATATAATTAGCTTGAGCAACTCTATTTTCTCCTGATGAATTAACTGGTTTTTAGTGTATTTATGTAACCATGGACATACCTCTGGGAATGTAATCCATGCAATCATGTCCAGGTCAGCACAGTCACCTAACTGAGAAAGCCTAGATATCAATACAGTGAGAGAGAATCCAAGGACTCTATAAACTTTTTTTTCTGTAAGCAAAAAGATGCAAGTTTGCTACGAGTTAATGGGCATAGACATAAGCGTATCTTGCAAATTTATTCTCTTTCCATCTGGATTTCTCCCCACTGACTGGGACAATCTTCAATCCACAGGAGAGCTCATGTCTTCTCTTTCTCCCTCTCCTTCTTCATTTTGTTCATTACTGGTACACATTACGTGCTAGGTTCTATTCAAAGGGGTGCACATATTTAAATCATTTAGTTGTTACAATAACCCTAAGCAGTAGGCAACCTTATCATATCCATTTTGCTGATGAGAAATCTGATGCTTGGGCAGATTAAATAAATTGCCCAAAGTCACCAAGCTTGTCAGTGGCTCAGCTGGTATTCAAACTCAAGTCTGCCTGTTACCAAAGCATTTATTTCTTCTTTTTAGGTAGTGTTCCACCTAAACATAGAAAGCTCTGTGTCCACTGTTTATTAAGGCCAGCTTCACTCTGGACTTAAATTTCTTCTTCCAGTCTTTTTAAATTAACATATTGCAAATGCAGTTAATGCTCTGACCTCTATACTATGTTCTCTGGCCATGAAAATCTCTGGCCCTGACTCTATTCTGGAAGCTTGTGCCTAATCAACCAATCATTGATGTGAAGGTATGGGGCCCAGAAAATTCATTGTCTCTTCATACCTTCATGATGCCTGTATTCTAGTTTCATAATCCTTCCCCACCCATCTGTTTTATTCAAAGCATTATTATTGAGCACCTAATATGCCAAGCACTAAAAATACAGTAGAAAATTAGCTGGACATTGTCCCTGTGTTCACGGAGTTTTCAGCCTAATGGGAGAGACAGAAACACAAATAAACCAACACAGATACACACAGATATATGTACACAGACGCATGAACAGGTGAAATAATTTTAAGCTGTGATATGAATTATGAAAGAAATAAATAGGATTCTATATCAGAGAAAAATGGAGTTGAAGCTACTTTAGATAGTCAGGAAAGATGTCTTTCAGGTGGTTATAATAGATAAGGAAGGAATTAGTTATATAAAGAGCAAGAGAAAGAATGCTGCAGGCAAGGGGAAAAGTAAGTGGCAAAAATAGGAAGAGGAGGACTTGCCCAGTTCAAATAACAGAGAGGAAACCAATAAGTCTTGAGTTTTGTGAGAAAGAAAGACTGAGAGGAGTTGAGGTTGTAGAAATAGACTGGGAACAGATCTTGACCAAAATTTGTGGGTGGCCTTAAAAAAGCATTTTTGTTTAGTTCTTAGAGTCATGGGAAGTTATTAGTTGTTGAGTAGGGATATCTTGCAGTTGTTCTGGTATGAGATGATAATAGCTTGGATTGGGGTGGCAGCCAAGGAGGTAATAAAGAATGGTCAGATCTAGCATGTATTTTGACAGTGAAAACAACATGACTTCCTGACAGATTGAAAGCAGGGAGGGTGAAGGAAAGAGAGGAATTAAGGATAAGTTTTAGATCTTGACCTGAGCAACTAAGGAATGGGGAAACCATATCAAGATGGGATAGGCTATGGGAGGAGCAATATCAAACATTATGTTTTGGTCATATTAAACTTGAGGGACTCATAGGAATTGGCAATTAGATAAGTGAGTCTAAACTTCTGGGGACACTTCAAGGCTGGGTATATAAATTAGGAGTTGGAATATAATGGTAAAATGGAGCAGAATAGAGAACCCAGAAATAAAGCCAATACCTACAACCATCTGATCTTCAGCAAAACCATGCAAAAACATAAATCATGGAAAGAACACCTTATTTAATAAACGGTGCTGGGAAAACTGGCTAGCCACATGTCGAAGAATGAAACTGGATCCCTATCGCTCACCTTATACAAAAATCAACTCAAGATGGATCAAAGACTTAAATCTAAGACCTGAAACTATAACCTAGAAAAAATTATTCTGGACATTAGCCTAGGCAAGCAATTCATGACTAAGACCCCAAAAGCAAATGCAACAAAAACAAAAATAAATAAATGAGACTTAATTAAACTAAAAAGCTTCTGTACAGCAAAATATATAATCATCAGAGTAAACACACAACTCACAGAGTGGGAGAAAATATTTGCAAACTATATATCTGACAAAGACTAATACCCACAATCTACAAGGAACTCATATCAGCAAGAAAAAAACAAATAATTCCATCAAAAGGGGGCAAATGATACGAACAGATACTTCTCAAAAGAAGATATACAAATGGCCAATAAACACATAAAAAATATTCAACATCACTAATCATGGAAAAACAAATTAAAATCACAATGAAATACTACTTGACCCCAGCCACAATGGGCATTATTAAAATGTCAAAAAACAATAGATGTTGGTGTGGATATGTTGAAAAGGGAACATTTATACACTGCTGACGGAAATGTAAATTAGTGCAGCATCTATGGAAAACACTTACGGAAATTTCTTAAGGAAGTAAAAGTAGATCTACCATTTGATTCAGCAATCCCACTAGTGGGTATATGCCCAAAGGAGAAAAGACATTATATCAAAACAAAAAAACAAAAAACAAAAACAAAAAACGCTCGCACGTATGTTTATTGAAGCACAATTCACAACTGCAAAGTTATGGAACCAACCTAACTGTCCATCATCCAGTGAGCAGATAAAGAGAATGTGGTATATAATGCACACCATGGAATACTACTCAGCCACAAAAAAAGAAAAAATGAAATAATGTTTTTTTCAACAACTAGGATGGAGCTAGAGGCCACTATTCTAAGTGAAGTAAATCGGGAATGGAAAATCAAACAGCGAATGTTCTCACTTACAAGTGGGAGCTAAACTATGGGTACACAAAGGCATATAGAGTGGTATAATGGACATTGGAGACTTAGAAGGGGCAGGGTGGACGGGCAGGGCAAGGGATAAAATGTTGCATATTGGGTACAATGTCCACTACTCAGCCGACAGGTGCACTAGAATCTCAGACTTTACCACTATGCAATTCATCCATGTAACCAAAAGCCACTTATACGCCATAAGCTTTTGAAATTTTAAAAAATTAAAAATTAAAATTAAAAATAAATGCTGCAAGCAGAAAATTTTAAAAGAATATAGAAGGAAAATAAAATCATAAACCTGGATGAAATCATTCAGGGGAAGAGTCTATTTTGTTTCTTGCCTGTCTCCTGCCCCATACGAGAACGTAAGCTTCATGAGAGTAGGTACTTCTACTCACTGGTGATTCTCTAGGTCCCATAACAATGCTCTTATTAAAAATGTATTCAATATGTAAAATGAATGATTATGTCTCATTAGTTTCCATTGGCCCTCACAGTCACATTCAGCCCCATCCTAGCCTCCCACTCCTTGTTTCTTTATTCTTTCTTGTGCCTTTTGTAGAGAGTCATATTTACTCATAATGATAGCTGTCACATTTCTAACATCCAGTGAAAGTTCTTAGCTTGTCACATCTGCCTCTCCTGATGTGTTCTCTTTGTGCTTTCTTTGCCTAGGCCTTTTGATCCCTTTACTTACTTGTGACCACTCCTATTTCTTTTTCCTAGTACCATACCCTACCAAACAGGATACCTAAAATTGGACTCTACATGTGGGTATCTGAATCATAGTCAGGTTGAGAATTGGCAAAAGCTGGCTGCAACACTAGAGACACAAGAAGAAATAAATGCAGTGATGCAGGATTTGATCACACTCCTTGAGGTGAATGCAGGTCACTGCCTGTACACAGATTGGGCTGTTAATATCCATTGTCTAGAGCTTGTAAGTTAACCTAATGCTCCCAGGATCCTTGTAATCCAATTGCAATGTATAATTTTCTTCAGATACTTTCAAACAAACCCTCATTATGTGTTCAACCTCCGTGCCATCAAACAGGATGCCACATTAAGTTGATGCCTTAAAGCAGGACTCTGTTGTCTCAAGCCAGCATTCAGTGACAATGCCATTGGAAGTCACATTTCTTGGGCTGTTTCCCTTTATCAGAAACATATTGAATTGCCTGTATCAGTCAGATGGTTGGTATTCCCGTGCAGTAAGGATGTTATTTGCTTTAAAAATGGATTAGAGTTGAGTAGGCCTTACTGGCTAGAATGGAAGGCAAATTATTTTCTGGATCGGTTCGGCCCTACCCATCTCAAGAGGGACTGGATCACAAGAAGCAGAAAAATGGAGAGCGACAAGCCTCCCAACTGGACTAATTCAGTACCTTCTTACATGGACTCATAAACTCTCATCCTTTCCATGCATGTATTCTCTAGGACACTGCCAGAGGAATTTCTCACTGGGCTATTCACAAACTTAAAAGCCTGCAGTAGCTCCCCCATAGCCTATTTACTCTGAAATTCTTCTGGAAGAACTTCAAGGCCACCATCATCTGACTCTAGCTTGTAGCCTAGTAAATCACACCCTTCCCAACACCACACACACACACACACACACACACACACACACACACACACACACCTTCTACTTACATAGTTGGGTTTCTCCGCTTTCATTCCCCTTCCTCCATCTGGATGCCAATGCTCTGTTCATTCCCACTTCTGTGTCTTCACTTACACTGTGGCCTCAATCTAGCATACTTTCTCCTCTTCCCGTAAACTAAATTTTTCACTTCTTTTGAGGTCTAGCTTAAAGTTGTATTTTCTGTGGAATACAGCCCATTGTAACATCTTCATTCCTCATTGTTCCCTGGTTCTGTCATATATCTTTAATGTTTACATTTCCCTGTCTATCTTAAATTCTGTCTCCCCCAAGATAAAGCTCTCTTCTTTTAAACCCTTATAGGGCTGGGAAAATTATAGCTACTAATGAACTCTGACTGAGCCAGTCCTAGAGCTCTTAACTACTTTCTGACAGGAGATATTGAAAAGAAAATCTCAGAGACATAGGTCTCCCTTCTGTCCAGTCCCAATATAATCAAAGTGTTCAACTTTGATTCATTGTGTGTATTGAGTTTCAGATTAAGATTATATTTGAAAGAAAATGTTCTGCTGAGTTATTAACTATAAAAAAATTTTATTATATACCATTCATTAATTCCTTCAACATTTATTGAACATTTACTATGTGGCCAGCAATGCACTAATATTTTTATAGGCAGCTAAGAAAGAGAAAGACCTAGGGGCTGGAGTTGTTGAAGAATTTTACACATCAAGGACTTGGTAGTGTAGAGATAACGGTAAAGTCATTTCTAGGAACCAGAATAACTCGTTACCTAGTGTGTGACACACTGAGAAGGTACAGGTGATTGCTCTCCATCACTGCTCTCTTAGAGGAGTGAGAACCAAGAGTAGGGCATCCCTCCCCCAGTTCTCTCTACCAGTCACCCTCCTCTTTTCTTTTCCCTTGCTAGCCTTGCCTCATTGGCTGAACCTCATAATAACAGGACCTTATATTCTTTTATCTCAAAATCAGACCAAGCATATTGGGGTGTGAGGTTGATTGTTTTCTTTTTTAAGCACCATGTTCCCCAGTGGGCAGTGGCATTTCTGCATCTGCTCATATGGTAGGTTGTCTACATGAAATCTTCCTCCTGATCCTTCAGTCTACTGGGAGACAGTGCTGGCATTAGGAAACTGCTTTTGCCATAATTCATTTCTGTAATATGGAATGTCAAGCACCTGAAGCAACGTGTCCTGCTGCCACCAACACCAGGCAAAACTAAATCATGTGCAGACACTGACGCCCTAGACTGCTGGCTAAGAATAAGACAAGCTCAAAATAACTTGCACTATCCCCAACAGACCTTATTGTCTGCCATTCCTCTCTTTACCCCTGCTTATGATTGGCTGAAGAGCAAGGTAGACAACTGGTTTCTGAGTCCTGAAATAACATTGACAACAGAAATAAATCTCCTGCCTGGGTTAGACGCTCATCAAAGCAGAAGAAAGAAATGCTCAATCATTCTGCCACTTACTCAGCTGCACTCAGGATGTCTAGTATGGGCTTCAGGGGGTTCTAGGACTGCCTTCCTCCCCACATCAGGTAGACAGTATGTGCATTTCAGTAATGGAGTTTAGGAACAGGTCAGGCGAGATAACTGGGCTTAACGACAGGGAAGAGGCAAGGAGGTCCGTACTCATGAGCTGGAAACTCCATTCTTATACTCAGATCCCTGGCCCCTATGCACATACCCACAGTCGGACTGTCTGAATGGAAAACTGCAACCAAGACATATTTGCTCAGCTAATGGGAAACAAAGGGAGCTAAGGTCAGGGGCTTCTCTCTGACCATGAGAATCCTCATGATTTCATACCACCTCCTCCAGAGCTAAGGACATCGTTCCTAAAAGTAAACACAAAGCGGAAGGTGAAAGCATTGGTGTTTCCTAGACTGCATTTTACCCATTGAACAATCTCAGCTAGCTGAGAGCTCTCAGAGCCCCAACTCACCACTCCTATTGGTCACCTCAACTCTCAACTCAGAAGAGGCATTTACCACTCTGCTAGCACTTAACGGTGGTAGCATAGGATGGGGTAAGTTCTTGAGCCATGCGAAAAGCAGAAGGTACTGGTAATTTTAGGACTAGGCAACTTATCAATAACAGGAAGTAGGGTTGTGTAGATATGCAAGACTAGCAGACTTACTAATCTTAAATGACCTTCTATACAAAAGCCAGTTTCTCTAGAGCTTCTTCATCTTACTTATCTAAAACCTTATATATGTTGATTAATACGTCCCCATATCCTCATTCCAATAGCATCTAATAATGACCATTTCAGTCTTTGATTTGATGAGTTTCATTATTTTAGATACCTTATATAAGTTAAATCATTCAGTACTTGTAATTCTGTGTCCAGCTTTTCTCACTTAGCTTAAACTGTTTTAACACACTAGATCTCATATTAAGTGTTCCTATTGTAATAAAATAAAATAATAAAAACCAGGGATTCTCAACAGGGACAGGGAGCAAAGCAGTAGAGCATGAGCATTTTGAAAAATCTACAAAAGTTATTATGATCTCCACCTTGAACCTTGTATGTATGCATTAGCAAGTCACTGTTATTAATTTCCTAATTTACCAAAGAGACAAAAATGGCCCAGATAAGCAACATGACCTACAGAAAGTCACCTAGCTAAGAGTCGTGCCAGAACCTGCCTGTCTCCTCAAGTGCTGACACACCCATTACTGTTAGCCCACTTAAAGCTTTGACCATGAGAGTAAGTGACTTAGAGCAACCCCCACTCAGCACTGAGAACAGTCTTCCTTCACATGTGTATTAGCTCATGCTGCCACAACATAATGCCATAGACTGGAGGCTTAAACAAGAGACATTTTTTTTCTCATAGTTTTGGAGGCTGGAAGTCCAAGATCAAGGTGTTAGCTGATTTGGCTTCTCCTGAGACCTCTCTCCTTGACTCCCAGACAGCCACCTTCTCACTGTGTCCTCACTTGCCTTTTCTCTGTGTGTGCACATTCCTGGTGTTTTGTTTCATCTTCTTTTTATTAATATAAGGATATCAGTCATAGTGGATCAGAGGCCCATCCATATGATCTCATTTAACCTTAATTACCTCTTTAAAAGCCTTATCTCAAAATACACTCACATTCTGAGGCACTAGAATTTAGGACTTCAACATATGAATTTGTAAGGGACACAGTTTGGTCCATAACAACATGAATACTGTGACAAATAGGCATAAAGAATGTTCATTCCCACTTCACTCTGCATCCATGAAACTACATTCCACTCCTTCTCCATCCCATGCCACAAAAAACCTTCCTCTGCTCCTCTGTAACCATCACTGCCACTTCCACTAAATCACATCCCTTCTACTTTTCCTCAATGCCACAACACCCTATCATCTCAGTTCTTCTACATTACCCTGGGGCCATCTGTGTCTTCCACATGTCCTTTCCATATATGAACTCTGTGCTGACTGGCAGCCTTATTAGTTCCTTAAGGATAGGGACCAAATTTTGTGTTTCACTTGGCTCCCAAGAACAGACAGTAAACGTCTGTGCATAATGGACACTTGTGCTGAAACTACTTCATACCTTTTTAATGACATGATGTGAGAGTAAATGTCACGGCACTCCAGAAACATTGACTGAGCGACTACTGAGGGATAGGAACAGGGTCACCTCATTCTCATTTCTGCCACCTTTTTTTGGTCTTTTTCAAACACCATGAAAAAGGTCTTGCTCTCTGCTTCTGTTAGACTGTTCTATTTTCTACAATTACACTCTAGGAAGTGAGAAACTCAAATAAGAATAAAGGGCATTTATCTCACTCTGAAAGGCTAAGGTTTTTTCTGTGCTGCTCTGGGGCTCTCACTCTCCAAACTAAAGTGCTCAATAACAAGAAATAAAATTAGGAAGAGGAAGCAGGGAAAGGGAAGGAAAAAGGAAGAAAAGGAATGAACAGAGGTGGAAAAGAAGGATGATCAAGCATTAGAGCCGGCACTGATGCCCTCCCTGCTGAGTACAGGAAGGAAGCTACATCTTGCAAAGCACCTGTTAATATAGCTTTTCTCTGGACAAAGTCCCTAATGGAAACAGAGAGAGTAGTGAGCCCTTTTTCATTCTCATGATCATGTTAAAATGTGTAACTTCATTATCTGCCTCTGCACCAGCCCAAGAACGAGGGCAGCAAGTGCCTTGTGGTTTATTTTTATTTCTGATATCATCTCCCTGATCCCAGAGGAAGCTGAGTCTGGCTTATTTAAGGCCACATTATGTGACTGTTAAATTCGTGTGTGTCTGAGGAACCCTTCCTGTCTTTTATAGGGTGGAGAGTAAACCTAAGCTGAACCCGTTAGTTCTGTGGCCCTCACCTGGCCAGTAAGCTGTTTAATAGTAGCTGTGAACCACAGAGGCAGCTCGATTATGCTCTAAGTAAATGAGCACACTGAGCAATTTGCACCTGGTTCAGTGACCTTATTTGTTACCAGAAAACGGTTGTGGAGTACTTCCTGAACACAAGACTTTACATGAGGGACAGTGGGTCTTTCCCATGGAGATAACATGATCTATGGTTTCAGGAGCTCCTTGATCCAGAGAAAAGACTAATTCAATAATTTATTAGTTTTGTACTGCTACCTAAAAAATTACTACAAACATTTGGCTTAAAATACCATTCATTTGTTAGCTCATAGTTCTATAGTTCAAAAGTGCAGCATGGTGTAACTGGAATCTCTGTTAGAGTCTTACAAGGCTAAAATCAAATTATCAACTGATCTGCATTCTCATGTAGAGGCCCAGGGCTCTCTTCTAAACTCATGTGCTTGTGGTAGAATTCAGATTAATGCAGTTACAAGGCTGAAAGTACCCATTTTTTTGCTGGATGTCAACCACAGGAGCCACTCTATGCTCTGAGCAACCACCTGCACTCTTTCTCATGTGGTCTCCTCCATATTGAAATCTGTAACAGCTCTTTAATTCCTTCTCATGCTTTGAATCTGACTTCTTCTGCCTTACTTTCTCACACCAGCTGGAAAAAATTTTTCTGCTTTTAAAGGCTCCTTAATTACATTAGGACTACTGAGTTAATCTTCTCATCTGAAAGCCAACTGTGTCATATGATGTAATGTCATCACAGGAGTGACAGCTTAACTTATTCGGGAGTGGCACCTGGCTGGGGGATAGAGGTACATTTTGAGAATTCTACCTACCACAAGTAATAAAAGGAAACTTGTATATATGTGTGTGTCCACAAATGCTCTCTAGCCCCCCATCACTATGTACAGATTTGCAGACCAGTGAGTCCATCAATGAGTACATATCTAGGAGCCAGCAATAGTCAAAATTTCCCCCAACTTCCTTTCTTGTCATCACTCTGGAAATATAATAGATCCCATCATCTCAGAAACCAGCGTAGTCCTTGAGCTTAAACCACAAATGAGTGACTGCACTTACAGCTATGTTAGAATACTACTTTGTGAACAAATTTTCTTTCATGGTTGTCTTCAGAATAGAAAACCTTTTGTTTGTTGGTTTTTACAAAAGTGCTTAACAGTGTGGGGCACTGTGTGGTGGCCCTTGACATTTCAAAGGCTACCTAGCACCCCAAATCTCTTTGAGTTGCTGACTTTGAAAATATTAATACTTCTATTTATCTCAATACTCATGACTTTTCCATCATTTAGAAATAAAATGAGCTTCTGACTGTGGTCCCATCTAACAGTCTAAAATATAAATTCAAAGATAAGATAGTGCACATGACTGAAGACATGAAAGCAGGATAGGTTAGAGTTAATGGTGCAGTTGGGAATGAGGTTCAGTAGGGGTTAATATCTGCATTGCTATGAAGATTTACAGAAGAAAAGAAATATGCATAATTCTCCTGAACCCAATAGGGATGGAAGATAAATATGATTATGTTTGGATGGTACTAAGCCAGCAATGCAAATGATAAATGTCCTTGAAATTTAAGGTGTATGAAGATTCTAGCTTTTTTCTTTCTAAAATAAATGAAGGAAGAATAAATTATAGAGGATGGCACCCATTTATACCTTCACTCTATATTTGAATTATACTTTATGTCTAACATAAAGTACATTTTTATGGATTCCTTTGAGCTTCCCAACTGCACTGTAAAAAGAATGGCAATTCAAAACATAAAAAACAAAAAGTCCCTCTCTGTATTTGCTAACTGAAACAACCCTAGTCTGGTGACAGCTCAGAAATAAGGAAAGACATTTGTGTTGTTAATGAGTTAATGTTCTACAGGATCGCTGACTCAGACCTAAAAGCATGATATGGAGATGGGCTGGTGCTGGCTGAGAGAGCAGAACTGTGAAAGAGCTTAGAGATCTGTGGGGAAGTGCAGTGTCAGAGAGAGGAGGAAAGCTTGCATAACAATGAGAAATGCCCTTTTTCTTAAGTTGTTTGCCAACGAGTTCAGAGTTTGGTTTAGGAACCTAGAACACTACTGCATCAGAATTTTGTATAATTAATGACAGCATGTTTAACCTAGAAAGGAAAGATGAAATATATAAAAGTCAGACGGACATGGAGCTGAAACAGAATTGTGGCATTAGACTGGGAATTTGAAAGTATAAGTAAATTTAATGAACCAATGAAAACTGCAAGAGCACAATCTACATTTTAATCTACAAAAAGCTGAATTCAAAATAGATATCATGTATTTTTACTTTTCTTAATTGGCATTTACTTGAACCCTGAGATTCCTATTCACATTATAAGTACAGCTGGCCATTCATATCCATGGGTTCATGGATTCAACCAATCATGGATCAAAAATATTGAGGAAAGAAATGTACAAATTTTTTTCTTATTGTTTTTCCCTCAATGATATAGTATGACAACTATTTATATAGTATTTATATTATATTGGGTATTATAAGTAATCTAGAGGTATGTAAACTATGGGAGGATATGAGTAGGGTACATGCAAATACTATGTCATTTTGTATCAAGAATTCGAACATGCATATGTTTTGGTATTCAAAGGGGTCTTGGATACTGAGGAACAACTCTACATAGTTTGTGCATTGTAAATAGTGAAGTGTGATAATCTAGCAGTGATACCCAGCTAATAATCCAAAATCCCTCCAGAGCTTGTTGCAAAACAGATTCCTAGGCTTCACTATAAACCTGTTAAGTCAGAATCTCCACAAACACATTTGGAGAGAAGCACCACAGAAATTGAAGGAAGGACTGAAATCTCAGCAACAGGGATCTCAGAAAAGAAACCCTTTGATATGATTTGACTTTGTGTCCCCACCCAGATCTCACCTTGAATTGTAATATTTCCCATGTGTCAAGGGCAGGACCAGCTGGAGAAAACTGAATCATGGAGGGGGGCTTCACCCCAAGCTGTTCTCATGATAATGAGTGAGTTCTCACAAGATCTGATGATTTTATAAGGGGCTGTGAAAGCAGCTGGGAGGAGGGCAGTATTCTGCAGAGCCACAAGGGCAGAGCTTCCCAAGGTCATGGGAGCTCAACTCTTGTATCAGTGTGACCTGGATGTGAAACACGGAGTTGAAGGAGATCATTTCGGAACTTTAAGGTTTAATGACTACCCTATTGGATTTCAGGCTTGCATGGACCCTGTAGCCCCTTTGTTTTGGCCAATTTCTCCCATTTGGAAGCAGTATACTTAACCAATGCCTGTACTCCCATTGTATCTAGGAAGTAACTGACTTGCTTTCAATTTTACAGGCTCATAGGTGGAAGGAACTTGTCTTACCTCAGATGAGACTTTGGACTTGCACTTTTGAGTTAATGCTAGAATAAGCTAAGACTTTGGGAGACTGCAGTAAGTGCATGATTGTTTTGAAATGTGAGGGCATGAGATTTGGGAGGATCCAGGAGTGGAATGATATGATTTGGCTCCATGTCCCCACCCAAACCTTACTTTAAATTGTAATAATCCCTATATGTCAAGGGCAGAACCAGATGGAGATAATTGAATCATATGGGCAGTTTCTACCCATGCTGTTCTCATGATGGTGAGTGAATTATCACAAGATTTGATGGTTTTATAAGGGTCTTTTCCCTTCGTTCAGCACTCATTCTGTTTCCTGCTATCCTGTGAAGATTTCTGCCATAACTGTAAGTTTTCTGAGGCCTCTCCAGCTATGTAGAACCCAATCTCGAGTATTTCTTCATAGCAGTGTAACCAATACACCCCAGAAATGCAGGAAAGGAGAGTTAGCTAGCAACAGAGGTTACAAGGCTGTTCTCTGGAGCCCACACTGACCACTTATTTTCATTAGCAGATATTAAAATTTATACTTTTTTTTTCTGATAAAGAAGCAGAAACTCAGAGAGGTTGAGGCTTGCCCAACATCATACAGTTAATTAGAGGCAGAGCCAGGTTTGGAACCCATGTCTTCTGGCCTTTTTGGCAGCTTTCATTTCTAGGTTCTTGACCTTGAGTACATTATTGTTAGATGTTATTGAGTATGGCAAGGATGGAGGAAAAGATTAGAGAACAGAAAAACAGATCACCTCATTACACTTATCACAGACACTAAATAAGGGTGATCAAATAATGACCAAAATCATTGGTTCCTTAGTGAGCTATGTGATGGATGACAATCTAAAGATTCATAAAAATATGTTATGTTAGTACAAATGTATTATTTTTACAAAGAATTAATCTCACTGAATTGATAAGCAGTTTATTGTGCTGAACAAACAAACTTAGATGAGGATTTTGCAGACTGAAGGGCAAATATGTTGACTTGTGTCTCCTCTTGGTGAATGATGACATTGTCATCTAGCTGAAACTGCACACTTTATTTTTTTAGATTACTTTAAATGTTGGGAAACACAGTAACTGTACATATTAAATGACCAAGAGTCAATCTGATTTCTAGAAGTGAAGAATGTAAAATCATAATATTGTGAGATATTGTAGATATTCTTAGTGATTGAGGAAGAAACAAAAGAAGAATAAAGCATCACAGGCTTGACCACTTTGGGGGCTCAATACGTAATACCCCAAAGTATGGCACTTTGACATGCTGAACCGAAAAAGCAGCCCTGAAGATTCTCTGACCTTCTCTGCTTTCCTTTTTCTCAATCTCTTATCTCTTCCAGAGCACAGAATGAGGCTGTTTTCTGAAGATCCCTTGTCTAATTTAAAACTGGACTCCCAAAGAAGAACACAATTGTCTTCAATCTCTTCCCTGAAATTTCATTAACTAGAGAAGATGAAAACTCCTTTCATAGAGGAAGAAAATGAAAATTAAACATCACACCTAGAATAGATCCCAAACTTTATCCCAACTGTTGTCTGTTCTCAAATCCCATTCAATCCCCAGAAATTATCATTTACTAACCATTGTCTGAATATTGGGTCCATTCATTCCCCCTAAAACACATTTACTCTAACAACCTTCATCTCCTTTTCCCCTATGAAGAAGATATGCTTCTGTAGCCCATTGGGTTATGGGGTAATCACTCTGTGATTCCCTTGTGCTACACACATTAACTAAATCTGTATGACTTTTTTTCATGTAAATTTTCCTATTGTCAGTTCATTTTCAGTGAACCTTCATAGGATGAAGGGGAAAGCTTTCCATCTTTGCCCCTACACCAACATAGCTGAGAAACTGTTCACTAAATGCTCAGTGTATTAACCTACCTTCCTCAAACTCCCTTGTTGTTAGGTTAGGGCCACGCAGCTAGTTCTGACCAATGGGAGTGATGTATATCACTTCTAGGTCCAGGAGGTTAAGAGCTGGTGCTCTTCATTCATCTTTCCCTTTGCCCTTTGTTGTCTTAGATGGTATATATGAAGATGATGGTATCACAGAAAGTGGGGAGCCTTAATCCCCAAGTCACTGCTTGGAAGAGAATCCCCATCAACCTGCAATAGACTTGGTGAAATAAACTTTTGTTGTGTTGAGATTACTGAAACTTTGATCTTTCTTTTGTGACAGTTAGCAGTTACTGATTCTAATGTAGTTACTAACCTTCATGGAAATATCCAATTCGGTCAGGATTTTTTTGCATGATTCCCACACACCTCCATATGTCACTAAATGCATTTTTAATTGTATGAAAAGATTAATGGTGAAATGATATTGATACTATGGAAATTTATTTGTATCATTTTGTTGGAGGCCACTTATTCCATAAAACAATATAGTTAAATTTTAGACATTTTCCAGGATTCCCAACAAGATTGCTGATTATTGGTATAAGGAATACATTCAGAATCTAATCATAAATGTTTTTAAACTGGATTGTGGTGATGGTTGCAAAACTCTATGATTATACTGAGAATAAATTGATCATACGCTTAAAACAGGTAAATTTTATGATGTATAAAATATATGTTAAGAAGGCTGTTTTTAAAAAAAAAAACAGTCATGAGCATTTTCAGAAACTTTTGTACATGTTTGCACATCAATCACAATTATTTCCAAACATACTTCAGGGATTCTTAAGTACATAGCCATCAAGTAAGGTATGAGTTAATAATGCAGCCTTATAATCAGGAGAGTTAAGGATAATATCCCTTGGTCCAAGAAGAAGTCTTGCCAATAGCACCTATACAGTGAGTTTGGGCATGGTTTCAGTTGGCAGGTCCCCAACAAGGTGGGGAGATGATGCAACATAAAAGATAGTACAGCAAGTGGTAGTCCTCAGAACATGAAACACTTGGGAACCCTAAGAGAAAGCGATTCTCATAGATTAGTAATCTCTCACCTATATCATAAAAAGCAGAAGCTAGAGAGTTAGCTACTGCTGAGACAGAGAGTGATGACTAGAGGCAATTCTGAACAGGGTCATCCTTAAGGAAAAGGGGCAAATAGCCCTAGGTTGCCTTTGGAATGCATTTCTTCACTTTTCTTCCCAAACCTTTGCCTGGGGTCCTCATGTTGCCCATCTGTCAAGGAGTAGAGGGAAATAAGATATCATATAATATTAAGCACAAGAAACTATTGGGAGCATATTAATCAGTGAAGCTGATAAGAAGTAGCTAGAATGAATAAGGCATAAACCAAAAGAATAACTCCATAATAGTAAAAGTAAAGATGAAAATTACAAGCTGGTGTGGAAGATATTATTTTAGTAAAGCAGCCTTTCAAATACTCCTGAACTGATACCACATAGGCAACCGTCTATTTTGTAGTAGTAATAATAAGTAATGTTTATTGAGCATTTACTATGTGTCAGGCCCCATGCTAATCATTATATTATTTAATACTCTCAACCAACATATGAGATGGGTATTATTATTCTCAGTCTATAAATCAGGAACAGAAAGTTCAAATAATCTGTTTGAGATTGCACAGCTAAGAAACAGTTTTTTTTAATCTATACCTTAACATTACAAAGTCCTCTGTACATTATTGAGATAGTTCAACAGAGAAACAACATATCCAGAATAGAAAAAAGAAAAGAAAAAGCCTGACATAATTGAGTGCCTAGATGCCAGTTTCAACACCATGCATATTCTTAGGTTTACTCCTGTTTAACCCTCAGTATAATCCTGCATGACCATTAGTATTGTCTCTACTATAGATAAGTAAACAGTCTCGTTCTTTCAACAAATGTTTACCGAGTGCCTGTTGTGTGCCAGTAGGATGCCTGCACCAGAGCCGTCAACAAATAAGGTTCATTGCTTGCTTTTGTAGAATTTACATTTTACTGGGAGGGAGAGACAAACAATAAATAAATGTGCTATGAAGAAGAATAAAACAGAATAAAGAAGGATGGGATTCCTTGTTTCCTTCCTAAAAAATAACCACTCTCCTGAATTTACTGTTTATTATTTTATTATTTACTGTTTATTATGCCTCTTTGTATTACATAGACATATATTACATATGATCTGGCATATGAACATTGCATACTTCAGGTTTTCATGTATTTCAGACCTAGTATCATATAACAAAAAGAATTTACTCTTTTTCTCAGGTGTCTATGTCAGCTGGGGCAGCAATCATTCATGTATTTTCATTCTGAGGCTGAAACTGAAGGGATAGTCTCAAGTGAAATGTACTTCTCATTGTGGAGGTGAGAAATTCCCAAAGGAACAAAATAAAAATATAATGCCTCTTAAGGCCTTGGCTCAGAATTCTTACATTATCAGTTCTACACAAATATTCTACTGGACAAAGTGAATCTCATAGGCAAGGCGTCAGTGGACTGGAAACAATACACTTTCAAAAAACATAGTGTGAGGAGGCATGAATGCTTGAAAAACAAAAATATACTCCATAACAAATATGTAGTATTGGTTCACATGTTTTCAAACTTGATGGAAAAGGTATACTCTGAAGCCATTCTGCAACTTGCTTTACTCACTCAACATTATGATTTTTAGATGTATTCACACATGTGACTCCAAGTCATTCATTTTAACTTCCATGAAATAAATATAGCAAATTTATTTTTCTATTTCCCCACTGGATAATATTTGACATTTTCTATTCCAGATATCAATGACATTGACAGTCATCACTGCATACGACTTTGTCTGCTGTTGTGCTAGACTTTCTCCACTGCAAATTCATAGAGGTGAAATTACGTAGACACCTACATCTTCATCTTTACAAGATATTGACAAACTCTTCTCCAAAGTGTCTATACCAATTTATATTTGAGCCAGCAATTAGGACAGTTCATATTTTTTCCCAATACTTGCTACAAATGGACTTTTACATTTTTACGAAACTTATGCATACAAAATTGTATCTTACTGTTACCTTAATTTGTATTTCCCTGAGTTTAGTTAGTTAAGCGTCCTATCAAATTTCCTTTTAAGTTAATTACTCCATCATACACTTTGCCCGAGTTTTATTTTTATTGAGTTATTAATGTGTTCTTTATTGATTTGTAGCTCTTTAAATTATTTTCATATTAATCCTTCATTAGCTAAACCTTTATAAATATCTTCTCCCAGTCTGAGGCTTACCCTTTCATTTTGTTTATGACACTGTTCATTAATGAGGCTTTTTAAAATATCGAATGTATATTTTTTGATCACAGGTGCACCATTAGTTGGCTGGGAGTGCTGTCTCACTCCAGGATCCAGGCTGTTTTCAGCAAGAGTATTTCTTGTCACCATGGAAGAGGGAAAGGAGATCTCTGGAAGAGCTCACACTGGCAAATACTAATACTCCAGCTGGGAAGTGGCACATATCACTGCTGCTCACAACCCGCTAGCTAGAACTAGTCACATGGCCCACTCCCAACAGAAGGGGATCGGAAAAGTCAAGCTGACCTTTTCATTAGACAGACGTTTTCAAATTTTAATGTAGTCAAGTGTGTCATTCTTTTGATTTATGGGCTGTGCCTTTTGTGTCTTTTTTTGAAGTTCCTTTCTATATTAAAGCCATAACAATATTTTTCTAGGTTACATTTTCACAGTTTGAATTGTTTCACATTTAGGTCTTAATTTATCTGGAATTAATTCCTATAAATGGAGTGTGTTAGGGATATAATTTTATTTTCCAAATAGATAATCTACTACGAGTATCATCTGTTGAATTTGTCTATCCTTCCCTCATTAATTAATAATGCTATTTCTGTCATATCTATCTAGTTTCCTTATAATCATGAGGTGTTTCTTGATCCCCTATTCTGTTCCATTTATCTATTTGTTCATCTCTGTCACTACCACACTTGTTAATTGTTATACATTTAAGTCTTGATAGCTGAACACAAATGTGAAGATAAGCATGTAAAGTTACACTAAAACAGATAGAATATTTATTGGAACTGCATTGAATTTATAAATTCATTTTGAAAAAACCTGACATGCTTTAAAAAAGATCTCAAGTCTTCCCATTCATGAAACCTATTTATGAATCATTTTTGTTTTTTCATGCACTTCAATGATGTTTTATAATTTTTATGCATCTTTTATAAGATTTTTGTCTTAGGTACCTTATATTTTTGTTTGCAATTGTAAGATGAAATATTTTTGTCCTTTTTTTTCTGATTTAAACTAGAATGCTTCTAAAAATCTTTTTATTTACTACAATGTTGGCTGAAAGCTTGATAGTATCTGTTATCACAGTAGAATATTCCTTTTTAGTCCCAGCTTGCTAAAACTTTTTTGTCACTTAATGTCTTAGGGTTGTAATAGTAGACACAAGAAAAGTGTGTAGATAAGGAATATATTTTGGAAGTAGACTTAAGATTTGCACATGGATTGGAGGTAGCAGCCCAGGAAATGGAAAAAATCAGAGATTATTCCCAGGTTTTGGCAGAAGCATTGGTGAGGTTGGAGGAGAAAATCAATAATTTCCTTTGGCACAGGTTAAATTTGAGCAACATGACTATGTTTAAATCAGAGCATTATCAGCATTTAAATGAGATCACCTGGGGAGATTCTAGAGATTGAGAGGAGCTATTTATTCTGGATGATTTCAACACTGGGAGGTTGAACATAGGCAGATGATCCAAAAAAGGATGAGAAGGTTCACCCAAGGAGATAGAAGGGAAAACCCAGTAAGCATGGTGCCCTTTAGTTAGTAAGATGGGGAACAAGGAACACATTTAGGATTGGAAGATTTGAATCTTGGTTATGTATATGTACCTTTTGTCAAGTCTACTATATATCCAAGTAGAGATGTGGAGTAGGTGGTTGGACATTCGAGATTGAAGTTCAGAGAAGTCTGGCCTGGAGATATAAACTTAGGAGTCATCAGTTCTTAGGTCAGTGGTTTTCAATCTAGACTGAATATTAAAATCATGTAATGGCTTACAAAATGTATATATATATCGAAGCCCTACCCTAGACCAATTAAATTAGAGCTTCTGAAAGTAGATATTGGCACTAGCAAATGATAACTGATTCTAGTTTGCAATCTAAGATGACAACCATTGATATAGATCAGTGACTCTCAAACGTTAATGCAAATAAATCAATTAGGGGTCTTGTTAAAATGCAGATTCTGATCCAGTAGATCTTGAGTGGAGCCAAGATTCTAAGTTTCTAACAAATTCCCAATGTGATGATGACACTTTTGGACCATGGTCCACACTTTGAGTAGCAAGGGTATAGATAACATGTAAAGCCATGAGATTGGATGAACTCACCAAGTGGGTGGGTATAGACAAGGAAAACGTGCAAGCATAGCTAGTTTTTCTCTCTAAATAGTTGAGAACATGGTGCAAGCACTGAGAAGGAAAATTATTACATTTAACAAAGATTAGGGTTTTTCGACAAATATATGGTAGAATTTAAAAAAAGGGAAAAGAGTAGAACATTTATGCAAGGGGTGATTACGATGATAAACTACGGACTCTAGCATGGGGTCAAATAGTTGGTAGAGTGAGAATGTTAAAAATCACGAGATGAAAGAATAAAAAGTGTTGGTCAGGAATGGGAGATTTGCAATCAGGCCTTTAGTGATTGTGTGTTTATTGTTGATGTCAAGGGGGGTAGCTGCAAAGGTTAGGTAGAAAAAATTATTATCACAGGTAAAGAAGTCAAAGAGTTTAGAGGCCAAGAAATTGGAAGAGTGGTTCACATGGATACTGAAATTTCTAAAAGGACGAAAGAAATAAAAACAGAAAAGAGACTGAGCCAGGTGCTAAAGTCTTTATGAATGAGGGATGAGGAGGGGATCAATAGATGATACCAAAAATAAAAAGAGGGTGGTATGGTCTAATGGCATCTAGAGATTCTGACTCAGTTGAGCTGGGATGGGACAAAAGCGTCACAGTTTTTAAGAAGCTTCCCAGCAGATTCTAATGTTGACCAGGATTAAAAATCACTGTGTTAGAATAATAAATGCAAATTAAAATGAATGGGGACACTGAATGGTATACTCCTTCTATAGTTGCTGAGAACTGTGGAGCCAATAGCCAGTGATGTCTTAGAATTTTAGTAAACTCAGTTAACTGCCTTGCCCAAGGACACACAGCTAATAAATGTTTTAGCTGAAATTCAAATCTTGATTTGTCTGACTCCAAAGCCTGGACCAACTTCACTGTACCATGTTGCCTAGGAGGGCAGTGTTTGGCACAAAAGATACTAAGATATCTTCGAAAGAAGGTTGAGGCGCCCCAAATGAAATTCTAGTAAGCCACAGTGGGAGGAGACACTGTTTCTCTGGAGTGGTTCTGGTATTTATCTCTTTAGTTACCTTTTTTTTCCCTCTTGAACTTTCTACCAGCTTTGTTTCTCATCTGCAGTTTCTACCACGTCTTTTAATGTACGTGAAAGGGAGCCAACATCAGGGTCCTGCCCATGTGGATGCTGGCTGTTCCTGATTGCTCCCCCGCCCCCCGGCACAACTCCCAAGTACGGTTCTCTGGGTCTCCTTTCTGGAGGGGGAGGAAGGAGAAGAATAACGCATTGCCATCAAAACCTAGCATTTTGTCTCCCCCTACTTCTGCATATCATATCAGCAGCTCTGTATAATGAAAATCTAAATTATTTATGTGCACACATAGCAATTGTATATTTGCTGTTAACTTTGAGGACTCAGTGGGTGTTTGACAAGTTTAGAGAAAAGATCAACCCTGGGAGATCCTAAATCTCAGAAGTAGATGAAAAAATGAAGCTTAAAATGGGTTTCTCTACATCTAAGAGAGAGGCTAGTAATGAATATCTTTCAACTCTAGCCCCACTCCAGCTCAGAAAATGCTCTTTAACCAAGGGCACAAGGTGGCTATGACTCTTTGGAAGGGTTCTGCCTGCTGTCTACTAAGAAAGCTTTACTGGGTATGGCTGGAGATGGATTGTGAGCTCTAGAAATAGCACATCTTCCCCCTCAAGTCACCAAGTAGGATGCCTTCCATCTTTTACAAAATATATTCAGTATCAGTTCCCTTGAAACTTCCATTATTCACATCACCAGGCTTCCTTGGGACCAAATACAATCTTGAAACTACTTTAGAGATAATATAAATATTTCTACAGAGCGTGGATTCCAGACTGTGAAGAAAGTGTTCCCATCACATATTGAAGGAGCTGGACCTTTCCTTAGTGCAACTTCTTCAACAAATTTATAAAGCCTCTGCTTCCCAGAAGCTTCCTCATTCCCTCATCCTCACAGGGTTTGCCCTCATCCAGCCAAGACTTCATACTGCCATCTACTCTTGCATAAGCCAGAACTCATTTCCCAGAGACCAGAACCTTTCCATCTTGGCTCAGGTCACATGCTCCTGCAAAGCAGAACCCACTGCCTAGAAGCCACTAGCAGCTGTTAAGTTAATGAAGGCAGGTACTCCTCTGAGAGCAGAGGTACTGAGGTGTGAATTAGAGAGACAGCATCACTGAAGACATACTCCAGTGACTTAACACTTGCTAGCCCAGGTGTCAAAATTTTAATCCTCTAGACACAAAAGCATGCCAACTGGGGACTTTCTGTCCATTTGACATTCTTTTCTGAAAGAACTATCTTGCAAAATGGGCTCTTATGAAATATTAAATTGAATGCGAGTTAGTCCAGATGAATCACCTCCTACCTCTCACCCCCTCCCCGAGATCTAAGTGGTTCCAAGGTCACAATGGACCTATACTTAGGCACTCAGACTACGAATATAACAGCCAGCCACGCATGGGACGAACTGTGTCTCTAAGGTTCTCACTTCATTCATTCAGCCTCCACCTGACCCATGGGCTCTCCTTACTCTCTGTGCAATGGCAGCCCAAAGAGGCAGACTTAGCTTCTAACAGTTTGCTCCAGGCCATGGGGAAGACATCTATGTAAAAACAAGGCCTGGAAGGAAAGAAAGCAGACATAGGCAAGGAAGAATTTAAATTCAAATTCAACATGGGGCTAGATCCCTCTTTGAATATAAGCCCTTGCAGGCCTGGTTTCTTCACAGAAAAAAAAAAAAAAATCTCATTTAAATCCAGTTTCCTTTCATTGGAAAAGAGGAGAAAACATTCCAACTTACTTCAACCTGCAACTAACTCCTACAAGGTGGCAGTTATTTAAAGTGTTATTTCAAATTAGCCCCTTCCTCTTCAGTCTTCTTTCCAGGGTCCAATTATTTCACAGTGTGTTTAGGTATCTGGGCCATGGAGGAAAGCAAAGCATATACTTCCTGGGAAGCAGTGAAAAAGGCAATGGCATTGTCTGGTGGCTAAGAGCACTCATGGAACTGTTATTTTCCATCGGCCCCTCATACTCGCAAGCTTCTTTCTCCACCCTTCCCTGCCATGCTCTGTGCCAAAGAAGTCTGACCTCAATGTGCTATAGCAACAGGCTTCTTTGCCAGCTGGTATATAGCTGGGTCTGGCTAATGATGGGCACTAGCAGGAGATCAAAGAGTGGAAAGAGAATGAGATATGGGTGTTCATTCCCCTCTCTCTCTCCTTACTCTGCTGCATTTGGGCAGAGACTACATTGTGCTAGCTGAAGCAACAGTTCTGTGAGACAGCCCCTCTTACAGATTACAGTTCTTGCTGGGTGCCCATAACACTGTTTCTTCCCTTGTCCTTTCGGTCTTAAGAGTAATAACAGCCCCTCACTGTTCATAGCCTTTTTATGCTTCACCATCACTGGTAAGTTCCCTTAACCCTGCATACACCATGATAAATTGTCCCTTCCCTAAGCTCATTTCAGTTTAACTCCTTGAGTATACCGTCTGTTTCTTGGCAGGTTTCTGACTAATACACTCACTTTGACAAACTCGATCCTACAGAATTGCAGAAGGTTGCCTAGCCCAAGAAGAGAGATCGCCTGATCCAACTACCTTTTCTGAAGTGAGTGGTCTGCCTTTTCTCAAATATTTGACATATTATCTATACATTGGGTCCTCCTAAATTAAAGTTACATTATTGTGTCTATACAATAAAACTGAGGTTTAAGCTGGTTTCATTTTTTCTATTTCTATCCTTCTAGGTAGGGCTGTACCAAAACCATGCTTGAATGATTAAGAATAGAAACAGATGAGCTGGCCTTTTGAACCACGGGCCCTCCCCATTGTAAAGCTGTAGTTATGGAAAAATAGAGCTGGCCTGAATTAACTGGGGTAGAGGGGAGGAGTGAGACAAATTCTGCCCCCAGGAGACACCAAGTTCTACAATATCCATCAACCTTGAGCACAGATTGGGTGGAGTCCAGGCCTAAAAATACATCAGCCCTAGGTGACATCAGGGCTTTGTTCTTTTGTGGCTAACTCATCCCAGATGGAGGAGAGATCATTTGAGGAACAGTCTTTGAAACAGGCAGATGAACTTGTGTCACATTAGGACTGACTATAGGGGTAAAAGGCCACCGTGGATTTCCTAGTCAATAAAAATGAACTCTGATAGAAATTTCAATAAGTATCTAGCAGAAACATCCTTGTCACTGACACCATGAATTTAAATCTATTGAGTATCCCACAAACGCTAGTCTATTCTCAGAACATTTTATGAACACCATTTCTGTATCACTAAAGGATTAGGGAATATTTGCTACTATATATTTTTTGCTCATCATCCAGCCAGAATACAAAGTGAACTCCTATGAATATTCTAAAGCATAATGCGGAAGGGGCTCCAAGCTAAATGCAAGCATACTTGATTAATGTTTTCCCCACTGGGAGTCACCCTCCCCCAAGCTTCCCCACAACTGAGGGGAAAAAGAAAAGCAGGAGAAAAAAGAGTCAAGGTATACTCCTGATAGCATCACAAAAATTGAGCAGTGGTACCCTAGAGATGTTTGGGGGTGGCAATAAATGACGGAATGAGCTGTATGAATGGAGTGGTTGGAACCAGCTCTACCCATCTCGTGCTCCCTCCCTGCACAAGGATTCTTACCTAGCCCTAGCTTTAGATCCTATTTTGCATAAAGGAGTACTTTGAGTCTTTGGGTTGGCAGGTACTCGCCAGTTGGGTAAGTGTCTGAGAATGTTTGCTCTAGATGAATTTTTTTTTTTTTTTTTTTTTTTGAGACGGAGTTTCGCTCTTGTTACCCAGGCTGGAGTGCAATGGCGCGATCTCGGCTCACCGCAACCTCCGCCTCCTGGGCTCAGGCAATTCTCCTGCCTCAGCCTCCTAAGTAGCTGGGATTACAGGCACGCACCACCATGCCCAGCTAACTTTTTGTATTTTTAGTAGAGACGGGGTTTCACCTTGTTGACCAGGATGGTCTCGATCTCTCGACCTCGTGATCCACCCGCCTCGGCCTCCCAAAGTGCTGGGATTACAGGCTTGAGCCACCGCGCCCGGCCTTCTAGATGAATTTTATAAACAGCCAGTGACCTACTGGCTTAAAGATACATGAAAATGAATGACAATTATGTTAAAAAGCATGCAAACACTAGGCTATACTTCTGGCAGTCAGATGACGAATGGCCTAATCCTTAGTACCTCTTTTCAGGTCTCTCTTTCCTCCCCTTTCCCACCCTCTCCAATCTTCTTTCAAAGCTCAAGGTTTGAGGCAGTGGTCAAGCTCGATAGCATAAGAATTGGTATTCCTCATGATGCTCTCCACCAACATGACAGGCTTGGGGTTTCTTCCAGCAAAGCAAGAGAGCCAGGTACAGATCAACATGGCTGCAGCTGCTCCACCTCCAGCACAGTAATAGGCCCAGCCAAGTCGACAGGTACCTGTGAGAACAGGGACAGATACATGAGGATGGAGTTGTCTTCTCGTATTTTTTCTTTGGTAAGGAACTATAGAAATGATTCCAGAAAGTACAGTTTTTATACATTCTGTTTGGGATGCTATGATTAGGGTGAGAATAGGAAGTGGTGAATGCCCCTGGGCTTCCTATTTTCTTCTTTCCTTCTGTGCTAACTGCTGATCTTTGCCTTATCGACAGGTTGTAAGATTTTATTTTTTGTTAGAATAAGAGCCTGGGGGTGGTATGGGTGGCAATGGTAATGACAATGATGACAAGAACAACTTGATAAGATGTCAAGCATTATGCTAAGCTCTTTAAACATATACCTCATTAATCATTACAGTAATTATATGAGATAGGCACTCTTATTATCCCTGTTTTATAAAGGAAGAGGCAACTGAGGCACACACAGCTACAGAAGATGAGGCAACTGAAAACCACACAGCCGGCAAATGGTAAAGATATAAATGCTGACTCATGATGACTCCAAAACTCCACACTTTTAACCGCAGTGATAGAATACTGTACATGGGCTGGTTGCAATAAGTCACATCCTGCATCATCAGAATATTAGACAGATAAAATAAAATCAATTCCCTCTTACAACATGTCTAGCCTTTCAACAACTAGGAAGGAAATATGCATTGGAATCAAAGCCAAGCTTCACAGTAGGTAGTTTTCCCTTTAAAAAGTAATAGAAAAGGTCACCTGCTCAAAAAATATCCACCCTGCCACCTGCTATTCCATCAGAGACAGATTCCTTTGTCTGGAAGATTTGTAACATTTTAGCCATCCTTCAGAAAATGTCAATGCCTAGAGAAACAAGAGCTATTACTTTCCAACGTATCAAAGTAACTAACTGCTAAAATAAAGTGCTTAAGCAAACAGGACTCCAGAAATTATGGTAGCATCCCAGTGATAAAAAATTGCAGAGAGGCCCTGAGAAGAGAGGTAGTCAGCAACTTTCAGCTACCTCTAAGTCTTGAAGAAAGTTAATCCTGATAACAGTCAGAGGAGGCGAAGATTGGTCTGTATGATCATTTATTTTTAAAAGGCTAAATTAAAATAACCAATTATTTATTTTCCCATCGTATTCAGTGAGCTTTACTGCTTTTAATTGATTAGTTTGTGTGTCATAGAAAGAGTCTAAGATGGCCCCAAGCTAGGCTGCTTTGCTTTCCCATTCAGGCCACTCCAATTTATTACCAGATTTCCCGTCTCAGAAATAAAATAGTCTACCACCAAGTCATGTCTCATGTTGCTTCTCCTGCCAGAAACGTCTGCTCTCCTCTTATACACCAATTTATATCTTCTTCAGAACACATCCAGAACTTGGCACCTGCTTTAAGCCCTCCCTTAATTAACTCCAGTGGGCTCTAATCACCTCAACCAAGTAGCCCTCCAGGAATGTATCTGTATACTCCATACACAAATATGCCTGCTGGACAAAATATTGAGAGAAAGATTTCAATTTCCCATTTTTTTTATCTGCCCTTTTCTCTCTTCCAGATTGTTGGCTCAATAGTACAGATGCATTTGTTTCTTTTCTAGATTATGCTTTTATGTGCTCCATCCACAGTGGGTACCATTTCAGTATGTATGATTTAGCCTAACAGTACTTCAAAGCTGAGTACATTGGCATTTTCAACACTTAACACCTAAAACTATGGCTTAAATTTTGAATTAAAGTTGTAAAACCAGCAAATATAGTATTTTAATTCTTTGTGGAATGTGCCCTGTTCCCTTAAGGCTTATGAACATTCTGTTTCCTTTGTCTAAAATGTTTCCTGCATGTACACGTGTACATCTATACTTTCCACTACTCTCTTTACTTAGTCAACGTTTAATAATTCTTCAGAACTCAACTTAATCATTAACTCTTCAGTGAAGTTTTCCCTGACCTTTCTAAGTCAACTTCCCACATCAGAGACTCATAGTACCGTGTATCCTTCCTCTCTACTTGAATGGACGAATGGATCCCTTATCCCCTATTATGATCAGTGTCAAGTGTTACAGTCCTTCAGAGGAAATAGTACTTTACCAAGAGACCTGGGCAGTCACGTAAGTTCTGGAACGCCTACGGTCCCACCCGAAATCATGATGAAAGCCCAATTACAGCAGCTGTGAAAATAGTGCAAACCTCAGAGAGAGGGCAAATTTGAAAGAGAAGCCTCCTTTGAGAAAGGAGCTCAATTATCTCCAAAGTAGTCTAAACATGAACAATGGTGAACTCTGAAGACAGTAAACTGAAAAATACCATATAGAGACAAGCAGCCTATAAAGTTGTATCCCCTCATTGTTGTTCCTCCCCTAAACACACACAGGGACACGCACACACACACACACACACACACACACACAACCTTGTTCACATATTCAAAGCAGGCAGTTTTGAACAATGTTTTGAAATTCACAGAGTGAAAACTCTAGAGACTGGAAAATGTTCAACTTCTGCCATCACTGGGAGGAAGACTGCAGACTTTATTGCACCCACTTCACAAACTATAATATGAGGCTCTGGTTATAGCCCTGGGAACTCTCTCGGAAGTAGAGAGGTAGAGGCAGAAATCCAGACAAAATCTTTTTACTCCCAATCCAGTGCTTTGCTCTCTGCAGACTTTTTCATTACAGCTGAAAGTATTTTCCACTTACAGGGCCCTTCACCTGTAAGCCCTAAGGAGGGGCCTTCTAAATGAAGTTGTAATAGACTCACCCGAACTTCTCTTCTAACTCCCCCAACAAAAATCTCCTGTACTCACCTGGCAGAGCAGAAGAGAGCCAGCTGTGGGTGGGCCCACTGCCAAGCAACTTCATCCTCCCCAGCTTACTCCAAATGTAGTCTAGACGAGGCATCAGAAAGTCTCTATTTCTTCAGTTGCCTGTCAGATCATCTCCTCATTTGAGTAGCAAGGATGTTTCTGTTAGGTACATGCACCCTGGGATCAGGGAAAGACTCATTTCTCTGAATGAAGAGAATAAATGCATAGCATGCCATTACCCCAAAGCCCCAGGCAAAGCTGACAGATTGGTCAGCTCCATAGTGAAGAGCTGACTAGAAAGGCTCCAACAGACCTCACTGAAGTCAGAACCAGGTATCACTGGGCTAGAAGCCAATACAAAAGTGCTCCTATTGCCACCTCAAGTGCCTTGTAAATTCCCTCTCGCAAAGATTCCTGTTAGACCTCTTGAAGGCATCTAAGCCCCAGGCTGCTGTCATAAAGGAAACTAAGGAGAAAGAGGAAATACATCTTCCATTCACATGCCTCCCACAACTCTACCTGTTATCTACCAGAGGAAAGAAAGATTATATCATTGGCATTGTAAAAGAAAAAGAAAAAGCAGACCTTTTAAGAACTACCTTGCCACTTGGAAAGCCACTGTCAGCACTCGGTAACTCCACAGAAAACTAGCATGCTGGTCTGATGGCCCACTGAGGAAAATTTCTACGGAAGGGTGCAAAAGTACGGAGCAGGTGCCAATGAGTTGCCATATTTTGCCTCTAGTCCTGCCTTTTAGTGAAGTCCCACGGACAATAATCAGTTCCTAAATCCCATTATTTAAACTACTATTGATCATTATTTCCATCTGACAAATATGTATTGAGTACCGACTATTTGCTAGGCATTTTTAATACACAGTCTCATTTAATTCTCATAGCAGCCATGATTATTTTCATTTACTGCTCAGGGAAGTGAATTTCAGAAAGGAAAATGACTTGGCCCACTTGGAAGTGTCCGAATTGCAATTTGACTGCCAGAACTATCTCAAAGTTCATAATCATCCATTTCAACCACACTAGGAGAATAAAACCAAGGACACAAATTACCATAGTCCAAGTCTTACGAGAATGTACAGTGCCTTCAGCCAATCACTTCACCTTTCTGGACCTCAGTTTCCATTATTTTTAGTGGAAGGATTTACTGAAGAGAATTCTAAAAGCCCCTTCCAGTTCAAATTTTCTATGGTACTGTGACTATGATAAGTGCTTTAAGAGATATATGAGTAAAATACTATAGGAATATCCAGCAATGAAGAATTATCCACAGCTGGGAAAATTTGAGCTCAGATAAGTCTTTGTAGATCCTACATTTCAACTTGGCTGTAGTAGTGGGAAGTGGGCATTCTAGGCAGAGGGAGTGGTTGGCATGAGTAAAGTTATGTGAGTGAGAAAGCACATGACATGTTTCAGAGACAGCATAACTTTCAGAGCTGTTTCCAAAGAGGACTATAGATGGCAAAATAATAAACTAAATATACATCAGGAGAGGCCACAAAATCTGTCATCTTTCCAACAAGCAGTGGGAAACAATGGAAAATTTCTGACCAGGGAACGATATGCTAGAGCAATGTTTCTCAACCTTGGTGCTACTGACATTTTAGGTTGGACATTTATTAGGTGTGGGGCGCAGGGACAGGGGGCAGTTTTCCTGTACCTTGTAACACCCTGGCTTCTACCTAGTAGGTATCTATAGCAACTTATTCTTCCTCCCCACCAAGCTGTAAAAACCAGAAATGTCACCAGACATTGCCAAATATCCCCTGGTGTGAGGGGAGGTTGCTTACCATTGAGAACCACTAAGTTTGAGTTACTGTTTGGAAATGTTAACCTGAAAGGTCTGTGTCAAATAGATTGGAGACACATGGAGGATATAAGCAGAGAGTTAACCAGAGGCCAGGGACACTGCTACACATCTAACAATACATAAACCAGTTCCCTGCAACAAAAAGTAATATGCCCAAGAAGTGTTGATATTGTCTAGGTCAAGCAATCCTCATGTAGACAAACACTCGATATTTACACTTTAAATTCTCTTCAACTTCTTGACCTGGGAAGCAGACTGGGAATGACACATGGTCAATTTTGAGCATTCTGGTATGTTACCCCATGGAAGGCAAGGGAAGCTCAAGGAAAGGGATCTCACAAGGTATTGAGGAGGAGGCACCGATTCCCTGGGAGTAAGGAGACTGATAAACATTTGAATAAATGTTTTAAGTCCACCAGATCTCAGTTTTTTAACCCTTAAAATGGGGGGCGGGGAGGGGAATTAAGTACCTGCCTAAAGACAGCACATTAGGACCAGATGCGTTTTTAAAATCTCTTGAGAAACAGCAGACTAATTGCTTCCTTCCCTTCAGATTAAATGCACTGACTACTTCCATGCTAGAATTGTTTAAAAGTCTGTGTCCTTAGAAGATACTGCAGGGAGATGACATCACACCTAGAAATTTTCTCTATATCCATGCATGGGTGTCTGTGAAGAGAAAGATCGGGTGGCAGGATAGGGGGAGAAAAGAGGTTCTAACTGCAAATTAGCTTTATGCAAAGCTTCTGGATGAGCCCTGAGAAAAGCCTATTCCTTTTTCTGCTCTTCTGTATCATTTCTAACGCTGTATCTGTGAGTCACTCAATTCCAGTGTTGATTTTGCTGTGACAGAATCCCTCATACAAGTTATTAAATCATCACTCAGCAGTGGGCCTGACATTTAAATCAAGACACGCTGCTTTCATTCCAAGTTGCAAATCAAATTGGTTTAGAATTTGACTCTGTTTCCTTTGATTCAGCACTATATTATGTTTTACAGCTCACTGTTTAGAGATAAATTGTCACTGGCGGCCACTTAAACTGACCACCCTCCATAGAGCTCCAGTCCCATGCCCTTCAGGATTGTGGTGTCTGGCCATTTGTCAATGGGTCATGATGAGCTATGGGGAGTTAGCCCCAAACCAATGCTTGTGGTGGGACCTAGCATTGGTGTAAGCATCAAAATTATGGACCAGATTCAGACAGAATCTGATAGAGTGGCTCCCTCATTCAGGGGGCATGTGCAGAATGCCAGCTTAGAAGCCAAGAATAGTAGAGAGTGAATCCAAAAAAGGAGTTCTGTTTGGAGGAAGAAGGAAACAATTTCAAAAAGAAAAGACATAAAAAGAGAGTAAGGTAAATCTGTCTTTTGAGTTAGTTGAGGCTTCTCTTTCAGAGAATCATCTGAGGAAATTCCAGGCTCCTGAAAGTTTGGAGGAAGAGTCAGGGAAGCAGGGATACAGCAAGCCCATAATGAAAACTAACACCTCCAAAACTGAATAGGGCTAGATGAAATGTAATGGAACTTTCAGATATATGAAGGTTTAATTTGACACAAGTGTTGCCAACAGCCAAGTTCTGAGAACTGCTACTGCAGAAGGGAAAAACAGACATCATAGGACCCAGGATTATGGTAAGAAGTGTTGGACATTGGTGTGTCAGAGGAGAGGCTCATGAGGATGGGGTAAGAATTGTGAAGTAGTTTGGAGTTTCAGGGTCAGGCAAGAAGGGATAAATCCATTTGGACAATGTGAATAGTTCAAGGGTATAGAAAGAGGGTTGTATTCCATTAGAAAGATGAAATCCAAATTCTAGGAATTATTGGAATCAGGAGACTAGAGGGCATTTCAGGTAAGGGGCAAAAGGAACAACATTAGCATTTTTTTTTTTTTTTTTTCATCTAATATACTCCACTAATCAGGAAGTTTGAGAGACACTGCTGTGGCCTTAGATAAGCAAAATAAGGAAAGGAATGACACCAAGGATAGAGAAGAACCTAAAATGGGAATCTGCATATTATCCTCAACTTTACCACCATTGCAGAGGAACAAGACAGATATGCAGAGAAGTCTGCTTGGGAGCGAACTGGGGGCCTTGATGGCTTTCACAGGCTTCCTCGTATCAAGCCAGGCAACCTATACTGGCCCTGAGGACAAAACCCTCAGCTACAGAGAAACACCTAGGAATCCTTTGGAATTTGATAAGACTAGGGAGTGAGAGGACAGAGTAGAAAGAGATCAAAGTAGAGGAAGAGACTAAAGGAGAGTCAGTGGGATGGGTGGAAGATAAGAACACAAGAAATAGAGACCATGGCACATGGAGACTGATGGCTAGGGAGGGTTAAGCTTTTACAGACCTCTTCCTATTGAAGGTATTATTTTTTCCAAAGCGAACCCAGTTCTGGAAAGTCAGCTTTTCTTCTCATCACTGTGGTACCATCTAAAGTCATGAAAGCAGGTAACAACCCATCTCCCAAACTACTGTTTGGTGCACATGGTAGGTTAAGGGATGGAGTGGTGGTTGCTATTTGCTGACTCAACATATTTTTGCCATGGGGACCTGAATTTTATGTTGGCAGGAGAAGTAGGGGTTTGGAAGGAGCTGGTGGTCTCATCTATTCAGAGACATACTGCTGATTTTAGGGTCTTTATAGGTAGCAACATAAAAACATTTTTAATGCAGCCAAGCTAAATGAGCAGAGAACTTTCTCTGCTAGGTTCAGCAAACACAGATGAATAATCCACAAAGATAAAGCAAAACCAAAGAATTCAAGAGCAATTGCCAAACACCCTACCACCCCCACCACGGCCCCCAGTAAAAAGACAGCCAAAACTATGAGAACATCCCTCTTCTCACTCTCCAAGCTGGGCGTGAGTGTCAACAGCAGCCCGAATTGGAGGCCTAGAACCTACTGAAGATTCCAGAAGCCTGCCAGGCTCCTTTGCCAGAGAAGAATAATTTTTAAAACCCACTGAAAACTTCAGTTGTTCAGGTAAATATGTTATTGTGAGTAGCCACTGACTTTTTGGTCCACTCAGGTTTGCTGGAGGAGTAGGACATTCTGAGTTTTCCATTTCATCATGGTTCAACCCAATGTTCCAAAGGGTAACGGGAGACCAGGGTACTTGCTAGAAAGTCCATGGGAGTACTCAAAAAGAGCCAAGTCCTCATGATGAAGAAATGCCCTGATTTAGCTGATTTTTCTTTTCCCTCTCACACACTTCTACCAGAAAAATTGAGTGTTTTGATTAAAATCTTCCTCGCCACTATTGAGCATTAGCTTCCAACCTTTCCTCATGTTTTGCCAACCTATATTGCTTATTTACATCATTTTTCATATGGCTATCCTGAGTTTTAGCTACCCTGCTCATCCTCCATGTCTCAGGTCAAGTTAAATCGTGCTTCTAGGTCTTTTTCCAGATTTATCTTTAGCTGAGTCTGAAAAACACTTCTGTGTCACCCCGTGTTGCCTTTTGCACAGCCCGTCAGCTACACAGGAGCAGCTTCTTAGAAGAGCTTTGGGCACCCTCCTAAAGCAGACAAGTTAAAACCCATCTTACCAAATATTGGATGTATGGGATTCAGCCCAAGCTCTTGAGAACACTTAACCTCTATGAAATTGGTTCCTTTCCCCTAACATCTGCTCAATAAACCTCTGCTTGCTTCCACTTAAACTTCCTCAGCTAAATAAGTCAGTTACTGGAATAGTAATAGCTAATATTGGCTAAATGCTTCTACATGCCAGTCACTATAGAAAACTCTAAAAACATATTGAACTAGATGAGTGAAAAGAGCCAGAGGCAGAAGTGGGACAAGGAAACAGACTATTAGTGTGACAAGTGCTACAATACGGACTGCTAGAAGGATATAGGTAAAAGATATCAAATCCAGTTGAAAGGGGCTGGGGAGGTTTCAGGGAATCATAAGTAAGGAAGGGAAGAAGGGTATTCCTAGCAAAGGGAGTAACACATGCAAAGTTGCGAAGCAATGGGGGAACATAGCATTTTCGAGGTGGCTGGGCAAGAGAAGAAGATAGGGTGGTAATTGAAGTGACAGCCAGAGTCCCTGTAGGCCTTGCTAAAGAATCTGGACTTCATCTTGAAGGCAATGGGGAACCACTGCTAAAGAAGGATAATGACATCAGATTTGCATTTTAGAAATGTCAGTTTGTCCACAGAATGAGAGATAGATAAAGGGGTTGACGTGCAGTACCTTTGTGGAACAGGGAGAGAGAATTGGGGCTATTTTCCGTAATCTAGATGAGAATTTATATAAAGAGAAGGAAAATAGATTCTAGAGTTCTCATTGTGTGCCTTAGCATAACAACAGTAATTTACTCCTTCTGACGACACTACACGTTTCTGATTGACATCATTATGGCTGCTTTTCCATCTCTGTCTGTCTCTCTCTCTCTCTCTCTCTCTCTCTCTCTCTCTCTCTCTCTGTGTGTGTGTGTGTGTGTGTGTGTGTGTGTGTGTGTGTGTGTGTGTGTATCTCCTCAAATAAATTACAGGCTTCTTGAAGACTACATCCTTAAATTCTTTGTAGTTTTTACAGTGCCTTATTCAGCATTTTGAATACAGTGAGTGTCCAGAATATGCTTATTAAGTGACTATTATTAATTTTTGACATAATCCTCAAATGTTCAAGAATGCTAGAAAGCCTGACCCAGTGAGCTGACTACCTGAGGACTCAGAAGTTCATGTTCCCTCAATCTAGCCATTAAATTAGCCCCATACCAGCAGTGCCAGTTTTGAACATTAGCTATTTCCATCCATGTTTTATCAGCCAACGGATATACACTCACTATAGAGACTTTTCCAGGGTCCAAGGTTCCTGGGTAATGACAAATGCCACAAAAAATACCACCCAATGTGAGTTTAGTACTTTATCATTTTTAAAGTATTCTGTAATCCATTATCACATTTATTTATTTATCCTTCGTTTTACTCATACATCAAGTGCCAGCCAGAGTCAGGAATTATTACAGAGGAAAGAATCAAGCAGCCAGATAAAGTATCTGACCAAGGTCCCTACTTAGAGAATACAGAGACTGAGCCCAGGTCTGTGTGTGCTCAGGAAGTCAGTGTGGTATAGGGAGAAGAGTCTGGGATGAGAGTCACAGGGAACTGTGCTGGAAATCATGTCCTTTCAGAAAAGGAACCTCTGAGGCAAGCCATTTATCCTTTCTGTGTTTCAGCTTTTCCACGGTTAAATGGAACTGATACCACCTATCTCACAGAGCAGCTGTGAAGGTCAAAAAGGTGACACATCAAAGCACTTAGCACGATGCCTAGAATAATTAATTCTTCTCAGATCCTCTTTCTCTCAGCTAAACACATTGCCAACTGGTGCACTAGCTCCCAAAAGTGTCTGAGAGAGCTGTAAAATACAGATTCCTAGGCTCCACTCCAGATATACAAAATTAGGATGTCTGGGGAGAAGGCCCTGATGATTCCGATGTATAGCTCCATGGGGAACCACTGGATATGACCACATCATGAGTCCACATCAGTCTAACTTTTAGAGGAGAAGCAAGAGGAATCAAATTTATAGGAAATGTACTCTGTTGCTCGATGCAGTGCTAGGGACTTTCACTTGAAAGATACGTTTGTCTCTTTCTCATAATTTGTCACAGCTCACCTGGGTGAGGCTTAGTGACAATGATTTGAAAAAATCATATGACATAGAACACAGATATTTTATTTCCACCCCTGTAACTCTAGCTTCGCCAGGGAATTGCTCCTAGGATTATGGTTGTCCCTACTTTTCCTTCTGATTTCTGCCTTTGAAACCCATTTCACTTCATTAAAATACCTTCAATATTGTCCAACCTATACTAATAACAATAGTAATACTAGCAGTTAATTCCAGGCCAAGTGGCTCATACCTGTAATCGTACCTCTTTGGGAGGCTGAGGTGGGCAGCTTACTCGAGTCCAGGAACTCAAGACCAGCCTCGGCAACATGGTGAAGCCCATCTCAACAAAAAATACAAAAAATTATTTGGGTGTGGTGGTGTATTCCTGTAGTCTCAGCTGCTTGGGAGGCTAACTTAGGAGGATCACTTGAGGCCAGGAAGTCAAGGCTGCAGTGAGCCATGATAGCACCACTGCACTCCAGCCTGGGTGACAGAACATGACCCTGTCTAAAAATAATAATATCAGTTATCGGTAACGTTTAGTGGGTGCAGGTCCTGCTCTGCTAAATGTGTTAGCTACACAATTTTATGTCGTCCCCATGAGAGCCCCGTGAGATGGGTACTACAGTATTGACATTCCCGTTTTAAAATGGGTTCTGTTTTTAAGCAAAGGCTTACGATACAGTATTATTCAATAGACAAAGATAAACAATAAAGGGGAAAGGGGAGAGGGAAGTCAATACCAAGGTTTATAGAAGAAATTCCAGTGGAAGAAACAGAAGCAAGGAATTAAGTGTGATTCACATTCTTTGATCTAAGGACAAGAGGCAGGACTGAGAAAGCAGCAGAGAATAAATTCACCTGACTTTACTGCCATCGTGTGGTCGTCTGATGCATAGACACCTGGCTCACAATTCTGCATTCATTTTTTCAGTCATTGAGCCTACTAGGCCCTCTGCAAGGCAATGTGAAAATAAGGCCAAGTGAAGCAGAGGACCTACCCCTGAGGCTTTCGTAACAGCCTTGTCTTCCTCTGGAGTCACCAAGCAGGACGTCAACTTAGTGACCAACTACTCCAGGGGTGAGCACCCCATTCTCATGCAGACTATGTCAGAAAAGATAGAAATATTTATAAGCACCATCATTATTTTTCTCTTCAAAATGAAAGTAGCTTAGTGCCCCATGGGATGTATGGAGTCTCATTACTTTAAGCACCTCACTGTTTTTAATATAAGATGATCAGTGAGAAAATCTAATGGTAAATTAGCTTTCCAATCTGTTATGCCTTATACCTGTAGGGCACTGTTTTCATAAAGCACATTTACATGCATTTTGTCATTATAGGGCCAAAACAATTTTTGAAGATAGGTGTATTAGTCCATTCTCATCCTGCTATGAAGAAATGCCTGAGACTGGGTAATTTACAATTAAAAAAAGAGGTTTAATAGACTCACAGTTCCACATGGCTGGGAAGGCCTCAGGAAACTTACCATCACGGCAGAAGGCATATTTTCACAGGGTGGCAGGAGAGAGAAGGAGCGCAAGCCGGGGAAATGCCAGACACTATAAAAGCATCCGATCTCCTGAGACTCACCCATTATCATGAGAACAGCATGGGGAAACTTCCCCCACGATTCAGTTATCTCCACCTGGTCCTGCCCTAGACACGTGGGCATTATTACAATTCAAGGTGAGATTTTGGTGGGGACACAGAGTCAAACCATATCAATAGCTAATAAATATCCTCACTTTAATCATGGGGAAATAGGTTTAATGAAGTGAAATTACTTATCTATGGTCACACAGTCAGATAGCAACAGACCTACCCTACAATTTTTTATTCCATTCAGTGCAACACTAAGCATGCCAAGCACTACGGATGTGCGGTTGAAATCATGTTCTGTGACAAATGTAACCTCTTGGGCAAGTCATTTAACCTTTTTTAATTTCAGCTCCCCATGAGTAAAATAGAAGCAATACCACCTACCTCACAGACCAGCTGCTTAAGTTGCTTTTTGACTGACTGATTCCGTGCTACATGCTCCAGCTCAGCGCAGCTTCTTCTCTGGCTGGATACTGCTGTCTGTTTGAGTTAGAATGCTAGATGGACAACTAAAAAATCTTAAGCAACACCTAAGCCATGGATTTTCAAGAACTGCCTGTCAGGGCATTTTAGCTGATGCTGCAGGAAAAGTGTGAGGAGTGGATGCTTCGGACAATCCCTTTGGCCAATCTCTGGCCCCTGCTTCCATTGGTGGGTATTACCTTCTTTTCCCCTTAACCTAATCTTGATGGGGTGGGTATTACTAAAGAGCTCCTCTCCTCTAGAAGAGATACCTTAAGTAGATTGCTTTAGTTTTAATTGTACTTTTTTTAACATATACAACATGATGTTTTGATATACCTATAGTGAAATGATTACTACAGTCAAGCAAATCTTTCTCCCAACAGTTTGTGTGTGTTTTTGTTTACATGTTAAGGGGACCTGATATCTGCTCTTCTGCAAATTAAAAACAAAATAGGTAGAAATGAAATTAGATCAAAGACTTCACCATAAAACTAGGCATACCACATCACAGAAAGCTAGGCATGTATCTGGGGCCTCTGAGTACTTACCCACCTAGTCCAATGCTCTCTATGTGAAAACAAGAAAACTAAGATTCAGAGTGCCGAAGTGACATGCTCAAGCAAGCATAGGAAGATAAAAACCCAGGTGTTCTGATACCCTGGCCACAGTTGTTTCTACCACACTTTAATGACCCCCTATGGGCATGGGAATGTATTAAGCTGCTTCTTTGTGCTCTGGTGAGCACAAGAAAACAAACTGTCCATAAAGAAGGAAACTGACAGAAAGAAAAGGTAACAGGAAATGCCTGGAAACTGAACCCACAAAGGTCAAACCCCAAGTCACCATAAAAGGCTTTGAACTGGCAAGAATGAGTGGAAATGATGGGAGAGCAAAGGAAATGAACCTCCAGGAGAGGAAACGCAGGAAGCACACACAAGGCTTTCGGATAGCCTCTATTGCAGGACTTTGCCAAGTGTGTGTTGGAGGGTGTTCCTCCTTCCCTCCCAGAAGCCAAGTCTGGGGCATCCCCTCCAAACATGCTCTTGAGAATTGGGCTGCTACTAATAGCAAGTTACATACAATGTAGCCTATTGTCCTTTGTATGTGTCTATTACTTCACTTACTCTTCTCACTAACCCTATGGAGAGAAATGCGATTACCAATCCCCATTAATGGAGGCTTGTACAACTAGTAAGTGGTAAGGCTCACATTGAAACCCAGGTCATTCTTGTTGAATGGATGATTAATTCAAGAAACAGATGCTGGCTTGCCATTGAGCAGCATCGACTGTATGCATAAGCATAGGGGAACTAGTCTTAGGTCACTAGTTGTGGGGCTTTAAGAAAGTTACCTGCCCTTATTTGGCCTCAGTAGCTATAAATTAGCCCACTGACTGATCTCAGGGTCCCTCTCAGTTTAGGTTTCAGTGCAAGTTCCTGGTTAATGTTTGTTCATTTTCTATTTTAAATATTTGGCTGTTAGTTTCCTCTTTAAGTGAAAAAAAGAAGAAAATGAGTCAATTTCCTAAACTGTTCAACTGAAGACTCTGGTGGGACAGAGTCAGTTGAATAATTTTCAAGGGAGGTAAAGTGGGGACCAAGGGAGTCCCAGGACAAGAAGGGACCTGGAAAATGGACTGGAAGACACAAGAGAAGAACCCAAAAATAAAGAGGCAGTGGAAGGAAGGAGGTCAAACTTTCCTGGTTTGTGGGGTAGGGGCTGGTAGATTCTTTTTGCAATTGTATGTTTCCGTTTTCAAGGCTGTACTTCCCCAAACCCCTCCAATCATTCATCATCCCTATTCCCCAAACCCCTCCAATCATTCATCCTCCCTATTCCCCAAACACATACCCTAGAAGGTCAGAGAGAGGCCCCAGATAAACTGTATAAAATCTTATAACATGTGAAAAACATAATTTTTTTATATCTTTCTTATTTGATTGAGTTTAGCGAGATCATTTATGTTCCTTTATTAGTGCAAGTAAAATCTAGAGGCACTTAAAAATTTCCCATATATTTCCATTCTACTGGGGATCTCTTTCAGAATCCCATCAGGTCCAGACACTTACTTATTTATGTTTACTCTGATTATACTAAAAGATTGATGGTGGAGATGGGGTGGGGATACGGGTTGAGGTGGGGAGATAGTATGCAACACTAGGTGCTTTCCATGATGTTTTAGATATTTGTTTCTGAAAAAAAAAGAGCTGAAGTGTATACTAGAGAAAAAAATTTCTCAAATGACTCAACACATACACTCACCAACGGAGAGGAAAAACGTCATTGTAGCATACACAGGCAGTGACTTAAAAGATATCCTCCATTCATTATTCTGCCTTTAATTTGCTGTGTGACCTTACACAAGTGACTTCAGCTCTCCGTCTCAGGTTTTCCTCATTATAAAAATGGCATATTACCGTCTGTTATGCTTAAGTTTTTGAGGGTCTTATTAGATTATGTTCATGAGAATATGTTGCTAATGTGATCCATTGATGGACGATACAGACTTTACCCTAGAATTAAGTGCTATTTATAGCATGATAGCTTTATAAGGTTACTTAAAAGCAGCTATGTCTCATTAGAGACCTAAAACCATAAATATCCTAGAGAAAATCCTAGGCAATACCATTCAAATTGTAGGCGTGAGCAAAGACTTCATGACTAAAACACCAAAAGCAATGGCAACAAAAGCCAAAATTGACAAATGGGATCTAATTAAACTAAAGAGCTTCTGCACAGCAAAAGAAACTATCATCAGAGTGAACAGACATCCTACAGAATGGGAAAAACATTTTTGCAAGCTATGCATCTGACAATGGTCTAATATCCAGACTCTACAAGGAACTTAAACAAATTTGCAAGAAAAAACAAACAACCCCATCAAATAGTGGGCAAAGGCTATGAACAGACACATCTCAAAAGAAGACATTTATGCAGCCAACAAACATGGAAAAAAACTCATCATCACTGGTCATTAGAGAAATGCAAATTAAAACCACAAGGAGATATCATCTCCTGCCAGTTAGAATGGCGATCATTAAAAAGTCTGGAAACAGCAGATGCTGGAGAGGATGTGGAGAAATAGGAAAGCTTTTACACTGCTAGTGGGAGTGTAAATTAGTTCAACCATTATGGAAGACAGTGTGGTGATTACTCAAGGATCTAGAAATAGAAATACCATTTGACCCAGCAATCCCATTACTGAGTATGTCCCAAAGGATTATAAATCATTCTCCTATAAAGACACATGCACATGTATGTTTTTTTGCAGCACTATTTACAATAGCAGTCTTCGAATCAACCAAAATGCCCATCATTGATAGACTGGATAAAGAAAATGTGGTTCATATACACTGTGGAATACCATGCAGCCATAAAAAGGACGAGTTAATGTCCTTTGCAGGAACATGGATGAAGCTGGAAACCATCATTCTCAGCAAACTAACACAGGAACAGAAAACCAAACACCACATGATCTCACTCATAAGTGGTTGTTGAACAATGGGAACACATGGACACAGCGAGGGGAATATCACACACGAGGGCCTGTTGGGTGTGGGGGATAAGGGAGGGATAGCATTAGGAGAAATACCTAATGTAGATGATAGGTTGATGGGTGCAGCAAACCACCATGGCACATGTATACCTATGTAATAAACCTGCATGTTCTGCAAATGTATCCCAAAACTTAAAGTATAATTTTTTAAAAAGTTCTTTTTTTTTTTTTTTTGAGACGGAGTTTCGCTCTTGTTACCCAGGCTGGAGTGCAATGGTGCGATCTCGGCTCACCGCAACCTCCGCCTCCTGGGTTCAGGCAATTCTCCTGCCTCAGCCCCCTGAGTAGCTGGGATTACAGGCACGCGCCACCATGCCCAGCTACTTTTTTTTTGTATTTTTAATAGAGACGGGGTTTCACCATGTTGACCAGGATGGTCTCGATCTCCTGACCTCGTGATCCACCCGCTTCGGCCTCCCAAAGTGCTGGGATTACAGGCTTGAGCCACCGTGCCCGGCCAAAAGTTCTTAATAATGTAGTTTAGGGACAGATGGCGATATAAAAATAACCAAGTTTACCAAAATTATGATTAAAATGCCACATTTCTCTGAACATTGTATCTGACCAAGAGGAGTGAAATTCAAGATTTTTATGTCCTCTTCCTCAGAACTAAAGAGTAACGAAAAATAACAGTATAAAAATCACATAAAAAGAAATCTGTTTCCTGATCATTTCATTTTGGTTAAACTAAAGCTTTAGCATAGGAATAGTTTGACTTCTACCTTAATAGACTGGTCATTAAAAACTCACAAAGCTGTGTTCTCTTTTCCCCTATGCTAGACAAAATAAGACTTTTTAAATTTTTTTATCTTCCACCATTTTTTTCTGTAAAATAAAAAAAATGCAACATTAGAAAAAGAAAGTTTATGTATTTTTTCTTCAAATATTAATGAGGACTCATATTTATTATGGATTCTCTGTTATGTACAGAAGGTATAAGTTGAAACATAATTTTTATCTTGCAATCACAACCTAGTGTCCCATAACTTGACAGCAGATTGACTCTATTACCAATAAATAGTGCTTTCAATAATAGAAAGTAGTAAATATTGTTAAACAAGGGACCAAGTTTTCTATTAAGATGCTTCTCATTTGTTAGATGGACAGTGTTATTTTCTTGAGCTAATTTAATATAAATGAACCCATATTTAAAATTAAAATGTATTCTTCTTACTTTAGCTCCCAATTGTTTTAAAGCATACTTCATTTTAATTTGCTTTATATTTGGCCCATGACTTCCTTATATATTTTTATTGCATCTTTGTTTACCTAGGCATTTCTAATTTTCTTTTTATCTGTCATCTGACATTTTCCTATTCACAAATTATGCTAACCTTTCAGTCAGAATTTCTCCTGCTTCAAGACTCCCTTTTCCTTAGCAACCTTTACGCTGAAGGCTATAAGCCTCCTCCAATTGGGCACAAGTGCTTTCTACTGTGTTATAGAGGCTGCATTTGCACTATTCTTCAAAGATTTGCAGACTTTTAGTCATTGTTTCCTGGATTACTTGCCTTCCTCTTTTGGAATTTATTCTCTCCTTTGACTGTAATGTATCTTCCAATATTCCCCTATGAAAAATCCATGAGAGATAAATGTTATGTGGCCATGCATGTTGAAAATCTTCATGATATTATTTTACTTGAGTGTGAGTTTTTCTGGGTATAAAATTTTAAAAGGATTCTACCTTTTTAATCTAGCATCTATTGGCTTTGATAAAATTTATCATTCCAGAATGATTTTGGTTTTTATACGTATTTTGTTTTATATAACTTTTTTCTTCTCTACAAGTTTTTAAGGCATTCTGTTTATCTTTAATGTTCTAAAATTTTGCCATAATATGTATATTCATGAATCCTTTTATTCTCATTGAGCAGAGTAATCATGGAGACCTTTTTGTTGCTGAACATGTCTTCTAACATCCCTTTTTTCATTTGTGGAACAAATAAACATCTATTTTTGGTGAAAAAAAGAAAAGTATATAGCTTCTCTAAGTTTTCAGTGGGACCTATTTGGCTGTCCCCTGTCTACATGCCATTGGGTATGAAATAATTTTCTAGTAGTGTATGGATTTAAGGGGATTTTGAAAATCTCATCAAAGTTGAGATAAGTATATTAAGAAATCACTTGAAATCTCTGTTCGGGGCTCTTACTTAGATTTTTTTATAACACAATAGAAAAAAATTTTCTCCTCATTGCACCCTTAGTTTCTCAGAAACTTTGCTTTTTTACATCATTCTCCCTCTGCTACAGGATTATTCCCGTCAGTCTTCAAGTATTTGGACATCTTAGAAAAGACCTTCATCCCACATTCTCCTCCAGTTAATGCTCACGTTCTCTGCTCTCCTTCAAAGCAAAATTGTTTGAACAAACTATAGACACACATTGCCTTCATTTTCCTCATCTCACAATACTACCAGTATCTGTAATTCTAAAACTTGTCTTCTAGGTCACCTCTGTCTGACTGATTCCAATGGTCACTTCTCTGTCCTCATCGAGTTTAATGCAGCAGTATTAAACACAGATGATTTCACCTTCTTTTTTGACATACTCTTTTTCTCTTGGCTGCTGTGACACCCATATTCTTGATTTTCTTTTTTATGTTTCTCTGGCTACTCCTCTGAGCCTCCTTATTAGGTTTCTCTACAGCAGGCGTCCCCAAACTTTTTACACAGGGGGCCAGTTCACTGTCCCTCAGACCATTGGAGGGCCGCCACATACTGTGCTCCTCTCACTGACCACCAATGAAAGAGGTGCCTCTTCCTGAAGTGTGGCGGGGGGGCGGGGGGGGGGGAGGCGGATAAATGGCCTCAGGGGGCCGTATGCGGCCCGAGGGCGGGAGTTTAGGGACGCCTGCTCTACAGAGAAGCAACTAAGAGCACAGTCTCTCTCAAGTCATGCTGTCCAATGGGGTAGCCACTAGTCACATTGTGCCTATTACACTTAAATTAATAAAATTAAATTAAATTAATAAAATTAGATATTTATTTAATAAAATTAAAAGTAATAATTCAGTCGCTCAGTCCCATTAGCCATATTTTAATTGTTCAACAACATGTGACTAGCAACACATTAGACAGCAACACAGAGAATATTTCCATCGTTGCAGAAACTTCCGTTACATGGTGTTGCTCAGATCAGACTTCTATCTGCCACTCCACAGCTGAATGACCTTAGGCAAGTCACTTAATCTCTCTTAACTTCAGTTTCCCTTTCTGTAAATAAGGCTAATAATATCTTTCTTACAGATTGTGGCTAAGATGTAATGAGCTCATATATGTACAGTGAGTGCCATATAGGAGTTTCCTGTTATTTTCCAATCTTTATGTGAATAATTTCCCATTACTTAGGCTAGGTTCTCTTCTCTTTTTACTTAACTCTTTCTCCCTAGCTAAATTCATCTTGGACAAGTCTCTTTACCTTTCTGTAAACTTATCATCCTCATCATAAGATGAAGGTAATGACAGCGCCTATTTCCCATTACTTTAAGTATCATCTATGCACTAAGAACTTCCAATTTCTAAACTCAAGGTCAGATACCTCAATGGGCTCCAGGCTGCTTGTTTGACATCTCTACTTAGATTTCTCACACAGGTATCTCCAAAACATATCTAAAACTGAGTTTTCTTCTCTTTTCCCAGTCCCAGCCACAGTTGCTTCTCCTCTACTCTTCCCCAATTTTGGACATCTCTTCCATACCCATATCACATCTATCACCTGTATAATTGATTACATATTTAAAATATATTTTGAAACAGTATACTTTCCCCAGCTCTATTGTCACTTTTGCTACTCTCATGTCTTTGCCTAGACTATGGCTCAGCATTCTGACTGGCCTCCTGCTTCCACTCTTGTCACCATCCCCATAGCCATTCTCTATAACACTGCCAGAGGAAATTTCCTAGAATAGAAATCATATCCTATCTCTCCCCTTCTTCAAACCCTGCAATGGTTTCTCATTACAGTTAGGATAAATTACAAAGCCCTTTAAATTCTGACTACGGCCTATATCTCTGAGATCATCTATTTACTCTTCCCATTACTGACTCTTCAGCAAAACTGGCCTTAGAGTAGTTCCCAAATACAACACGTGCTTTCCCACATTAGAACCTTTATAGCATTCTACCTCTTTTGTGTGGAACTCTCTTCTTTCTGTAGTTCACTTGGTTAAGCCTACCCACCCTTCAGGTTTTTTCTGAAATCTCACCTTCTTTGAGAGGCCTTCCCTAATTCTCCTCCAATTTAAGTCAGATGCTCCTCTAGAATTCTCTCACCAAACCTTGTCTCTTCCTTATATCATTTATCAACACTAATTAGGCACCATGAGGACATCTACCATTTTTATAACCACCGAAGTTCCTGTCCCTCATAGCACAGTGTCTGCCTGCGAGTCAGAAAACCTAGGGTGTGTGATCTTGGAAAGTCCTTTTCCAGGCCTCACATTTCCTGTCTTTACATTGAGGAGGTTGGATTCGATTTATTTGCTCAATAAGCCTCTGTTGAAGATGAAAAAGGACACACAAGGTATCTGCCAGCATGAAGCTTACATTGTAATAGGGAAAGGTAATCAAACAAGCAAATCTAATAACTATAGATTGTGATTAGTGCTACAAAAGACACCAAAAAGATGCTGTGATAGAAATGTATGATGGTGGGGAACTTTAAGGTGGTAACATTGAAGATAAAGGATAATAAAGAACAAGCCAAACTCAAATGATAGCTAAAATCTATTTTGTTTGGACGTTCTATGATTCTGCATAAAATATGCCACACATAGCTAAATATGCCAAGCAGCATAAAGGAGGAAGCTGCCTCATTAAAACTGGCAACAAGGGCTTTGTGCTCACAGTGCAGAGATATGAGAGTCTTATTCTTCCTCTTAGGATAATATTAGTAGATGAAATCAACCTCACAGAATTGTTTTAAGAAACCAATATGGTAATGAATTTAAAGTTCATAGCACAATCACCATAATGAACGTATACAACATTTTTAAGACCTGCAAATTCTGGATTGTAGTTATTTATGTTGGAGAGACACAGAGATGTAATTGGGCAGGAGATACAGAGATTCAAACATATTGGTACGGTTTTATTTTCTATGCTGGAATTCAAATCTCAGCTCTGACTCTCTACCAGCTGAGTGAGTGAAATTAGGCAAGCTACGTAACTTTAAGTAGCTATTTAATCAGTAATAGGTATATGGATATTCACTGTATTACCTCATATCCTTTAAAACATTTGAAGTATTGCATAATAATTCTAAAATTTAATTAATATGATGCCTATGCAAGCATTCAATAAATGATAGCTATTACTGTTACATAATGATTACAGCACCTAAGTAATGGTTGAAAGCTAGGGCAAAGGAGACTCCCAGGCTTGGATTTAAATCCTGGTTCTGCCAATTACAAGCTCTGTTCCCTTGGGCAAGTTAATAAACACCTTCTCAAGAATTTTGCTCCTTCAGTTATTCTCTACCTTCCTGTCATCAAGGGTTAAGTAAAATAATGGATGGAATATAGTAAATTGTCAAAGACATATTACTTATTATTAACATGATTTTTATTCTCCTCAATCCCATGCACAGAAAAAAGAAAAAGAGGAGAAAATGAATGGGAAGGATAAAGTGGGTCTCCCATTCTCTGTCCCCTCCCTTTCTATTTGCTAAAGGAAGATGGCATATGCTGAAAACTGTTCTCTCCAAGAGAAGCCGGATGAGGTCCTTAGATGGCAAGCCTGCCTGGGAGTTGGAGATGATCTGCTAGAAAGAGCTTTGACTACAAGCTAAAACACAATAAGGCAAATCTCAGGGACAGTCTAATCAGGGCCTGAAAACAAAGTAGACTTAGAATAAATGGATAAAAGTTAAGAATTTTTTTAAGAATTGTAGTCGTACATTACATATTTTTACCTTTTAAAGTTGCTGGAGTTGAAATATTATTTGAAATCAGCAATAAAAATGACATGCTATTTAATCCTTTTCATAATTATTAAAATGCATCTTAAAAGAAGATGCCAAAGTAGAAAAAATTAGAATGCTGACTATCCCCAAAACCGAGAATTCTATGGGCTATCAGGCAAACTCATACTACGGTTTGGAGAATAATTTAGTACAGTCTCTTTAGGGTGCATTTAATTCATCAATGACTTCTGAAAATTTAAAGTAACCATTAACCCAATCATTCCAGTCCTAGGAGTTTGTCCTACAGATAAACTAGTATGCTAAGACATATACATAAAGTTATTCTCTGAAATATGTTTTGGAAAAGCCAAAAACTGGAACCAACCTAAATGTGCATAAAGAAGTGATTAATAATTATATGATTCAATCATTCAACAAATATTCAGTACTATTTGGAACTGTTTAAGCAAGCACTGGAGAGACAGCAGTAAACAACACAGGCAAAAATTTGTGCCCTCACAGAGAATGTTATTATGGTATCCCTACAACAGAAAAATATGGCACACCTAAAATGTTGAAGGAAGATCTATAAACATTGATAGCTTTTCAAGAGATATGAATAAGTACAAAACCCATGGTGCAGAACAGTGTAGCTAGATAGCTAGTTCGAGAATTATATAACATAATCTCAATTAGAAAAAAATATTTTATATTTATTAAAAACTCTGAAGAATATAAAAGGAACTTAATGTTCACTCTGGGGAATGAGATTGAGGCCAGAAAAACAAAAACAAAAACTTATTTTAAGTTTAAAACCTTTATATATGTATTGTTTTATTTTGTCACTTACATGAATTATTTTTATTAAAAATAATGATCTGAAATATACTTTTGATTTGGCATTTTTCTGGTTATCCATTGCTGTATGACAAACTACTTAAGAGCACAGAAGCTTAAAAAAAATACATTAGATCTCATGGTTCTGTGGATCACAATTTGTTCAGAGCTCAGGTGGACAATTCTTCTACTTCAAATGACATTAACTGGTGTCATTCAGTGATACTCAGTTAACCAGTATGAAGGGTTCAGAACAACTTCGCTCGCACGCCTAGTGCCTTGGTAGGAATAGCTGTACTAGCTGAACTTTTCGGTCTTTAAGTATCTCTTGGAATTACCATGTGGTCTCTCCAGGATAGTCAAACTTATATGATGACTCAGAGCTCCAAGAAACCAAGATGAAAACTGCAAGTTATTTAGAGCATAGGCCTTGAATAAGCTTCATGTCACTTCTGTCATACTCTATTTATCTTCTATAATGAATCTAATTAGAGTATTATACTTAAGAAAATCTAATTAGATTTAATTAGATTAACTTAAAGCAGCTACAGACCAGTGAAGATTTGGGAAATAGTAATTGGAGATAGACTCAGCTTCTCTATGGGAACAGTATCAAGAAATTTGTGGCTATATTTAATCCAATGCAGGCATCAAGATCAGTGCCTTAATATAAGTTATATTTTTGATCATTCATATTAGGACTAAAAAGTAGTGTGGATTGTTTAGGATAACTTGAATGAAAACCTAGAAAAAGATGGGTTGAAGACATGAGTGTGATCTGTTCATACTGGAAGCTGCAAAAGCCTATCAGAGTATCAGAATGATAAATCCTTTTTACTTACTCTAACGGTTGATAATGTCTTCCTCTATTCTCCTCCCTATCTTCTTCATCTCTCTGAACCATATCAGCGTGAAAAGTTTGTTCCTTGGTAGGGACCATGTCTTTTTTTTTTTTTTTTTTTTTTTTTTTTGGCTGCGTATCTCCCTTCCCAAGTAGCTGGGACTACAGGTGCATAACATCATGTCCAGCTCATTATTTTTATATTTTGTAAAGCGAAGCTTTTACCATGTTTCCTAGGCTGGTCTGGAACTCCTGGGCTGAAGTGATCCACCCATCTCAGCATCCAAAAGTGCTGGGATTACAAGCATGAGCCACTGTACCCAGCCCAGAGCTACCCATTTATGAACTAAGTCCTTAAGTGTTGATTAGGGCAGAAAACAAGGTTGGTAAACTCCATGCAAATCACATATCCAACTTTTTACTTTGCTATTTTACCTTAATCAAAGTAGAATCATAACTCATTCCGTAAAGCCAATATTGCCTTAATACCAAAAGTCAATAAATACATCACAAGAAAAGAAATACACAGGTTAATATTCCTAATAAATATACATACCAAAACCCCTAGCAAAATGGTAGAAAACTAAATCCAGCAACATACAGAATGCACTATACACCATGACCAACTGTGATTTATCCAAGAAATTTGAGGTTGGTTTAACATGTGAAAGTCAATCAATGTAATATACCATACTGAAAAGATAAAAGACAAAAATTACATGATCATCTCAGTAAATGAAGAAAGAGCATTTGATTAAATCCAACACCCTATCATTATGAACACAATCAGCAACCTAGTAATAGAAGCGAACTTCTTCAATCTAATAAAGTTCATCCATCTATGAACAAAACATAGCTAACATCAATGCTTAATGATTAAAAAAAAAAACCTGGATATTTTACCACTAACATCAGTGATAAGAATCTCTATTCTCACAAGTTCTATTCAACATTGTCCTGGAAGTTCTTACAAGGGCAATTATGCAAGGCAAACAAGCAAAAGACATCTAGCTTGGAAAGGAAGAAGTAAAACTGTCTTTATTCTCAGATAACATGATGTTGTATATAGAAAATTTTAAGGAATACACTTAAAAATTATTAGAATTAATAAAGGAGTTTAGCAAGGTTGCAGAATACAAGGCCAACATGCAAAAATCATTTATACATATACTTCTCAATTTACAGTGGGGTTACATCCCAAAAAACTCATCATAACTTGAAAATATTGTAAGTCAAAAATGCATTTAATATGCCTAACTTACTGAATGGAATAGCTTCACCCAGCCTACCCTAAAGGTACTCAGAACACTTATAGGGTTACAGTTCAGCAAAACTGTCTGGCAACACAGTATGCTGTAGGGTATGGGTTTTTGAAGTACAGTTTCTACTAAATGTATATCAGTTTTTCAACTTTTGCAAAGTTGAAAATTCATAAGTCAAACCATAGTAGGTTGAGGGACCATCTGTATTTCTGTATAATAAAAATAAGGAATCTTAAAATAAAATAAAAGTATAAAACAGTTCTGTGTTAATAGGCTTGCTTTATTTATTTAAAAAGATTAAAATCCTTATGAATAAAATTAGCTAAATAAGTGAAAATGTTCTACACTGAAAATGACAAAACATCATTCAAAGAAACTGAAAGTTACCTAATTAAATGAAAAGTCGTCTCATATGAATGGATTGGAAAACTTCATATTATTAAGGTAGCAATATTCCCCAAACTAATCTACAGATTCAACAAAATTCCTATCAAAGAATCAGCTTGCTTTTGTGTAGAAACTGGCAAGATAAATCTAAAATTTACATGGAAATGCAAAATAATCAGAATAGTCAAAACAGTATTAAAAGAGAAGGAAGCCTCATATTTCTGAGTTCAGAACTTACTACAAAGCCATGATAATTAAGATACTGTCATACTGGCATAGGAATACACATATATATCAATGGAATAGAATGAAGAATCTAGATATAAACCCTTACATTTATGGACAATTGATTTTCAACAAGGCTACCAAGACCATTTAATGAGGGAAAATAATAGGCTTTTAAAGAAATGGTGCTATAACAACTGGATATTCACATGCAAAAGAATGAATATATACTTATACCTCATACCACTTTCAAAATTAACTCAAAACAGAACAAAGACCCAACGATAAGAGCTAAAATTATAAAACTCTTAGAGAAAAACCTAGTGGTAAATCTTTGTGACTTTGGACTTATCAATGTATTCTTAGATATGACACCTAAAACATATGCATAAAAAAAAGAAAAAAATAGATAAATTAGATTCCATCAAAATTACTTTTGTACTTCAAAGAATGTCATCAAGAAAGTGAAAAGACAACCTATGGAATGTGACAAAATATTTAAAAATTGTATATCTGAAAAGGGGCTTACAATAATACATAAAATACTCTTACAGCTCAACAACAATGACAACACCAATAACAAATAACCCAGTTAAAAATAAGCAAAAGATGCCCAGGTGCAGTAGCTCGTGCCTGTAATCTCGGTACTTTGGGAGACAAAGTTGGGCGGATCACCTGAGGTCAGCAGTTTGAGCCATGGTGGAAACCCCCCCACACACACCCTGTCTCTACTAAAAATACAATTAGTTGGGCTTGGTGGCACAGGCCTGTAGTCCCAACTACTCAGGAGGCAAAGTCAGGAGAATTGCTTGAACTTGAGAGGTAGAGGTTGTGGTGACCTGAGATCACACCACTGCACTCCAGCCTGGGTGATAGAAGGAGGCTCCATCCCATCCATCCCTCCCCCCAAAAAAGTTCTGGAATTGGATAGTAGTGATAGTTATACAACATTGTGACTACACTAAAACCCACTAATTATACACATTAACAAGGTACATTTTATGGTATGTGAATTATATATCAACAAAACCGTCCTTTTCAAAAAGTAGAATCAGTCCCACAACCAAGTAGGAAAATGTGCTCAATCTTTAGCTTTTACCCCAGCTAGCAGGACTAGTGGCTTGCTTCCCTTTCTTCAGCAACTACGTCAAGTATTTACTCATTTCTTTATCTATGGCAGAAATATTAAATTTACCAGTCAACCTTGCCCTGAGTGAAGAATGCTGAACATCTGAGCATCCACACTTGTTACATCATCCCTCATGTTACGTTTTCACAGGTAACAACTTTCTCAAAAATAAGTCAAGCAAGACTCAAAAAATAATCTGAGGCAACAGAGAGAAAGGGAAGTATTAGAGTACAAGCTATATGTGGTTGGACGGCCTTGTTGTTCCCAAATCCTTTTGTAAAATGGAGAATACCCAAAGAAATCTAGACATTCCCTCTCCTACTCTCTTTCATCATGATAGGGTGGGGGAATATTTTTGAAATCTTCCAATTAGAGTCTAATCTATTATTAACTCACAGTAGTGAAACTGAGCCATTCTCGATGAGAATTGGCAACCAGAGAATGGTTCTGGGCTACTTCTGTCATCTACTCTAATATTTAACAGCTCTTGCTGTTAGAAACAATTTTGAATATTTATCTAGTTTCCTCATGCTTCAGGTAAACTAAATAACTTCATGTTATATGTTCAGTGAAGACTGACAAGAGATACTACTGATTTACATTTGGAAAATGGTGCCTAGAAGGAAACACTAATAGGAACTAGGATTTATTCAGAAGATGGCAGATCATTAGTCTCCAAGCATTTTAAATCCCTCTGAAGATAGGGTTTCCTTAAACTGGTCAAAGGTCTATGGGCAAAAGTGCATAAATGGTATGGAGAGATAGTTAAAGAAGAGAAATTTATATCCAACTCTTGTGAGTTAAGCCGCCACTTCCCATAAGCTAACACAGTAAGAGAGATTCAGACAAGTACCACTAGCAGAGTCCCCTCCAAGTGACAAAGCACTTTGGAAAACAGATTTCCCATGAACAATCATTGCCATCTGCCCAGGCCACCTTACCTAACTGAAATTGATTGGAGACATTCCCACATGTTTGCATTATCTCCGGGCTATTCCATCCTAAAGGGTATAAGGCACAGCCTGAGCTTATCAGCAGCCCTAGAAAGAAAGCACATACACAGGTAGAAAAAATGTAACATCTTCTGTCACCCCGACATTCCCTTTGGATTAGCTCAGCTCAAATTCTGTCTCCTCAACTGAGCTTACACTTCCCCTTTTACCCTAAATTTCTGAAAGTACCAACTCAACATGATTTTTCTTTTTTTTCTTTTTTGGTTATGCCACAGGGAGTGGGGTGTAATAGGTAGCAGAGGGGACAACTCATAAACTTTAAAAAGCTGAAAAATGAGACAGGCCAATGTACTTTTTACAGCCAAAATACTTTTGTCAATGACTTACAAGCCTAGGCTGGCTTTCCCAACCTCTTTTGCCTGGTCTGGTTTACAGAGAATAACAATGTAAACATTACCTCTCTTTCCCAAAATCTAGCTGTTTCGAAACATCAGGTAGATCCCTACTACCTGAAAATATGTAACGATTTCTGTAACTTGAAGTCAGCTGCTGGACCAAAGAGCGGGGAACCACATTCCTCTCCCGACAAATTATTCCAGCTTTATACCAAGCATTCCTCCCTTCTTTGGTTTCAATATACTTTGCACCATGACCCCTTACCCTAAATAAAAGGATTAAGCCCCTTTTGTTTGGGTCATTTAGGCATTACGGGGAAATTCTGTTGTACCTTAGTGATAATCTTATTCTTCCAAGCAGAGATACAAATCTGGGTCTGCTTGCCAACACTGCCTTCTAAGGGCAACTAAGTCGCTCGCAACTTTTTCTTGCTGCATAGGTTTTCACATTTAATAACCTGTGGCTCTTACCCTGCCTCTGGACACAAGTACTAACATCTCACAACCAAAACAAATTCATTGGCTGGCCGGTGATGGGTGACATTGTAGCCTGGCATGAAGAGATAAGCTAGACTAGATTCTTGTTTCTAGAATTTTTAATTGAGAAACATAAAGGTGACTGGTCTGAAGGTAGTGAGTTATCTCAATAGATTGTTCACTGTCAGTTACAGATTGAACTTCTTGTTCTACTTTTCCCCTTCTTAGTACTGCGCTTGACTGCTCTGTTTCAAAACGGAGGGAAAATGATCATAAAGATGCTGAGCTAGTTAACAGATAATGCAGAAGTTGAAAATACCCCCTACAACACCAGAATGTAGAATCAAGTCTGTGTCAAGCTAAAGCCAAGTTCAATTCAAAGTTAAGAGTAGATATCAATTCTGGATAAGCTGAGCAAACTCTCTGGTAGAAGGAGAGAATAGAGGAGAATAGTGGCATGAAGCAGACATGCCATGAGAAAAACTCCATACTGTCAATGAAACAGCTAGAACAAAGAGAAGCCAGGACGTCCTGATGGCTTTCCAATTCTACTTTCCTTATAATAAATTCCCCTTTAACTGAGGGAACTCAAGTGAATTTCTGCTACTTGTAACCAAAAGAGCTTACTTACAAGCATGCCATACTTAGGTGCCACACTAATGGTCATGGAAGGGACACCTGCCATGAATCTGGATGCAGAAAGTAACATATAGCTCAGAACCGTCACTAAGCAGCTGCTTGATCAATAGTGAATGAATAGCATATTTATCAGTTCCAGAGCTCTGGGACTCAACTGGACAGTGAAAAGCAAGCTGCTTTACGGACTGCCAGTTTCATCTTCACTTCTTTTTCCTCACTGAAGAAGAGTCCATATATACTCTAAGAAACTCATGTTGCCGTCAGATGAATCCTTTTGGAAGACCTCCAAGCTTGGCCGCCCCATGGCAACCAGCTTTTCTCAGTACTTATTGAGGCCACAGGAGAGGAGAAGGTCCTTAGAAGAATAGCAAGAAGGATTTAAATAAGAAAATAGGGAGAATTTACTGCCAGTGAGTCTGGTTTTAGAAACTAAAATGATGACCAATTAAGGTTAGAAATTCTCTTCAGTGGAATGCTCAAAATTAGAAAGCATTCTTATCTGTCTCCTGGTATCACAGGAAGTGAAACTGGTTACTGAAAGACCTTTATGGGCCCTGGAATTCATCCAATGGCAATACAACACCACCCCCTGTTTTTCCACAGATAAACTGAAATCCTAGGATATGAAGAGGTCACCCAGAGTATGCACATTGGATTAAGGACAAAAGTAGAAATGAAACCTAAGCCTCTTCCTGCTGCCACTATATACCCTTTGAGGAAAAATTTAATAAAGATTGAGTTTTCCCACACAGACTAGGAAGAAAAGAACACAAGTTTATAAAAGAACACCAGCTCTATTTTCTAACCTTCACATTCAGATCCCTGGGACTGGCACAAACTCTGCCTTCTCAAGCAGAAACTAGAGCTGGCCAAGTGCCTTTCTTGGCACAGTAGAGGGAACCTTCCATCTTCTTCAGACCCCTGCTTCTCAGATCTTACCATGTTGAGGAACTCAGGTCAAGGATTTCCTTCTCCAGGAAGACTTCCCTCGCTATCCCCAGCCCCCAGGCTAAGTTACATGCTCCTCCTTTCTGTTCCCATAGCACCCAGTGCTTACTCCGGTGACTAAAATAGTCTGTAATATATATTCTTTACAAAAGTTTATCATCTGCTTCCCTCACTAGAGTGTGTATTCCTTGAAGGCAGCAGACATACTTATCTTCAATTATGTATCCTTGGCACATGGCAAATAATAAGTATTCAATAAATGCATCTATTTCAGAGTATGCACAGCCTATATAACAGATAGCTTCCTTTGCTCACATTCCGAAGAGACTTCCATGTCAGGGTTGGAAAATCACCCCAGACACTTGATAGAGTCAGAAAAAAAAAAAAAAAAAAAAAAAAAACTTAGAAAGAAAAAGCCTTTTGGAGATAACCTACCTTAATCTCTCCTTGTTACTGATGTGAATGTTGAGACGCAGAAAGGGAAAATGATTTACCCAAGGTCACACAGCTAGTAACTAGCAATACCTGTTTTCACTGATCAAAGAGATCATCAACCCTTAGAGGATCTGCCCTTCTAGAGACATGTGTCCAAGATGATTACCTTTTGGCAACAATATCTTTAGCAGGCACTAGGAATTTTCTAGGCATTAAACTGAGAGTGACAGCACAACATCGTGGCTTAAAACAACGGGTTCTGTGGTCAGACTGCAGAACCAGACCTCAATTCGAATTCCAGGTCTGCCACGTGGAGGCTGTGCAAATTTAAGCAAGTTACTTAATTTCTCTGTGCCTCATTCACCTCACCTATAAAATGGGAATAATAATAATACACTTGTCTTTTGATATTCACAGGGTATTGGTTCCAAGATCCCTGCAGATACCAAAATCAGCAAATGTTCAAATCCCTTATAAGAAATGATGTAGTGCTTGCATATAACCTAGAACATCTTCTTGTATATTTTAAATCATCTCTAGATTATTTATAATACCTAATACAACGTAAATGTTATGTAAATAGTTGCCGTATATTTGTTGGATTTTTAAAAATATATTTCAGCCATGGTTGGTTGAATCTGTGGATGCAGAACCTACAGATATGGAGGGCTGACTGTATTTTATGGAGCTGTTCCAAGATTTAATGAGATTAATATACATAAAGGGTCTCATACACAGAAAGTGCTCAACAAAGATTTATTATTCTTATACAGTTGCCTCCCCCCATGGCTTCTCTCCCAGTTTCTACCTGTATTCTCCATGCTAATTTCTTCCTAACAGCTAAAAAGTCAAAACCTGAACAGGGCTTGATTCAAAAGCTGCCTGGTTGGAGTTATCTTGCAATTTTGCAGAGGTACCTGCTGAAAGACCAGGAATCTCTGCAAAGCATGTGTTCAGCTTTAGTGCATGTAGCTCCATGCTCTATCCAACTTGCCCTCCCGCCCCTGCCATCTTCCCCAACCCTCTATCCTGCCTTTTTGCCAGGTGAGCACATTAGGTTGTAAACATACTTCATGAAGATATTTGGCTTCTGACAGCTGATTTCATTACATTTTATCATAGCTGGAGAAAGATGTCCCTGGGAACACATTAAAAATAAAAATGGATTCATAGGTAATTCATTCTTAACTATATTTGTCCCTAGCAGTTCTCAATAATTTGGGGTTGTGAAGATGTGCTTCAAGTAGCAATAGGGAAGTCATTTACAAGTGTCAGTCCCTGCCACCTTCTGGAATAGAGGTTCATTAAAAATGTAGGTTCTTGGACTTCAGCCCCAGGTATTTGATTCAGTAACTGCAGCCCAGGAATATGCATTTTAAAAGTGCCCTGTGATGTGGATATACCTTGTCCTGGTACCAATACTAAAGAATAATGCCACTAAAAATGTTAAGAGCAGACATTCTGGTGGCAGAGAAAACTTGCTTAAATCACAGCCTTGCCGCATATGAACTGCAGCCATGGCTTTCACTTCTCTTCTGTGTCACTGCTAACTCCCAGTTTGACTTCCCCTCCAACCACATATGTCCCTTGGAGAAGTCTGTTTCAACTGCATATGCTTAGCTGGGAACTTTCCTTGTTTCATGTGCCTCTAAGAAGGAAAAAAAAGCCTTTACAGTGTGTTACTGTGTTTACTCCCCTACTACACATGGGCAGATGTCCAATAGTGCTGCCATCTTGTTTCCCTTCCTCAACTCCTCCCCTCCCTAAGAATTCCCTGTCACAAAACATACTAAATGTTCTCCCCAACATGATTGCCATGGTTTGAATTTACTGATCTGACCGAGCAGAGGGCTGGAACTGGACACTTTATTCAGCTTTTGCACCTGAGGGTTTGTACTGGTGTCATATACCAGTACAGTTAATTTATTATAGCAACTTTGTCATATATCATGACACCAGTACAAACCCTCAGGTGCAAAATCTGAGACAGAACTTGGAACCCTCCCTCCAGACACACCACAGCTGCCCTCTACTTTCCCCTGTTCCCAGCATTACTATTTACCCAATCCCAGCTGCTATATAATCTTCTCCCAAGTATACATTCACAAATAGGTAGATGCCTAATCTTTGTCTTCTGGCAGGGATAGCCTCCCATTTGAGTATTACCAACCTCCTTTGCACACCTCTCCACTATTTACAAGTGCAACTGTTGAGTAGGCAGCCATTTTGTTAAACTTCCTGTTCTCGTTCTCACTTTCCTTATCTTTGCATAGCTGCCAATCCTCCTTTCCAAACATAATTATTAGGTATCTTGGATTTGTTGCCCTGAGAAGAAGCTTGGTATGGGTTAATTTGTTATTATAGCAACGTTGACTCAAACATAACCCAGTGGAAAATTTACAAGCCTGACTTTCAACTATATCTCAGCTTTCCCTTCCTAGGAAGTTCCTCCACTTAACCTCCCCCATTTATTTTACCCCATATTCCTCTCAGAGTTAGAGGATAGCTCACAGCTGCCAAAGATGTCAAAAGTAGATCAGGGAAGCCTTCACATAAAGGCGGCATTGGACCTGGCCTTTGAGTGATAGCTAGATATTTATAGCAGGGATAGAAGAAAAAGGAATTACAGAAAGAAGCAACACAATAAACAAGGCTGAGCAGAGTTTCTCAAATTTTAGGATATACTGGAATCATGATAGTGAATGATAAACAACAACTCTCAGACAGCCGTTGCCCTTTCAGTGGGGACAAGGGAATGTGATCAGGGCATGAAAGAGTCTTCAGCTATATTACTAATATTCTAACGTAGAATAGTGAGTACATCTGAAACATTTCATGATATGTTTTCGAAAATATATGAGCCGGAGAGGTTGTATAATATGCACTTTAGCAAGCCTTGGTACAGTCTGTAGCACCAAGGAATCTGTAATAACGAGAACTCCAGGTAATGCTTAATCCAAGTGATTCATGGACCACTCTGAAAAACACTGTGATAGCATTTCTTTTCCAACAGAGAAAAGAAAAAAAATCAAGAGCATTAGTGTATAAAGCACAGGACTGAGAGTCAGGAGCCCTGGACCATATTCTCAGCTCTGCTCTAATTCGCTACATCAGTCTTTGCTAGTGGGTTAACTTCCTTGAATACCACTTCCAAAACAGAAAATCACTTTTGTAATCCTTGCTCAGCATGGTAAGGATAAATAAAATGATGTCTTGTGAAACTTTGAATGACTTTCCAATAAATAAATGGTTTCCGGAGAAGACAACAAATTTTAGAAACATGGCACCCTTCCTGAAATCAAGTTCTCAGTGATATGTCTCCAATGGCAACTTTTATTCAGTGTGAAGCATGTAATATTAGGACCTTACATGGAAAAAAACACTGGTGTGTTGAATGCTGTTCTCTTAACAACAACAACAAAAATGTCCAGGGTGGTGATCCTCCCTTGGGCTGGGGAAAGGGAACACACATACACATCAAAGTAACTGGGGAGATTTGGCTAAATGTGCAGGCTTACACCTGTTGTTGTGTATATCAGAATGGGAAATGAGACTACAGAGTTGAAAAGCTCACATTTTTTAAGCACCCAAGGTGATTTTGATATATTCCTTGGTCCAGAAAGATTCTTGGCCTCCCACGAGTAACCTGATCCAAGATCTTACATTGTTTTCCTTCCAAGAAGTTACTTACATTTTCTACTCACCTATTTGTTCTTTGTTTAGCTCTCACTGAAGATAGAGGATCTCATAAGCATCTACATATGTATACACAGGGGAATGTGAATAATGGCTATGCAGCTGGTTAGAAATCTCAGCATCCCCAGGGTTGAAATAATCTCCTGGCCAGGTGTTTCCTTCATTGGTTGGAACAGTGCATGAAGGTCCCAGTGGAAGGCTCTCTGGACCCTAGGCTTGTCCAGCTGGATCAGCTACAGGTGGAGCAAATGGGCCCCATGGGCCCCATCAGGTCACCTTGCTGAGTATGAGTCAGGCCAGCAGCTCTTTATTTCTTCCTGTCTCTCCCACTTCCCACCACTCATCTCTGTGGGCAGCCGCCAAACTGGGGAACAAGAGTCAGGCAGGGGGAGGGGGTAGTTCTTAATGGATACTCCATCTCTTCAGTGGTTTGGGGTCTGGCAGACAGAAACCAGACCTGAAACAAATTGACTCCTCCCTCTGTGTATTTCAGTTAATGCACTAGCTGCTGAGAAGTAGCCAGGCCTGAAGCAACAAAATCAATTCCCCTCAACTGAACAAGTTTGAGCTTAATCCTCCAAACTCTTTATCTTGTATCTTTTATCTGTGGGGCCCAAAATGCCACCCAGCCTTAGTTTCCTTCCACTGGCAAAGCCTGTCTCAGAGGGTCAGGCCAAAAATCTCTAAAGATCCTTCGGTAACGGTCATATGCCAAGGGGCTTCTATTTAATACATCCAAGCAACCCTCACCATTCTTTAACATCTGATATAACCTTGACGGCCACTAGTTTCTAGAAAGGAGGCAAGAATGGCTCTTAATTGGCTGATGTTACAGATGGGGAAGCTGTGGAGGGCTAGTGATCTGATCCAATATCAATCCCCTACCCAGGGATAAACCTGGTAGCACACCCTGGGTCTTGAACCTTTCTAGGACCACTGCCAAATGGCATTTTCTTCTTGAGCTTTAAAGACCCACCTCTAGATGTGAATACTGTGACTGTGTTCCTACGTGCAAAGCTCATGTGGATTTAGAATGGCAGAATCATGTGAGACTAAAATGATGTTCATGTTTTTATTTCCTTTATATGACACCTACCACTCAAAGTTCTGTCCCCCCAACCTGTGAATATCCAAATCTCTACTACCTTCCCACATCCCCTATCAAAAATTTCCTTTGAGTTTCTGTATCTACTAAGTGAAATCAACTGAAATGCATCATATGGAGAACTATGAATGCTTTGTGAAAGTCTAAGTCAAGCCCAAAAGGGGAAGCAAGCTGGGGGTATGGGAGTCACTTTAATGTGTGGAATCTGATGAAAGCTGTTGCTAGGTTTTCTGATTCCTGCCAGTTAGCTCCTCCTCACTCTGCTGGAAACTTTTAGAAATGCAAGTGAGACTAAACTGTCACTCTTTTGTCAGAAGAGAAAAGAGTTCAGGGTGCTAACAGCCCTGCATAGAAGCCTGGAAAAAGAGGAAAGGATGTGAACTATCCCAGCCCTCACATACTCAGTTTATCCCAACATATGCTAGATATTGCCTTACTCATGCATTCATTCTTTCTACAGTTACTGAACATCTGCTTTGTGCCAGGCATAGAACTGGGCTCCAGGGCTATAAATATGAATTGCAAGGATGACCCTTCTGCCCTACCAGCCAAGTGTCACTTCCTGAAATAATGTGTTCATAGCAGTGCTGAGTTAATTATAGCATTTTTAAAAATAAAAAGTGAAAGGTAAGCCTAAGACCTATTTATAATACCCGTGGAGCTTCCAAAGCAAGCTAAGATAATTGGCTTAGATCAGCCTTAGCAACTGGTTTAGCATTACGGTTTTCCAAGAGAAGAAACTAACCTAATTGTACATTCCAATGTGGCTAAAAAGCCATTGGTGGCTAAAGGCTGGGAAAAATCAGAAATGAAGGAAGCTAGAATGCTAATTCAGATTTAAAACTTTTATAGCTTGTCTGAGAAAAGAGGAAACAAGAAAGCATCACCTTAATTGGTACAACAAAAAGAATCTGATGCTTTTCATAATCACGCCAGGAAACCATGGTAGCCTAGCCCAGGGTTTCTCAAACTTGGAACTATTGACATTTTGGCTGGATACTTCTTTGTTGTTGCAGGGGGAGTGCTGTCCTCATCTTGTGCATTGTAGACGCTCATCAGCATCCCTCACCTTCACCCACTGGATGTCAGTAGAACCCTCCACAAGTTGTGATAATTTAAAATGTCTCCAGACATTACCAAATGTCTTACAGGGGGAGGGGCGTGCAAAAGCAGTCCCCATTAAGAACCACTGTCTTAGCTCATCACTGCCATCTCATTCCAAGGCCACCTGAATGCAATCATTGGACAGAAGAAAGAAAAATCAGATCTGGGCTATATCACCAGAGGACAAATTCAAAGGAAGTGAAGTGTAGAAAGGTCGTGTCATTTGCTCACTATAGTCACAGAGCAACTTGGTGAAGAAAATAGAAGGGAAATCCAAGTTTTCTGGCTCTAGTGACCCATACTGTCATGCTAATGGAGAAAATAATGATAATGAATTGGATAATATTCTAAAACTCTGTAACAACGACAAACTTCAGCAGTAGATTCTACCAGCACTTTTTCCCAGTGCCCAATCTAGGTTTTGCAAAATACTCAAATATTCATATATACACTTTCCTGTCTTTCTAAATTTGTTTTTTCTTCTCAGACAGTTCAAATTATACAGCTCCCATTGTCTTCCTGACGTCTGTCATTTTTGCATTTTGATCTTTTCTAGTCAATCCACACTGCCAGCATTTCAGGTTCCCTGCACTAAAATTAGGGGGAGCCTGAATGAGGGAAAAGACAAGTAAGGTGGGTCAAGGTCACAAGAAATCTGGGTAGACTGCTAATAGCTGCCAGAGAGAGCTAGCCTCATGTGTGGTCCAAATAAGCAGTCATATACAGTTTGGTACCTAGCATTTCACCATTAGAGGTGTATTTCTTTGGTGAGAAGTCTTAGATATTTGCAACTGTGCGTATGTGTTTATCAGATCACTGTTCTCTGAGATAACTACCAGGGAGCAGAGCTCCTAGAGAATAAGTTTATATTGGAGCAGTAATACTAGAGTATATGTTGCTCCCTGTGGAAGGCAGACATATTAATAGATAATGTTTTTAAATGGGTAACCTACAGGCAGATGAAGGTGACAAAAATAGAGGGTAAACAACAGATATCAACTCTGCCTACTAGCCAAATTTGCTATGAACAAAACTGATATTGATTGCACTTTATGAAGTCCTAGACTAAGTATTTTAAAGGAGACCTCATTCATAGCCTTAGAGTTGGACAAAGTGAAGGGGGTGAGAATGGATTTCCCCACAGGGCTGTGCTCCCCACTCCTCCCTGCCCCAAAGCTACCCAACGTACCCAAATCCAGAAGCATAGTCTTACCTCCAACGAACTGCGCTGCTCCCATGCAACGTCCCATCATTCTGGAGATGAGCTCCTCCATGCAGCAACCCAGGACGGCAGCCAGTGCCACCAGGAGCAGCAGAGCACAGCCAGCACCTGTCACCACCGTGCACATCTGCCAGGCTAGGCTTGGGATGGCATTGAAGCTGGCATAACGCCCACATTCTTCCACCATGATCAGACTGTGTCCCTCTCCCCTCACAGGGTAGTTGCACCTCCGGAATGTGCTGAATGACACTGGCTTCCCAAGCTGGGATCCAAAGAGCCAGTAAGGTAGGAAGTAACTGGTAGAACTGGCCACAGCAGTAACAAGGGACAGGAAAGCCCAGAGGGTTCCCACCATGGTCAGGCTGCTCCTCATGGTCTCAAGTTTCTCTGCAGGGATGTGGAGATGAGTTGCGTCACAGCACCAAATGCAGTAAGTTACCATGTAGGCTCCACTGGCCTATTTTTCATCTGGTTGGCCAGTCCTGGGGCTCAGTTATGTGCCACTTGGTCCTTGCTTCTGGGTAAGATTATTCTCTCGAGGACCATTTGGATCCCTGTGGGATTTTGCTTTTCAGTACTTTTCCCACCTTCCCTTCCTTCTGCCTCATTTAGAGTTCTATGGTCTTCAGTCTGCAGTGGAGGAACCAGATAACTGAATTAGGGTCTGTTTTGCCAACTCAAATACACTGATCAGACAGCTTTTAACTCTTGACATACATAGTGGAACAAGTGGCAGAAAAAGAGTCTAAATGAAAACAAGGCTGCTGTCCCAGCTTCCAGCTGAATGGACTTGCTGGCCTGGTAGCTTGGAAAGAGGCAATATCTGAAGAGGATCAGGAACAAAGTTGTTTTCAGTGAGTGAAGGAGAAGGAATACAACTTAACAGGACCTTCCCCTACTATAAGTGATAAGAGGGAAAGAGAGCTTGCCATGGAGCTACAGAATGGTCCCATTTGACTTTAGTAAAATGTCCAGCAGTGTGCTGGTGTAGGCTTTTCAACTGGGATACATCAGCCAGGTTAAAATGGATAGAATAAAATAAGGAGTGTCTAGTCCCATACCCTATACCTGTCATTGAGAGAGCACTGATCAGTCACTTTTCCCACAATCAAAATGGGAGGCAACTTTCCAACCAGTAGAGGTTAACTCTGGACTGGCTATTAAGAAAAGCTTCCTTGTCCTTTGCTGGTTATAATTCAAAAAGCTTCTCAAAATTCTGAAATAGATCAGGATCAGGCACTCCCTACCTTGCAGCAGGAACATATAGCTATAAGGACCTTTCAAGGTCCCTTTTGGAGCAAGTAATCTTGTAATCAAGATGCTGAGAGTCTTTCCAGATCCAGTTTCTCAGGTCAGCTCACAAATGGTTTTCACAGACCCCTCTGTCAAAAATCAACCACTTCCCTCCCAACTCCATTAATCTGCCATTGCTTTCTGGCCTGTTTCTCTATTGGGGCGGCTAGAGACCACACTGCATCTTGATGACAGCACTGTGAATGTCTCCAGCAAGCAGATGGTGGAATGTGTTTCAGAAATTTCTCCGTGATTCATCACCATTGCTTAAACTTATACATGGTCATGTAAAGGACAGGGAAGGAGGCTGGGGGACCCAAAGCAGGGGAAGTGCAGGAACTGACTATATGGGGTCATCACCACATTGCCAACTTTAGACACTGACAGGAACAAGCAGCAGAGGTACGAAGGTCTCAGGGTCTCATCCATGAGCCCTTTCGCAACCATCGTCAAACAGTGTCTGACATAGAGCAGGCAGTCAAATTCAAGCTTGTTTAATGAAACCCATTGCATAGAATTATGCAATTTCCAGATGGGTAGAGAACTTAATGCATCATTTAATCCAACCTTCTGGTTTTACATATGGGAGAATTTGGCCCAGTAAAGGAGGAAGTGACTTTCTTCAAGTCACAAAGTAAGCTAGCAAGCAGCAATATCAGAACCAGAAACCTGATCTGCAGATGCCTAGGCCAGTACTTTTCTACCACACAATGCTAAACTACTCCCTCTCCATCACTTTACAGATGGGGAATATGGAGAGGAAGTGATTTACTCAAGGGTGAAGGGCTAGTGAGATACACTGGCCAGATCAGAGCCCAGTTATTTGATTCTTAATATAATGCTCATTTTTTACTCCACCACAATTCCCCTCTTGATACATATGTATTTTGTGCAACAAGGGAGCAGAGATCGTAAATTGCAGGTGCTTACTCTGGAATGTTAGGGCTTGGGAAGAAAGTGCCCTGAGCTTGGCCCCTGGGAATTAGGCTTTGTGGCTGAGGATGGGGGGAATGAGAGAAAGATGTGATGAGGGATTGAAAGGCAACAGGGGGAGAAGTGGAACTAGTTTTGAGTAATTGCTGTTAGACAGCAGGTATGGTTGGCTGCAATGAGGTAATGCCTCTGCTTGTTATATTAGAGTTTGCAAGATTACAAAAAGTGCAAGTAGCCCTCCGTTACAGACTCATTTCCTGATGAAGAAGCCCAGGCCAGAGGAGGAGAGGAAACAAGCTGACAAACATTTATTACCTATGTCATCACAATCCCTTCTAAATCCGTTATTTTATGTGCTTTGCCCAATGATCTTCATAGGTTAGCAACAAAGGTATTATCCCATATTTAAAAATGAGCAAATTGGGTTTCAGAAAGACATGTGATTTACCCAAGGATACACAGTGATTCAATGGCAAAGCCATAATTTCTCACTTCCCTTTTACCTGCAGCCTCCCCCTAAAGTATTACCCAAAAGTATTACATTTAAAAGCTTCCACAATTTCCCATAGAGAATTTCAAAAAATGTTGAAGAATCAGGAAAGAATTCCAGGGAAGATAGAAGGAAACCCCATTTCTTTAGACAGAGTGCATAAACCATCAGAACAAGAACATGATTTGTTTCCATCTCAGCACTTGAAGTCAAAACTAACTGAATGTCCCTCATGGATGTCATCACCTGGAGACCAAAAGTCCCAGTATGAAGCAAAAAGAAAAAATCTAGAGGCATCATACTACCTGATTCCAAACTATACTATAAGGCCATAGTCACCAAAACAGCATGATACCGTTATAAAAATAGGCATATAAACCAATGGAACAGAATAGAGAACCAGAAATAAACCCAAACACTTACAACAAACTGATCTTTAACAAAGCAAACAAAAATATAAAGTGGGGAAGGGACACCCTTTTCAACAAATGGTGCTAGGTTAATTGGCTAGCCACATGTAGGAGAATGAAACTGGAACCTCATCTCTCACCTTATACAAACATCAACTCAAGATGGATTAAGGACTTAAACCCAAGACCTGAAGCTATAAAAATTCTAGAAGATAACATTGAAAAACCCCTTCTAGACATTGGCTTAGGCAAGGATTTCATGACAAAGAACCCAAAAGTAAATGCCAATAAAAACAAAGATAAGTAGCTGGGACCTAATTAAACTAAAGAGCTTTTGCATGGCAAAAGGAACAGTCAGCAGAGTAAGCAGACAACTCACAGAGTGAGAGGAAATCTTCACAATCTATATATCTGACAAAGGACTAATATCCAGAATCTACAACAAACTAAAACAAATCATTAAGGAAAAAGCAAACAATCCCATCAAAACGTGGGCTAAGGACAAGAACAGACAATTATCAAAGAAGATATACAAATGGCCAACAAACATATGAAAAAATGCTCAACATCACTAATGATCAGGGAATGCAAATCAAAACCACAATGTAAAATCACCTAACTCCTGCAGGAATGGCCATAATCAAAAAATGAAAAAACAGTAAATGTTGGTGTGGATGCAGTCAACAGGGAACAGTTCTACACTAATAGTGGGAATGTACACTAACACAGCCACTATAGAAAACAGTGTGGAGATTCCTTAAAGAACTAAAAGTAGAATCACCGTTTGATTCAGCAATCCCACTACTGAGTATCTACCTAGAAGAAAATAAGTCATTATTCAAAAATTATACTTGCACACAAATGTTTATAGTAGCACAATTCACAATTGCAAAATTGTGGAACCAACCCAAATGTCCATCATTCAATGAATAGATAAAGAAATTTTGGGGAGAGATAGCATGGGGAGAAATGCCAGATATAGGTGAAGTGGAGGAAGGCAGCAAATCACACTGCCATGTTTGTACCTATGCAACTATCTTGAATGTTCTTCAAATGTACCCAAAAACCTAAAATGCAATAAAAAATAAAATAAAAGAAATTATGATATATATATATACACACATATATGTAATACATATACATATATACATAATACATATGTATACATTCCATCATATATATACACACATGTAATACATATACATATGTATACCTAATACATATGTATTACATATATGTGTGTATATATATGATAGAATACTATGCAGCCATAAAAAGGAATAACAGCATTTGCAGTGACCTGGATGAGATTGGAGACTATTACTCTAAGTGATGCAACTCAGGAATGGAAAACCAAACATCTCCTTGATATGTGGGAGCTAAGCTCTGAGGATGCAAAGGCATGAGCATAATATGATTGCCTTTGGGGGCTTGGGGGGGAGAGTGGGAAGGGGGCAAGGGATAAAATATTACAAACATGATGCAGTGTATACTGCTTAGGTGATGGATGCACCAAAATCTCACAAATCACCACTAAAGAACTTGCTCAGGTAACCAAATAACACCTGTACCCTAATAACTTATGGGAAAAATAATTTTTTTAAAAAAGTCCCAGTATGACAACCAGTAGGAGGGGCAGAGAACTTAAGGCAGAGGAACACACCATGTCAGTGTGCAGTACCAAGACTACAGTAGAAATGAGAGGAGGGGTTGTAATAATATGGTTGTCCTCACCTGTGACAAATGAAGCTGATAAACTACAATACTATCAACTACTGTCAATATGATTTCAGTTTAAAAGTAACATTTTGAAGCCAAGACATAGGAAGGCAAATTCTCAAAATTCAATTTAAATTAAATGTGTTTAGCTTTAGAAAAACTCATTGTTCTTCAGAATTTAGATGAAGTAATTTCAACTTTAGGAAACATTCATAGTCCTTATTTCATTTAGAACTAGGGTAACCAACCATGCCTGTTTTCCTGGGACTCAGGGGTTTCCTGCGATGTGGAATTTTCAGTGATAAAACCAGGAAAGTCCTAGACAACCTTGGATGAAGTGGTCAACCTATTTTCAAATATATGTAGGACTAGAGATGTCATGAGCTAGCACAACCCATGGACAGTGGGTTAAGAATCACTGCCACAGATAATTTTCTAATATTCTCTTCTCAGGACTCAAACAATATAAAGTTAAAAGTGATCATGGAATTAAACCTTGGAGATATGAAGCTTATACACTTTAAATGCAAACCTTTCTAAATCATAAACTTGACTTGAATTCAGTCAAGGAAGAGATCTCAGAGATCCAATTGCTTAGTAGTTCTGAACACAATATGAGTCTCAGCCCAACTTCTCTTGTGGCTGGAATAGAAAAGCTGCAGGGCACATGGAGTCTGTTCACACACACTGCTTTATGTTCACATGTGCTGGACAGCAAAGTGTATTCTAGAAAATGCTTTTAATTGTGCCACCTGCAATGAAGTAGTCTCCTTCATGATAACCCTCCAAGGCAATCCAAGTTGATTCCCAGAAACTGGCTAAGTCAATTTAAATACATAGAAATCACAAACAATGCTATATTTTATTCTATCTTAATTCCTGTTGTATACTTCATGTATGTAACAGCTTTGTTTCCCTGACCTGGAATATCCAGCCAAACAGTCACACTGGATTTCAGTAACCAAGAACTCAACTTGATGCTCCTGCTGAGTGGTCCAGTTACCAGGCATTGATAGGACTGGAGTTGAACCTCTCTCTTTTGGTGTCACATTATCCCTCATTTCTCAGCTTTGTTTTATCTGCTAGATGGGCCGCAAGCCTGTTTCTAAGACTGGTTGTATAAGATGCAGTGAATGTGGCCAGAAAGCTGTAATAAATAGGATAAAAGCATGAGTTCTGTTCTGAATTTGCTATCCTTACTAAAGCTTCATGTCTGATCTTTAGAGATATGCTAGCCATTTTAGCACAGCCTTGTGGGTAGAAGTCAAGAAACCCACCTAAACCATGCATGGCAAATGGTTATCTCACTACTTTCAAAGAACTCCAAGAAAGGGGAATCTATAATATATCTTAGCAGCTTAACAACTCTCGCTGTCGATAAATCATTTGTTATATGCCTTTATAAACTTTTCTTGTTGCAACCTAAGGCCAGATCCTTTTGTTGGTTCGTCAGAGGGAATGGAGAACAGCTAGACACCATCTTCCAGATGAGAGCCCTTCATCAACTCAGATTACTAGCAGGAGACCTTTAGCGTTTTTCCCCATAATGAGCATTCTCCCTCTCCCTGTGGTATCCAATTGCCAAGCCTTTAATCATTTGTTTTCAATTTTTTTCACTCCCTTGTATATCTATTCATGTTGGGCACTTACAATGAAGCATCAATGAAAGTGAAATGTTGCTTTTGTATTTCTCTTGGTAGAGAGAAACAAACCTACTCCTTCCTCTGTCACCTCCACCCTAGTACCCACAAAAAAAAGGACAAATCCTTTTATTCCCAGGTGAGCTTTTTGTTAAACTTCTGAGTTACAGAAAGCACTGCCTTTCCAAGGGCAAGAGGGTCCAGGCAAAACAGAAAGCAAATTAAAGGCTAGAACGCGAAGTGGTAAGAAAGGGAGTCAGTGACTTAACAGCTGCTGAGGGAAACATGTGTGCAAGATTGCTGGTTTAGGACTGGTCTGTGAAGAGCAGCTTTCTTGGCACTGGTGTTGGCAAAGGAATGTGAACAGGCCTTTTTTCCTCACGCCCCCAGACAGTATGCATTGTCTTCCTGCCAATCCCGTTACAAATACATCTTACTCAGTGTTGAGACTTCCCGAGGAAATGAACGAGATATGTAGGCATATGTTTCCAGTGGGTAAATAGGGTCCTGCTCCAGAGAAATGTGATGGACCGATGTGACTCCTTGTATCAAGTTGGGTATATAAGCAGCCTGACCATGCTAGATCTTTCTGCTTCAGATAAAGCTCCAAAAAAATACTGCTACTCCTCCAACATTTCTCTCCTCATTTTCTGCTGCCTATCTCCCTGAGGGGTTTCTTCTCTGGCTATCTCCATGATGAGAGGTACTCTGAGTTCTCCTGTGCCTGAAATCATCTCATGATGTACTCTCTCAAAGTGCTTTATTTTCTATTTGTATCTTGGTGACTCTAAGAAGATCTCTCTTTAGATTTAATTATTTTCTTTCAAATTCCTTAGATTTCATTTTTGCTGGACCTCCTTCTGGGCCTTCATACTTCCCTCCTCTTTTAGTCTGGGGTAGAAAGACTAGGAAAACTGCATTGGGTAAGTTTATGTGTTTACTTCCATCTCTCCATCCTTAGTGGGAATACTCACAAGCAGGTAAGGCATTCAAAGGCAGGAAGCCAGAGACGATGTGGAAAGGACTAATTGAGCAATTGATAACTTATAAATGATCAACTCTAAATAAATATATTTGAAAATATAGATAAATTTTAAATATATAAGTAAATTTTAAAAGTGGGGTGCCAACGAGAGATCTTCGTCTCAGTTCTTACTCTGGCTAGACAGGTGCCATCATCTTCAGTGATCCGCTGGTTGTCTAGGAGTTTTCTCTCACACTCTCAGCTGGTTAGAAACGACCCCTCTGAAGATCGCTGGCAAGATGCTGTTAAGCCCTATTGACAATGGACTAGCTGAGACTAACCCCCCTACACCCTTAGGTATAACCCCAGCCCTGCTATCGTTGCCCATTAGTCTCTCTACCTCATCGTGTAAGCTGGGAATACAATGTCACCACAGCTGACCTCCATTGAGTGAATCAGGCCTATCTGGGAAAAAGATGGGCTGATTGCTTTTCCAATCACTTCAGAGAAGTTGAGAGGCAGCATGGTATATTAAGAAGGTTTCTCAACAGAATCACTTTCAATGCTTGTTCAAAATGCAGACTATGTCACCTCCTCCTAGATTCACAGAATGCAAATTTGTGGAAATTCATATTTTTAAAAATCCTCAATTAATTCTAATTGGAATTAATGATTGAGGAATACTGTTTTAGTGGGAGAGTCATGATTTTGGCATCAGATCAGAGAAAGAGTTCTGAGGTCTACCCCTTACAGGCTACATGCACATAAAAAAGATCACTTAAAACCTCTGAGTTTCAGTTTCATTTATAAAATGGAAATGATGAAGCATAAAATTCAAGTGAAACAACATCTGCACTATACCTAACACCAGAGAAGGTATCAATTCTCTCCCTTTCTACCAGAAAAGACCCTATTCTCTCATAAGTAATGGAAAAGACTTGAAACCACCTAAGAGTTAGAACATCTCTCCTCTCCCCTTTCTCTCCCCACAACCGCTCCATTGGTGGTTTTTCCTCACCCCTAGGCTTCATTTCATTCTGTTTTCAGGTCCCCACCACAAAATGAAACCAGTTGGCTGAGTGTTCTTTGCCAGAATGGATTTATAGTTTAAGTATTTCAGGTTCTTCTGGAAATCATCATGCTTTGGCACATAGTAGGAACTCATAAATATTTACCAAATAGATGCATTCTTTTATTTCCAGGCTGACAGGCCTCAATGTTTGCATTTCAGTTTAAATTAATTACCCCATTTCAGCCGCATAACCCCCTTAGATTTAGGCAAGCCTAGGATATCAACCTACCACATTAGCAAACTGGATCCATTTTTACTTGTATAGACAGGTCAGAACAAAATCCCTCTCTCCAATCTCAGAAGCAGGCACTTCCTGTCCTCAGGTTACCAACTCCCCTGGGGAAACCAGCTAGCACTTAACCCTTAGGTCCTCAAATCTTGTCAATATGAAATAGGAATCCAGCCCTGATTCATCTTAGCAGTCTGTGCAAACAACGGACTACGAAGAAATAAAAAGCACCAGGCTGCCCTTGGGTAGAAAAGGGCTTCTCCGAGCTTTGAGATGAAAGGACAGGAAGCTTGAGAAAGGAAGGAGAGACGCCGGCTGGGGGGTGGGGGCGCTGAGCAAGGGGAGAGCAAAGCCGTTTCTTATCCAGCTGTTTGAATTACATTTGACCCAAGTTGCATATTTACCTTTTGACCACGAAGGCTGACTGACTCTCTTCTCAGGCTCAGATCTCAGAAACAACTTCTCCTCACAGCTTGTTAGACAGGGATGGGAATCCTAGCTGCCCTTTGCAGAGATGCCTGAAAACCTTGCTTTACCTTTGGGAGAGAGGGGCGGAGTCCAACCTAATGGGAATTAACTCCAAACACGCTGGAGGCTTCAAACCCAGCCAGAGATATACAGGCACTTAAAATAGAAAGTAGCTTAGCGGGCAGAGTCCCCCCACCTCCAACCTCACAGCAGACAACTCAGCTCTGTGTGTATGTGTGTGTGTGTACACACACAAGCAGACATGCCCACTCTTGAACTGCATATCTAACTTCCTCACTTGCTGCCCAAAAGCCTGCTGAGGAACACACATTCTCTTAATTTTCCTCCAAAGCCCTAAATAATCTCCACCATGGTAGGTAGCAGAGCCAGCTGGAAGTGACTGAGATAATATGTGCCTCATTAGGGTAAGGCAGAACAACCTTTTCTCCCCAAACTGATTTCCATCGCCTAATGGGGAAGATGCTCCAGCAGAGCAATCTTTGGCTTCAAGATATAATGAGCTTACATTTAAGAATTTGTTAAAATCATACATTGAAAGAATAACTAACATGTTTTTATAGTAATAGTACAATCAAAAGTCCGTGTCTAATTTATCCCAGTGAACTAATAACCGCTCCTCTGCTTGGAAAAAGAGCTGAGTGGTCTGGAGATGAATGGAGCTTTGCCTGATGTTTTACTCCAACCTGATGCCAGATATCCCACCTGTGAATGTCCCTGGCACTTCCTATTTGGGGAAACTTCTTATGTTCTACCTTGTATTATTATTATTATTACTTGCATGCCTGTCTCTTTTCCCCTCCTAGATTTCCTGTGAACAGGGAACTTTGCTGAACAAATCCAAATGAGTTAGAAGGAAGAATGGTTAACTTAACAGAGCATACTGGGCTAATCCAAAGTATCTATGCTTCTCTGATGGCCCAGTTCCCTCACCAGAATGCAACAAAGATGATTAGGCCTATTTTCTATCATTTTGGGGCAACAATTCAAGATATGACTGTAAATTAACATATTAATTGTACCATGATTCTTTAATGAACTTACAACTTTAATGAACTTCATTAAAAATAGGTTAACATTATCATTTGTACTCTGAAAATACGTACATGTATTATGTACCAATAAAAACAGATTTAGTGGCCATTACAAGAATGAGCACAGTACCTCATTCTTGTAATCCCAGCACTTTGGGAGGCCAAGGCAGGCGGATCACTTGAGGTCAGGAATTTGAGACCAGCCTGGCCAACATGGTGAAACCCCATGATTTTCTATCATTTGGGGGCAATAATTCAAGATATGACCATTAATTAACATATTAATTGTACTGTGATTCTTTAATGAACTTACAAAGTTTCTCCTGCCATCTGTGTATATGACCTGCATCGTGCCTTTTATCTGTGACATAATCTTACATTCATGCATGCATTTGTCTATCTAGCAACTTTCCATCAGCAATTTTTACCATTTTTTTCCTATAACATAGTGATAAATCACATTTCCAACTTTAATCATGGCTTACTGAGGCCATGATGTTTCTGCGGGAAGCAAAAATGATCCCTTAGATGGAATGTCAGACTTTTGGCAGTGTAAGCCCCGCAACTAAGTTATATAATCTCCCAGGTGTCATTCCCTTAGGAACCATTGCTTCAGACATAGGATTATATAAAAAGAAATGAGGCCCTGCTTCATTAAAAATAGGTTAACATTAACTGACACGTAGTAACTGTGTGAGATATAGCTGAAAATATTGGCATATAAAAAATAGATGATCTCCACTCTATGCACAGCAGCAAATATTGACCTTTGCTTAGGGACTACAGCTGTCATTTGGGGAACCTATCATTATTTGAAACTCTAAGAAAAGTACCACTTTACTTTCCTCTTTTTATCCTCTTTCCCCTGTGCCTCCAGTTTCCTTAAGTGGAATAATATAGACACTTGGGCGTATACTAAATAATAATCTAATGTATTGGGCAAAGTTTTATTTCCTATTCTTAAATTAACAGTTGAAAGGTCTTTCAGAAAAAAAAAAAGTGCTTGCATCTTTTTATGCAAGCTCTTGATATGTTTTCAATTAAAGATGCTCCTTAGCCATGCTTTTATAAGATCATGTAGAAAGGCTTGAGAAAGGAACACTTCTTGTAATGTATTTAGGGGACAGGATGGTGCTAAAATGGATATTGGAAAGGGAACTAGGGAATACCTAAATCCTGCCTTTGATCAGTCTGGAATAAGAGATTCTGCAAGGGTAAGATGTGGGTGACAGGTGATTCTGATATGTACCCCCATCCCCATCCCTCATTTGTCAAACACTATTGCATACAATAGCATTTCCCAAACGAGATCAACACTCCCACAGCATTCTGCAGTCTAGACAAGGGGTCAGCAAGCCAGAGACTATGCATGCCAAATCCAGTAGGCTGTTTTTGTAAAGTTTTATTGGCACACTCCCACAGTTTATTCACTTATGTATCATCTACAACTGCAGAGTTGAGTAGTTGTGACAGAGATCTTATGGTCCACAAAACCTCAAAATATTTACTAAGTGACTCTTTACAGAGAAAAGATGTTGACCCCTGGTTAAACACACACCGGTAGATTACAGACATTATGTTGATTATGAGGAGGAAGAGGTTGGAAAAGTAAGGGAAAATGGTGAAATAAAAAGAAATGCTGCTTGCTGTCAGCTTTGTTAAGGTGCCAGTTAACCTACACTAGTTCTTTAATATCTATTCCCTGTGAGTTAGCAACACACTGGAGTTCAGCTAAGCCAAATATTTCGTAGTTTTATGAAAAGGTATTTTTCTATTAATTATCCTTTGAACCTCTGTTGGGGTTGTTTTCCAACATATTTTAAGTCATTTTTTTCCCTCTTCTGTCAATGCTTCTTGTCTTATTACTATGGATATATGTCTGTTCTAGTCTTCCAAGACAGAAGCATTTATGTTGTAAAAAATCATTTCTAGAATTCTATTGCCCTTGAACTTTGGGAAATTTGTATGTACATGTTTGCAAATTTAAAACCATATGAATTCCACGACCTATTGCCAATACAAATTGGATATGGAAGGTATCCCTTGCCTATACTATAATTTCAATTATAGATTGAAAACCTAGAGATGAAACTTATATTTCTTTAGTATATGAAAATGAGAATCAATAACACTTTTGTTGAGTTTCCTTTTTGACCTCAGAGGATGAACTGATAGTGTTAAGCAGTGATGTGGTGTACTGGTAAACGTTTTGTAGCTGGCTTCAAGAGGCGGAGGGTAGAGGGCTGCAAAAGAGCCCTGATTTGTGGCATTTGCTGATTGCCATAGTGTAAAAACTGCCATCATGGCCAATTTCAGGCTACCAGCTTGACATCAGTAAAAGTAGAATTGGGAAGAGATATGAACAATTGATTCTTAGAAGTGGATAAAAGCCAACTCCAGCATATCACTAGAACTCAAGTTCAAGAAGTTACTTTTATCTTGGTCTGTGTAGATTTATAAGCTACACACAATATTAACAAAAATGAGATTGCTGTTATAGTTGTTTCATATGTTACACATAGGCTTGTCTCCACTACACAATATGTTTCAAAATATATTTTAAAATGCATTTCAAAAATATTTTGCTGCACCAACTTTTAAGCTTTTGCAGTGCAATTTGTGTATTATTCAGAAGTAAACCAAAAATAAATTTGCTCATGGATCTTGCTGCCTGCTTTAACAGCTTTTGAGGGAGGATTTTTATTATATTTATAGTAGATGAAAATAAAACAGATTGCAAATCCTTTTTATAACTAAAATCATGTACCAAATTTTGGGTCCAAATTGTATAGGATAAGTTAAACTAAATTTCATTATATTCACCACTATGAGTATCTTTCTGTAAGCATATTTATATTTAAATAAACTTTAAGAAACAGATTTAGGAAGATAGAGAGTAGATTTGTGATTACCAGAGGCCTGGGAAACCAGCGGGGAAGGAGGATGAGTACAGGTTAGTTAGTGGGTGCAAATAGACAGTTAGAATAAGACCTAGTGTGTGGTAGATCAGTAGGGTGACTGCAGATAACATTAATCTATTATACACTTTCAAATAGCTAGCAGATAATAATTTAAATGTTTCTAAGATAAGAAAAAGAAAAATAGTTAAGGTGATGGATGTTCCAATTACCCCGATTTAATCTTTACACATTATATGAATGTATCAAATTATCATTTGTACTCTGAAAATACGTACATGTATTATGTACCAATAAAAACAAATTTAGTGGCCAGGTGCAGTAGCTCATGCTTGTAATCCCAGCATTTTGGGAAGCCGAGGTGGGCGGATCACTTGAGGTCAGGAGTTTGAGAAAAGCCTGGCCAACATGGTGAAACCTCATCTGTAGTAAAAATACAAAAATTAGCTGGGCACAGTGGCAGGCACCTGTAATTCCAGCTGCTCGGGAGTCTGAGGCAGGAGAGTCACTTGAGCCCAGAAAGTGAAGGCTGCAGTGAGCTGAGGTGGCACCACTGCACTTCAGCCTGGGCGACAGAGTGACACTCCATCTCTAAATACATAAATACATACAGATTTAGTAAAAATTTCCAAGATGTTAATACAAAACTTTTAAAAAGTCCTATATACCAGAATTCTATATACCTTGGGCCCTTGTATTCAAAGTACCCCAATGCTAAACTAATTATGTGATTGGTTTGCTTAGGAACAGAAAGTCCACTCTCTCATGGTCCAGTTAATGAAGATTTGAGTAGAATTTTACTCCTAAGGCAATGTCATAAATGATGGTCCAGAGAGCTGAAAGAATAAATCTTCTCCCAGCTTTCTCAACAGTATTTTCTCTGTCATTTGTCCTCATCCCACCTCTCTTACCACAAAGCCATCAGTGTCTTTCAAAGACTTTCTAACATAAACATCCCTCCCTTCTCAGTCAGCCAAACCCTGTGGAGGAGTGGACACTGGTAGCATGGCTAATTTTCCAGACCACCTCTATTCATTTCCTGGAGAATTATTTCTAAAACTCAGTTTTAGAAAATTCAGTGAAACAAGAGGAGCACCATTTCAGAACCAAGAAATTGTTCTTGCCTCTGTCTCTTAAAGCAAGTCATGGAGCTTTGTCAATTTCAGGACCTCACTCACACAGACTTTCGTTTCTAGGCATCTCATTGGTTATTTCAGAATTACAATAGTTCCTGGCTTTGCTGAATAGTAGAGCCAGCCAGGCTGCTCCAAAAGACCTGGGTAACCATACCACAGAAGGGCATCAAAAGAGCTAAAAGGATGGACATATCTTTTGCCATTTCAGTGCTGGCTTACAGGCTGAAGGAAAAGTAAAGGCTACAAGATAGCCCCCTCACCCCACCCCCGCCCCCAAAAAAAAAATGCTCAGGAAATGAGACATAGAGCTCAGGAAATACACAACAACCTTTTCTACAGGGGTAATATGATAGGGCCAGTGGCTGGCCAGTGGAGACAGTGCTACAAACTAGACTACTTGCCCACTAAATCCCATAAAGCAACAGCTGCAGGAAGCAAAGACCATACAATAAGAAAAGCTCTACTCTATAAACCTCAGCTTTGTTCTCTAAGTATTTCGGTGCTGGGTTAAGACCACCCCAGAGCACATTTGGGCATTTGCCTAGTGACCTGCAATATAAACCATGTTTTTTTGGCAGTAATGAGTAAAGCAATTGACAGCGAAACAACTTTGTTTCACCACTTCTTGGGATGTCATTCTGATCGCTGGGAAAATCATAGGCACATTGGTGGATTCTAACATGCCTTCTATTTAGAAGATCTGCCCAGGAAGCTGTCATTAAGAATATTTGCTGAAAATTACAGGCAAACATTGCCTAATCCTTGCAAGCAGGACTTGCCTTTTAATGAGTAAACATTCCTGAAATTTGAATAGTAAAGTTGATTCTCACAATAACCTAATAAAATAAGCATTACCCCCATTTTCAGAGCAGGAAACTGAAGCTTAGAAAAGTTAAATGACTTCTCTGAAGCCACAGAGCTCTTAGGTCTGTTAGGTAATAGATTCAGGAAAAAAGGTATTTGGAGAAAGAAGAAAAGCTGGATGAGGACAGAACGTAGAGTCCAAAAGGGTGTAAGGGGAAGAGAGAAATATTTTATGAATCCTAAATTTCTACTTTGAGAAAATCGGTCCATAGATATATCCTTCATTAAAATAAGAACACGGGTACATAGCAATGTCCCCACCTCTCCACATTCTTTCTCCCCGGTAGTGGACAGTGAGGATTAGTAAATTATTGAGATAGTTCAATAATTTTGAACCTAATAGTTCAGTTTGACTATTAGGTTCAAAGCATCTCTGTACATCCCAGTGGAGATGTACAATAAATATAGTTATATGGATCTAGAGTTCAGGGGAAAATTCTAGGCTGAAAGTTCATGTGTGGAAGATACTAGCCTAAAGGTAGATGATGGAACAAAGGAGTTTGTCAAATACAAGGGCCAGGGACAGGAGCAGCCCTGAGAAACACTCACACTTAAGGGATAGGCAAAGAAACAAGGACTTGTGAAGGAGACAAAGATTGGTCTGTCCTCCCCCAACCACCCTGTTTCCCACATACCACAGCTTCTCAAGGACAAGAGCTGGCTCAGGAAGAAGTGGCTCAGGAAGGATGTGGGGACTGGGGGCAAAGTGGTTATATATCCTTCCAGCTTTAAGTGCTGTATCGACCAACTATTGTCCGGTGGTAACCAGGGATGAGCTGTGAGAAACCAATCTTACTCAGAAATAAGAAAGTGTTTCCAGCATCCTTAACAATTCTTTTTCATTTTGAATGAGTTCTAAGGGGCGACTCAGTAGCTGACACTTGCTATGCTTGGCAAAGGGCCATCAACTCTGCTACTGGTTTTCTTTCTTGATTTTAGACAAACTTTGAGGAAATACAGGGAGGCTGGAAGCAGGTTCAAGCACCTTGAATTTGGCCTTGAGTAGCTTCAAGCAATGTGTCCCTTGTGTCTTTCTCCTTTATTCTTGTGGGATACCACAATCTAAATTAATGCTTTGAGAATTGCTCCACAAATCAAAGATTCTCTGTATCACCTTGGGCGGTCATTTTCACCCTTCCAAGGACTTAATTCTTCTACCTAAGGAAAAAGCTTTAAAAAATTAAAAAATATTATCATTATACTATGGGAATAAATAATTCATTAAGTAGCAAAATAATTTTGAGGTAATTGTTATTGGTATTACTACTACTAGTGGGACAACTACTTTTATTCTATAATAATCTGTTGACCACCTGTTATGTGTCAGAGACTGGAGATACAATGATAAGAGTACAGACAAGGTCCTTGCTCTCGCAGAGCTCACGTGTTAATACGAAAGACAGCCAATAAAACAAGTGAACGTTAATGTCATAGATAAGTTTTAAAACATAAATAAAATTTGGTCATAAGATAGAGTGTTGGGGTGGGAATAAGGACAACTTTAGATTAGATGGGGTAGTTTAGACACTCTGATGAGGTGATATTTCACATGAGACCTAAAAAATCAGAAGCCAGCCATACAAAGAAGAGAGGAAAGACAATCAAGTTATACAAATGATCAAAGTGTTTAAGGAACAAAAAGCAGGTTAAGGACAACTATCTATTTATACGCAAAAGAATAAAGTTGAATCTCTACCTCATCTCATACCATATACAGAAATTAATTTAAAATATATCAAAGAACTCAATATAGGAGCTGAAACCATAAACCTCATAGAATGCATAGGTATAAATCGTTGTGACCTTGAATCTGGCAATGTGCTTTAGACATGACACCAAAAGCACAAGTAACAAAGGAAAAGAAAGATAAATTGGACTTCAAAATTAAAAGCTTCTGTGCATCAAAGGACACTATCAAGAGAGTAAAAAGATAACCCACATGAAGGGGAAATATTTTCAAATCATGTATCTGATAAGGGCCTAGTATCTAAAATATATAAAGAACAAGAAGGCAGCCTAATTTTAAAACACACAAAAGGCTTGAGTATATATTTCTACAAAGAATATATGCAAGAAGTCAATAAGCACATGAGAGGATGCTCAAAATTATTAGGCATTAGGATGATGCAAATAGAAACACATGAGATGGGCTAGGGAACAATACAGTCAGGATGGCTAAAGGTGACCACAAGAAACCGAAGGGCAAGATGTCTGCTTATGCCTTCTTTGCACAGATGTACAGAGAAGAACATAAGAAGAAAAACCCAGAGGTCCCTGTCAATTTTGCAGAATTTTCCAAGAAGTGCTCTGAGAGGCAGAAGACCATGACTAGAAGAGAAAAATCTAAATCTGATAAAATGGCAAAGGCAGATGAAGTACACTATGATTAGGAAATCAAGGATTATGGACCAGCTGAAAGAGGCAAGAAGAAGAAGAACTCTAATGCCCTCGAATGGCCACTGTCTGGATTCTTCTTGTTCTGTTCAGAATTCCACCCCAAGGTCAAATCCACAAATCCTAACATCTCTATTGGAGACATGGCAAAAAAGCTGGGTGAGATGTGGGATAACTAAACTGACAGTGTAAAGCAGCCTTACATCACTAAGGCAGCAAAGCTGAAGGAGAAGTATGAGAATGACGTTGCTGACTTTAAGTATAAAGGAAAGTTTAGTGGTGCAAAGAGTCCCACTAAAGTTGCCTGGAAAAAGGTGGAAGAGAAAGACAAAGAAGATGAGGAGGAATAAGAGAAGGAGTAAGAGGGGTAATAAAAAAACTTTATCTGTCACCTTGTGAATATCTTAGAGTAGCGGAGTGTCATAATTGTCACAGCTCTTGTTTGAGAAGTGTCTGTTGCCCTCATTAAGTTTAATTACAAAATGTGATCCTGATCATATTGTAGTCTCTCTAAATGCTCTAGAAATTGTCAGTGGTTTACATGAAGTGACTGGGTGTTCAGAGCATCCTGAAACTGTATCAAATTCATTCATATTTCCAAATTTTTTTAAAATGAAAAGGCATTCTGGTGTTCTCCCTATTCTGTGCACTTTGTGGTTGGTGTGACAAGGCATTTAAAGATGTTTCTGGCATTTTTTTATTTTTTTATTTTTAAGGTAGCATTAAGTCTATGGTTATTGGCTGGAAATGCTGAGTTATCAACTGTATATATCTATAATTCGTAAAAAGAAGAAACATCCCTGACAAACTCTTCATGCTTTTTGTCTGGCCTTGAGGCTGTGGGGGAAAGATGCCTTTCGGAAGGGCTGTAGCTCAGGGTGTACTGTAGGCTCCACCTGTTGACTTTGCATGGGCATCCATTTAGCCTCAGGTTGTCTTGTTTCTGTGTTTAGTGACATAACATTCTGCTGCCATTCTTAGCTGTGGACAAAGGGGGGTTAACTGGCATAAGAAGTATTTGTTTTTTATTAGTTCTTTTTTTAGTAAAGTGCAGTAGTTTTAAAACTGTTTTTAAACAAACTCTAGAATTCTTTATTGTCAGCAAAGCAAAGTGCCACTGGATCAATGAAAGTTTAACAGCCTTCTGTACTTAAATATGATTTGCAATGTTCTGCTATTTTTTTTTCTACATTTAGAATGCTGAAATGTTTTTAAGTTAAACAGTATTGTACTTAAAAAATATATGAGATATCACTTTTGACTCACTAGGATAGCTATAATAACAATTTTAAAAACAGAAAATAACTGTTGGGAAGGAATAGAGAATTTGGAACCCTTGTACTTTTCTGGTAGATGTGCAAAAACATGCAGCTGCTGTGAAAAACAGCTTGGCAATTCCTCATAAAAAGTTACACAGAGTTACTATGTGACCTAGCAATTCTGCTTCTAACTATACACACCCCAAAATCAAAGCCAGGTACTCAGGCAAAAACTTGAGCATGAATATTCTTGGTAGCTATGGATATTCACAATGTTTATAGTTTCACGGTGGCCAAAAAAATAGAAACAGCTCAAATGTTCACTAACCAATGAATAGATAACATGTGTCAATTACATACAATGGCATATTATTCAGCCATAAGAGAAGGAAGTACTGATAAATACTACAACATGAATGAACCTTGAAGACACTATGCTAAGTGAAATAAACTAGACACAAAAGGCCACAAATTGTATGATTTCTTTTATATGAAATGTTCAGAACAGGAAAATTTATAGAGATAGAAAATAGATTACTGGTTGTCAGGATGTGGGGGAAGCGGGAATGGACACTGTAGGGAAGGAGGAATCTTTTTTTTTTTCAACCTTCATAAATTCCAGTTAAAACAGATCCCTGTAATAAAAGGCAGATTAAAAAGAGAAAAGCAAAAGGAAGTTTATTGCCATGTGTATATAATATGTGTTTAAATTTACATAAATGTATGCATATTATATAGTTATATAAATATAAATATATATTATATATGTATAATATATATTATATAGTTATATAAATATAAATACATTTATATACGTATAATATGTATTACATAGTTATATAAATATGTAATGCATTATGTATGTTATATATTATATAATATATAATTATAATATGTAATTTATATATATAAGATTATATATAATATATAATTACATATATGTTATATATAATATGTATATAACATACATATGGACAATACCCAGGGAATGAGTACTTTTCAAAAAGGTAGCTTTCAAGTCCACCTTATGTAGCACCATCAACAAACCACAGTAAGTTTTTAGAGAAGTGACAAGACAAAGGAGGAGGACTGTGACTCTCTAGGGGTGATAACTTGTGGGAAGGCAAATAAATGGCAGATAAAGACTTGTTAGTGAACCTTGTTAATGTAGATTTCTGTGTTGCCATCTCAAGGCTTGTGAGAATCTAAAATTTTCTTCAGTGGTTAGCCTTTGTTCTCCCTGGTAGAAAGGACAGGTGGTGTATCTTTTGTCTTTGTAAATGTATGTTCTGTTTTTAGACAAAAAGAGGGAGGACAGAGAGCTTTCCTGCATCTGCTTTTTCTCAATTGCCTTCAGCTCAAGACAATCCTTATGCTAAAGAGGCATATTTGGGGGTGGTATATTCTGGCCTCCCACAGGAGAGATTGCTTAACATTTATACATCATGAAAAAAAGAAAACTAAATCATCATGAAAAAAATACAAAGAAAAAAAGAAAAATAAATTTAAAACATCGTGAAAAAAAAAAAGAAAAAGAAATTAAAATCAGTTTCAACACCAGAAGACATCATGAAAGAAGAAAAAATAAAGTAAAAATTAAAAAGAATATTCACAGTTTCTTTCAGGGCAATAAAAATATTCTAAAACTAGAAAATGGTGATGGTCGCACAACTCTGTGGTCATACTAAAAACTACTTTAATTTGGTGAATTGTACAGTTTGTAAAATACATCTCAATAAAGCTGTTACGTATTTTCAAAAACCAGGCGAATGTGATAGGAAAATAGTAAGCAAGAGGGAAAGTGACATAAGGGGCAGAAATGGAAATTTCCTAAGGATGTCATCCTCCTACGGCCACATGAAGGTCTAAGGCTCATGATGCTAAGTATAGGCTTAGCAACTTCCTTAAGCTTCTTTGAGCTAGGCAAAAGGCCTTTTCTTTCTTCTAGAAATTAGCACTCCAAAACAAGGGAAAGAAGAACAAAATAACAACTCAGGGAGAGAAAGAATATTTGTCCCTGTATCTAGAGCAGAGGTAGTCTTAGTAGCCTCCCTACTCCTATAAACACTGGGAATATTCTCCCAACTCCCCATTCCAAACACTGTAGACACAGAAGAGGAATCAAAGAAGTAATGGAGAGGCTACAATGTGGGGAGAATGTCCTTCTTGCCACAAGGACATGGAGGTTTGTTTAATGGCTTCCTACATCACGTTAGTTCTCTCTAGAACTGTGGCCCAAGGATCGCCTTGGTTAACATTAACTACATTTTATTAAATGCTTACTGTGTGCCATGCATTATGATAGGTCAGTTTACATAGTTTATCTCATTTGATTCACACAACAATCTAGTGAGGATTTTACACATTTGTATGCCCAATTTAATAGCTGAGGAAACTGTGGTAGAGATGGGTCAAAGATTTCATCTGCTTAAGATTTCATAGATAATCAGAACTGTCATAGTTCTGTCCATTTTAACTTGCCCTTCAGCATCACATCATACTACTGTCTCTTCTGACCCCCAGGAGTACTCCTATCATGTGAGGTTATGAGAAGAAGCTCTGAGATCCTTCTAGAAAGCACAGGTATACTCTAAATATATTTTATTTTTTAATCTGGTTAATTTAGTTGGATAAATACACAAAGTTTTGGTCAACAAGGAATGTAACTGGCTGCCTTAGGGGAGATAGGTAGAGAATCAGAAACATTCTGTCTGTATACCTTCATCAGGCCACTTGTCTGACCCACCTGAGGTCCATGAGAGAAGAAAGGAAAAATGTGTTTGTTATCAGGATTCCAGCTTTATTTGTTTCCATCATCCCATGAAAGCCATTATTCTGGAATTGTAGCCTAAAGATGCCTTAACTAGCAATCATAGTGAAGAGGTACTGATCATTTACTATCTAGTAAGTGCTGTAGTAAGTACTTTTACATACATTATTTTGTTTGATCCTGACAACAAGCCTGAGTAATAGGTAGTATTTTATCATCTCCTTTTTATGACTGGGAAAACCAAAGCATATTTACAAAAAGAAACTTATCCTAGACCTCTCAGCTCGTAAAAATACTGACACTGATGCCCATTTAATACCACAGAACCCTTACTTTTATTTCTTAACTTTTAAAAATTTTGGTAAAAATACGTGACATACAATTTACCACCATAACCATTTTTAAGTATAGTTTAGTAGTCTTAAGTATATTCACGTTATTGTGAAACAGAGCTCCATTTTGCAAATCTGAAACTCTATATCTATTAAACAGCAATTGCCCTTCTATCCTTTCCCCAAGTCCACCCCCATTGTACTTTCTGTTTCTAAGAGTTTAAATACTTTAGATACCTCACATATGTGAAGTCATGCGGTATTATTCTTTATGTGATTGGCTTATTTTACTTACCATAATGTCCTCAAGGTTCCTTGGTATTGTGGGATATGATAGGATTTTTTTCTTTTTTAAGGCCGTATGATTTCCATTGTGTGGTATGCATATATACACACATATTTTATATATATATATATATATATATATATATATATATATATACATACACACACAAATTTTACAAGTAAAAAGATGTAATACATTTATATTTTCTTTGTCCATTAATTTTGTTTATCCATTCATCTATCTATGGGAATTTGGGTTGCTTCTAGCTCTTGGTTATTGTGAAAATAGTGCTGCTGTGAACAAGAGTGTGCAAAAATCTATTTGAGACACTGCTTTCCATTTCTTTAGATATATACTTAGAAATGGGATTGTTGGTTTACATGGTAGATCTATTTTTAATTTTGGGGAGAGGCTTCATGCTGTTTACCATAATAGTTGCACTGTTTATAATCCCAACCACAGTGCAGAAAGGTCGCAATTATCCACAATTTTGCCAACACAGGTTATTTACTGTTTTTCTTTTTAATAGTAGCCATCCCAGTAGGAGTGGGGTGATATCATTGTGTTTTAATATGCATTCCTCTCATGATTGGTGACATCAAGGATCTTTTCATATGCTTCTTGGACAGTTGTATATCATCTTTGGAGAAATGTCTATTTAGGTCTTTTACCCATCTTTTAATCTTGTGATTTAGTTTTTCATTGTTGAATTGTACAAGTTCTTTACATTTTGGATATTACCCTTGCAAATAAATTATGATTTGCAAATAAATTATTCCAGTCCATAGATTGCCTTTTCATACTGTTAATTGTGATCTTTGATGAAAAAGGTTTTTCAATTTGATTCAGTCTCATTTTTCTATTTTTGTTTTTTGTTTTTTTAACCTGTGCTTTTGGTCTCATATCTAAAAAAATTATTTCCAAGTCTAGTGCCATTAAATTTTTCTCCTATGTTTTATTCTAGGTGTTTTATAGTATTGGGTTTTATGTTTAGGACTTTAATCCACTGTGAGTCAATTTTTTATTGACAAATATACAAAATTTGACTCAAAGTGGATTAAAGTCCTAAATATAAAACCCAAATATGGTGTAAGATAAGGTTCCCACTCTACTCTTTTACATGTGAATACCCTAGCACCGTATTTTGGAGACTATCCCTTCCCCAACTTGAGGGGAAAGTCTTTTGCATCCTTGAGGATTATTTCACCATAAACATGAGAGTTTATTTCTGGTCTCTCTATTCCATTCCATTGGTCTATATGTCTGTCTTTATGCCAGTAGCACACTGTTTTGATTACTGTATTTTTATAATATGCTTTGAAATCAGAAAGTGTGAATCTTTCAACTGTGTTCTTCTTTTTCAAAACTGTTTTGGCTCTTCAGGCTTTCTTGAGATTCAGTGTGATTTTTAGGATGGATTTTTCTATTTCTGCAATATATCCCATTGTGATTTTGATAGGAATTGTATTGAATCTGTAGATTGCACTGAGTAGTATGGATATATTTAAAATATTAAGTATTCTAATCCATGAACAAAGGATATCTTTCCATTTATTTATGTCTTAATTTCTTTAAGCAACATTTTGCAGTTTTCAGTGTAAAAGGCTTACATCTCCTTGGTTAGGTTTATTCCTACGTATTTTGTTCTTTTTGGTGCTGTTGTAAATGAAATTGTTTCTTAATTTCCTTTTCAGATTGTTCATTGTTAGTGTGTAGATATACAACTTATTTTTGCTTGTTGATTTTGTATCCTAAAATTTTGTAGAATCCCTTTATGAGTTTTAACAGTTCTTTGTGGAGTATTTAGGGTTTTCTATATATAAGATCATGTTTTCTGTGAAGAAGAATAATTTTACTTCTTCCTGTTCAATTTAGATTTTTTTTCAATTTTTTTATCACATAATTACTCTGACTAGAATTTCTAAAACTATGTTGGATAATAGTGGTAAGAGTAGGTCTCATTGTCTTGTACCTGATATTAAAGGAAAAGTTTTAATCATATCAATGAGTATGACCTTAGTGTGGGCTTTTCTTATGTGGCCTTTATTATGTTGAAGCATTTTCTTTTATTCCTAGTTTGCTGTGTTTTTATCATGAAAGGTTATTTCATCTTGTCAAATACTTTTTCCACAATCTCAATTGAGAAGATCATGTGGATTTTGTCTTCATAATGCTAATGTAGTGTATTACATTGATTAATTTTATTGACTCATTCTTACATTCCAGGAATAAATTTCACTTGGTCATAATGTATAATTCTTTTAATGTTCTGTTGAATTCAGTTCACTGGTATTTTGCTGAGAATTCTTGCATAAATATTCATCAGAGATATTTAGCTGCAATTTTTTTTCCCTTATAGTGTCTGTGTGGCTTTTATATATCAGTGTAATGCTGAACTTATAAAATGAATTTGGAAATCTTTCTTCCTCTTCAATTTTTCAAAGGAGTTTAAGGAATATTGCCACTAATTCCTCTTTAAATATTTGATAGAATTATCCAGTGAAGCCATCTGGTTTGGGATTTTTATTTGTTGGGAGGTTTTTAATTACTATTTTAATCTCCTTACTTGTTATTGGTCTATTGGGTTTTTCTCTTTCTTGGTAATTCAGTTATGCTAAGAGGTGTATTTCTAGAGCTTTATCCATTTCGTCTAGGTTATCCGATTTGTTGGTATACAATCATCCATAGTATTCTCTTAAAATCTCTTTGTATTTCTGTGGCATCAGTTATAACGTTGCCTCTTTCCTTTCTGATTTTAGTTATTTGAGTCTTCTTTCTCTTTTTCTTCGTCAGCCTAGCTAACAGTTTGTCGATTCTGTTAATCTTTTTTAAAAAAAAAAAACTTGTTGATTTCTTCTATTATTTTTCTTCCACTAGCTTTCAGTTCAGTTCATTTTTTTTCTAATTTCTTGAGATACAAAGCTAAGTTGTTGATTTGATATCTGTCTCTTTCTATAAACTTCAACTTTTGCTGTGTCTCATGCAGCATACAGATTTTGTATTTGTGTTTTTGCTTTCAAAACAAACAAAAAAAAATCTTGTTTTGTCTCAAGATCTTTTCTAATTTCTCTTATGACTTATTTGACTCCTTGGTTGTTTGAGTAGTTTGTTTAATTACACGTATTTGTGGATTTTTTTTTCTACTACTGTTGATTTCTACCTTCATTGCATTGTGATCAGAAGAGATACTTTTATAATTTCCATCTTTTTGAATTTGTTAAGACTTATTTTACAGCCTAACATGTGGTCTATTGTGGAGAATTTTCCATGTACACTAGAGAAGAATGTACACTCTGCTGTTGTTGGATAAAGTGTTCTGTGTATGTCTGTTAGTTCCAATTGATCTATAGTGTTATTAAGTCCTTTGTTTCCTATTGATCTTCTGTTTGTTCTTTCCATTGTTTAAACAGTGAGGTATTGACATTTTCTACTCCTCTTTTGGTATTGTCTATTTATCCCTTCAATTCTATCAAAGTTTGTTTTATATATTTAGAAGCTCTGGGGTTTGGTGCATAAATATTTATAATTGCTATATCTTCTTGGTGAATTACCCTTTTATCTTTAAAAGGGCAAAGAAGAAGATGACGAAAAGGGCAAAGAATAAGGTTCTTCTTTGTGTTTTGTAACAGTTTTTTATTAAAGTCTATTTTGTCTGATAATAGTACAGCAACCCCTCCTCCCTTTTGGTTATCATTTGCATAGGAGTCCTTACTTTTAGCCCCCCATGTTATACTGCCTTACTTCTGGCCATTCATACTTTTTTCTTGTGGAGGGAGAGAGGGAGCTTTGAGTTCCTTCTAGAGGCTAGGTATATGCTAAGATATTTTATTATTTCTCTTTAAATCCAGTGGACAAATGAGTAAGGCCTGTGGTAATCCAGGGGTATAGATTGCCTTCTTAGGGAAGAAGATACATAGAATATCAGAGAGTCTTGCCTACACATTCATAAGATGACTTATCTAAAACTTCCAACTGCTCCTATGTAATCACCTGGAACTAAAAAAAAAATGGCACTTCAATCACTCAAAGCCTTTTCAAAGGATCTCTGATAATATCTATCACTGGAATGAAGCAAAGTTTGAAGGACTCCTGACTCTTTCAGCCTCCTTCTTCTCATCTTTTGCCAAGAGTGCCCTGTGACCTTAAAATTCAGAGTTAGCAGTGGTCAAGGCTAGTGAAGGTCTTTGAAGTCTTTCTTATGAGGCCAGTAAAAGGAAAACATAAAATGAAGCTTCCATCTAGATCTGTAAACAACTTATCTGAAAGTCAAGTCCTGTGAACTAACATAACATTTTGTCTTCAGAGGAAGGCTTTTTACCCATATCTGAGTGCCTGGGTTTCAAGGCTGTTCTTGGGACTTCCACCAAGTGGGGCCCTTCAAAGTAATCTTTCAGAGAACTGCATGTAGGCAAGATCATTCATAAGCTAGGGCAATGGCAGTAAAACTAGTTGCTGCAGCTAAGACTACTAGTTACCTGCATTTCCACTTTCATCTCCGCATTACCTCAGCCAGTTTTAGTTCTCATTGACATATCCTTTACAGAATAGCCTCTTGCAATAATGCAGATATTTAGGTTGGCTATAGCTGGCTTTGTGCCTGTAGGTCTCTGATAGAAATAATCTAATAATAGAGTTTTGTGTGAAAGTAGAGAGCTGAATGACATCAAATAATCATGAGGCATCCTGCTGATTAATGGGCCAATTGTCCTGAAGTTCATCTGGTCTGAACTTGGCTAGAAAATATCAAATATGGATTGTTACCCAAAGCAACACAACAGCTGCTCCTTATAGCTTCCATGTTATCCTAAAATGAGAAATGACAATCAAATTTTTTACTCACAGATGAACCTTTACCTGGGACTCTCATCAGTGGTTTTTCATGATTCCTAAAAGATCAGTTGATCCTTAATGCATATAACCTGATCTTCCCCTCTGTGTGAGATTACCAAATGTCCAGTCTCTAAGCACTCTCATTTCTACTCCAAGAAATGTCTATAAAAATTGGCCTTTCAATATGCAACTCAGAGTATGTAAACTATAAGATTTTTTTAATCACTTGTACATAAGCCCCTGGTTTCCCCTTGGCTTTTCTTTCTGTCATTTATTTAGTTTTCTTCCTTTAGGCAGAGGTGCAGGAGTCCCAGCGTTTTCCTCGGGAGGAAAGAAAGCCCTCAATAAAGATGTTGTATTACAAAAAATAAACTATTGGTAAGCTTGCCACAAGAGACAAACAAACAAAAACATCATCAGAAAATAAAAACATCTTTGGTAAATTTCAATGTGGTAGCCCCCATTTTAGTGAGTTTTTAGTGGTGTACAGGTTTTATTGTTGTTACTGTTGTTTTTCAATTACTTGTTTTCTTTTGAGGGATGAAAAGAAACTATTATTATCTTTTAATAAAAGATAAATACTTTGGCTTTACAAAAGCAAGTATTCAGAACAGATCAGAAAAGTTAAGGAACTTCCTCACCTATGGCTGCCTATTCTGGTCCCACTACTGACCTTGACATTAACCCTAACCAATGGAATCTCTAATAGGAATCTGATCTTTTCAGAAACTCTTCTGTGTCTTTACTTTTGCTTGCTTCTTGGTTGACCTCTTTCATGATCTGCCTTCCCCCTTAAACTGGAGTCAGTACTCTTCAGAGACTAGCCAGACCTCACTGTGAGAGAAACTGAAGTCATAAAGCTTTCTGCTACATGTTCTGACATCACCCAAAGGAGTTATGGCTTTCACGTGTATACCCTGAAATCGATTCTTTTTCTTGTCTTAAAAATGTTTGTTTTCTTCTTTTGTTTAAGAGTATCTCCTTGACCCAGCAATCCCATTATAGATATATACCTAGAGTAATATAAATTATTCTACTATAAACACACATGCATTTGAATGTTCACTGCAGCTCTATTCACAATAGCAAAGTCATGGAGTCAACCTAAATGCCCATCAATGACAGATTGGATAAAGAATATATGGTATGTATATACCATGGATCACTATGCAGCCATAAAAAGACAAGATCATGTCTTTCATGGCAACATGGATGGAGCTGGAGGCTATCATCCCTAGCAAATAAATGCAGGAACAGAAAACAAAATACCACATATTCTTACTTATAAGTGGGAGCTAAATGATGAGACTTATGAACACAAAGAAGGAAACAGGAGACAGAGACACTGGGGTCTACTTGGGAGGAGAGAGTCAGAGGAGGGAGAGTAACAGAAAAGGAAACTACTGGGTCTGGGCTTGATTCCTGGGTGATGAAATAACCTGTACAACAAACCTCTATGACATAAATTTACCTATGTAACAAACCTTCACATGTACCCCAACAGCACCTCCTTGGATTGGGCAAGGTGAACCTCTGTAGGTCCTAAAAACTTAAAAAGACTTTCTCACAAGGATCTAGTTGTTCCTTAATCTTCAAGCAACAGTGCACTCTACTGTCTGGGTCAGATCAAGAGTCCCTCCTCAGGGCAGACTTGACCCTCTTGGGCTTTGTGATTTAAAGGACAGCTGGAGGCCGGGCACGGTGGCTCAAGCTTGTAATCCCAGCACTTTGGGAGGCCGAGGCGGGTGGATCACGAGGTTGAGAGATCGAGACCATCCTGGTCAACATGGTGAAACCCCGTCTCTACTAAAAATACAAAAAATTAGCTGGGCATGGTGGCGTGTGCCTGTAATCTCAGCTACTCAGGAGGCTGAGGCAGGAGAATTGCCTGAACCCAGGAGGCGGAGGTTGCGGTGAGCCGAGATCGCGCCATTGCACTCCAGCCTGGGTAACAAGAGCGAAACTCCGTCTCAAAAATAAATAAATAAATAAAATAAAATAAATAAAAATAAAGTATAGCTGGGACGACTCAATGTGATAGACTCTCTTTATTCATTCTTAACCTTTTTGGCAGAGGGACAGATTTCTTATCTTTTAAACAGAATAACAGCATGTAGTTAGCTAGAACAAGTATGCAGCATGTATTATGAAGTCTGGAAATTTTCTTATGGAAGGCTGCATATTCTGCAGCCTTAAATGTTTCAGTCTGAGCATTCTGCTGACCTATGAATCCTCATCTCAGGCCTAACCAATGGACCCTCTAAACAGGGAGCATGCCTTCCCAGGAGGCTCTTCACATTTTGGCTAGAAGCCAGACATTTGGACTCTTGCTTGCACCACCACAAGAATACATATTCCTAACAGATCACCCAGACCTCACTGCATTACCCTCTTAAACCACAAAGTCTTATTCTAAGTGTCCTGGCACCACACAAAGGAATGATGACCTTTGGGTGCTTTCCCACAGATACAGTACCCATTAATATAATTTTCAAGTTTTGTACTTTTTTTAAACTCCTGTTTGACAGCAGGATCTCAGTCACGTGGTTGGCCAAGGTGAAACATTGCTGTCCTAAAAGTTTCTCTCTTGCAAATGTCTAACTCTGTTTCTGGACAGTTCTCACCTCTGGGAAGACATGTGGTTTAACATGCAAGTCCTAGATAATATACAAGAAGACATGGCCCAAGCTTGTCAGTTGAGATGCTGGGAGAAGTATGCCTGAGGCCTGGGCTGCAGTGAGAGTGCTTTGGAGACCAGGGTCAGTTTGAAGTACATAAAAATTCAGTGACATTTTGTATTGGCTTTCCTCATGTCTCCACCAGCCCATAAGATCAAAAGAAGCTCTTAATCTCTGTCAGAGGGGAGAACAGATTCCTTACTTTGAGCATAGGCTGAGAGGAACGCAAGAGAAAGGCTTGGAGATTTCTAGGGTAACACTTGCTGGTAAAAAAAAAAAAAAAAAAACAAACCTTGCATCTCCTTGGTGGATAAGTGACAAGATTATAAGATGATGGCAGAATGCAACAGAAGGTAGGAAAAAGGCAAAAGGGCTCACGACTTTTTCATGCTGAGAAAAAAGAGAATGAATGTGATATTGTAATAAATTAAAATAATCTGGTGTCTGCCCAGTTCCTTGCACACAGCTCCTAAAACCCTTGGAATCTCTGGAGTAACAAAAGTGTGTGCTAATGAGATCACTGGTGGCAGGGTCACCTAGATAGCTTCAGAATGGTGGCTGGTCATAGGAAAGACCAGCATAGAAAACTGAGACTTTCAGCCCCATCCCTTCAACCTCTGGGGAGGAGAGAGAGTCTGGACGTGGAATTGATCACCAATGGCCAATGATTTAACAAATCATGCCTACATGATGAAGTCTCCATAAAAACCTAAAAGGACAAGGTTTGGAAATCTTTCTAGTTCCTGAACTCCTAGAATTTCTTGCAGAGTGGCATGCACAGAGAGGGCATAGAAGCTCCACACCCTTGCCCCATATCTTGCCCTACGTATCCCTTCCATTTTGCTGATCATCTGTATCCTTTATAATAAAGAGGTAAACGTGAATAAAGCATTTTTCTGAGTTCTGTGAGCCACTGTAGCAAATTATCAAACTTGAGGAGACTGTCACAGGAACTTTCGTTTATACCCAGTAAGTCAATAGTATAGGTGTCAACATATTACTTGTAATTGTCATCTGAATGGGGGACAATCTTGTGAAACTGAACCCTTAACCTGTATGATCTGATGCTACTTCTAGGTAGATAGGGACAGAATTGAGATAAATTATGAGACACCCGTTCAGTATTCACTAGAGAACTGGTTGGTATGTGGGGAGACACCCACCTGAACCCAACTGCACATCTGGTCACAGAAGTGTTCTGCGCTGTGTTGAGTGAGTGTGTGAGAATACGAAAAACACTGCATTTTTCCTATCTGCAACAGGGAGACAGCCAAAAGGGACACCCCACAGACACATTAGGGAAAGCCTGCTATTTGTACTTTTTGCCTCTCACTGGCAGACATTGGCAGCAGAAACGTACAAATATTCTTTTCTTTTCTTTTTTATTATACTTTAAGTTCTGGGATACATGTGCAGATTGTGCAGTTTTGTTACATAGGTATACACATGTCATGGTGGTGGTTTGCTGCATCCATCGCCACATTATCTACATTAGATATTTCTCTTAATGCTATCCCTCCCCAATTCCCCCACCCCCTGCTATTCCTCCCCTATCTCCCCGCCCCCCAGGCCCCAGTGTGAGATGTTCGCCTCCCTGTGCCCGTGTGTTCTCACTGTTCAACTCCCACTTATGAGTGAAAACATGTGTTTGGTCTTCTGTTCTTGTGTCAGTTTGCTGAGAATGATGGTTTCCAGTTTCATCCATGTCCCTGCAAAGGACATGAACTCATCCTTTTTCATGGCTACATAGTATTCCATGGTGTATATGTGCCACATTTTATTTATCCAGTCTATCATTGATGGGCACAGAATCTATGGAGAACTTAAACAAATTTACAAGAGAAAACAACCCCATCAAAAAGTGGGCAAAGGATATGAACAGACACTTTTCAAAAGAAGACATTTATGCAGTCAACAAACATATCAAAAAAATCTCATCATCATTGGTCATTAGAGAAATATTCTTAATTTTATTCACATAAATCAGATCTAACTTATCTGGTGGAATCTTGTGGGGGACTGTGAGGAGGAATGATATCCGAAAAGTGCAGGAAAGGAAAATCCTTAGAGGAATGAAACTCAGGAGGAAATGTGAGAGGGCATAATTGCTACACAACATGCTAGGAGACCCATATGCTCCCCATTTGTTTGGTGTGGGGAACATAGTGATACTAACTGACATCCTGTTCCAAGTCCTCCTAATCCACTTGAGGCACAAATACAGTGCACGCAAACCACACCCTACCCAAGAGTGGTGGGCTTTATGTGTTATCTTTTTTAAATGATACCTGCCATTTTCTAGACCCTTTTGGGGATTTTTTTTTAAAGTATACATATTGAGGTGCTTTCTTCTTTTTGTGTCTTGCATTTCTTTTATATTTGTCTCTGTTTGCTTTTCTCTTCCTTTGCAGTTTATTTTTATTTTTTGGCTTATAAAGAACTTTTGTTATATAGGCTATTGAGGTACAGGTAGTCTTTGGTTACATGAGTAAGTTCTTCAGTGGTGATTTGTGAGATTTTGGTGCACCCATCACCCAAGCAGTATACACTGCACCATATTTGTAGTCTTTTATACATTGTCCCCCTCTCATCCTTTCCCTCAAGACTTCAAAGTCCATCGTATCATCCTTGTGCCTTTTCATTCTCATAGCTTAGCTCCCACATATCAGTGAGAACATATGATGTTTGGTTTTCCATTCTTGAGTTACTTCACTTAGGATAATAGCCTTCAATTTCATCCAGGTCGATGTGAATGCCATTAATTCATTCCTTTTTAGGCCGAGTAGTATTCCATCGTGTTTTATATACACCACAATTTTATCATCCACTTATTTTTTAATTGGCACTTGGGTTGGTTCTACAATCTTGCAATTGTGAATTGTGCTGCTACAAACATGCATGTGCAAGTATCTTTTTCAAATAATGACTTCTCTTTGTCTGCGTGGATATCCAGTAGCGGGATTGCTGGATCAAATGGTAGTTCTACTTTTAATTCTTTAAGAAAGCTCTACACTGTTTTCCATAGTGGCTGTTCTAGTGTACATTCCCACCATCAGTGTAGAAGTGTTCCCTGTTCACCACATCCATGCCAACATTTACTGTTTTTTTCATTTTTTGATTATGGCCATTCTTGCAGGAGTGAGGTGGTATTGCATTGAGGTTTTGGTCATTAGTGATGTTGAGTATTTTATTTTTTCATGTTTGTTGGCCATTTGTATATCTTCTTTTGAGAATTGTCTATGTCACTAACCTATTTTTGATGGGATTGTTTTTTCTTGCTAATTTGTTTGAGTTTGTTGTGGATTCTGGATATTAGCATTTCGTCAGATGTATAGATTGTCTGTTAAATACCCTGGTGCTGAAGGCAAAAGTGGTAATTCTCAAGTATTATCCATCAGAGATATTTCTTATTGGTCTTCACCTTTGGAAATTTGTGCTAGTTTTGTCCTTCTATTTAGATAACAGCCCCCTCAGTCTTGTGGTAAGCTAAAGTAAAAACCTGGTGAGTCATCGCATCAGCTTGGAGACTCCCTCTCCAGTGTCCAAAAGTTCTGTAATACATTAACAATGACCTGCTGACACAAGAGTGAGTAAAATGGAGCCTCTACCTAACAGCCTTCTTTTGTACATCATTCTTGAGTCCCTTGCTTCCTACTTGGATCTTACTTTCAGCCTTGCCCCAAATGAAAGATAAATACACACACACACACACACACACACACACACACAAACACACACACACACACACACATAATGTGTCTTCAAGAAATTTGTAAAATTCTTCATATGCAAGCAAGTATACAAGTCTGAAAGAACTGCATCTGAGAATGCTTTGGGGTATTTTTTTCTGGGTGAGGGAATTAGGGAAGTCCTGCTTTTTTTTTTTTCATTCTAAGTTCATTTGTTTCTTTTTGCCTCTTTAGAAATGTCTTCACTTGCAAATCCATTTTCTGTAATCTTAAAAAAGCAGCACATGCTCTCCTATTTGGTCTGGCAAAGTTGAACCTCCTCTGTCTCAGGCTCTTCTGCATCTTTCTCTTCTCAATATGTTTTTTACTTCAAGCCTTTCTCCAAAACATCTAAAAAGTAAAAACTTCTCTTCAGGAAGCAAAAATTCATTAAGATGCTGGTACAAAGTATGCATCAAACCCGTAACAAACAGTCTTTTGCGATGCTGAAAACATGGTTCTTTGTGATAGCTGTGATAGGGGTCATCATACCTGCTGTGTTTGACCAAAGCTCAAGACTGTGCCTGAAGGAGATTGGTGTTATCCAGAATGTCGACCAAAGCGACATTCCAGAAGACTCTCCTCTAGACAGAGACCATCTTTGGAAAGTGATGAAGACGTGGAAAACAGTATGCAAAGTGAGGATGATAAAGTTGATGGTGATGAAGAAGAGGGTCAAAGTGAGGAGGAAGAGTATGAAACAGAACAAGATGAAGATGACCCTCAAGAAGAGGAAGAAATCAGCCTACACAAACGAGGAAGACCACAAATTAGATTGCCAGTTAAAACAAGAGGGAGACTAACTCTTCTTTCTCTAGTCGTGGCCAATGACAAGAACCTGGAAGATACCCTTCAAGGAGTCAGCAGCGTACACCCAAAACAACTGTTTCTTCTAAAACTGGTAGAAGCCTAAGAAAGATAAACTCTGCTCCTCCTACAGAAACGAAATCTGTAAGAATTGCCAGTCGTTCTACTCGCCACAGTCATGGCCCACTGCAAGCAGATGCATTTGTGGAATTACTTAGTCCTTGCAGAAAACACAGAGGCAGGAAAAGTGCTAATAATACACCAGAAAATAGCGCTGACTTCCCTAACTTCAGAGTCATTGCCACAAAGTCAAATGAACAGTCAAGATCTTTAAATGCTGCTTGGAAACTTTCTCTCCAGGAGAGTGAATCCAAAAGAAGATGCAGAAAAAGACAATCTCCGCCGAGCGCGGTGGCTCACGCCTATAATTCCAGCACTTTGGGAGGCCGAGACGGGTGGATCACGAGGTCAGGAGATCGAGGCCATCCTGGTCAACATGGTGAAACCCCATCTCTACTAAAAATACAAAAAAATTAGCTGGGCATGGTGGCGCGTGCCTGTAATCCCAGCTACTCAGGAGGCTGAGGCAGGAGAATTGCCTGAACCCGGAGGCAGAGGTTGCGGTGAGCAGAGATCGCAACATTGCACTCCAGCCTGGGTAGCAAAAGTGAAACTCTGTCTCGAAAAAAAAAAAAAAAAGAAAAGAAAAAGAAAAAGACAATCTCCGGAGTCATTGCCTATGACATTGAGTCAAAGGAGTTCTGGCCGACAGGGAGGAGTTCATGAGTTGTCTGCTTTTGAACAACTTGTTGTAGAATTGGTACAACATGATGACAGCTGACCTTTTTTGAAACTTGTTTCTAAAATCCAGGTCCCAGACTACTATGACATCATCAAAAAGCTCATTGCCTTAAATATAATTCATGAAAAAGTGAATAAATGTGAATATAAATTAGCATCTGAGTTTATTGATATTGAATTAATGTTTTCAAACTCTTTTGAATACAACCCTCATAACACAAGTGAAGCAAAAGCTGGAAATAGGCTTCAAATGTTTTTTCATATTCAGGCTCAAAAGCTTGGACTCCACATCACACCCAGTAATGTGGACCAAGTTAGTACACCACTGGCTATGAAAAAGTCACAAATCTGACTTTGTCCTTCTAAAGGATGTATTTGAGGAAAAAAAAAATAGTCATGAAAATGGAACATTAAATCATTCTCTAAAGCAGACATATATGTATAAAGCAATAACAACTGATTGACCACATGAAAGTGTGGCCTGCACTATATTTTCAATTTTAATATTAAGCACTCAGGAGAACATAGGAAAGATTTCCTTTGCTGCAGTTTTGTTCAGTATCTAATAAGTTTGATAGATATATTAAATACAGTACTGGTTTACAGAGGTTTTTGTATGTTTTTGAGATCATTCATGTGTCCAGAGATCTTGGAAAATATTTTTTCACCTATGATTTATTTTGTTATTGATTATTTTTTAAAAAGTTGTGGTATTAAGGGAGAGTTATCTACATGGATGATTCTTCTGCTACAGCACAGTGTAGAAAAATGTGTTTATGTCATCATTGTTTAATGAGTAGATTCTTTCAACACTACACATGAAAGAATCCAATCTTATATCCTTGAAGTGCTGTACCAGTGCTGGCTGGAGGTATTAAGTCTGAGTTTATTAACTAGATATTTATTTGGTATTGAAAGTAATTTGTGAATTTGTTTTGTATTTATAAAATTTATACCTGAAAAATGCTCTTTAATGTTTTAAACTTTTTACTATGTTTTTATTGCTCTAACTTCCTTAATGAGCAATCAAAAAAAAGTAACACCTCCCTTTTCCCTTACAGTTCTTTCAGTTTTACAGAACTATTATAAGTTTCTATATACAAGTTTTTAACTGTACAAATAAAATAACATTTTTTCAAGTAAAAAAAAAAAGTCACATGTACTCCTAAACCTAAAATTAAATTAAGTTTTAAAAAATAGAAAAAATGATGCAAATATAAATAGCTGATAAGTTTGAATGTCATAACCCACAATCATCTTCTCCTTCCCACCCGTTTTATTTTTATTTTTATTTTTTGTTGGTACACAGTAGGTGTACGAACAATGCATAATAATCACATCATGGAAAATGGAGTATCCACCACCTCAAACATTTATTTTTTGTGTTACAAACAATCCAATTATATTCCTTCTATTATTTGTTAATTTAACATATATAATTAAATTATTGTTGACTATAGTCATCCTGTTGTGTTATCAAACACTAGGTCATATTTATTTGTTCTGTTTTTATTTTGTCTCTATTAACCATCCCTATTTTCCCCCAGTACCCCACTACCCTTCCCAGCCTCTGATAACCATCCTTCTATTCTCTATGTCCATAGGTTCAATTATTTTTATTTTTAGCTCCCACAAATAAGTGAGAACATGGAAAATTTGTCTTTGTTTGTCTCCTTTATTTCACTTAATGTGATGACCTCCAGTTCCATCCATGTTGTTGCAAATGACAGGCTCTCATTCTTTTTATGGCTACATAGTATGCCATTATGTATCCATTCCACATTTTCTTTATCCTTTCTTCTGTTGATGGACGCTTAGTTGCTTTCATATCTTGGCTATTGTGAACAGTGCTGCAACAAACATGGGAGTGCATATATATCTTCTATATACTGATATCCTTCCTTTGGGGCATATACCCAGCAGTGGGATTGCTAGAGCATATAGTAGCTCAATTTTTAGTTTATTGAAGGACCTCCAAAGTGCTCTCCATAGTGGTTGTACTAATTTAATCTCCCATCAAAGTATAGGAGTATTCCTTTTTCTCCACATTCTTGCCAGCATTTGCTATTGCCTGCCTTTTGGATAAAAGCCACTTTAACTGGAGTGAGATAATATCTCCTTGTTGCATTTCTGATAATCAGTGATGTTGAGCCTATTTTCATATGCCTCTTTGCCATTCGTATGTCTTCTTTTGAGAAATGCTTGTTTAAGTCTTTTGCCCATTTTTAAAATCAGATTATTAGATGTTCTTCTATAGACTTTTTCTGCTTTTCTACTTTTGTGTTAATCCTTTGTCAGATGGGTAGTTTGGAAAATTTCTTTCATTCTGTGGATTGTCTCTTCTCTTTGTTGATTGTATCCTTTGTTGTGCAGAAGCTTTTAACTTGATGTGATTCCATTTGTCCATTTTTTATTTGATCATCTGTGCTTGTGGAGTATTACTCAAATTTTTGCCTTGACAAATGTTCTGGAGAGTTTCTCCAATGTTTTCTTGTAATACCTTCATTTTGAAACTTAGATTTAAGTCTTTGTTCAGTTTTGATTTGATTTTTGGGTATGGTAAGAGATAAGAGTCAAGTTTCTTTCTTCTGCATATGAATACCTAGTTTTCCCAGCACCACTTATTGAATGTCTTTTTCTCAATGTATGTTCTTCACACCTTTGTCAAAAATGAGTTAACCATAGATACAGGGATTTGTGTCTGGATTCTCTATTCTGTTATGTTGGTCTATGTGTCTGTTTTTATATCAGTATCATGCTGTTTTGGTTACTATAGCTCTGTAGCATAATTTGAAGACCGATAAAATTCCTCCAGTTTTGTTTATTTTGCTCAGAATATCTGAATATTCTGGGTATTTTGTGGTTCCATATAAATTTTGCAATTGTTTTTCTGTTGCTGTGAAGAGTGTCATTGGTATTTTCATGGAGAGTGCATAAAATCTGTAAATTGCTTTGGGTAGTATGAACATTTTAACAATATTGGTTCTTCCAAACCACAAATAGGGATTATATTTCCATTTGCTGCTATCCTCCTCAATTTCTTTCATCAGCATTTTGTAATTTTTGTTGTAGAAGATCTTTCACTTCTTTGGTTGATTATTAAGTAGTGTGTTTCATTTGTACCTATTGTAAGTGGGATTACCCTCTTGGTTTCTTTTTCAGATTGTTCACTGTTGTCATATAGAAATGCTACTGATTTTTGTATGTTGATTTTGTATCCTTCAACTTTACTGAATTCGTTTATCAATTCTAATAGCTATTTTGGTAGAGTTTTTGGTTTTACCAAATATAAGGTTATATTATCTGCAAACAAGGATAATTTTACTTGTTCCCTTGCTATTTGGATTCCCTTTATTTACAGTTCTTGTCTGATTGCTCTAGCTAGGCCTTCCAATACTATACTGAATAACAATCATGAAAGTGGGTATCCTTGTTATGTTTCAAATATTAGAGGGAAACTTTTCAGTATTTCCCCATTCTGTGTGATGTTATCTGTGGGTCTGTCATATATGGTTTTTATTATGTTAAGGTATGTTCCATTATACCCAGTTTTTGAGAGTTTTTATTATAAAGAAATGTTGAATTTTACCAAATAATTTTTCATTATCAGTTGAAATGTTCACACAGTTATTGTATTGTATTCTATTGATATGATGTATTACATTGATTGTTTTTCAAATGTTGAATGCTGCTTTCATCCCTGAGACAAATCTCACTTAGTCATGATGAATGATCTTTTCAATGTATTGTTGAATTCAGTTTGCTAGTATTTTGTTCATTTTTGCATCAAAATTCATCAGGGATATTGGCCTGCTGTTTTCTTTATTTGATGTGCCTTTATCTGTTTTTGGTAACAGGGTAATACTGGCCTCATAGGATGAGTTCAGCAGTAGTCTCTCCTCTATTTTTTAAAATAGTTTGAGTAGGATTAATATTAGTTCTTTAAATGTTTGGTAGAATTTAGCAGTGAACCCATCAGATCCCAGGGTTTTCTTAAGTGAAAGACTTTTTATTATGGCTTTGATCTCATTATGTGCTATTGGTCTGTTCAGGTTTTGGGTTACTTCATGGTTCAATCTACATAGGTTGTATGTGTCTAGGATTTTATCCATTTTCTCTAGATTTTCCAATTTGTTAGCATACAGTTGCTGATAGTAGCCACTAAAGTTCCTTTGAATTTCTGCAGCATCAGTTGTAATGTCTCCTTTTTCATCTATGATTTTATTTATTTGGGGTTTCTTTCTTGTTTTTTTTTTTTTTTTTTTTTTTTTTTCATTAGTCTGGCTAAAGGTTTATCAATTTCATTTATCTTTTTTTAAAAATGAACTTTTCATTTTATTGATCTTTGTTATTATTTTCTTCATTTCAAATTCATTTATTTCTGCTTCCATTTTATTATTTATTTTCTTCCACTAATTTTGGTTTTGGTTTGCCCTTTCTTTTCTAGTTCTTTAAGATTGATTCATTAGGTTATTTATTTGAAAGGTTTGGCTTTGATATAGGCACTAATAGCTATAAATTTCACTCTTAATATTACTTTTGCTGTATCCCAAAAGTTTTGGTATATTTTATTACCATTATCACTTGTTTCAAGAATTTTCAATTTTTTTCTCAATTTCTTAAATTGACCCACTGGTCAGTCAGGAGCATATTGTTTAATTTTCATATTGTTTAATGTTTGTATCATTTTCAAAATTCCTCTTGTTGTTGATTTCTAGTTTTATTCCATTGTTGTCAGAGAAGATGCTTCACATTATTCAATTTTTGAATGTTTTAAGACTTGTTTTTTGACCTAAAATATGGACTTGTCTTGAGAATGGTCCATGTGCTGAGAAGAATGTGTGTTCTGCAACCATTGAGTGAAATGCTCTGTAAATATCTATTAGACACCAGGCACAGTGGCTCATGCCTATAATCCTAGCCCTTTGGGAGTGCTGAGGCAGACGGATCACTTGAGGCCAGGAGTTCAAGACCAGCCTGGCCAACATTGCAAAACCTGTCTCTACTAAAAAATACAAAACAAGAGAAAAAAGAAAAATTAACCAAGCATGGTGGCATGTACCTGTAATCTCAACTACTCAGGTGGCTGAGGCATGAGAATCACTTGAACCCGTGAAATGGAGGTTGCACTGAGATGAGGTTGTACCACTGAACTCCTTCCTGGGTGACAGAGAATCTGTCTCAAAAAAAAATCTAGTAGATACATTTGTTCTATAGTTTAAGACCAATGTTCCTTTTTAAAAATTTTCTCTCTAGGTCTGTCCAATGCTGAAAGTGGGGTGTTGAAATCTCCAACTATCATTATGTTGGAGTCAACCTCCCTCTTTAGCTTTAATAATATTTGCTTTATGCATCTGGGTGCTTTAAGATTGGGTGCATATATATTTATAATTATTATATTTTCTTGCTGTAATGACCCTTTATCATTATATAATGACCTTTGTTTCTTCTCATAGTTTATGTTTCTTGAAATCCACTTTGCCTCATATAAGAATAGCTACTCCTGCTTCTTTTTATTTTTCATTGCCATGGAATATCTTTTCCCATTCCTTTATTTTCAGTCTATGTATATTTTCATAGGTGAAACGTGTTTCTTCCTAGCAATGTATCATTGAATCTTGCTTTCTTTATCCATTCAGCCACGCCATGTCTTTGGATTAGAGAGTTTAGTACATTTACATTCAGTGTCATTATTGATCAGCAAAAACTTACTCCTCCCATCTTGTTATTTGTTTTCTAGTCTTCTCTTCCATCTTTCCTTCCTTTCTATCTTCCTTTTAGTAAAGGCGATTTTTCCTTGTGGTTTGATTTAGTTTCATGCTTTTTTATTTTTTGTGTATGCATTATTTATTTTTTGATTTGAGATTCCCATGAGGCTTGTAAATCCTATCTTATTTTCAACAGGTGGCAAGTTAAGCCTGATTGCATAAACAAGCAGGCAAAAAGGAAACTCTACATTTGACTTCATCTCCCTGCTTTTTAACATTTTATTGTTTCTCTTTATGTCTTATTGTGCTGTCTATGTCTTTAAAAATTGCTGTCTTTATTGGTTAAGGGTAACAGTGGTTAATAATTTAGTCTTTCTATTTGAGATAAGATTAGTTTGCACAGAATTGCATTTAAAATATTCTGTACTTTTCTGTGTGCTATTACCAGTGAGTTTTGTACCTTCAGATTATTTTTTACTGCTTGTTAACATCCTTTTCTTTCTAATTGAACTACTCTCTTAAGCCTTTGTTGTAGGACAGGTCTGCTACTGATGATAATCCTCAGCATTTGTTTGTCTGGAATGGTCTTTGTTTCTCCTTTATGCTTGAAGGACATTTTTGTCAGATATATCACTTTGGAGTAGACTTTTTTTTTTTTTCAGAACATTAATTATATTATGCCACTTTCTCTTGGCCTGCAAAGTTTCCACTGAGAATTCTGCTACCAGATGTATTGGAGCTCCATTATATGTTATTTGTTTCTTTTCTCTTGCACCTTTTAGGATTTTTTCTTTATCTTTGACCTTTGGGAGTTTGATTCTTAAATGTCTTGAAGTAGTCTTTTGGGGGTTAAATGTGCTTGGTGTTCTATAACCTTGTACTTGGATACTGTATCTTTCTCTAGGTTTCTCTAGACCAATTCTGCTATTATTTCTTAGAATAAACTTTCTACTTCAATCTCTTTCTCTACCTTCTCTTTAAAGCTAATAATTCTTAGATTTACCCTTATAAGGCTATTTTCTAGATATTGTAGATGTGTTTCATTGTCTTTTATTCATTTTTCCTTTGTCTCCTCTGATTGGTCTTTTCAAATAATCTGTCTTCAAGCTCACTAATTCTTTCTTCTGCTTGATCAATTCTGCTATTAACAGAAGTATGCATTCTTCCATATTTCAATTGAATTTTTCAACTCTAAAATGTTGGCTTCTTTTTAATTATTTCAACCTCTTTGTTAAATTCATCTGATAGAAATCTGTATTCCTTCTCTGGGTTATCTTGAATTTCTTGAATCTCCTTAGCACAGCTATTTTGAGTTCTCTGTCACATATCTGCTTCTCCAGGATTGGTCCCTGGTGTCTTAGTTAATTTGGTGACTTCATGTTTTCCTGGATGATACTGATACTTTTATATGTTATTCAGTATCTGGGCATTAAATACTTAGGTATTTATTGCAGTCTTCACAGTCTGGGCTTATTTGTGCCTATCTTTCCCGGGAAGACTTTCCAGGAATTCAAAGAGACTTAGGCCCCAAAACCAACAGCACTGCTGTTTTTGCACACTTGTAGAGTTACCACCTTGATGATCTTGGATAAGATCCAGAAAAATTCTCTGAATTACTGAGCAGAGATTTTGCTCTTTTCCATTACTTTCTCCCAAACAGTCTCTTCCTCTGTGCTGAGCCACCTGGAACTGGGCCACCACTGCATTTGGTCAGATCTAAAGCCACCACTGCACTGGTTCTCACCCAGGGCCAACTGTAATCAATACCTGGTTACCAACTATGTTCACTCAATTTTCTAGGGCTCTACAATCAGCAGTTGGTGACATCAGCAAAGTTTGTGTCCCTTCTTCCAGGGCGGTGAGTTCCCCCAGACCCTGAGTATGTACAGAGATGTTGTCTGAGAGTTGGGGATTAAAGTAAAAATCTTACAAATTTACCTGATGTTCTATTTTACTGTGGCTATGTTGGCACTCAGACCACAAGACAAACTTCTTCCTGTTCTGCCCCTCCCTTTCCACAGGCCTTTCCACAGGCAGAATAGCCTTTTTTTGTGGTCACTGCCATGAATTTCTTCCAGGCCAATACCAATGTTCACTTAAAGTCCTAGGAATCTTCAGTCACCTTGTGGTGAATTCTATCAGGCCTGGGACTCACCCTTCAGGGAAGTGGGATCCCCTCTGCCCCAAGCATGGCCAGTAATGTTGACCAAGAGTCTAGGTCTAGAACTGAGGACCCCAATACCCTGCTTGGTGCTCTACCTTACTGTGACCAAGCTGGTACCTAACGTTCAAGAAAGGGTCTCCTTTACATTTTCCCCTGCTTTTCGCAAACAAAAAGAATCTTTCACCATAGCCACCACAGCTGGGAATGTGCTGGCTGACAACTGAAGCCAGCACATCTCAGAGCCCAAGGCCTATACCATATTACCTAAGTATTGCTGTTCATTCATTTGGGCCCAAAGTCTTTGTAATCATCAGGAAATGAACCCTGCCAGAACTGAGTCTTTCTCTTAAAGGCAGTGGATTCCTTTTTGGCCCAGAGTGTGTCTACAAATGTTGCTGGGGAACTAGGTCTGGGAGTGGAGGCCTCATGATTCCACTGCCCTATACTACTGTGACTAAGCTGGTATCCAAGTACAAGACAAAGTCTTCTTAGTTATTTGCACTCCTCCCTTTTAGCAGAAGAAATGAGACAGTTTCATTGCTTCAAGCTGCACTGCCTGGGGTTGGGAGGAGGAGAGGCACAGGCACTCCTCTAGCCACCCTGGAAGATGCATCTCTAGGTCACATGCTACCCTAGCTCTGTGGCTCTGAGCCCAGCTCAGCACTAATAGTTGCCTAGGAATTGCAGTCCTTGTGTCCTAGATTGCTTTCAAGTTTAGGTAGGACCCCAGAGCACTCCAGCCTTTGGTGGTAAGGCTTACCAGAACTCAAGCTCCGATGCCTGGCATGAGAGATTCCTCCCTGGATAGTGCCAGCACAAATGCTCCTTTCATGGGCAGGTACCAGCTGGGTACAGCCTGGTTTTGCTTTCTGCTGTAATAGTACATCTTCACTGAGTTCAACGTAAAGTCCTCCAGTTCCTGCGCTCTCCCTCTTCCAAGGATGCAGATTCTCTGCTGCTAGGGAATGGGGAAGGAGTAGTATTGGCAATTCAAGACTGTCTCTCCTACTCCCTTTCAGTGCCTCTTTCAGTGATATGAAGTTAAAATCAGGTACTGTGATTGCTCACCTGATATTTGTTTCTTGTGTGTAGCTAGTTGCTAAAATTTGATGTCCCTGTAGGAGGAACAAATGGTGTAGGCTTCTATTCAGACATCTTGCTCTACCTCCCTGTTTTAAAATGTGTTTTTCCTGATAACAGAGGCGGGGCCACCATTGCCGAGACAGTTCTAACTACGCCCATATAAAAAGGACTACAGGGAAGAGCTCAGGGCAGCTGGGCAGAGCCCACAGCAGCTCAGCAAAGCCCCTGCGGGCAGGCAGTGGCTAGGCGTGCTGCTAGCTGGGCGGGTCAGACCTGAAAGAAAAATCAAAAAAGGCAGTAGTGCAACGGAAACTCATAAAGCTCCAACTTCCTGGGACAGAGACAGACAACAGGTGGATAAACCCACAAAAATAGGAAGAAACCAGCGCAAAAAGGATGAAAACTCCCAAAACCAGAACACCTCTCCTCCTAAAAGGGATCACAACTCCTCACCAGCAAGGGAACCAGACTGGATGGAGAAGGAGGGTGATGAAATGACAGAATCAGACTTCAGAAGGTGGGTAGTAAGAAACTACAATGAGCTAAAAGAACATGTTCTAACCGAACGCAAAGAAAAGAGGAACCTTGAAAAAAGATTGGACGAACTGCTGACGAGAATGGACAGCATAGAGAGGAGTATAAGTGAATTGATGGAGCTGAAAAACGCAACACGAGAACTTCGTGAAGCATGCACAAGCTTCAACAGCCGAATTGACCAAGCAGAAGAAAGGATATCAGAGGTCGAAGATCAACTCAATGAAATAAAAAGAGAAGGCAAGAACAGAGAAAAAAGCGCAAAAAGGAAAGAACAAAATCTTCAAGAAATGTGGGACTATGTGAAAAGACCTAATCTACGTCTGATAGGTGTACCTGAATGTGATGAAGAGAATGAATCCAAGCTGGAAAATACTCTTCAGGATATTATCCAGGAAAACTTCCCCAACCTAGCAAGGCAGACCAATATTCAAATCCAGGAAATACAGAGAACACCACAAAGATATTCCTCAAGAAGAGCAACCCCAAGGCACATAATCGTCAGATTCACCAGGGTTGAAATGAAAGAGAAAATGCTAAGGGCAGCCAGAGAGAAAGGTCGGGTTACCCACAAAGGGAAGCCCATTAGACTCACAGCAGATCTCTCAGCAGAAACCCTACAAGCCAGAAGAGATTGGGGGCCAATATTCAACATTCTTAAAGAAAAGAACTTTCAACCCAGAATCTCCTATCCAGCCAAACTAAGCTTCATAAGTGAAGGAAAAATAAAATCCTTTGTGAACAAGCAAGCACTCAGAGATTTCATCACCACCAAACCTGCTCTACAAGAACTCCTGAGAGAGGCTCTACACATATAAAGGAACAAACAGTACCAGCCACTCCAAAAACACACCAAATGGTAAAAGAGCATCAACACAATCAAGAATCTGCATCAACTAACCAACAAAACAGCCAGGTAGCATCAAAATGACAGTATCAAATTCACACATAACAATACTATCCCTAAATGTCAATGGACTAAATGCCCCAATCAAAAGACACAGACTGGCAAATTGGATAAAAAGCCAAAACCCATCAGTGTGCTGTATCCAGGAAACCCATCTTACATGCAAGGATACACAAAGGCTCAAAATAAAGGGATGGAGGAAGATCTACCAAGCAAATGGAGAGCAAAAAAAAGGCAGGAGTTGCAATTCTCATCTCTGATAAAATAGACTTTAAAGCAACAAAGATCAAAAGAGACAAAGGACATTACATAATGGTAAAAGGATCACTGCAACAAGAAGAGCTAACGATCCTAAATATATACGCACCCAATACAGGAGCACCCAGATACATAAGGCAAGTCCTTAATGACTTACAAAGAGAGTTAGACTCCCACACAATAATAGTGGGAGACTTTAACACCCCATTGTCAATATTAGATAGATCAACCAGACAGAAAATCAACAAGGATATCCAGGACCTGAATACAGACCTGGAACAAGCAAACCTAATAGACATTTACAGAACTCTCCACCCCAAATCCACAGAATATACATTCTTCTCAGCACCACATCACACCTACTCTAAAATTGACCACATAATTGGCAATAAATCACTACTCAGCAAATGCAAAAGAACAGAAATCATAACAAACAGTCTCTCAGACCACAGTGCAATCGAGTTAGAACTCAGAATGCAGAAACTAACTCAGAACCGCACAGAATGACCCTCCTTTAGGAGATATAAATGACAAGGATGGTGCCCTGTGATCGCCCCTCTACCATTTTTCTTATTTTTTTTTCTTTAATAATACAAGGAAAGAATTTCTATTTGATAAAGAAAAATCACTCTGTAGTTAACTAGAGAAAATAGGAAGCATTCATCTTTACATAGGGAGATTTCCTTACCAATAGCTTCAAATCTTACAGTCTTAAGGTTTTAATCTGAAAACACTTCTTCCCTGAACAATTAGTTATACCAATGCACCTTCTTAACTGGAAGCTTGCCTTTGCAGAATATGGCTTGCATTTCAGCCCTCTATTCACAAAAAGTGATCTTTTGGCCTTACCCCTTTCCTTGCCACCTCCATCCACAACTACAATATTTGTACTCTTGATTAGCCCCATCACCACTACTGCCACCAGCAGCAGCACTAGCTTACAGAAAGCAACTTAAGCTATAACTCTTCTGATATATGTCTTAGAATCACACATAAGAGTAATGGTTTTCCTGAGTCATTATTCATCAAAGAGATACATTTTCTTGACCTTTTTTTTTAGGCTTTTAGCATTTACATTTTATTCTTTTTTTATATTAAACAGTAACCTCAAAGTTATGTGGTCAACTACGGCGAGCCCATGTGGGTCTTGAAAGCCGAAGGTGACTTTACCACCTACCTGTTATGTAGTATTTAAATAATAGTTTTTTAAAAATATTTTAAAATATATTTTTGTATCTCTATGTCATCAATAACCCATTAAACTGTGTGGTCTGATAAGGTGATGTACTGTGGGTTCTGAGAGCTCAGAGGTGCACTTACCAGTGTCTGCCTGTTCTGTCCTCTTTAAATAACAGTGCACCTTACCCTTGGGTCAGACCAATGAACAGTGTCCTAGACAATCTTTACAGTCCTAGGTTTCTTAAGAGACATCGACCATAGAGGAAGTAATATTTTCTTAGCAAACTTTCTAAGAAGTCAGTCACATAGAGGTGTAAATGACTGGGATGGCTCCATGTGGTAGCCCACCATTTCATTTATTACCACCCTATTTCAGTGAGAGGAAAAAAGTGGTTTATTTTAACAAAATATAACAAATTTTAAAACACATGTATGGCATGTACACTTGAGTTTTAGAGATTTCTTCACTGACTGATAAATATTGTTCAGCCCAAAATGTTTTAGACCTAGTAATCATGATTCCCCAAATATGATTCTATCTAATAAACAAATGAACAATAATCTTACATTCCCAGGCTTTTTACATTATTTTGACTATTAAAAACCAGCATTGTTTCCATTCTCTCCTTTTCTTGTACCCATCCACCCCCACAGGAATCAATATTCTCAACTGATCCCACAGGCCTCCTTCTGTGAGCTAATTGAAACATAAGTTCGATGTCAACTATCCAGATAGCCATATATATATATATATATATATATATATATATATATATCAGGCTAGATGTATTATCCTTCTAAGAAAATGCTGTCCCAAGAAAATACAATGAGAATAAAAAATCCAACCCACATATATTAGTTGAAAATTTTAAGTAGGTACATGAAGACAATCCTAAGGGGGGGGGGGAACAAGCTGGAGGCATCACACTACCAGACTTCAAACTATATTATAAGATTAACAGTAATCAAAACAGCATGGTATTGGTACCAAAACAGAGATATAGACCAATGGAACAGAACAGAGGGCTCAGAAAGAATGCCGCACAATTACAACCATCTGATCTTTGACAAATCTGACAAAAACAAGCAATGGGGAAAGGATTCCCTATTTAATAAATAGATTTGGGAAAACTGGCTAGCCACATGCAGAAAGCTGAAACTGGATCCCTTCCTTACACCTTATACAAAAATTAACTCCAGTTGGATTAAAGATTTATACATGAGGCTTAACACCATAAAAACTCTAGAAGAAAACCTAGACAATACCATTCAGGACATAGGCATGGGCAACCGCTTCATAAGTAAAACACCAAAAGCAATGGCAACAAAAGCCAAAATAGACAAATGGGATCTAATTAAACTTAAGAGCTTCTGCACAGCAAAAGAAACTATCAATAGAGTGAAGTAGCAACCAACAGAATGGTAAAAAAAATTTTCAATCTACCCATCTGAAAAAGGGCTAATATCCAGAATCTACAAAGAACTAAAGCATATTTACAAGAAAAAAAACAAACAAACCCATTCAAAAGTGGGTGAAGGATATTAACAGGCACTTTTCAAAAGAAGACATTTATGCAGTCAATGAACATATAAAAAAAGCTCATCCTCACTGATCATTAGAGAAATGCAAATCAAAACCACATTGAGATATCACCTCCCACCAGTTAGAATGTGATCATTAAAAAAGTCAGGAGACAGATGCTGGAGAGGATGTGGAGAAATAGGAACACTTTTACACTGTTGGTAGGAGTGTAAATTAATTCAACCATTGTGGAAGACAGTGTGGTGATTCCTCAAGGATCTAGAAATAGAAATACCATTTGACCCAGCAATCCCATTACTGGGTATATACCCAAAGGATTATAAATCATTCTATTATAAATCATTTAATAAGCAGGTATGTTTATTGCGGCCCTGTTCACAATAGCAAAGACTTGGAACTAACCCAAATGCCCATCAGTGATAGACTGGATAAAGAAAATATGGCACAGGTACCCCAGAACTTAAAGTAAAATTAAAAAAAAAACAAAATCCTTCAGGATGTCAGCCTTAGGACTTTCTTTATTATTTCTTATAGGGTAGATTTACTTATTATCTGTTGTTTTTTTTTTTTTTTTAATCTAAGAATGTCTTAATTTCTTCTTCAGTTTTGAAGGATAGTTTTGCCAGTTACAGAACTGCTGATCAACTATATTTTTCTTTCTGCACTTTGAATTGCTCATCATTTCCTTTTGGCCTCCATGATTTCTTATTAGAAATCAACTATTGTATTTAGGATCTACTGTGCATGATAAGTCACTTCTTCTATTTTATTGCTTTCAAGATTGTCTTTTGCATTGGCTTTTGACAGTTTGATTATGATGTATTTAGTTTGGATCCCTTTGAGTTTATCCTGCTTGAAGTTTGTTAAACTTCATAAATGTGCATAATATTATTTTTCATCAAATTCAGGATGTTTTTGGTCATTATTTCTTTGACTATGTTTTCTAGTTTTTTCTCTCCCTCTTTACCTTTTGGTACTCGCATTGTATGTTACAAATTATGGTGTCCCACAGGTCTGAAGTTCTCTCCTCTATTCTTTATTATTTTTGTTTGTGTTCATCTGAATGGAATATCTCAGTTGATCTCTCAAGTTTGTTGATTCTTCTGCATGCTCAAATATGCCATTGAGCTGTATTATTGAATTTTTTAATTTCTGTTATTGTACTTTTCAACTCAAGAATTTCTATTTTATTCTTTTTCATAATTTCTATCTCTTTACTAATTTCTCAATTTGATAAGACATCATTTTCATGCATTCATTTAATTATTTGGGCATGGTTTCTTTCATTTCTTTGAAAATATTTATAATAGCTGTTTTAAAATTATTGTCTAATAAGTGCAAAATCTAGCCTTAATTTCTTATACATAGGTCATACTTTCTCATTTATTTGCTTGTCTTGTATTTTATATTGTTGAAAACTGGATGTTATAAATAATATAATATGACAACTTTGAAAATCATATTCTCTCCCTTGGCTAGGATTTTTTGCTGTTGCTGTTTGTTGCAGTTATTACTTTTTGCTTGTTTAGCAACTTTTGTGAACATTTCCCCAATACCACTTCAAAAAAAAAAAAAAAAAAAAAAAAAGAAGAAGTAGAAGAGAGAATGCTTCCCAACTAATTCTGTGAGACCGCTATTACATTGACACTAAAATCAAACCAAATTATCGTAAGAACAGAAATCCAGAAATCTAAAGACTAATATCCTCTTATGAATGTAGACATAAAGTCCTAAACAAAATACAAACTGAATGTAGCAAAATATTTAAAAATTACATACCATGACCAGATAAGATTTATCACAAGAATGCAATGTGTATTTGTATATCGGAACATCACATTGTATGCCCTATATATATAATTTAGATATATATAATTTTTAAAAGAAGAGTAGGTAAAAATAAAATATAACCCTCCCAACTTACTCATTCTATAACAGAAAACATTCATGTCAGCCCTCCTTACACCATCCAGGAATAGAATGCATAGATTTGCCTTGGGGTGCCAGTGCTCAGTGCTTTAATGGGGACTAGTCATTTATCTTGCTGTAGTGGGTTTATATTAAGCATCAGAATGCAAATGTTTTCTTAAATTTCAGTGGAAGATAATTCTGTGTGTATGTTACCTGCTAAAACAGGCGTCCCCAAACTACGGCCCACAGGCCGCCTGCTGCCCCCTGAGGCCATTTATCCGGCCCCCCCACCACACTTCAGGAAGGGGCACCTCTTTCATTGGTGGTCAGTGAGAGGAGCACAGTATTTGGCGGCCCTCCAACGGTCTGAGGGACAGTGAACTGGCCCTCTGTGTAAAAAGTCTGGGGACGCCTGTGCTAAAATATTTCCAAATCATAGAAAGTCTAAGTTGGTGTGCACGTGTCCTTGTAGTAGAATGATTTATAATCCTTTGGATATATACCCAGTAATGGGATTGCTGGGTCAAATGGGATTTCTATTTTTAGGTCCTTGAGGAATCGCCACACTGTCTTCCACAATGGTTGAATTAATTTACATTCCCACCAACAGTGTAAAAGTGTTCCTATTTCTCCACATCCTCTCCAGCATCTGTTGTTTCCCGATTTTTTAATGATCGCCATTCTAACTGGTGTGAGATGGTATCTCAATGAGTTCACGTCCTTTATAGGGACATGGATGAACCTGGAAACCATCATTCTCAGCAAACTGACACAAGAGCAGAAAATCAAACACCATATATTCTCGCTCATAGGCGGGTGTTGAACAATGAGAACACATGGACACAGGGAGGGGAGCACTACACACGGCGGTCCGTTGGGGGGAAATGGGGGAGGGGCGGGGGGTGGGGAGGTGGGAAGAGATAGCATGGGGAGAAATGACAGATACAGGTGAGGGGACGGAAGACAGCAAAGCACACTGCCATGTGTGTACCTATGCAACAATCTTGCATGTTCATCACATGTACCCCAAAACCTAAAATGCAATAAAAAAAAAAAAAAAAAAGAATAAAGCATATAAATAATATTGATAAAAAAAAAAAAAAAAAAAAAAAAAAAAAAAAAAGAAAGTCTAAGTTGGTCGCTATAGGAAGTGTTATAGGTGCCTTGGATATCAAAACCTATCATAACTCATCACACTCATAAATAACCAATCCAAATAGAGTTTATTGAATATATTATAAAATCACAGAAGAAAAGGGCTATTGATCCAGCTGGTATCTCTGTCAGACCTCTGTAATTGAATGATTCTAACTCAAGATGTCTCAGTGTCTTTTTTTACCAAGTTTGAACGTCCACAGTAAGACACCCAATTGATTCCCCTTGTTCAGAATCCAGTGCCTGTCAATAAAACACAATTTAAAGCAATTTAGCATCATACCTATTGGTAGTCTTGCCCTGAGTGCAATGACCATTAGCACATGTATGGGGCTTGAAGACAGCTCTGGTGTAGGCCTTCCCAGTCTAATGGTACCTAAAGGGTTCCCTTGAGACCCTGGAATTTTGCTCCCTCAGGCTTTGCTCCAAAAACTGAGGAGGCTATCCAAAAGAGGGTCAGTTAGCTTAACCCAAGGGCTTTATTAAAAGATTAAAAGATGGACAGGCATGGTGGCTTATGCCTGCAATCCCAGCACTTTGGGAGGCTGAGGCAGGCAGATCACCTGAGGTCAGGAGCTCGAGATCACCTTGACCAAAGTGGTGAAACCTCGTCTCTACTTAATACAAAATATAAGCTGGGCATGGTGGTGGGTACCTGTAATCCCAGCTACTAGGAAGGCTGAGGCAGAAGAATTCCTTGAACCCAGGAGGTAGAGGTTGCAGTGAGCGGAGATTGTACCACTGCACTCCGCCTTGGGAGATAGTACACGACTTCTTCTCAAAAAAAAAAAAAAAAAAAAAAAAAAAAAAAAAAAAAAAAAAAGAAAAGAAAGAAAGAAAAAAAGATTAAAAGATTACAGCACAAGTAGACTTTGGTTACGGAGACTTGATCCTCAGTGACCACATGACTTTAGGTGGTGCTAGAGAAAAGAAAAGTCTATCAAGAGGAAAAAAAAAAAAAAAGAAGAAGAATTGTGATGGCCATCACATATTGGTGAAAATGTAACTCTTCAAACTGTCTGCTCTCAGAGTGGCATTTAAGACACCCGTTTCCTTGCAAATCTTCAGAAATTTGCAGTATTGCCACATATACACACACCACAGTCATTATATCTTACTCAGAATTATCTTCTTACTTATAAGGTCTGTTTTACATATTTCAAACCTTTCAATTCCCATGATTCCAGTGAAATTTACGCCTCATTGTACCCCAAAGTTGAACTGAGAGTGATCTCTTTATAGTAACATAGCCGTCTAATATGCAGTGTAGCCTACAATAGAAACTGGCTACTCTCAGTCTATTTCCTTTCCTTCTCCATAGTACTGATCTCATGCCCTTCTTTACATATCCCTAGCAAGATCTCAAGATATTTTTATCTCTGAGCCATAAGAGCATTTATTGCTTTATTTCCCTTGAATTGTGTGCTAACTGATGTGTTTCTATTAACTGGTGACTGCATCAATGAGAGAAACTTAAGCACATGACCTTGGTTTGTCCAATTATATTGTAACTCAAGTGCCTTCTTATTTTACTATCTGCATTACTTCCCCTTGAGATAGTATGAGTGCCAGGTATCCCAGATTACATTAGCCCTGCTTGTATTTGAGGATACTAGAGAGGAGCCTCTCCAGCCTTGGAAGAGGACTGTTCCAAAGAGAACAGGTAAGAGTTAGGGAAGGATGTGCACTTTTGCTATGCTTAGAGAGAAGATTGAAATATAATGGTGACGATTTACAGACTTCTAAATGGTACTTTTTTGTCATAATTTTAGTTAAAATCCCAAAGCTGAAGATAGTAAGACTGGACTACCTCTCTACACTCATCTTCTTTAAAAAGCATCAAGCAGCTGTTAGAAACCCACTCCAAGGCGTTCTAACAGATATTGTAACTGCTTTTGTAAACCTAACCCCACTCCCACTCCAGCTGAGCTGCATGGAAGAAATATGTTAAATTAAATTAATTCATATAGGTAGTGAGTAGTGGAGGAGATTAGGGTTTTTTTTTCTCTACAGTCTTCATATTGCCCTGGGCCAAGAGATCAGAGAAATGGAAAGAAAAAATTTGTAGGTAATAAAAGCATAGGCCCTGCATCTGATTCTCAGAGGTAGGGATAGTGAGGTCTCATGACCCCAGAATGGAAATGGCTATGGGGTATGTGTCTAAGCTATGACCACAAGAAACCTTATAAAATACTAGTATTCCAAACTAGAATAGAAACAATAGAAAGACTACCATGTCCCAAGCAGACAGTGGACAACAGCTCTCTGCTGGATCCTATAAATCACCAAATAGAGATAGTAGCAACAAGACAGTGGCGATTTGTGTGAACTAATAGTCAAAAATCAGATGGCTCCACCTTTCTCTCTCCCTAGTGCCTTGGTATTGTATAAGACCTCACTTGAAAGAATGCCAGTTACTCAAACTGATTCTTGGGTGGGTGTAGACCTTAATAAAGACAACAACATTTTTATTGGGAGTAATAAGAAGGAGAATGTTATAGGAGGAGCTTCAGACACATTTTGAGCACTATCTGGAGATCTAGTGGGGCTGAGAAAGATAATATACTAGGGTCTAAGGATTCTCTGAAAAAGAATTATATAAGCAGAATCAAGATAAACAAGTTTGATTCAATAGAAACAGACCAGCATTTGAAAATGGAAGGGATGTAAATTTTTCAGTATAGCATGTTATATATCAGATTGAATTTTATTCCCAGCCTGGGAGACCTACATCTGAATTCCTTAGCAAAGAGGTTGCAGTAAACAGAGTGAATCACCATAAGATATGCAAGCCAAAGAATTAGCAGCATTGGTGCCAAGAGCTTTGGCAGTAATATGATGTATTACCTTTTATGCAGAATAAGTACTCTAAGTACAAGCATCTGCAGCAGTCTCAAAGAGGGATTCAGCATCTGTGATGTTGCTTTGCTCCAACAAAGAGTTTAGGCATTGGTGTTCTCAGTGAGATCATCAGCATCCTGAAGCCATCTGTAGAGAGCAGTAGGAAAAGACATCTTTAAGTAGATAGTGATAGAGATTTACTGAAATCTTTTATAAAGATATTGCTGCAAAAGCTACAAGCTGGGTAAATTAAGATCCTATTTGTGGCCAGGTGTGGTGGCTCATGCCTGTAATCCCAGCACTTTGAGAGGCCAAGGCAGGCAAATCACAAGGTCTGAAGTTTGAGACCATCCTGGCTAACACAGTGAAAATCCATCTCTATTCAAAATACAAAATATTAGCCAGGCCTGGTGGCACATGCCTGTGGTCCCAGCTACTCAGTAGGCTGAGACAAGAGAATTGCTTGAACCTGGGAGGCAGAGGTTGCAGTGAGCAGAGATCACACCACTGCATTCCATTCTGGAAGATGGAGGGAGACTCAGTCTCCAAAAAAAAAAAAAAAAAGATCCTATTTTGCTAATCCAAGTACATTTCAAATACATTTCACCATCCTAGTCAAGGCAAGCAAGAAATAGGGGCAGATGACAAAATGGCTACTGAATGGGCAATTGCAATGAAGCAGATCAAGAAAGAGAAATAGACTTTGTAGTAGCAGAAAGAACAAGAAGTGGATAACTAGATGTAGTAAAACTGTATATAAGATTCTAAAGTTAACTGCAGAATTCCATCAGATTTATATATGGGATTTGTTGTGTGTCTAGTTCCCCAACCCCCATCAACATAAACCTCAGCTCCACTGTTTATGGCAAGATCATGTGGAGATACAGACTAGTTTTGTGGGATAACCATCAGTATCTTATCTCCCTACACTGCCTCTGTTTAATAGGAACATAGAGTTAAGAGGTAAAGAAAGCCAATTAATCAATAAGCATCAATGGTGTAAGGTATGACAATATCAGAGCAAAGGAATACTGGGAAACCTAAAGAAGAGTAAAAATAGATTTAACTAAGGGGCAATTTAATCACTCCTATGAGGAATGAAGAGACCAATAAAACAACCTACTTTTTTAACATTACGATTTTTTATATTTTTATCTTAAGCTAAATGTAAAGGTAGAAAATACACAAGGATTCCCACTTCAGAGTCTGTGTACAAAGATTGACTTTGCTCATTGTTTAAGGTGGTAGTACCTTCAGTTCCACAGGCCAAAAATTTAGTAGAAATAATGTTACTGAAATATCTGAAACCTGCCAACACTGCCAACATGACTGATTAAAAAAAGTCTCAAGTTACAGGACTTTCATTGTCAAGCACTGTCTTCATTGGCATTATTACTGTATTGGCTGATGACACATAGATATGGAATATTTCTTTTTCAAATTAAAAATTGGGACAGATGGTCTGTCAAGATTTTCTTTTCTGATTTGGTAATGAACATTCTTACCAATGAATAAAATAAATTATATTTAGTCAAACATTCATATTTCCTTTATTTAAAATAAAATAGAAAAACTTGGAAACATTCCAGAAATAGCTGCATGTATTTTTTTTATTACTTGTACAATTAATATGCTGATAACTATTTCAGCAGTACTTCAGCTAGCATCCTAGGATTTCCCAAGCCTTTGCCCTTCCATGCTATGTGACCTGCCACCAAACTCAAGTATTTATTTTGTTTATAGCTGCTGAGTTCTGTAATAGAAAGTTGGCTCCACTACAATGTATGTCATTCAATTTCAACTCGGCCTTCAATACTGCTTGGCAATTCCTTATTCATCCCTATGTTGATGCCTCTCAGCAGCTGTTAAAAAATGTTTTATTTTATATAAGTTCTCAATCTGCAAATGAGAGAAAACCAAAAGAAGATAACAGAATAATTATTTTTTAAAAGTCTGATTCATGAACACTTACCTAAAATAGAATTTAAAACTTCAAGTTAAAAAAGGAAATTAAAGGCTGGGCGCGGTGGCTCAAGCTTGTAATCCCAGCACTTTGGGAGGCCGAGGCGGGTGGATCACGAGGTCGAGAGATCGAGACCATCCTGGTCAACATGGTGAAACCCCGTCTCTACTAAAAATACAAAAAATTAGCTGGGCATGGTGGTGCGTGCCTGTAATCCCAGCTACTCAGGAGGCTGAGGCAAGAGAATTGCCTGAACCCAGGAGGCGGAGGTTGTGGTGAGCCGGGATCGTGCCATTGCACTCCAGCCTGGATAACAAGAGTGAAACTCCGTCTCAAAAAAAAAAAAAAAAAAAAAAAAGGAAATTAACCTAGGCAAATCAACCAACACAGGGGCACATTCTAGTAAAATTACTGGACTTCAAAGGAAAAAAAAATCAATAAAAGGAGCAAAACAACTAATAAAAGAGAGAGATAAAACAAGATTATCAGATTTTGACAACAAATCTTTATGTCAGCAGAAAATGGGATAGCATATTTAACATGCCCAAGGAAAGAAAATATGAGCCAAAGATTTTATGACCAACTTGAGTTCAAGTAAAAATGCCAACACAGGTTTATCAACATCTGAGCTCAGGAAATATTGTTCCTACAAGTTCTTCCTGATTTTACAGAATGAACTTCTAGTAACCAAAACAACTGGTGAAATATCACCAACCTAATTAATGATTGATGATATTAATCATTACTGGCAGCTAACATAAGAGAAAAGAGAGACAAACAAAATTTTGTACCTCCAAAGAGAACACACCACTATGAAGTCAAGAGGAAAAAATCAACTCAAATTTAATTCAGCCTATAAAACCAACTACCAATTTACAGGAAGTACAGGACAAAGTAACTTATTAAACTGCAACTGGAGACTCCTTCAAGCAAAGTCAAGACTATAAGAAACTCTTAGAGGAAAAGAGACAATATTTCTTCAATAAATTATAAGGAAAAACATGAAGGCAGTCCCTAGATTAAAAAAAGACTTAGCAAGATATGAAGCATAACTAACCTAGTGCTTAGGCATGAACATGTGATTACCGTAAAGGTCAGGACTGTTACTACTTTTAAAAAGTGGGAAGGGGCTGTGATTAAGATGGATGGGTGGCAAAATTCTATTTTTTTAACACAGTTGTGGTTACAAGGGTGTTTGGTTTGTTTTATATAGTTTTCTATATCTGTTAGATTTTATAGTAAAAAGTATTTTTCGGCAAATACATCCCATAAAAACCAAAACAATCCTGACGAATAAACAACTAATCCTTCAAAGCAAAGACATAGATGTACATCCATAAGAAACAATGGACACAGAACCATGACCTTCTCAAAGAGTCAAAGCAAGGAACCTGTAACTAACTGATATGGTTTGGCTCTGTGTCCCCATAGAAGACTCATGTCGAATTGTATCCCCAAGTGTTGGGGAGGGGCCTTATGGGAGGAGATTGGATCATGGGGGTGGATTTCCCACTCGTTCTTCTCATGATAGTGAGTGAGTTCTTATGAGATCTGATGGTTTAAAAATGTGTGGCACTTTCCTTTCCACACTCTCTCTCTCCTGCTCTGCCATGGTAAGACTTGCTTGCTTCCCCTTTGCCTTCTACCATGACTGTAAGTTTCCTGAGGCCTCCCAGTCATGCTTCCCATTAAGCTTGCAGAACTGTGAGTCAATTAAACCTCTTTTCTTCATAAGTTACCCACTCTCAGGTAGTTCTTTATAGCAGTGTGAGAATGGACTAACACACTGAACCTAATGAGATGGCAATATATAAGCTCTCTAACAAAGAATTTAAAACACCAGTTATAAGAAAATTCATTATCTCCATGATAACACAGGAAATCAATTCAGAAATTTATCAGAGAAATTTAACAAAGATATTGAAATAATTTTTAAAAAATCTTGGAGTTGAGAAATACATTTGCTGAACTCAAATACTCACTAGAGACTTTCAACAGCAGAATAGATCATAATAGTGCAGAATAGAGCAGAGGAAATGATTAGTGAGCTCAAATACAGGCTATTTGAAAATACACAGTCAGAAGAGAAGAAAAATGAAAAGCTACAAAGATTGCCTACAAGCTATAGAAAAATACCTCAAATGACAAAGTGTAAGAACCATTGGTGCTCAAGAGCATTAAGCAAGAGTAGAGGTAGAAAGCTTATTCAAAGAAATAATTGCTTAAAACCTTCTAAAACTTGAGAAAGAAATGAATATCCAGAGAGAATTCTAAAAGCAGCAAGCAAAAGAGGCAGATAACATATAAAAGAGTTTCAGTTCTTCTGGCAACAGACTTATCAACAAACCGTGCAGGCCAGGAGGGAGTGGAACAATATTTTCAAAATGCTGAAAGAATTTTAGCCAAGATGGCTGACTATATGTAGCCAGAAGGAATATCTGCCACTGAGAGATTGGGGTACCAGGAAAACTGGCACACTTCAAGCAGATCTTCAGTTTCAAGGCACTGAAAATGGATGGAGGGAGGACACAGATGCTAAACTGAAAGGGGAGAAAGCTGGGAATCCTACATGGAGCTACCAAGCATGGGAACTCATTTCGGGCCACCAGCAACTCCTGAGGAAGAAATGAACTGAACAGGCAAGAAGTGGTCTCCTCTTGCCATGGACCTCCAGAATCCTGGCAACAGGAGACTCCACAACCCACCTGAACACTTGATCTGGCAGGGAAAGCTATTTGGAAAGGTGGTAGCATCAGGATTCCAGACTGTGCAGAGCCCAGAGGGTTTGGTGCAAGAACATCTGCAATAGAGAATGGCCAGGAATGCCCATTCCCTAAGGCTTGTCATGCTCCTCCAGGAGACTTTAGACTTGAGGTGACAAAAGAACCTGGACAGAGCAGGGAAGTCTTGCCTGTGAGATGGGGCCAACCTGATCTGAATGCTTCCTGTCTCCTGACCTCTTCCAGGGCCCCAGCCTGGCTGCATCCACTTGCAGTACAGACTTGGATGCACAAGGGTGCTTCCCAAAGGCTTCTTCACTGGAAGACTGTACTTGACTGTCAGAGACCTCCAGCAGAGTGACCCCTGCTGATGTGCACCAACACATTCACACCCTCCCCAACTGCAACCTCTTCCATTTGGCTTTGCCAGCATGTACTCATGCATGGCCACACCCCCACCACTTTGTCGGTGCACACCTGCAGGCATAACTTACCTCCCTTTCCCCACTGGCACATGTGTGCATGCACACCCTGCTGCACCACTGTTGTTGGCATGTGTGCATCCTCCTACCTCCCCCTGCAGCACCATCACTGACATGGTGAATGAGGGAGCAAAGACTAGCAGCCCCATGCCCACCAGCACCCTGCCTCTGCCACAACCACAACTGGTGTGAATGCGAGCATGAATATCAGCAACCCCACATCTGCCAGCACTCTATCCTTGTCTCACTGCCAGCATAAGCACAAACAGTAACACCACAGCCCCGCTTCTGCCAGTATCCCACCCCAGCCAACATGTATGCACCTGATTGTGTTGCCACCACTGCTGGCACATGTAAGCAAGCATGGATCCTGCTGTCACCACCCCAATGAAGATGTTACTGGCTTTGGCCAGTAACAGCATTGGAATGTTGTGACCAGCAGACCAGAAACAACTTGGCTCCCTCCAGCACAGGTTTCTAACCTTGAGGGGCCAGAGAACAGAGCAGGGAGCATGATGTCACCCCCAGAGTTAGAACACACATCCTAAAAGTGCTGAGCTGAGCCTTGGCCCTCTAAACTATTCCAGAAATGAAGCCAGTCAACTAAACTTACCTTACACCACATTCAATCTCCCAAAATAAAAACCCCATGAAAAGGATAACAACTTCAAAGATTGAAGGAACATCAGCCCACAAAGATGAGAGCAAACCAGCACAAGATCTCTGGCAACTCAAAAAGTCAGAGTGTCTTCTCACCTTCAAGTGAACACACTAGTTTCCCAACAATGGTACTTAACCAGGCCAAAATGGTTAAAATGACAGGCACAGAATTCAGAATATGGATAGGAATGAAGATCATTGAGATTGAGAGAAAGTCAGACCCAATCCAAGGAATTTAAGGAATACAATAAAATGATACACGAGATGAAAGATGAAATGGCCATTTTAAGAAAGAACCAATCTGACAGCCAAAAAACTCACTTCAAATTTTGTAATAGACTCACAAGTATTAACAGCAGAATTGACCAAGCTGAGGAAGGAATCTCACAGCTTAAAGACCAGTTCTCTGAAATAACTGAGTCAGGCAAGAATAAATAAGAATGAACAAAGCCAGAAAACAAATCTATGACACATTGGTATCTCTGAAAGAGAGGAAGAGAAAGCAGACAGCTCAGAAAACATATTTGAGGATAGCATTCCATAAAAAGTTTCCCAACCTCACTAGAGAGGTCTATATTCAAATTCAGGGAATGCAGAGAACTGCTGCAAGATACTATAAAAATGATCACCCACAAGACTCATTGTCATCAAATTCTCCAAGGTCAAAATGAAAGAAAAAATGTTAAAGGCAGCAAGAGAGAAAGAGAACTTGATCAAGCTAACAGGGGACCTTTCAACAGAAACTCTGTAAGCCACAAGACATTGGGGACCAATATTCAGCATTCTTAAAGAAAAGAAATTCCAACCAAGAATTTCATATTCAGCTAAACTAAACTTTATAGGCAAAGGACAAATAAGATCCTTTTCAGACCAAAAAATGCTAAGGGAATTCATTACCACCAGATCTGCCTTTTTAAGAGGTCCTTAAGGGAGTGATAAATATGGAAAAGAAAGACTGTTACCAGACAACACAGAAACACACTTAAGTACATAGTCCATTTACACTATAAAGCAACCACACAATCAATACTTCATAATAACCAGCTAAAAACAGGATGACAGGATCAAATCTGCACATATCAATATTAACCTTGAATGTAAACAGGCTAAATGCACCCATTAAAAAGCACACAATAGCAGGTTGGATAAAGAAGCAAGACCCAGCTGTATGCTGTCTTCAAGAAACCCATCTCACATTCAATGACACAAATAGTCTCAAAGTAAAGAGATGGAGAAAACTCTACCAAGCAAACAGAAAAAGGAAAGCAGGTATTGCTATTTTAATTTCAGACAAAAGAGATTTTAAAGCAACAATGATAAAAAAAAAGGGAGGGGGCAAAGAAGAGCATTACATAACAGTAAAGGGTTCAATTCAACAAGAAGACCTAACATCTTAAAGATACATGCACTCAACAACACAGGAGCACCTAGCTTTATAAAACAAATTCTTAGAGATCTATGAAGATACTTAGATAACCACACAATAGTAGCAGGAGACTTCAAAACCGCACTGACAGTGTAAGACACATCATCACAGCAGAAAACTAACAAAGAAATTTGGGCCCCAAACTCAACACATGACCAAATGGACCTGGTAGACATCTGCAGAACTGTCCACCTGAAAACAAGAGCATATACATTTTTCTCATCTGCACACATGGCACATACTCAAAAACTGACCACACAATCAGCCATAAAACAATCCTCAAAATTAAAAAAAAAAAAAAAAAAAAAAAAAAAAAACTTTAATCATACCTATTGCACTTTTGGACCACAATGCAAAGTAAATAGAAATCAATACTAAGAAAACTGCACAGAGGCCGGGCGCGGTGGCTCACGCCTGTAATCCCAACACTTTGGGAGGCCGAGGCGGGTGGATCATGAGGTCAAGAGATCGAGACCATCCTGGTCAACATGGTGAAACCCCGTCTCTACTAAAAATACAAAAAATTAGCTGGGCATGGTGGCGCGTGCCTGTAGTCCCAGCTACTCAGGAGACTGAGGCAGGAGAATTGCCTGAACCCAGGAGGCGGAGGTTGTGGTGAGCCGAGATCATGCCATTGCACTCCAGCCTGGGTAACAAGAGTGAAACTCTGTCTCTAAAAAAAAAAAAAAAAAAAAGAAAAGAAAAGAAAATTGCACAGAAAGTCACCTTCATTAGAGGAAGACAGGAAGGGAAGAAAGAAAGAAAAAAGAAGAGACCAGAAAACTAGTAACAAAATGGCAGGAGTAAGTCTTTACTCATCAATAATAACATTGACTGTAAACGGACTATTGAACTGGAAATCATTATGTTAAGTGAAATAAGCCAGGCACAGAAAGACAAACATCACATGTTCTCACTTATTTGTAGGATCTAAAAATCAAAACAATTGAACTCATGGACATAGAGAGTAGAAAGATGGTTGCCAGAAGCTAAAAAGAGTAGTCAGGGTTTGGGAACAGTGGGGATTGTTAGTGGGTACAAAAAAATAAATGAATACACCTTCTATTTTATAGCACAATAAGGTGACTATAGTCAATAATAACTTAATTGTACATTTTAAAATAACTAAAATAATGTAATTGAATTATTTGTAACTCAAGGATAAATACTTGAAGGAATAGGTACTCCATTCTCCATGTTGTGCTTATTTCACATTTCATACCTATATCAAAACATCTCATACTCCATAAATATATAAATCTATTATGTACCTACAAAAATTTTAAAATAAAAATAAATTGTGCAAAACCATACAGTTGCATGGAAATTAAACAGTCTGCTCCTGAATGACTTTTGGGTAAACAATGAAATTAATGCAAAAAAAAAAGAAATTATTTGAAACTAATAAGAACAAATATATGGCACACCAGAATTTCTGGGACACAGATAAACCAATGCTAAGAAGGAAGTTTACAGTGCCAAATGCCCAAATAAATAATTTAGCAATATCTCAAATTAGCAACCTAACATCACACCTAGAGAAACTAGAAAAACAAGAGCAAACCAATCCCAAAGCTAACAGAAGACAAAAAATAATGAAAATCAGAGCTGAACTTTAGGAAATGGACACATGAAAAATCATGCAAAAGATCAATGAAAAAATAAATAAGATCAATATACCACTAGCTAGACTAATGCAAAAAAGAGAGGTCCAAATAAACACATCAGAAATGACAATGGAAACATTATCACCTACCCCACAGAAATTAAAAAAAAAAAAAAAAAAAAAAAAAAAAAAAAAAAAAAAAAAACAAAAAAAAACCTCCAAGACTGAAGACAACCATGCACACAAACTTGAACACCAGGAAGAAATGGATAAATTTCTGACAACACACAACCTCCCAAGATTGAACCAGAAACAAACTGAATCTCTCAATGGGCCAATAATGAGTTTCAAAGTTGAATCAGTAATAAAAAACCCATCAATTAGAAAAAGCCTGGGACTAAACAGAATCACAGCCAAATTCTACCAGATGTATTTGAAAAAGCTGGTACCACTCCTACTGAAACTATTGCTCAAAAATTGAGGAGGAGGTACTCCTTCTTGATTCATTCTATGAGAATAGCATCATTCTGCTACCAAAACCTGACAGAGACATCACAAAAAAGGATAGTTCAGGTTAATGTCTGTGATTAATATAGATGTAAATATTCTCAAAAAATACTGGCAAACTGATTCCAGCAGCACATCAAAAAGCCAATCCATCAAGCTCATGTAGGCTTCATCCCTGGGATGCAAGTTTAATGCAACATAAGCAAATCAATAAATGTGATCCATTACATAAACAGAATTAAGACAAAGGTCATATAAATATCTCCATAGATGCAGAAAAAAGCTTTTGATAATATTTAACGTCCCTTCATGTTAAAAACTCTCAATAAACTAGATATTGAAGGAACATAGTTCAAAATAGGAAGAGCCATCTATGACAAATTCCCAGCATCATACCGAATGGTGAAAAGGTGACAGCATTTCCCCTTGAAAACCAGCACAAGACAAGGATGCCCTCTCCTACCACTCTTATTCAACATAGTATTGGAAGTCCTGGCTAGAGTGATCAGGTAAGAGAAAAAAAGTAGGACATCCACATAGGACTAGAGGAAGTCAAACTATCCCTGTTTGCAGATGACATTATTCTGTAGAAAACCCCATAGTCTTGGCCCAAAAGCTCCTTCAGCTGATAAACAACTTCAGCAAAGTTTCAGGATACAAAATTAATGTATAAAAATCACTGGCATTCCTATACACCAACAATAGCCAAACCAAGAGCCAAATCAAGAATGCAATCGCATTCACAATTGCCACAAAAAATAAAATACCTAGCAATACAGGTTACCAGGGAGGTGAAAGATCTCTATCATGAAAATTACAAAACACTACTCAAACACAACAAATGGAAAAATTTTCATGCTTACAGATAGAAAAAATCAGTGTCATTAAAATGGCTGTACTACCCAAAGCAATTTATAGATTAAATGCTATCTCTAGCAAACTACCAATGACATTCTTCACAGAACCAGAAAAAAGTATTCTAAAACTCATATGAAACCAAGAAGGAGCCCGAATACCTAAGGCAATCCTAAGCAAAAATAACAAAGCTGGAGACATTACCTGACTTCAATCTATACAAGTTGACAGTAACCAAACAGCATGATATTGGTACAAAAACAGACACATAGACTAATGGAACAGAGCAGAGAGCCCAGAAATAAGGCCACACACCTACAACCACCTGATCTTCACAAAGTTGACAAAAACATGCAATAGGCAAATGACTCCCTATTCAATAAATGGTGTTGAATATGCGGAAGACTGAATCTAGACTCCCTCCTTATACAAGATATAAAAATCAACTCAAGATAAATTAAAACTTAAATGTAAAATCTAAAACTATTTTTAAAAACCTGGAAAATAACCTAGGAAATAAAATTCTGAATATAGGTCCTGGCAAATATTTCATGAAAATGCCAAAAGCAATTGCAACAAAAACAAAAATTGGCAAGTGGGATCTAACTAAAGAGCTGCTGCACAGCAAAAGAAACTATCAACAGAATAAACAGACAATCTACAAAATAGGAGAATAAATTTGCAAACTATACATCTGACAAAGGTGTAATATCAAGAATCTATAAGAAACTTAAGCAAATTTACAAGCAGAAAACAACCCTATTAAAAAGTGGGCAAAGGACATGAGCAAACACTTTTAAAAAGAAAACATATCCACAGCCAGCAAGCATGGGAATAAATGTTCAACATCACTGACCATTATAGAAAAGTAAATCAAAACCACAATAAGATACCATCTCACCAATCAGAATGGCTATTGCTGAAGAGTCAAAATAAAACAGACACTGGTGTAATCGGGGGGGGGGGAAACACTTATACAATGCCAGTGGGGTTGCACATTTGTTCAGCCACTGTGGAAAGGAGTTTGGTGATTTTTTAAAGAACTTAAAACAGAATTACTATTAGACCCGGCCATCCCATTATAAGGTATATACCAAAAAATATAAATTGTTCTCCCATAAAGACAGATGTGTGTGTACGTTCATCACAGCACCATTCACAATAGTGAAGACATGGAATCAGCATAAATGCGCATCAGCAGTAGGTTGAATAAAGAAAATGTACATATACAACATGGAACACTATGTAGCCATTAAAAAGAATAAGATTATATCTGGTGCAGCAACATGGATGGAGCTGGAGGCCATTATTCTAAATAAACTAATGCCGGAACAGAAGACTAAATACCACATGTTTTCACTTATAAGTAAAGGTAAACATTGAGTACACATAGACACAAGAAGTGAACAATAGACATGGAGACTACTGGAGGGTGGGAGGAGGGGAAACATTGAATAATTACTTATGCTTGACTAAGCTTATTACCTGGGTGATGAAATAATTTGTACTGCAAACTGCACAGGTACCACTGAACCTAAAATAAATGTTAATTTCAAATTACCAAAAAATGCAGAAAGAAAAAAACTGCCATCCAATAATACTGTATCTAGCAAAGTTATTGTGCACATATAAAGAGGAGATAAAGTCTTTTCCAAACGAATAAAAGTTGAGAGAGTTCAACACCAAACCCATCTTGCAAAAAGCGCTAAATGTAAATGAAGGATACAGACAAACCCAGAACACTTTAACATTGTAACTTTAGTGTGCAATCCACTCCTAAAATACTGTGAATCCCAAAAGACAAATTTATCAAAAACAATAGCTACAGTAACCTGTTAAGAGAGAGGTAATATAAAAATATGTAAATTGAGATAACTGAAAGTCAAAATGTTGGAGGGATAGAGTTAATGTGTAGAAGAATTTCTTTTGTTTTTAATTTGTTTCTATTCTTTGTGATCTAAGGTAAGTTTTTATCCCTCTGAAATAATGTAGTATGTCTATTAGATGTTTTTGTAAGCCATATAACAACCACAAAAATCTAAAATAGATTCATGAAAAACTAAAAATAAAACATATTACAAAAAAAAAAAAGAAAAGAAATCACTTGACCACAAATGAAGACAGCAAGAAGGGAATAAAGGAGTTACACACCAACAGTAAAACAAACAAACAAAAAAAATTGTCATATAAAGTCCTTAGTTATCAATAGTAACACTGAATTATCCAATTAAAATGCATAGAGCCACTAAGTAGATTAAAAATAAGACCTAACTGTATGCTGCCTACAAGAAACCCACTTTACCTTTAAAGATACATAGACTGAAAGTAATGGGGTGGAAAAATCTATTCCATATAACTGGAAAACAAAAAAGAGAAGTAGCTATACTTGTATTAGATAAAATAGACTACAAATCAAAGACTGTAAAATGACAAAAAAGATCACTATGTAATGATAAAGAGATCAATTTAGCAAGAAGATATAACAATTATAAATATCTATACATCTGACACAAGAGCTTTTATGTATAGGAAGCAAACATGAACAGCTCCAAAGAAAGAGATAGACTGAAATGCAATCGTAGTAGTGGACTTCAACACTTCACTTTGAATAACAAACAGATCATCCAGGCAGAAATTCAACAAAAATAGCAAAGTTCAACTATAAACTAAACATAATAGGTCTAACTTACATTTATAAAATATTTCATCCAACTGCTGCAGAATACACCTTTTTTACATTAGCACATATGACATTTTCCAGAATACTTCATATCTTAGACTACATAAAAAATCTTACCAAATTCAAAAACATAGAAAAGATATGAAGTATTTGTTCCAACCACAATAAAGTAAAAGTAGAAACTAGTTATGAGAGGAAACTCAGAAAACCTCACAAATCTACGGAAATTAAACAACATGCTTCTGAATGACCAATGGGCAACAAAAGCATTAAGCATTAAATTTAAAAATCTCTTGAAACAAATGAAAATGGAAATACAACATACCAAAATCTACGGGATACATCAAAAGCAGTACTAAGAGGAAAGTTTGCAGTAAAATCATATCAAAAAGTAGAAAGACTTCAAGAGAACAATCTAATGATGCACCTCAAAAAACTCAAAAAGTGAGAACCAAACACAAAATTAGTAGAAGAAAATAAATAATAAAGATCAGAGTAAAAATAAATGAAACTGAGACCATAAAAACAAAATAGAAGATCAAAGTAGGTTTTCTGAAAAGATAAAATTGACAAACATTTGACTAGACTAAGAGAAAAAGAGAGAAGATCAAAATAATTAATGTGAGAAACAGAAAAAAGGGACATAACAACTGAGGTTACAGAAATAACAGGAATCACTAGAGTCTATTATGAACAACTATATGTCAACAAATTGGAAAACCTTAAAGAAACAGATAAATTCCTCGATACATTCAACCTACTAGGATTGAACCATTATGAAATAAACCAATAGCAAGTAATGAGAGTGAAGCTGTAATAAAGATCTATCAAAGAAAAGCCCAGAACTTGATGACTTCATTACTGAATTCTACCAAATATTTGAAGAACAAATGTCAGTACTATTGAAACTCTTAAAAAAAAAAAAAAAAATGAAGAGGAAGGAATACTTTCAAACTGATTATATGAGGCATTACCCTGATACCAAAACCAGGTAAGGACACAATGAAAAATGAAAATTATAGTCCAATATCACTGATGAACATATACGCAAAAATGATCAACAAAATACTCGCAAACCAAATTCAACAACACATGAAAAAGATCATTCACCACAGTCAAGTGGGATTCAATCCCAGAGATACAAGGGTTGTTCAACATATGCAAATAAATAAATGTGAAACATCACATTAGCAGAACCAAGAGCAAAAGCCATATGATTATTTTAATAAATGCCAAAGAAGCATTCAATAAAATTCAGCATTCCTTTATATTAAGAACCCTAATAAAACTGGGTATAGAATAAACATACCTCAAAATAATAAAGACCTTGTATATGACAAAGCCAGAGCTAAAATTGTACTAAATGGGGAAAAAATTGAAAGCTGTTCCTGTAAAATGTGAAACAAGACAAGGATGCCCACTTTCACTGATTTTATTCAATATAATACTGGAAGTCCTGGCTAGAGCAATTAAGCAAGAGAAGAAATAAAGGACATCCAAATTTGAAAAGAAGTTAAATTTGCCTTGTTCACAGATGATATAATCTTATACTTAGGAAAACCTAAAGATCCCACAAAAAAAGCTATTAGAACTGAAAAACAAATTCAGTAAAGTTGCAGGATATAAATCAACATTGCAATAATCAATAGCATTTATATATATATATCAACAATGAACAATCTAAAAAAGAAATCAAGAAAGCAATCTAATTTACAATAGCTACAAAATATATAAAAAATCTAGAAATCAATTTAACCCCAAAGTGAAAGCTCTATACCTCAAAAACAATAAAACATGATAAAAGAAATCTAAAAGGATACCAAAAAAGGTAAGATATTCCATGACCATGAACTGGAAGAATTAATATTGTTAAAACGAAAATGCTACCCAAAGCAATGCACAAATTCAATAAAATTCCCATGAAAGTACCACAGAAATAGAAAAAAAAACAAACTAACTAAAATGTATTTAAATCCCAAAAGACCCCCAACAGTCATAGCAACCCTGAGCAAAAAGAACAAACCTACAGGCATCACACTACCTGACTTCAAAATTTACTACCAAATTATAGTAACCAAATCAGTATGGTACTAGCATAAAAGTAGATGCATAGTCCAAATAACCTAGATATAAATCTATGCATTTATGGAAAACTCATTTTTGACAATGGTGTCAAGAACATACAATGGAGAAAGGACAGTCTTTTCAGTAAACAGTGCTTGGAATACTAGATGTCCATATGTAGAGGAATGAAACTATCTCTCACCATAAACAAAAAATAAAATTAAAATGGATTAAAGACTTAAGTCTAAGACCTGAAACTGTGAAACTACTACAAGAAAACAGTGGAGAAATGTTCCATTACACTGGCCTGGGTAAAGATTTTTTGTGTAGGATCTCAAAAGCACAGGCAACCAAAGCAAAAACAGGCAAATAAAATTACATCAAGCTAAAAAGCTTCCACACAGCAAAGGAAACAATCAACAAACTGAAGAGACAACCCACAGAATGGGAGAAAATACTTGCAAAAGACCCACCTGAGAAGGGATTGGGGATCTGACCAGCATGTATAAGAAGCTCAAACAATTCAGCTGCACAAAAATAAAGAGAAATAATGCAATTTAAAATGGGCAAAAGGCTTGATTAAACACTTATTAAAAGAAGACTTACAAATGGTCAACAGATATATGAAAAAAATACTGAACATTGCTTATAATTAGATTAATTCAAATCAAAATTTCAATGAGATATCATCTCATCACAGCTAAAATGGCTTTTATTAAAAAGACAGGCAATAACAGACTCTGCCAAGGATGCAGAGAAATGGGAACCCTCATATACTGTTGGTGGAAATGTAAATTAGTACAGTTACTATGGAGAACAGTATAAAGATTCCTCAAAAAACTAAAGATAGAACTACCATATGATTCAGCAATTCTACTACTGGGTATATATCAAAAGAAAGAAAATCAATATATCAAAAGACATGTGTCTGCACTCCTATGTTTATTGCACCACTATTCACAACAGTCAAAATATGGAATCAACCTAAGTGCCCATCAGTAGGTGAATGGATAAAGAAAATGTGGTGCATATACACAGTGGAATATTATTCAGCCATAAAAAGGATAAAATCCTGGCATTTGTAGCAACGTGGGTAGAACTTGACGTCATTATGTTAAGTGAAATAATTCAAGCACAGAAAGACAAATATTGTGTGTTCTCAACTACCTGTGGAAGCTCTAAAAAAAGTGGTCTCATGAAGATAGAGAATAGATTGGTGGTTACCAGAGGCCAAGAAGGGTAGTGAGTAGGCAGTGATAAAGACAAGCAGATAAATGGGTACATATATATGGTTTGATAGAAGATCTAAGACCTAGTGTTAGATGGATCATAGGGTGACTATAGTTTACAGCAATCTATTGTATATTTCAAAATACCCAGAAGAGAAGAATTGAATGGTTCTACCATAAAGAAAATATAAATATTTAAGGTAATGATAATCCACGTACACACAAAAAAATTGATCTTTATGAATTGTATTAATATATTAAATTATCACATGTTCCCCAAAACTATGTACAGCTAATATGCATCAATAAAACTTTTAAAGCTGTTTATCTCTAAGAGTTTAACAAATTGATTTCAAATAGTAATATCTTTCCATGGAGTTAGAAGATAAAGTTTAAGTGCTCTTAACATTGAGGTAACCATAATTGAAACATGCTCTAAGAGGAACATGGTTAAGATATATGAGCACTTTAAGAAATACTTTTTAATGTAAGTTTTAGATAAATATACAGTCACTGATATTCCAAGGAATTGCTATTCCTTTGGTTATTTTCCCTAGCATAGTTATGGAGAAACAATGAGATACTGTTTTCTGAAGAGCTAGACAGAATACATTGATTTGCTATAAAATGAAATGCTCAAATTAATAGGTGTAATTTTTGTAAAAAAAAAAAAAAAAAAAGAAAGAAAAGAAAAGAAAAAAGAAATGTGCTTAATCAAAATTCCATTTCAGATCAATTTCAGGGTCAGGGTTTTACCCTGACCTTAACAAGGCACCTCTAGAAATGATAGTGTTTACACTAAAAATATGATTAATATTATCATTTCTAGAAAAGTATTAAATGAAAAAAATGTTTCCCAGTAAGAAAAACAATTTCTGCATTAAAAATGCTTACTAACAGTTAATTAGCATTAACTGTTAATGTTCCAAACTTACCCTACTATCATGGAGCATTAATGTTCCAAACTTACCCTACTGTCATGAGAAAGGCCTGTAGCTTTTTTTCCATGACTGAACTCATTCTGATTTATCCCCTTTAGTGTATTGCAACTCATGCAACAATTTCATTTAGGGTATTGCCATCTCATGGAAGCATACTTCTCAGAAAAATGAAGCACAATTTGTAATTCCCTCTAACACCTCACTGAGATGAATGGAATAAATTCAGCATACCTTTGATTTGTTACCCATCTGGCAAATGGTTTCAACTTTCAATTTGGCTTCCAATTCTTCTCTTGCTGCTTTCAACTAGGGGTGGGGCTTCCAGAGCTCACCGGCATTCCTCTCATAAGTATAGCAGTCTAGCCTTCAAGTTCTTTGCCTCTATGTTGCTAAACTTGCAGATTATGGTTGTCTGGCCACTATCTGCAGGCACTTCTATTCACTTCCTGGAATTCTCTATTCTCTCCTAGCTGCCTATGCTGTTGGCCACTATAAGCTCTCTTCCACAATCTGGCTTCCCTGATTGTACAGTTGCCTGCTTTCTTTTCCACGAAGAAAGCAGATTTGCTCTCTATTGTAGTTGGAATTTCCTATCCACTGACGGATTTCTTATCTGCTCCCCAATGTAGTTGAAGTTTCCTGCCCACTTTAGCTGTCCACTTACTTTTCCACTGTGACCCAGAATAACAAGCTGTTGCCACTATTCTAGGGTTCCCTGTCCATTCTGAGACAAGACTTCTACCACTTCTGTCTAGTAGAGCTTGCCTCCACCCTTCCCCAGCATCCTCCTCATGCTAGGAGACTCTCTCATACTTCTGGGGTTTTTTTCCACCAAAATTGCACATTGAGACAAAACCAATGCCTGTCACAGGCACATAGTCCTTTCAAGAAACCTCTGGTATATAGTGAAGCTTATCTGTCCATGTATTTGATGATAACTTTTGCCTGCCTCTCTTCAGATAAACATTTTCTTATATGGACCAGACAACACCAACAACAAGTCTAGAAACAAGCATCACTATAATTAATTTGGGATGAGACTTTTTGTCCTATTCCTTCAAATCAGCATTTACTTATACTTATCATACCCATGACTAACTTGTCCAGGAATTTATCTCACTGGAATCAATTTTGGTGTTGGCATTTTCCCCCTCCCTCTTTAGATATGCATTTACTTGTAAGGATTAGATAATATAAATAACTAGTCTAGAAACAAATATCATTTTATGTAATTTTTCCCCCTCCTTCTTCAGAAGGTGTTTATGTGGATTAGACAGCTGACTAACTCATCCAGAATCCAATATCACTATGATTAATTTTAGTGATTTCACCCTCTTCCTTCAAATAAGCATTCATAATTATGTATAATAATCGGTCTCTCCCCACGCTGCTATAACAAAATACCTGAGACTAGGTAATGTATAAAGAGCAAAAATTTATTTTCTTACAATTCTGGAGGCTAGTAAATCAAAGATTAAGGAGTCCATTGGTTGCTTGGTGACGGCTGCTTTTTCCTTCCAAGATGGCACCTTATTACTGTATCTTTGAAAGGAGAGGAGCATTGTGTCCTCACATGGTAAAAAGTGAACAGGAAAAAGATCTAAACATTGTGTGAAGACCTTTTTAAGGACTTAATCTCATTCGTGAGGGGAGGAGACCTCATCACCCAATCACCTCTTAAAAGTCCTACATCTTGGCCAGGTGCAGTGGCTCACACCTATAATCTTAGCACTTTCGGAGGCCTAGGTGATCAGATCACAAGGTCAGGAGATTGAGACTAACATGGTGAAATGCCATCTCCACTAAAAGGACAAAAATTAGCTGGGTGTGGTGGCACGTGCCTGTAATCCCAGATACTCAGGAGGCTGAGGGAGGAGAATCGCTTGAACCCAGGAGGCAGATATTGCAGTGAGCCGAGATCATGTCATTGCACTCTAGCCTAGCAACAGAGCCAAACTTCATCAAAAAAAAAAAAAAAAATTCTACCTCTTAATACCATCACATTGGTGATTAAGTTTCAACACCTGAATTTTGAAAGGAACATAGATAGATACTCAAACCACGGCACTCCCCATGCAGAAACATCCTCTGATAGGCCCTGCATTTTTTTCAATAGCTCTTTTCCAGAAAGTTCTGTCCTCATCCCTCTACTCTCATAGAAACACTGTAGGACAGGGACTTAATTTGGTTATCCTTCAGGCAAACACATTTGCTTCTTGTCTTGTCTACCATCATTTGCTTCTTCCAGAATGTTTTCTTTTCATGGCCGTGCCACTGCAGAAATTCCCAGAGAAGGGGAGTTATACTCAGTTCTTCAATCAATCACTTTCTTAGCCTACTCCTGAAATTTTCCTTAGACCATCCCTTGCAACCACTCCTACTTAGGATTTTCCTTGTCCCATAGGCCAAGTGGTCTGGCCTCCCCTTCAGAATCCTTAGCGAAAACAGTATCCTGATGGGCGTCCACTCAGGAGTTGTAGCAATGGCAACAGAGGGCTGGATCTGGGGTGAGCAGTCATATGGGCACTGTCCAGTAGGTGGCTTTCCCCTTAGGACACGCACATGGCTGAAAATGTAGGTCCTGGGGAGTATGCCATGGTCACAGTTCTTCAGATAAGCTGCTAAGAAGAGATATGCCTGAGGCCTGAGCTCAAGTAACCCTTTCTTCCGTTTTCCTTCATGTCTCTGTCAGTTAGCTCAAAAGCTCTCGCCACTCATTCAGATTATACAATAGCTCCCCAAAGTAATACCCTAATGAAATGTATAAGTAATGATGGCTTATTTTATTCTCTTTCAGCAAAATGGTCTCATTACGAGCATAAGCAGTAATAATATTTTCATTAACCAAAAGGTGCGGCATGTGTTCTGTAATTAAAAGCTTATAGCCAGAGAATTTGGGATTGTGGCTGCTTTGGGGAAATCCAGAGTTTTTGGTTTTCTGGAAGTAGGTCTAGACTAGATTTTTGGAGGAAACTAAAATCTAGTTCACCAAAATAACATAATTCAGTTAGCTGAACTTCATTATATGTCCAAGTGATCAATGATATGCACTGTCAGATCAGACCTTACATTTTCCCTTTTGTCAAGAGGATGGCAGAGATTGTTCCAACTCCAAAATGTTATATAAGAGGCCCAGAATTTTTCTTAAATGTGAGTACATATAGCCCCTGGAAGCAGGGGTTTTGATGACTAAACAATTTGAACACCAAGTAAAACTGTTCAAGGTGATTCATTACTAGATATACAATTTATTCATACATACCAAGTGACAATAAAGACATACTACAAACATTTCCAAATAATGTCTTGTATAGGCCCCACCATGCAGGGACAAGAGCTATGCACTGGTAATAAAGAAATCCAGGACAGGGTGCAGTGGCTCACATCTGTAATCCCAGTGCTTTGGAAGGCTGAGGTGGGAGGATCACTTGAGGCAAGGAGATTGAGACAAGCCTGGGCAACATAGCATGACCTCACCTCTGCAAAATTTTCTAAAATTAACTGGTCATGGTGGTAAGTGCCTGTAGTCCAGTTACTTGGGAGTTCAAGGCTACAGTGAGCTGTGATTGCACCACTGCACTCCAACCTGGGACCCTGTATAAAAAAAAAGAAAGAATAAATACATAAATCTAGGATTTCCATTCACTACCTATCATCTGAAATCAGTATGCTGTGCTTGAAGGTTACCTAAAAATCTTTGCCAATTCTACAAAGGATTAAAGCCTGGGCCTTTGTGGTTTTCAAGATCTTACAGAAAAGAAAATAACAATAATACATTGAAAAAAATCTTTCTTAGCTCTATTAGTTCTCTTAATGTCTAGGAACATCTGGAATATACCAAAGACATCTCAAAGGAAGAGTAATGTCTGTTTCTCCAGAGTAAGAAAGATGCTGTGGTCAATACTGTAATCTTCACGAAAATACAAATGTCCACTTGACTCAATGGAACCCAGAATGAGGTTCTGGCATTTTTCTCTTTTATCCTGAACCAAACTTGTACTGGTAAATATTTTACAACGCACTCCCAGGGGGAAAGCAGATCTTAGTCTGTAGCATTAACATATTTCCATGGTGGAAAATCTGCCACCATGGCTGACTTTTTTCCACTTACCTTAGTCTGTTTTCCTGCTGTTATGTTAGAATATGGTAGACTGTGTAATTTATATAAGCTTATTTGGCTCACAGTTCTGGAGGCTGGGAAGTCTAAGAGCAAGGAGCTGCCTATGATGGGGACCTTCTTGTTGCATCATCTTACAGTGATGGGAAGGCAGAAGGACACAAGAAGAGCACACGCAAGTGAGAAGAAGGCTGAACTCATCCTTTTATCAGGAACCCACTCCTGTGATAATGACATTAATCTATTCATGAGGACAGAGCCCTCATGACCTAATCACCTCTTAAAGGTCCCACCTCTTAACACTGTTGCACTGGGGATTAAGTTTCCAACATGTGAACTTTGGAGGACACATTCGAGCCATAGCACCACCAAAGTTATGTCATTGAATGCAGAGTTAAGAAGAGATACACAGGGTTAGCTCTCACAAAATGATGTGAGCCAACAAGATCTCTGATAAGAAATGTAATCTATGCAAAAAAGAAGAGAAAGTTAAAAGGGTAATGAGCAATATCTTCCAATTGTGAAGGGCTGTCATAAAAGGTGATGTTTACTCATTCTCTATTTCAATGATATACAAAACATTTGTAGGAGATGAGTGATTGGCATGGAACTCAGAAATTAGAGACAGTCAAGTTGGATTCAAGTCCTGATTCTGTCATTAGTAACTTGGGCAAGTCACTTGACATTTTAGAGATTTAGAATCCTCATCTAGAAATACTTAATATGATAACACTTGCAGGGTTCTAATAACACTGTCTGGCATACTCAATGAAATGTTAGCTCTTATTATCATCACATTCATCATTATCATCTGCACAATTGATATAAAAAAAAGCTAACTGGTCAACTCTCCTCAGAGGTTTTGAAAATTGAAATATTGTATGCAAAGTAATTTGTAATCTATAAACACTATTCCAATCTGATATAGGTATCTATCATTACTTACTTAGCTCAGAGATATAAAACTGAAGGAGTTCTTAAGGGAAATGTATGTTAACTTTTTCTAGAGAGCTTTAAAAGTAAGAGAGAATCTCATTGTACATGAAGAATCCTGTCTCAGTCACAATCAGAAGGGAGTTTGTTAAACTTTAGAGATCATCTGATCTAACGGCTCATCATCTCTGTTGAGATAAAAAGTCCAGTAGAGAAAGCAGACATATACATTATATTACAACTGTAATTTATTACAATTTGTCCAATAATATCAATATCTACACAGTGCCACAGAGGAGACAATAACCACTTGTAATGTGGAAGATTTCAAAAAGTGGGTAATGCTGTAGCTGGATTTTGAAGTATGTGTAGTAGTTTCATAGGTGAAGAATTTGCAATAGAGTGTTCCAGGCAGGAGAAACAGCATTCACAAAGGTAGAAAAGCATCAAAGTGCCTGGTAGTTTTGGGTAACATCAAGAAATTTGAAATGACCAGAATGAGAGTGTCCAGTAATGGTAGCAGTTAACATTTATTGAGCACTTTGTATGAACCAAAAGCTGTTCTGTAATCAGTTTAAAAACAAATAATGAGATACTTTGCTTTCTTTCAAAACTGATAGTATTTTACATTTACTCTACATCTCAGTTAAAAACAAACACTTTTTAGATGCTCAAAAGCCATTTGCAGTTTGTGACTGCTATATTGGAAATCCGGCCTAAGTGAAAGTTTTTGTTGCGCTCTAGTGTTTTCGTTATTGTCGTTTTTGTTGCTGTTTTGTTTTACTTTCTGTTTCTACTATCACAGTTCACATGGTCATCCAAGGTGATTCCCTGTGGACTTGGAAAACGCAGAGATTCCCTAACCAACCTATCATGTAGTCTTAAAATTTACTACTCTTTGGGTCAGGTTAAATGACCTTTTTCGGAGTTGCTTTGGTATTTTTGAGCTTGTCCAGTAGGCAAGTGAATATGCATATCTGTGTCTCAATATAAGCTTAACAGCAAGAGATATGCATGGTGACTTCTTAAGCTGCATATAGTGGTATTTGAAACCACGGGAATGGATGAGGTCAGCCACAAAACATGTGGATACACTGCAGAATGAGAAGGCAAGTGGACTACGGGTCTACCACACTCAAGGGGAGATCAAAGGAAGAGAAATGGTCAAAAACTTAGGAGCAGAGTCAGAAACAGAGTGGTATCTCAGGAGACAAGGAAGGAGAATCTTTAAAGACAGGAATAGGCAACGATATTGAAACCACCTTTGCAAAAATTATAACAGCGAGAAAATTAGAGTAGTAAAATATCTGCTCTAACCAACCTCTCATCTTACCTTGAGCCTTCAAGTTGCCCTTAATTATTCCTGGGCCTGGGCCAAGCTAACTTTGGGATACATTTAGTTTATAGTTTAAATAATAATAGAACTTCAAAACGCAACTGCCTTTGGCTAAGGAGAGACCACCAGGCAAAGAGGATAAGAGGAGCCTGAATTCTGCCAAGGTATAAACATAAATGATCACTCCCCATTATTCGGAGGCCACAAGATATGCAACTTCCCCAATTACTCCTACTGATAACATAACTATTGTAGAGCCTGATTGACCTTTTGAAATGTCTTTTCAGGTTTGTGACAGATCTGATAACCATGGCTCCACCTGGACCTGCCAACTCCTCCTGTGGTCCCACCCAAAAGTGACTCAGTGGGCATAAGAACCATTTCCTATGCCCCTATGATCACATCCCAAACCAACTGGCAGCAAGCACCCATTGCCTAGCCACCCTGCCTTTCTTCCCCCAAACTATCCTTGAAAAACTCTAGCCGCCAAATTTTTGGGGAGGCTAATTTGATTTAGCTAGCTCGACATGTGTAAAACTCTTTCTCTATTGCAATTCCCCTGCTTTGATAAATCAGCTCTATCTGGGCAGTGGGCAAAATTAACTCATTGAGTGGTTACTGTATCAACTGTTGTAGAAAGGTCATGATGATTAAGAAGCTTGTCAGCTCTATCATTATGCAATTCCATAATCTTTAACGAATATGTTTTTAAAGAGAAAAAAGTCAAATTTGTTAAAGAAAGTAAAGATGGTTTATCCCCCATGAAACTGCCTGCATTAAACTTTTCATTTTAGCCAAAAGCTCCCTCTTGTGTTCAGAATGGAGATTTTCTTGAGAGATGACAAAAAGACTTTAAGAATATCTGCTGATGTATCTTTTGTAATATTCCTTTGTAATATCAGTTTTTGCCAATAGATACATATTAATTTTTAATCAAGCAAAAATGATATAACAAAATTTTTAAAACAGGATTCTGTTTTTCCTCTAGACTTAGGGCTTCTGTAGAAAGTCATCATGTGAACACAAAAAATTCCAGTAAGTGTGTTATCTTTCTCAAAGGAGTAGAGGAAGTTCATTGAGAGTCAGTAACTTCTGGGAAAGAGTAACATGTTTAACAATCAGCTCAGGTGATTCAAATTCGTACTGCAATTTGAAAACTATCTCTATGCCTTCAAGCTATCATGTCTCCACTAACAGGAGAAAAGAAAAAGGTCCTCCCTTAGAAGGATCCAGGAGATCTGTAAGACTCACTGTCCAGGCACAGGAAGGATAGTAGCAGCGGAAGTTGCCAGAAGCAGAGACACTAGCTTTGTTTTACTGTTGGAGACTCTGGGAAATTAGGGAAAGAACAGAGTCCTAGAAAGCTAGAAGACTAAGGGTTAATATCAGCCCTCCCTCTAAATGGCTGCATGTGTGTAACCTTGGATAAGGCCCTTCCTTTTCTAGGTCTCAGATTTTCCTTTGATGGAACCCTTCTAATTCGTGATCTAAGAGTCATACCACGGAAGAAGCAAGACTGAAAAGCAGACAACGTTTCTCATCCTCTCATCTTACCTGTTTTCATGGCTATTATCCCCATAAGAGCCCACGGTCCTGATGCCACCCACGCTGAACTGTTGAGTACCCTCTACTTCAAAATCCTGTGCAAATGGAAAGCAAATTGAACCAGCTTCCTCTCCATTTTAAAGTGTATCTGGCAAACAAGGAACACTTAACAGTGGTCCAGTGGTTACATTTGGGAAAGGATCTAAGAGTTGTTACAGAGGAGGGAGTAGAGACCTTTTGTTGTATACCTTTTGTTCATATATGTGTGATAATCAACAACATACTTTGCCTGTCAATTGAAATTCCTTGTCCTCATAGCCAAACACAATTGAGAAAACTGAATTCCCAGTGAGTTTTTATTGGTACCATGCAATGGTAGAGTAATATATATATAATCCAGGAACATTGCCACTGCTGCACGGGACTCAAACAAATTTCTTAAGAAAATGAGTTTATTTGGCACTATCAGTTAGTTACTTTGGTAGGTCCTAGAATGAGAACCTAGGTGAGTTGATTCCAAAGCCGGTGTTCGCTTCATTATATTATGTATTTTTCTTGACTCCACAATAAGAAATGGAAAGGCTGTGGCTCAAAGAAAGATCACATGTTTAATGCATTTCTGAGTGGAGAAACAGGGAAAAGCACATGAGGTAGGTGCAGAGCCTAGGGACAGCTGTTTCTGAGTTTTCTTCATATGGCTCCTCTCCTTTTTTCTCCCTCTTCTTCTCTTTTCTGGATCTTTCCTTTCTTCACCTTTTCTTCCCTTTTCTTCTTTCCTCATTTTGTCAAAGACTGTAAAATAATTTCTCTTACCCTCATCTCCTATGAACAGAGATCAGTAGAGTGGCAATAGCAATAGGGACTTAGCACTGATTAAGGCTGATATATTGGGTGTGGTAGCCTATAGCCTGGCAAGAGTATAACAAGATCACCTCAACTGATCAATTGAAGTCTTGCGTTGGATGTGAGCAAAGCTGTGATGTAGCAAAGAGTAGCAGTTTTGTAGGGAGAGGCAGTTAGGGGTAGGTTATTGGAACATTGACTTGAGTGTTTATTATTATTATTCTATTCTATTTAATGATGTATAAAAAAGGTATGTGAGGACAAAGGATTCTATGCTCTACTCATGAAAAAAATCAAGGATTACATTTGGATTGAACTGTTACTACTTACTAGTGATTGGGAAGGAAATAGCTTTGTGGGGTTTAGGACACATCTGGGCATTAACCACTACAATACAAAGCAAACACAGAAGCAAAAATAGTGCATGTCAGCGACAATGCACATTATATCTTCTCTTTCTCTGGTCTCTCCCTTTGTCTCTTGTCTTCCTCCTTCCTTCTCCTCTCCTCCATGTTGTTCTTTCTTTTTCTTCCTCTCTCTTTTTTTCTCTCTCTCTGTCACAATCTTTCTCTCTCTGATACAATCCAACCAGAGATTTATTACAATGAAAAAGAGAAAATAGAGTAGTTTTATTCTCCCCTGTAAAACCCAATGCACAGATTGCAACTCAGCACTCACCAGAGAGTTCTCTCACTTCCCTTCTCCCTTAAGAGGGAAGAGGGAGTAAGCAGCTAGTCAAGCCTGCCTGCTGAATGGAGGCCAAGCATGGGAGAATGACTGAGTAGTTTGGGAGAATGACTGAGTAGCTACTCCTGTGCTGTCAAATGGAGTTTACCTTGAGAGCCAAATCTACTAAAATGGGGTCTGGAAGCTATCAGAGAAGAAATCTGATGCATGTATGTTTTTACCCACAGTCGTCCGTCACCAGGGATTTTTGTGTTTGAGGCATGTTGCAGAGACTCCAGCAAGCTGCTGTATATCAACTGTGATCAGTTTTTAACATCCTGTCATAATCTAAAGGGAAATAACCCCCAAATCTAAATACCAGTACTTTTTCTTTTTCTAATTTGCCCTTCGATGCCAAAAATTGAAACAAAAACCTGAAAGGCAAGACTTACATTGAGCAATCACTAGTTTAGAAAGACCTAGCTTACTTGCATGTGTGTCTGTGACTGCAGAACAGGGTGTGCATATTTAGATAATGACAATGACTTCGAGTAATGCCACTTGAATTGTGTGGCCCACCTATTATATTCTAGGCACTATTTTAACATATATATCTTAACATTCATAAGGCTTAGTGCTTTATATATGTTAAAACTAACAGGAAGAAAAAAATATTCCTGAATGTTATGAACTAAATGTGCTTTTCCTCAAAATGTATATGTTGAAGCCCTAATGCTCAGTGTGATGGCGTTTGTAGGTGGGGCCTTTGGGAAATAATTAGGTCATGAGGATGGATCTTTAATGATGGGGTTAGTGCCCTTATAAGAAAAAACATGAGAGAGATAATCTCCTCTCTGCTGTATGAACATGTAAAGAGAAGATGTCAGTGTATAACCAGAAAGAGGGAAATTGGTCAATACCTTGATCTTTTTTTTTTTTTTTTAATTGTATTTGGGCTCTGGGTACTTGTGCATGTCTTGCATCCTGCAGAGTTGTTGCATAGGTACATACATGCCATGGTGGTTTGCTCTCTCCATCCCCACCACGACACCTGATCTTTAACTTCCTAGTCCCCACAGCTATGAGAACTAAATGCTGTTTAAGCCACCCAGTCTATAGTATTTGTTATAAGAGACCAAGCGGGCTAAGATACTAGATCAAAAGGGATGTGATACTTCAAAAGCATTTTAGATTAATGAGACAAAACAAATACAATTTTTTGCTTAAAAAATTCAATCACAGAACTCAAAAATTTTTATTATGAATATTATTGCAAAGCAATTTGCAACAATCCTCAGAAGAAGGTATTATATTAGAAATTGGAAGATATGCAGTCCTAAAATTTTTTAATATTCTCAATCATGTACACCACAGAATAGTTTTTGAAAGTTCCAAGAGGAAAGATTGGGATCACTATGTTGGGCTTTCCCATTCAATCCCACAGTTCCTAAAAGATACAGTCCAGAGCTAGTGCCAACAATTCCTGGACCTTTTCCTCTATCTTCCCCTTGAGTGCTGATAGACCTCTGTGTTTCTATGTTTGGTCTATCTTCTCTACAGGTGGTCTCAACTCTTCTGATGGCTTTTACTATCATCTACATGCTGATGCTTTCCAAATCTAAATATCCTGCTCAACATCCCCCCGGGGCTCAAGATTCACATGGCTTAAAAAAAAAAATTCAGTTGATATCTCCAACTGGTTTTTCCATAACCATCTAAAACTTAAGATACTCAAAATGAAACTCATCACTGTTCTCCCAGAATCAGTTCTCCATTCTTTTTCTTGTGGTGAACCAAAATTCACTTGTCATTAAAGCCAAAAACCTGAGAGTCCTCCTCAACTCCTTTTTCCTTAACCACCGTATCAAATCAGTTATCAAGTCCTGCCACTTTTAATTCTCCAATCACTTATCCCTTCTCTGTCACCCCTGCCTTACACCAGGCACTCTTCATCTCTAGTGACATTTTGTTACAATAATTTTCTACCAGCTTTCTCTGCTTCTGGTCTTGCCTTTTCTAATCTCACCCCCTCCAATCCTATCCTCAACTCTACTACCAATCTAAGATCTGTACATCTGGTAGCCTCCTAATTAAATCATTTTAATGGCTTCCTTTCACCTAATTTCAATCACCTTTCACCTAATTTCAAACTCCTTGGCATAGTGTACAAAGGTCCCCTAAACCTAGTCTCCGCCTTACTCTCTAGCCCTGTTTCTTCTGCTGTTTACCTTTGATGCTCTTTTTTCTCCAGCAATCCTGAAATACTTGTAGCACTTCCCACATTCCATGCTGTTTCATACCTCTGTACCTTTACTCCTGTTATTCCTGCTGCTGGAATGGCAACCATTCCTATCCTTTCTTTGGCTGGATAACTCTTCTTCACTCCTCAAAACTTAGTTCCAGGCTGGACACAGTGGCTCACACCTTTAATCTCAGCATTTTGGGAGGCCGAGGTGGGTGGATCACCTGAGGTCGGGAGTTCGAGACCAGCATAGACAGCATGGAGAAACCCTGTCTCTACTAAAAATACCAAAATTAGCTGGGAGTGGTGGTGCATGCCTGTAATCCCAGCTACTACTCAAGAGGCTGAGGCAGGAGAATTGTTTAAACCCTGGAGGTGGAAGTTGCAGTGAGCCGAGATCTTGCCCCTGCACTCCAGCCTGGGCGATAGAGAGAGACTCTGTCTCAAAAAACAAAAAAGAAAAAACAAAAAAATGTAGCAGAAGTGGTCCCTCCTATGGGTAGCCTTTTCTGATCTCTCCACCCCTAGAACAACATTCTTTCTCTGTGCTCCTCAAGCACCCCGTATGTGCCTCTTTCTCACAGAGCATACCATATTGTATTGTAACTGTTGGTTTGCCTTTGATTTGAGGTCTGTCTTCTGCACTTTATTGTGAACTCCTTGAGAGGGAGTAGAGACTACATTGTAACTCCCAAGCAAGCATGCACTATATATTCAGTTGATTTTTTTTTTTTTTTTTTTTTTTGAGACAGTCTCTCTGTTGCCCAGGCTGGAGTGCAGTAGAGTAATCTCAGCTCATTGCAACCTGTGCCTCCCACATTCAATCAACTCTCTGCTTCAGCCTCCAGAGTAGCTGGTATTACAGGCATGTGCTATCACGCCTGGCTAATTTTTTTGAATTTTTACTAGAGATGGGGTTTCGCCATGTTGCTCAGGCTGGTTTTGAACTCCTGGCCTCAAATGATCTGCCTGCCTCGGCCTTCCAAAGTGTTGGGACTACAGGAGTGAACCATGGCACCCAGCCCGTTCAGTTGATTTCTAATGAAGCAATACAAGTGCTTTACTTTTTGTTTGTGATGGAGTCTTGCTCTGTCACCCAGATTGGAGTGCAGTGGCATGATCTCAACTCACCGCAACCTTCATATCCGGGTTCAAGCAAGTCTCCTGTCTCAGCCTCCCGAGTAGCTGAGATTACAGGCACCTGCCACCACACTCGGCTAATTTTTGTATTTTTAGTAGAGATGGGGTTTCTCCATGCTGACCAGGCTGATCTCAAACTCCTGACCTCAGGTTTTCTGCCTGCCTCTGCCTCCCAAATTGCTGGGATTGCAGGCATGAGCCAACCTGCGCATACCAGAAGTGCTTTATTTTTTAACTTTCCATTTGGATTCATCTCTCTATGCCTGTTGTTACAATGCTAGTACAAACCATAGTTATCAGTCATCTAGACTCACTCCCTGTACACAACCTGAACACAGAGAGTCTTTGATGAATCTCTAAAGAGTAGAGTCCAAACTCCTTAGTGTGGTATACACAAACTGCTCAAAAGCAACCTTTAGGCCCATTTCCTGCTAATACCTATCCGGCCAACATCCGTACTACAACTATGCTTAACTACCGTACGTTTAACTTTGTATGTTCTGTGCCCCTCTTGATAAACCCTTGTTTACCCTTCAAAGCCCACCTTAAATGTGCCCTTCTCCATGATGCCCTCTGCAAACTTCTTCAGGTAGTTAGACATGTTTATCTTTCCATTCCTATTGCACCTGTCTGTTATAGCACTTTCTACACTCAATTGTAATCATCTACTTAACTTATCTTAGCCTCAGTTTCCTCCTCTGGAAATAGGGGATAATAACAGTTTCTTCTTTACAGGGTAGTGGTGAGAAGTAAAGAAGGCAATGCATGCAAAGCATGTAGCAGAGAGGTAGCCTTGAGTAAGTAGGAGCTGACATCAGCTGAGATCTCAATATGTGCCAGGCACTTTATATGTATGAATTCATTTCATTGTCCTCATACAGTAAGTACAGCTATTGCCTCCATATTCTAAGTGAGGACACAATGACTCAGCAGCTGAAACTTGCCTAAGGCCACACAGTTGGTTAGTGGAAGATCTGGTTGAACCCATGTGGTGTAGTGCTAGACCATGCTCTTTACCACTATTCATCTGTGTACACTTTCTCATCCCTACTAAGTGTGAACTTCTCTAGGACAGGAACTACTTTTTTCCTCATCTAAAAGTTAGATTCACAGTCTCTAACTTTCTCAAGTCTGCTTCCCACAGGAGATAGAGGTGCAGATTTCTAGCCCTTCACTCTGCTTATATAATTAGCACTTTACCTCTCCTCCCCCAATTGACCTCTGCTATTCAGCCACCTTGCCCTAAAACAACATATTTTACATTTCTAAGCCTGTCTCCAGCTACTGCTTTGCTCCTTTCCATTGCCTCAATTACTTTAATACTTTCCAGATCCATATGAGGAAGCCTCAGAGTACTTCAGGTGAACAGAATATGGCCCTATGCTGCATAAGAATTTCAATCAATGTTCATTAATTGTTTGGAGTATAGTTTCATAACGATTATAAGCAAAACTACAAATGTACCACACAGGCCAATATTCTGATTGGTTCTGTCCAGACCATAATCTGGGAACTACATATACCAGGTAAACTCTGCAAGCATCTCAGTCTATCCCAAAGATATTAAATGTTAATATTGTTTTACAGTCTTAAAAAGAGATTAACATAGAAAGTGAAGAACCAACAGTAGCTCCAAAATTTCTATATAGAGAAGCTGCACCCACTTACCTCCTACCCTTTCACTGTTTGCATTTACATTCCCTCTTTATGTGAAGAGGTTTGGTAGCGCAGGTAAAAATTAAGGGATTTCTCTTGAAAATGTGTTTGTAGAGCAAGCACACTTTGTGTAAGCTCCTTTGGCAAAACTTGATTAACCTAGGCTAATACCTCTTTCTCCAAGCCAAATGGCACTGCCACTGTGAATGGCTTATAGTCACACAGTGAGTCTTGGATAAGAGATAGATTAGAAGTTCTCATTTCTTTGATCCAATTGCTGGGTTACAGAAAACTTAGTTTCACCATCCTTTCCAGACACCTACTAATTTAAGAGATGAAAACCCTTTGCTGGTGAGAAATCCCAATTAGAAAGATAAGAGAAGGAAGGAGTCAGGGAAAAGTGGGACAGGAGCCAGGAAGAAGGAAATCACACCCACACTGGAGTCAAGGCAAGGTTTGTAGTTTCCACTAAGAAACTAAAAAGCTCAAAACAGGAAAAAAAAGAGGTGAGGTGCAATCCAAAAAGCAATCAGCTCACTGACATTTTATTTATTTTTACCTGGGGAAAAGGGGTAAGGGGAGGTGGCTTGGGCTCCCAGGCTGACCCAACAGCTGCAGCTGCTATAAAGGAAGTGGGTGTTTGGGGGAGGGGGTTGGGGGACCAGGACAGGAGAGCTGGCCTGTTTCTTACCCCCATCAGAGGCCCTGGGATTCTGAAGGAAGGAACCTGAGACTGTGTCAACCCGAGAGATGGAGATATTTCCAAGCCCAGCAGAAAAGGAAGCCTCTCCCCAAGGACACAAAATCTATGGCAGCTCTGACCAGGAAATCTCCAGGAGGCCTCCCTGCCCCCACTGCCTTTAGCCTGCCTTGTTTGCCTTGGCTATTTTAAGTGCAGATGAAGGCAATGAAATTGCAAAGGGGATGGAGGATGAGGAGAGCAAAAACAGAGACTGTGCCAATAAAATATTAATATAAAAAATTAGCAGAAACCAAGACTTTCCTGAGATTTTGCCCGGGTCTTATAGCATCTGATTTCATTTATCTTCCTTGAAGAAGAAAGAACATAAGAGAGAGAGAGAAGAAGAAAGAAAGAAGAAAGAAAGAAAGAAGAAAGAAAGAAGAAAGAAAGAAAGAAGAAAGAAAGAAGAAAGAAAGAAGAAAGAAAGAAAGAAAGAAAGAAAGAAAGAAAGAAAGAAAGAAAGAAAGAAAGCCAGCCAGCCTAGTATATGTGTTTTCAATGGAATCCTTTAAAACATGCTCTGGCAGCTGGGAGCTCGAACCCTGAGGTGGAGCTCTTGTCACTGATGGAGATAGCACCATTCTGTCAGGAGAGTATACAGGCCTCTGTATGGTCCTGAGTAAGTCATTCCACTCCGCCCTGGCTTCTGCCTCACAGAATGGGTAGAGACTTAAAAGAAGTAATAGGAGAAAGTATGCCAAAAAGTATAATAATAGCAAGAACATTTTCTAGAAACTTCCTGTGCTTTCCTTGCATGTTCTCATTCAATTCCCACAAAACCTGATGTGATAAACTATTATTGCCCCATTTTCTAGATGAGAAAAGTGGATTAAAGAGAGGCTGGCTTGTGATAGTCAATATCTAGTAATTGCACTCAGCTCTGTCTGTCTCCAGGGCTTTTAACTTCAAAATATCATATAAAGTAAGATTATTGACATTTTTATTAAACTGTACACTTCATGGTTTCCATATTTTATCTGGAGGAAATTGTTTTCTAGAATAGAGTTTGAGAGATGGGGACTAAGGTACTTCTTTTTGTTAAGTGGAAACTGAGAGAGGGGACCATTTGAAGCTGCAGCCCAAATTCCAAACTTCTAACTGAAGCAAGTATCCCCATCAGGCATTCTGGACTCAGTAATGTCAGGTGTGAAGAAAGCCAATCTCCTCATATTCCCTTGAAGGGCCTTGACATTTCAACATATCACTTGTTTCAAATTGAGAGTCATCTTCATTCTGACTGGTTCAGTTAATGCCCTAACCCAGGTCTCCCATCACCAAGTCTCCCTTTTATGGATATCTAGTAAGCAGGTTCCAATACTGCATTCAGAAGAATTCCCCAAAGAAAGAAAACTTAAATGTGCACAGTGATCATTCTGGCTGTGGAACATGTTGAAATGTTGGAATGTGCAACTAAAAAGGGGAATTGAATATGAAGGGCCTAAAGAACAGAAGGATCTGAGAAGCCTGAGCTGGGCAAGGGGTACTTCTGCTAAGAGGCCAAGGAATGGACAAGCTTTCCTTATAAAGTTCCTTCTAGCACGTTTACTCAGACAAAACTGGCTCAGAAGAGAGGCCTCAGAGTCTTAGATTTCCTAGATTGGTAGCCCTAGAAGGAACTTATGAATTCATCTAGCCCAAATGTATCTTCTTAAAAATGAAGAAAGATGTGTTTGGTACTCTCTTTAGTGCCATAATCTTTATGCCCCTGAGTCATATACTTTGTCAGTCAAGAATGCCATCTACCAGCTGCTTCCAACTGCAGCCTCCTAAAATCCAGAACACATGTAAGAAGAATCATATCTACTAGGTATGGCTCGGTGGAAAGATCTCTGAAGCAAAGGATGGAATGCCTGGGTTGTATCTCTAGTTTCGCCTCTCTCTAGCAGTATGACCATGAGCAAGTCACTTGCTTGTGAGCAAATGGGGTTAATTATACTTGCATAGTCTACCTCACAGCTGTAGCCTGAAACACACACACACACACACATACACACACACAGAGAGAGAAAGAGAGAAAGAGAAGAGAGAGAGAGAGAGAGAAACAGAAAGAGAGTGAGTTATGAATATAAAGTTCTATAGTCACTTATACAGGCCACACCTTGACTATGCCTTGTAATATCAAAGAATAGAAAAGAAAAAAAAATCCTAAGATATTGAAAGTAATATTTTAATAAAATGATACTATTATTTTTAATTGGCATTTCACATTGTTTTTCAGTGAAGGAACTAGATTCCAGCTTTGTCCATACCAAATAAAAGTGAGCCCCCTTCTCTTCCTAAATTCTTTTTATTATGCTTTTTAAATAAAATACAGACAGGGGCTCCACTATGTTGCCCAGCGTGGTCTTGAACTCCTGGGCTCAAGTGATCCCCTTGCCTCGGCCTCCCTAAGTGCTGAGATTACAGGCATGAGCCACTGCAACCGGCCTCTTCCTAAATCTTAAATATACATGTGAGCGGCTGTTGAGAGAATTCAATAATCAGATGCAGTCACTAAAGGAGAATGTGACCAGCCAGAAAATTACCCTGGAAAGTAAAAATACAACTATCTTTACTGGCTATGGCTTGGCAAGTAAATACAAAGAGGGAGTGAGAGACGTGGGAGACAAAAACAGATGAAGGAACAGAAGGCAGGAGACAGAGCTAAGGCATAGGGGAAGAATGCAGGGTGAAGGACAGAGTTGAAGAAATCCAGCGTGGAGTCTTCGGCTTTGACGTTATCAAGCAGGTGCTTGGTCCTGGAGCAGACATGGAAGGGGTATATAGATTTTTAATTTCCTCTGTTACAAGGACAAAATAAGCATTCAGCTCACATGAAGATAGCTTGTGATTCTTTAGTCATCAATGCTTGCCTTGGTATGAACAGCAAAGGGTGTTTTTCTGCTGTGGGCCTCTCAAAAAAAAAAAAAAAAAAAAAAAAAAAAAAAAAAAAAAAAAAAAAAAGAAAGAAAGAAAGAAAGAGAAAAGAAAACAGAAGTAAGTTGAATGAGAAGGGACTTCCTGGCCTCTACAATGGTTCACTGACTGGTCAATGATGCCAGCAGAACATAGTAATAATAAGCATGGGCACTGAACGTAGCCAGACCTGGCCTTGCATCCTGATTCAGTCATTTACCAGATATGTGACTTTGAACTAATTGTTTCCTCTCTCCATGCCTCATTTTTCTCACCCATAATGGAAACATAATAATAACCTCCATTTCTTAATGTCATTGTGAGGATTAAATGAGTTAGGGCAAATAAAAGCCTTTCACAGGGCTCAACATATAGTTGCAGGCACTAAAAAAAAAATGCTCAACATTACTGTAATAATTTGGTACAAGAAAGAGCTGCCCCCGAGCCATATTTTGCAAAAATTCTCTGTTTTATTCAGAGTAATTGCTGGAACCAGACTAGCCTATACCCTCTACACTTTCAAATGCATTCTCTGAACACTGAAAAGACTTTCCTTTTATCAGTCTCTTTCCTGCCTTAGTGCCCTCTCCAGCTCTCTCACGCTCTCTGTCTCTCGTCTCACGTCTCTCCTCCCCCACCATCACCAAAGAAGCCCCCAATGTTCCAAATAGATAAAAAGATGTGGCAGGATGCAGGCCCCACTCCATTTGAATCTGGGTAGACTTGTCCAAAGGGGATGACAATATTGCTTTTGTTTCTCAGATACTAGAATCTCCCACAAATCCTTAAGTGGACATTCCAGTGCCTCTTCAGCCCACTCTTAGCTATTTCAGCCCAGGCTCTCAGGAATCCAACAGTGCCACCTTTAAGGCCTTTCTCACAATTCTGACACCTGCATCCTGGCTCCTATAGAAACTCTTTCCCTCTTCTCAATGTATGTGATGTTGAGAAAGCTGGAGGATGAATAGGGAAGGCATAATCATAATGTTAATGGGACTTTAGACATGCAAATGTGTGTCCTGAGCATGGATGAGCTGAACAAAGTCGATGGGAGGAACAGAAATGGATAAGTGCCATCAAAGCCCCAGATGTGTGACACTGGGAAGAGGGGACCTAGAAAAGATGAAAGGAAACACAAGGGTTATTTAGAAAAAAGGGACATTTGAAGGACTTGGTGAGAGGTGTGTAAATGAACAGACAGCATGAGAAAGTAGGAGAAAGAAATCTAAGTGCCTGCTAGTAGCATAGATCACAGAATTCTTCAAAGCCAGAGGGTAGGAGAGGAGGAGGCTGGGTGGGAAACTGTCGGTGACTGGGGGCTTTGTGCTCAAAGAGCATTAGAAGAGGAGAGTATGGGAGCTTTGTCTGATTGGGCTGCCAGGTAGAGTCAGAGCAGTTTCAATCTGGGACCAAAGGGCCCACCTAGCAATGAAGCTGAAACGATCTCACCTCCCATTGACAAAATAGGCTACTCTATGAACCTGGCCTTCTTCCATCTGTGTAGCCTTTGGACCTTGAGTTTTTTCCCACTGTTATAATACATTTCAAAGAGCTAGCTGAAAGTCCTGGCAGGGAGGACCAAAAGAGACTGAACAGATACAGGAAGGAGCTTGGTTTTGGTCTAACCTACATTAGTGTCTATGCTCTCCTCTTAACAATGTTTTTTTTAACCACCCTCTCAGAAACTTTTGTGTTTTGTGAACTAAATAAAAGTATTCTGCCACTAAAAATGAAATGAAATTAAATGATGGTTTTCCCACCACGTTTTTAAAGGAAAAGCAGTCCGTTAATGGATAGAATGTGCTCCCGTAGTAAATTTTGCTGAAACCCTTGATTCCTCCTCCTGTGTGCCTATACTAGAATGAAAAAGTTAGCACCTGATTTAACATTGAATTATATTTGTAAACATTTTATGATTTAAATATGAATGTTTTATAATTTTCCACAAAGAACTCTATGACTTCCAGTGCTGTTACTGGAACAAGGTGAGAAGCTCTAGAATTAAGGATTGGAATCATTATCTTCATTCTTCATGATGACTTTCTCAGTTTCATTTTTGTTCCCTTCCAGTTCATTGTCCACATGGTAGCAAGAATGAACTTTCAATTGTGTCAAGCAGATCATGCCATTTCCCAGATTTAGCCTCATTAATGGCTCCCCATTGCCTTTAGACTGAAACCCAGACTCCTGTGCACGGTCCACAAGCTCTATATGACCTGACCCCTGATCACCCCTCCAACCTCATTTTGTCCCATTGTCCTGCTTGCTCATAACATTCCAGCTACACTGGCTTCTCAGTTTCTGAAATATGCCAAGCTGCAGTCCATCTCAGTGCACTTGTTCATTATGCTGTTCCCTCTGCCTGCAATATTCTTTTTATCTGTGGAGAGGCAGAATTTTGGCTCCCTTATCCTTCACTGCCTGATGTCAAACCTATTGTCATGTGCAGATGTAATTACAGTTACTAAGAAACTGACTTCAAAACTGAAAGATGGTCCTGAATTAGCCAAGTGGGTCTAATGTGATTACATGAGCCCTTAAAAGCAGGAAAAAAATGCAGCAGAAAATGAAGTCAAAGATATTTGAGGCATAAGCAAGTCTCCAGACACCCTTGCTGGCTTGAAGATGGAAAAGGCCATGTGGAAAACACAAAAAGGAAATGAGCTTGCAAGTGGATTCTTTCCCAGAGACTCCAGCAAGAAATGCAGCTGGCTTACACCTTGATTTTGGTCTTGAAGATCCTAAGCAGAGAACCTACCTCAGCCATGAAGTACCTGGACTACTGCCCCATGGAGACTGTGGGATAATAAATCAGTATTGTTTTAATTCACTAAGCTTGTCATGACTTGTTATGGCAGCAACAGAAAACGAATACACAGTCCTTCCCTTTTAATAATTATCTCCTTTCCCTCTTTTGGATCTTAGCTTAAATTTCACCATACGTCAGGGTCACACCTTGACCATCCTGCTCAGAATGAGTCTCCTTTCTCCCATCCCCCTTATTCTTCTTCTCTGTGTCCATTCTTTCTTCCTTCATGGTCTTTGTCGTAATTTTAGCTATTTTATTTATAGAATTTGTAGCTATTTTTTGGATTTCTCCCACCAAATTGTCATGAAACAAAGGGACATATTTGTCTTGTCAGCACAATGGATCAAAAATAATCGGTAATTAATGGAAATGTGCTAAAGGAAAAAATGAGTGAATGAATAGTGCTTGGCAGAGTAATATTCACGTTATAACCCACTGCAATGTAAACTCCATGAGAGCAGGAATTTTTGTTCACTGCTGTATCTGTGGAACACAGAAAAATGAAAGGCATAGAGTGGGAGGTAAATAAATATTTGTTGAATTGATTAATATTTAATAAGCATCTACTTTGTGCCAGGAACTATATTCTGCACTTTACCTACCTTATTTCATTGGATCCTCACAATACCAAATCAAGTTGGGCACTATTACTTTCTTCGTTTTATAAATTACACTCAGAATGGTTATGCATTTTCTTCACAGCCACACAGCTAGGAAGTGGAAGAGCCAGAATTCAAAGCCAGACCTTTCTACAAGCCTATGTTTTCCACTGTGTCCTACTGCCTCCCAAGTATTACAGCCCACTACACCCTGGTTTGATAAGAGCTTTACAATGTGGAAAAAAATGTACATCTGGACATTCATATGAAACTTGGCATACAGTGTCAGGGAATTCAAAGAACCTACCTATAAACCTCAGGTAAACTTAATATATGCTAATAATGCATCAAATAATGCTCATGCTTGAATAGGAATTAACTGGGTTGGACCAAATGAACTTCATCTGTTTTTTTAGCTCTTAAGTGGACATTCTTGAAGATGAAAAAATCTTCAAGACTCAGACATCTAATGCCAATAATAAGATGACAGGTATTGGTGAGGCCACCATTTCAGGGACGAGGCTCTGTCTAGTATTCCTGATGACTAAACACCATGTAAGTCTCCAGCCCTGGCTTCAGCAGTTTTTCTGATGGTACCTAATCTCCCAAGCAATTGTGAAGTCACCAGAGATTTCACAATAGCATGAAACCAAAAGCAAAATCTCCCCACAGAGCTGTGAATTTCAAGGCAGGGCATGCTTCATACCCTTTGACTAAAAGCCCCTACCCAGCCCTCACTCAGAGGAGCTTGCCAATCCCTCTCTGAGCACTATTTCATCAAAACCAAGTACCGATGTTCCCTCTCAGCTTTGTGTAACCCTTGAAATTCCTTCCAGATAAACAACAGGATTGCGGCCAAGAAGGATCCAAGAAAGAAGTTAGAGATAAGACTTAAAGGTTTGATTTATGAAAATGCTCATATCCCTCAGTGGCTGGGCAGCAGCAGGCTGGCTTCTCTTTTCAAGACTTCCTGCCACCACCCCAGGGCTTGCAGGGACTCTTCTAGTGCCCACAGCCTGAGAATGCTATTCTGCCTTTCCCTTATCCCCAGTCACCCTACTCACAGTGAGTCGTTATGACAGGCACAGACTCTCAGAACACGTTTCCTGAGTGCCGCTGAAACCACCCTGGGACAGACAGCAAGGATAGCATGAGCACACCCAGTTCACCTGCAAGACTGGGTTGGTTCTCCACAGATCTGGCCTACCCCAAAGCTTATGTGCTTTAAAGCATCTGGACACTTTCCAGCTAAGCCCCCTTCCCTTTTCTAAATAGGCTGCTTGCTCCCAAAGGCCTTGCCTGGGGTTTCATCTTCCAATTTGCAAGGGGTTAGCATAACGGTTAAGAGTCCGGGCTCTGGAATCACACTGTCTAGGTTTAGATCTTGCTCTATCATTACTTGCTAGCTAAGTGTGTGACCGGTGGCCAGTTACTCAACCTCTCTGGATCTCTTTACTCATCTATAGAATAGGGTTAATGATGATAGCCCTGAACTCTTAGTAGTGTAAAGATTCAACATGTTCATAAAAGTAAAGCACTTAGAATATCACCTGACTCATAGTTAGTACTCAAAAAAATGTTACCTGTTATTCTTTATCTATGCTGGAAGGCAAGGTATCCTTTTGTATATTAAAAGGACAAAGTGCCTTGCCTGCTGCTTTTGATATTACTATACCACGGCAATGTGTGACGGCCCTAACTTGGGGCTATATAATGCCTTGCCATGAAAATAAAAACAGCTAAGACTTCTTGAGCACTGACTGTGCTTCAGACACTCCCATAAGAGCTTTACATCAATTATTTTATTTAATCCTCACTAGAAACCTAGGAAGTGGGTGCTATTAGTTTCCTCATGAAAGCACAGAGAGATTAAATAACTGTGTAATATAAAATTTAAATAAGCTTTGTGCAAGTGATAATTATCATGAGTTGGGGGCAATAATGGAATGGTCTGTGGAGGATATAGAACTCTAATTTGATTTTGAAACATAAAGTAGAAGTAGGGCAAGCAGGGGGATGGGGAGTGGGAAGTCCAAGTAGAAGAAACCACTGAAACAGAAGGTGGAAATGAGCCTGGTGCGTGTGGAATAAAGAGAACAGACTGACTTGAATGTTCCAGAGGCTATAACATGGAGAAAGGTAGGAAGTGAGGCTGATAGCATCATCCTTCCCACCTCACAGACTGAACAATTGAGCCTTGTTACTAGAACGACCCATTCAGAGACTCAGACCCAGAAGCAGCAATCTTTTGCCATCCCGCCCTACTCCGTCCACTTTAGATGATTATGTTTCTAAATCATCCCTCAGGGCTCCCCACAAGACAACTTCATGGTATATCATTAGTTTCCAAGGTCGTGATCTCCCTTTCTCAACTAGGCTATCCCTTTGTTTCTCCCTTTGTACACCCCACTGAGATACAGTAAGGTGTATAGGTTGGGTCAGGAGAGTGGGCCTTGTGAGGTCTGAGCTAAACTTGGTCCCTTTCCTGCCTTGGGACTCCGAAGCAAATTAGATGTATTTCAGAATCTTACCATACTTGTCCTGATCTAGACCTCTTGCTTCACTAGTGAAGCTTGGGTTTTGTCCCAGATTAAGAGTCCTTTAAGAATAATAACATTTAATTTAGCCATAAAAGCTTGTGAATTGCTCAGCCATTTCAGACTGTTAGTGAAATCCTGTGGCATTATATGGAATCAGGAGAGAGAAGTAAGGCAAGTTGGGTTTCTAAGGAAGGAGATATAGCTAGAACAATTTTTTCCAGGCCAGGAAAGGTTAATGGCAGCATAGTATCTTATATCACAAGCCAAATATCAATGAAAATAAAAGCATCTGTCCCTCCCTCCCTCCCTCTCTTCCTTCCTTCCTTCCTTCCTTCCTTCCTTCCTTCCTTCCTTCCTTCCTTCCTTCCTTCCGTCCTTCCTTCCCTCCCCTCCAGAAAGGATGCTGCATGCAGGAGGGAGTGTCTACTTCCACATCACTTCTGTCCTCCCACCAACTTGACAGTTGGAGGCCTATTCTCTTGGAGTGATGAATCATACCTTGACAGGAATGAGAGGCCAAGAAGGATATTAGAATTATATCTTCTCCCACGAGCCTGAAATGCATGCCCAGATGTTGCCATGGTAACCCATTAGTACCCAGGCTCCGATCTACACAAGCTAACACAGCTTCTCTAGTGACCACCTGGTTCCACATGCTTTTATGTTTTGTTTCACCTTTCCCAGACATCAATAGCATCCTGCAGTCTTATCAGATCACAGGCTACTCTGGAAAATGAATGTATCATCAGTAAACACAGAAGGAAGAAGAGTAGTCTAAAACTTGCCTGTAAGGTGGAAAACTGGGTTGTATTTGGACCTCTGCACCAGTGGACTATGTGACATGGCAAGGTGATGCACCTCTCAAGACCTTGTGTTCCTTTTCTATTGTATGAGTGGGGTGAACTAGTTGATTTCCTAAATCTTCCCTCTCCCAAAAATAATTCTGTGCATGTCTTTAACATGCCCAAAAATGTCAGTGGTAACTATTTCTAGAGATAGGGCCCTGAGAATTTTTTAAAGTGGCTGTTTAATGAAAGGCCTATGAAGAAAATAGAAGAAAAAGTAAATGGGTTGGGGATGGGTGGAAGACAAATGGTAAGTTCATACATTCAATTTGGTGCTAACTATATTCCATGCAGCACATTCAGGGTAAAATTTAAGTGGCAAATGGAGCCACCTTTCACTCTTCTATCCTTTGTACCTTCAAGATAGCTGGTATCCTTCTGCCTACTTAGTCTCCCAAATTCCCAGGTGACAGTAGTTCATTCATTCTCATTTTCTTGCCTTTTTATCGACTGCCTTCCCCATTTGAACTCCCTATCATGTCTACCAACTATATCCTAAATATGCGTTATGTCTACATCAAGTCCCATCTGCCCCATGAAGGCTGTTTGGATCTCTCTCAGGTTACAGGGACCCCTAGGACTTCTGTGGCTAACTGGACACACACCTCCTAATTCCTAATATAGATTGCTCTCCCATCATAGGTACTTTTGTTTTTATTGTTTAAAATTCACTTTAAAAAAAAGTTAATTACTTTCAGATTGATGTTAAATATGGAGAGTGACAAAAGAAAAATTTCAGCCAAATTAAATTTAAAGGAGTTTAACAGAGCAATGAATGATTCATGAATGAATGGGGCAGCCCCCAGAATCACAGCAGATTCAGAGACTCCAAGGGTGCCTCATGGTCAGAACAATTTTACAGACAAAAAGATAAAGTGATGTACAGAAACTGGAAGTGAGGTACAGAAACAGCAAGATTGGCTACAGCTCAGTGTTTGCCTTATTTGAAGGCAGTTTGAACATTCAGCAGTCTATGAGTGGTTGAAGTATGACTCCTGGGATTGGCCAACACTCAGCCATTGTTACAGGTGTATACTATTAAGTTAGGTTTTCAGTTTTGTCTGACTATTAAGCTAGGTTACAGTTCATCCACAAGGACTCAAATATAAAAGTACAGAGTCCTTCTCAGGCCATATTTAGTTTGCTTTAATAAGAGATACGAAGAAGAAAATAAAATGGGCCATAATCTTCATCCTTATGATGCTGCCGAATTGTTTGTTTGTTTGTTTGTTTACAAGGAACACGTGCACTTTATTGAATACCATTGTAGAAAGTGTGTGAGGATAAAGGGCTGATACAGGATTTGGCTCAGGAGCAGGGTGAGGAATGGACCGTGGAGTATGTGGGAAACAGGTCATGGGTGGAGCTCCTGGCCTGGATGATTTCTCTTGATCTATCAATAGACTTGCAAGATAAGTACTGGGATGATGATAAGCAGAATGGTCGTGATGATGCCCATATATTAAGGTAACACATGGCAGGGCCTAGGGACTGGGAACTGGGGAGATGTTAATCAATGGATACAAACTTCAGTTAGACAGGAAGAATTAGTTAAGATATCTATTGTATAAAATGATGACTATAGTCATCACAGTATATTTTATACTTGAAAATTGTTAAGAGAGTAGATTCAAGTGTTTTCACCATGAAAAAAATAATTATGTGAGGTAATACATGTTAATTAGCTTGATGTAACCATTCCACAATATATATGTATTTTAAAACATCATGTTCTACACTGTAAATATACACATTTTTAGGTGATGGGGAGGAAGGCAGCATATCACACTGCCATGTGTGTATCTATGCAAAAATCTTATATGTTCTTCACATGTACCCCAAAACCTAAAATGCAATAAAAAATAAATAAATAAAATATGAAATCCCCCCAAAAAAACTACTCAAAATATTTTGCTATCAGATAAATGAGCATACAATAAAAATCTCCTTTTGAGCTACAAAAAAATATACACACTTTTTGGCAATTTAAAATTTTAAAATAAATACATAAATAAAAATAATACACATGTAAGGTCAGAAAATTTAAACTACAGAAAGGTACAAAATGAAAAGCAAAAGCCACTCCCCAAAAGTCCTAGTTCCTTTCCCAGAGATTACTATAAAATATTTCATGTGGTATCATCCAGAAAAAATGAAAACATAAACTCACATATACATACACACATACACGTATCTATACTAGGCATAACTCCTTATTCCAAACCCTTGAGGTCAGAAAAATGTTGAAATGAAACATTTTTAGGATTTTAACATGGTGATATAGTGCCTACGACATTTAGTATGTCACTCCTTCAGCAGGGTTTGAGATAGCAAAGACATAAATTATACATGTTTAGTATTAATTGAATATTAAAATTTATGGGGCAACGTGTTTGAATAATCACACTATGTGGGATAAATGAAGACTACAAATAATCACATGTCAGTTCTTATGAGACTTCCCCTAAATGAGTTTGTGCCAGATTTTGAAGAAAAAAATCCACTTTCAGATTTTTTATAATTAAGGAACTTCAGATAAGGAAATGTCTTTATATTCATGTTCTCTCTGTCTCTCTTTATTGCTTTCTCAAATACACACATGCACACACAGGCACATATGCAAAGAGGGCACTATACACACTGCTCTGCCTTTGCTTTTCTTTCTCCTGAATAACATATACTAGAGATTTTTCGTATCAGCCCAATACAGATCTAAATTATTATTTTCAATGTTCTTACCAATATTCCAATGTATGACTATATAACTGTACCAATATTGATTTAATGAATCCACTACTGGTGGACATTTTGGTAATTACCAAGCTTTTGTTTCTATTTTTTTGCTATTTTTGTTTCTTAAGTTTTGTTGTTGTTATTGTAGTTGCAGTGAATATCCTTCTTCTTCATATGTCTTGGTGAAGTTGTGGGGTATATCTGTAAGCGAAATTCCACTAGAAATGTGTGTTTGGGTCTGGCCTTTTTGGACAGGCTGCCTGCTCCAAAAAACATAGTTTATATCTTTAAATTATTTGTATCCATCTCTGATCTTTGACATATAGTAGGTGATAGTAAATGTTTACTAATGAGTAAAAATAATGAAGATTCTGAAATAAAATAATGATGACAAAAAATGAAAATCATGAAAATCATGAAGATTCCCATACAGATCTTTAAAATAAGACAAAATTTTTAAAAAATTTTAAAAGACGAAAATATTTAGCAAGAGTTAAAAAATACAATACCATTTAACCCTATAGTTCCACTTCTAACTATATTTTTCCTAAAGAAATCATGTTAAATATAGATAGAAAATTATGAATAAAAGTACTACATGGAGCATTATTTATAATAGCAAAACTTTCAAGCATGCTTAAATGGTTAACACTGCTGGTGCTAAAGTGCAGACTGGGAGAATGGAGGGATATATATGTATACATACACACACACATAAAATTTGCAAAAAGCACGTTTGCAAAAAAATTCAATGATACGGAAAAATTTGAAAATCAAGTAAAGAAAGTAAGCTAAAAATCAAGTACATAATTCTCTCAATCATGTGGAGGTATTTTAAAGGCACTAGAATAAAACTGGACCAGAACATGAACAGGAGCTTCATCTAGGTGAAGAAATAATTGGGGATGTTTTTAACTTGCTTTTTAACACTTTTCTATACTAAGCATATTCTACCGTCAATGTGTGGTATTTTTTTGATCATCAGGACCAAATTTTTTTTTAAGTTAGCTAGAAAGAAAGGATCCCTATGTCCATCTCACATAGAGATGAAGAGACATATTTTGGCACCTGCTCATACCTTACCCAAACTGGTACCCTTATGGATTCTCTGGCAAGGTCCCAGGATGTGTCACCTTAGTTATAAGGTGAGTTCTGTCATGTACCCATTTTACAAACTCTAGCCCAAGTAAAATAATAACTTTCCAAGCTTCCTCAGAAAGCCTCTTTCTCCCCCTCCTCTCCCACATGCACTCACCCTCCAGACTCATTCTAATTTATATAGGTCAGGTTGACCATGATCATTTTAACAGCTTCTTCATTATTGTTATTGTCCCCATAAGGATTAGCTAGTCTCTTTCTCAGGCACTTGCCCACTCAAAGTCCCCTAAGACCTGGGGAATAGTAATACTGTTTATCAAAATAAGGATATCTGAAGAGGTTAACTAGAGGGGTTGCCTGATTTTGATTGCTGTTTGGCACCAGCCTTCTTTTGCCTGATTGGTTTCAGATGGCTGTATTTTTCTGGGTTCTTTATTCTTGTATTGCCTTTGGCACTTCCATAATGGGCAGAGGCTCTTTATAAAGCCAGGTGCCACACCTAGCCATTCAAAATGGTATACTCAAGTCAGTCTTGCCTTCCACATAGTCACAGCCATATCTCCTCAGTTCTCATCCATGATCACATGTCCTAACAGGGGAAATGATGCCTTTGGTTACCTAGGCTAGAGTCAGCAAACTACAGTCCATGGGCCAAATCTGCTCAGCAGCCTGTTTTTATGTGGCCTATGAGCTAAGAATGCTTTTACATGTTTAATGTTTTAAAAATCAAAAGAGAAAAACTATTTGATGACATGAAAATTATATAAAATTCAAATTTTACAGTCCTTAAATAAAGTTGTAATGGAACACAGCCATATCTACTGGATTACAGATTTGTCTATGGATGCTTTCCTACTACAATGGCAGAGTTGAGAAGCTGTGACAAAACTGTATGGCCTGCAAATCCTAAAATATTTACAATCTGTCCCTTTACAGAATAAGTTTGCCAACCTCTGCTCTAGTGCATGCCTATCTATTCATTGCTAGTATGCGCCGAAGTTCTGCACTTGGCAAATGCAAGTCTATTGACATCAGTGATTGACACAGCCTGGACATAAAGCAATATGGGAGGGTGCAGAAAATTAAAGAGCACATGTCTATCTAATGGTGGCAACCAGGATTTATAATCATTCACAGTGCAGGCCTAGCTTTGCCAAATCTAAATTTTTAAGAGAATACAGAAACTCAGATTGTTAGTGAACTCTCCTGATTTTTATATGTTGGCAAACGCTGCTAAGGTCAAATAAATCACATCTGTCAGCTACCAGTTTACTACTTCTTTTGTAGGGCTCCGAACCCACAAGGGATCAGTTCAGATTTTAAGTCAGGGCCACACATTCCACCATCCTTGCAAACCAAGGGTGCAAGCAACGAAAAATTTGAGCTTGTTAAAATGACTTGCTTATCACAGTGCTTGGGGGTGAAGATCAGAAATGAAAATAAGGAGAAAAGTCCAGCACTTGCCTCTGTTGCCTTATCTTATATGACTTCTCTTATGGCTTTCAACACTGATGAACAATCTCTTCTTGAACACTCTCTTGGTTGTCCTATTAGCTTGTCCCATTATTTATTTCTCTGGCTTGCCTTCTGTTGTGTTTTCTCTCTTCCATTAAACTGGGGTTTCTTTTTCTTCTATTGCCACTTTTTCAGCTACTGTTGGATAAAAGAGTAGCAGAATTTTCTCTCTGCTGGGTTTTTCTTGCAGCTACCTCCAATTTCTACCTAGAAAGTGATAGGTTTTAGCAAGAGGTAGAAGCCCTACTTAACACCTCTAGCTTAAACAATGTATTCCAACTTTTCTAGAGAGCCATGCATTGAGTTTTTAGCTTTTTTTTTTTTTTTTTTAGACAAAGTCTCATTCTGTCTCACAGGCTGGAATGCAGTGCCAGCACGACCTCGGCTCACTGCAACCTCTGCCTCCCAGGTTCAAGTGATTCTCATGCCTCAGCCTCCCCACTAGCTGGGATTACAGGCATATGTCACCACACCCAGCTATATATATATATTTTTTGTATTTTTAGTAGAGATGGGGTTTCACTATGTTGATCATGCTGGTCTCAAACTCCTGGCCTCTAGTGATCTGCTCAACTCTGCCTCCCAAAGTGCTGGGATTACAGGCATTAGCCACCATGCCCAGAGTTTTTAGCTTTTCTGTTAAAGTAATACTTTGTTCACCCTTTGGCTACTGTTCCTTCCAAATCTTACCATACAGGATCCCATAAGGGGAAGGGCTGGTTGTCAAGGCAGGATTTTAGCATTCTCTGGTTCTATAGACTAATGCCATCTAAATATTAACAAAATTTTACCCCAATTTCTAACAGAAGCTACTCTCCTGGTTCTCTTTTTTATCTCAGGCTGTTCCATCTCAGGCTCCATTAATTCTTAAGTGCTGCTGTTTTTTCCTTGTCCCCTTTCTCTTTGTACTCTGTATACACTCTATGCAATTTAAGCTGGTTCTGTGGCTTTAAGTACAACATACAGATGGACGAATAAAAAATCTTTATTTCTAGTACAGGGCTCCCTCCTGAGCTTCAGACCCGTATATCCATTTACCTACTTGGCATCTCAGCTTGAATGCGCCAAAGGGACATCAAATGTAATGTTTCCTGCACAGATTATCTCTACTCCCCACTCCAACAGCCTTCTCCTCCTATGTATTCATGGTCCATTGTACCACCGCCCCTCCAAAGTGACTCAAGCCAGAAACCCCGGGATTCATATTAGATTTCTCTCTCTACTTTCCCCCACTACAATCAATCACCCACCATGTCCTGTGAATGCCACCTCCTAATTGTCTCTGAAATTCATTCCCATTACTAATACTTGCTCTAGTTCAGGCACTCATTATTACTCATTGAAAGAGGAAAAACAAACAAACAAACAAACAAACAAACAAACAAAAAAAACTATTGTCACAACTTGCTTTAAGTCTGACCCCTTTCAATCAATTCTCCAGGCTGCTGAGAGAATGATTTTCTAAAAGCAAAGCTTGTCATGTCCTTCTCCTGCTTAAAACCTTCTATAACTCTCCAGAGGGTTAAGCCTAAACCCTTGTGTGTGCAGGTGAGACCCCTTATGATGCGGTTTTTGCCTGCCGGCCCTGCTTCAGCTTTAAACACTTTTTCAAATACATTCTGTCCCAGTCATCCTGAGAATCTTGCAGTCCCCAGCTCGAAACACACCATGCTACTTCTGATCTTCATGCTTTTGCCTGGAATGCCCTTCTTCATAACCCCCCACCACACACACAAATCCTATAGTACGTCTTGTCAGAGCTTTGCTAGGTTACAGGCTAGCTAATATCTGATAGACATTCATACTGAGATGTGTGATGATAGCTTCTTTTGGACATATGACAGAATAATAATAGTAATAGCCAATATTTATATAGTGATTACCATGTGACAGGCATTCTTTATTTATTTTCTTATATTAATCAATTTAATCCTTATGACAGTGCTGTGAGATAGATACTGCTATCATCCATATTTTATCAATGAGGACACTGTATCGTAATCACACAGCGTGTAAGTGGTAGAGTAGGTACAATCTGGGGCATTCTGGCTCTAGAGTGTGTGTGTTTTTAATCACTGCTCTCTTGCTGTCACATTACCTCAATTGTGTCACTAATTTCTGGAAGGCAATATGATATAGCAGTTAAGAATACGTGCTCTTCAGACAGAACTTTTTTCAAATCAGTGCTTTGCCACTTACCAGCTGTGTGACCACGAGCAACTGAATTAACATCTGATTCTCAGCTTCCTCCTTCTAAAATGAGCATAGCTGTTATTAAAAAAACATTGAGATAAGCAATATATTTAAGTGTTTAAAATAGTACCTGGTACATAGTATTTCACAAATGGTACCGCTGTTGGTTGTTACAGTGATTAAAAGCAGTGACTCACTAATGGTGGGGATTTCAGACATCAAAGGGAAGGGAATGTAGCAAAGCAATTTAGAACAGGATTTTGAGTCTTAGCTCTGCTTCTTAATAAATGAGTTAATCTCTCTGCATCAAAATTTCCTCATCTGTAAAATGAGGGTAGCAGGTTTTTTTTTTCTTAGCATTATTTTGAAGATGAAATGAGTTTATAGATGTAGGACACATAGAACATCACCAGGTACTTAGTATACAGTAATCTTCCCTTATCAGCAGTTTTGCTTTCTGTGATTTCAGTTATCCTTGGTCAACATGCTGCCCAAAATCATTGAATGGAAAATTCCAGAAATAATTTACAACTTTTAAATTGCCTGCCATTTTGAGTAGCATGATTAAATATCTCACCATCCTGCTTTATCATGCCCAGGACATGAATCATCCCTTTGTCCATGTAGATGTCAGACATCTGTTAATCATTTAGTGGCTGTCTAGGTGATCAGATCAACTGCCATGGCATTGCAGTGTTTAAGTCACCCTTGTTTTTCTTCATGATAATCCCAAAATGCAAGAGTGATGATGCTGGCATATCACTATAATTGTTCTATGTTATTCTTAGTTATTATTGTTAATCTCTTACTTTGCCTAATTATAACTTTACCATAGGAATGTACGTATTGGAAAAAACGTAGTATATGTAGGGTTCAATACTATCTGTGGTTTCAGGCATTCACTGGGGGCCTTGGAATGTGTCCCCCTCATACAAGGGGGAAATACTGTGCTATGTAACTGTTGGCTTATGGTAAAAAATAGATTTCTTTGAGGCCTTTGCCTCTTTTGCCCATATATGTGGTTCACCCTAAATGTAACTTTGTTTTGGTAACGTCTGTGTCAGACTGCTGCTACTGCTTTTTTCTTTTTAATCGTTAGCACCCTTAAAAGCAGAGACTTGATTTTCTCACTATAAGCCTATAGCCAGCACAGTCTCTGGTACATGGTTTGATGAATGAATGACTGGATCTGGATGGAAATATGCATACATAAACAAAAGAATTAAAAATTGGGCTGAAGTTCTGTGGCTGGTATAACACTTATAGATGGGACCAATTTTTTTGACCAAACAGTAGAATGGACTCCTGCCCACTGTAGGGACTTATTAAATATTTAATAAATGTCACTTAAATAGCAACATTCAAATGGCATATTCCATTTCATTTAGCTCAAAATGCTACTTCATAGTTCTTTATCTGAAAGCAAGCACAACAGATTGTATTTTGCCATACATATAAAGCATCTGCCTGAATAGCTGCTTTTTTTCAAAACTTGGCAGCCTGGGGGTCTGAAACTGATCTAACTAAAGAAAGGTGATGCAGACTTTTGCACCATTCTGTCCACCTCTTCTTTATGGAGACTCTTGAAAACAGCAGATACTCAGATCCCACGACAAACCAACTTAATCATATCCTCTGGGAATGGAGGCCCAGGAATCTGTATTTTTAGATACTGCCCAAATGAATTTTAAGCAGTACTTTAAAGAAAATCAAGGTTGGCCAGTAGATGTCATTGAATCTTTCCTAGCCTATATCACTCACCTGTCCTGTTATCCTAAACTTTACACACTTACTTGAAAATGATGTCTACAGAAAGCAGTCCTGACCATATTCTAGAAGCATCCATAGTTCAGGTCACATGGACCATCAGAAAGAACAAGGGCTCTGTCATACATAGTATCTGGAAACTAAATATTTTCCTAAGCATCTTTGTGAAGTAAGGATAGCAGGCAGTTTTGCCTGTGCAGGAAGCAGCTCCCAAGCCTGTGGGTTTCTGTTCTGTCCCCATGCATTGACTTGCAAAGTGAGGTAGTCTGAAGAAGTCCCTGTTCCTCTGGATGTCTGGAAATAAATCTGCTCAATGGAGCACAAAATCAAAAACGGCAATATCAATAATTTACAAATAAAGAAAAATATATTTTAATTTTTAAGTTGACTTCAATTTCTATTTATACTTCCAGTTCTAGAGAAGCAGGGGGAGAAACATACCAGAAGAAGGTGCAGAAATAATCCCATCTGCTGCAGAAGTCCTCCACAGAACTTGACCACTAAAAAAAGAAACAGACTGTTCCTTGCTTCAGCAACTCAGCTTCTCGTGGTTCAACCTAGCCAGCTTTACCACAGAAGGATTCGGCAATTTGCTCAGAATTACGGCTTGAGTTTAAAACACAAACGACCCTCTGCTAAAAAACAGTTGTGAATTCCACCAGCCCAACACTGAATTTAAGCTATCCCTGTCTGGGGATACAGGCACCATTTGTTCACGTACCACGCACCATTCCTCCCTGTGTTTTGGGACCGCAGATGAGGCTGGGGTTTCTGTTCCTCTTGATTTGTAGCCACTTCCTCCATGGCTCCTGTGTGCAAGTCTGCATGGACCTGAAGTGTGATGGGATGTTTCTTAGCTCAGGATTTCATAACAAATACCATAGACTGGCATACTTATATAGACTGGATGGCTTAAAACAAAAATTTATTTTCTCACACTTCTGGAAGCTGGAAAGTCCAAGATCAAAGTCTGTCAGGCAAGGTCAGCCTTCTCACTATGTCCTCACATGGTCTTTCCTCAGTGCATGCTCATGGGAGGAGAAAGAAAGAGAAAAGGAGTGGGAAGAGAAAGAGAGAGTGTTCTCTTCCTTTTCTTAAAAGGCCGCCAAGCTTATTGGATTAGGGCCCTACCTTTATGACCTCACTTAACTTTATTACCTCTTAAAAGTCCTATCTACAAATGCAGTCACATTGGGAATTAGGGCTTCAATATATGGATTTGGGTGGGAGTGGACCCAATTCAGTCCATAGCAGGAAGTATGATGCAGGTTCACTGTTCAGCAGTTACCAACTTGTCTGAATCTGGAGAAACGGAATACCCACACACGCAGTGAGTTACATGAAGCAGATTTATTCCTTATAGGTAGGCAGCAAGGGACAACAGACTGGTCTTCCACGGCTCAGAAAGCTGCCTGGGGTGGCTAGAGTCTTGACTGAGTATGCTTCGCTTTCACTGTAGATGAGAGACCCCAGAAAGCAGCCCACCCTGGGTTTTATACCTAGAATCACAGGACTCATCTGGCTAAAGCATCCCTGTTTCTTGGGGGTAGGGAGGTACTGAAACAGAGCCTGGGCTGCTCCAGTCAGCTCCCCATTTATCTCAGGATGTTGCATCCCCAGCACATTCTACAGTTTTTCCGGAGAACTATGAGCGAGAAAAGGGGAAGAGAAGATTAGGTCCAAGGCTATTCAGAAAACAGTCCTGCAGGAAGGCAGTGTGGAAACACTGAAAATGGACATCTAGGCCAGCCTGCAAGCAATTTCTGGAGAGGTCCAACTAGGAAAGAGAAGTACATATCAGACAAGGGAAAGAGTTACCTGCCAACACACCAGTCAGTCTCCATTCCGAAACCCTCACCCCCACTTCAGTACTCAATCCCTGCCATCCCCAATGGCTAGATGTGTACTTCTGCCAAGGGGCTATAGCCCACATTTCAACAGGTACCCCAGGAAGTAGATTTATGCTCGCTAGGGCTCAATTATCTTCCTTCCAAAAAGAAGGAGAAGCAGAAGTTGGATGATTTGCGTACCAATTATCAGCATGATAAGCAAGAAAAATGAGTATTAGCTAGGTAGCACAAGAGCAGATAAATGAAATGTTTGTATAATGATGATCATAATTGCATTTGTAGAGTGTGGCTTACTTTGACTAAATATATTCTGGTACATTACCTCATCAAAGTAAGCTAGGAGTTATTATTTTCATTTATTAGATGAGGAGACAGATACCAAAGAGCTACGACAGTGTCCAAAGTCACAAACCGTATTATGATTGAAGTCAGTACCAAAGTCTTAAAGAATATCAGCGGTCATCAATAAAGTAACAGGGCCATGCTGGCCCCTTGGGCATCGGAGGTGCTCTATGTACACAACACCACACAATTTAGCCCTGGTTTCCTCCAATTACTTTATTTGCATTTATTTGGTTTCTTTCAACTGTGAGTTTCTCAAAATTGGGCCCAGGCTTATGTATTGCCCATAAGGCTTACTATAGGACTGCACTAAGATGATGAACTTTCTGAAAATACTTGGATATTTTGCTTTCTTTCTTTCTTTTTTCTTTTTTAGAGATACGGTCTATGTTGCCTAGGCTGGTCTCGAATTGCTGGCCTCAAGTGATCCTTCTGCCTTGGTATCTCAAAGTGTTGGGTTTACATGTGTGAGCCACCATGCTTGGCCCAATATCTAATGTTGATAATAACACTCTACTGTTTGCAAAGGGCTTTCACATATTTTATCTTTATGGAAACTACAAGCATAGGATATTTAAAAAGGTCACTTTGTCTACCAATCCTTGTAATGCTTATTTTAATCCTATTTTAGTGTAGCCATTTTATGAAACATTTATTGAGAACTTATCATTATTTTTACTACTAGTAACTAACACTGGTTAAGCACCTACTATGTAGCAGGCATTAAGTCAGGCATTGTAACAAATGCTGAGGATACATAAAGAAATCACATGTACTCTTGCACTAAAGAAGTCTGTGACTAAATAAGTACTGCAACATGATGACTATCTAATAAGCCACTATTTGGCCTCTGGACTATACTTCTCTAATCCTGAGGACCTAATCCTTCTCTAAACAGCTCATTCCATTTTTGGAGAGTATTGATAGAAAGCTCTCACTGCAGAAATTTCACTCCCCTTTGGTTCCACCTGTTGCTCATAGGCCTTGCCTTGGGGCTACATAGTGTAAATCTTCCTTTTCACTTGACAAGCCTTCAAATATTTGAAGGCAACTGTCATCATCAGCCAACCCCTCTTCTACTTCCCTGTCTCTACCTCTGCCTGCCTGGACTACCCACCCTCACCCCCCCCACCAGTTAGACCTAGTGATCAACCCCAAGGACTCTATCTCACCTCAGGAAGCACTCAAGCAGCCTGCCTCAGGCTCCTTCATTCTAAATTCCAACTGCTGGGGCTTTGTGTTGGGACAGTTTCTTTGTTCTGTTAATTTCTGAATTGCAGCTTCTTCCCCACCCGTGCCCTAGTTTGGAAAAGAAGGCTTCTGGTTAGAGGCTGAATCCCTCCTCTGAGTTTCTGGCCTGAGAAACCTGGCTGTGGAAAGGGGGAGATGAGGCTGCAGCTTGACACCTTGATTAGATTGGGGGAGGCCACAGGGAGGAGGGAAGAGGTTGCAGACAAAAGAAACAGGGAGCTTGTGGGTGAATCAAGGTGCCTGAGAAAATGAGAAGGGGGTGAGGTCCAGAGCAAAGATTGAGGGGTGAAAGTTAATCTTGGCCTGGAAGGATGCCTTAACCTCAAAGACAGAGGAAAATGTGACTTGAGTGAAGCTGTTGGTAAGTCTGCCATTGGAGAGGGCTGTAAATTGAGATTATTCCTAAGGCGAATTTTGAGCTGGTTAACACCAGCACAGCAATAGCAGCTGTTTACAGATGAACTGCTTTTCGATTGGCTCAACAACTGCGCTCTGCTTATTGCTATACATGTTTTTAGTATGAACCTCGTATTCCCAACTGCAAACTCTGCTTTCGCATTGAAATGGGAGTTGACTGCTGTCTGTGAGTAAAGGAGGTCAATATTTGCAGGTTGTGTGAAAACAATACTATGTGTGGAATACTTGCTGAGGTGAACAGGAAACTGGCCAGGGACAAGTACAGAAGGTCCCAGTTGAAATTGGAGCCTATGAATGTGTGATGGCACCAATCTGCACATCTTTCTCCAGCAACCACAATAGCTCAATACAGGAGTGGGGAATGCAGTTTGCTAGATTAATCATTCATTCATTTATTAACAGTATTTAGTGAGCCCTTCCTTTGCATTGGGCAATCTTCTAGCATCTGAAGATACAATAAGACAAGGTCATTTGTAATACCAAAATGGCTGTAGAAGTCAGCATATTCCCTTTCATTTCCTGGAAATCATGCAAGAGCAACAAGGGGAATGCAACAAAAAAAACCTACAAGTTCCATACATCTACTAAGACAGATATGATGTACAGATTCAAAAATATATGAAGTAGCTGTCCAATGTAACAAAAATATGGGGGAAAAGGGAGAAACAGTAAGAAAGGGAGGAAGGGATGGGAGGCAGTGAAGAGAAGAAGCACTGAGAATATAGAAAAGACAGCATAGATCTCAGAAAGCCTTAACAAAAATATACTTCCTGAAGATGAGGGATACACCTGAGTTGTAAAACTATACCCTAGTTTTCAACGAGTTCAAAAACCAGGATGAGTAAAGCAGGGGTAGATGCTCTCCCAGACGGAGTTTGGTTTAGAGTGGCTGAAGAGGTGGGACTAGATAAAGAATCGCACAAAGTAGCTATATTTGCAGTAAGCAGTCTGTTTCTCTGCCTGTAGGGGAAGAGGTTTTTGATTGTGTAAATAAAATTTGTAAGAGGCTATTGATTTGGACTGAGCTCCTGCACTAGGCCCCAACAGACCAAACTAAAATGGAATCATCCATGCAAAAGAGACACCAACAAGCTGAAACTAAGTTGTTTATCTGATCTTCCGAGAAATCAGGAGAGAAAGAAAGAAAATAGCTAAATACCCAAAAAGGCCAGCTTTAGTCGGCATGATAAGGAAGTTCCCTCCGTTTTAACCTTTACAAGGAAAGTACGTTTCAAATGACCAGTCTACTTTATGTTTCTTGTTTCTGCTTTCTTTGGCCTTTTTTCTGTCTATAAATACTCACTTGCCCAAGTTGCAGACTGGAGTTTTCTGAACCTCTTCGGGTTCTGAGTACTGCTCAATGTACGAAATCATACGTTGCTCAAATAAACACTATTAAACTTATTTTGTCTAATTTTTTTCTTTTTTCAGATTGTGAAACATAGAGGACTACCTTGTTCCATTTTTCCATCACTGGAGCCTCTGTAAATAGCTGGGCCAGTATAATCCAAATCATACAAAGGTAGATAATTAAAAAGGGACTGGCACAGTATTGATAAAACTACACTATTTTTTAAAAGGTGGAAAAGTGTAACAAAAACAAAACACCACAAAAATTTTACTGCTGAGTAGATTGAAATTTTATTCAAACATTCCTCCATAAAATTTAAAAAATAATTAAGTAATTTAACCGTCTATATGAAGAATACAAAGCAGAGATTAACAAACTATGGAAGAGATGGTGATACAACAGAAGAAGGTGAAACTTGAGCTGGCAGAACTCAGTAGAAGTGGTCAGATTCTGGGTAAATTGTGAAGGTAGAACTGATGAGATTTGCTGATGGATTGGATGTGCAGTATGAATTACATAGGTTAATTTCAATATATATATATAGAAATATAACCAAAGAAATTAACATATATATGTCATATTCCTGTGTGTGTGTGTGTGCATTTATGTCTTTGGTTATGTTTCTTGGTTAAACTTCTTTGAAGACTCTTGACTAATACAACTATCATCTCTTTCTACTCTGATTTCCCTGTATTACACTTTTTCTCATGTTGGAGATCCCACAAAGGCAAAATTGAGTTTGAGATAGATTCAGTTTGTGTTTACTGAGGTTTGTGTGTATTGTTTTCAGTCAGTCCTGTGTATAGATAAATCATTGCTAACCTACCCTGGTAAATAAATGGCTTCCAGAAATACCCCTACTGTTTATTCTGCTAGCTAATCCAGCATGGTAATTACAAAGGTGCAAAGCTAGAGGTCTTATCACTATATGAAAGTGTCTTTTGGTACTTGGCACTGAAAGTGTGTGGTATTGGAAAAGAAACAAGATTTGAAATGTATGGCTTTAGATGCCAGTCCATGGCTAATTCCTTCAGTCACCTGATGGGCAAAATAATATGCAGAGTATTCAGATCTCATTAATGCCTAAACACAGAGGAAGTTCACTTCTGTTAGGGATATACTCAATAATACAATGTACACAACTATGAATTGTATTTTTATTTAATCTGTGATGGGAATTGCATAAAACATAATTTATCAGAATTCTTATGTTCATAGAGCACAAACATGAATTAGTTCTACAAACACTGAGAACATCTCTGTGTAAAGTAGCATCCTTCAGCTTCCCAACTGTCAGTAATAATAATAAATTTTTATCAACCATGCTAACGGAAAGACTAAATTATCTCAGTATTGCAAACAATTACCATATAAAGAAGGAAACAAAGAATATGGAGCCAAATGTGCAAGAAAAAAGAACAATGGAGGTGTGTTTGCCAGTTAATTAATTAAAAAAAAATACGATTTGGGGGTTTTATGTTGTGATGTTTGTGCCATTTCTCAGCTTTTAATAATTTATACTTAGTTGTGATTTCTAGTTTTACATAAATAGTATCTTGTTGTATTCATAGTTTTTAGAATTCTTTTTCTTAAAGAGGACCTTCCAAATTGTGTAAGCCTTAGGACTCACAAAATGTGGATCTGCCCTTGGGTGTGCAAGAAAGAAAATGGTCAGTAGTGAAAGATATGCACCCCCCCCCACCCGCCTTTTTCTTTTGGATCTTATAACTTCAGTTGTTGCAAAGAATACCTAAGCTATGTATCTGTCACATGACTAGTTTTCAACACCTGTAAGTTCACAAAAAGTTATTTTCTTTTCCCCTTCTCCTATCTCTAGTTACTCACATGAGTACCATGGTGGCTCAGCAACTGGCACACTTTTCTTGACCATCTACTGAGACATGACAAATGCCTTGAATATTTCCCTCTTACTCTCCCTTGTTTGTGCCATGTAGTCCCTATAAAACCATATAAATGCAAATTATCATAGACTCATGGCTAAAAATATATACAAACTCCCCCGTCTTTTCTCTCCTTTGGTCTCCTCAAATTTTGGGGGGAAATTCATTCCTGTGTCTTCTTTGGAAAATGATATACAAAGTAGGAGAATGGTGTAGGTATATCCAAAATGGGAGACTAAAGTATCAAGTACAGATGCAACTAGTGGGGAAAAACTTGAGGCTTGATGGATAAATTTGCAGCCTGTGTAGTATTTTCAGTATATTCAGATTTTAAAATGTCTTTTATCTGTGCCGCATAGCCAATTTTGGATCTGTGTGAAAGAATTTATGACCTCAGAGGCAGTATTTAGTCTCATGGAATCACAGAATGTAAGAGCCAGAAGGGACATTAGAGATCATAATCCAGTGACCTCATATTACAGAACGGTCATTGGAGGTAAACGAGCTGGCCAAGATTACAAACATGGTTGTGGTTACCTCAAGAACTATAAACCATGTAAACCAGCAACAAAAGTAGCCAACAACATGACCTGTTTGATCAGAGCAGTAAATCCAACCACTTAGAGTCATATTTGAGGAGCTGAATAGGCAACCATTTCACCACAGGTACTATGGGTGAATTGAGAAACTAAAGTGACTGTCCACTAAAATACTGGAGTGTGTGATAGCTAATACCCACACCAGACTTACCCATTTGACAACATGCAGTTCAGAGTCTGTTATGTAGCACGGAGACTAAACAGATGAAGAGAAGTAAGATAAATGCCAGGAAATCCTTGGCCAGTATTTCTCAAAGTATGTACTTTCAGAAGGAGCTGCAAAGATCCAGCAATTCCACTACTGGGTATATATCCAAAGGAAATGAAATCAGCATGCTCAAGAGATAGCTGCATTCTCATGTTCATTGCAGCACTATTCACAATAGCAAAGATATGGAATCAATCTAAGTGTTCATCAACAGATGAATGGATAAAGAAAATGTGTGTGTGTATACATATATGGCAGTGAAAGTATACACATATATATGTGCAAAATGGAATACTATTCAGCTGTAAAAAAGATTCAAGTTCAAGATATGTGCATCCTAGTTCCAAATTCACTAATTATAAAACTTTGGGTTAGTTGTTTTACCTCTTGTGGTACCATTTTATTCACATTGCCATTGGAAGCTTTTGAAAGATTGTAAGCAGGGGAATGACACAATATTAATTACACTGAAAGTGCCATATATGTATACACACACACATTTTCTTTATCCATTCATCTGTTGATGAACACTTAGATTCTCTTTTTTTTTTACAGCTGAATAGTATTCCATTTTGCACATATAAATAGCATTCCATTTTGCATATGTATGTGCAAAATGGAATACTATTCAGCTGTAAAAAGGAAAAGAATCCCGTCATTTGCAGCAACATGAATGAGCCTTGAGGATATCATGTCAACGTGAAATAAGCCAGGCACGGAAAGAGAAATACACATGATCTCACTTATATGTGAAACCTAAAAAGTTCACATAGAAGTATAGAATAGAACAGTGGTTACCTACCAGAGGATAGGGAAGGCAAGGAGAAGGAGAGATAATAAAAGATTAGTCAACAGATTTAAAGCTATATAGTTAGAGGGAATAGGTTCTGGTGGTTCTATTGCATAGTAGGATGACTAAAGTTAACAATATGTTGTATATTTCAAAATAGCTAGAAGAGAGGTTTCTGAATCTTCTCATTACAAAGAAATTACAAATAGTTAAGATGATGGATAAGTTAATATTCCTGATTTGATTATTACACTATTTGTACCTGCATTGAAACATCACATTGTACCCCATAAATATGTACAATTATTGTGTGTCTATCATAATTTTTTAAAAAAAATCTCCTGGGAAGCTTGTTAAAATGCAAATTCCTTGGTGTTACTCTAGAAGCACAGGATAAAGTGTCTCTGGAAGCAAGGCCAGGGAATTTGCCTGGAAGGTAATTTCAAGACAGATGATGGTTTGTAGCACACTTCAAAAATAGTTGCTCTAGGTTAATATCAGAGAAAATAATGATGTCATGTCAGTAGTATCCTTTGAGCATAAAAAAAAATAATTCACTACAGTGTATGATAATGAAATAGAATGATAGTTCAAGATATGTGCATCCTAGTTCCAAATTCACTAATTATAAAACTTTGGGTTAGTTGTTTTACCTCTTGTGGCACCATTTTATTCACATTGCCATTGGAAGTTTTTGAAAGATTGTAAGCAGGGAAATGACACGATATTAATTACATTTGTTGCTGACTAGTGACTGGAACAAAAACAGTGGCACAAGATTGAGCATGGCAGGTTGGGCACGGTGGGTCATGCCTGTAATCCCAGTACTTTGGGAGGCTGAGGCGAGTGGATCACTTGAGTTCAGGAGTTCTAGACCAGTCTGGCCAACACTGTGAAACATCATCTCTACTAAAAACACAATAATTAGTTGGGCATGGTGGCAAGTGCCTGTAAGCCACTACTCGGGAGGCTGAAGCAGGAGAATCACTTGAACCTGGGAGGGCAAAGTTGCAGTGAGCCAAGATTGCACCATTGCACTCCAGCCTGGGCAACAAGAGAGAGACTCTCATCTCAAATACAAACAAACAAACAAAAAAAGATTCAGCATGGCATATCAGTTAATAGGCTACTAAAATAGTCTAGGTGAAGGATAATTGTGGCTTAGAATAGGTTGTTGGCAGTAGAGTTAGAATAAAGTGAATGAGGTTTTCAGATTTATTTCGATAGAATCAGTAATAGATTGGATGTTACCTTATCAGAGAGAAGGAGGTGTCAAGGATGGCTCATGAGTTTCTGATTTTGTGATGAATGGTTGAGGTTCTGGGAGAGTATCAGTTGATTGCAGGTTCAAGTGATTGAGTTTGCGGCCAAGAATAGATGGGTAAGAGCTCAAAGTTTGGGAGGAAATGGAGGCACTGAGGGATTTGAGGTCTCTTTGAAGTGAAAAGGTAGATAGAGTCAGAGCAGGCAAACTGAGAGGATGGGAGACTGTGGTCAGAGAGTGGGGTACTGGTGGACATGTCTGCAGTGGAGCAGTATTGATTGGTGACCAGCTCTGGGTTGGCCATGGGCACAGTGAGCTAGGGTGAAATGGATGTGGAGGTCAGTGAAGGTAGAGAGGCCAAGGAGCTGATGGGCCAAGATGCTGTCTTGGTTGTTTGGGGCATAGAGAGGCAACTGTGATCCAAGGGCCAAAACCATCAGTGCACTTGGGGTAGTGACCAACTTAGTAGATGAAGGTAAACAAGGAACAATTGGATGACAGGGACATTAAAGGAGCCAGAGCTTTTTATATGAGTGAAGGAGAAATAATGGCTTGAAACCTACACTGGGGAGTCTTTAAAAAAAATCCTGCCCTTTGATATGTGGGTTGTGGGAGAAGGAACCCCTCTGTTTTTGAGACTATGTTACAGTTCAAAACAGGAGTTGTGGGATCAAACGAAGAAGCTTTGTAAGTGGCAAAGCACAAACATGCTGTCATTTTTTTGTTTGATGTGTTACATATTTTGGTTCCAGATCTAACACTTGACTTTTTCATTATTAGAAATGTTATCATTATGCATACTGAAATATTTATGGATGAAATGCTATGATGTCTGGGATATGCTCCAAAATAATACAGGGTGGGTGGGGGTGATAAATGAAGCAAGATCAGCCATGTATATTTAATTGTTGAAACCTAGAAATGGGTAAATGGAGGTGCCCTAGCTATCTGGTTTTTGCATATGCTTGAATTTTTTTCCTTAATGAAAAGTTAAAGAAAAACCATTTCATCTTTATAGATTCAGCCCTTTGTTTTGACTGGCATCTTTCTATATTCTTACTTTGTTAGCCTCTTCTATCTCTTTCCACAAGGTTCACAGGGACAAGTATTTATCCCCATTTTGCTGGTAAACTTCTTTGATCCTGTTAAGGAACTTGTCCACAAGTAAGTATCTGTTTAGTGGCAGATGTAGGACTGAAATTTCATGTCCTCTTGACTTCTAGACTAGTCTATTCTACCACCTGATTGAGTGAGTTTGTGTTTCCATTAGTAGGTTGCTAAAATTCAGAGTAGTTCTCTAGGGACTTCGGTCTTGGAAATGAAGTCTGGATTAGATTGCAGGTCTGACAAAGTGAGACTGTCCTTGTACATGCTATTCCTTCTGCATGGAATGTTCATCCCTATCCCCTGGTTCACCTAGTAAACATCTATCATTCAAAGCTCAGTTTAGTTCCTCTCTACTCCCTTCTCCCTGTGCCATCCCAACAATCATTCCCATCTTTGCATTAGTTCTGTATTCTTGTTTAAACCTTTCTGATTTCACATACTACAATGAATTATAAACGTGTCTGTGTGTAGTTTTATGTAATAAACTAGCATCATGGACTATTTTAAAATTTTGTATTCTAGGGCCATTTACATAATGGCACCACCTAGTAAGTAGTTTTTTAACAACTCACATGTGCCTGAATCCATTGGTAGAGGCTACTCGCAAAAAAAAAAAAAAAAAAAAAAAAAAAAAAAAAAAAAAAAACACGGAGACCAAAATACATACCATAGGGTTGGTTAGTCTGTGCATCATATAAAGAGTGACCAGTTGTAATGTGGTATAAAATTTGGTACCGTGGAGAACATTTTTCTTCCTGGAAACTAAGTCCCGTAACACAGGGTTCTTCACTGAAGTACAGGGCAACTGCCAGTCAATATAGAAAGTGATCTAAGACCAAACCATTTACATTTTTTTCTCCAATAAAAACCTTCCTGCAGAGTAAGATGGAGGTAGGAAGCAAGCCTTTTTTTTTTTTTTTTCTGCCACTGTGTAACTCATATAGGCTGTGCAGATCACTTATCTCAATAGGAAATGCACACAGGGAGAGGAAGTATCATGCAGATGCCAGACCAGTTATATAACTGGATAATGACAATATCAAGAAATGCTCCTACAATGCAATCTAACACATTTTTGAAGGAACATTTGCTTTTCTCCCAACAAGTGACTGCTCCTTAAGAAATGGGCACTAATCCCAGCACTTTGGGAGGCCAAGGCGGGTGGATCACCAGGTCAAGAGATCGAGACCATCCTGGTCAACTTGGTGAAACCCCGTCTCTACTAAAAATACAAAAAATTAGCTGGGCATGGTGGCGCGTGCCTGTAATCCCAGCTACTCAGGAGGCTGAGGCAGGAGAATTGCTTGAACCCAGGAGGCGGAGGTTGCGGTGAGACGAGATCGCACCATTGCACTCCAGCCTGGGTAACAAGAGCGAAACTCCGTCTCAAAAGAAAAAAAAAAAAAAAAAAAAAAAGAAATGGGCACAATACATTTCTGAAAATCATGCTTTGCAAATCTTTGTAAGAAGGTCTGGCTAACTGAATACCTTGTCTTCTTTGTCCTGAATAAAGGGAGGGCTTTTATCTATACAGTTTTCAAAGTACTTATTATAAATATGGAGGAAATCAAGTCTAACTTTAAAAAAAATCAAATTTACAGTTGAATGAATTCTAGACCCCCTGCCCCATCCCTTTTGCAACACCCAAGTCTATTTCACTGTGAAAATGTGTCATTTCAACGTCCTTGGGGATCCTTGCCTCACCAGTCAGGTTTGGAACTTACTGGTAAACAGGAGGCACAGGAAGGGCAGTGTAAAGGCAGCCTTAACATTTTCAGTGAAGAGCCAACTCGTTTGTGGTTTTGATTTGTTTTTAATAACAAGCTCCCTCAACCAAAACTGATGAATTGGCATCAGAACAAGGGTACAAAAGGACTATCAAGGGACCTTCCAAAACACTAACCAAAGGATGAATTCTCTGCTTTGGGTGGCCATCATTTTATCCCTAGGAACCAAGAGATAAAAAGATGCAAAGCTTTTAATATATGCTGCCTGAGTATATATAGAGACCGATTAGAGCATGTGGCCTGTGGTGTTATCTTAATACTTTATAATCTATAATCACATTCTATACTTCAAGCAAATGCAAATTCTGCTGCATGCTGTCCTTGAAAGGCAATTTCACTGCATACTGAATTGAAAGTAATCACTGATACAGCACAAATAAAGCCTCTGTCGGGTAAACACCAAAGCATTTTCCACACGGTACTGCATTTTAAAATAGCTAACTTTATTGTCGGTGAAAAGATAGGCACAAAGTGGATTTAAACCTGCTTAATTTTATTGGAACTAGCTCAGTTGATTACAGAATGGGGTCATAATCATTAGGGGACCACATACATTTTAAACCACAGGCGATTCTTCTCTAGCCATCTGCCAACCCCAGCTATCCATTTTACAAACACATGCCATTAATCACAAGGGAGGCCAGAAGGAGGTTTCATGGCTCCATGTAACCCATCATTGCTCCTGGAAAAAAATAAACAAACTCCCAACATTTGTAAAACTTGTTGGAAGATATATTTCCAAGAATTGTGGCAGGCTGAAATTGGTGGCAATTAGCCCACAACTGATGCCCTCCTATGAAAACATTTTCAGTAAGAATGCACACATTTTAAGTAACATATTGCATATGCAATTAAGCAATTGAGATAATAGGAGATTGTGTGGCTAACAGATATTGATCAAAGTTAGTGCATATTTATACACTTTAAGCTGCCGCATTATGAAGGTTTAAGCATGTCATAAAAAGTAGTTTGCACAATCAGTTTGTTCATTTTCTAATTGTTATACCCACCCAACAGTGTAACAACAAAAAGAGAACATGACGGGTCTCTGGATATCTTTCCTATGGCAGATGATGGCAAATATTTTAGGCTCCTGCTGTCCTATTACCCTGAAGCTCAAAAGCAGCATTAAAAGGAAATCCTTCATTAAATCAACAATCAAGATACATGATTTTAAAAGAAAGCCCAAGCTAATTTTATTTCAAAAAAGATTGTTAATAAGAGTTTCATATCAAGTAAAGTTTGTTCTAATGAAGTTTTTCTATACATGGAAAATTGGGGAACAACTGAATTAGAAGGTCCTCAGAGACCACCAGGCAGTACAAGCTAAGTCAACGTGGTCACCCTCCTTTCCTGAGGTGCCAGTAAAATGCACCGACAGGTAGGAGTCCAGAAAGATCTCCCAAATGTGACATCTACACAACTGTGAAAAGGTGGCTAATTGAGATTTCACCCATAAACTTGAATTTTTGGAAGAACTAATGGAGATCTTCTGAAAAGGCTGTATCTATCTTCTGCGTAATATACTGACATACTCTTCTTCTCTCTCTGAGATGTACGATGTTATTTTAGCAAATTACCTGGATTGGAAACTGAGCAGAGAGGAACTATCTCTGGTGTGAGAGGATGGATAGGTTCTGCAAAGTTCAAAAGAGTACTTAGCCAAGAACTTCTTCCTTTCCCCAAAACACATGAGTCTAAAGAGATGGCTATCACACAATGTGGAATGTTATGACATTTGTCACCTTGCAGAATGTGATTAAACTCATGGCTCCCAGAGCCAGCAAAAAGTCTGCCAATGTGTTATAATCATGAAAGGAATAGGTGAAAATTATTTTTTAAATTATTGATTTGGATAGAAAGTAGCTCTCCTGAAGTCTGCCACTTGCTGCTTTCTACTACTTGAGGTTTTTTCCCCCCCTCCTTATGACTAAAGGGTAGTATGAAAGAGTCTTAACACAACTGCACTTTTAATTTCTATCTGGGATCCACTTTACAACTGAGGACTGATGTGTATGTAAAATGATTTCCTCATTGAAAATGTGGAAGAACTAGCTTAAAATCACATCACCCACCTTTATGTCTCTACACGCAAACATGTACACACACAGAATAATTCCTCTGGAAGATAATTAGGAAAGATACCATTCCTATATTCACAGAGGAACCCCCAAAAGATTATCTAAGATACCCAATCTCCTAGAAAGAAGTAGGATTGATTTCTTAGGGGTACCTTTATGTGACTCAATGTTGAAATGCAGATCAGAAAAGGGAAAACCTTTTAAAAGGCACTGAAGGAGAAGCAAGACAAAAATTCATTAGTTTGTCAAGACTGGACAAGCTACTCCAGCTAGGGACGTTTTGTATAAGATACATATTCCCTGGGCCATGAAGATGCCTTTTCATAAAATGGGATTTAAAAAAACAAGAGTTTCCCAAAACAAGCATGGTAATTGGCATAATGGTTAGCTGTGTTCTGTGACTTTGAAAAAGTCACTGAACCTCTCCAGTTCTGATTCCTCATCACTAAAATGAGGGGGTAGGGCTATATTGCTAAAGTTCTTTCCCACCGCTATGGCTCATGATCTAATATATCAAGCCTACTCTTCTATTAATCTGTTTTCTAACTAACACATCTCAAAACTTCTACCCCCCACCCTTACCTAACAACCCCCCCCCACTCCCCTCACCCTCCCCATACCCCTTAAAACTGAACTTAATGATGCTATCTGCAGGTTTGTCACCTTAATGAAGGACAGACAGGTGACACAGGGCAGGGACCTGTGGCAACTGGCATCCTTCTGTGTCCTTGGAGGCAGCCCTATGGCAAGGCTTGGAGCCATTGCCTCCTTTGATCTCTACCCACATGCACATTTCCTGCTGCTTCCCAAAGGTATTCCAAGATGGAGTCACTGACAATGAGAAGAGGTAGTTGAGGATACTGCCGCAATCAACCTCTCCCGACTGCAGCATAGTACTTTGGGTTTCTGATGCTATTCCCTTGGAGGTGATAGTCAAAAATGCCTTTTAAGACATATGCTTAGAATCTGACAAACAAAACAAGTTATTTCAAAGCAGTCACCAGAAATTCAAAGCATTCAACCTGTCAACAAAGATCCTTCCTCACTTTGTAAATGACTGGCAATTTGAAACTGGAGACCCAGCCAGTGAATCTGTGCTGTAGAAGAAATAAACACTAAGCTGATTGGTCTTACTAAATGCAAGCAAGCTGTGTTCATGGCTACACACAGACTATGAAAGTCTGCATATAGCACCTCATGCAACTCTCCATCATGGCCTCTGATGATCTAACTCCTTAAGAGAGAGGAAGTTATGCATCACTCAGTTAATGTACTCTCCCAGCATCTGAAAGCAATATATTAATTATCCAAATGCATAAATTACTCCAGAGCATATATATGAATGTATGAACCTCCAGGAAGGAACCAAAAGAATCCGTTTCCAAAGCACCACTGAAATGAAGACAAACACAATTCCCTGGGGCAGGGTAGCTGGGAAATTGGGAGAAAAAAATAGCTCCAGCACCCTTCTGCACCCCAAAACTCCCTACCTTTTTCTAGCTTACATAGCTCCTGAAACTACTCCCTTTTGTAAGCTTGAGGCGAGAGCATTCTCTGGCTGCTGTACAGGATAGTAACTATACAGAACAGCACACACTCAATTCTCTCCAGCTTCCCACTTCCGAACTACATGTTACACACTGTCTTCAACACATACTGTGCTCTTCAATAAAAAATCATCTAGAAAATGGAAATTTTAAACAAATTCAAGCACATTGAAAACATCAATGTATAGCCACCTGATAACAGTCCCAGTATTTGTATAAATCCAAACAATAAACTTTAGAGCACATTCTGATTAATCTGTCTTTAGAGGTACTTCCTAAGCATACCAGAATAGACTGGCGTTCCTATGGTATTACTTAAGTAGTACATTGTTCCAATAAAAAGTCCCATTAAAAAACATCCCCTCCCCCCAACCCTTGTCCTCACCCTCAAAATAAGAACAAATAAAAGGGGAAAATGATTAAAATAATTTTGCTGATAATCTACAGCTCTTGATTTGGCCATTTAGATGAGATATTCCACCATCTCTGCATCAGGCTCTTGTCCCAGGATCTGAATGGGAGTTTTTCTTTCCAGAGTATTGGAGTGGAACACAGGGCCATCTAAATGGAAATAAGGGTTAGAAAACACTTATGGATGAAGAGAAAACCCATATTTCTAGAACTAGACACCATCAGAGCCCTCATGAAGCTGATGGGAAAGTGAGATTTGCCTGCCACCTCCCTCATTTACTTTTGCTAAGGTAATGTCCTCTACTCATGCCTGTTCCCATCTTGGTGGATGAGAAGTCATTTACGGACTCTCTTCTCTCTCCTTTAGAACACGAAAAACTCAGTCTAAATCCTAACTCTGCCCACACATCAGGCACCAATAAGTAAATCTGTATTGGAGAGCAGAACTAAATCCAAAGCTATCTGCTAAAGGGAATAATTACCCGTTTTGTCTGGACTGCAGGTCAAACTTGGTGTAGACAAACGATGTGGTCCAGGACCGGTAGCTGGACTTGCAGGAGCCTCAGCCTGAGCCACAGCTGGAGTTGGAGCTGGAGCTGGAGTTGGAGCCGCAGTCGGAGCTGGAGTTGGTGCCTGAGTCTGAGCAGGAGCAGAAGCCTGAGCCGCTGCTGGAGCTGGAACCGGAACCAGAGCCGGAGCTGGAACCGGAGTCAGAGCAGCTGGAGCAACCTGAACAGCAGCAGCAGCAAGAGAAGGAACAGCAGCAGCAGGAGGAGCAACAGAGGCAGCAGCTGGAATCTGACCAGCAGCAGCTGGAGAAACAGCAGCAATAGCAGCAGCAGTTGCTGGAGATGGGGTAGCAGCAACAGCAGCAGCAGCTGGAGCAGCAGTAGCAGCAACAGCAACTGGAGCAGCAGCTACCATGGTGGTGGTGATGGTGGCAGCAGTGGCAGTGATGGCGGCAGCAGTGGCAGCAGCAGCAGCTGGAGCAGGAACAGAGATGGGAGCAACAGCTGCGGTTTTGTTTGATTCCGTTCCACGTTCAGTTTGGGTGCTGCAGTCTCGGCTGCCTGTCTTGGAGTGAGCCGAGAGCAGGGGAGTCGAGGGGGGCACAGGCGAGGGTGTGGAAGAGACATATTCAGTACGGTAGTCTCCACCCAGCAGAATGCCTATAAATGAAAGAGGGACAGATGTTAGAAAACAATAGGTGATTCGAATCCAGACTTCGAATTACCTGTTCTCCCATTCAAATTTCAGAAGAAATTTGCATGTGTCTCAATTATTTATTTTTACCTCCAGTGAACCCAGAAATCAGTGTGTGAGGCTCCTCTAACCATGGCTAAAAGGTTCTTTCAGACTTCGAAGATCCCTTCTGGTCCTCATCCATCCATCACCTGGCACAATGTATTAAGCCTTTAAGTGTCTTGGGTATCTGTTTTGATTTATTTTTCCAATGGTGATTGGGTTCCACTGAGTTGTCAGAATGCTCCTAACTCAGCTCCACTTATAAACCATTACCACACATTACCAAGGAGCAGTGAAGGATTAGGAGAAGTCTGTCAGCACAGATTGAGTGTGGTAATAATTGTGTGATCTAACGTTCTGACCATGGCCATAGTCTCCAAAATGCTTATACTAACCAAAAGACAGTACAAGTGTCAGAGGACCAAGAAAGGAATTAAAAGCAACAAAAAGGGCTAAAATTAAAAAATGTGCCTCGTGGTACCCCCAATATGTCTGGGGTTTTGATTAGAGGGGAGGGGATGGACAGGAATGGAATGAAAAATTACATTCTGTTCTCATCTCAGAATATTCTGGGAACAAAGCGTGCTATCCAAATGATTTAGTGTAACTAAAATTTGGGGTCCTCCTATTATAGGGCAGGAAGGAACATGGAAATGCTAGAATTGGGAATTTTGAATGACACAAACGCCACATGGGCTTTGGAGAAAGATGAAGGTGCCACATGGCAAAGGCCAAATCTGAGAATGTTTTAGAGGAAATCAGAGTTATATTCCTTCACAGCAAAACGTAACTCAAAAATCTTGTCCTCTAGGACTTGGCCTCAATCAGCATTCTCACCATGAGACATCAAAGTGTGGAGGAGCTCCAGAATGTAGAACTAGGGGCTCAGGAGGAAAAACACCCCAAAGTCCTGGTACCCCTTCCTCTCTAGAACCTGTACCATCATCCCTTTTCCTTAAGCATGGGCATTTATCTCAGGGCTCTCTTTGAACACGTGACTATAATATTCCTTTTTTACAGTCATTACCTAGGCTCCCCTTCCAGCTCCTGTCGTCTCGCTTTTCTTCCATGATGGGGGTGCCAGTCAGGGTGGATGAGTGGGAGAGCAAGCCTGATCCAGCATTGGAAATGGACATCAGAGACTTCGCTGGCCTCATGCATGACAGCTGCTCTGTCTTGCTCGGCTCCTTTCGGGAACGCTGCTGGAGTACTTTGATCATGGCATCCTTCTCAATAATCTGGGCATGGAGGGTCTTAATCCTAGGAGCCAAAGACAAAGAACATATAAAGACCTTGTTGCTATCTCTACATTTTGGTCTAACTGATTACATGACTATATGGATCTCCCATTATCTTTTCGACTAAAGGTTGACTAGTTAGTTCTGAGTTGGAAGACAAGGGATAGTGTGCTACAATTTTAAAATCATGTTTCTCTGCACACCCAAATGGATACAGCAGAGCATCCAGGAGCTGTTGCGTAAAATTTAGTAAGTCACAATAAAGTACTGGTGGAAAAAAAGGCTGAATATGAGAGAATGAACTGATGTACTGGGGGGTGCTGTAGTGAAGAATCTGAGTCAATGGAAATAATGTACTCAGTAAGAAGATGAGATCTTCTATGAGTGAGCGACAATCTTCAGGTAATAAGTAAGTGATCATGAGTTTATAAAAGGAATCAGCTGTCCTACCTCCCACTTTGAGTAGATGTTCTTTTTTTTTTTTTTTTTTTTTTTTTGAGACAGAGTCTTGCTCTGTCACCCAGGCTGGAATGCAATGGTACAGTCTCGACTCACTGCAATCTCTACTTCCCAGGTTCAAGCAATTTTCCTGTCTCAGCCTCCCGAGTAACTGGGACTACAGGTACCTGCCAAGACATCTGGCTAATTTTTGTATTTTTAGTAAAGACAGGGTTTCACCATATCAGCCAGTCGGTCTTGAACTCCTGACCTCACGTGATCGGCCCACCTTGCCTTCCAAAGCGCTGGGATTACAGGTATGAGCCATTGTGCCTGGCTGAGTGGATGTTCCTTTACCCTTTTATTAAGCAATCTGCTGTATCAGAGGGTTCCAGTGCAGTGCTAGAAAGAATACCCCATCGTGCAAATGCCAACAATTCAGCTCAGGCAGAGGGCAAAGGAAAAGCAATTAGGAAGGCCAAGGGGACAGCAACCCTACCTGGAATTCCATGTTTAATGGAGATTATCAAGGTAAAGGTCATCACATCTCACACCTTTAAGTGACAGGCTGGCAGGGGTGATGGTGGAGTGGGGAGGCTGCATGATCAGGTTTCCTAGTTGTGAATAAAGATCCTATCTGGTCTCTGTACCAATTATTCAGATTCCTCAGAGTCCAAAACAATATTTTACCTGCCCTCCATGTCAAGGCAACGCTTATTGGCCATCAAGATTTCTTCCTCCTCTTTCTGGATGCGAGCTTCTAGAGCTGTGTCATAGCTGGTGTTAGGAGAGTGACTGATGACTGTTGTGTCCCTGGGGAGGAAAATGGAAGTGATGAGATGGCAGCATAGCAAGATCAATGAATGTTATCGTTCTTCTAAGTCAAGGGAGGCTTTTCTGCAAAGTCCTAAGCTGAAATCAATCTCATTTGGAACAGATGGTTTCTGAGGGACTAACTAGTTAAGAGCCTCCAAAATAGGACAGTTCAGCATTCAGGGTAGAAGACGTTATTAGTATAGAAGTGGCTGCAAAAGTCAGCGAGGAATTCTCTGAGATGCACAGGCTTGCCTTCAGAACTGAACAGATATTATCCCAAAACCTTCTGGCACATAACCCCTTCAAGTTTTTTTTTTTTTTTTTTTTTTTTTTGAGATGGAGTCTTGCTCTGTTTCCCAGGCTAGAGTGCAGTGGCATGATCTCAGCTCACTGCAACCTCCGCCTCCTGGGTTCAAGCAATTAATTCTCCTGCCTCAGCCTACCAAGTAGCTGGGACTACAGGTGCATGCTACCACACCCAACTAATTTTTTTTTTTTTTTTGTATTTTTAGTAGAGACAGGGTTTCATTGTGTTAGCTGGGATGGTCCTGGTCTCCTGACTTTGTGATCTGCCACCTCAGCCTCCCAAAGTGCTGAGATTACAGGCGTAAGCCACCACGCCCAGCTACCCCCTCAAGTTTTTAGATCATGGGCAAGCAATAGGAACATGTATATATTGGGCCAGGTGTGGTGGCTCACATCTGTAATCCCAACAATTTGGAAGGCTGAGGCAGGTGGATCACCTGAGGTCAGGAGTTCGAGACCAGCCTGGCCAACATGGAGAAACCCTGTCTCTACTAAAAATGCAAAAATTAGCCAGGCATGGTGTCACACACCTGTAATCCCAGCTACTTGGGAGACTGAGGCAGGAGAATCACTTGAACCCGGGAGGCAGAGGTTGTAGTGAGCTAAGATTGAGACACTGCACTGTAGCCTAGGTGACAGAGGGAGAAGCTGTCTCAAAAAAAAAAAAAAAAAAAAAAGAGGAATACATATATATACACTTCCATTTTATTCTCATGAAAGTCATGAAGGGGGACCGGTTAGACTTTCAAGAAAGTAAGAGGGTATACTAAATAGCTTATTGCTACAGATGAACATTGGTAAATACACCTGAGTACTAGAAACAAACAGACACATCAGCTATGATCAGGTAAGGCATGTGAGCTAATAAACGGGGCCTTTGAGTCAGTACCACCCGATTCCTATCTAATCTACATCTGAAACATTCTAGCACCAAATCAATGGGTCTACCCCAACAAAGTGACTGTTCTCTTGCCAGAGTTCTAACTGCATAAAGGACCATCATGTTCCATCTGAAAGTGTCTCAGGCCATTAACTCAAAGACCAATTAATAAGAAAAAATGTGTGTGTGTGTGTGTGTGTGTGTGTGTAGGGGGGTATTAGGATAAGGGAGAATACTGGTGTAATTATATTGGTCTTAAAGGAAATCAGACAATAGGCAGAGAAAACAATGAACTGGCACTGCTTCATTATACTACCTAAGAGAATGGGGATCTGCAGGAGAGCTCAAGGCATATTTTCTGTTGGCAGCTACGTTCTCTTAGCTTCAAGATTATGACCAGTACAGATGGGGATGAATTAGCAAGAGAAAGAAGCAGAAAGTTGCTATTAAGGCTGAGGGATTTTGGTGAGCCTCTATAAGATTACTGTTCCCCAAAATACTTGTACCTTATATGCAAAATTAAAACCATTTATGGGAATGATGAAATAACTGGAGAACAAGAAGGGGAAAGAATACAGTGGCTTTCATCATTTGCTAAATTCAAAATATTTTACCATCTCAGCATTCTATACTTTCTCTAGTGCAATTCACTTGCTTGTAATCCTACTGAGTATCCAAGAGGAAGCAGCATTCACATACTGCTTGAGAGCACAGGCTCTGACTATAAACAACTCAGCATGTTTCAGCTTCTCTAAGAAATCTCTGCCCCTAACAAGCTTTATGACCTCTGAATGTCAGTTACCTGCTCTAAGCATGCTGCTTCATAAGCCAAGTGGGAACAATAATTGTAACTTCATCTTATAGAGGATAAAATAAAATTATGCATGTAAAAACAGTGTCAGGCACCATAAAAGCACTCAACAAAGCTATTATTAAGAGAGACCACATAACTTGGGAGGCTGAGGAAAAAGGATTGCTTAAGTGCAAGAGTTCAAGGCTGCAGTCAGTTATGATTCTGCCAATGTACTCCAGCCTGGGTGACACAGCAAGAACCCTGTCTCTAAAAGAAAGAGAAAAGGAGGGAAAGAGGGAGGTGGAAAATAGAGAGAAAGAGGGAAAGAGGGAGGTAGGAGAGAGAGAGAAAATGAATCACATAGGTGGATAGATGGAAGGAGACAAACATACAGAGATTGCAAGAGATTCTGACTTGAAAGAATTCCAGCTTTTGGTAAAATCCTGGAAGCAATTCATGTACTGCAGAATTCCAATGTGATGGTGGAGCTTTAGAGCCAGGACTGTTGAAAAGTGCATGGTGTCTACGGACACTGGGGAACTGAGCATACGGTTTGTCACTGGGGGAACTAGTGCTGGCCTGCTGCCACTTTCATTGCATAAAAGACCATTTTGGGGACTCAGAGCCCTGCCAGCTAATTGATATGGACACTGTGAACTCCTCAGGAATGGAGCCTGAAAATGTGGGGCACTTAGTGAATTCCAACAGGGCTGCCAGGGCAGCCCTCAGCATCAATCTTCCTTCTAGAAGACTAGGGCTACTAGGCCAATGGCTTAGGCAAAAGCAAACAAGCACAGTATATGAACAAGCAGCTTGACCTGCTACCTTCCAATACTACAAGACGATCTTTAAGAACATCAGGAGAGATGCTGGGCTAATGCTGGGCTACAATCTGAAAACAAAACCTGCAAACTCCAAACTGCATATTCCTGATTTTTGACATCCTCCATCTCAAGTTCTTAAGTAAACAGTTTGTCATCTTTCTCCTTCTTTTCTCTGACAAAAAAAATTATACCATTACATTGCTCAAACTGCTTTCTAGCATGTCACCAATTACCTCCTAATTAAAACACCTAGTGGCCTTTCAAACTTCAAGCCCATCTTTTCCTATTAGCAGCATCCTTTTGTTTATTTAATATGTGAAGTCTACGTAAGTGGAGCACTGTGTTTGAAGTTCCTGGGAGGCTGGAGAAGGGAGAAACGTGGATAAAACTAGTCCTCGACTGTAGGAAACTTACAAGGGAAGACAAAAAAGTAAATAATTAACTAGTACAGAAGTGAGTTTGGACTTTATTCCAATAGGCAGTGAAAATTATTAGAGCTTTCCAAGGGAATAAAATGATCTGAGCTATGCCTTAGGAAGATGGCCTTATCTCTCGTAGAAATGTGACAGAGAGATAAGAGAAGTAAAACACTGGAATCAGGCAGACCAGTCGGCAAGGTGATTGTAATAATCCCAGCAACAGATTATGAAACTACGCACCAGCGAAGTGGCAAGGGAAATGAAAATAGGCTGTAGGAAGCAGAACTGATCCAACCTGGAGACAATATCAACGTGGGAGTTAGGGAGGTGTAAGAATGAACGACAACTTTGTTATTTCTAACTCAAATGCCTAGGAAAGATGAAATGCTGTTTGCTGTGAAAGGCAACTGAGGAGGGCTTTTTGGAAAGCACTGTAATGGGTTTTGATTTGAGGTACACTAGAGTGAAGGTGACTTAAGAATTTCCATATGCCAATATCTAAGAAGCTGTTGGAAATTCTAACTTTAATCTTAGAGATATCAGAGTTATTATTACAGTTATTGCTATTATTACTGAGAAGCCAGAGCAGAGAACAATATAACTAAGACAGACGGTAGGATGAGAAGAAAGCAGAGGAAGGAAATTGAGAAATGCCGACAAAGAGGGAATAGGGAGACATGCATGATGTGTGTGAACAGCTTCTACCTTCTACTTCCCCTTTCTTTACTTCCTCCTTGCCAGAATTTACTTTTGCTCAAAATAAACATGAAACATTGCACATTCTGAGAAAAGCAACAACCTAATTCAGTAAATGCAAGCTGATAAAAATTACATGGTTGATTGGGTATGTTATCCTGTCATCCTTTTGCTGTTCTTCAGAAATAAATTCATTGTTTATGAGCTGAAACTAGAAATCTGCATTGCCAGATTGGTTTTTGTGCGAATGAACAGGGACTCCTACTCGGTAGTAATTTCCCCTCATCTATATTAAGCATCTAGAGAGGACTCCCTAGGGACAAAATAATGTGGAGCCTTAATTGAGGCCATATTATTGTGATTATTTATAATATTTCCAAGTAACTAAATAATTAGCCTCAATTCGTCTCTTACTGAACAGCTAATAATCCCTACTTTACCGTCTTTGAGCTATGCCATTTCTAGGAAGCAGCAGAGTTATAGCAGCTAAGGTGTCCAAAACATAGATTTAAATCCTAGTTCTTCTGCCATTTGGTAGCTGTGTGTGATCTTGGGCAAATTACCTAACTAAAATAAAAGAAATAAGTTGCCTGTTATGCCTTTGAACAAAATAAATATTTTAAGGATCAAATACTCATTTGAGATATGCCAAAGTATCTTCAATTTACTCTCTCTTTCTCTCTCCCCCACTCCCTCGGCCCTCTTAACATAAGTAAAATTCACCTAAACATATAAGTGACCAACCTTAAGGAGTTGCTGTATCTGAGGGCTAAGATGCATCTCAGGATAAAGGGCAATGCCAGCACTTTCCATATGCATCAAAATGCCTCTTCCTGGACTCTTTTAAAGCCAAAAACCTAGGTTTTCACACCCCGATGGTGTCTGAAATCATCACATCAACACCTTTCCCTTTGACAAGAGGTGCATCATAATATCAAAGTGTTAGAAGGGGTATAAACGGACTACCTAATATGACTTACCACCTGAGAAAAGACATTTGCCTATTCTTTTTTTTTTTTTTTTTTTTTTTTTTTTTTGAGACAGAGTCTCGCTCTGTCACCAGGCTGGAGTGCCATGATGTGATCTTGGCTCACTGCAACTGCCTGCTCTCGGGTTCAAGCAATTCTCCTGCCTCAGCCTCCCAAGTAGCTGGGATTATAGGCATACACTACCACGCCCAGCTAATTTTTGTATTTTCAGTAGAGACGGGATTTCACCAGGATGGTCTCCATCTCTTGACCTTGTGATCCGCCCACGTTGGCCTCCCAAAGTGCTGTGATTACAGGTGTGAGCCACCACACCCAGCCAAGAGGTACATAATTATATCAAAGTGTTGGAAGGGGTATAAATAGACCACCTAATATGACTTATCACCTGAAGAAAAGACCCTTGCCTATTCTTATATTATAATCTATATTTTATTATTCATAATTACCAAAAACTGGAAACAATCCAAATATGCATTTATCCAAATATACATAAATAAGCTGTGGTACATCGACCCTGTGGAACACTAAGCAGCATCAACTTGGATGGGTCTCAAAATCATTGTGTTGAGTGCAATATGTCAAACAAGTAGAGTAGATGCAATATGGTTCCTTTTATATGACATTCTAGACAAGAAAATTATAATTTTATGACAAAATAACAGACTAGTCATTGCCTGGAGTCAAGCATGGGAGAAAGTGATCAAATTCAAGGGGCACAAGAACACTTTAGAACAGGTCCTGTATGTTAACTGTGGTGGTGCTTACACAACTGTATACAATCACCAACATTCATCCGACCATACACTTAAAACAAGTGATTTTTTTAATATGTAATCAATATCATAATTGAAAAAATTTGTCTTCTCCAACTACCATTGATACCACCCATTCAAGATATCCTAATTGTGAAATCTGTCATTCACCGATGAGCTATTAGGTTTGGAATATATTAAGTTTGAGATCCTGGTAGAATATACAGAAACCAAGCAGATCATTTAAAATGTGGCACCAGATTTAAGGATATAATTTATACATTCAGAAATTGTTTCCTTCCTGTTTTCAGATCCTTCTTTCTCCTTCCTTCCCTTTTTCTTTTTTCATTCCTTCCTTCCTTATTCAAATACATTTGAGCATTTTCCAACAGTAGCCAATATCCTAGACACTTAAAAATTACTTTGAAAGAAAAGAAAATATAAAACTTTTACCATGGAAAGGATCAAAAGGCAGAACCTTGGTCAATAGCTACATTTAAGATTGACAGAAAGAAGAGGAAAACAAGCAGACAAAGGGAATGAAAAGAAACATTGGGGAAAAAAGGCAGACGAACCCATGGGTTTTGAAACAAAGTTTTCTGAATATTACCTCCCAAATATAAAATCTTACTTGAAAGGAAAGAGGAAAAGAAAACCAAACTCCATGGTAGAGCAAAAGAAGCACTATCATTGGAAAAATAATATAATCCTAGAAATAGGAAGGTCTGGAGAAATCACCTAAGCCAATTCACTTATGTTACAGAAATTTCAATACAATCTCTCTCTCAGTGTCTCCTGTGGGTTGGATTAGTAGCATGCCAGAAAGACACACTGTCCTGATCTGGAATGTTCACCTGTGGAACTACCAGAATGTGTTCTTTCTAGGTGGGAACAGGCTGTGTTTTATCCTACTAAGTGACAGGCATGCAAATTTTGCCAAAACCAGTGATCAGATGAAAACTTCCTACCTGATGATTGAAAGAAATTCAATTTAAATTAAATCTACCTTATGGGAGCCAACAGATTCTGAAAATGCATCTGAAAGGGGTTTACCCAAATACACAAAGCTTTCAAAGGAGGAAGGAAGGAAGGGAGTTTCTTTATACAAGCCCTCCAGTGGCAACCCCCTAGCTCTCCTGCATTTTGACCTGGAATCTATGCTGAAGTCAGCACCATGAACCCTAACTTTCCAGTATTTTCTCACACTGCACACTCTCGGGACCTGTATGTTTCTAAGCTTCTGCGTAAAGGTGATTAAAATTACCCTGTCGTATCTTTACACCTCTCAATAGTAACGATGTTTTTTCAGCGTCAGAGTTTCTTACATAACCTCTGAACAAGTGCTGCATGCAGCTGTTTCCTTGGGAGCTAGCAGGTAAAATTACATTGGATTCTGGTTCTAACCTGCCTACAAACTTCAAGACGACCTTCTGGCAGAGCTGTGACTTCTGTGCACTCTAGCATGTATTGAGTATGCCTTGCTTAGGAAACAAGGCCAGGCAAGCTTAAGCCCATGAGGACCTCAAAATCAAGCCATAGGCAGCTTCCATCCATTTGAAGCATGGATGGTATCTGAAGACAAGCAGATCACATTAGAGAGACTTGTCTTTCTAAAGAACTGGAGTGGGCTTATAAAGCACCGGCTCAGCTCTTAAGCATTGAACCTCCCCACCTCTGATTTGGCATGAGAAGGACTCAAAAATAAATGTATCCACTGCCCCCTCCACACACATACCCCAACCCAAAGTCTGGCAAGCACTTCCAGAGTCTGCTAGTTTACCATGTTTAGGACATTGTTGAAAATAACACTGTGGTTTTAATAACTTTCTGGATAGAGACCTATCTGGGTGCAATATGCTGTTGCCTTCCTTTGATACCCAATTCCAGACTAAGGCTCTGGTATCACCACAACCCTAGTCATCACCTGACTTGAATTTAGTTTCTGTTGTTTCTTTTTCTCTGTCTTTTCTTCCTTTCTTTTTACCCCAGTTGATGATATGGGCAGCAGCAAGATAGACACATGGGGTAAGAGCAACGATTTCCTCCAAAGGCCAATAATCAACTTTTATAATTTGAAAAGGGGAACAAAGAAGAAGGAAAAAAAAAAATCCTCCCGCCACTTTCTCTCCCTTACAAGATGGAATGTGACTGTTCACACGTGATGAGCTCATACACACAGAGAATGTGGCATTCAAATACTGACCTTCCCAAAGGGCAGGGATGGGTTCAAGTTCAGCACAGCCTTTGACATACCTTGGACAAGCCAGAGCTATCAAATGACAGCAACCACTACTGAGTGGCATTTAGTTTCTGAGTGGCAGGTTCTCTGGAGGGGCTTTCACTCTAGTCCTGGAGCTAAACAGCCTGCATAGGTGGCTGGAAGAATCTGTGGCTCTGGGGAAGGAGGGGTTCAAATGTTCAGCTGATCCCATCTGCAATTATTCTGGCCCTGAGGAAAGCTGAACTATGATTCTAGTAAGTTTATAAAGCAACTTTTATGTTCAAATCCCTGACCCTCTGTCTCCACAGCCGTTCAGTTCCTGCATAATCAGATTAAAAAGAAAAAAAAAAAAACAAAAACAAACAAACAAACAAAAAAACACACACACTTAGGCAGCAGTTGGTGGCGGGGGGCGGGGGGGACCAGGAATATTAAAGAAAATAAAACACTGGAGAAATCTATGCATCAGTGACCTTTCTGTTCTTCCCACTCATGCCCCACAAGCTAACTACTTACCTCTGAGCAGCCACAGTTGCAGCAGCATCCAGAGCGAAATGTCTCATCACATTCTCCTCCAAATACTTCTGCTCCCACTTTGTCATATCAGCTTCCAGAGCCAGAATCCTCTCCTCTTTCTCCCGAAGGAGCTCCATCAGTGCAGCAGCACTGTATTCTGAAACGCTGGTGGGCTGACAGCTGCCCTGACGCTGTTGGGGCACATGCAGAGACCCCTCAAGTTAGTGAGAGAAGAACCATGGTGTCTGAGCCCCTATTCTTGGAAAGGATTACTGCCCGGCCTACTTTTGTTTCAACTCTGATTCAGAAAGAAGCCAGGGAAATTCAGATCTCCTCCTAAGGCCACAGGACTTCCTATCATGGGCTTGAATGTGAGATTCCCTTGGCCAGGAAAGGGGTCTGCCATATCAAATTGTCATGTTACTCAGAAAGTAGATTAATGGGCTGAAAACTGCAATGCCTGCCTTCCAGCATAGCACACAACATAAATGGGAATTTAAAAATCTGGCCAGGCACGGTGGCTCACACCTGTAATCCCAGCACTTTGGGAGGCCAAGGTGGGCAGGTTACCTGAGGTCAGGAGTTCAAGACCAGCTTGGTCAACATGGTGAATCCCCATTTCTACTAAAAATACAAAATGTTAGCCAGTGTGGTGATGCATGCCTGTAATCACAGCTACTCAGAAGGCTGAGGCAGGAGAATGGCTTGAACCTGGAAGGTGGAGGTTGCAGTGAGCCGGGATCATGTCATTGCTCTCCAACCTAGGCAACAGAGCAAGACTCCGTTTCAAGAAAAAAAAAAATCTAAGATTTAGTTCCTATCTTGCCCATACCTTGTTGTGGTTGTCATTGATGATTCCTGCAAATTTTTCTTAGTCTTGATTTTCAAGCATCTAAAACTGAAGAGTGGTATGGCCAGATGACCATTTCTAGTTCTACAACATCAAGGCATGTATTTGCATAGCAGCTCTACTTCTCACAAAGTCTACTGTTCCTGGAGTTCATGTAAAAATAAAAGGTGCAAGATCATAGGCTTAAAGGATATTTCTGAGATAGGAAGCTAAGGAAACAGACTTTGTATTCACAATTGGGAGGCGCTCTGGAGTAAGATTAGGTGGGGCAGAAAAATGTAAAGATGAGTGAACGTATACTTTCAGTTTTCACGTCAAATGTCAACTGAAAAATAATCAACCAGAAATAACACCATTTTATTGCTTTTTTTTTTTTTTTTTCCTTTCTTCCTTTAAGTTATCCATACCTGCTGAATTCTCAGGGATTCCAGTTCTCTCTCTAGTCGTGTCCGGAGACGGTGTTCTAGCTGCTCACGTTTTTCACATGCTGCCTGGAGTTGTACAAGGGCCTGCTGCATCTTCTCCACCTTGTCAACGTACACTTGCTTCTTTTTCAGCTAGAAATCCACGTTGGATAATTTGCAAGATGAAAGGAAAAAGAGCAAGCAACAGGGTCAATTATGTATCCCCCAAATCCAGCCTTGTGTTTAGATCTCTTCTTATATGGAATATTTCTGGGGATGGTTTATCTTATTTTGGTTATTGCAGTAGGCAAACGCTTTAAAAGGGGGGATCTCCAGAAAGAAAGGTTTGCTTTGGTATGGAAAGGAAGCCCACCCCCCTTAAATGTAGCTGTCTGTTCTCCAAGTGGGAGTAAAAGGGTGGTCAACTGTTGAAGATCAAAGAAGGTCAGAATTATCTTTTTTGAAGTCTTTGGTCCTAGTAATCACCCCATATAACCCACCACTGCTCTTCTGGAAAGTTTCTGCTTCTCAAAAGTAAAGGTGTTGTGTGATTGTTCAAAAGTCTTTAGCCTTCACATTCCCTAGTACTGCCTTGCTAGTTCTTTAGGTTATTTGTGATTGCTACTTGATGAGCCTGAATTGGAAATCCTGGGCTATAGTCTCTTAAATTTTATTCTGGAATCTTAAAAGATCCAGAAAGCCTAAAACTAGTGAGGCAAAAGTGAAACTAAATGAGTCAAACATAATTATTCCTCTTTTCAAGCCTATAAGCCATATCCAAAAACAAATGTAAAAGCAGGCAGGGAATAAGAGTGTGAGTTCTTTGTAACCTTGAAGCTTACAAGCAAAAGGTTGGCTGTATGCAGATAAAATAATGAGAAACATCTCAGAGCTCTTAAAGAAGATGTATACTCTCATTACCCAGAAGACAGGGGAAAATGCAGGCTTCCCACCTTGTTAATAAATAAGCAGATTATGCTTCTCATAATACTTGTGGGGTACCCTCAATGTGAATAAATCAACTCAGCTGTTTCCAAAGCAGAAATTCTGCCAAGTGGGGCACATCTGCCATTCTCCTTCTGATGGAAGTTGATATTAGGGATACCTTCATTCTTCAGATTAAAATGTAAAAATGTTATTGATAACCTAGTCAAAAAGAAACTCAGGAATCAGATTCTGACTTTTCAACAAATTCCCAAGCTCTTAAGTTACCTAGGTAGATAACTGTAACATAAGAAGTTACACACCCTACCAGCACTGCCCAACAGCCACTTAGCTGGGGGCCCAGTTGGCAGAACCAATCTGACTCCCTCATTGCAGAAACCTTCATGGTAATGAGTCCAAATCACTACTTGCTAGAACTTCCAGTCATACAGTATTAGCATGTACTGGTGGGAAAACCCTCCTTGCCTTATAATGCCCCTCTACTCAAATTAAAATTGCTAATCTTTAAGTGGAAGGAATCCTATCTTGTATTTTCCTACCAAATCTGTAGTATGCCTTGCCTAGGTGACTGGAAAACAAAAACTTTTTGACTTTTGTTGTACTTTCTTGACACCTCCTTTCATTCCAAGCCTCAATCTAGCCTTGTAAACCACTGGAGGTGAATTCAAAGCTTAGATGTTTTTATCCATTAGAACTTTTCCTAGAAATAAAACAAACAAAACACCATCATACCATCTTTATCTCAATAACTTTAAACCTTTCTTCCCTGGGATTTGTGACTATTTATAACAACACTAACTAGAGCAACAGAAACTTTTGCCTCTGCCTTCCTATTTGCCAAGCTTTGAATAATTGGAGAGAAGGAAACAAACATCCTCTATCCTTTACCTTTTGGGTCTTATAATCCTCATGAGCAATTTAAAGCTGAATGCATTTATTTGTGAATTGCTCTGAAAACCCTAAGGGAGCAGAGCAATGTTAAAGCAGAGAATGTTAGCTATAATTACTAAGGCTTACAGCAGTTATACTTAAAGGCAATTAAACCTAGATAGCAAGTAGTTCTTGCCTTGGTGGTAAACTACTGCAATGCAAGCTCAGAAAACTGAAAAATAAGCAATCCAGAACCACATGGATTTCTTGAGAAAGGAAACCTAAGTATCTAAATATCATAGCAAAAGCACCCCCACAACAGAAGTCACCGAGCCAACTCTCTGGAAGGGAAATGCAATAAAGGTCCAGGGAGTTCTCTGAGTTGGCTGAAGATAGGCATGCAGGTCAGATAAATTCCACAAAGGAGGCCAGAAAATATCTCATTTTGATTTGCTACTGGGATGATTTTCCATGAGGTAGCAGGACCACTATACATGGCATTGTTCTCCCACCTCACTTAAAAGGAGAAAATGTGCAACTTACCCATAAGCATCACAATCACCTAGTAAATGCTTACTCTCTAGATAAGTTAGGGTAGAAAAAGACAACTCTTACATGTGATCAGTGCAAGATCCTAGAGATGCAATCAGCAAAGGCAGCCATCTTCTAAGTTACACTCTCTACATTTTCTTGATCTTATCTACATGTAAAAAGGAACAACGACCTATTTGCTTTATTAACTCCACTACTATCTTGGACATTATGTGCTTCTCTTTTACCTTGGTCATGACAAATCATGATGTATCTTTATACGGATCAAATGAGATGATGCATTAAGTGCTTAGTAGAGTGTATGGTACAGAAAGTACTCTGGGTTGTTTGTTCTTTTTTTTGGAGAAAAAGTTAATACCAAGTTATACACATTCCAATCCTCTCAACTTTGAACACTTGCTCCAGACATCCTTGACATGGCTATCATTCTCTCAGTAACTCTGATGATCACATCAGTATCTAATTAAAACAACACAAATATAGCCAATTTCCCACAGAAAGACATGTAACACTAGGCCTCAAATATTTTTATGCTACAAATATCTTTGGATAGCAAGTTGTTCATTGGAAATACAGTAAGAAGCAACTATTGAGTAGCTGCAAGGATACCATATTTCTCTCCAAATGACATGATTTGCAAGGTACCTCTGCTTTAGGAGAAAGAAATATCTTACCTAAGATCAAAGGTACTATTTAACTAAAGACCCTTAGGCAGAAGTAATTGTCTTTCTCTCTATCTCTCTTTCTCTTTCGTTCTCTCTCCTTCCCTCTTTCTGTGTTTGTGTATGTGTGTGTGAGACACACACAGATAATACATATCAGAAATATCTATCTAACAACACAATGAAAGGTAAAGGAACAAGGTGACAATCAGGAGGCTTGGGTTCTAGTCCTAGCTCTGCTATTAACAGCAACTTGCTTTCTAGTCTCAGCTACAGAGACCTCATTTGTTTAAAAAAAATGAGGGGGGTTTCAGAAGTCAGTGAACCAAAATGGCCGGCAGCAGTCCAAATCCAGCCATGTCCCTTGATTTTGTCTAGAGCTGCTTTATAGCTACAATGGCAGAGTCGAGCAGTTGAAGTTGCAACTAAAACTGCATGGCCCACAAACCCCAAAATATTTACTATATGGTCCTTTAGAGAAACAGTTGGCAACCCCCTGGAAGAGGTTTTCAAGTGGTGTTGCAGAGTCCTAGTATTTGGTGCAGTTGCTTGAGGGGTCACTATGGTGGGTGGGTTATATCAGATGGCTCCTCTTTTATGAGCTTTACATATTAGGGTTCTGTTTAAAATTTCATTTGAAAAAAACAATTGCCAGAGCTTTGTGTGTGTTGTATTCATGCTCACTTTTGTTGTCTGTTATCTGTCTATTATATCCAAGGCACTTTTACACCTACCTCCCCTCTCTCCTTTAGACCAGAACTGCTTCTCTGTCTCATCCATATCTCAAACCACTTGATGCTTTTATGTTCACCACCCAGTCTACTGTCACACTCTCCCCTGTTCAGCCTAGATATGGCTCTTAAAAATGCCCTTATCAATTTAGGCTTCTACTACCTCAAAATTCTACCAGGTGTACCATGCAAATACTCAAACTTCATATTGGTCTGATCATTTCTTCATCCCTTCTCACCAAAATCACTAAACTCTACAAGAGTTCTTCCTTGAATAATCTTACCTAATCCTGACTGCTGCTTTACTCTATAGCTTCTCATCCTGTGTCCTTTATTAATAGTCATTTTTCAAAGATTTTATTCATGTATGGATTCATTCATTCATTCAATAGATATTTACTGAATGCTTCTTATGCATCAGGCCCTATTCTACATATGAGAGCAGGAGGGATGTAGTGGGAAACAAGACAAAGTTATTTCCTCAAATGAAAGGCAATATCCATAGGCCACTTAAGGGCAGAGCCCTTCTATTTTCCTTGGTATCGCTCTTAAGTTCTAGTTCTAGTTTACTGATCACTATATTTTTGGTGAACAGTTAATATAAAATAACTGTTACATTCAAGAACAAAAATGAGCACAGTATAGCTTATCTACAACACTGCAAATATACAAACAACAAACACATATCTCATAAATGTATTTACTTTGTTTGGCCCAGTCAAGATAAGAGTTTCATATCATTCCTACTCAGAGATAAGTATTTAAAGGGAAATCATAAAATTGGGAGGAAGAACAGTGGGAAGGCAATCTATTGAGGCATAAGGCAAATACTCTTGAGCTCAATCAATCATGTGATTTTCCATTACACTTCTGTAATATTTTGAACCAGTTCCCAAGAATTTGGCAGATCTCTTAACCCCCTTCTGACTCAGTAAAATCTGATCCCTGCAAATGAATACCACGTGATGGCATCTCTTTCCTCCTTCCAACAACTGTGGGTGTCTTTCAAACTTATTTTTTAAAGGATGGCTATATACAAAATTACTTCTAGAGCCCCATTAGTCTTAGCCATTTTCAAGGAAGTGACTTAATAATTTAGCTAGCTACCCATTTATTCACTGGTGGACAAAGAACAGGGTTAAAATGTTTTAGATTTAAGAGATCTGGGTTTTCTTCTAAATTTATCATTGACTATATCACCTAATCTGTCTGTACTTTAATTTCTTAATCTGTCAAATAAGGGTAACACTTGCAAGGTTCTTTGGGGGATATACTAATATATCTATAAATATTTTTAATGTTTGAAAAATATAAACAAGAAAATACAGATCAGTACGCAGAAAGGACAGACTATTAATACTAGCTGGATGACCACCAATATATACAAACACTCCATTGGCTAAAAGACATTAAGGCTAAAAATACAAAACTAAGTCCATTGCCTTCATTGTTTAATTTTCCTCTTCCCTTCTATCGTCCACAACTGCAAACATTATTATACAAATTTCACAACTGAAGTGTACTTTTATTGCTATTCTCCTTCATACCACTGGTTATATGTTGCTCCATGAGCCTGATTTTAGTTTGATATGATTTAGTCTTACCCAGGAGCCACTGGATCCAAGTAAGGGTTCATGCTGAAGCAATTTGGTAACACTACCCTGGTATTAGCAAGCTGCCTCTGTCCCTTGCCAGTAGGCTGTGGTCCACTGTAGATATTAAAAGAATTGAAAAGTAAAACAACCACCTCTAAAAACTTGCTACCTCAGTAACAGAGCTCATGTTGTAAAGAAGACTAAAGAGAAATCCACAAGGCTTCCAATTTAGGAATTTTGAAAGCCGAAATCACAGGAAAGACTGAAAGAACTGAGCTCAAAGAGGTCACTCCATCTCTATTTGGGGGTAGACATAATTTCTTTCTTTTAACACATTGAGTAGAAAAACGCCTACTTAAAAGTAAATTCGGCCAGGTGCGGTGGCTCATACCTGTAACCCCAGCACTTGGGAGGCCGAGGAGGGTAGATCACTTGAAGTCTGGAGTTTGAGACCAGCCTGGCCAACATGGTGAAACCCTGTCTCTACTAAATACAAAAAATTAGCCGGGCATGGTGGCACATGATTGCAGTCCGAGTTACTTGGGAGGCTGAAGCAAGAGACTCACTGGAACCCAGGAGGCAGAGGTTGCAGTGAGCTGAGATCATGCCACTGCTCTCCAGCCTGGGTAACAAAGTGAGACTCCATCTTAAAAAAAAAAAAGAAAGAAAAGAAAGGAAAAAGAAAAGCAAATACACTGAGATAAATAAGAAGAATGTCATCCTTAGATGAAATGCCCTTCAAATAAATCAGTAATGCACCAGCAGAACACCTTGGAAGATTCCTGGGTGGATATGTATTTTACCTGTATCCTATCAATACTCTAAATGCACACATAATTCATATCCTTGGATCTTCCATCCAAATCTATAATCCATTGTAATCACTGGGTAAGATTTACCTTCACCAATAAAATCCTATTGTTGTTTGAAAATTATTTTAGAGTATTAGACATATAAATATCTATGTCTATGACATCTTCCTCTAATACCAGGGAAGGAGGAAATTGGTTATGATAGTTTGTGGACAGGTGTGGTAGCAGAAAATTATGTATATCAAGTAAGTAGAAGGGGATCTAGAAAGAAAGGAAAATATTAGCCCTCAAGAACAATGGTGGAAATAAAGTAAAACAGTATGAATTCAGTTTTAGAGAACTGAGTAGAATGGCGACAGGACTCTAGAAAACGCACTGGGTTCTCCAATACTAGCTATCAATGTGACATCTAAATCATCACTAGCCACTACAGTTCAGAAAAGGTTAACATTTGGGCCCCTTCTTGTTGAATCTCTATGGCTTTCATTTTAGCTGAAAGCCAAAGAACAAGGCTTACTGGCTCTCTCTGCCAGCCCTCTCACATTCCACACTCTCCCTTCCTGTGCACTCAGCTCAGTAAGCAGCCCACCCGCAGCATCTTCCCTCTTTGATCTTGCCAAGGCCTTTTTCCCACCATCTCTGAAACAATTACCCAAGCCGCTTCCACTCCGGATCATCATAAGACAACAGCCAGCCAGAAGCCTGGGCTGCCTTGAGCCTTGTGAGAGGATATGCCAGGCATCCGTTGAAACTCTCCAGAGAGGTCAAATTGGTAGGGGGTGGGGAGGCTCTCTTTGAATGGGAGAATACCATGGTTGCTGTAGGACACAGAGCTCTTTTGACTTGGAGTTTAATGAGCCTTCACTTCAATAGGACCTACGTGTCCCGAAAGATAAGGGCAAGGATGGAAAGGCACCATTTACCTCGTTCTGCTGCCGCTGCAATAGGAACACAGGGTACACGCTGGTTCAAGGTTTGGATCAGAGTGACTTACCAAGAAAACAGGTCTGATTTATAATTACAGTGCTATCCCCTCTCCAGCAAGATACCTCCCTGGATGTCAGCAGAGTGAGATCCATGAAATAATTCACTGAACTTGGGGGCAAATGGAAGCTGTGATTGCAGGAGGGAGAACGGTCTTTGTAAACCTGAGGCAACATTTCCATGTAGAGTTTAGAGCACACTGATTGTAGAAAACCTCAGGCAAGAGACTTTATGGGATTAGCAAGAAGGAATGAATTTCAGGAAAAGCATCTAAATGAGATCTTTGTAAAGAGAAAGACATAAATAAATGCAAGGGTCCTCTGGCCATTAGTCATAACCTTTCTCTGACCACCTTGATGCAATGAGAAGTAGTTACCTGAGTGACCTTGTTCTTAGAAAGCTGATAAAAATAGTCTCCTGACAAAAGGTCTAATCTGAGAAAGTGTCTCTAATTTTGATTTGCTAAGTACGCTAGAGAGGTTTTTCTTGGAAGAACTTCTAAGGCCTGAGAATAAAGGAAAGTTCATGATGCCATTTGTAAGCCATCACTACATTATCTGTTTATATGGAACATAGGCAGGTCATCTAACATACCCATCCACCTTCAAACGCAGCCTTACTTGAGCCATTTCCAACAGACAGAAGGATAACTCTTCCATTCATGAATATCCTTCTTGGTTTAGAATGTTCAATGATTTTGTGAAGCAATCACAGTGAAGACTCCTTCCTAGATCTGTTCCAGAACTACCTGTTTACCTCAAATACCTCCCTGATGTTCCAAACTGAAATTTCAGCCCCCAAAGAGCAAAACCTAATGAACATCGAGTCACAGCAGAAAAGCAAAACTATAATTAGCAATTCCTATATTTAAGGATAATATGGAAAAGGAATGTTTTTCTTTGAACAGTATAGAGGAGACATGACAAACAGCACCCAGGGGCAAATCCAGCTCTGAGAGGCTGCTAAAACAAAAAGGGAAATAAGAACCAGTTGATTTTCTCTGAAATGTGGTCTTCCAAGCCTTTATATGTGCTAGAAGTGAGCCGGCTTGAAAGTCTGAAGACATTATTACATGGCCTCTGAGATTCCGCTGGGTAGAAGGAGGTAAACATGGTCTCCCAGTCAAAGGTTTCACCTCCTTTAACAAGAGCAAGTCAGAATTTCCTAATGATTAGACTCCATGTGAAAGCACAAATTGGATAAGGACTAAAAACTTAATAATAATTGATGAGCTCATTTGAGATAGATGCCATCATTCAATCCCAGCTCAATTTTTAGAACTTCTTTATATTGTAAAGCTACATAATTTGGGGAGGGCCCCTGGAAAACTGCTAAAAATCTCCAGGACTAATGCCCAGAAAAGCCTCAGAAGTCTGAAGCCAGAAATATATTTCAGGCAACCTTTTCAGCGAGGGCTGCACAGTGGGAACTAGAGATGAACATTTTCTCCCAACACATGTATTATTTTCATTATTTTCAAACAACCAGTAACCACTGTGCCCTCAGATGTTGCAAAGAAAAATGGTTGCAGACACTCTGTCCCTATTTATCTCCAACTGGCTGAGCACCCTTCCTGGAGGGGTAGCAGGACTCTCTGTACACCCTAATCTTGAAGCCATCTGGACAAGTTTCTCATAGTCTGTTGAAAAGAAAGGCCTAACGAGTGAAGCAATTTTTTAAAAACTTAAAAGAGGCAGAGGTTACTAAATCTGAACAAGCACCCACATTTTCCTTTTGGGAGGTGAACCAAAGGATGATTCAGACAGGGAGAAAGGCAGCAGGGTTTAGGGAATGAAGAGTCATGAGATACCAGTTTTATTTCTGGCTCTATCCAAGATGGCCATGTGACCACCAGCAAGTTACTTCTTCTCAGCAGGTCTCTTAGTTTGCCCATCTCTAAAAAATTCCAGTCTTACCCCATCCTATAATTTTCTCTGGAATGTCCTCGCAAAAATGTGAGGGAAAGAAACATATGAGGTGAAGCAAAAGGACGCGTTAAGCTCCTTAAATCTAGATATCAGGTAAATACAAGTCTTCCTTATATTCTGTTAAGCAATTTAGCATAGTTCTGATGTAGACAACTGATAAAGCAAGACATTAACCTGATTTTATACTACGGATATTTTAGCAAGTCAGGCTAAGAAATATGAATTACATGGCACTACCTACTGGTAAAGTGTGAATTTACAGCTCAACTCCAACAAGCATTTTAATATCAAAAAAAGAAATGAGAGGAAATTGATAAGTTGGGAAATCTCCAGGAACTAGACCTATTCTTACTGAGGGAGAGGAAGCAGGCAATGAATGAAGGCAGGAAAAATACATCATATACAATAGCCAGAATACTATTTAAATGCTAATAATTTTCTTTTGTTTCAAATCTATACATTTTTCATCTTGTTATGATGGAGGCTATTTTTTCCCTTAAAACAATTCGAATTTCAGAATAGGTGTCTCTGAGATATAACATTTTCTTTACCAAGTTACACTTTAGCTTCAATTTTTGCTGGAACACATCCATCCCTTGAAGGGCAAAACATCTAAGAGTTAGTACCCGCCGGACGCGGTGGCTCACGCCTATAATCCCAGCACTTTGGGAGGCCGAAGCAGGTCGATCACGAGGTCAAGAGATCAAGACCATCCTGGTCAACATGGTGAAACCCTGTCTCTACTAAAAATACAAAAAATTAGCTGGGCATGGTGGCGCGTGCCTGTAATCCCAGCTACTCAGGAGGCTGAAGCAGGAGAATTGCCTGAACCCAGGAGGTGGAGGTTGCGGTGAGCCGAGATCGCGCCATTGCACTCCAGCCTGGGTAACAAGAGCGAAACTCCGTCTCAAAAAAAAAAAAAAAAAAAAAAAAAAAAAAAAAAAAAGAGTTAGTAACCCACCCACTGCAATAACAACTGACATCCAAGATGAATTAATGACAAGCCAGTAGCAAATTTCCCTCTATTTCACATGAATACAGTTTAGTTTTGCAATCAAATAGCATCTATGTCAAGCCTAATTAGATACACATTAATCATATGCTTAATAGTTTGGGGGGGCCCTTGCATTTGTCCAGGGAAGGCTTCATCTCTGCACACAAATAACTGACAAGTCCATTCCTCTACAGAGCTATTTTCTAGAAGTAGCCTCTGAGAACCACAGCACAGCTTTTGGACAGTGCATTTTTTCTGACATAAACTTCAAACTATCCCTGGGTCCCATCCTGCCTCAGACCTGCCAAGATTGCTTCTATTCAAAAGTAATCTGCCAAGTCAGTCCAACAGCAAAAGATATGGACAGCAAGAATCATTTCTGACCTGAGAAGGAACTGAGTTCCCACTAAGCTTGGGTAGACAAGGACTGTTCAGATTTTAAAATCTTTAGAGTACTCTAAGCTACCTAGAACTATTTTCTAGTTTTATAAAGTTTTAAAATACCTTTAAGGGTAGAAATTAAAATACACATCTATACATAAACATCTATACATCTATATCTATTTGTATATCTGTCATAGGCTTAAGGTAGGGCTAGGTATATAGTAAGAGCTTGGAGTATGGGGGCAGTTAGCTTATTATATGAATGAACAAATGGAAATTGCTTCTTGACCCTGCTGATTTCCCATTTTGGAGCAAAAGAAAAGAATTTACCAAGAAGAGTAAAGAAATCAAACATCATCACAATGGGAACTAGGATCATCAGATGGCCCCTCCCTACTGGGGATTATATGCAGCTGCCAATTCACCACAATGTGGAACCCAGTGTCCCTGATTTCCCAGCTCTCCCATCCCCCGGCTCATGCTACCTGAGGAAGCCATACCTCTTCTTCCAGCTTTACCACCTTGGCCTGGGCATTACTCAGGGCCTGGTCTCGGATTTCGATGTGTCGTCTTTGGTCCTCATTGGTAGAACGGGCAGTGGCCAGCTCTGCTTCCAGCTTCTCCTTCTCACGCTGGCTTTCTTTATCTGTCAGGACATTAAACATTAACACTGCCAGCCTGGAGCTGGCTCAAAGCCTTACCTGAGCAAAACTGACACATCATACCCTTTACTAGACAGCCTACTGTTTTGGTGTACAGCTGAAGAACCAGTATATCTAAGATCTGGATTCTATCACTGGCTCTACCACTAAATTGCTGTTGAAATTCAGAAAAGTCGGCCGGGCGCGGTGGCTCAAGCCTGTAATCCCAGCACTTTGGGAGGCCGAGGCGGGTGGATCACGAGGTCGAGGGATCGAGACCATCCTGGTCAATATGGTGAAACCCCGTCTCTACTAAAAATGCAAAAAATTCGCTGGGCATGGTGGCACGTGCCTGTAATCCCAGCTACTCAGGAGGCTGAGGCAGGAGAATTGCTTGAACCCAGGAGGCGGAGGTTGCGGTGAGCCGAGATTGTGCCATTGCACTCCAGCCTGGGTAACAAGAGCGAAACTCCGTCTCAAAAAAAAAAAAAAAAAAAAAAAAAAAAAAAAAAAAAAAAGAAATTCAGAAAAGTCACTTAATAAGTTAATGGCTGTTGAGCAGAAGCAATGAGAAAACAGATGTAACGTGTCTCAAAAAGTATTAGGCATTACACAAAGAAGAATACACACACATACCCCTACCTCAGAAGAAAAGGTAGGCTCATCCCCTCAATTTTATTTCTTCTGAATTGTCTTACACTGGCAAAAGAGCAATTGAGCTCAAAACATTTTCCCCATTGTTTCTTCATGACAGTACATTAAAGGGAGCTAAAAATGACATTTCATAAAATGGATAAAAGTTCAAGCCCACCCTTCACACACTAACATTACTGTGTAACTGAGATCAAGTCTGCTAGACAACATGTCCTCTCCAGGGAAAACCTAACCCAATCCACTTTATCTCAGCATCTGCTTCCTTTGGGAATCCAATGTCTTTTAAAAGATAATACAGTAAAACTGGAAGCCATGCTATGCTTTGATCCTACTCCGTCTCCGGTAGGATAGGATAGGTGTGGAGGGAGCACTGGAAAGAACAGGGCAAATGTAGATGGAAAACATCAGGATCAGAGCACTTAAGGCAGCCATTTCACCTGAAAAAACATCCTCTATTTGCGAATCTCCCTTTCTACCTTTAAGTCTATTAGAGTTTGAAAGTTCAGATTTTTTAAAAAAAAAGTAATCCAAAAAAAAAAAAAAGAAAGAAAAAGAAAAAAAGGCCGGGCGCGGTGGCTCAAGCCTGTAATCCCAGCACTTTGGGAGGCCGAGGCGGGTGGATCACGAGGTCGAGAGATCGAGACCATCCTGGTCAACATGGTGAAACCCCGTCTCTACTAAAAATACAAAACATTAGCCGGGCATGGTGGCGCGTGCCTGTAATCCCAGCTACTCAGGAGACTGAGGCAGGAGAATTGCCTGAACCCAGGAGGCAGAGGTTGCGGTGAGCCGAGATCGCGCCATTGCACTCCAGCCTGGGTAACAAGAGCGAAACTCCGTCTCAAAAAAAAAAAAAAAAAAAAAAAAAAAAAAGTAATCCAATATGCTTGTTTGCTTAAACACACACATTTATATATGTGTATGCATACATATATACAAAACATGTGTGTGTGTGTATATATATATATACTTGCATATATATAAAAATATGTGTATATGTGTATATATATACTTGCATGTATGTGTATATGTGTATACAGATATAATCTATGACCTCAGAATGGAAGAGCTTAGTGGGGTTTTAAAGAAAGCTCAGTTGAGCAGTGCCTATATAATGAGGATTTAATAAATATCTATGGATGGATATAAGAAAAATAGAGGAAGAAAGCACCAGTATGAGACAGTGGCCAAAACTATAATTTTTAGGAGAATGAAGGAACATGATCACAGGCTAGCATTTGCATAAGTTAATACAGATTTATAAGTAGTCGCTAAACAGATTTTAAACTTTGGTCCATATACGGTTCTTATCTCAATCTGCCCTCTTCCAGTGACTGGCCGTACCTTGTTCCAGTACCCACAGCTAATGAGAATATCAGAATATTATACCTGAAGTGATTATCATTGAATTCCAATGAGGTAATTCTCACTCCTCCCAAATGATCACTTAAAGATTTCATTGCTTGGTCCTAGTTGTAGATGTCTGTTAGTGAAATGGACCCCTTGTGCTTCCAGCAGGGGGAGGGAAAAAGGAACCATTATGAAATATGCCAAAGCATTCTGTTCTTAACAAGGCCTGACCCCAAGAGAAACTAACCAGAACCCAATCTATGAGTTTGGGGGTTTTTGTTTGCTTGTTTGTTTCCAGAGCCTAACTGACCCAGGGGAAAGGAAACATTCAACTCCAGTCTGCTCTGGCCTTCCACATGAAAGAAGGAAAATACCTAGCTGAAGCCCTCTCTAGTGATCCTGCATCACCTAAAGGGGTGAAAACAAACAAACAAACAAACAAACAAAAAAAAAAAAACTGAGATGCACTTGTGACATCTGGAAGCACAGGCTCACTAAAAGACTTAGACCTAATCATAGGTCTAGAGCACTTCCCTTTCCCCCAAATTTTACCATCACTCCTGAAAGGCCTCTTTACCACAGTGCCTTTTAACCTATGCATCAGGTCTGCCATTTCACACACATACACAAATAAAAAACCTAAAAGCCATAGAAAAAGGTAAAATATACAGCTCGAAAAGTCAAGGCAAGCATCAGAACCAGACTCCGAGATAAGGCAGGGATGCTGGAATTAACAGACTGGGAATTTAAAACAAGTATGATTCATATGCTAAGGGCTCTAATGAAAAAAGTAGATGATATGCAAGATCAGTTCAATAGTATAAGCAGAAAGATAGAAATGTTAAGAAAGAATCAACAATGCTAGATAGTAAAAAAGAGGTAACAATACCATCTTATTTAACCTCACAATATTTGTAAGGATCAAATGAGATAGTAGATTTAGAAATTTGAAAGAAATGTTAGAAAGCAAACCAAACACCAAAGGAACTTACTACATAAAGCAGATAATGATCATCATCACTATGATTAATAATGACAATCTGTAGCTTCAAAACTTTTCACTGTGATACAACAAATTTTGTACACTAATTTTTAGAATGAGAAGGTTGAGACTCACCTGAGCTTTAAAATTAGCAACTCCATGTTTCTGATTCAAATCATTATAACTACAGGGGACCATGACAAATGTAGTTATGTTCCATGTCTTTCCTCTTCCTCTTAACTAAGGCAGACCTCACACCAGAAACTCAAACAAGTAGTTTTGATTTTTTTGAAAGTTAAGGGTCCTTCTTCTGGAGACTTAAACCTTAAGTTTTAGAAGAAACGTCAATAGGGCAGCCTCACCTTCCTTCCCACTCTGACTTTGCATTTGGAAAGAAAGGAACATTTGTTGAATACATATTGCATACCAGGTATTGTACTAACTTAATCCTCAGAACAACCATACAAGGAAGGTACTATTCTCTTCTAAATTTGCATATGAGAAAATAGACCCAGACAGCTTGACTAACTTGCACAAGGTCCCACAGTTGGTAAATAAGTAGTGGAGCCCCTATTTAAGCCCAGACTGGTTCCACTATACCAGGCTGCCTTCTCCTAGGGCTGAGTTGGTTTGGCTTCTCTAGGATTCCTTCCTTCTGCCACAGTTCCAACCATGCAGGGCCCTGCCAATGTCCAAAGCCAAAAGAAATTAGGAGGGACAAGAGTCATGCCCTCTTCCCTGGCTAGTTGGTGAACTTCACTTTTCCCTCCTAGAGCCATTTGACAGTCTTTTGCCCTGCTGGTAATACAGTCTAATCTACTAAGTTACCACATTTTATAAACCTGTAGAAGAGCTCCTAGGACACCTGAAATACCATCTCCATACAGAGAAGAGTATGATCTAGCACATCCACAGCAAAGAATCTATACATTTTATTTGTTTCAATCTGAGAGGCTGCCACCCTCTTTCTGCCAGTGAACTAGCTTTGAGAGTCACTGTGACACCACAAAAGCAATTTCACCAAAAATTATACTAGGTACTGATGACACCAGAAAAACTACATTCCTTACTCTAAGATATACCGACAAAGGAACAGGAGGTACAGGGAAAAGAGGAAGAAAAAACCTGTTCTGAAGCCAGAGCACAACAGAACAACCCAGGAAGGGAGGGCAGTATTGTAAGTGAAGATCAAACGAACTTGTAAAAGCTGGCTAGAAGCTGCATGGAATGAGTTGAAAGGGTCATTCAGAGATCCAGCAAAGATGGAAGAAACTGACAAATCCCTACTGAGCACAACTACAGCCAGAGCTACATTGAGGGAGGCTGGGGGTAGAGGAAACCAACCATGGGCATCTGCAGAAATGAGAGCAGTTCATCTGTTTCCCGTCCCCCTCCCCAACTAATTCTCCCTGTGGACTCAATCCACTATGAAGTTTTTATTGCTCGTTTTATGAAGGCAACTGGAAAGAATTAAGCATTGTCTAGCTGGGTGGGGTCCATTAGAGACCGATAAAAAAAGAGGATTAATTCATTGTCATGGTCCTAGGAGTATTTCCAGACAAAGAAAACACTATTATGAGGAAGACACAGCTCTGCACTCCCCCACATCCTCCAACTCTGTAGCCAGAGTCACTGATTCAAGCCATAGGAGTAGCTCCCCTTGTAATCTGCTGCTCTGTAACAATAAATACTGGACACTTAACAAAGGGAGCCCCAGGTACAGATGAAGTATTCCAAACACTAATCATCAATCCTGCGTGTTAGTGCCATCTCTAGCAGAGCCAACACATGGAATCTTCTAAGAAAATCCCCTCAACGCAAAGGGACCTCATGTTCGGTAAAGCTCTTTATTCAGCTAGCAATGACACTAGCAGGGATTTCAAGGGGTTTCTCTAGTTTAATGCTGAAGAAGCAATGTGATGTGACGAGATGTTGGGGCAAGCAGGCTTCTTGGCTTAGGAGGAAAAGAACAGAATCTTCCAACTTCATGCCTGAATAGGAAAAACAATCCTTAGGTGATACTCACTCTGCACTGGCTGTTCTAAAAGGCTAAAGAAAAGAGTGTAATCTTTTCATGCACCTTGCTCCCATCCGCACATTAATATCTGTTTCTGAAGCTTGCACTTACTTTTTGCAAAGAGCTGTGAGATGGTTTTTCTGGTGTCCTCTGACCCCTCATATTCCTTCTCTGCAAGCTGCTTGTTGGCAGTCTCTAGACGCTCTGTGGAATTTGGAGAAAATCAACAGGGTCTCAAATATAAACTTTCATGCATATACTACTGGCCCTCTAAATACTGACCTTTGGTAACAAGCCTGTTTCTCCTTGTTAAACAGGAATAGGTAACTAACACAGGTTTGCAAATGTGAATCCCAAAATACTAGACCATGGCAGGGGAGGAGGAAAGTATTTAATGCTTTCATTCCTCACTGCCAAAACCTAAGTTAAGTGCAGAAGTCTAAATTCCAATGAAATTATCCATCCCCAAATATATAATGATATATTTCATTAACCAGGAAAAAAACACAGCCATCACAGTTCTTACAAAGTCTTTAAACTCACGTAATGTCAAAGTTAGAAAGGGACAACTGGCAGCATGTAGTTGGGTCCCCGATTTTAAAGATAAAATAACCAAAATTCTAAGACAGACAGCAACATCCCTGGGTGGGTGTGGTGGCTCATGCCTGCAATCCCAGCACTTTGGGAGGTCGAGGCGGGTGGTCACCTGGTCAGGAGTCCAAGACCAGCCTGACCAATGTGGCAAAACTCTGTCTCTAAAAATACAAAAATTAGCCAGGCATGGTGGTACATGCCTATAATCCCAGCCAGCTACTTGGGAGGCTAAGGCAGGAGAATCACTTGAACCTGGGAGGTGGAAGTTGCAGTGAGCCAAGATCGTACCACTGCTCTCCAGCCTGGGCAATAGAGCAAGCCTCCAAGTCAAAAAAAAAAAAAAAAAAAAAAAGAAAAAAGAAAAAGAAAAAGAAAAAAAGAAAGTACCATCCCCAAGGTCAGCAGTTTTGAAGGTGCTGAAGGTGCTTTAAAGTACAAATATTTTCCAAAGTCTTCAATATTATCAGGTGAAAGTAAAAAATAAAAGAAGCCAATGAGTCCCGGAAATAAGAAAGGACATTATACTTCCAGCTTGCACAGGCAAAGGGCATGCCTCCGCAAAATTTGTTAAAAAGACGAGGCAGTACCTATTGTGGGGGTGGGCCAGGTGGGTCCAGAAGTCCCAGAAGGGATCCTGCCTAAGACATCAGCTCATCGCTCATAAGACCAGTGAGGTGTACTCACACTTTGATCAATCAAGCTTGGGACTGAGCATTATTGTAGTCACAAAAAATTAGCCTGGCACATGCCCAGCCATTTACTGCCCACACTGATGGGTTGAACAACCCCAAAGAGCCTAGCTGGATCCTGCTCAGCCCTTCCCTTCACCACCCTGCAGCTGCTTCAGAAGTATAAAGATGAGCCCGTTGGTTCCCTCACCTCTCAGATCCCTGTTGAAGTCATGCATCCTCCGAATCTCGCCCTCCAGCTTGTTTCTCATGGCTTTCTCTAGGGCCTCTCTTTTGGAGGATGACTTCACGAGGTTCTCATATGCCTCTGAAACTCGCTGGATTTCTGTCTCCACCTTAACAACAGTAAAAGGAAGATGGTGGTGATAGTAGGAGATTGATGGGAAAAATGATCTGAAAACATACATGCAAATCCTCAGTGACAGCTTCTCTCAGGGCTCACAGATGGCCAGGAGGAAGCATAACACAGTTAGATGAGAAAAGTTTCAAGGAAGGATCTCCAAGTTCAACCATAAGCTTAGCAATTAACTCTCTGTGTCATGGTCTTTCCTTGGGTTAAAATATATATATATATATATATACACATACATATATATACATACAGTTTCTGCCTTCAGAGGAGATAGTAAGAATATTATAAAAAGTTATTAATGATTTTAATTTCTGAAAAAACTCTTAATTTTGAAAATATTAGTAATAATATATATAGTATGTAGACACTTTATTCCAAACCATTCAAAGGGCTTTCGCATGTTGGTTCCAGTTTGTACTGATATCTGCCTAGGCAGGATACCTCTTCTCATTTTAGTAGAGAGAAAAGTTAAATTGCCTCTGAAGAGCAAGTGTCAGCAGTAGAGACTAATGCTAAAAACCTCAAGCCTCATGAAGTAGTTCAGTTCAATTTAACAAACATTGACCAAGGGCCAAATATTTACATGAACTTTTAAAACACTATTAGGGGGGTGTAAATATGAATGAAAACATTCTCATTGCTCTCAAGGAGGTTTCTATCCAATCAAATGAAAGAATATAGGGCAAGATACATCTTTAAGAAACGTAGCAGTGCCGTAAAGCACAGAGAAGGAAGAAGTTATTCCTGGTTGGGGGAAGTGGGGAGGAGAACACTTTCTGGGAGGAGGTGGCACTTAAAGTCAGATCCTGAAAGCTGGGTCAGATTTCAATGAGCAGAGGTGAGGGGAAGGGTATTCTATTCTGAGTAAGCAAATGCATTCCCAGAATGACCAGTCGTCTAATTTGGCTGGACACTGTGGGGTACACAGAAGGAAGCTGGAGAGATATGGCTGCTAAGATAGATTGGAGTCAGATTATAAAAGGCTTTTAATGCCAGGCATTTGAACTTTATCCCATAGTCAGTGGGAAACCAGTATAGATTTTTGAACAGAAATTCGTAATCAGAGTTGTGTTTTATGACACCCCTGCAAATCTCATAAAATGGGGGGAAAAGGCCGGGCACAGTGGCTCACGCCTGTAATCCCAGTACTTTGGGAGGCCAAGGCGGGCAGATCATGAGGTCAAGAGATCGAGACCATCCTGGCCAATATGGTGAAACCCCGTCTCTACTAAAAATACAAAAAAATTAGCTTGGCGTGGTGGCGCACCTGTGGTCCCAGCTACTTGGGAGGCTGAGGCAGGAGAATTGATTGAACCCGGGAGGCGGAGGTTGCAGTGAGCCGAGGTCGTGCCACTGCACTCCAGCCTGGTGCCTGGTGACAGAATGAGACTCTGTCTCAAAAAAAAAAAAAAAAAAAAAAAAAAAAAAGGCGGGGGGCGGGGGGAACTCAAGAGAGAAAGGATCTTGCCCTGAATCAGCCACCATCAGGCAGAAAACAAGAAATTAGACTCCAGAGTCTTTCTGTAACTAGTTTAACTCCATTGCACATATAATAACCACACAGGTATTTGCATATAATTTGTATAAGACAAATAAACCCATGGCCTCTTAAGCAAATTTCAGATTAAATTGGACTCTGCAACCATTCTGCATTCCTCCTGTGTTTTCCACTATCCTTAACGAAGCTCAGGGTATTATATAGGGAGAAATATCAGACCCCTAGTGGGACACTGGCAGAAAGGTAAGGTTGCCAAACCAGTAAGATTCAACCCGCCTCCATCTCCAAAATTCTGCCAGAGACAGGACTGCCTGAAAACAAATGAGGCTTACACCACAGAAAAGAGCAGACTCAAAAGTGTTTTTCTCTTCACAGATGGCACCAAGATAGCAGCACAGAAGGTGAAAACTGGTGAATGGCATTTAGAGACAAGATCTGCAAGGCCTGTGCCTGATGAAGCTTTTGCATGTAACTCAAGCGCTCGGTAGAGAAAATAAACATTTCCGTCTGAAAGAGCAGGCTTGGTGTTGGTCTGCTCTAGGCAGCATTTACAGTTCAAGGCAGTCCAGTTGCACACAGAATGTCACACCTGCAAGGCAGTCCCTTTCCTCAAGGTGTACAGACTGCTATTTCAAGATCTTATATTAATCCTTCCCCCAACCCCTGTGTAGATACTGTATCCGAAAGGGCAAGTCGCACAGCTCTCAGTGGGGCCTTCCAGGAAAAGCCATCACAGAAGGATATATCCACTGGTTTGGGCTAGGTGATGGTGGGGGCAGGAGACAGGAGGGTGGCAGCAGGTTTTTCCAGACTTACTCTGTCTACTTATTCCTGTCATGAGCCACGGGCCTTTTTATTTCCTCCAGCTCTACCTGGAATCTACCTTAATTTTCCCCATTTTCCTTCTTTTCTCCTGTTCCGCCTTCCCCTCTACTCTACCTCGACATGGAGGCAGCCTCTACTTCTCCCAATACTCAAGCTGTTCCAGTTACACTTATTTAAGGCATCTTTTCCCATCATGGGGAACATACAACAGCAATCCTATTCTGCACCTCTTCCCTATCACTGGCTGAACCCACACCTCCAACAACAACAACAACAACAAAAAAAAATCAGCATGGAGGCAGGGCACGGTGGCTTATGCCTATAATCCCAGCACTTTGGGAAGCCAAGGCGGATGGATCACAAGGTCAGGAGTTCAAGACCGGCCTGGCCAAGATGGTGAAACCCTGTCTCTACTAAAAATACAAAAATTAGCCAGGTGCAGTGGCAGGCACTGTAATCCCAGCTACTCGGGAAGCTGAGACAGGAGAATCGCTTGAACCCAGGGAGTGGACGTTGCAGTGAGCAGAGATCAGGCCACTGCACTCCAGCCTGGGCAACAGAGTGACACTCCATTCTCAGGAAAAAAAAAGAAAAAAAGAAAGAAAGAAAAAATCACCATGGATCCTCTGGCAAAAAGGGCCTGTAGAAGAGCTAGGTTCATCCTTCAGTGATTTTATAAAAAATTGGCTGGGGTCACCCTGAAGAGAGAGTTTGGAGAGGGGGTGTCAACTGTTAACCTAATCAGCCAGATTGGGTTTCTAGTACTGTATGTGGATATAATTAATTTATTCCACCAAAGTGATGGGGGCAGGGATATAGTTAAAATGAGGGGTGAAAATACAAACTCAGGGAAATGCTGGGAAGAAACAATTCTCAGACCACTCCAACAACCCTCATCCAGATTTAGGAAAACTAATGGACACGGAAGCCATTTTCCTATATAAAAATCCTCTACTGGTAATAAGCCCTTGTCACCTTTAGGCCCCAAGATTTGGTGTTTGTTTACAAATACTCAGCTTCATTCAGGCCTCTGAAATTTCCACTCCTGGTGTTTTCTAAGGACAGAGTTGTTGGACAATACAAGGCATCCTCCCATCCCTCCCCCACCTTCACCCTCACCTCTCTGAACAGTTCACATTGTAGGGAGATCAAACCACATGAGCTCCACAATAACAAAAGCTGCAAAGAAGCTGTCAAAGGCATAACCCTATTCACCAGCAGCCAATGGAAGCCAAGACCTAAGGTTCCTCGCTTGGGGTACTCCAGAGCTCAAGTCCCAGCTGCAGGAGGAGGGGCGAGCAGAGAAGAATGTAAACTGGGGATACACTCCTTTTTCTATTTCCTTAGCTTAGGGCTGTCACCTGTCACCCAGCTGTGGTGCTAAGCCCCTCCTGCCCCCCCCACCCCACCAGTGAATGAGAGCAGATGTTGAATTTGAGCTGCAGGGAGAGACCAAATCAAAGGGTGGGGAGGAGGGATTGCTGAAAGAGTTACTATGAGAACTCCCACTAGGAAAAGTATTCTGAGCCTTTTCCAGAAAAAGGCAGGACCGCTTTAACTTCAGCTGGTGAGATTTTTCTAGGAACTACATTTATTTTTAAATTTAAAATTCAAATTTATATTTGGGAAAATGTGACCAAGACAATGAGCCTTAAGGTGCGATCAGATCCTGTACCTACACAGGCATCACCAGTATTCTTATCAAGAAGTATCAGCTGGGTGTGATGGCTCACCCCTGTAATCCCAGCACTTTGGGAGGCTGAGGCGGGTGGATCACCTGAGGTCAGGAGTTCAAGACAAGCCTGGCTTATATGGTGAAACCCAGTCTCTACTAAAAATACAAAAAATTGCCAGGCGCAGTGGCTCATGCCTATAGTCCCAGCTACTTGGGAGGCTGAGGTGGGAGGACTTACTTGAGTCCAGGAGTTCCGGGCTGTAGCATGCTATGCCTATCGGGTATCTGCACTAAGTGTGGCATCAATATGGTGACCTGCCGGGCACAGGGGACCACCAGGTTGCCTAAGGAAGGGTGGACCAGCCCAGGTCAGAAACAAAGCTGGTCAAAACTCCCGTGGTGATCAGTAGTGGGATCACACCTGTGAAAAGACACTGCACTCCAGCCTGGGCAACATAGTGAGACCCCATCTCTTAAAAAAAAATACAAAAATTTAGCCAGGCATGATGGTGCAGGCCTGTAATCACAGCTACTCAGGAGGCTGAGGCAGAAGAATCGCTTGAACCCAGGAGGTGGAGTTTGCAGTGAGCCAAGAACGTGCCACTGCACTCCAGCCTGGGCAATAAAAGCAAAACTCTGTCTCAACAACAACAACAACAACAACAACAACAACAACAAAAAAAAAAAAAAAAAAAAAAAAAAAAAAAAAAGAAAGAAGAAGAAGAGAAGTATTGCTGCTTTTTGGAAGTCTAAAATAATCAATCATGTTTCTTCAGGGCTATGGCATCTAGAAAAACTGCATAAATTTTTTCCTCCTTGTGTAAATGTAAGATTTTACTTCTCCCAGGTATATAGGTAGAAGGCTTTTTCCAAAGTTTGACCCATATCTAAACCTCAGACATAAAAATCCAGAAAACCTGCCATAAGTAATGCTGGGATTCACAAGTGGAGACTTAATATGGGTATTAAACAAGACCCACAAATAAGACTTAGAGACCCTGATACCCCAAAATGGAAGCCTCACCTTCTGCAGTCTAGCCACCTTCTCATAGCATCCTTCCAACTCCTGCCGCAAGTTCCTGTTCTCATCTGAGAGGATCTCAACCATCTGCTGGGCTCTGGAAACAATGGCAAAAGGGTCTGCTGGCATTGGCTGATAAGAAGCAGAGGATGGCTGAGCCCGAGGCATAGCTGAATAGGCTTCTCCCGGCTGCTGTTGTGGCGGCTGCTGCTGCTGTTGGTGGTGATGGTGATGATGGTGCTGCTGCTGCTGTTGCTGCTGTTGCTGACTCAGGCCAGGTTGGGAGAGACGGTAATGATCCCCCTGGTGAGCCTGATTAGGAAGGAAATGCTGCTGCGGCCTAGGCAGGTGAGCTGAATGGTCTCCCTGGTTTGGGACCAAGGGGTGTCGGCCAGGAGACAATCTAGTGGATGGTGGAGATTGTAGCAAGGGCAGGGACCCCCCAGAGGTCAGAGAAGAAGTAGGGCTGTGAGGCTGAGAGTTCCTGGCTGACAATGGCAATGAGATGTCCTGCGTTGGCCTGTAAAACATGAAGGGCAGGTGCGGGTTATGTTCTCTCCCAAGGCACTAGGGGAGAAGAGCACACGAAAGCGAGATGAGGAGGCTTCTGAGGCCTCCAGGACACATGCAAAATGAAGAACAGGCAGGGTCTGACTATGTGGAAGTCTAACCCTGCCTGCTCTATCTCTGCAAAGACAATTGCCCTTTCCAGGCCTGATGTTCTGTGACTCTGCCTGACAAACAGAGGTGTGATCCCATAAGGGACAGAACCAGACAACCTTCATGGTCACTTTGTGAAAATCGTAGTGACACACACCTGTAGACCCGTTGCTCAAGTCTAAACATTTCAAACGATTCTTTTACAAGGTAATTTTCATCTCATTATTTTAAATTAAACCTTTTCTGACATTACGCGTGTGGTCCAGCACACATAAAGATCCTAGTTTAGAAATTATGTTCCACTTGCCCAGAAGGAAAAAACAAACAGCCATAAAAACCACCCCTCATCTTGCTATCTGCAACTCCCTTATGTAATTCATACATTCACCAAAAATCTATTCGAGGATAGGTAGATACTAGTAGTACAGACACTAGATAATTATTATTGTTTCCAGTTGTTAATGATTTAATGATTCCCATTAGCAGTAACCATAAAAAGACTTGAAGAGGGATACAAGCAACACTACCATACTATTTTTGATGTAATGAATCACAAAATGTAAGAACCAGAAAGGCCTTAAAGAAAATTACTTAGTTCAACTCCATCATTGGACAAATGGGGAATGAGGTCCAGAAAGGGAAAGAGATTTGCCAAATTAAAATAGAGTGGTAGTGCCAGGGTAGAATCCTTCTTTCCCAACTCCCATTTTCTGGCTTTGTCTACTGCCATAATGCATTGATTTCTGTGCACTGATATTCAGATTTCCAGCCTACTGCTCATAGAAAGTTCCAGAAAGAGACTTTTGGTACATTGTTTAATGTGGCTCTCCCATTTTATACCTAATTACCAGGTACAAAATGCTAGTACCTAGGTACAAATAATTCATACCTAATGACTATTAGCCATTAAGGGAAACAGACTATGTGGATGGATCACTTCCACCATCACCACTACCAGGAATAGTATCTGTCAGTGTGCACTGAAGGCAAAAAGCTTGTTCACCCCCCAGCTCATGCCCAACTATCCTCATATGCTCCCATGTCCTGTAGATACTTGTTCTACAGTTGATATTTCTCAATCCTGGGAAGACAGATGGCTAAGTGCATGGGATCTGGATCCCAACAGAGGGAGTCTGGAGACCTCTTCTACTGCTCACTAGCTGCGTAACCTTGCACAAGTTACTTAATCTGCATGAGCCGGTTTTATTCTTGATGTCACAAATAAATTGCAAAAATACTGGAGTCTTCTCATTTTTGGCTTAGTAGGAATTACAAAGAGTCTCTTCTCTGCCTCCCAGTGAGATAAGCTGACCTTGTTAGCTTGTTACTTAAAGGATATCCATTTAATCTTTTCAGTAAATTGCATAAAATTCATGGTGGAACTGGGACAAATCACCAGAAGCAATTAACTTTTAACTGGCATTCCAGATGCTAAAGCACATTCCTCCCACACACACTCCAGTTACCATTACTGTTCATTTATCCAACTCTACAAGAGATCTTCACTAGAAGGGCTTTTTATAGCTACAAAATCATTCCAAACACTTTCTCACGGATACCCAATCACATATATCTTTCCAAGAGTCCTCAAACCTGTTCAAACCCTAGATTCTGTCCCTCAGCCCCATCTATGCCTCTGGTGTATCCACATTCTTCTAATCACATACATCTGTCATTATAAATAACTGCCAAATATTGAAGAGGGCATGCAAACTACTCGGGCACAGAAGAACTGACATGGTACTCAGGAAGCAGATCTCAGTGCACAACTGGAAAGATGCTGCCATACACAACATTTTTTTCCCCAGAGCTCAAAGCACTCATTCAATCAAAAGCCTGGGAGTTATTTATACATTTATTTGGTGAAAAGCTCCTATTTTCCATTCTATGGATCTTCGGTTTCCTCACAGGTAAAAGACTATGTGCTCTCTTTCCTATTTGAATGAGAGCTATTGCAATTTCTATATGTCCACAGAGTTAAAATATAACGTCCTGAGATTTGTTGGGGCTTATGTCTCTTTTCTGCTTTCAAGGCAGAAAAGAGGGGCTGGGCCAAGTATGGTGGCTCACTCATATAATCCCAGCACTTTGGGAGGCCAAGGCGGGCAGATAACAAGGTCAGAAGTTCGAGATCAGTCTGTCCAACATGGTGAAACCCCCATCTTTACTAAAAATACAAAAATTAGCCGGGCATGGTGGTGCGCGCCTGTAATCCCAGCTACTCAGGAGGCTAAGGCAGGAGAATCACTTGAACCCAGGAGGCAGAGGTTGCAGTGAGCTGAGAGCACACCACTGTATTCCAGCCTGAGAGACAGAGCAAGACTCCGTCTAAAAAAAAAAAAAAAAAAGAAAGAAAGAAAGAAAGAAAAAGAAATAAAAGAAAAAGAGGGGCTTAAGTTTCATGTTCTCCAACGCAGCTCTCAAAATTTAAGGAAAAAAAAAATCACAGTATTAACCTTCATTCCCATTCCCAGGATTTGCAAGTCCAAGACCTGGGAGGTGTTCTCTTTTAAAGACTGAACACCCAGTTCTGAACTGGGCTTTCTCCCCACTGCTCCCCTGGGCCTCATCAAAAAACCCAGGCCTTTCTCTCAAACAAACTCAGCCACTGGCTTCCCTCCTGCCTGGAGACCGAAAGGCCCCTTCATTCCCTGGACAACAACACATAGCCTTCCAGGGTCCTTGGGAAGGAGACCACAAGGTCTCTAGAAGGAGGTATCTAGGGTCGGATAAGCTGAGGATGAAGATAAACAGAGACAAGGCAGCTGCCCCTCAGTTCCCTGGGGCTAGAAAAGGAAGGAGATCTCAGTGCACTATGATGTTGGAAAAACCAAGGCAGCCCGTCACTGGCTGGTTTGCAAACAAGCAACGGCTTGGGCAGTTGAAAAGGGAGAGAAAGTCCTTCAGCGAAGAACTCCATCTGGGCTCCAGCATCCACCCACCAGGAGGAAACAGGAGGGAATGAACACTGGGGTGAAGCTCCCCCTGAGAAAAAGAGATTAAGGAATGACAGGGGTAAGGAAGAGTGTTGGGGGATGTCAGAGGAAGCCAAGATTAAATAATAACAGTAAGAGTAATGACAGTAATAAAAAAGGTGGCAGCCACGTGAGCGGCACACAGCAGTCTGAATCACTCCCCACTGACACGTTAACCAGGAACAACAAGCTGCCTGCAGACAACAGAATCATATGATTCCATGCAAGCCCTGACCTGCCTCCCGTCACTTCCCTCCCTTCACCCTGCTCCTTCCTAAGGCTACGTGGGCCACTGGGGCTCTGCAGAAAAAGGGACATAGCATACATGCAGGACAAAGGCTGGTGACTAAAATCAGGATCCTCCCCAAAGCTTGGGGAATGGGGTTGGGAGTACACTCTCTCCCAGAGACAACTGTAAGGACACAAAGGGAAAGTAAAAGCCACTCTACCCAGCTGACACAGTACCAGTACCTTCCACCCGACCACCTCAATGACTGGGAGCTCTCACCCTCCCCAGCCACACACACTTGCACACATGTGCATGAGTACACACACTCCACGCTCCTGGCCCACACATGTGCAAGCCTGCACACACACTCTCACCAGAGCAGGTGCCACCAATATCCTGGAATTCAATTGATCCTCACCACAGAAACTGCCTTTCCCAGGCTCTGCAATGGTGAATCGGTGAATCTGGGAATCCTGGAGCAGGCTGCAAATTCCTGATGGTTTCTCTTGCACAACCAGCTCCGCTCTGAACTAGAGTTAGGTCACCCTTAGATTCCACTAAACAAGGATTTCAAGAAACCTCAGATCTGGGCATGATTTCAACAATTGAAAGGAGGTAGCTGCTTTATAAACAGAAATGATTTAATTTTTAAAAGCAGTTAATAAATGTATAAACCCAGGATGCAGAAAAGGTTCAGCACTTAGACAAAGATTCTGAAATTTTAAAATTCTTCAGATGGCTTGGCTTTGTTTCTCATCTGGAGTTCTGGGCATTCAAGATATTTATTTTTTAAGTAGGGAGGAGGGCAAAGCAAAGATGAAGTAATAAAAGGATTGTTTGTAACATTTTGTTCATTTTAACAGCAAATCTCCAGCAGTTCACTGCACCTCTGTCTAAAAGCAAACAAATGTTTTCTTAACAGCAATTTGCTCAAAGAGTCTGCTTTGCATCCTGATCTGTAATTTGTGGATTAAGGACTCAGAATTTAGTCTTCTAATTGGTTGCTCCTAGCAGCAGTTACTTGGAAAGGTACTCACAAACTGTATAGCTAGTTGGTTAAAGGAAATAAAGGAGGAAAAATGTGTCACCACCTAAAAGCAGTACACTTCTGGAAAGCAGTTCAACCACCTCCTTTTTCCAGTAACTTGTCAATAGGTGCCACTCCCTCATGTAGGTCCCTGCAACAATTTTACAGCCAGAATTTGCCTGACGCAGACCCAAATTTCATATGGAGCATCCTCCCACTAGGCCCATTTCAGGTTTGCTTACTCATCAAGCATTATCAAGCACTCCACTCCTCTCCCATAGAGAGAAAAAAAAAAAAAAAAAAAAAACTGTTACAGCAAAACTGTGTATTAAAGTGCTACTCAACAAGGGTAGATCAGTATGGACTCTGTTGCTTTTGAGGACAGAAAGAAAAGAGAAATCCACAGATAACTTAGGTGAGAGGATAAAAAATATGTATCTTCCTGTAAAATACATGCAGCTAAATTTCTCTGGTGGTTTAATCAGCATGGAAGGAAAAGAAAACCTCTTTGGGCTCTTTATTATTTATTTAGGCAGATCAAAGAGCTTTTCCATCTAGCTTCAAACACTGTGGGAGTCATTTCAGATCACCAACAATACTGGTGAATGAGTTCTGAAAATAGCCTTCCCAGGAAGGCGGGCTGTGTGCTGAGTGGGGCTGTGGCTTCTGCTCCACACCCCAGCCAACACACTCCCCTCCCACAAGGCAGCCACGGTCAGCCCCATCGACAGACTCTTCCATACTGATGGAAAGAGCAAAACAAAAAAAACCCAGCTTCATTGACATTTTGCTATCTTGAATGGGTTTCCACTAAGTGAAGCAGTCTTGAACAGACCAACTCACCCCTGGGTCTTGTTTCATTGGTCAGATGGGAATTTGGTTCTTGCTCTTTTTTAAACCTGAATGGCCTTGTCGGTTATCCCATTTCCTGTTCCAAGACACTTATCAGAACATAGGCTCCTGCCCTTTGAAAACTGCACAGAGTAGGTTGAAAAGGGTTAGGAAATCAACCTGGGTTAAAAGAGAAAAAAAAAAAAATCCTAAACTGGAAAAGTTAGGGGTGGAGTCCAAAGTGAATTGCCTCTAGCTAAATAAAACAGGACCTGGAGGGGGAAAAAAGAAATACCAGGAAATGCTAGGTGCCTTCTCTTACTTTCACCTTACTCCACCCCCTGACTGCCTTTTCTCCTGAGTCACTCAATGAACTTCAAGCCAAGATATTTTTTCCAAAATGAGCAAGTAGAGTACAGGAGACAAAGAGGTAAACATCAAAGGACATCACAGACCTAGTCTTTGAGCCACATATAGGTGAAGGCCAGCCTAGGACCAAGCACTTCAAACCTGATGGCCACCCATCATTACTCATGGTCATGAGGCAGGAATACTACACTTAAATGCCACCATCAGTGCCCATGGTTTAAGCCTTTTCCTCTGCCCTCTATGTTGAAATACTACTGATCAGAGACATGGCCCAAATACTAACAATAGGAACAATGAACAGAATCACAGAATCATAAGGTCTAGTGAATACAGCAGTGGGACAATGGACCTCTGCATAATTAATAAGTATACATAGGAACAAATAAATATATAAGACAGGAACCATGGTAATATTTTTCCTTCTGTATTTTAGCATCTGACCAAAATTTCTATTACAATGTGATGGGAATTTAACTCAAAGGTTTAAAAATGTGACAGGCAACTAATAAACTCTCTACCAAAAAAAGATAAAACAGTCCATAAACTGCAAGTATAAGGCAAGTAACATTCTGAACCTACATACATACATAGCTCCCCTACCATAACATCTGGGTGTTTGTTTAGTGTCCAGAATAATTATGGTAGTTCTACGGAAAATGATAACTGACAAGAAATACACAGATTTGTTTGCAAAAATAAATAATAGAGGGGAGTATGTGAAAGTGATAGGATATTCCGGACTAATTAACGTGCAAGATCATTGGTTTCTACTTCTCTAGGAGGGCTTCAGAGAAACACAGACCCCTTCTTCAACATCCTAGGAGAGAGGACAGTAAATGGCTGCTGAAATCAAGACTTCTGCTCCTGTTCATCCACTAGGCAGTTGATGCCATGGTCAACCTACAAAGCTAAGGGAATGCTAATACAGTGCCAATTATGGCTAAAGAGGCTACAAGTTCAGGTTGGCAGGCAATTCATTAAGCCAGAGGCCTGCCATGCATTGCAGTTTCTTATACCAAACACCTGCCCATTCCTTCCCTAAGATTCCCAACACACAGCAGAAGCTGGTTGGGGATGAGGTCAGGAAATGACAGAAAGAGAACTCTCTTACCTGGCTGCTCCATACTCAGGGGGATGCTGATACCTCATCAGTTGCCCCTCTGTTCTCCCTGGCTGGTTCAGGCGATGCTCACTATAGAAGTGCCCTGTCTCTTGGGGCTTGCACACTACAGATTGGGGTGGCATGCCCTTGAAGGGATACTCTGGTGGGGGGCCACGGTGTTCCATGCCCTTCAGGCTATGCTGGTTAGGAAGTGGCCCTTGGACCTTGTAGAATTCACTGGTACTTGTGGGATTCTTGTAGAGGTCATTGGGTTGTGGTGGGGAGAGGGGAGCACTGGTAACAGGTGGATGGGCCTTAACTCCACTGGTGGCCAGTGACATCTGCATTAGTCGTTCACTCAAGGAACGGACATGCCCTTGCTTAAGGTCTCTGAGTCCTTCATCTTGGTGCATCTTTCCAGGATTGAGCCGCTGAACTGATGGGCGTCCCTCGGTCCTCATCTTCTGGTTGGTGACTCCAGTGACATAGAAGGCAGCTCCAACACTGGCATGCTGTTGGCCCCGAAAGTACTGGGACTGGACCTTGGCTTCTTCATAGGTCGGGAGTTCTTCATTATTCTGCATTCGAGGAGACAGCTGCTTCTCCATGATGATGTTTTCTGACTGGATTTCCTGCCCCTGGGGTTCCTGTCGAGCTGCATGAGCCACTAGCTGTTGGTGGTGGTCTTGGGGACTCAACACATCACTCTGAGGAACTGGGTTCCCACTGCCACTGGGGAAAGGAGGGCCATTCCCTGTGGCTTGCTGGTGTATGGCAAGAAGGCTGCGATTCTCACTAGGATTGCCATAGCGAAGCTGCTCTTGTAGCAGACGCTGCAATACTGTGGTCCCTCCACTTGGCTGTTCTTCAGAATTTCTCATCTCTATTGCTGGTGGTGCCTTGTGGAGAGAGAGAGAAATTGGGCACCTGGGCTGCCCTTGACCTGGGAAGGGGAAACAGGAAGCTTAACACCTAGTTGATGGATAAATCAGTCCTCTAAAGGAAACAAAATGGATATTTGAGGTTCAGGATTCTATTGCAGAAACAAAGTAGAGAACTGAATCTAAAATTACAGACTGTTGTGGAATCTGCACTCTAGCACTGATATGATGAGGAACGTGGAGGTGTAAGAGCTCTAGGTTTCCTCCTTCATTTTTAGCATGGGTTAAATATTTAATTTGGACTTAACTCCTAAGAATACTTGAGAAACCTGGAACAGTCAAGTAGGGTAATCAAAATGTGTAACCTTTCAAGGTCCACACTCACAGACTTCATGTCTCTGTATTCTATTTAAATTAAAAACCCAACTCTAATGGCTGTAGAAGTGGGGGCAGGACAGTGGGGAAAGTCACCCCATGACAGGATTTGTAAAGCACCTCAGCATATGAAGGGAGCTACAAAATCCAAAATAAAGACTCAAATCAATAAAAAGTGAAGAGAGCTTGGCTTGCACCAGATAGTAATGATCTGTGCCTTGATGCAAATCTTTTCCTCTGATCTCATAAGGCTCTGAAACATCTTTTCAAAAAATCCTTTTTGTAGTGTCCATTTTGGATGCTCCTTGGCTTAATAAGGGAAGAAGTTGGAATACTTATTACCGACAAAGTTGCTCTTTCGGCCCTCCAGAAATAGTCATTGAGATTTGTTGTTGTTGTTGTTATTGGGTAAGAGAAGCTTAAAGGGGAAGCCGCTTTCATTTGAAGTGCGCCTCGGACAAAATTTAGAAATTGAAAAATATAAAGATCATCCTTCTGGAAAGGGCATATGATTAGCATATACCCTCCCTCCCCACCAATTCTTCTAAAAAGGTAAAATGGGTTGACTGAAACTGACAACTTTAGTAACACATTTAATATTCAAATTTGAATCATACTATTGGTTTATGGGATAAACAACTGATTCGTCTTTTCTTGACTTCTAGTTTCTCAACTGAAAAATGAGTGCTAGATGACTTCTCTCTCTCTCAGCACTGTATAGTATACACTAATTCATTAGAGATTCAAAAATTCTTTGGACAAAATCTGTCATGTTAAGTATTGGAATTAAATACTAATGTTCAATAATGAAACTTTCGCTCTAAGGATCTTAAGTAATTGGTGGAGAATGAACACAATGTCAAACAAAAAGTCACAATAAAGGTCAATTTAACCAGCGTCAGGTTTCCAGAGGACAGCGTCATGTTTCCATGACATTAAGTGGCCTGCAGTCTCTCTGTAAACATGAACCCCTTACTTTTGGTCATGCAGAAAGAGTGGCCCAGAATATATGTATAGTATATAAAGAAAGTTCATCTTCTTTCTTTCTTCACTTCTTGTTGGTTACTGCTACCTGGCTTTCAGCTGTTGTGTTGGGCAGTCTGACAATACAAAGGGACCCTCCAAAGTCCCTTTTATTATATTCTCTTAGGAAGAGCACACCAGTGGGTTAAGCAACCCAGTCCCTTTTCCCATTCTCCCAGTGTCCCTCCAGGAATGTCAAATTGGGATATTCTGATAGGCTGACAGACATAATATATAAATCTTTTTTGGTGACCAAACCTAGAGAGATGACTACCAAATTACTGTTCCTTGCTCAAAAAATGGAAACAGGAACATGTATGGTATTAAAGCAAAAATAACTTACAAACCCTCCCTGCAAAGCAGAGAAATGTAGACACTGAGCTGCCTTCGACCCTGAAAGGTATACCACCCCCTCCCACATCACACCCTTCCCACCCAGCATGCACACAGGCACACATGCATACACACACACGTGAGCACACATACACTCAAACAGAGATATTCCATACCTATTTCTGCTTTCTTTTAGGCTTAAAGCCTTGATCAGGATAGGGAATTCTTGCTTATGAGCAGCTCCAGAAACCGCAACGGCAGATTCCCTCTCCCCTAACACTCAGGTTCAGGGTAAGCGCCGCCAAGAGTCGAACCACTGGTCACTCTGAAATGTTCAGGAGGGGGAGGGAGAAATAAAAACGTCGTTTCTATTTTGCCACCAATGGCCAGCAGTTAACCAAACCAGTTCTTCCAAGAAAATGAGTTGTCCTCCTATGGTGCTTGGCTTTTAAATGAGTAGCACAGTCCATCTCCACTAGGGCAGAAAAGAAACCTCAGTGTCCAGCAGCTGTGTCCGGAAGGCCAGGCCAGTCTCCAGTGATGGAAATGTTCAGGTCTGAGACTAGAAAGGCTTGCTCTGTTCTGACCTCACAGCCCTAGAAAGCTACCGCTTCCACTCCCAGTTGGAACGGTAGATGATGATAAAAACCAAAACCACTGTCACGTTTAGGGTGCAACCTTTAAACTGCTATTACTAGCAGGGCAGGTTAGTAAGGCTCACTGTCCCAACTCCCAGAAGGTAGGACAGTCATCATAATGTAGGTTTTTGGTAAAAAAAAAAAAAAAAAAAAAAAAAAAAAAAAAAAAAAAAAAGAACACTCAGTGAGGCTCCCAATTTGAGTGCCTCAACCTCAGATGGGCAGAAAACAAAACAAAACAAAACAAAACAAAAGAAACAAAAAAAACCTTTTCAACCAAGCCATTAAGTATTTATTGCATATTGACTATTCCACACATTTGTCAGCTTCATGCTAGACACAATGAGGGCTACAAAGACACATAAAGTATAATTCCTGCCCTCATGGAGCTTACACTCTGATTATCTTGATCAATGGTCCATCCATTCTTGGAGTAGGAAAGTAGATTGCTCTCCTCAACACAGAGTGCAACCGTTCTCCAAACAGAAGATGCTTCCAATTGCTTTTTGGCATTTCCATTGCCCCAGTGTCTCAGCAAAGAAAACTCACAGAGGTACATTATATAGACTAGATGTAAAGGCCTAATAAACCTGGATTTGAGATAGTCCTTATATCTAATTTCTGCTTGGACTACTCTGCAAAGCCCTGCCAGCCTAATCGAAATGACTCTAAGACTCAGCAGTTTAAGTGATATGCACATGAATCATATTCCTATCTTCTGTCCTGGCCTATATATGATTCAGTCATATCACTTAAAGGAAAGGCTTAATCCACACCAGTGATTCCATGTGAGGAGAAAAGCAATGCAAAAGAAGTACACAAACATCTCTGTATTTTGAGAGTGTGTTCAAAACATTTAAGTTTTTAAAAAATCCACAAAACCACACAGTGATTAATTTAACATTATTTTCTTGCAATGTTGCCAAGAATAAAGTGAACAGATATAGATTGAACAAACATGGAAACGTGTCTTTCCATCTTGTTTTGACACAACATATAATCATTATCAAAAGCAAAATCATCTCCAATCTGCAAGGTAATTATTTTAGGGTGTCTCCCCCAATTTCAAAGCAGAGGAACAACTACTAGTGGGAATCAAAGCCGGACTGTTAACAGAGCTATGATAAATAACTACCATGCTTCTATTTTCCAATTCTGAACAAAACTTTCATCCTTTTATTCCAACTGAAACACCAGAAAACAGCCCAAGGCTTTTAAACTTGAGTCCCTGGAGAGAAACTACCATATGATTCTTTTCCAGTACTATTTAGATCTTCATGCTGATATTACTGGCTTTCTCCTGATACTCAGCTCCTCATTGAGAAACTTTACTTGTGCAAGGTCTTACTCTCTTCTCTCAAGTTTGTCCTCTGTATCATTTATTTATTTATTTATTTATTTATTTATTTATTTATTCATTCATTCATTCATTCATTTTTGAGATGAGTCTTGCTCTGTTGCCCAGGCTGGAGTGCAGTGGCGGGATCTTGGCTCACTGCAACCTCTGCCTCCCAGGTTCAAGTGCTTCTTCTGCTTCAGTCTCCCATGTAGCCAGGATTACGGATGTGTGTCACCATGTCTGGCTAATTTTCATATTTTTAGTAGAGGCAGGGTTTCACCATATTGGCCAGGCTGGTCTTGAACTCCTGACCTCAGGTGATCTGCCCGCCTCGGCCTCCCAAAGTGCTGGGATTACAGGCGTCAGCCACCACACTTGGCCCCTCCATATCCTTTTGAAAACCCAAATCACTTTATGTTAACTGAACACAGATCGTTCCCCTACCCTCACACCCCTCCTGCCATCTTTGTTTCTGTTTGAAAGAGAAAAAGAAATCAGCCTAAAATAAAAGCTTTGCAGAGTCCTCTCCAGTTTACTATTTTTTTCTTAGAACTTATGTTCATCTACATGTCAAGAGTCACATAATGAGGAAAACACTACTCCATTTATTTATTAGAGAAGGAAAGGAAAAGGCTCCTTGTTTCATGCACAAGAACTAAAACAATATGAACTCTGTAACCTTTAATCTCCCCATAGCTTTAATCGTGCCACTGCTAGGGGTCTGACACCATCTTCAATCAATAAAATAACCTTGTTTCTCCTGGGCACACAGAATGTCTCTGAGAATATTTGATAGGAAAAAAAAAAAAAAAGAATAACAGGTTCTGTCTTTTAAAATGCAATTCGAATCTATATAATTGACTCTTCTATAACAACAACAGGGAAGCAAGGCCAAGCTAAATTCTTACTCCATTTGCAGTCATTGGCCTCTCCCAATACACCTGGAAGGTTGAGCCAAAACATGTTAATGAGAGCCCTGATGTTTCCCAAGACAAGTCCCAGAAAATCAACATTACTAGGTGGTCACGACAGACCAAATTCTCACACTTGAAATAAATTGTGCAATATACCTATAATATCTTCTTTCTATTCCTTCTTCTAAACCCTCCCACATTCTGCCCCTACCTCTCATTCTTCCAACCAGGATGAAGAATTCAAGTCTAAGAAACCTGTTTCTCTGCCAAATCTTGGTCAACTTGTTTCATCCAATTTGACTCCCAGATAAACGGAAAGGGGCCAGTTCAAAGTTTTTCCTGTACCTATGTGTATATATTTGTGCAAACACACACACACACACACACACACACACACACATACACATACACAAAACCTTTCACAAAAAGTGAGATGCCCCAGTGAATTCTTATGTTCTCTCAGGTTGGTCCATATTGTAGCCAAGTACACTAGAGAATACCTTTCTCAACAGTCTTGCAACCCAAGATACCAATTAACCTCATTTGGGATGTGAAAATCAATGGTCCTTTTGCAGGTTAACCCTAAACTTTCAACAGGTAATGGGTAGGCATCAAAAGCACCATGGTACAGAGTCTGGGCCTAGAATCACACTGCCCAAGTTTAAATCCTGGATCTATGGCTTACTAACAGACCTTGCACATGTCTCTTGATCTCCCACCAATTCTTGATGAATTGAGTCTCAATTTTATCATCTGCAAAATAGGGATAATGGTGCTCATACTTCATAGGATTATCATAAACACCAAGGGAATTAATCCATTTAAAGTGCTAAGCATGGAGTCTGGCACATAGTAACGCCTCAATAAAAGTAGGCTATTACTATAATTATTATTTTTAAGTAGACTTTATTTTTTAGAAGTGTACAGCAATTTTATGAAGAAAGGTTTTTTTTTTCTTTCTTTCTTTTTTTTTTGTTGTTGTTGTTGTTTTGTTTTTTTAAGAAACCTTTATTTGCAACTCAGTCTACTACACAGGGGTCCTTAGATCACTAAAAGCCAGAACTGGAAAGGCTTTTGGGAGACCTCCTAGTGGTCCCACCCTCTTCTTCTATAGATGAAGATGCCAAGGCCTCTAAGGGATAAGAGAGAGCGAGCCAATACCAAAATGAAAGTCTTTATAACACCTAGGACAAGAGCCCTTCCGCTACAACATATTATCTAGCATTGTTTGCTTGTACAAAGAAGATGCTTAATAACTATTTATTACATAGAATTGACCCTGGTTTTAAAAGGCTATAAACCTGCCTTAATGCTACCACTGCTTTTCCAGTTTCATTGCAAGTAAAATGTTAATGAAAGGAAGAAAAATTCAAGGAGCTGTGAGGGTATATAGTTAAACACTATATACCTAAACACTATGTAGGTATATAGTGTTTAGCTAGAAGTATTACAGAAGCGCTTTGCAAATTCTCTTTTTAGGCTAAGATGTGAGATGGATTGAACAGCAACATGAACCTCCACAGATGGATGTTTCCAGGGACCCTATTCTGGGTCTTTTCAACATCATATCATCTTGGTGTTTGCTCTTAGTTAACTCTAGCATGAGTTTAAGAAAAGGCTTAAGAGAAAAGTTAGCCTCAACTCTTCTTCGCTCCTCTGTGGTATAGCCTGGATGTGTGTCCCTGCCCAAATCTCATGTTGAATTGTGAGGTTTGGTGAGAGGTGATTGGATCATGGGGGCAGAACTTCTTGGTGCTGTTCTGATAGTGAGTTCTCACAAGATCTGGTAGTTTAAAAATGTGTGGCACCTTCCCCTGTTGTCTCTTGCTCTTGCTTTTGCCATGTGATGTGCTTGCTCCCCTATCACCTTCTGCCATGACTGCAAGCTTCCTGAGGCCCTTGCCTGTGAAGCCAAGTAGATGTTCACACCATGCTTCCCATAAAGCCTGCAGAACTGTAAGCCAATTAAAACTTTTTTCTTTATAAATTACCCTGTCTCAGGTATTTCTTCATAGCAATGCAAGAATGGTTTAATACACTCCATTGCAAAAAATGCAATTATTTTTGCACCAACCTATTAGATTAGGTTGAAAAATTATTTTGAGACCCACAGCAAAGCCTTGGCATTTGCAAATCTTACTGGAGATCAGTGTGAGAGATCCGTTTCTGAGATGATAACTCAAGGTCTTGGTTGTTTTTGGTCCCAGTTTGACTTTGCTTTGCTCTGAAGCAATTACCTCGAACATATTTATAGGAAACAAATGTGATCAACCCTTAAGCGCATGTGACCAGTGATATACATACTGGGTAGTAAGGAGAATCCGGCTCCCACCTCCCTCTATCCCCCAGCACAAACATCCATTCCAAAAGAGGAGTAGACAATGTCATCACATCCCCTTCCTTATTGTCTCAGGAAAAGTATTAAGGAACCCTGTAATCTGATTGACCCTAAAATGAGAAAAGTTTAAGAATATACCTAGAAGCTGCCTGCTTTACCAATCTCTAACTTCCAATGGCAGATCACCCATTTTCATATCTACTTATATTTTGTTTTAAAAGTAATATAAGCACGGCATGCATATATTTTAATAAAGAAAAAAATCACTTATAATCCCAGAAGCTCAATTTAAACATTGTTAACATGATATTTCCTATAGTTTTCTTTTTTTTTTTTTTTTTTTTTTTTGGAGACGGAGTTTCACTCTTGTTACCCAGGCTGGAGTGCAATGGCGCGATCTCGGCTCACCGCAACCTCTGCCTCCTGGGTTCAGGCAATTCTCCTGCCTCAGCCTCCTGAGTAGCTGGGATTACAGGCACGCGCCACCATGCCCAGCTAATTTTTTTTTTTGTATTTTTAGTAGAGACGGGGTTTCACCATGTTGACCAGGTTGGTCTCGATCTCTCGACCTTGTGATCCACCCGCCTCGGCCTCCCAAAGTGCTGGGATTACAGGCTTGAGCCACCGCGCCCGGCCGGCTCCTATAGTTTTCTTATGTGTATTTGTGTTTTTACAAAGCAATGAATTATTAATAAGATGTAATTTTGGATCCTGCATTTCACTTCATCATAAATACTTTTTCTGTGTTGTGGCATAACTTCATAACATTGTAATGGCTGCATAATAGTGCATTAAACAAGTATATCAGCATTCACTTACCCATTCTTCAATTATTAAGATATATAAATTGCTTCCAGTTTTATGCTAGTCTAAATAATGTTACAAAAACATCTTTGTGATTTAACCTTTTTCAATATTGTAGATTGCTTCTCTGTGATAGAATCCCAGAAGTGAAACTGATGGGTCAAGAAGCATAAATGTTTTTAGACAACCCACTAAAAAATAAAATTAGCAAAACACCACAGTCCCATGAAACCCCTCCCTCATTTAATGAAAATTTCTCCTGCTCTCATTTTTCCACCAGGGCAGAGCAGGGCTCCTGGGAGGGAAAGAAGCCAAGAGAAGCAGTGTAGTATCCCAGTGGCTTGCAAAACGGCAGAGTGGAATGCAGGCTCCCCTGTGAATCCAGCTTGCATGCACTTGCCCCAAATTACCACCCAGCCAAGAAGCTAATTAGTAAAAGCATCAGGTGGGTGAGAACAGGTTCATGGCCTGTAATAGCTTATATCATCTTTCATTTTTGCCCTTGGAAAGATCTGACAGTCAGCTTGAAGACATTCAGTTCTTATGACCCAATCTGCTTACATTCTGAGAACTGAATTTGTCAGTTTTTAGATCCCAGTCTTCAATATATCTTAAGGAACATTTTGCTGTATAGAACTAAGCAGGCATGATCAATGAGCCTGTGTGTGTAGCTCTATTTTCAGCCTCAGTTAAGGTGGCACATTTAAGGTCAGCTCTGTTTAATATTATATGACTAAGTGACACCTGTCTTAAATGGTCAATGTATTATACACAGGTTTATGTGCAGACCTGACCATAAAAGCCATCCAATCCTAAAGCAGGGGAGGCAATAGCCCAGAGATGCCCCTGGTTTAGCAAGAGTGGACACAACAGGCATTCTTTCCTTGACTTCTTAGCCAGAACTCTCAAAATAAGGCAGTTCTGCTTTCCACCTTCTCTTGGAAGGTTTTTCCCTAATCCCTCTCCATCTATTCCTGACCTCAACTCTGCTCAATATGGAAAATGAATTACCTATCATGACACTTATCACAGCATATTTTCCACAAACATTTACTGAGCACTTACTGTAGCCAGACACTGTACTAGGTAAGCCCTAGGGTGGCAAAAAATAAATTAAAAAATAAAGCACAGCCCGGCTGGGTACAGTGGCTCACTCACACCTATGATCCTAGCACTTTGTGAGGCCAACACAGGTGGATCATGAGGTCAGGGGTTCGAGACCAGCCTGGCCAAGATGATGAAACGCCCTCTCTCCTAAAACTACAAAAACTAGACAGGCGCAGGTAGTGGGTGCTTATAATCCCAGCCACTCGGGAGACTGAGGCAAGAGAATCGCTTGAACCCGGGAGGCAGAGGTTGCAGTGAGCCAAGATCGCACCACTGCACTCCAGCCTGGGTGACAGAGCAAAACTCCGTCTCAAAAAAACAAACAAACAAACAAAAAAATGATCCCAGTCCTTGAGGAGCTTCCAGTCAAGCAGAGGAGGCACAATTCAACGGGGGAACAGAGGTATGAGCTGATAGCTCCAGCAACACAGAGAGCTCTACCAAAAACCCCAGGCTACCTGAAAAAGCTTCCAAGAGGAGGAAAAATCAAAAACCTATGAGCTGAATAGAAGACATGGAATGTGATGACCAACTTGACATCAAAGATAGGTTGAGATATGTCTTTGGGAGTCATTAGCATAAAAATAACAGCTAAGGTCATAAGAGAGGGCTAGACCATATTGACTAGGAATACCACAGAACCCAAGATGAAACTAAACATGGACTTCTGGAAAAAAATGATCATTCAAGGGTTAGGTACTTTGCAAATGTAGGAGGAAAAGAAATTCCTTTATTTGTCCCTATGGCCTTTCCTCCCATATATCTCCAATCTAGACCTTGGAATATACTGCTCCAGGGACAGAAATCCCCAGATGTAGTGCAGAGAGAAAAAAAGAAGTTAATTCTCACCTTTTAAGCTTCTGAGTGCCCAGGTAGCAATCACTGTTACGGGTTGAGCCAGAAATGGAAATGGAAGTTGCTAGACTGTAAGATCTTAGAGGGCATGGGCTGGGTGCGTGATTTTTCATTGTATCCATCCCAATACCTAAAACATTAACTGGTACATAAAATGTGCTTAATAGTTGCATATTGAGTGAATGATAACTTCCCCAAAACTTTGCTAGAGGCCACAGCAGAAGAAGAAAACAAAGAAAGACACGGAATGATAATATTACCTTTAGTTTCTCAGCCTTCCTTCTAAGGAAACAAAAGCTCTTTCACTTCTTCTATCTTGTTTGTCCTTCTCAGCAGCTCTGTTGGGAAATAAAGGTAGATGTGATTAATTCCATTTTAGAACTGGAGAGGGAAGCTCAAGTCCAGAACAAATAGCTAATCATAACTAATTGGACCAGAATTTCACTGTTGCCCACTGGTAGGGCCAGGATCGAAACCCAGGCCTTATGACTTCCTGTTGTGTGCTTAGTTCAAAACACAACCCTCCACAGAATTGCCTCTCTGGTTTTTAGGAGGGCAGTTCACAAGAGAAATTCATCAGGAAAGAGCAAACTCCCACAGCACTCCAACAGTACCATACCTCAGTGAGTGAGCTGCATCTGAAAGAAAATAATCTTAACAAACAAACAAAAAAAATCTAAGATGTTTCCCCATGCCAACACTAGGATAACTAAACTCAATTCCCAATGGGGCTCTGCTCACATAATTGGGAGCTACCTGTTTTGTTGTACCCCTTTTGAAGGGAGCCTCATCTGCCTTCAGTCTGGTTTTTGTGTCTGAGTGGGGCTCAGGTGCTGACTGCAGGTGTGGCATCCAGCAGGTGCATGGACAGGAGCCAGCATTTCATATCTTCATACCGAAGGGCTTGAGTCACTCACCGAAGGCAGAAGGCAGCCCCTCCTCCTCCTGCTGTTGCCTTGCAAGCACAGGGAACCTGCCTTGCCTGAGGTGCCATTTCAGAACTGCATCTAAACTGTGCCTTCCCAGTAAGGACTAGGGTGAGATCAGTTAAATCACAAATCATGTAACTCAGCTAACTTTCTCACTTGCACAAACTATTGCAGGCATACATCTGCGCCATGGGCACAGCATCAGGGAACCTAGGTACAGAATAACCATCTCCTTAAGTGATGGGGAGAAAGGAGGGCCACAACAGACCCACATTTTATATTTAGCCACAGAGCATTGACTCTACTGCAAACAGCCCTGAAATCTCAGAAGTACTCACCGCCCTCCACCCCCCCAAAAAAGATGGAGTACAGCAAAAAGAACCTGCGAGAAATCTTGCACTCCTATTCTCACCATAACCTCTCTCCTTCAGGCTTCCAAGGGAGAACTGCTTAGCCTGGTCACAGAAAGCACCAAGTCAGAAAATTCATCATATTTGCCTAATCAAAGCCCAACTGGCAGCCTGAGGCAGACAGAATGTTCCTGGGAGTAAAGGGGGTCATCAAAATTTTCTTAGCTCCAAAAATTGTCTGCTTAAAAAAAAAAAAAAAACCTGTCTGCCTCCCCCACTCTCTCTCTCAGGCACACACAGAGACCAAAGAGAAACTACCTCTTTTTTTCTACCTCCCATAGGGAAAAAAAAAAAAAAAAATCAAATCTTACCTTAATAAAATGGTTTATTGTCATTTGTTCTATTTCCCTAATTCAAATAAGCTTTGGTTTACAGCCCATGATCCAGAAAGCAAAACTGGCTACCACACTAAAATGTGATCATTGTATATAAATATAGTAAAACAAAAATCTGAATTGAAAATCTAAATGTAATAAAGAGGAAATTAGGTTTCTTCAAAATAGGCAATCTAAATAATTTTCCCCATCTGTGATTTTTAATCTTAGTTTGCTATCACATGGAACAAATGTCACTAATTCAATGCAAATACATGCCCCTTGAAAACAACCAAAATGAGTAAGGGATGTACTAATTAGCTTCCTAATGGGGAAGGTTTTAATTGAGCTATTCTTTAACAACCTTCATCAAAGTTTCCAGGGCAACTTCATAAAAGGATGTCAAACCTGGCCCATATTTTTATTCCCTTAAAAATAATTCTCAATACACAGACACACAGAAAGCTGATTTCTCTTCAATGCTGTTAACACTCAGGCCACTACATTTTCTGATGTCAGCAATCCCCTTCCCACAAATATTCCAAGTATGCACCACCGTCATTCTCCTTTCAATTATGTGGTTTCTCTGCTCCTTTACTGATTGAGTCCAGGCCTCTCGGATAATGAGAAGCATGTGCAGGGAAAATATGCTCTTAAAAAACACATACATCAGTTTTATCTGCATCATAAAGGGGAGAGCAGATCATTTGTCCATATCAAAAAGATCGAAATATGAAGTTTGCTATGGGGTATAAATAAGGGGGAAAAAAGATCAGTATCAATGCCTAAAGTTGGTAGTGGTGGTGGGGGGGCACAGTTATTGTGGTCTGATGCGACACCAATAAGAATAAGGGAGACTTCCCACCAAATCCACCCTTCCTAGCTTGGCCACATTTATATTTTATGTTATCTTAATGTTTCTTTTGGGGGTATTTAAGTTCTGACATACACATGGAAATGAGCCACGAATTGTACAGCAAGCATAAATATTCCATCATTAATAAAAACCAGCTGTGTATAAAACACTACAATGGCTGGGTTTCAGTTACTGGCTATCATCAGTATGTGTCACAAGCAAATATTACTGAAAACTTTCTCCCTTAAAACACGCATGCTCACATACACACAGACGTTTGCTTTATTCTTTTTCATCTTTTGGAGGAGCTTTGAAGAACTCACTGATCTCTACGGTCCTTTTCAACTAATGTTTCTTTTTGAAGCTATTTTTCACCACCCGGGAAGATGCTGGAGTCCTCTTATTTGTACCTCAACTTACCACACAGTACAAAACTGTTTAATTTTTTTTTTCCAAAAAGCCGAGAGGGCCAATAATCCAAATGTTGGGTTAATGGTAATTACAGTCAGTAAGGCAATGGGGCACCAAAGGGCATTGTATGTTATAAGAGAGCAAAGCTCATTAAAAAGGAACACCTGCTCAAGACCCTATAATAAGCCTGCTTTGCCATAATGCAAACACCTTTCATCCAATGACCTCAAAGCATGTGCCCAATATGAAGCATGCTGAAACACCTCTGTAAGGTATTAATATCTTCGCTTCCCAGAAGGGTAACTGAGGCTTAGAGCAGCTAATTCATTTGCCGTTGGTCACATGGTAAGCCAGAGAGGGGCTAGGCAGAGAAAACCAGATCCCGGCTTCCAGTCATAAAAGCTGGCTTCAAGTCACACAAGCTAATGGTATTTCATAGAGTTAGGGTAAGAGTGAAAGTGCCTTTACAAATATCAAGGCAAGCCCACAGACTTAAAAGAGTAGATTTTCAAGAATTGCCTCAGGAAACATCAGCAAATATGTTCATTTGCATTTTCTCCAGGATCGTATATTACCAAAAAAAAAAAAAAAAAAAAGTTCCTGTTACTCATTTGGTACTTTCTAAATATTAAAAACTAGTACCACACTTTCTATTCCAGTTAGAGAAATTTAATCTAATTTATGATGAGCCACTGGTTTCCAGGAATGAGTCCATCAAATCTTTTTTTCTTTTTCTTTCTTTTTTCTGAGACAGAGTTTCGCTCTTGTTGCTCAGGCTGGTGGCTCACTGCAACCTCCGCTTCCTGGGGTTCAAGGGATTCTTGTGCCTCAGGCTCCCAAGTAGCTGGGATTATAGGTACGTGCCACTGTGCAAAGCTAATTTTGTATTTTTAGTAGAAACAGGGTTTCACCATGTTGGTCAGGCTGGTCTTGAACACCTGACCTTAGGTGATCCACCTGCCTCTGCCTCCCAAAGTGCTGGGATTACAGGTATGAGCTACTGCACCCAGCGAATCCATCAAATCTTAAAGATCACATGTATACCATACTTTTGTTAACAAAGGAAAATTAAAGGACTATGAAACTGAACTTTTACTACATGGTGAAGATCTCAGATGAAGAACCCATTATGCATGGCGCATTCTGCTGCTTACCTAATGTCTTTTATTTAACTGTCTAAAATCCTTAGTTTATCTGCTTTTAGTCTAATTTAAACATGTTATTTTCCGTGCTATAAAACAAGTATATCTGTGCTTTCCTGCTTCTCCTTTCTCATTCTGGAGATTCCATAGTCCACCCAAATTTGTACTCACTTGATGGGATATCACTGTACAGTGATTTAATAATCATTGCCAACGATTTAGACAAAGTAAACAGTGAACCCTAGTTTGTTGTTGTTGTTAACAAGAATGGGGGAGAGATAACAGGAGGTCAAATGAATTGAATTAACAGCCTTGCGAGATACATGAACAACTCCTGAATCACAGAAAGTGTTTAGGGATTACTTATTATATCCGTTAACCTCTCCTGGTATTTGAGAAACAAAATATATGGGAGTTTTCATGTGTCCTCGGTCAGATTCTGCCTTTGTTCCTCCACATGGATTTACAAAGCTAAGTCTAAGGTGGGCTCTTATTGAAAAGCAACATTGCATATATCTGTGGCTTTAATTATCTAAAATTCATGTTAGTACAGGAACCAGGACTTGAAAGGAACTAGAAAAAATGAAAGCAGGTGATCTGTTAGGATGATGGAATTCTTGATAAAGTTTTAGGCAGAGTCTTAGCTTCTTAATTTGGAGTCATTAAAATATAAAACATAATGCATCTATATTGATATATCCTTACATGATCTTTTGTTTTAACATGATGACTAGATGAATGAATTTCTAACAACTGTTGCACTTCTTTCTAGTAGCAATCATTCACATTCATACTAGATACTGAGGCCTAGAAAGAAAACCATAAATTTATGAGAACTGGCTCTCAAAATCACCCTGTCCGAACCCACAATTTACAGTGGAAAAAAAATACTTAACAGAAGTAGTAAACCAAGTTACAGTTGGGCCTAGAGCCCATCCTTCTCACCAACAGGCTCACTAGGAAATCTTATTGCAGATTCTTAGGTTAAAAGTGGCATCAGTCGCCACTGTTTACTAGAAAGAACTTTCTGGATCCCTTGGTAAGTCAAATACAGTGACTGGAAATAAAATATTTTACCTATATGGGGTGGATATTCTCATCCTTAGAATTGTTCAAAATCTATAAAGTCTGATTTATTTTCAAAAAGTAATACTAGCTCTCTTCTGCAAGCAGTTGTAGGCCGGAGCTAACGTGGCCAGCATTATTACAAGCCAGAATGATTTAGACAATTAACTAACTCCATTCCATATAACAAAAAGTTTCAAAGGCCAAATAATGGTCTCACTTCATTTAAGCAATAATCATTACAAATTCTTATGTATTCCTTTATGCAATAAATATGCTTCTGAGAAGGGCCAGTTAGAGTGAATTTTTATATATCAAGTCACAGTTTAAAGGCACTAACTAGGAAAGCTAGTACTTACAAAGAAACCTGTTGGGGATTCTTTTATAAAGCAAATGACCTCCTATTTTCTTTCTTTCTTTTTCTTTTTCTTTTTTGTTCAGATTGTGTGTGTTGTGTGTGGAAGGGGCGACTTCCCTCCTTTCTCTGGGTTAAAAGGGGTCAGAAGCCCACCATGGAGGAGAGTAATGCAGTATGACCAGCCTGTTTAATAGCCCCTTAGTTCCTGGGACAAAATTCTAACCTTTGACTTGGGGGTGGAACCCTAGATTTTGGACCAAAGTCCACAAAAGGCAGCAAGGAGGGAAAAGCAAGTAAGACTAAAGACAACACATCATAGTAAAACACCAACAAAAATTCCTGGGGACAGGAAATCAATGGATCACAATTCTAAACAAATTGGTTTAGTCCCCAGCTAATTAACTTGTCAAGCAGATCACTAAACCTACTGAATCCATGAGAGAAAGAGATGATGTAATAGGAGATTTGGAAACATTTACCCATTTACCATCCTAAAAGGCTCCACTACGACCACACACACCTCTCCCCACCCCTTTCAATATGTTTAAGCTGGGCTTAATGGGTGCAAAGGACAATTTCTACCAGACAGTCCCCAAGAATAGACTGTTCTCATGCATTCCAAATGCTCAGTCTCCATGGAGGAGGCTACCTGGTCGCAAGCATTTCCCAAGAGGGAATATATCCTCTATTCCTCCTCACTGGTAACAACTCCCCCACTCCACCCCCACGTCCCAAACAAAACAAAACAACTTCTAACCATCCTGAGAACTTCAGGGGACTTTTCTGAGGTAAAGGAAAAGAAACGTTAAGAGGGGAACAGGAAAGTGTGAGAAACTCCTCTTGTCTCCAAATGGAAAAAAAGGCCTTAAAAAGCTGGATCAAAGGAAGAAAGGGGGATGGGGAAGAAGGGCTGCTTAATTACAAAGACACCCTTTTAAAGAAGGCGCAGGCCCTGGGAGAGGGCTCTTAGGAGAGGCACAGAAGCAGATGTACCCACTTAGAATTCTGGCACTCAGTGGGACCTCAAGGTCATAGTATCCATCTCCCTGCCTTCTGATTAGGCTACTCTTAAAGCATTCTAGAGTTTGATGTGGCCTTTACAAAACCTCAGAGAAAGCAACTCTACAAATGTCCTAGTTGGGAATTAGTCTAATAAATCCAACTTCATAAACTGGAAATGAGATTTTAATTTCTAAATCCAAAATTGCATTGACTATGAAATATTAAAATTCCCTTTCTAAAATCTTTTAAATAGCTAAACAGATCCATAAATTTCATGTAAAAGTGACTCCACATACAATGAAGTTTACTTCACATCTACACCATGAAGGTAGAAAAAACACTTTCAATTTTACAAAGCTACAAACTTTTCCAAAGAAAGAAGTAATTTAAAATGAAGTATGATGTCGTGCCAGAAAGTGTCTGTCAATGACACCGGATAAACCCATACAGAATAGTTGAAACCTGAGTTATCATCTGTAAATAGATGTAACTACTCTACAACCACCTGGCTGTTAAAATGTCCCAGGCCAGTTATAAAATGTAGTTTGGTTAGGCCAGCTTTTCCCTCCCAGCTGATCTGAAACAGGATAGCGTTTAAAATTGTCGCCATGTAACGTTCCTTCTCTACCTTCCTACTTTCCTTTCCCTCATTAAAATCAACCAAAGCTATTTTTAAATGTATGTAAATAATGTGTTCCCAAATAAGCAATGGGTTCAGGACAAGTTTTTGAAGACCACCACTTACAAGTTTGATGCACTTGTCCAATTGAAGATAGGTGGGAGATGGATGAAAATGTATCCCACATCCAAAATGGCATTTCAAACTATTCTTAGCTACTAAATGAGGGTGCTGAAAGGTCTGAGAAGGCTTCACAAAGGCTGGCCTGAGAACGAACTTTTCACAAAGCCTAGCTCAAGGAGACTTAAATACCCTTAGCCCTTCATCATTGAAGATTATGGTGACTAATTATCTTCCTCACTGAATGGGAGAAGAGGGTTATATTCATAAAAGTTTTAAACTGCCTCCCAACTTCCACTTTTCATAGTGGGGAGGGAGGAGAACTGAACTAAACATCCCAGGTTGTTGAAAAATTCTTTCTAAAACATACACTAGAGATTGAAAATGCTGTTTCTCACCGACTTCCTCTTTCCTCGCTTATTTAATCTTATTTAGTCCCTTTATGCATATTGTATTATTATTAGTGGAAATTTACCAGGAACTGCTCACAGTCTATTAAAAACTTATTTTTTCTCCCACTTTTCTTTCTCTTGATTTTCACATATCCATGAAGTCAATCTTACTGCTGAAGCACCAACATACAGTGGCCCAGGCTTGGACCCTCAGGACACCTGCCTGATCCCCCCAAAACTATTTACTAACATCTTTGGATCTTCTAAAGCAGATAGGGGCAATTCTCTCCTCATGACCACCACCACAAGCACCACCACCAACACAGATTTCAAAAAGTAGCCTTGTGTTTTAGATTACACAGACTTTAAAACTTCAAGAATTCACGGTCCTACCCCTCCTTCTCCCGCCTCAGGGAGTGTGAGTCCACACCCCAAGCCTAAGCACTTAGGAGAAACCTATCTAGTTATCTGAGATAAGCACTGACTTGCATGCTAGGCTAAACGTAGATTTCAGCTTCCCTCGGGTCTTTAGCTCCTCAACGTGATTAATTTCCTAGAGACCCATAAGAACCCCAGGAGGCAAGGAAGTAAAAGTACCATCTAGTAGTGGTACCCACTAGCATCTCCTCACCTCAGTAGGACGGGAAAGCAGCGCACACTCTAACCGATTTAACTTGCTGCACACCCTAAAAAACTCATGGCCAGCTGCAAAGAAAGTAGAACACACGGGCATTCTCACACGCTCCTAGATCGATTCACTCACGCCGAGGGCACGACCAACTTCATGCCACCATGGATTCCTACCCCAGTTCCCCGCGAAAAGTAACCACACGTCTCCTACCCCTGAAGGCAACGAAGACAAGGTGACGACTCTGCTCGCTCAAGTGGCTTCGGTCCCGGGCCAGCGGCCAGGGATGGGCAGGGGGGAAGCCCCAACTGCCGGCTGCTCCTCTCTTCGCTGCTCCGTCCGGGCTCTCCTTGGTGGCAGTGGACAGGCAGGATACCGGGCCAGAGGGTGGAGCAGCGGATGGTCGGAGGCGAGATTGACTGGAGGTGGTGGTAGTTAGGGGGGGAGGCGGAGAGAACTAAGAGAAGAGGAGGCGAAAGAGAGCGGAGACGGAGGAGTAATTCAGGGGGTCTACCAGTTTAAGCAGCCAGAAAGCTCCTCGGAAGGAAGGGGCGTGACTGCCAAGGCAGCTCCTGGGCAAAGGATGGGAGGTAGGGGAGGGGGACGAACGGGTGGCTTTTCTTCTTGCGGTGAGCGGCTAGGACCGCCCCGGAGCGGCGGACGGGGGGGGGGGTGGGTGGACTGGGGAGGAAGGCGGAGTACAGGGCGGGGAAAGAAGGGCGGGAGCCTGCCTGGACCCTGGAAGTGAGGAGCTAGGGGAGCGCGGAAGAGAGGCGGGGCCGGGGGGCGGGGAAGTTTCAAACAATTAAACCGCGGGGTCCGGGAGCTCGGGCGAAAGCTGGGGACCCTCGCTCTCGCCTTTCAACTAGAGGGGCACGACTCGGTTGCCGTAGCCTTGAGAGTCTGCGCGGGGACTGGCTGGGAAGAAGGAAAGGGTTTTGCAAAAGACTACAATAACCTACGGCAACAGCGCGGCAGAGTCGCGTGGGAGAGCCAGTGCAGCTCTCCGCCCCACAGCGAGAGGAAGAAAAGCAAATAATACAAGTGCTGAAAAGCAGCTTTCACCAAAGCCTGCCTAAAATAATGAAGGAAGGAGCAGTGCTTCTTTGTTTTCCTTCCCCTCTCGCTTCCTATTACTAGCAGGCCCCCACCAGGTCACAGCTCTTCGAGGCACCCTCCTTTCTTCCTCCGCTCTCTCACCCCGGGCGCTTCCCCCGCCTCCCGGTGGCGGGCCACAGAAGCGGCGGGGCGAGAGAGGAGGGGGTCGTGGGCGGGGCTCTGCAGAGGCTCCGCCCCCTGGGCGGTCTGTTAGCGGCGGCCTGGGCGGAGCGGGCCCCTGAAGCGTAAGTCCCGCCCACCATTCTTTTGCAGCTACTCGTTGGCCGGGCCTGGCCTAGTACACGTTTGCGATTGGGCCCGGGAGTCGCCAGTCTCATCCTTTTGTCCCACCAGTCCTCAAAATTAATAAAACTAAACAAGAGACTATTGTGTAGCTCTATGTTCTACCCCAGCTACCGCTGGGAAAAGAAAGATGAGACGTTTTCTCAGTCTCATAGAAGAGTGCAACACTGTGTCGGCCGACCCTGGTACGCCTTTATGTTTATGACACTGTCCAGCCCTCCGCGAATAGGTAACTTTTCTTTCCCCTTAATTCATTAAATCCGGAGGGGGGAAAGTACATGAAATACCAATGTGGCGTTCACATTTCCTGGCTGTGAAAAAAACAAAAACAAACAAACAAACAAAAATGACATTGGTTAAAAACAGAGGGTCGAGAACAGTATCCTGAGACACGGAAAATCTACCATTTTAAATCTGGGAAAACGAAAGCACAAAGAAACAGTGTAGGGGTAGCAAAATAACAGAATTTAGAACCAAAAGAAGAATTCAGTTGGGGCTCTGGCATTTACTACCTAATTGTATGACTAATGTTAAGTGGCTTAACTTCTCAGCCTTAATTTTTCTACCTGTAAATAAATGGTGTTAAGACATGCCCTATTAACTTAATGGCACTGGTGTGAAAATGAAATGTCTGTGAAAACTATAAAGCACTCCAACATGTATGTGTTCCTACTTGTGTATGACACATACTGGAGAGTCTTACATGTGTTAGAGAATTAATATTTTGCTCATCTGTTTTAAGCATTTACATCCAAGGTCGTGTAGGTTTTGTGGCTTTATTTTTAAAAATCAGCTCTTTTCCTACAATTTCGGGGATGGATATTAAGTGGACTCCCTGCAGTTAGAATAATAAATTACCCCTTTTCTAAGAAGGGTGGGTGAGATTTCTTTTTTAAAGTTCTACAGTTTCATGACAACTTAAAGCTATTGTGGTTCTGGTACTGAAAGAGGAAATCATGCTGTGTATCTGCAAAGTGAACTTGAGAAAACAAATATGAAGGAACATTTACCATGGAAACCACCATTCTCTACAGATCCATATTTCCTAGAAAACATTTCAAGTAGGAAGCAAGCCTAACTGTAAAGGCCTTGACAGCACAAGGCTGTTCTAATGAGCTCATGCCCATGAGAGTGACATCCAATTCAAGCCTGCCTAATGGGAGCCATCTGAGGGGCCATGGATCAAGGCATGCAAAAGGAAGTGTGCTTAAAGGAAACACTATCACACAGTAAACTGGGGCTCAGAATGTAACAGTGCAGGAAAAGTAGGGACGATTGCACATCATGGAGTGTGCAGCATTCTCTGTGGAAAGATTCAGAAGCAGGAGTGTGCACAAAATGATTCTCATTATGATTCAGTTTATGTATGAAGTGAGGTTATTTGGGTGATTTTTCATGAATAAAGTGAGTTTTTGAACGTTAAAGATATGGAGATACCTGGTTTGTGAAGCAATGGAAGATGATTTCAGCCTTGTTGGAGTGGACAGAACTAGATGGTGGGGGGCGGTATTTGCTGCAGGACTACTACTAATCACAGTGGCAACAGCATACTTGTTAAAATCAATGCTGTCCAAGTGAAAAAAGTTAAACATGTACATGGAAAAATTCAAATAAAATAGTACTGGACTGGGCACGGTGGCTCACGCCTGTAATCCCAGGACTTTGTGCGGGTGAGGCAGGTGGATCACTTGAGGTCAGGGGTTCAAAACTAGCCTGATCAATATGGTGAAACCCCGTCTCTACTAAAAATACAAAAATTAGCCACACATGGTGGTAGCACAGGCCTGTAGTCCCAGCTGCTGGAGAGGCTGAGACAGAGAATTACTTGAACCCAGGAGGCAGAGGTTGCAGTGAGCCAAGATCACACCACTGCACTGCAGCCTGGGTGAAGGAGCGAGACTCCATCTCAAAAAAAATAATGGAAGATTACAGTGAAAAGTTCCTCCCCACCACTCTGCTCCCATAATCCCATTCTCTTTATGACTGTATGTCAGCTTTCAAATAGATTATTTGCATATTCAAGCATGAGTGCCTATTCCCTTTTTGTTCCTTACAAGTGAAATCATTAATCGTGGCACACCTTGCATTTCTTTACTCAACAATGTGTTTGAAATATCCTTTCATCTCAGGATAACTGTTTCACTTTATTTAATTATAATTCAGTATTCTATTACATTGCAATGCCAAAATTATTTTATTCATCCACTTATTAAATGGGGATTTGGGAGCCAGACACAGTGGTGGCACACATGTCTAGTCCCAACTACAAGGGAGGTTGAGGGAGGAGAATCCCTTGAGGCCAGGATTTCAAGGTCAGCCTGGGCAACATAGCAAGACTCTAAATGTGTGTGGCACAGTTTGCTGTATAAACTGACTCTCTGGAACTAGTTTCCACACTCCACTCTTAACTAATCTCTAAAAAACTGGAGGCAAATTTGGGCTATTTCCTGTTTTTTGCCACTACAGAAGATGCTATCAAAAAAAAAAAAAAAAAAAATCTTGGTAATAAAGGCCTGGTGGCTACGTTTGTAGTATGGCTGCCCCTAGCCTTGAAGTTGTCTTCAAAACACTTTTCTAACATGCTTTCCCCACAGCAACTAGTGCTGTGGAGCAATGGAATTGGAGCAATGAAAACCACTAAAACACTTAATTCCTTTAACACCTCCTCCTCAAACACTGCTTTGGCATTACTCATCTCCAAATGTTGAAGAAATAGAGTTAGCAAGAACTCTAATGCTGTGTGTGAGTGACTTCTTAACCTGTGGCACAGTTTTTTGGTACTTCTGTTTAACCCAGGTCTTCCAAGCCTTCTATCCTGCTATGCAAGACTTCTTTGTTTTCACCCCGAAAACCTTTCAGTTTGTTTAAACCGAGTTTGGATTTAAAGCTATGCATTGCCTGCACTACTTAAAAGAGAGGGGGAGGGGGAGGCCAACATCAACAAACATTGATTGAGCCGCTATTATAGACAAGACTGAAAAAACAAAAAGGCATGTGACTTAGCTCCTGCCTTCAAGGATATAAACATAAAAAGACAACTAACAAGCATGTGCTAAGTGCCAAATGAATGGTATTGACAGTAAAAGCTGTGGAAGTTAAGAGCAGAGAGTGAAAACTAGTTCCAGAGAGTTAGTTTATACAGCAAACTGTGCCACACACATTTAACTAATCCCCACAGCATCCCTGTGTCTTCATATCCTGACTATAAAGTATAGAAAGCCCTCTGGGGGAGACCAGGAGAATTAACCACTAGCTGTAAAACACCTGTGTAAAGACACGGGGTTGCCTAGATACTACACATTAAAAACCTCCATATAACATTACGGAAAAAAAGGAGGATCATTTTAGGCTCAGAATTCACAATCCTTCATCCCAAACTACCTGTCCTGTTTGACCTTTATTTTTTTCTTAAAATACACCTTTATTGCACAATAAAAATCAGTATCTGTCATGTACAAAATAGTCCATTTAAAAAAATCAAAAGTCTACCTTGAAAAGGAAACATTACACAAAATGAAATAAGCCAAATACAAAAGCACAAATATTGTATGATTCCACTTAAATGAGGAATCTAGCACAGGTAAATTCAGAAATAGTAGAGTATTGGTAATCAGGGGCTGGAGGAAGAGGAGTGGGAAGTTAGTGTTTAATGGTGCAATTTCTGTTTGGGATGATGAAAAGGTTTGGAAATAGATAATGGTGATAGTTGTATAATATTTTGAGTGTACTGAAAGCTACTGAATTGTACACTTAAAAATTGTTAAAATGAGGCTGGACGCAGTGGCTCGTGCCTGTAATCCCAACACTTTGGGAGGCCGAGGCGGGTGGATCACAAAGTCAGGAGTTCACAACCAGCCTGGCCAAGATGGTGAACCGCCGTCTCTACTAAAAATACAAAAATTCGCTGGGCATGGTGGCAGTCACCTGTTATCCCAGCTACTCGAAAGGCTGAGGCAGAGAATTGCTTGAACCCGGGAGGTGGAGTTTGCAGTGAGCCGAGATGGCACCACTGCACTCCAGCCCGGGCAACACAGCGAGACTCCATCTCACAAAAAAAAAAAAAAAAAAAAAAAAAAAAAAAAAAAAAAAAAAAAAAAAAAAATGTTAAACTGGCGAGGTGTGGTGGCTCACGCCTGTATTCCCAGCACTTTGGGAGGCCATGGTGGGTGGATCACGAGGTCAGGAGATCGAGACCATCCTGGCCAACATGGTGAAACCCCATCTCTACTAAAAAGGAAAAAATTAGCGGAGCATGGCGACCAGTGCCTGTAATCCCAGCTACTTTGGAGGTTGAGGCAGGAGAATCGTTTGAACCTGGGAGGCAGAGGTTGCAGTGAGCCGAGATGGCACCACTGCACTCCAGCCTGGGCAACAGAACGAGACTGTCTCAAAACAAAATTGTTAAAATGGTAAATTTTCTTATGTATCTCTTCCCCCCCACACACACACACATGCACGAATACACACATACATACACACAAAAAGTAATAACCCTTAGGCTTAGTGTCAGGAGACAATGCCAGTGATAGGGGTTGCAAGAAGGCAGAACCCATGTGAAAAGGGCAGACTGATCGCCACTACAGGGAAATGCCTGTCAATGTGACCAGAGCTTCTGATTTTTTGAAAGAAACCAGAAGTCAAATGTTTTTAGTAGAAAATCTCCAGTTTTTCATTTTGCCAACTAATAAATGTCTTAATTTAAAAATTTTCCCTTTGTGTGCAATATTTTTGTCCAATGTACAGGAAAAGTAGGAAGGAGTGTATAGCTTATCGTCTATTCCCCAATCCCTGGCTAGATTCTTCTTGAAGGAAAGATGATAAAACCATAGTGCTTTGCATTGAATGGCATTTTCCCCTACTTACCAAGTGAACTAGAGTATGGAATGCGCACATCATCCTCTAGTTGCCTAGTGAACAACTAAATGATTTAAATGCATTTATGAACAAAAGCAGAGGCAAGCACGTATGCTAGAAAAAAATAAATCTTAAGGATTTATGTCTCTACACATAACTGTCCCCCTCAATCCCTCCAAAGACAAATGTTGAGAAGCAGCTTTCTTTGGGACACCTCCCAAAATTAGCCTCCTATTTATTCATAAGGACAGTAGCCCTGTACATGCAGAAGCCAAGCTGATCAGAAAATAGCAGCTTTATCTGAACAGGAAAGGAACAAAGGGACCCATATGCACTACAAGACTTCAGTTAAATGCTCTTCCTTCTGGATCCTCTCCCTCCCCCACTTCCACCCTTCCCAAGCATACACACACACACACACACACACACACACACACACACGCACACAAGTATGCACACACAGTCCAGACACAGGAAGTTTGAAGCCTGATCCATGTGTGGAAAAGAGCAATGTGGGAATTCAGGAAACAACACCAGAACTGTGCTCCAAGGCCAAGACCTGCTGGAGCATTTGAGAGCCAAGTTACTCCTGGTGTATTTGTGGGCCCCAGCATTTTGGAAGTAAATCGGCTGTAGGAAAATAAAGCTGCCTACAAGTCTATTCCCCAAACACCTCCGAAGGTCCTGTTTGAGTAACCTGGGCCTGCCTCTTTATGATTTATGCAGGGCTTCACTTCAGCTTAACTAAATACCATATCTCCTTCAGCAGCTTGAGTTTCTGGAAAGGCCCAGACTGTCCATACTTCTCAGTAGGGTTTATTTGCAAAGTCCTAGGTTAGCAGGAGCAAGAGGGGAACAAGGAGGCTGAGGAACATACATCAGTCTCTATCCTGAAAGGTGGTGGGCTGAGAGGGAAAATACAATTTTAGTCAATGGTAAAAAACAAATCTCTGAAAGCAAGTCAGAGGAAAATCAAATTCCAGAGCCAGTAAGCACATTAAATGTACAGGGTTAGCAGGATTTAAAGGAAGTTCATCCTCTGACATTACCCTTTGCAAATAAACTCTTGATTGATTCAGAGCTCTCTCTGTTTCTGTAGTTGCCAGAGTGTCTGAGAGTTGTTATCCCAGTTGGGGGAGAAGAAGGCTGTGACTGCAGTAGAGATTTATCTTCTTTGGCTTGCTGCCCTATTTTAGGAACTCCAGGGAGAAGGCAGGTCAATGCCATTCCAGTGTGATTTAAGGCAGGCACACCTTGCAGGCCCCAATCAGCCTTCTCTTCAGGTCTGCCACTGTCCTGTGAAATTCACACAGGAAAGACTCTTGTTAAAGTGCAAATATTAACCAGGGAAGGGTTAAATAGTAAGCCATCCTTGGTGTGCTCTGTGGAAATGGTATAGACTTTTGGGGTTATCCACGCCCAGATTCAAGTCACAGCTCCACTACCTACCAAAGATGCAGATTTCTTAACCACCCTGGACTGCAATTCCCTCATCTGTAAAATAGGGATAATAATTTTTCCACCATAAGGGGTTTCTTTGATGATTAAATGAAATAATGCATTTAGAAGTCCTATCATGATGCCTGGCATATAGTAGTCCCTTAACATAGTTTATTTCTTTTTGAGAATTTTTTTTTTTTTTTTTTTTTTTTTTTTTTTTTTTTTGAGACTGAGTCCTGCTCTGTCGGCCAGACTGGAGTGCAGTGGTGCAATCTTGGCTAACTGCAACCTCCGTCTCCTGAGTTCAAGCGATTCTCCTGCCTCAGCCTCCCAAGTAGCTGGGACTACAGGAGTGGGCCACCACGCCTGGCTAATTTTTGTATTTTTAGTAGACACGGGGTTTCACCCTGTTGGCAAGGTTGGTCTTGAACTCCTGACTTCAGGTGATACCCCTACCTCGGCCTCCCAAAGTGCTAGGATTACAGGCATGAGCCACTGTGCCCAGCCAACACAGTTTATTTCTTCATGCCCCTCCATTCATTCTTCTTAGGGCATTCCAGGGTGTAGGACAATGGATTTGCTTGGTAGCTTATAGAGATAAAAAGTGCCTAGCTGTAAGGCCCTCAAAATCACCTTTCTCTACGAAATCTGCTCCCCAGGGTGGTGTGAGGCTAAGCTATGGGCTTTGGCACCAAAAGGACTTAGTTCCATAGTCTTTATTTTATTGCTCACTAACTATGTGACTTCAGGCAGATTTTGAGTATCAGTCTCCTCATTTGTAAAATTACAGCATCTATTTCAGAGGATTGTTGTAAAGATAAAATGACAATTATATACAAATATTAGCTGTATTATTACTTGTAATATTTTGTACAACGGACTGAATAGTGTTTACTTTTTCTACCAGCAGTTTCTAACTTAAACCAGTGAATGGTTTTAGTAAGAGTGTTGAAAACCCTTAAGCAAACGACAGTTATGTGTCCCTGGATTCCTGATCTTGGCTAGGGAATTGTGGGTGATATGGGCAGTCCTAGGCATCTCAGTTCTAGGTGTTGGACCTCCTACCTCCAAGATTCTCACAGGGGTTTGGCAGGATGTGAATGGAAAGACAGACTCCTAGGAGGTGCTGCTGCAGGAGATTGCAGGCTAATAGAACATGTGTGCTGTGAGCATGGGCCTGGGACACTCAGGCCTACCACTCTTCTTTTTTTGACACAGAGTCTCCCTCTGTCACCCAGACTGGGGTGCAGTGGTGCGATCTCGGCTCGCTGCAACCTCTGCCTCCTGGGTTTAAGCAATTCTCCTGCCTCAGCCTCCTGAATAGCTGGGACTATAGGCGCACACCACCACAGTTAATTTTTTGTATTTTTAGTGGAGACGGGGTTTCACCGTGTTGCCCAGACTGGTTGAAAACTCCTGAGCTCAGGTGATCTGTGCACCTCGGCCTCCCAAAGTGCTGGGAATACAGGTGTGAGCCACCACACCCAGCCTACCTACCGCTCTTTTAATTCCACACTTTTCCCTTGCCTTGGAACCCTTGTACACGCCACTCCTACTGCATACCACCACTTCAGCCCCACTCTCTTCCCACTCTTCGCCTCGCTAATTCAATTCATTTCTCAGGCTTCAACTTAAATGTCATCTTTTCAGGGAAATATTCCCTGAGTGGTAATTTACGCTCCCTTCCCTTGTTTGTCTTTAAATATTTGTGTGAATTGTGCATTCTACGTGATAAACTATATTGGAAGTTGTTTTAATATAAAATAGTATTTAATTTTGTTTTTTTGAGATGGAGTCTCACTCTGTCACCTAGGCTGGAGTGCAGTGGCACAAACTCGTCTCACTGCAACCTCTGCCTCCTAGGTTCAAGCAATTCTCTGCCTTAGCCTCCCCGGTAACTGGGATTACAGGCGCCCGTCACCATGCCTGGCTAATTTCTGTATTTTTAGTAGAGACCGGGTTTCACCATCCTGACAAGGCTGGTTTTGAACTCCTGATTTCGTGATTCACTCACCTCAGCCTCCCAAAGTGCTGGGATTACAGGTGTTAGCCACCGTGTTCAGCCACTTAAAATATTTAATATGTAAATTATTTATCTTTGTTTCCCAGTCTAGAACATTTTGGGTCCAGGAAGAACCTTCGTGCTTATCCTGCAGCTCTGTGCACTTGCTGGCACCTCTTTCCTACCCCCTAAGTAATTCGTAATTTTTAGAATTATTCTTACACTAAGTGAGGGCATTGAACTAGATGATCTTCAGGGTTCCTTGCAACTGTTAACTTCCAAAAGTTGTCAGAATGCTGACAAGTTTTCTGAATGCTAGAGTGGGAAGCTGTAGCTGAAGTGGCATCCTCCTGCCCCCCGCCCCCCGCAGCCCCATTATTTGATCTTGGTGTAAAATGGGGAGTTTTGAAATATATCTAGGAAATGCGGGTGTGAACTTTTTAAACAAAAGGTAAGAGTGTTTATTTGGTACTAGTAAATGAGAAAGACAGTGCAGGCATGAGTACTAGGGAGTGAAGTGTGACTGGCTGGCTCAATGCCTGTGATGGTAAAAAGACAGTCCTACATGACTTAACAGTTGTTGTCACTTCCTGTACCCCCTTCAGAACTGTGAAGTAGGACTAGATTTACCCAAAGTGAGCCAAGTATAGTGGAAGAAACAAAGATTTTGAATCAAATAGAACTGGACGAAATTCCCCACATACAGCTGGTTGTGTAACCCTGGATAAATCACTTAATTTCTCAAGTTTCAATTTTCTAATTGATTGGTTGAACAAATGTGTATTGTGTATCTACTATGTGTTAAACACTTTCTAAGCATTTGGGCACACACTGGTGAATAAAATAGGCAAAATTCCTGCCCTTATAGAACTTATATTTTGGAGGGATATGGGAATAGTGGGTAGATATTTAAGATCTGTGATGATTCATGATGTCCTTACAGTCCTGAAATTGGGTAGGTACTCAATAAATAGTGATGTTACTATTATTATATTTTAATAAAGCAATTACCATCTGTTAAAACTCAGGCCAGGCGTGCTGGCTAACGCTGGTAATCCCAGCACTTTGGGAGACCGAGGCAGGATCATGATGTCAGGAGTTGGAGACCAACCTGGCCAACATGATGAAACCCTGTCTCTACTAAAAATACAAAAATTAGCCGGGCGTGATGGCATATGCCTGTCATCCCAGCTACTCGGGAGGCTGAGGCAGGAGAATCGCTTGAATCTGGTAGGTGGAGGTTGCAGTGAGCCAAGATTGTGCCACTCCACTTCAGCCTGGGCGACAGAGCAAGACTCCATCTCAAAACAAACAAACAAAACTTAAGTGAGGCCATGCCTGGTGGCTCACGCCTGTGATCCCAGCACTTTGGGAGGCCAAGGCACGCGAATCACAAGGTCAGGAGTTCGAGACCAGCCTGGACAACATGGTGAAACACTGTCTCTACTAAAGATACAAAAAATTAGCTGGGCTTGGTAGTGTGCACCTGTAATCCCATCTACTTGGGTGGCTGAGACAGGAAAATCACTTGAGCCTGGGAGGCAGAGGTTGCAGTGAGCAGAGATCGAGCCATTGCACTCCAGCTTGGGCACCAGGGTGAGACTTCATCTAAAAAACAAACAAACAAACAAACAAACAAAAAAAAAAACCCGTCAGGTGAAACCAGCTAATTTCTGTGCAAGGGACAATAATAAGTGGCTTGAAAAAAGTACTTGAGATTCTTGCAATATAGTAATAGCAGGGGGCTTGCACGAGTTTTTCCATCCTAAATACCAGTACTTTTTTTCTTCTATGGTTTCCTCAGTAGCAATCCCTCCTGAGGTAAAATTTAGCCCAGGGTGGCCCTGAACTGTAGGCTTAATGTTTGTTTGGATAAATTTTCCTGCTTCATTATCTCCAGATCAAAGAGCATGCATCTGGATTAATGACATTCCCCTACAACCACTCCCATCATACTCTTTACATGGATGACATTAACCAATTAAACTTTTAACATAAGTTCTATGTCCTACTCCTCTAGTTCCATAGCCCCCTTTATAGAAGCATAGTGTGTCAGAATGGGGGAAGGAGAAGATGCTGCTCATATCTTTTCATGGTTCATAGTATCTAGTTTGATTTTTTTCACTTGCAGTTTTTACCTTATTGCAGAAAAGAACTATGTTTCACACTTTATGTGGTTAATTTCACCAAGTGCCATGTTTCATATACTATCACATTTCCAGCATTTTAAATACTGTTTCCCCTCCCCCCAGGGATGGAGCAGGCATTAGCTCAAGGTGTTCAGGGAGACATAGTATACCTTGGGCTAGCTGTACATGTCCCCCCAGCTTCCTTCCTTTCCCTAGGTTTCAGTTCTCATCCTATTTCCTATCTCTATCAGATTACTTACCATATTGTTTTGTACCAGTTTATTCTCTGTATTGCCAGCAAAGCTGTAGGTGCCTCCTACAACATAGTGCCTCAGTTCACTGCTGTCTCTCCCAGCACCTAGCACAAGCTGTATCTGGCATGTAGTGGGTACCCCGTAGTTGTTTGTCAGATGAAGGAAACATGTATTTTATGATATAGATTTTTTTTTTTAAAAAAAATAGGTTTTTATGTAAGTGAATTGTTTCTCATCCTTTGAGATGCCACATCCTACTTTGTGTTTAAATCCAGAATCAAAGCTGTTTTTCTTTTCTTTCCTTTTTTTCTTTTTGAGACGGAGTCTTGCTCTGTTGCTCAGGCTGGGGTGCAGTGGCGCGATCTCAGCTCACTACAACCTCCACCTCCCAGGTTCAAGCAATTCTCCTACCTCAGCCTCCTGAGTAGCTGGGACTACAGACGCGTGCCACCACACCTGGTATGTATTTTCAGTAGAGACTGCGTTTCACAATGTTAGCCAGGATGGTCTCGATGTCGATCTCCTGACCTCGTGATCCGCCTGCCTCAGCCTCCCAAAGTGCTGGGATTTGAGGCGTGAGCCACTGCGCCCAGCCCAAAGCTATTTTTTTCCCCTAAGTATCTGTAGTCAACTCAGCAGGCAAAGTCATTGCTCTTATAAAGTATTCCTCTGCCTTAGATGAAAACCCCTATGGGTCTGGGCGCGGTGGCTCATGCCTTTAGTAACCCCAGCACTTTAGGAGGCGTACTTGGGTGGATCATGAGGTCAGGAGATGGAGACCATCCTGGCCAGCATGGTGAAACCCCATCTCTACTAAAAATACGAAAACTAGCTGGGTGTGGTGGCATGTGTTTGTAATCCCAGCTACTCAGGAGACTGAGGCAGGAGAATTCCTTGCACCTGGAGGCGGAGGTTGCAGCGAGCTGAGATCAAGCCACCTTGCAATAGAGGGAGACTCCGTCTCAAGAAAACCCCTACAAGCCAACCTGACTGTATCTCCGCGGCTTTCCCAGGTAGTCCTCAACTCTATTTCCTTAGAACACAGACTCTGGATTCAGAACTACTTTCATTTAAAAGCTTTTTAAACTTTCAGACCTCCGAAAGTCTTGTTTTACCGGACTCCACCATCCTTATCTTTCCATTGTTCATCTGCATTCCACCCACTCTTAACTCCTGAGAGAATCATCTATCCTAAAAATGTTATTTGCCAATCACTTCCCACCTTGTTGTAAAAGTAGCATTGGATTTGGAGGATTTTTTTTTTTTTTTTTTTTTTTTTTTTTTTTTTTTTTTTTTTTTTTGAGACGGAGTTTCGCTCTTGTTACCCAGGCTGGAGTGCAATGGCGCGATCTCGGCTCACCACAACCTCCGCCTCCTGGGTTCAGGCAATTCTCCTGCCTCAGCCTCCTGAGTAGCTGGGATTACAGGCACGCACCACCATGCCCAGCTATTTTTTTTGTATTTTTAGTAGAGACGGGGTTTCACCATGTTGATCAGGATGGTCTCGATCTCTTGACCTCGTGATCCACCCGCCTCGGCCTCCCAAAGTGCTGGGATTACAGGCTTGAGCCACCGCGCCCGGCCGGATTTGGAGGATATTTGACTGCAGTGTTGCAATTTACAAGCTGTGCACACTTGGGCAAGCATCTTAACCCCTCTGAGTTTCAATTTCCTCATCTGTAAAAAAATGAGAGACTAACTGCTGTCATGTCTTGGTACCTCACTGGCTTTCCAGCTTTAGATCAAACAATGGTTGTGAAAACAACTTGGAAACTGAAATAGATGGTTATTTTCAGGACACCTGTGGTTAGCATGGTTACCACGTATACTAACCCTTCCTCCCCCCCCATTAGGCACCAAGCATAGATTCCTTCTTAAACACTCTAGCCCTGGGCTATCGGTGGGTGGGGAAAGCATTGTTCTTCCTATCTTCTTGACATGTTGATCTTGGCTTAAGAGTTGTTGCCCTTAAATCTTTTCAGTCAGTATGGGGAGAGGGGGGAGCCACTCCCTTGGCTTCTCAAAAGCTTCTTGTCAGGTGCTCTTTAGATACCTAAAGGTAGCTTTAGATACCTGAAGGTAGCTTCTACCTTCAGGCCAGCTTTGTCCTCTCTAGTGAAAAGTGGTTATTGTGGGGGAAGGGGAAAAGGGAACATTTCCAACCTCTTCCTCCCTTGCACCAGAACTCTCAGGGTCCCCAGACTCCAATTTTTCAGGCATAGTTTCTTTACATCCATCAGAGTCTACCCATAAGATATTTTAGACTGATCCCAGGCAGGTAAGTTACATTTTGCAGAGATTCCACTTATTCCCAAAGTGGTGTCAGCTGGTTGGTAATTACAAAACCCAGGACTTCCCCTGCCTTTGTGGTCAAAAAACACCCTCAACGTTTGCCTCTCTCCTTGACCCCAGCTTCCAGACTGCTTTCGAGTCTGCACTGAAATCTCCTGAGGGAGTTCTCCAGCTTTAATTTGGCCAGATGCTCAGTGTCCTGCTCAAATTGCACTCAGCATTTTTTTTTCCCCACTTTGAATAGCTTTTGCACAGGCTGTTAGATTCGCTCAAACCTGCCCCCCTCCAGCTAGTTCTTCCTGCTGGAAGTAGTTTGTTGCAGGTTGAGGAGCCCTGATTAGTTTACTGCCAGGTTTAGTATTTTCCTCATTCAGAATCCTATTCATATTTATCATAGAGGGCTTCCTCCACTGGCTTTGTATAGTTGATCTTATCTTAGTAGGTGCTCAGTAATAATTTCTCAAGTCGAAATGGAATTGGAATTTACACAATCACCATCTTCCAGAGCAAGACCGGGCAAACTACTGTCCACCAGTGGCCGGTTTTTGGTGAAAACCCCAGCTCACTCTCTCTATGTAGATACATATGTATATATGTAACATTTTTAAAGGATTCTTAAATGAAAAAAGACTATGCAACAGATATTATAGGTATGTAGCTCACAAAGCCTAAAATATTTACTGTTTGGCTCATTACAGAAAAAGTATGCTGACTTATAGAGTTTTCCTTAGTATCCAAAAATGGAGTTTGAAGCAGTTTTGACCCTACTACTTTCTCCTCCACGGTTACAGGAAATTTCTGACTTTTATCGCCCCATTTTACCATCTCTATCTATTTCTTGAAGTCAGTTTCCAGTCTAGCCGTGGAGAGTTTAAAAGGTTTCTGTTCTACCTCCTGAAGGCATATTTCATTCTTTCCCAGGGAATAACTTCCTTCCCCTCCTGCCTCTAATTAATATCCCTTTGGCTTTTGGTGGACACTTTGGAAAGTGAGAGCTCCTTGCTCATTTTCACAGTCTCAAAAAAATGCTCAGAGTAATTTGAAGACAGAGCAGATGTTAAATACGGGGAGATTTTTGTGGACGACTAAACCATGGAGACACTTAAAATCCCCCTGCAAATGGAGACTAACTCTGTTTCACCCACAAGGTGATTTATTTCCATAGCTCTTTGGAAGAAGGCCGGATCAGTTTACGAGGGCTCAGCTTACTCAGCAGAAGAACTAATCTCCTCTGTTAAAATGTATTTTCTGCTGAATTTAATCTTACTCTCATTGGTTTTCCTTGTGCACCACCTTCATGGTTACCAGGGTAGGCCACACCTAAAGAATGTTGCCAAAGTCAAACAAAGAACATTAGCTATTAGTCCAAACGCAGATACTTATTGAATAACTATTCGATACCTAGCGTGTTATTGGTGCCATGTGGGGCACAAAGGAGTCTAAAACTGGACTACAAACCTCCAAAAACTCCAGTGTAGCTGGAGAGACAAAATGGTTAAATAACTATGCGAGGGGTTCTATGAAACAATCCTGATGAGTAAATGGCTTCGATTTTAAGTAGTCTCTCTTGTCTCTCCATAGTTTTTTATATGTGTTTTAAATATTTATTTATATTATATATATATATCGAACTGTTACTATATTCTGAATAAACGGTCATTGTACCATGCCTTCTGTAATAGAGAAGAGAGAGATCATTATGAGCTTTGAATATCAAAGAAGATATATAGTAGGTATTCAATGCAGATACTTTGAATGACTTTATGAAGAGAGATTGAAAAAAGCTTTCCAACCTCATAGAGTAATAGCATTAGCAAAGGTTTATAATCTGAAAAAGTTGGGTTTGTTTGCAATACAAGTGAGCAGACTGGCCTGGTTGGAGCAGATAATTTGTGTAGAGGTTAGGAAAAGTTAAATTCAGCTCTGTAAAGTAGGATCAAATTTTTGAGGAACTTGAATGCCAACTAGAGCAATTGGAACTTGCTCTTTCAGAGGTTTTGGAGACTGAGGGAAGTGGTATTTTACACAGAGCAACCTTGTGGTGGCTCAGAATGGTTTAGAGGGTGTATAAACAAGAGGCTAGGAAGATTTTATAAAGAATTAAGAAGATCAACATCAGGAGTATACAATGTCTTATTTATTCTGCTCAGTTCTCCTGGGTGCATACGTGCTATTTAGCTAGGGAGCAAAGCTGACAAATACAAAGTTTGACTTCCTGGGTCTTTTACCATCCTCTGAAAAATACCTTAACCACTGTATATATCAGATTTTGCAGCCAAATCTACATACCCATGCTGGGTTAAGAGCAGTTAAACTAGGCTGGTAATGCATATTCAACAGGTGGCAAGACCATGAAAGTGTTTTAAAGATATCTGGAGGTTTGTCTCCCTTAAAAATGCCTCTTGTAGCTGCTCTTGAAGATTCAGAAGCCAAAGATGTTTTTGTTATTTGTTTGAAATAGAGTCTCATTCTGTCGTCCAGGCTGGAGTGCAGTGGCGTGATCGTGGCTCACTGCAAACTCTGCCTCCCAGGTTCAAGCAAATCTCTGCCTCAGCCCCTGGAATAGCTGGGATTGCAGGTGCCCAGCACCATGACTGGCTAATTTTTGTATTTTTGGTTGAAATGGGGTTTTACCATCTTGGCCAGGAGAGTCTTGAACTCCTGACCTCATGATCCACCTGCCTCAGCCTCCCAAAGTGATGGGGTTATAGGCGTGAGCCACCACGCCCAGCGCCAAAGATGTTCGATGGCCTCAAAGGACAGGTGAACATGGTGGCTAATAATTCCAAAATCAATACCACCTGCTAGATCTCTTATAAGATCCATGTATCAAACTGCCTGCTGGAATGCTCTGAATGTTTGATAGGCATTAGAATGTATAAAACCAGCCAGGTGCTACTTTCAACATTTCAACATTTCTGAACATCTGAAGTCCCAGGTACTTAGGAGACTGAGGTGGAAGTATTGCTTGAGTCCAGGAGTTTGGGGCCATAGCATGCTATGCTAATTTGGTGTCTAAACTAAGTTTGGCATCAATGTGGTGCACTCCTAGGAGCTGGGGACTGCCAGATTGCCTAAGGAGGGGTAAATCAGCCCAGGTCAGAAATGAAGCAGACCAAAAACTACTGTGCTGATCAGTAGTGGGATCATGCCTGTAAGTAGTAGGCAACCTGGGCAACATAGACCCTGTATCAGAAAAAAAAAAAAAAAATATATATATATATATATATATATATATATATATATATATATAACCCAGACATATCATCTGCCTCCATCTCTACCCATCAATCTCTTCTGCCTCTACCTATATGCCTCACCTCCCTGAGTGATACCACTAATTGCCTAATTACCCAGAGAGATCACAAAACACAGATTTACAAAATTTCCAACTCCTCACCACCCGTAATCAATCACTAAAATATCTCAGAGATTTGAGATATTTTACAGATTTGAGATATTTTAATGGTTGATTAAATATGGGTGGTAAAGAAGATATATTGATTGAATATTTTAGTGATTGATTAAATCTTGCCACTCCTCTATGTACGGGACTTAAGTAGTGCCCCATATTCCTTTCGAGATAAAACCCAAACTCCTTAGTTTGGCTCACAAGCCTTCTAGCGTATCTCACTCTTCTTTCCAACTCATGCCTTGTGTTCCATTCACATGGAACAGCTACTCCTTCCTGAAGTGCCTGCTCATGCCGCAGTGCCTTAGCCCATACTGCGTGCACACACTCTCTCTGGAAATTCTACCTCTTCTTTGGTTCTTTCTTTACTACTTGTCATTCACCATCACCTCCTTGAGAAACCCTTCCTGAATCCTTTTAGTGTGGGCCAGATGTTCCTCTGTGGCCCCTATGGTACTCTAGTAATACTTTGAATAGAAAAGGAATCACATTCCATTATATTGTAATGGTCTGTTTGTGTCTTCTAAAGGAAAATGAATTCTTTGAGGGAAAGGGCCCATGTCTTTTTTCTATCAACAATACCTACATTTTAAAAAATATTTGTAATTGGAATAGATAGGTGAATGAATTTAAACCTATTCAAAGTGACAATATAAAGGGCTGATACCTGACCCCGTTGAGAGAATAGCAGGTTTGATAGGTATAGAGCAAAGAAAGCATGAAGGTGGCAGAGGACTTGAAATATGGGGAAGATGTTGTTATGTGGAACGTTAGGGGATGCCATGAACAGAGAAAAAGTCACGCTGAAGGTCCCACAGAAACTGCCCATCATTGGCGAGGGCAAGCCCTGGCAAGATAGGAATCTCTGTTCCAACAGAGAAACAGTCCAGCCTAACCAGGAGAAATAGATGACTTCCTGGGAGGGTAGAGCACAATAGGATGCTGGAGGTTAACAGAAGGCTACTGCTCACCCAGGGGAAAATAGACATTGTGTATAGAAGGAAAAAGATTTTCAGATTTTCGGTCACAAGAAAGCATCCAAATGAAAGCATAGTTAACCACCTTCCCCTTTCACCCAACCTGAAAGAGAGTTCTTTAGACTTGGGCAAGATAAGGCATGAGATAGTCTGGCCTTGAGGCACTGCCCGCATACGATTTGATGGAAAATAGATTCTAAGTTGCTAGAGGGCATGGACATGCTGTACCCTTTTCTGCATCATCCCAGAAGGCTCAAGGCAGAATCCTGCACATAGAAGGCATTCCTTCCATCTGTAACATGTCAAATGAGGCAGTGTGGTATAGAAGAAAGAGTACTGACTGGAAATCAGAGAGGCATGAAGAACTTGTTCTAACTTTGACGCATTCCTGCTTTCTGCCTGTGGGCAAGTCACTTCAGTTCTCTGGCCCTCAGTTTCCTTCTCTTTAAAATGAACATGTGAATATCCGCTTCAAAAGGTTGTTGTGAAGAATACGATAAGCTAGATTCAAGGGTTTTTTTCATCTCTAAGATATCCCACTTTAAAAATAAATGCCTTTCCGAGGGATCATATCTCAAGACGTCACCCTGTTATAAGTTACCACAGCCAGCCAAAGCAAGACTGTGACAAGGACCCAAGGTAAGAAGTGCCTTACTAGGGTAAACAGAGGGGAGAAGGTACAGCATGATAGAAAATGGGATCTCTAATTATGAATATGGGAATCAAATTAAGGTAAATACTGCCTATTTCCTTAATTTGCCAAGGGCTTCCCCATAATGGCAGCACAGTATCACCAAGTGATAAAGCCTAGGCTCTGTTACTGCGGTAGACATTTGATTGGTTTTAAATATGTACCCTACAGACACACCATAAACCATGAGGCGAAGGCCTCATATTGTGATATGAAATAAACTGTGTATTTTACTAAATTTTGGGAATGAAACAGTGCCACATTGTGGTCCGTGTACGGAGTTTGATAGTGTGAGGAGCTCCTCATTTTGTTTTGTTTTATTTTGTGTTTATTTATTATTATTATTATTATTATTATTTTTTTTTGACGGAGTCTTGCTCTGTAGCCCAGGCTGGAGTGCAGTGGTGCAACCTTGGCTCACTGCAGCCTCCGCCTCCCGGAACCCAGTTCAAGTGATTCTCCTGTCTTGGTATCCCAAGTAGCTGGCATTACAGATGTGTGCCACCATGCCTGGCTAATTTGTGTACTTTTGGTAGAGACCACGCCTGGCTAATTTTCATATTTTTAGTAGAGATGGGGGTTTCACCATGTTGTCCAGGCTGGTCTCAAACTCATGACCTTGTGATCCGCCCACCCTGGCCTCCCAAAGTGCTGGGATTACAGCTCCTCACTTTAGAGCAGGGGAGATGTTATTGGTAATATGGCTTTATCAGGAAAGATATGGGCCAGAAATAAAATGAAAGCTATCCTGGAACCTTCTCCCTTTCTCCTTCCCCATTCCTCTTTCCTTGGAACCTTAAAATGGAGAAGGAGCTGTCTGAATGAATGTGTTCCTGGATAAATATTAAATAGAATGGTCAGAAATGCCAGGAGACATCTTGTCCTTAAAGCACCTACATACTGTACATGCATGAACAAATAGGATGAAAACTAGATATGGTTGCAGGTCACAGGATAGAGAAAGGCATCTGTGGTGCCCTAGAAATTACCTACTCCATCGTGGAAAACTGAAGTCGGCTTTAAAGCAAGAAATCAGGCTGTCTTACCTTTGTATTTCCCCAGGGCTTAGCATAGTACCTGGCACATGTTATTCAGTAAATGTCTTTTGGATTCCCACATAAGGGTTGGTATTAGTTTTCTAGGGCTGCCATAACAAAGTAAGACAAACTGCATGGTTTAAAACAATAGAAATTTATTTTATCACAGTCCTAGAGGCCTGAAGCCCCAAATCAAGGTGCTGGTAGGGCCAGGCTCCCTCTGAAGTGCCTAGGGAAGGTCCTTCCTTGGCTCTTCTAGCTATGGGTAACCACAGGTATTCCTTGGCTTATGGCAGCTTCACTCCAATTTCTGCCTCCATCTTTACAAGGTTGTCTTCCTTCTGTGTGTCTTTGTGTCTCTACATGGCATTCTTCTCTCTGTGTCTCTCTCTCTGTTTCTTCTCCTTGTCTTAGAAGGACATTAGTCATATTTGGATTAGGGCTTACCCCAATGACCTCATCTTCACTTGATTACATCTGTAAGACCCCATTTTCAAAATAGGTCATGTTTATAGGTACTGGGATTAGGATTTCAACACATCTTTTTAGTGACACAATTTAACCCACAGGGCCCAAATGAAAACAGGATCCTAACAGCATTTTTTTGTTATTACGTTTAGGGAACATAATTTTTCCAGACCTAGCTTTGGGCTTGATCTCTATCATGGTCAAGATCTCACATTTTCTGTCTAACTTTCTTTGTACAATCTTTTTTTTTTTTTTTTTTTGAACATGTTTTCAATATCTTAATTTACTTTTTATTCCCCCCCCCCCCAAGATGAACTCTCACTCTGTCGCCCAGGCTGGAATACAATGTTATGATCTCAGCTCACTGCAGCCTCCGCCTCCCAGGTTCAAGCAATTCTCCTGCCTCAGACTCCTGAGTAGCTGGGATTACAGGCACCCGCCACCACACCTGGCTAATTTTTGTATTTTTAGTACAGATGGGGTTTTACCATGTTGACCAGGCTGGTCTTGAACTCCTGACCTTGTGATCCACCCACCTCAGCCTCCTAAAGTGCTGGGATTACAGGCGTAAGCCACCTCGCCCAGCCAATATCTTAATTTACTTGGACAAATGGTATATCCTCCCCACTGTTTAAGGTTTGTTTACTTTTTTTGTTCAAGTATTCTTTGTTCAAATTCTTTCAGTGTAACTATGTTTATTTTCTCTAGTTTGCAAATATTGATGGTGGTGGAAAAGATGGGTCTTGAGGAAGCAAGAAGGACTGAGGTGCTGATGAAGTGCAGGGAAAATGTTCCAGCCCTGTCTCTTGATTTGCTAGGCCTAGCTAGTTAGGCTGTGTTTCCTGAGATCAGCCATATCTCATCCCACCTTAGGGCCTTGGGGTTGCCACTATCAGACCTCTCTCCCTCTAGTTCAATACCTAGCTATGGGTCTATCTGAATCTGGTTCCTGATTAGTAAATTATAAAGTAGACTAAAGTTAGGGTTTCTCAAACCAGGATCCACAGAGTAGCTGAAATCTACCAAATTGTGTATGAATATGTGTATTTGTGTTAATTTACTGAGGCTGCTATAACAAATTACCACAGAAATTTATTCTCTCATGGTTTTGGATGCCAGGTGTCAGAAATCAAAGGGTCAGGAGAGTCAAGTTTCCTCCAGAGGCTGTAGGAGAGAGTCTGTTTCTTGCCCTTACCTGCTTCTGGTAACTACCAGAATGTCTTGACTTGCGGCTATTTCACTCCAGTCTCTACCTCCATTTTCATATCGCTTCCTTCTCTTCTGTCTTGCCTGTGCGTTTCCTGGGAGGACACTTGCTATTTGATTTAGAGCCGTAATCCAAGATGATTGCCTCATCTCAAGATCCTTAATTTAATTACATCCGCAAAGGCTGTTTTTCTAAATAAGGTCACATTTGCATGTTCCAGAGATTAGGATATGAACATATCTTTCTGGGAGCAACCATTCAAACCACTACAGAGAGAGAGAGAGAGAGAGAGAGAGAGAGAGAGAGAGAGAGAGAGAGAGACAGAGAGACAGAGAGAGAGAGAGAGAGAAACAGAGAGAGAGAGAGAGAGAGAGAGTGTGTGTGTGTGTGGGCGTGTGTGTGGGCGACAGGCAGAGAAGTCCGTTTATAGATTTTTACCAGATTCTCTGGGGGCTGATACAAATAAAAATTAAGAACTCACAATCGTTAAGCTCTTTTTAAGTCCAACATTGTATGACTTTGTAATTGGTGTGATACATATGACTTGGTCTTAGTTACTACTTTGCACGTAAGAGGTACTCAGTAAATTTGGGTATGTCTCATTTGGCATTGGAATTATAATAATATTAATATGTAACATTGAGTACTTACCATATGGTAAGCACTTTCCAAATGTCTTGTGTGTGTTTATTTATTTTATCTACACACCAACCTCATGAAGTAACATTATCAGCCCCATTGTTTATGAAAAAGCTGAGGCACAGAGACATTATATAACTTGCCTAAGGTCACACAGCTAATTGGTGTCAGGGGTAAGATTCTAATTTAGGCAATTTAGGCTTAGAACCTATGCTCTTAACTGCTATACTTTGTAAAAGTATCTTGTTTCAATTTTAAAATTTATGGAACATCCATTGTCATAATAGACAAAGAACTGCTATGGAAATGTTCTAGATAAAATGGGGCTAAATAGACATGATAATTATATGAGATACCGTATCCTAGACTGAATCTTGTATGGGAAGGGAGCAATCCTATAGAGTGCATTATTAGGACAATTAAAAAAACTATGAAAGAGTTAGTAGACTAGATAAAATATTGGATTGATGTTGATATTACTGAAATTATTAACTGCACTGTGATATGTAAGAGAATATCCTCATAGCTAGGAAATGTACACCAAAGCAGTTAGAGGCAACGGGGCATGATATATGCGATTTACTCGCAGATGATTTGGAAATTTAGATAGAGTAGATAGATAGATAAAAATGATAAAGCAAATAGGGTAAAATGTTTATAATACGGTTATTTTCATAGGTAAAATATAGGCGAGTATTCATTGTGCCATTTTATTCTTGTAATTTTTCTAAGTTTGAAATTATTTCCAAACAAGAAGTTCATTTTAAAAAAATCTATGGATCCTTCTTGGGGAGCTGGATGGCTTCCTTTGGTTAAAATATTTGCATTATATGCTAAATATGCCAATAACATATTTTACCCCTTTTTTCCTTTGAGACAGAGTCTTGCTCTGCCACTCAGGCTGGAGTGCAGTTGCGTGATCTCGGCTCACTGCAACCTCCACCTCTGGGGTCCAGGGGAATCTCCTGTCTCAGCCTCTTGAGTAGCTAGGATTACAATCACCTGCCACCATTCCCAGCTAATTTTTTTTTTTTTTTTTGTATTTTCAGTAGAGATGGCATTTCACCATGTTGGCCAGGCTGGTTTTGAACTCCTGACCTCAAGTGATCTGCCTGCCTCAGCCTACCAAAGTGCTGGGATTACAGGGGTGAGCCACCATGCCCAGCCTGATTATTTTAGCCTTCTTATTCCAATCTGCTAATGTTTGTTGAGTACCTACTATGTGCTAGGGACAGTCAATATATTGTATTATTTCATAATCTCCCAAACTCTATGCTATCTATTACCCATCCCATTTTTCTGATGAGGAAGCTGAGTTTCACAGAGACTTGGTGACTTGCTTAGAGTCACAGGGACGATTTAGTGATAGAGCTGGGATTTGAACCTGGCTTCTCTGACTCCAGGCTTCCTGCTCTTTACATGACCCCTAGCTACCTCCAGTTACAAATAGCCCATTTAATCATTTCTGAACTTAAAAATCTTTATTGTTAGCCTAACTTTCTCACCCAGTGGTCAGAAGGTCAGTGGGAGGGTTTTCTCTCTTCCCTTGGTTCCACTAGTGATGATAGTCTTGGGCCATGAGGAGCCAAAAAGGGAGGATCAGACTAAAAGAATACTGCTTCTATCTTTGTTTGATAAATGGAATTAGCATTCCCACATGAACAGGAAATGTTGACTTGTTAATATCCTCCCTTGGGTTTATTACATACAGTCTATTTACATACTTTGAATATACTCACTTAGGAGGTATTCAAGACAAGTAGTCCCATCTCAAAGTGATTTCCTCTTTTCTGTTCATCTGTCTACTGACAAAAAGTAGAGAATATTAAGCATACTGCTTAATTTTATTATATTACAGTATGGCACAAACATTTAAGGTTAGTTACATATGGATTGAAATATTCTTTATGATTGGATGGACATAAACCAGTCTATTTATTGAATGTCTATAATTTTCATAGTACTGTAGCACTGTACAGTAGGTATGGTAGGGGGCAAATGGTAGATACAGGCTATGTCCTCAAAACCATACAAACTAGTTTGAAAATGAGATATAAGAGCAGAAAATACTACTGCAATATAAAGTGATACTTAGGAAAAGACTATATAGGCAAAAGTGCTATCAGTGTGCAGAGGGGAGATAATCACTGTGGTCTAGATTCCTTAGGGAATGCTTTTTAAAGAAATAAACTGGACCTTAAAGGACAAGTAAGATTTGGATAAGCAGAGGAAAGGCATTCCAGTGGATGGTCATGGAGGTGGGAAGGCATAGGTTTTATGAGCTAGTACTGAATCAGAATGTAAAGAGCCTTGAAATCCATCAATTGGGGGGGGGGTAATTAAAGGTTCTTGAACCAGTAAGTTACATAATGAGAGCAGTGTTTGTAAATGTCCTGGCAATAGTGAGTAGAGAGGAATAATAATGGGTTCTCAAACCTGGTTGCACATTAAAATCAACGGGAGATTTAAAAAATACTGATGTCTTGCTCTTAACCTCAGAGATTGATTTAATAGTATGGGATATAGCCTGGGCCTTAAGATTTTAAAGATCTCCAGGTATTCTTAATATTCAGAAAAGTTTGAGAACCACTTCAATAGAGAAAAGAGAGATACTATTGAAACTAGCCAAAAGGCTGTGATAACACAGGCATAATAAGATCATGAGTCCTGGGACTGCTGAGGTGAGTGGCAAGGAGAATAGAGAGGAGGAAGGTTTGGATACAGGTGACATTTCCAACGAAAAACATACTGAACTTAGGTTAGACTGAACACAGAGAATGAGAGGAAATATTTAAATATGCCAGCAAGATTTCTGGGCTCAATGTCTTGTTCATGGTAAGCTCCCAATTAATATTAGCTGAAATAAAGTGAACTCAGTATGATAATATGGAGACTCATGCTCCATTAGTAGAATTTTTTTTTTTTTTTTTTTTTTTTTTGAGATGGAGTTTCGCTCTTATTACCCAGGCTGGAGTGCAATGGCGCGATCTCGGCTCACTGCAACCTCCGCCTCCTGGGTTCAGGCAATTCTCCTGCCTCAGCCTCCTGAGTAGCTGGGATTACGGGCACGCGCCACCATGCCCAGCTGATTTTTTGTATTTTTAGTAGAGACGGGGTTTCACCATGTTGACCAGGATGGTCTCGATCTCTTGACCTCGTGATCCACCTGCCTCAGCCTCCCAAAGTGCTGGGATTACAGGCTTGAGCCACCGCGCCCGGCCAGTAGAAATCTTAATGTCAGGGAGGAAAAGTGAGTTTGGAAGTTAGAGGGGGATTTTATTCCTAGGACAGGTATCAGATGACAAAAAATTATGCAAGTCATGGGGCAGTTTTGAGAGGTAGTACTGGAATTCTAAGACAAAATCAGGGCTGGAGATTGCCATCTAGAAACCATCTTCTGGCCAGATACAGTGGCTCACACCTATAATCCCAGAACTTTGAAAGGCCGAGGAGAGTGGATCACGAGGTCAGGAGTTAGAGACCAGCCTGACAAACACAGCGAAACCCCATCTCTACTAAAAATGCAAAAATTAGCCGGGAGTGTTGGCGTGTGCCTGTAATCCCAGCTACTCAGGAGGCTGAGGCAGGAAAATTGCTTGAACCCGGGATGTGGAGGTTGCAGTGAGCTGAGATCATGCCATCACACTCTAGCCTCGGCAACAGAGTGAGACTCCATCTCAAAAAAAGAAAAAAAAAAAAAAAAAAAAGGAGAGGAAAAGAAAAAGAAAAGAAACCATCTTTGTAGTTGATGGTTGAAATCCTGAGTATGGATGATATCACCTAGGGAAAGGAATACAGTAAGAAGATTGTTGATAAAACATTAGGGAAGGCAGAGTCATGATTTTGTTATTTTTTTATTCAGTGAGAAGTCCTGTGCATGTTAGTAAGCAAAGAAGAGTCAAAACATCCAGCAGGAGCAGGAAGACAAGAGATACTCAGCATTGCAAAGCTATCGTGAGAAGTAGAGGACAAGGCCCCTGCCTCTGTTCAGGTAGGTTATGATTCAGCTGTTACACCAGCCATGGTACTAGCTATATTAGTCAGTAGAGTTGTCCATGCTGAATGTTACAATAAATGTTAGAAATATCCATATGAAAGCCAGGAAGGTTGAACTTGGAGAATGACTAGGTGTGCATCATATTTTGGAATTAGACAATGATGCTTTCATTAATTCAGTGGTAGAGAGAAGCAGAGTTTGAGAGGACAAGTGTCATCTGTTTTAAAAAGCAGTTCCCAAGGCCCATATTTTCTTTGTTACCTTCCCTGAACACTTCAGGCCATTTCCCACTCCTGCTCTCCACAGGACCCACACTTAATATATCGTTTTCTTTGAATCCAGCCGGGCCTTGAGTCACCAGACAGACAGAGCAATTCTCTTAATTTGCCATAGCCTAAGATTTCCCTGGGGGAACATTTAAGAAAATATTGCTGCTGTTTGTGTAGTTGATTCCTTGAAATGTGTGTGAATTGGATGGTTAAAATAGGAAAAAAAAAAAAAAAAAATAGGTGAGTTTAGTCCATCTCAGAAAGATCTCAAAGTCATTCCTCAGGGTCTATTCATTTAAGTATTTAGTGAATGAATGTGTTTACCGTGTTCAGTACTATGTATCCAGACAAGATGTGAGACAGTGGTTCAGACAATTGCTCAACATCACAGTGTTACCATGGGGCAGGCCTCACTGTGCCTCTCAGAATAATAAGTTGCCAACCTACTATGTAGCAAGCATAAACTGAGACACTCCAAAGGTTACTAAATTAGCTCATTATTTATTTAGTACCCTACCATTTGTTTGACATTATGTAGACACAAGGCTCTATTGAATAAGGAGAGTGTATTAGCTGGTAGGTCATAACTGGGACCTTGGAATTACAATCCAAACAACCTGTCACACATTTCAGTCACACATAGCAGCAATATAATTCTGTTGCTTTGGAAAAAGTTAAAAGCTAGTTTTACAATAAGAAGACAAGCTCTTGAAAACAGGGAGGGGTGGGGTTGGGTGTGATTGACAGACTGTCATTAGTATTTGACAGATATCCACGATTGCTTTTTGTAACAGGAAAATGGGTGATTCTTAAAAGCAGTTTTAGATTCTTCTATTTTTTTTTTTTTAAAGAAAGCCTCTTTCTTCAACTTTTCTGTGTAGTGTCAGTAAATGAACTGTTTCCTCTCAAATCATGCGTATTGCCTTGCAGCCTTCAACTGCATAGTAATATATCACAAACATTTGGATGTGGGAAGGGGAATGGCCAGAAATAACCATATAGGTCATATGGGTTTCAAATGCATCTGTTTACATATAGAGGGTTCCTACAGAAGACTGTTTCATTTCAGAGAATGTTTTACCCTGATGACAAACTGTAAGTTAACGAGTCATTTTCATGGCTTGACATTTTGCTGTTAAAGTGCTTGAGAGAGGGTGCATCACTTTTACAGGCTGCTGGTGTCCTAAAGCAAGTTGCAGGCATCGTGTATGACACAACACAGGTTATATTGGATGCTGGACCTTTATGAGACTGGGTTTAAAATGGAAACTTGCATTTTTAAACTTTATTTCAATTACCTTGTTGTAGAGTTTAAGACTAGTGGGTAATTTGAGAACTACAGTATAGGATTGGTATAAATTAGTCATAATGCCTACAGTGTTATAGCTAAATATTGCCGTGATCACTTTTCCCCTAATTAAAACTTTTCATTTTCATAAATCTTTAGATTCCTTTTGATACACTTACTGTATGTCCAAAAAGAATTTAGGAAGTCCTCATGTTTCATTCCAAAAGTTTTTTTTTTGAACTCAGAAACAAATTTCCTATATAAACAACATTATAAATTATGGTTATATTCCCAAACCAGTCCACCCAAGGCTACTTAACCTATAATGTGCTTGAAGTAAAGCCTTATGTACATCATATATAATAAAATTTCTATGAAAAACAGTTCTGCAATGTGAACACATATGGATGCAGGGAGGGGAACATCACATATTAGGGTCTGTTGGGGAGTGGGGGGCAAGGGGAGGGAGAGCATTAGGACAAATAACCTAGATGATGGGTTGTTGATAGGTGCAGCAAGCCACCATGGCACATGTATACCTATGTAACTACCCTGCATGTTTTCACATGTATCCCAGAAGTTAAAGTAAAATAAATTTAAAAACAAAAACAAAAAGAAAAAGACAAACAGTTCTGATCCAATATAGGAAGACTGGAATAAATTCTCCTTTCCTGGGCGACTCCCCTCCAGTGCTGTTCCCTATCTTACTCAATCCTTTATCAGACAGGCAGTGTGAAAGAGAACACCCCTGACTCTAAGAGAGTGGTGATCTCTTCGGGGCAGGAAAGGAGAAGGAAGGCAGAGACATTTAGGCATTTGATACTTCCCCCACCCCTTTTCTTTTCTATCACCAGGTATTGGTTTGCCTGCTGTCCTGACAACACACAGTCTCTTTAAGGATTTTTGTGTGTGTGTGTGTGTGTGTGTGTGGATTTTTATTGATAGTAGTAGTGAAAACAGGGATACACATTCTCAGATCTGTGCTTCCAATTCTATACATTCATTCACTCACTCAACAACCATGTATTAATTCCTATATAGCAGGCACTATGCTCTAAACCCTGGGGATAAAAACGTGAATGAGCCCTTGAGGTCCTCCCAGTCTACTGAGGGATGCAGACATATAAACAAACCATTGCAATACAGCATGCTACCTGCAGTGATAGAGTGCTCTACCAGGTAGAGTGGTGATACAAAAGAGGCAGTGTTCTGCTTGGTCAAAGAAAGCTCCACAGAGCAGACACTAAGCCTAGTCTTGAAGGATGAGGTGTTCAGCAGGCATACAAAGGATTCTGAGAAGGCATTTTAGGCAGAGACAAGAAGTCATGAAATACCATATTTTGAAAAGTGAGAGCAACGTGGTATGGCTTTATCAGAGGTACAAAATGGGGTAGTGTTAGGAGATGGGGCTAGGTAGGGGCTTTAGTTAAAGAGCCTTGCATGTCAGGCGGAAAACTTTGCATTTTATCCTATAGTGATTAATGGGGAGTGCTGTGTTCAGATTTACCATTCCAGTGGCAATATGGAAAATAGGTTAAGGGGGAGACAGACGGTAGGCAGAGACTTTTAAACAGCACAACAGGAAGGGAGAGACATGTTTTCATTGTTATTTTAATTTTTAAAACTGTTAATTGGGGTAAAATGGTATAATGCAAAATTCACCATCTCAACCATTTTTTTTTTTTTTTTTTTTTGTACAACCAGTCTCTATTTTTAATGTACCGCTTACAGGTGTTAAGTATATTTACATTTTTGTGCAACCAATCTCCAGAACTCTTTTTATCTCCCAAGCCTAGAAATCTATACCCATTAAACACTAATTCAACACTTCCTCATCCCCACGCCCCCTGGCAACCACCATTATATGTTCTGCCCCTGTGAATGCTCCAGGTATGTCACGTAAGTGGAATCACAGAGTGCTTTTTTCTTTGTGATGGGCTTATTAAGTTATTTTAATTTTTAAAATGAGGGTAATTTAAGTTTGTGACTTTAAAAATTCCAAATAATACCAAAGTGTATAAAATGAAAAGTAAAAGTCTGGGATGGATGGTGGCTTTGTTAAAGAAATCTTTAACATCTGTTTAGAAACTAACATCTACTGAGTATATGCCAAATGACACTGTGTTGAGTGTTTTACATGTGTAATTTACCTCTTAAAACATAGGCAATGTCACTTATTTATCATACATTGTCACTTAATCATCAAGAGTTTCCAAGGAGAGGAATCTGATAAGAATTAAGCAAGAGGTCAGGGTAAATGCCATAGAGGCTGGAATGGAGAGAAGAGTTTCTGTGCCAATGAGAGAACAGGAGTGTGCTCTGGAAACAGGAAGCCCAGCCTTTATCAGTGAACTCAGGAAAACAAGGCCTGGGGAGGGTTTATAACCTGAGTGGGCCCAGAGTTCACAGGACCGTCCTCAGACACATTGGTTCCTGTGCTTAAAAGACGCTTGTCAGACGTGCTGTGTGGTGAGGAAAGTACTCTTATCAAGGCTTCTCTGGGTTAATTCAAGAATTTTTCGGTTGGCTGCCAGAAATATCTAGTGCCTTGATCTTCCAGTGTGGATACCAATTGGTTTGTGTCATACCTATTCCTATGCTAGGCTAGACCAGCATCCTCTAAACTGTATTTCCTGGAAACATACTGGTTTTCTATGGTGTGTTAGCACGTAGTCATTAAAAACAAACAAACAAATCCCTGGTCAAATACATTTGAAAACAGTTCATAGTAGCTGCTTCTCCTAAAGATTCATAGTACATGAGCTTATTAAAATCTCTGAGAATTTATTTAATAAATAATAAAACTGTTGAGCACTTATTATTTATTTATTTTTATTTTTGAGACGGAACCTTGCTCTGTTGCCCAGGCCGAAGTGCAGTGGCGCAATATTGGCTCACTGCAGTCTTGACCTCCTGGGCTCAAGCTATCGCGTACCTCAGACTCCTGAGTAGCTGAGGCTGTAGGCATCACCATGCCCAGTTAATTTTTATATTTTATTTATTTATTTTGAGATGGAGTTTTGCTCTTGTTGCCCAGGCTGGAGTGCAATGGCGTGAATGGCATGATCTCAGCTCACTGCAACCTTTACCTCCTGGGTTCAAGCAGTTCTCCTACCTTAGCCTCCCAAGTAGCTGGGATTACAGGCATGTGCCACCGTGCCCGGCTAATTTTCTATTTTTAGTAGAGATGGGGTTTCTCCATGCTGGTCAGCCTGATCTTGAACTCCTGACCTCAGGTGATCTGCCCACCCTGGCCTTTCAAAGTGCTGGGATTACAGGCGTGAGCCACCACACCCAGCCAAAATTTTAATATTTTTTGCAGAAATGGAATCTCACTATATTGCCCAAGCTGGTCTTGACAATAGATCTGGGTTCAAGCAATCCTCCTGCCTTGGCCTCCCAAAGTGTAGGGATTATAGGTGTGAGCCACCACATCTGGCCCTATTAAACATTTAAACCACTATTTCCCAGATATTTTGACCACCATATGTATTTTCTTTTCTCCCTAGCAACATCTATCTATCTATCTATTTATTTATTTATCTATCTATCTATCTATCTATCTATCTATCTATCTATCAGTATATGTGTGGTGGGACTGTAGTGTTCTATGAAACACAGAAGCATAGTGAATAGGTAGCCTCTTGGCTTGGTTATATCTACCATTTAGGTAACTACAAATGCTGCCCTGAGGTAGCACCCCAGGTATAAAAGATACAGAATTAGCTAGAGAAGCAAGAAGTTAAGGAGAAATGTCCTCATCTTTAAATGTGATTAGACTATCTCCAAGACGCCTGGGGTGATGATTTCTGCCAAAAGGTTTAATGAATTTTAAATCCATAATTTCAAGTTCTTTAAGACTACCTACACAGAGCCAGTCTACCTCTTCCTACTTCCCACTGCAGTTTCATCACTGTCCAGGATAGATAACTGATGCCTCTTATCCATGACTTCTTACACTACATTTCCTCTCACCTAAGTTTCTAAAAGACATTCAAATCAGTATAAACTTGGAAGGAAGATTAGAAGAAAACTACCTTCCAGACTAAGTACAGTGTGCATCAGGTCAGACACTGTACTCTCCATAACAGCCTTGAAGTGTTTCAAAAATTCCTGAAAGTTATATTTCATGATGTACTAGAAGAGTGTGGGGTTATCAGTCTACTTCAGCAATAATGGAATGTACTCCAGTGTTCTTGCTTGAGTGAATAGAACATCACATTCTGGACAGATCTAGTGGCAGCATCAATTCTATAAAGAACTCCAGAAATTTCACCTCAATTTAACCTTCTAATGTCAAAGTTTCTTATCTTGTAAGGAATTCAGATGTTAACTCAAAAAAACCATACCATACTCTAAGCACCAAAAATATACCATATAGTACCTAGTCTATCTAGGTTTCATGGATGTTACCAACCTTTCATGGGAGGCCTGTGGCATAATGGTAAGAACACAAGCTTTGGAGTCAAATAGACCTAGGCTAAATTCCAGCTCTGCAGATAAAAATTTATGTCATCTTAGCAAATTATTAAAAATATTGTAACACTATTGCTCTAAATAAGATTATTGTCACATAATGTATCTAAAATACCTGACGTGATGCCATGCACATAGTAATAATAATGAGAGAACCATTGGCTCTCATTATTATGAGAACATTTAATATGTGCTGATTGTGTTAAGCATTTACTATGTATTATGTAATTTAATATATCCAACACTGTTTTGAACATGGACCTTCATAATTCTGATTTGATCACAGATGACTCACAACTTTGGGGCTATGATGCCATCCATTACTTTGAAACTAGATTCTCTTAAAAATACATTGTACAAATATGCATCCTTAAGTAAATGTTCTGCTTTCTACCTAAATTCAACTCTTGGATCTAGAAAGTCTCTCTTTGACATCTTACTGATTACAAAATTATCTTCTCTGTATCAGTCCCAGGTTTTTGAGCAATGACTCAATTTCTATACCTGCTATAGCAAAATATGCAGGTAGACTTACCACCCTCACTGGATGTCTCTTACACTGACCACATTACATATCTACCAAGAATACTTCACTCTACACCAAATGTGGTTTTCATCTTTGTATCTTCCAAATCCATGTCCAATGCTGTCTTCATCATAGATGACTACCTGACAAATAGTCAAACAGCACAAATATCCTTCAGTAAGCAGTACCTTAGAATAAACTTAGTTGCAACCCATGACAAACCCCCGGAGGACTTCTGAATAGAGATTTGGACTTGTCTGCTCAAAAAAATTAGATTACAAGTGCTTGAATACTGTAGTGGATATATCTTGGTTTTTCTTTACAGCACCCTTACCTCATTTGGTGGAACTGCTCGTGCTGTACAATCATGTGATTTTTGTTGAGGCAGCTGCTAATCATAGTGATCCATCTCATTGGTCACACGGATTGGCTTCTGACCTAAGCCCCTTCAAACATAAAACTTCATTTCTGGAATTACACTAATTACTCTGGGTTGAGTATGTGACTAAGCTTAGCCCATCAGATTCCTTCCTTCAAATTTTCAATGTTGATCTAGAGAAAACAGGTATCTTTTGAGATCATAAATCTCGAAGAAGAAAGGGAGCCACAGACAGGCATCATTTCTGCCACATGGAAAGATCTACTGTAGGAGAAGAGAATGGAGCCAACAAACAAAGGAAAGCAAAAGATGAACAGAAATATTTTTGATGGTATCATTTGAGCATGTGACTCAAACATTCCATATCTACCTTGGACTTCCCAGTTAGAGAAGCCTATCATTTTGGATTTTTTCCCAAGTGACTTTGATTTGAGTTTCTGTCATTTGAAAATGTACTTTCCCATAATGAAACACCAGAGGAATAGTTTTTAGCGTCTTCGTTTACTCCAGTTATTCTAGTTATCTCTAATTAATTAATTAATCAACATTAGTTACATCTAGTTATCAGTAGTTAGTTAAGCAAGAGATGAGAAATTAGAGTTGAGATGAAAATATCATCTGAGTTTCTTGGCTTGTTCGAGTTACCCTGATTATCTAGTTAGGTAATTACTAGTTAAGATGATTATCTGTTTTTTCTAGTTTTCTATAGCTGTCACTATGATTTTAACATGAAATAAGTTAGATTCCAGAGGATTTTGGTTTTGTTTGTTTTTTGCTTCTTGGCTTTTCTAGTTATCTTTAGTTACCTTTAGTTACCAAGTTAGTTACTAACAGCTACATGTAGTTATCATTAGTTGTTCAGCAAACCTTTTTTCTTAGAAACAGAGCTGAAATACCTTTCCCAGTTTCCCTTTGTGTAAGTGGGTCACTGTGACTGGTTCTCCCCTATAGAATGTGAGCACAAGTGATGTGTCTCTTCTGGGCTGAGGCAGGTAGGAGTGGATTTGTTTTCTTCACACTCTGTCTTTCCTCTTCACAATGACCTTAGACAACACGCACTGAAGATGATAGCATTATAAGACGGAAGGAGTCTCGGTCCTTAATTGATTGGCTGGATTAGATACTTCTCTGCTCCTACTGATCACATTGGACTTTGACTCGAATTAGCAAAAAAAATCTTGGCTGAGCATGGTCATTCACACCTGTAATCCCAGCACTTTGGGAGGCTGAGGCAGGCAGATCATGAGGTCAGGAGATAGAGACCATACTGGCCAACATGGTGAAACCCTGTCTCTACTAAAAATACAAAAATTACCTGGGTGTGGTGGCACATGCCTGTAATCCCAGCTACTCAGAAGACTGAGGCAGGAGAATCTCTTGAACGGGGGAGTCAGCGGTTGCAGTGAGCTAAGATCGTGCCACTGCACTCCAGCTTAGTGACAGAGCCAGAGTCCATCTCAAAACAAAAACAAAAACAAAACTTTACTGACTTAAGCCACTGAAATCTTGAGGTATCTTGTAGCATTTAGCCTGTCCTGACAAAAACACTCTATCATAGTACTTATCGTCCTCTCTTGTACATTATATGTTTTTGTACTTTGTCTCCTCCATTAGATTGGGAATTCCTTGAGGGACAGGACCAGTATATCTTCATGTATCAGTAGGAAGAAGAAACCTGCAGTGTTGGGTGGAAGCATTTTTTGTCAAGTCTTAGGAAAGGTCACTGAAGAAATTTCTGAGAAACTTCCAGATATACATATCATCATTTTACCCCTGGTTGTTAGTGTAGTATTCAGTATACAGTATAATTATAATAATGAATCTTGTTGAACGAATACTATAAATAGATACAAGTGCACTGACAGGACCCCCCCACCCCTTACTGTCTCACCAATAAGGACCACTCTTTTTTTCTTCTTTTTTTCTTTTTTTCCTGAGACAGAGTTTCACTCCTGTTACCTAGGCTGGAGTGCAGTGGTGTGATCTTGGCTCACTGCAACCTCTACCTCCCAGATTCAAGTGATTCTCCTGCCTCAGCCTCCCGAGTAGCTGGGGTTACAGGCACCGCCACCACACCCAGCTAATTTTTTTTTTCTTTTTGTATTTTTAGTAGAGATGGGGTTTCGACATTTTGGCCAGGCTGGTCTTGAGCCCCTGACCTTAGGTAATCCGCCCACCTCCACCTCCCGAAGTGCTGGGATTACAGGCGTGAGCCACCGTGCCCAGCCAAGGACCAGTCTTTTATTTAAGAGGCCCTAATTCTGTACTAAGGGAGGTTCACTCATTGCTTCTTTCTTAGGTTTTGATTATAGGTAGGGAGACTAACTCTATAATGATTTTGAAAAAAGTGATGAAGTTCAAAGATCAACTAGTCACTCACACACAATAGATTGAAGGACCCTAAGTCTACATAGTTGAGACACATTTTAAGTTGCTTATAAACAGCTAACAGAATTTTTCTAAAAAGCTGAATTTCTCTTATGGGGTCCATAGATGTCAGTATAACATAGAGCGAGTATATTAAAAATGGTTGCATGTGATATCAAGTGTGCATAGCAAGGATATTTTGAAATTCATATGTATGGTCTATGAAATGACAATTTGATTAGTCATTCTGGATAAAAGTCCAACCAAAGAAACACAATTAACCAAACTACTATTTGTTAATACACAGTCCAAAGGAAATCTGGTTCTTCAAGAGAGTTTTCACTTTAAGAGCTTGAGCAATCACATATACACATGAGACCAGTGTTTTTAAAATGAGTGTTTATCATCATTAAGCAAATGTAACTAAAGTCTCATTGGTCACTAGCACATGTTTTGAAATGTGGCAGGCATTTTCTGAGCTGGTAGAAAGAAGAAACCTGCAGTGTTGGGTGGAAGCATTTTTTGTCAAGTCTTAGGAAAGGTCACTGAAGAAATCTCTGAGAAACTTCTAGAACATTTTAAGGCTATGTCACTTCCTGAGTAGGTTTGTCCAGTTCAGAAGGAAACTGAATTTAAAAGAAAAACCTGGGGGCTATCTCAGGGTCTACCTGATGCCAAATAACCATTTTGTTTTTATTTTCATTTTTCAATTATCGTTGTGGCTTTGTTTGATGCAACTTGCATATGTTCAGTATACACAGTGCTACAAGGCACTGATCAACTCTGCTCTAATTTAATGCACTGGTTTTACTACTCTACACATACTCCTATAAACATCTTCTAAGGAAAGTGCAGAGTTACAGGCAGCACAAAAGACATTGCTATGAAAGGACAATGAGATAAGGTTGCAATTTTCAAAATGAAAGTTTTTAGTCATAATTGCCTAAGTGGCACATTTCTTAAACCACTTATATAGACTATATTCCAAATTAACTCTTAGAGTTAAAAACGGAGAATTAGGTCCATATTCATACGCTAATAAGCATTGCATTATTTAAACCTGCTTTTCTTTTTGAACTATGAAAATGAGAATTGAGCAGTGGCAGTGGAAACATATAAAGTGGTAATTACCATCTTCAAAGTGCAGCTTTTTCACGTAAACACGTTTCAGCTAGCAGGTTTAGTAGCTATTTTTCAACAATAAAATTTGGTGACTAAACCTTATTTTTCCCTACAGAAGTAGCTTTTAAAACACAGAATATCAAATTATCTTAAAAATATTTCCAAGGAAGGCAAAGTTTTGCTACAAATGCTGCAAAGCTCCCACTTTTTTATGTTTGAAAGACTGCCTTCATGGAATATGCTGTAACTTCCATTTCAGTTTTTTCCTTTAAAAAAATTAGTAGGAAGGGGATTTGGAAGTATCCCAGTATTCTCGCTAATTGGTATTTGTTGCTATACTCCAGAGATATTGGGGAGCATGACCATTCTAGATCTTGGAAATTAATTCTAACAGATATCACAGAATATCTCAGCTTTGAGACATGTCTCTCACAGTCTGGGAGACACATCAACAACTAGTTATTGTTCGACATTTGTTAAGTGGGCTGGCTGATGGTTAGTAAAAATCAAACCATGAGAATAATTACTCCATAACTTGCTTGAGGGGCAGATTTTCATTTACCAAATTTATCAGGAAATAAGCAATCATAAAATCCATGAGAATTAATGCTTTAAATCTGGATGTTTTCTGGTGCTTAGGTCACACTGCACAGATTACATGGCAGGTAATGTTGAGCCTTAGTTCATTATTGAACATTACCCATCACATTTGCATCATGCCAATTTCGCTGAGCAACCTGCAAGTGTGTTGCTCCTGTACGTTTTACATACTGAAAACATTAGTTGAAATAAAGATGAGCAGGCAGCACACTGCTGTGGGATTTTCTTCTCAATTTGGGACTCATAAAAAACAGAATTGATATGTTACTATTACTAAATCTTCTAAGGAAACAACGGTAAGAAAAAATAGAATTGAGAGTTCTTCAGATGCCTGCATTCCTTATCTTTCTTTTTTTTTTTTTTTTTTTTTTTTTTTTTTTTTTGAGACGGAGTTTCGCTCTTGTTACCCAGGCTGGAGTGCAATGGTGGGATCTCGGCTCGCGGCAACCTCCGCCTCCTGGGTTCAGGCAATTCTCCTGCCTCAGCCTCCTGAGTAGCTGGGATTACAGGCACGCGCCACCATGCCCAGCTAATTTTTTGTATTTTTAGTAGAGACGGGGTTTCACCATATTGACCAGGATGGTCTCCATCTCTTGACCTCGTGATCCACCCGCCTCGGCCTCCCAAAATGCTGGGATTACGGGCGTGAGCCACCGCGCCCGGCCCCATTCCTTATCTTTCTAGGACAAAAGGCAACATATGTATACCAACTTATAGTACAACCTTGGGTAAGTTCCCTAACCTTTGTGTGCCCAAATTTCTTCCGTCAAATGCCTATATTAATGAACATCTGTTCCACAGTGTAGGTGTATCAAATGAAATAGCGGTTGTAAAAAGTCATTATAAATTGGAAAGTGTGATAGTAGTGCAATGTGTTAATAATAATAATAGTACTCGGTTAAAATGTGTGTAGCTTTTCTTTCTGCTGCTACCTTTTTGCCTTAGAAACTAGACATTTGCTCTCTTGCCCTTTAAAAAAAATCAGAAATTCTGAATCAATCTATCTGCCTAATCAGTGTTTATGAGCTTGTTCCAAGGTGAATTGCTGTCTAGCAAATTGCGCAAGCTGCGACCTCCAGCTCAAACCAGAAATAAGCTGGAAGATATGCTCCGCTCTTTGGCATTTGAGGTCTGACAAAAGTTATCTCTCTATATATGTGCAAGACAGGATAACATGGTCAGAGGAGAACTACATGTACAGATTCTGCTTATTAGCACCATACAAGCAGTAAAAGCAAAGAAAGAAACAATCATATTTTGAACCTAGCAAGTAGTGCATGTGAATGAAAAAGGGCTACTTTTCATCTGTGCTTTTCTCCATGAAATAATCTTAGATATTGATGAATTCTGTAGTGAAACCCAGAGGTAGCATGGACATTCTTTTAATTAACGGTAGTGTGAACAACAAGCATATAAGGCTTTGTAAGCCGTGAAATCTCAATGAGAAATACTTTGTTAGGTCTGCTTGAAAATATTGCTTTGGAAAACCAAGCTTATTGCTGTCTAAATGCTATGATTTCACAAGTACCAGGTGAACCGACTAGTAAGTGTCCTCAGGAATGTGTCTCTTTGTTAGTTGACTGCAATCTGGATGTTCACTTTCTGTTGGAGCTTTGTTTCAGGAGTTTAAGAATTTTAAACTTATTATTTTTCTTACTGATATATTGCAAGTACTTAGGTGTTATTGAAAATTATAGGAAACCAGTGCTCGCTTCAGCAGCACATATACGAAAACTGGAACGATACAGAGATTAGCATGGCCCCTGTGCAAGGCTGACATGCAAATTCATGAAGCATTCCATATTTAAAAAAAAAAAAAAAACAATTATAGCAAAACAGACCTGTTGTCATTTACAAGTGAAAGTTAAAAACACTGTGATGATTTCTTGAGAGACTAAGAGAAGTGATTCTATATTATATTAAGGGGTTCAAATTCTTTTGTGACAGCAGGATTTGAAAATGAAAAAGCAGATGGAGAAGGAGAGCCTGAGATTAGTTAGTGCCCCATGTAAGGGGTAAAAGTTGGAACCCTGAGAGGCCTCACCTGCTTCAGCATTTTACCCTTGTAGATACATTCAAGAGATGTTTTATGACTGCAGTAACCTTGGAAAGACAAGATTGCACCATAGACACACACCTGTTACAGTGGCAGTCTTTAGAAGTTTGCTTCTATCAGGCATCTGGCCAGCTTAAAAGAATTTTAATCAGGAAGAGTTTATGAGGCAACATTGCTTGGACACTCTTCTCTCTGAAGCCCTTTTCATACCAAGCAAAAGGTGGTTCAGTCAATCAGTTGCTTATCAGACCTATCTTAATTATACCTTGGAAATCAGTAAGCAAGTTAAATTGTCGTTAGGCTGTTATTATACTGTCTTAGAAAGTGTGCACTCTGTCTGTTCATTTCTGAAAGATTTTCTTCATCCTGAGAGTCACAGCTGGAGTAGAACTAAAACCTAACACCAGCAAGGAAACCTCCTGCTGGGTGCAGTTTCCTAGCTTTCAGCATAATTATGCAAATCCATCTTTGACATTAGAGAAAAGCGAATGACAATGTCAGGCAAATGTTATCCAATTTTCACTTAGCCCCATTTAGGTATTCACAGAGCTGACGTTTAAGCACTAAAATATGTGAGTCATTTAAATGTCTAAGGGAGTTTCAGTTTGGTTCCCGCTACTGGAGTGGTTCAATTAAAAGGAGAAAAATCATCTGCACAAAATCCTCTCCATTTCTATCTCCTCAACCAGCAATGGTGCATTCCGTTTACGTGCAAGTCTTGTAACATTCATAGGCAGTTTCCATGACACTCACCACTGTGAACTCTGCTTTTCTGGAATTAGGCTGTGTCTAAGTGTAAAACAGAAGCACCTGCAACCAGCCTTTTATTCTGATTATTTTGTTTTGCTTATTTGTTTGTTTTCATATCCTTCTACCCAGCACAGCCACAAAGGTCCAGGATACCATAACATTATGTGGCTTTTCAAATAGAATAAAAAAGGTCTAGAAATCTGTCTTATTAGTTATAGAGGCACAGAAATGGCCATGAACATTACAATCTGGAAACAACCAAGTTTCCAGCTAGACTGGCCTCTACATTATGCATATGAATTACCTGAATCCTGTTGCAAATGACTCAAAGTCTCTAAATAAATAAGTGACATAACAAGAAGAAGGATCCACATTTTCTGACATCAGATCCAGTGTTTGTTCTACTATGTTACATTTTCTAGAAGATGTTTCATGACTGGGTGGCAGCAGCCTTCCACAAAGGCAATATGGACATCTTTTTATTCCATGAAATTAGGGGGATTTTCAAAACCTCTTGGTGAGGATCAGAAACCAAAGACTTACTCTTACCAAAGCAAGAATCTTGGATGTTTGCCTAACACCAGTGACCATGAGGAACAAATGACCCAGACGATGATTTTTTTCTTTATTGAGACAGAGTCTCACTCTGTCACCCAAGCTGGAGTGCAATGGCATGATCTCTGCTCACCACAACCTCCACTGCCTGGGTTCAGTTGATTCTCTTCCCTCAGCCTCCCAAGTAGCTGAGATTGCAGGCATGTACCACCATACCTGGCTAATTTTGTATGGGTTTTTTTTTTTTTTTTTTTTTTTTTTCTTTTTTTTTTTTTTTTTTTTTTTTTAGTAGAAATGGAATTTCTCCATGTTGGTCAGGCCAGTCTTGAACTCCCAGCCTCAGGTGATCCACCTGCCTCAGTCTCCCAAAGTGCTGGGACCATAGATGTGAGCCACCACACCTGGCAATGATATTTTTTAGAAGATTGACTACTGAAGAAGATTTCTACATTCCAGAGATGATTAGTTAGCTTTGAGAGACTCTGATGGCTTCACTGATACAGGTTTCTCTAGTTAGGCAAGGTGGATTCCGTGATAGCTGTGGCAGCCCTGGAGTCCAGGAAGTCTGGAAAATATGCATGCTCCATTAAGAAAGGTATTATGGGTTTTCAGGCCTTATCATCAAAGGTATTATGGGTTTTCAGGCCTAATATCCCTTAGAGTGACTTGGGATATTACCAGGGTTGATCACGGGGCTTTAAAAGGGTGCTGGCTAGAGGACAAAGAGAGTAAATTAAGAGGAATGGAAAGGGAGAATTAGATCAATATGGAATAGAGGATAATAGGACAAATGAGAGAGATGTAAGGGCAGGAATTCAAATAAAGGAGGCAGGGATCCTATCATAGTTTTCATAAGGGGGCTACAGGCAGTTGAGCTCTTATTGCTGAGGTAGAAACAGCAAAGCCAAATGGGCAGACTCTGTGACTATTATAGACAGGATACAGGATACCAAAGACTAGATGTAGTATAAAAGTAGAATTGCTGGTGAACAAAGCTCTGATAACCAATGCAAGAAAATGTATCTCCAAGTCTGAGCAAGAGCTAACAAAATGAGAGTTGGAAGGATAAGTCCAATATAAGAACTAATAAAGCAGAGCCAGGACAGTTATCTCCTGACCAATTTGTAGTGCTCTGTTTTAGTGGGTTTTATGGACTGAATGTGTCTCCCCAGAAGTCACAGGTTGGAATCTTAAACCCTATTGTGATGTATTAGAAGGTGAAGCCTTTGGAGAATAATTAGGTCATGAGGGTAGAGCCCTCCTGATGGGATTAGTGCCCTTGTAAGTAGAGACACAGAGCTTGCTTGCCCCCTCTCTCACTCTTCACCTTTTGAGAATATAGCAAAAAGATGGCCAGAAGAGAGCTTTCCCTAGAACCCTAGCATGCTGGCACCCCAATCTTGGACTTCCAACCTCTAGAACTGCAAACTAAATGTTCATTATTGAAGCTGCCCAGCGTATGATATTCCGTTATAGCAGCCCAAACTGACTAATATACGGGTGGAGTCGGCCCCAGTTAAAGACTGCACTTTATGTTTTTGCGAACAATTGTATTTCTAGCACTCAGCACAGTGCCTAGCACATAATGGTTATTTGATAAATGTTTGTTCAGTGAATGAATGCTTGAAGCATGTTTTCTCTTAAAGACCTACTCTTTTGAGTTGGATAATTGGCCTGAGGGACAGAAAAAGCAAATCCAGGGAATCTGTAGAATGAGAAGAAAATGGCAGAAGGATGTGGGAGTGGTGTTTGAGGCTGTAATTTGAGGGACCTGGATGGAGGCCTAAATGATAGACTTAGTGTAGTTTATTATTTTGCTGAAGGCAAGCTTCGTGCGGCATTTTGTGTAAAATGAGATGATGTCTCTTTGTGAGCCTCCTTTGAAGTCTGGAGTGTCAATGTAAATATGAATTATTGTCATTGTGCACCGTAGTTGAGTCAAGATATGCTTGTTCTCTCTTATCCATTCCCTTGAGGATTTTGTGGGCACAGAATGCGTGTGGGATATACACAGACTGGGTAAATATCAATGTATTTCTTCTCTTTCCCCATTTGAAAAGGGCTAATGTCTTCACATTTCTTGTTAGGCTCATATGTCACTACTTGTATTGACATAAAAAGGGAGGCTTTAATGTTCTTACGATCAAAGAGTACAAGTAGAGTCACCAAATTACCCTGCCACAGTATTTATTGGCCATGAAAATTCAAAAGCACCCATGGTGTGTTCATAAAAGAGCCCCCTACCCCCTCAATTGTTAGTTTCTGTGTGTTTTCATGGCAAATTGCAGATTGACTTCAAATTTAGGCTCATAGGAGCTACTTAAATGAATGAATGGATGAACTCAGAGGTAATTATCTTATACGGTAAAGGAGATGCTTAGATTTCTCACTGGTACCCATTAAAGAAAGAAAACAAGTATCATAACTTTCTTCCAGTCAGCTTCTTATAACCCTAGTTGTTGGGTCATTATGTCCTTGACATTTGGCAGAATAGACTGTTTGAAAATGAATCATTGCAAAGCATTAATATTTGAAAAAATCCAAATTTCTGCTGCTTGGATTAATGGTCTTTATCAGTTTAACCTGCTGTGTCTGGGTTTGAAGCTTGCCTTCCTCATTTATTTGCTGTTACCTTTGTGCAAGTTACTTAATTTTTAATGTCTCAGTTTCTTGTTCTGTAAAATGATAATAATAGTGTCTATTCTGTACAGTTATTTGTTATGAGTTACATATGTTATTAAATGTACATTTTTTTCCTGAGATGGCTGGATGGATTATAGTGGCTGTAATCTTTGCTCACTGCAACCTCTGCTTCTTGGGTTCAAGTGATTCTCCCACCTCAGCCTCCCGAGTAACTGGGATTATAGGCATGCACTGCAATACCTGGCTAATTTTGTATTTTTAGTAGAGACAGAGTTTCACCATGTTGGCCAGACTGGTCTTGAACTCCTGACTTCAGGCGATCCACCCGCCTTGACTTCCCAAACTGCTGGGATCACAGGTGAGCCACTGCTCCCAGTGTACAATGGTTTTTTAAGGTAGTAATTGAATTGCAGAGAAAGAGATTGAGGAGAAAATTATAGAGGTGAAAGCTGAAGCTAAAAGATAAATGAGAGCATCTTGGGAGAGTATAGAAAGAGAAAAGGACAGCAGGCCTGAACCTTAGAGACAATCCACATTATGGAGCCAAAGGAGAAGCTACCAAAGCCAGTAGAGGAGAATTCAGAAAAATAGAACTAGAATACCTTCACAAATGATAGAAGATGCCACTTGGGAACTCTTTAATTTAATTTTAATTTTGGGGGGACAGAGTCTAGGTCTGTTCCCCAGACTGGAATGCAGTGGCACAAGCTTGGCACACTGCAGCCTCGACCTCCTGGACTCAAGTAATCCTCCCACATTGGCCTACAAAGCACCTGGAACTACAGGTGTGCACCATCAAGCCTGTCTAATTTATTTTATTTTATTTTTTTTTGGTAGAGATAGGGTATTGCCATGTGGCCCAGGCTGGTCTTAAACTCCTGGCTTCAAGCCATCCTCCTGCCTTGGCCTCTCAAAGTGCTGGGATTAGAGGCCTCAGCCACTACAGCTAGCCAAGACATCTTTTAGAAAAGATAGTGAATCAATAGTTTAAAATACTTCTGCAGAGAAATCAAGAATGTTTAGGCTGAGAAGTCTGTTCCTGTTTGTCAAATTACTTCTTTATGGCAACAGTTCAGTTTTATCAGTGTTTACATTTATACTCCCAGAACAGTGACTGGCTTATAGTAGATGGTCAATGCATGTTTGTTAGTGAATGAATAAAAATGACATTAGAAAGAAGAATTTCCATGGACTTTTTGTGACAGAAATCAGATTGCAAAAGGTAAAGGGCAAATGGATGATGAGAAGATGGGAGGTGCTGATTGAGAAAATGGTAATAATAAGAGTAGGAAAATCAGGATGGTAAGTGGGTAAAGAATGGGCCTTTTTTTCTTTTTCTTTCTTTTTTTTTTTTTTTTTTTTTTAAAAAAAAGATAGGGATAATGAAAGAAACTGTGAACGTTTTTATGTAGAGGAAAGAGAGATTTAAGGTGCTCCAAGAAAAGGAGTGAATGATGGAACAAGGATGGATAGAAAAATAGGATGGGAAGAAGAGAGTATGAGTGGGAGTGGAATACCTCATCCCCCTGAGAGGGAGGAAAAGAAGATGGATGACAATACAATAATACTGTGATTTGGTCATAAAGACACATGCACATGTATGTTCATTGCAATACTATTCAAATGGAATCAATTTAAATGCCCATCAATGATAGACTGCATAAAGAAAAAATGGTACATATACACCATGGAATACTATGCAGCCATAAAAAGAATGAGACCATGTCCTTTGCAGCAATATGGGTGCAGCAATATCCTTAGCAAACAAATGTAGGAGCAGAAAACAAAATACAGCATGTTTTCCCTTGTAAATGAGAGCTAAATAATGAGAACACATGGACACACAGAGGGGAACAACACACACTGGGACGTACCAGAGGGTGGAGGGTGGGAGGAGGGAGAAGATCAGGAAAAATAACTAATGGATTTTAGGCTTAATACGTAGGAGATTAAATAATCTGTAAAACAAACCCCCATGACACACATTTACCTATGTAACAAACCTGCACTTGTATTCCTGAATTTAAAATAAAAGTTTACAAAAAAAACAAAAAAAACAAACAAACAAAAAAACATGATTTAAGATAGGAGGGGTGAAGCTAATGCCACAAAGGAAAAAAAGGAGATAGAAAGGAGGGGACATGGGACAGCACACTTCAGGTAGTCTGAGTCTTCTCTGTGTTTGGAGAGGATGAGAGGGTTGCTGTGGGTGGGGCTGGGGAATTGAACAGGAAAGACTGGGAACAGCTCTACAAAATGTTCTTTCTTTGATCTTCGGGGAGGAGGTGTTGGCCAGTTGAAGCTATTTGCATTCTGAAATTATTTCTTAAGAATATTTTGTATTCTTTCTTTTTTCTTTTTCTTTTTTTTTTTTTTTAGACAGGGTCTCATTCTGTCACCCAGGGTTGTGTGCAGTGGCACAATCTTAGCTCAGTGGAATATCTGCCTCCTGGGTTCAAGTGATTCTCATGTTTCAGCCTCTGGAGTAGCTGGGATTACAGGCATGCGCCACCACACCTGGCTAATTTTTGTATTTTTAGTAGAGAATGAGTTTCACCATGTTGGCCAGGCTTGTCTCGAACTCCTGGCCTCAAGTGATTCACTGCCTCTACCTTCCAAAGTGCTGGGATTACAGGTGTGAGCCACCGTGGCTGGCCTATTTTGTATACTTTTGATAAGTTTAAGTCATTAATACTTAAAGTTGAAGGAAGTGTAGATAAGTCTTTTAAGAACCAAGCAGCACTTAAAAAAAAAAAAGTGGTTTAAAATGTTCAGTTCTAAGAATGTTCCTTATCAGTAGTCATTTTGGCAGAGATTATTTTATTTCATTATACTTTATCAACTCTAAGACAATAAAATCTCAAATCTAGGAGAAGAGATGAATTAGTGTTTTCAGGATAATAATTCAAATGCATAAATTACTGTTTGTTTTGTTTTGTTTTGTTTTTGAGGTGGAGTCTCACTCTGTTGCCCAGGCTGGAGTTCAGTGGCATGATCTCGGCTCACCACAACCTCCGTCTCCTGGGTTCAGGGTAGTCTTCTGCCCCAGTTTCCCAAGTAGCTGGGACTACAGGCATGTACCACCATGTCCGGCTATTTTTTTTTTTTATCTTTGGTAGAGACGGGGTTTCACTATGTTGGCCAGGCTGGTCTCAAACGCCTGACCTTGTGATCTTCCCGCCTTGTCCTCCCAAAGTGCTGTGATTACAGGCATGGGCCACGGTGCCCAGCCTAAATTACTGTTTTATAGACACATACTTGCAAATGTCAGTATCACATTTGTAACCCTGTGGATTCCAGGTTTTGATTTTAATCAGACTTTGTTAAATAGTTAACATTTCTTAGTTTTTTTTTTTGTTTTTTTTTTTTTTCATTTTTGGTGTTTTTTTTTCTCATTTTTTTCTTTGGAAGAGTAGAACTCATGTATCTACATGAGAACAACTGGGCTGTATCTGACCCAAAAGTTTCAACTTGATTTAGCTAAGTTTCCTTAGAGTGTTGAGATTCTTCTGGAAGAAGCTAAGCTGATTTCAGCAATAGAACACTACTATAGCTAAGAACTGCACAACTATGAGTCTCCAGTTTTTACTAGCATATAAATAAATGGCTTTTAAAAACATACACACTCATCCCACCCAACTAATACAATCTTGTGACCAAGAAGAATGTATCTGTCAGGGGCCAGGGTCATGGGGGGCTGGAGTGGTACAGGCCAGGCCGAGGGGAGTACTCTAAAGTATTCTAGCATGAGGATGTAGAAACATCCTCAGAAACATCTAGCAGAAGCTAGAAGAGGTTGTTTAGAATTTCCATATGAGGGATCCTAGCACTTTGGGAGGCTGAGGTGGGCAGTTCACGAGGTCAGGAGTTCAAGACCAGCCTGTCCAATATGGTGAAATGCCGTCTCTACTAAAAAATACAAAATTTAGTCTGGCATAGTGGCACGCACCTACAGTCCCAGCTACTCGGGAGGCTGAGGCAGGAGAATTGCTTGAACCCAGGAGGCGGAGGTTGCAGTGAGTCGAGATCATGCCACTGTGCTCCAGCCAGGGCAACAGAATGAGATTCCATTAAAAAAAAAAAAAAAAGAAAGAAAAAAAGAATTTCCATATTATCCTACTTCAGCAGTTGTAGTAGTGACATAAGAAATATTACCTGGCACTGAAGTTTCTTCAGGAAGTATAGTGGGACGTTAAATGAATTTAACACCTAGATTTTATCCACAGGATCCCTTTCCTTTTGCTTCAATAGAGCAAGTTTTTTGAGTCCTGCCATTTTTGGTCTGAATCAAAATTAACACTTAGTGCTTTCTTCAATTCTGGCATAGCTTGTAGCTTTTGTCTCGGCCAATTTATGTAAAAGCTGATTTTTTTCCTGCAGTTTCTTGTTACTTTTTTCCTCGCATTCTTCTCTTAGGCAATAAAAGTATTCTTTAAAAATCTCAATGTGTGATATAAAATCTGAATTTCAATTGCTGAGAGTTTTAGGGGTTTGCTTTTTGTTTTTGTGAGGCAGATATTTTGATTTTTCTTTCTTTCTTTTCCTTTTCTTTTCTTTCTTTTTTTTTTTTTTTTTTTTTTTTTTTTTTTTTTTTGCAGGTTTGAAGGTAAGAATGTTTTGATTTTTAAGAATTTATTCGGCAGCGGTGGCTAGGGCAGTAGTGGCAGGAGTCGGGGCTTGCAGCAGGCCTCGGGGCTAAGAGCGCGGCCCGGCCTAGAGCAGCAGACAGCACAGTGGGCCAAGAAGGAGGCGCAGCAGCCGCCCTGACCCAACATGGAGATGGAAAAGGAGTTCGAGCAGATCGACAAGTCCGGGAGCTGGGCGGCCATTTACTGGGATATCGAACGCAAAGCCAGTGACTTCCCGTGTAGAGTGGCCGAGCTTCCTAAGAACAAAAACCGAAATAGGTACAGAGACGTCAGTCCCTTTGACCATAGTCGGATTAAACTACATCAAGAAGATAACGACTATATCAATGCTAGTTTGATAAAAATGGAAGAAGCCCAAAGGAGTTACATTCTTACTCAGGGCCCTTTGCCTAACACGTGCGGGCACTTTTGGGAGATGGTGTGGGAGCAGAAGAGCAGGGGTGTCGTCATGCTCAGCAGAGTGATGGAGAAAGGCTTGTTAAAATGCGCACAGTACTGGCCACAAAAAGAAGAAAAAGAAATGATCTTTGAAGACACAAATGTGAAAATAACATTGATCTCTGAAGATGTTAAGTCATATTATACAGTTGGACAGCTAGAATTGGAAAACCTTACAACCCAAGAAACTCGAGAGATCTTACATTTCCACTATACCACGTGGCCTGACTTTGGAGTCCCGGAATCGCCAGCCTCATTCTTGAACTTTCTTTTCAAAGTCCGAGAGTCGGAGTCACTCAGCCTGGAGCACGGCCCTGTGGTGGTGCACTGCAGTGCGGGCATCGGCAGGTCTGGGACCTTCTGTCTGGCTGATACCTGCCTCATGCTGATGGACAAAAGGAAAGACCCTTCTTCGGTTGATATCAAGAAAGTGCTGTTAGAAATGAGGAAGTTTCGGATGGGGCTGATCCAGACAGCAGACCAGCTGCGCTTCTGCTACCTGGCTGTGATTGAAGGTGCCAAATTCATCATGGGAGACTCTTCCATGCAGGAACAGTGGAAGGGGCTTTCCCACGAAGACCTGGAGCCCCTACCAGAGCACGTCTCCTGGCCTCCCTGGCCACCGAAACGAGTCCTGGAGGCACACAGTGGGAAATGTAGGGAGTTCTTCCCAAACCACCAGTGGGTGAAGGATGAGACTGGGGAAGATAAAGACTACCCGGTCAAGGAAGAAACAGGAAGCCCCTTAAATGCCGCACCCTACAGCATAGAAAGCATAAGTCAAGACACTGAAGTAAGAAGTCGGATCGTGGGGGGAAGTCTTCGAGATGCCCAGGCTGCCTCCCCAGCCAAAGGGGAGCCATCATCACCCGAGGAGGAGGAGGACCATGCACTGACTCACTGGAAGCCCTTCCTGGTCAACATGTGTGGCTACGGTCCTCACGGTCGGTGCGTACCTGTGCTACAGGTTCCTGTTTAACAGCAACACATAGCTTGACCCTCCTCCACTCCACCTCCACCCACTGTCCACCCATGCCCGACTAGCAGGGGTGCTGCAGTAGGTAAGGGCGTAGAGAGCTGGGCCCTGGATGGACGTTGGTTCTGCACTAAAAGCCATCTTCCCTGGATGTGTGTCTTACCCCTCATCCTTTTACTTTTTGTCCCTTCCCCTTTGAGTACCAAATCCACAAGCCATTTTTTTGAGGAGAGTGAAGGAGAGTACCATACTGGTGGTGCACAGGGAAGGAGCCTGCACCCGTCCCGGGGCTCCCCCAACCCCAGGGCTCCCTTGTGGAGCAGCCCTGTGGCCGGCACACCAATAGCCCCCCTCAAATCTGCAGGGAGCAACTCTCCACTCCATATTTATTTAAAAAAAAATTTCCCCCAAAGGCGTCCATAGCTCACTAGCATTTTATCTTGAACCAATAATGTACTAAAATGTTTTTGATGTCAGCTTTGCATCAAGACCTTTACCAAAAAGTACACTAATAAATCCTCAGGTGGTACTGGGAATGGAAGAACTTTGCCGTCAGCCTGCTGTGTCAGACCAGTGCTGGAAAGGAGGATGGTCGTGAGCAGTTATTACTTAGTGATATTGTGGGTAACGTGAGAAGATAGAACAATGCTATAATATATAATGAACATGTGGGTATTTAATAAGAAACATGATGTGAGATGACTTTGTCCAGCTTATTCTCCTCCCTGTTACCTGCTAGCTGTAGTTCTTGATCACCACTTCCCCAAGTGTATTAGAATGCATGTACGGTCTTCTTATGTCCTGGTGAAAAATATGTCCTTGAAATGAGAAACTTGGATCTCTGTTTACTCATGTGCCTGTGTCCAAGTCCACCCTGTCTGTGTATTACCTGATCATTACATGGCTGTGGTTCCTAAGCCTGTTGCTGAAGTCATTGTCAGTCAGCCATAGGGTGCAGTTTTCCAGGAATAGGCATTTGCTAGATTCCTGGCATGACACTCTAGTGGGTGAGGCCCGGCCTGTCCTGGTACAGCAGGGTCTCGCTGTAACTCAGACATTCCAAGGGTATGGAAGCCATATTCACAACTCATGCTCTGGACATGATTGAGGCAAGCAGAAACTCCTCCACCTGTGGGATCAGCCTCCACTATTCCAAGTCAGCACTCTTCTTGAGCAGACCATGGTTTGGAAGAGAAGCAACTGCTGGAAAGCACACTTCTTAAACAGCCTGGGTGACGGTCCCGTAGGCAGCCTGCCACCATCTACGTCCTGGTTCATCTTACCTACAGAGGCGCATCTGCCCCACCCTCGAATGCTGTGGGGCTCACTGGTGCTCACGACTCTTCCTGCAAAGGGAACTTAAGACCTCCATGTTAAGCGGCTTTCTAACAAGAAAAGCATGGCAGCTGTAGCTCCTGAGCTACTCTCTTGCCAGCATTTTCACATTTTGCCTTTCTTGTGGTAGAAGCCAGTACAGAAAGATTCTGTGGTGGGAACATTTGAGGCGTCGCCCCGCAGAGCTGTGGTGAGATATGGATAAGGCTTAGGTGCCAGGCTGTAAGCATTCTGAGCTGGGCTTGTTTTTAAGTCCTGTATATGTATGTAGTAGTTTGGGTGTGTATCTATAGTAGCATTTCAAAATGGATGTATCGTTTAACCGCCTATCCTGGAGAGCAGCTGGGGCTCTTCACCTTGTTCCGCGTATGTTAGAGAGGTAGCGAGCTGCTCTGCTGTATGCCTTAAGCCAATATTTACTCATCAGGTCATTATTTTCTACAATGGCGGTGGAATCAACCATTAAAAAAATAAAAATAAAAACAACAACAAAAATGTATTCATCAACTGATCAAACTTATTGTGAATTTGAAATTACTTTTTAAGATGTTTGTCTTTTGTGTTCAATGCCTTTAGGATGGACACTATTATTATGACCTTTTGGGTATAAGTAAGTGAGGCTCAGATATTACCACATTTTATAGCTTCATGTAAAAAGACACAACTTTAACTTTCTAGAACATAAGTATAAAGTCTGTATTCCAATAATTATTTCCTACCCTCAATAAATTTTATAACTGATCAAGTTTTCTTCTTCATTTTGGCCAGTAGATAGCTTCAGATCAAATTAGAGGCCCACTTTGAGTAATTTCATACAACCATAGCCATGAATTTCTAGTCACTAATCTTTCTCTGATTTTATTTTTCATTTACCTTGTTTCTTTAAACTATTTATTTTTTCTTCTTTTATACATGTTTATAACCTCAAGTTCTTTGTTGAAGGAGGTAGCTGACAAGTAAATATATACAAGTGGTGCCTATGGCAGGGACTTCTTGCAACCTTCTGTTTTCTGAAGGACACTTTAGGAAATTTGTTATCGCCTCCAATGACCAGTACTTCTAAGGATACAAATGTTTTCCTAGTCACTTCCTAAGACATTTCTGTTCCACCCTCTTACATTACAAGTGCAAACATCTCTGTGGAGGAGTCACACTGCATCTACCTTAGGAAGCTTTCCAGCCACCTCAACTTTGTTGTTTTACTCCTGAGGATCAATAGTCTTGGAGAGTGGTCCTTTGAAACAAAGTTGTGGAAAATGTTTTAAGAAGTGAGGGCCATGCCATCTTACACTCATGGACACTGTTTCCTACTGCTGCAAGTATTGCAGTACTCAGAGCTAACTTCTTGCTGTCAACTCTCTGACTATTCTGCAAGTTCTGTCTTGTTTTTTTTTTTTTTTTTTTTTTTTTAAAGCATAAATGGTTACTTTAAGATAATGAGAGGTTAAGTGATTCTGCTATGACTTTTTTTTTTTTTTTTTTTTTTTTTTTTTTTTTTTTAATATACACGGGGTTTCACCATGTTGGTCAGGCTGGTCTTGAACTCTTGACCTCGTCATCCAGCCGCCTCGGCTACCCAAGTGCTGGGATTACAGGTGTGAGCCACACACACCTGACTTTTTTTTTTTTTTTTTTTTTTTTTTTTTTTTTAAGATGGAGTCTCATTCTGTTCACAGGCTGGAGTGCAGTGGCACGATCTTGGCTCACTGCAACCTCTGCCTCCCAGGTTCAAGTGATTCTCCTGCCTCAACCTCCTGAGTGGCTGGGATTACAGGCACGCACCACCACGTTCAACTAATTTTTGTATTTTTAGTAGAGATGAGGTTTCTCCATGTTGGCCAGGCTGGTCTCATACTCCTGACCTCGTGATCTCCTGCCTCGGCCTCCCAAAGTGCTTGGATTGAGATGGAGGGCCCATGAAGGAAAATTTCCTGACTGCCCAAAATTAGCTACCTCAACTACTTCTATCTGCTTCTATACATCTGCTTCCTGCTGACTAGCTGAAAGGCCTCCTGAAAACTGCTGTGCTGCCCAAAACCTCAAGATGTGTCCCTAGCCTCTACTATATAAAAGCTGTGTGCTGGCTCAAGTCAGGGTCCAAACTTTTGGGTGCTAGCCCTTCTGGGCCCGCTGGCATAATAAAGTGCATTCCTCCAATCCTCTAAGTGCCGCTTGGGTTTCTCGCCGGGTAAGATTTTCCGGAACAGGATTATAGGCATGAGCCACCTGCACCTAGCCTTCTGCTAAGACATTTTAAGAATAAACTTTGAACAGCAAACTCTTTAAGAATGGTAATTCCTCTTTGAGAAGCTGCACTCCATGGCCTTGAGTCAGCAAAAACAGCATTAATATCATCATCAGAGCCAGAATGGGCGTTGGTGTGTCTGAAATGACCTGTAGAATTTTGGGGCCAGGTGCCACATGTGTTCTGTTGACTCATTTGGTCATATTTTGTGCAGGATTGACATTGGTAACTGCCCTTTTGATTTAGAAGACATTCAGCAATGCTGTTTTACCATCTAGGAACTTTTTCTGTTTTAACATCTAGGACCATTTTTTTTTTTTTTTGACACTAAAAATGTAAAAGAATCCAGTCAAGACATTTATCATGCCCTCCATATACAAGGTGATTCTGCAGCATGTTATCTGGGAAATCATCAACCAATATTGAGCCTGATGGTGTAACTTGGAGTTGTAAGCACTGAGAGCTATTGATTAGGATTTTGATACTTAGATTTCTGAACTCAAGGTAGAAATGTGCTTTTCAAGTTTTTGACAATTTTACCCAGTATACTGATCTCAGATGAACTTAGTAAGGTGAGAGATGTTGAAGTGGCATATATTTGGGATCCATAAATGGTCAGGTGCACTTTATAAGTCTGCCAAGCATTCAAAAAATAAATTTCAAGGTTAAATGGAATCTCCTGGTAGTGCGGCAGAGTGCCTTCCCCACATCTACCCCCTACATTATTCAAAACATTGCCTTGCTTATTGGAAGAGTAAAATTTAGTAGGCCCTAAAGGGCACAAGCTGAAACTTTTAATTAAGCCAGCAGTCTACATTTCAGATCTTAAGGCCCAAGTGGAGGAGTAGGCTGATGGGGCAACAAGTGATTAACCTGGCCTAGGTTGATTAAGAGTGGGTGCTGGGGCCATGCACGGTGGCTCACGCCTGTAATCCCAGCACTTTGGGAGGCCAAGGCAGACGGATCATGAGGTCAGGAGTTCGACACCAGCCTGGCCAATATGGTGAAACCCCATCTGTACTGAAAATAAAAAAAAACTAGCTGGGTGTGGTGACACGTGCCTGTAGTCCCAGCTACACAGGAGGCTGAGTCAGGAGAATCACTTGAACCCAGGAGGTGGAAGTTGCGGTGAGCCAAGAGAACACCACTGACTCCAGCCTAGGTGACAGAGTGAGACTCCGTCTCAAGAAAAAAAAAAAAAAAAGAGTGAGTGCTGGGTGTCAGCAGTCTGAACTTTCTGCCGGGAACAAGGTAGGCTTTAGAATAGTTTATCCTGTTTTAGGCTATGTTTAGGCTATGCTTCTGATCAGTCTCTCTCTCTCTCTCTCTCTCTCTCTCTCTCTCTCTCTCTCTCTCTCTCTTTCTCGTGTGTGTGTGTGTGTGTGTGTGTGTGTGTGTGTGTGTGTGTGGTGCGTGACAGAGTTTTGCTCTGCCATCTAGGGTGGAGTGTGGTGGTGCAATCTTGGCTCACTGCAACCTCCCCGTCCTGAGCTCAAGCCGTCCTCTTGCCCCAGGCTCCTGAGTAGCTGGGACTGTAGGTGCACTTCAACACGCCTGGCTAGTTTTTGTGTTTTTGATAGAGAGGGGTTTCACCATGCTTCCCAGGCTGGTCTCAAACTCCTGAGCTCAGGTGGTTCGCCAGCCTCAGTCTCCCAAAGTTCTGGGATTACAGGTGTGAGCCAGTGTGCCAGGCCTCTTGTTCTTCACCTTTAACAATTTTACTCTGACTTCCTGTATGCCTAACACTTTCATCTCTGGAAAACCACAACTCTATATCCTAATAATCATTTTAAAACCCAGGCATAATCCAGCAATATCACACAGACACTTCTGCCTACACTTTTTTCCCTGTTTCACTTTTCTGTTTTATCTTTGACCACTGCTAAACTCAGATATACCTAGTCACTGTTACCAGAAGGAAGGGTCTGGGTCCTAAACACTCTATGAACACATGTTTAAAGTTTAAAAAGTACATAATTCTCTGTGCTATGACATTCTGTTGCTAAGAAAGATCTCCAAAATATTTAACAACCCGAATGCAACCAGCACCAACAGTCAAAGGTGACTTTGCAAGCCCTAAAACTTGTAAGGCTATAACTGCATATCAGCTGAATCTCAGCACCAGATAAAACATTTCTGTCAGATGAATACTAAAGCATTTTATTAATACAAACATAAGGTCAGTCTTTTATTCTTTCATTTGTTCAATGAATTTTTATTGCAAACCTCCTATGTCCCATACCCTATATATGGTACTGCTTACATAAGGCCTATTACGTAAAGGAATTCAAAATCTAGTCCTAGAATTATATTTGGAAACTACCTTCAGTATTTTCCTAAATCTAGGAAGATAAATACTCCAGGCTGATGGAAAACTCTCATCTTAATAGTTTTTGGCAATCTAAAAATGATAAGCACTGGGTTTTCCTTTGTACGAGATCATTACAAGATGGATTTGAATTTTTTTTTTTTTTTTTTTCAATTCTGGAGCTTCAAAGAGCTGGACAAGGAGAACTGAGTTAACTAAACCCTTAAGAATAATGCCTAGGAAGGAGATAAAATATTATCTGCATTACCACAAGGAAAAGAAATTTTCATATGACCTTTCGATTTTTGTACATTTTTAAAAGAGCATTTATTTCAAGGAGGATTATTCTAAAATTCTTTGGTAGTTGGTGAGCAGCTGACACTACGGACAGTAGGGGAGAAAGAAAGGAGAACAGATATTCAAGGTGAGCACTGAGGAGGTTAGCATGCTTAATGATCAGGAATTATCCAGAAATCTTGTTTGTGTGTGGTGGGGAGAGTGGCTCCCACCAGGCTGCGGCCAATTATCCAGATGTTGTGGCTGGACTGAATGATGTGGGAGGGTTTGCTCTGCATGAAATTAGCTTGATGAATGTTCCTTTTCTTCAACATGTGGCACACTGAGCACATATTTGACTTAGGATTTTATTTTTACAGCAAAGCCAAAAAGAGATATGAGTCTAATTTTTTCCTTTAAATTATCATTTACTTGGATGCCTTCTGAATAAGCAAAATATGAACAAAAATATCAGGCGCTAGGAAAGTCCTGGGAAAGAAATATCTCTAAGTACTTTATGGTTGTCATAAGGGCGTTGAATCTCTTAGAAAGCCTAAAATTTTCTGGACGCTAATTTGTCTTTAAAACATCTCAAAATCTGAATTAGACATGATAGGTAAATAAAAAGCAGCTCAATAGATAATGCTGGCTGTATGAGTGAATACACTGATGGGTTGAGGGGATGCATAAATACACGGGAGTAGGTAAGGATGGTGCAACCTTTATTTTTTCTTGAACACTGAGAAAATTTGAGAACTGCTATTTTTAATAGAATGTTCTGCATAGACATCAACATCTGTGAAATTTTCATGTATTTAATGAAGAGTGATCAATTGTTTATTGAAGGCAGGAGCAATTATAATAATTTCCTTTTATCAGGAAATTCTCTTTTTCTGTAAGTTCTCTTCCCCAGTGATGAAGGAAAATGTAAAAATTACTTTGATTTTTCTCCTGGGAAGACACCACATATACCAGCAGTAACCCTGCTGAAGGCTTGGTTAGGGCAGTAGAGAAGAAATAAACAACTACACTAATGCAAAAGGAAGATTACTTAATCATTGTTCAGGCTTTTTTAGCCATCTTGACCATGCCTTTAAAAGCTTATCCATGGAGGAAATTGGACTTCTAGGTGTGGCAGTGGTCCCAGAAGTCAACTACTAAAGTACTTTGTTTTATAGTCTCCTCTATAATGGATAAAATGCCTCCACAAAGGAGGAAAGTTTTGAGCAAATATAGTAATCCTGAGTCTCTGTACTAAGTGTGCTGACAGAAAAGTCTTTTCAGATATTTCGCCAAGGATAATAAAATAAATTCAAATATATTTCACTAAAAACACATTAATACATTTGTTGTACTTTAGAAATGATACTCAATAATTTACTTTAATCATAGTACATCTAAATACCATATATTTGTAAAGACATGACTGTTCCAAAAAAGAAAGGATGTTATAAACTTTAGGATCTTTCCAACTGAGATTACAACTGTACGATGTTAATCTTAATTAGGAGATTATATGTTTTTGTCCCAGACAAATATATCTGAGGAAACGAAAGGGTATTCTGATCTATATACTCAACCTGTCATATTGTTCAGAAATCACTGATCCTATCCTTATAAGTTGTGGCATCCACAAAATCTTTACAATGACCTCATCTCAGGAAAGAGCCTAGCTAGTTACCAAATTCTGTTTTCTCTGTTGAACAGACACACCGTGGTAACAGCTTTGGAACTCTTTTTGAGACAGAGTATTACTCTGTCGCCCAGTGGCTCACGGCAACCTCCACCTCCCAGGTTCAAGTGATTCTCTGGCCTCAGCCTCCCAAGTAGCTGGGACTACAGGCATGTGCCACCATGCCCGACCAATTTTTGTATTTTTAGTAGAGACAGGGTTTCACCATGTTGACTAGGCTGGTCTTGAACTCCTGACCTCAGGTGATCCGCCTGCCTTGGCCTCCCAAAGTGCTGGGATTACAGGCGTGAGCCACTGCGCCCAGCTGGAACTTATTTTTAGTGCTTAAGATAACCACGTGTATAAACTGTCTTGATTTTGAATCTTCAGGGAGGAGATTCAAATACATTTAATTATTTTTTGAGCATCAACTAAATGCTCAGCACTATGCTAGGTACTGCATCTGGGAGGGAACATAAGTGAAATCGAATGCTAACCTGTTTATTTAGAGCACTCATATTTGGCATCTGCAAATGTCTAGAATATTTGCCAACTGAAGTAAATAAGAAAGCCTCCAAGTGCAACCATTCTTTCCCAAAATAGCTGAGAAGATGCAATGTGTTTGGCTAATTTTCCAAGCAGAATGAAGGAGTTTTCCGTTTGACAGGTGATGTCTATACACGTCAAACCCTGATAGTAACTATGTATTCCAATTTTCATAAAATGAAAACAAAAATTATCACAATAAAGTTTATTTTCACCAAAATGTACCCAAACTCAGGCAAAACTTACAGTTTTGTACTATTTTTGAAGTAAGATTCTTAAAAGGCTCAAAAAGTCAAGGACTTTATTATAATTTTCCCAAGGAGTCTCTTAATCCTTTGACATCCAAATCATTTTCTTTTGATGTATCCTTCTTGTTAATTTTGTTTTCTTGTGTCATTCTTGTTAATTTTATTTTCTTCATTTGTTAACTGGTCTTATTTTGCTAGATCTTCAGTTGTCGTAGTGTTGCATGTGGTAGGAGAAGTTCTTCAGCATCACTTTTACCAACTTCGTGCAATGTTGAATGTTTTTGCAAGATTTGCAATCTGTCTGCATTGTATTGTCTGGCAGTATCAGAAAATTATCCAGAGACTGATGAACATAGGCTCATATTAAGCAGGAAGAGGTGCTTTATAGAGGCTAATTTTAAAGGGGGTCAACTCGTTGGTGAATAATTTGTGTTCTGATAAGTTGTGCTTCACTTCACATCCTCTTAATGATTCCACTTACATGAGACATCTAAAGTAGTCAAATTCTTAGAAACAGAAAGTAGAGTGATGATTTCCAGGGGCTGTAGAATGGGGGAAATAAGGAATTGTTCAATGGGTATAGATTTTCTGTCATGGAAGATGAACAGGTTCAAGAGCTCTGTTGCATAACAATGTGCATATAATTAACATTAATATACTTTACTCTTAAAAATGGTTAATATGGTACATTTTATGTTGTATTTTTTTTTTTTAAACAGAATAAAAAAGTTTATTTAGGAAACACTGTACCTTGAATCTTTTGTGGGGGGGGGGCATTAATCCTGAGTATTGGCATAATGTTAGCACTGAGAATCATTCCAATTAAGAAGTTTGTTCACTTTTCTTTAGCCCACCATTTCTCAAACTCATTTGACAACAGAACATTTTTTAGTTGTTAATGAAGAACACTTACTAACATTCTGGAAGATATCAGTATTATGGGAACTACAGTTTGGAAAATACTGTCCCCAGAGTTCTTTCCCCACCATAGCATAGAGAGGAAATATTTCCAGGCAGCTGTAATAGATTTAGTTTTGGAGATAACATATTGAACAAAGCACATGCTGGAAGAGTCACACCACTTTTAGTTCTTTGAACATTTATAAAAATAATTGCAGTACTTTAGGAGGCCAAGGCAGGCCGATCACCTGTCAGGAGTTTGAGACCAGTCTGGCCAACATGGTGAAACCCTGTCTCTACTAAAAATACAAAAAATTAGCCAGGCATGGTGGTGAAGGCCTGTGATCCCAGCTACTCAGGAGGCTAAGGCAGGAGAATTGCTTGAACCCGGGAAGTGGAGGTTGCAGTGAGCTGAGATCGCGCCACTGTACTCCAGTCTGGGAGACAGAGCGAGACTCCATCTCAAAGGAAAAAAATATTGCAGTAGTAAATACAAAGCAAGAACTATGGAAATATATTTGATAAAATCTGTACTTAGATCAGTGGTTCTCAAACCTGGCTGAGTCTCCTGGGTTGCTTTAAAAACATAGCTCAGGCCTCGCTATCCAGAGTTTCTGATTTAATACATTTGAAGATCAGCCAAAATTGGGAGCCACTGCTTTAGAAGTTGGAATTTTGAATAATTGCATATAAAGATATTCAGAATTGTTTGAAATTTGCATATTACCTCTAATATAATGAAATGAGGGCACAGATCTTGGATGAAAACAGGATAATAAAGATAAAAATAACTTGGACTGGAACCAGGACAAGAGTTTCATGGCTAAGGATTTCATGAAGGGATTGGAAGTATGTCAAAACCCAAATCCCTGTTAGTGATGCTTGAAGTTATTTGTATATTGGTATATATATATTCATGTTCAAGTTAACTGTTTAGGAAATTACATACATAGTTCATTCCATAGTATTGGCATGATTACTGTCAATCTGTAGGTCTTTATTTACAAATCTTTTCCATGATCACCAATGCACATAAACTAGATGTTCTCCTTTGAGAATTGTGGCAATAATTTTTGTCCACAGAGTGGGCAGACAAGCCAAAGAGTATTCCTTGCACAGTGATAGTGTAGCAAAACCCATTTCTGTCTGGGTTCTATTGTCTACATGAGACAAATTTTAGGAAAGAAAAGGAATCTAGTTAGAAAAAGAAACTCAAGAAGAGTTTTCTCATATAAAAATATGAGAATATGGCATAAAAATAATGTAAGACTGCAAACTCTCTTGTTAAATCAGCATGAACATACACAAAGGCAACACATAAACCATTTAATAGGTCATATGAGAAGATGGATCACAGCAATACCAATCAAATTAATATGATTGATTTCAAGAGCCAAATGATCTTTTTGAAAAAAAGAAAAAAAAAAAAAAGGCTTGCTGAGCAGTCTAGGAAAAAAAAAAAAGTAACAATAAAAACTGAAATGGTGGTCTCAGTCTGGAGATTTTGAGTTAATATATACTCAATCTGGACAGAAAGGTTCTAGAATGCCAAGCTAATTATATTCTCTACCTGTAAGCCCTGCTGCTTACTGAATGATATTGGATAAGTTGCTTTGCTCTCCCAGCCTTTCTTTCCTTAACTGTAATAATGGAAGATGATAATTACATCTATTTCGTAGGCTTTTTGAGGATTAAGATAATGTAAGTAAAGCACTCAGAATAAAACCTGCCATATGAAAAGCAGTCAATAAATGGTAGCTGTTATTATTATAAGACATTGATATTTCATTGTGGACATATTTCAGACTCTTTCTAGAGCCAGAATTACTAAGTAAAGAGTAGGGCCGTGTGGGTAGAGAGTAGAATTTGGGATTAGAGAATGACAAGTCACAAATCTACTTGCTGAGGCTAAGATGTCTCGCATGGCATTCCAATTTAATCCTAACTTTTCCTTTTCCAGAAGTTGGATAAGTCTCATTCCAGATGATGTTTATTTTTTTATGTCTATATGTTATTCTTGACTATATTGGAGGAGAAAATGACCTTGATATGCAAATTCTAATTTTTTTTTTTTTTTTTTTTTTTTTTTTTTTTTTTTGAGATGGAGTTTCACTCTTGTTACCCAGGCTGGAGTGCAACGGCGCAATCTCGGCTCACTGCAACCTCCGCCTCCTGGGTTCAGGCAATTCTCCTGCCTCAGCCTCCTGAGTAGCTGGGATTACAGGCACACGCCACCATGCCCAGCTAATGTTTTGCATTTTTAGTAGAGACGGGGTTTCACCATGTTGACCAGGATGGTCTCGATCTCTTGACCTCGCGATCCACCCGCCTCAGCCTCCCAAAGTGCTGGGATTACAGACTTGAGCCACCACACCCGGCCGCAAATTCTAATTTTTATGCAAGTAATGGCTCCTGATCAATTATTCTCTTAGACCAGAGCACTCAATATGGCCACTGTAAAAGAACACTTTTAAGGTGTGATAGCTCATTTTCCAAGAAATTGTTATCAGAATAGAAGCAATCACTTAACACAGGGAAAACCTTTCTTAAGGTAGACTTATTTCTTGTCTATGGGAAAAGTCATTAGGGTGGGGGTTTGGGGCTGAAAGGCAGCATTAGTCACTTTCCAAGTGCTGTGTTCTTTGACTAATGCTGTCTGTGATATTTGGGTTTCTAAGGTCACCCAGCAATGCTTCTGACCCATGGCTTTCTTAATTTATTTTCTCACCTGAGTGTGCACTTGAAATACTATAGGCCACCATGCCAAATCCCCTGTTTGATTTTATTGTGATTGTAGAGTTGAGAAAGTAATAAAAGGTTAAGGTGAAATACAAATTTCTAAATGGATAGGCTCAATCCTTCATCCTCTGCCTGTGACCAACATTAGTTCCTACCACTCACTATCCTAGGTACTCTTTTTTTTTTTTTTTTTGAGACGGAGTTTTGCTCTTGTTACCCAGGCTGGAGTGCAATGGCACGATCTCGGCTCACTGCAACTTCCGCCTCCTGGGTTCAGGCAATTCTCCTGCCTCAGCCTCCTGAGTAGCTGGGATTATAGGCACGCGCCACCATGCCCAGCTAATTTTTTGTATTTTTAGTAGAGACGGGGTTTCACCATGTTGACCAGGATGGTCTCGATCTCTTGACCTCGTGATCCACCCACCTCAGCCTCCCAAAGTGCTGGGATTAGAGGCTTGAGCCACCGTGCCCAGCCCTTAGGTACTCTTTTCCATGTTGCTTATCTGTCCAAAATGTTCCATACTTTCTGATCTCTGTTTTTTTGCTCATTCATTAACTCATTTCGTAAAGATGCATTGAGTGGCAGCTGTGTGCTGTCAACTATGCTAAGAACTAGAATTACAGCAGTGAATATGACAAATACGGCCCTGGCTTTAAATACGCGTCCTCTCTGTATTTAGAAATGCCCATCATCCTTTAAGAGCCAGCTTCAAGTAATCCGTAGTCTTATTTTATGTCCCTCTCTTTGACAAACTCAACCTACAGAACCTCTTCTTGCTCTCAGGCAGAACCTAACTTGTACACCACTCAATTTGTACACCACTCATTTGACTCATATGGTATATTTTATTTTGTTATGGCTGTTAAAAATGCTTCTGGCTGCAAAAGTTAGGTATTGGAATACCTAACTAACAGCACCTAAATCACAGAACAATGAAGAAAGAACAGCCCAGGGTTGATCTGGTATTCCAACAATGTCCTTAAGGAGGCAGGTTGCTCTGATACCTTCCACCCTCGCTTCTTCACTGAGTCCATGATGTCTTTCCTCATGGTTTGATAATGGCTGCTGTAGCTCCACATATCACATCATTGCAATACCATATCCAAAGCAGGACCTAAGAAGGCATCAGTGGCACCAAAAGAGCATTTTATTCCTAAGCCTTTCTCAGATGCCCTAGCTGATTTTCAGTCACTGGCAAAGGAGTACAGCATTATTATTGCTGGCTTAAATAATTTATGATACATCTTCTAGGCCTGAACAGATTGTTGCTAGAATAATGTTGGGATCTGTTAGGAGAGAAAGAGTGAGAAATAACTTTTGACTCAGATGCCAGCCATACATGCCAGAGTACTCATGATTTTCATGTGTTTATTTATTAGCTGTGCTACTTTGGAAAAATTATCTAAACTTCCAAATTCTTAGTTAATACATTTACAAAATTAGGCATAATAATGCCTATCTTGCAGTGTGGCTGTAAGCATTAAGTGAAACCCTGCATGTAAAAATACCTCAGATATAGAAGATGCTCAAGAAGTGTTTCCTATATAAACAGACTAGGCATGGCTCTGGAATAACAGACTTCTAACTTTGTTTCCAGATTTTGATCTGTTATTATTTGTCCCAGCTTATACGAATAACTACAGTGAAGCTTTACAGTATTGGTTCTGTCCATACACTAAGTGATTGCCCATGAATGTAATAAAGAGCATTAAAGGATACTCCTAAGTCTAAAAAATGCCTTCTTCACAATTCCTATTGGTTCATGCCTCCTGTTTTAATTAAATGACCCTGAGAAGGAAAACATAGTAAACTGTTATCAGGCAGTAATATCTTAGTGTGAATTTTATGATCGGATATCCCAATGATAGTTGGTTTAGAGTAGGTTAAGGGAGGGAGGATAGGTCTAGAATACCAAGCAGAATATGATTAACTCATTTTTCCATCAGGTTACAGAGCTCAAGATATAATAAATTATTATTAGTTCATACTAAGGTGTGAATATCTAATTCCAATATAATGAGCTCAATAGTCTAGCCATATATATATATATACTTTCATATTCAGGTTGGACTCTGAAATCAGACACATCTGATTTTGAATATCATCCCCCAGTTAAGTGTGTGATCTTGAGACAGCCACCTAGCCTCTCTGAACTAGGTTATCTACCTGTAAACTAATTGAAAATAGTAGCAATAATCTCATACAGCTGAACACATTAAATGAGTCTATAAAAAGCCTTAGCACACATCTAGTACATGGTGTGTCCAAATGTTCACTAAAATTATTGTCATTTATTAATTTAAATCTTATTATCAAAATCATCTTGTGGTATAGAAATAGCAGAGAAGATAATTCTCATCTTGCCTTTAAAGAAATGAGTACATAGGCTGGGTGCAGTGGCTCACACCTGTAATCACAACACTTTGGGAGGCCAAGGCGGGTTGGATCACCTGAGGTCAGGAGTTCAAGACCAGCCTGGGCAACATGGTGAAACCCCATCTCTACTAAAAATAACAAAAAAGTAGCTGAGTGTGGTGGCATGTGCCTGTATTCTCAGCTACTTGGGAGGCTAAGGCAGAAGAATCGCTTGAGCCTGGGAGGTGGAGGTTGCAGTGAGCCGAGATCATGCCATTGCACTCCAGTCCGGGTGACAGAGCAAGACTCCCTCTCAAAAAAAAAAAGAAAGAAAGAAATGGACACATAGAGTTTAACTGATTTGTTTTATGTTTCACAGGAAGTTACAGCCAGGACTAGAATCTAGACTCCCAGCACATAGCCAGAGGTTCCTCTGCTTAAAGTAAAGAGTTTCTCAAGGACCTCCAGGCTCTCCATGATCAAGGCTGATTCCTACTGATGTAGCCAATTTATGGCATCTATTTTGATTAAAAAAAAAAAACTGGATTAAAAAACATGGCTTTTTTAATGGCTTTTAACAAGTGATGTATGCCACAGACATTCCTTATAGTTGTTTCAACCACCCTCTCAACCTTCTGAACCAGGCTCAGGAAGTATCAAGTTTACACAGGGATTGGAAATCATAAATGGGTCAAGATTGTTTGTGGTGGGACACACCTTGTTGGTCATCTTCACTATTCTCAGTACTTAGCTCAGAGCTTAACACATGGCAGGTAGTTAATCGATCTACTTGCAAAATGAATAAACTATTTGGTAGTTTTTAAGAGCTGAAAATGTATTATTTTATTTTTACTTTAAAATTTTTTTTTTACTTATTTTTTTGAGATGATGCTTAGCTCTCTCACTCAGGCTGGAGTGCATGGCACAATCTTGGCTCACTGCAATCTCTGCCTCCCAGGTTCAAGTGATTCTCCTGCCTCAGCCTTCCAAGTAGCTGGGATTATAGGACTGGCCACCACACCCTGCTATTATTTTATTTGTTAAGATGGAGTCTTGCTCAGTCACCCAAGCTAGAGTGCAATGGCATGATCTCGGCTCACTGCAATCTCTGTCTCCTAGGTTTAAGTGATTTTCCTGCTTCATTCTCCCGAGTAGCTGGGATTACAGGTGCGCACCACCATGGATGACTAATTGTTGTATTTTTAGTGGAGACAGGGTTTCATCATGTTGGCCAGGCCGGTCTTAAACTCCTGATCTCAGGTGGTCTACCCACCTCGGCCTCCCAAAATGCTGGGGTTATAGGCATAAGCCACTGTGCCCAGCCCTACTCCTTCAATATTCTTGTTTGGATGAATGTTGGACAACAGGAATCACTTGAGTAGAAAAAGAGCTTGGTTTGGCATCTGGAATGAAGAATGGTTTCCTTTGAAAGACTCCATTTCTACTAGGAGCTTCTACCAAGACTGAACAGAAATATGCTGTTAACCATTCTTAGGTTCTCATTTTTCACTCTAGGATTACGCTGGATTTTTTTTTTTTTTTTTTAAATGATGACTCTCTGAGGCCACCTATTCCATCTTAATTGGGGAACCTAGCTGAGTTGAAAGAAGAACTGGAAAAAAGAAAAGTTGTATATTCAATCCAGTAAATAGAGAAGTGTTTCAACATTTATTACTGCAGTTTGGTTTTGACAGATAGAGATTAAAGAGCATTCTATATGAAAGTTTCAGCCTACTTTTTTGATTTTTGGTGAATTTCGTTCTGTGACTTTTGTTTGTCTTAAGTCAAACACACTGGGAAGTGGATGAAGAGGTTGTTATTTCCTGAGACAGTTATTCTCAAAGTGTGGTCCTGGGAGCAGGTGGGGCTGCATCACTTGGGAACTTGTTAGAAATGCAAATTCTCAGTCTGGAGCCTTAGAATTTTACAGGTGTCAAAAGAAGTAGTCAAATAGTGCTTAGGATTACAGGCTAGTTTTGTATTTTTAGTAGAGACAGGTTTTCACCATGTTGGCCAGGCTGGTCTTGAACTCCTGACCTCAGGTGATCTGCCTGCCTTGGCCTCCCGCAGCCTCCCAAAGTGCTGGGATTACAGGCATGAGCCATTGCACCTGGCCTTAAGAGCTGAAAAATTAATGGATTGGATTTTTTTCTTTGTGTAAAAATATCATGCACTTATCTATTATAATTGGATCATTTGCACAGCACACATCTTGTTCTAAAGACAGAACATAAAAATGAATCAGTCAGGCTGGGTTTTTAATTTCCCCAATATAGACCTGGACTTTGGACAAGTTTTCATTTTATAAAAGTTTGGACTTTAATGTGTCTTCTGTGAGACTGCTCACAAATCACTTCCTACAGTGAGGCTAATTTCCTAAAGGGGTAAAAAAGCCTAATCCATGGAGGCAAACTGAGCTAGATCTTTCTGCCTTCTTTAGAAATGAAAGATTTTGACAGTGGTTTTACTTTTTTCTTAAACCAAATACCACGGATATATCTTGCAAAGTAAATAAATGAAGCAGCCCTGAATCAGGAAGAGATGATAATCTCTTTAACAGTGGGCTTTCTATAGTTAGGACTATCATTATTCTCTTCTTATGCCTCTTCCGGGGCTCTGATAGCACATTTGTTTCCCTTTTCATCTGTATTCCTAAGAAAAAGTTTCTTCTCAGTCCTTTAGATTTCATGGTAGATATAAATTTTCTCATTCAGTAATTCATTATTTTTTCATTTTGTTTACTGAGTGTTTGTTTTCTGCCAGGCACTTGTAAAAAGTCTTAGGAGTCAGAAATGAGTGAGGCATGGTCACTGCCCTCAAGGAATTCACAGCCTTGTGGGGGCAGATAGACAAACAAGCAGATAAATTATAAAGCAACATAGTTAAGTACTATTATTGGGATATGAAACAAATGCTGTGGGAGTCCAGTTCTCTCTCTCAAGGGTATCTGATTTATCATCTTTATCTCTAATTCTAAAAGAGAATGCAAAGTCCTCATTAAATGATTTTAAGCCCCAGAGAACAGGCTGGAGAGATATTTTTGGCAAAGGGTGCCTTCCCATTGTCACTGAAATAACGCAAGAGGCTGCCTACCCCATCTTTGTGCAAGGCCAGTCTTGCTAATAATAGTGTATCTTCCAACAAATTAACAATACAGCATCTGGCTCAGAAGGAAGTGCTCCCATCAGTTAGCTGAAAGAAAGACATGTAACATGTCTGCTTGGAGTGGTCTGAAGCAGTTGTGGAGAGGAAGATAGCTTGACATAGAGGGTGACCTATTTTCTGAGACTGCCTCTAAAGCAATCATCTCGCCTGGTGTGGCAAGTTTAATTGAAACTAAGCAACTAAAACAATAGAAAGCAAAACATTTTCTATAAGCACTCAGACCTAAGAAGTTACTGGGTCTTCTTTCAGTCCCAATGAGTCCATTCAGAAATAATATTTTTCATTTTGAAGAGCAAAGCCTAACTGAAGCTCTGCCATCTTACTCTTCAGCAGTGGGGAAAGGCCCCTGATATTAGGCCCTCTGCCTCTAGGTCTGGGAAGTTTCATACATGATTTGCCTAGCAGTGGAGAAACTTTAGCATTGTTGTCTATTAACAAAATAACAAAAAAAGTATGGATAAGTATCCTTGTGTCAGGGAAAATGTATTGGGGAACCTATACTTAATGGATGCTGAATTTGTCATGGAATTATAGAAAGTTTTATATACTGTTTCATTTTGTCCTTTCTGCATGCTGAAATTAGTGATGACATTGTTTTCTTGTGAATGTTGATATCATGTGTGGATACAGCCTTTGCAAAATCATCACTCTCTGAAAGAAGAGTATAAAAATATAGTAGTATGCTTGATATGGTTTGAATGTGTCCCCCAAAAGTTTATGTGTTGGAAAATTAATTCCTTTGCCCCCATGAGAGGACTAATGAGGTCTCTGCTTCATGAATGCATTAATGTTGCCATCACATCAGTGGATTTCTTTTTGGTGAGAGGCTTTGTTATAAAAGTGAGTTCTCTCTGGCTTTCTCTTACCATCTTGCCATATGTTGCCCTCTTGCATGTATAACATAGCAAAGAGGCTCTCATCAGATACCAGCACCATGCCCTTGGACTTCCTAGCCTCCATAACTGTGAGCTAAATAAACATATTTTCTTTATGAATCACTTAATCTGTAGTATTCTTCTTATAGAGACAGAAAACAGTGCTCTATGGATTTGAACATCAATATATCTTAAGGTCTATTTATAAGTTTGATGAAAAAATCAGGACTTCTGGTTTCTAGTCCAGCATATAAGGAGCTTGTATGGCTCCACTTCATTCTAACAAAAAGTAAAAAGTGAACACACTGAAAAATCAACAACTCTTCTTAGATCTACGAAAGAAGTAAGGTCACAAGGCAAAGTGCTACTTGTAAAATTGGAGAGACAGGCAGGAGAAGATAGAGAATCATAACTTACCAGATCAGAAATCCATAAAATAACCAGAAGTACCAGTCATGAAGTTGGGGGGTTAGAGTTAAGGTTACACTTTTCTGAGTTTTACCTCTCAGAATACAATTGCATTCTCACAGTCAAGATGAAAGAGAAACCCCTTTGTGCTTCTACCAGGGAAAGGGAAAAAAGTAATCATTTTGAGATATAACAGAGCATTCTATTATTCTTAACAAGGCCTGACTTCAAGATAAATTATTTTACCAGATCCTAATGTGTTGAATTTTTTTCAGAGCCTGACTGGCCTAAGGTAAGGAAATACTCAACTCCTGTCCCGTCTAACCTTCCACATAGAGGAAGAGAAATACACAACTCCAGCCCAGTCTAGCCATTCTGTCCCATCTAAGTCAGGAAAAAAAATTGAAAAGCACTTATGACATTCACAGTCCAGAGGTACAAGCTCATTAAATGCCTGAGACCATATTATAGGACCATAGAATGTTTCCTCTCTTTCCCTGCTACACTTCACCACCACATCACTAAAGGCCTAATAATAGAAGTTCCTTTTACCATGTACATCATATCTGCCCCTCAATAAAAAAATCACAAGGCACCTGTTAAAAAATACAAAAACCACAGTTTGAAGAGACAGAGCAAGTATCTGAATCAGACTCGGATATGGCAAGGATTTTGGAATTCTTAGACCATGGATTTAAAACAACTGTGATTAATATACTAATGGATAAAGTGGAAAACACAGAAGAACAGATAGGGAATATAAGCAGAGAGATAGAAATTCTAAGAACAGAAAAGAAGTGCTAGAGATAAAACAACACTGTAAAAGAAATGAAAATTGTCCTCGATGGGCCTATTAGTAGAATGAATATTACAAAAGAGACTTCCAAACCGAAAAACAAAGATTAAAAAAACTAAAAAAAAAAAAAAAAAAAAAAAAAAAAAGAATAGACTATTTTAGAACCATGGGAAAGAATTGCTAAGCTTAGGAATATTACAAAAGAGACTTCCAAACTGAAAAACAAAGATTAAGAAGACAAAAAAAAAAAAAAAAAAAAAAAAAAAAAAAAAAAAAAAAAAGCATAGAATATTCTAGAACCATGGGAAAACTACAAAAGATGTAACATATACGTAATGAGAACACCAGACAGAGAAGAAAGAAGAAAGAACAGAGGAAATATTTGAATCAATACTGATGGAGAATGTCTCCATATTAACCACAGATGCAGTAATTTCAGAGAATAGCAAGCAGGATAAATTCCTAAAACACTACATTTAGGTATAGTATATTTTAACTGCAGAAAATCAAAGATAAAGAAAAAATGATAAAAGATGCTAGAGTAGAAAAAAATACCTTACCTATAAAGAAATGGAGATAAGAATTATATCTGACTTCTTAGAAACCTTGCATGAAAGCAGGAAGAGATTAAATACTCAAAGTATTGAGGAAAAGGTATTTGTCAGACAAATAAAAATGGAGGGAGTTTGGTGCCAGTAGATTTGCACAAGAAATGTTAAAAGAAATTCTTTAGAAAGAAGAAAAATGAAATAGGTCAGAAACTTGGATCTATATAAAGAAAGGAAGAATATTGGAGAAGGAATAAATGAAGGTAAAATAAGGTGCTTTTCTTATTCTTAACTGGTCCAGATGATAGTTTGTTCAGAATAGTAATAGCAACAATGTGTTAAATTATGTGTGCATTTGCTTATATATAAGTGATATGAATGACAGCAGTGACACAAGGGATAGGAGACAGGAATTAGTATTATTTTGTTATTATATGGTACTTATACTACCCATGAAACTATGAAGTATTATTTGAAAGTTGACTTGGATTAGTGGTGAATTTATATTACAAACTCCACAGCAACCACTAAAAATTAGAAAAAAAATTAATAGAAGGATAACTGATATGCTAATAAAAGAGAAAATGGAATTTAAAAATACTCAAAGCCACGAAAAGCAGAAAAAAGGTAGAGGACAAAGGAAAAAAGAACAAAGACAACAAAAAAGAACAATAGCAACAAATGTGGTAGGTATTAATCCAGCTATATCAATAATCATAAGACAAGCCACAGAGTGGGAGAAATTACTTGTAAAAGACATGTCAGATAAAGAAACTTATATATTTATCCAAAATATATAAAGAACTCTTAGAATGGTATAAAAAGAAAAACCTGATTAAAAATTGGTCGCCTTTTCACAAGACGGCACCGAAAGTGAAGAAGGAAGCTCCTGCCCCTCCTAAAGCCAAGGCCAAAGCGAAGGCTTTAAAGCCAAGAAGGCAGTGTTGATAGGTGTCTACAGCCATGAAAAGATACTGCGGCCCAAGACACTGCAACTCTGGAGGCAGCCCAGATATCCTCAGAAGAGTGCCCTGAGGAGAAACAAGCTTGACCACTATGCTATCATCAAGTTTCCACTGACCACTGAGTCTGCCATGAACAAGATAGAAGACAACAATATACTTATGTTCATTATGGACGTTAAAGCCAACATGCACCAGATCAAACAGGCTGTGAAGAAGCTCTGTGACATTGATGTGGCCAAGGTCAACACTGTGATTTGGCCTGATGGAGAGAAGAAGGCATATGTTCAACTGGCTCCTGATTACGATGCTTTGGATGTTGCCAACAAAATTGGGATCATCTAAACTGAGTCCAGCTGGCTAATTCTAAATATATGTAAATCTTATCACCATAAAAAAAAAAAAAAAATTGGTCAAAGCCTGGGCGCTGAGGCTCACTCATGTAATCCCAGCACTTTGGGAGGCCGAGGCAGGCAGATCACTTGAGGCCACGAGTTTGGGACCAGTCTGAACAACATGGCAAAACCCAGTCTCTACTAAAAATACAAAAATTAGCCAGGCATGTTGGCACATGCCTGTAATTCCACTTACTGGGGAGGCTGAGGTAGGAGAATCGCTTGAACCCAGGAAGCGGAGGTTGCAGTGAGCAGAATTCACGCCATTGCACTCCAGCCTGGGTGACAGAGCAAGACTCTGCCTCAAAAAAAAAAAAAAAAAAAGGAAATAACTAACAAGGACATGTGTTAAAGAGAAGTACCAATATAGAAACTTCAGAAAAAGAGTAGTGCTATTGTTAATTTTTGTGTTTGTACTTAAAAAATATCTGAATGGATCTAATCAGCCAGATTGTGTTGTGATATAAATATATAGTTAAGAAATTCAAACACCGTCTGTTCAGATTTATGACAGACACAGTGGGGAATCCAGAGAAGTAGGAATCATGGTTCTTGTCCTCAGAGTGCTTCCAATCTAGATGTGGAATTAAGATTCAGATACAGCTGGAGAACAATGTAGGACAGTATGCTATTGAGTATTAGGTTGTGTGGTGTGACAGTTGATGCCAAGGCCTTCCTGCTGCCTCTTGTATGATAGCTACAGGTATTATTTATAAAACTTTTGTTATTAAGCTGACAACATTACCCAATTAGATATTGTTTAGACTCAGAATAACTGTTTTTTAATAGGATAAAAAGTGCCACCATACCCGGCTAGACTTAGAATAATTTTTTTAAAAATTTAAGACAATAGGGAAAATTTGAATACAGATTAGATGATATTAGTAACCTAGTTTTTATTTTTGTTAGGTATGATAACAGTTTTATGCTTTGTTTTAAAAAGTTATTATATATTAGAGAAACTTGTTGAAATATTTCCAGTTGAAATAACGTTATGTGTTGGGTGCCATAGCTCACACCTGTATGTAATACCAGCACTTTGGGAGTCCGAGGCAGGCAAATCACTTGAGGTTAGGAGTTTGAGATGAACTTAGCCAAAATGCCAAAACCCTATCTGTACTAAAAAATACCAAAATTAGCTGGGCATAGTGGCGTGCGCCTGTGATTTCAGCTACTCAGGAGGCTGAGGCAATAGAATTGCTTGAACTGGGGGGACAGACATTGCAGAGAGCTGAGATCATGCCACTGCACTCAGCCTGGGTTACAGAGCAAGACTGTCTCAAAAAAAAAAAAAAAAAAAAAAAAAAAAAAAAAAAAAAAAGAGAGAGAGAGAGAAAGAACGAAGGAAAGAAAGAAAATTGTTGTATCTGGAATTTTCTTTAAGATGTCCTGCCCCCTCAAAAAGTAGAAAAATATTACTGAGGATAGAAAATATATGAAGTAAAATTGGCAACATATTTACAATTGTTGAGGCCCAGTTATGAAAACATGAGGATTCATTATATTATTTTCCCTATTTCTATGAATGTTTGAAAATTTTCATAGTATTTCTTAAAAGTATCCATTTGAAGTTCTAACTGAAGAAACATCTACCTGAGTGCACAAACACAAAGGCTGGATCACGTTTACTACTAGCAATTTAGCTACTGGTCAGTCAATTAGAGTTTTCGAATCTACTATGTACAGATCTCCATACTGAGTACTACAGAGCCATATCAGGAAAAACACATTTTTCCCTCAAGAAGATTTTTATCCAGAGGGGATGACAAAATGCACTCATTTATTCACTCAACAAATATTTATTCTCTACTGAGCACTGTACGGAGTTACAGAGAAAGATTTTGAGAAAGTGCCACATAGTCAAACTGAATGGGGTGAAGCATAAGTCAAATCCAGTGAAGCTGATCATCACAAGCTTCCTAGAGTTAGCTGGAATGTGTGAACTCGTCTGATGAGCCAAACAGACTTTACCTGGTAGCTGTTACCTGTAGAGTCTAGTGATAGAAACTGCAGGAGGTGCAAATGTGTGCTGGAGGCCATATTTTGAAGGTGGTTTTTCCCGTGAGAATAATAAGGGACCAACTGTGTGATAAAGACAGTGTAGTCAGAATTAGGGGAGGGAAAACTTGCTGTGGATGGAAATAATTGAAGAGTTAATAGATTTGGGGATAAAGTTGGGCCTTAAAGAATATATATATAGTAGTTGCTGATTCGAGGAGCAGGAAAAAAATAGATATGATAGAAACTAAATAGTCAGAGATGAGAAGGGTGTTTTCTTTAGATAAATGACATGGAGGTAGAAAATAAGTAGAGATTTTCTCTACTTGAAAAAGGAGGAAATCTATCCTTCCAACCAATCTTACCTTCCAGTTATATCTCTTGTGTGTGTGTGTGTGTGTGTGTGTGTGTGTGTGTGTGTGTGTGTGTAGTTTGTTTGTTTTTGTTTCTTTTTTTAGACAGAATTTTGCTCTTGTTGCCCAGCTGCAATGCAGTGGTGTGATCTCAGCTCGCTGCAACTCCTGCCTCCCGGTTTTGAGTGATTCTCCTGCCTCAGCCTCCATAGTAGCTGGGATTACAGGCAACTGCCCCCATGCCTGGATAATTTTCGTATTTTTAGTAGAGATGTGGTTTCACCATGTAGGCCAGGTTGGATTCGAATGCCTCACTTCAGGTGATCCGCCTGCCTCAGCCTCCCAAAGTGCTGGGATTACAGGCATGAGCCACTGCACCCAGCTGACCCTTGTATCTTTCTTTTTACTCAAAACCAAACTTCTTGAAAGAATTTACACCAATCATTCAGGAGACAGTTTGAATTGCTAACTTCGTGAGATACTTTTTAATCCTATCTTGTTTGTTTATCTTTAATCCATAGTTCACTCATTATTGAAACCCTCTTCTTCCTTGCTTTCCATATTGCTATTACAATTATCCTGCTTCTCTGACCATTCCTAGCCCTTACTTTCTTTAAGAAACTCTTTATTATTTTATAGTAGTTTTAGATTTAGAGAAAAATTGAAAATTTAGTACAGAGTTCCTATTGTCCCACATCCAGTTTTCCATATTATTAAGATCTTACAACAGTATGGTACATTTGTGACAATTAACGAAACCATATTGACCCATTATAACAAACTAAAACCCATATCTTATTAAGATTTTCTTAGTTTTTACCTAATGTCTTTCTCCTGTTCCAGAACCCATCTAGGATACAATATTACAAATGGCTGTCATCTATCCTTAGATTTTCTTGGCTGTGACAGGTTATCAGACTTTCCTTGTTTCTGATGACATTGAAAGTGTTGAGAAGTATTGGTCAGGTATTTTGTAGAATGTCCCTCTGCCAGATGTTTGTCTGATGTTTTCCTCCTAAGTATACTGGGCTTCTGGGTTTTGAGGAGGAAGACCACAGAGGTAAATTACCATTCTTTTCAATTATATCAAGGGTCCTCAACACCAAATTGATTTATCACAATTGTTGACCTTGATCACCTAGTTAAGGTAGTGTTTTCTCCCCCTTTCCATACTCTTCTTTTTGGAAGGATGCTACTCTGCATAGCCCATATCGTGAAATAAGGAGTGAGTAGTTGTGCTTCACCTTTCCTTTTGGGTGGAATACCTAAAATATTTGCAGTTCTTTTCCACTGGAGATTTAGTTCTTCCTCATTTATTTATTTAATCATTCATTTATATCAGTATGGAATCATGGATATCTATTTTATTCTTGGATGACAATCCAATGCAATGTATTTCTTTTGTCGCTCAAGCTTTTCCAGTGTTGGCCATTGAGAGCTCTTTCAGTTGGCTCCTTTGTCCCTTTGACATACTTCATCAATGTGTGTTTGTGTTAGCACTTACTTTCTGACACCACATGATGCTTCAAGTTCATTTGTACATTTTCTGTACCAGTCCCTAGAAGCAACCACTTCTTTTAAGAATTACTGCTTACTTGTATTAGGAATGGTATTAGAGCTCAAGATGTAGGCACTGGGTGTGTGCCATGGGTCTTATTTTATTTCTCTTTTTTTTTTTCACTTTCTTCTAAATCAGTTTCTTATTCTCTGCACCATTAACATGTTGAACTGGAAATTTTTTTGTTGTAGTGGGCTAGACTGTTCATTGTGTGATGCTTAGCAGCATTCCTAGCCTCTACCCACTAGATGCCAGTAGCACTCTTCCTGTTGTGATAACTAAAATTATCTCCAAACATTTCCAAATGTCCTTAGGGAGGCAAGATCATCACCCCCAGTTCAGAAACACTACTCTAAATGTACATGTTTCCCAGGATCTTACATCCCTAGTTCTCTTCTTTTCTCATTATTCATACTATCCTTGGGCAAACTTTGCCAACATTTTTGATTTAATTATCATGTACAGTCTAATGCCTTTCAAATATATCATTATTTCTGATGTCTTTCTGAAGAGTGGGCATGCGTATCTTCATTTGTATGTCTGTAGTCCTATGGGTACCTCAAATTAAGCATGTTAAAAATGTATCCCATTGTTGGCAAAGAATCCCAATCTGACAGAGAATAGGAAGGAATAACAAAACTCCAAAAGAGATTCTAAGCAAGCAGTTTGTCTTGCCACAGTGCCATAGGAGTCAAAAGTAGGCAACTTGAATAAGTTTTATAGAGAAGAGGTTAGCAAACTACATTCCCTGGCAAAATCCAGTCTACCAACTGTTTTTGTATAAGAACTGTCTTTATATTTTATTTTAATTAAAAAAATGTTTTTGAGACCAGGACTCGCTATATTGTCCAGGCTGGTCTTGAACATCTGGGCTCAAGCAATCCACCGGCCTTGGCCTCCCAAAGTGTTATGATTACAGGTGTGAGCCACTATACCCAGCCTATGTTTTTATATTTTAATGGTTAAAATAGTCAAAAGAAGGATAATGTTTTATGAGACATGAAAATTATATGATAGGCAACTTTCATTGTCCATAATAAAATGTTAATGTAGCACATCCACACTCATTTGTTTACATATTGCTTGTGGCTGCTTTCATGTTACAATGACAATAATTGAGTAATTCTTACAGATGGCTTGCAGAATTTAAAACATTTACTATCTGGCCCAGTGCAGGAACAGTTTTCTAACCCCTGGATCAGAACAAGGTAATACTCACAGCACAGTAAATGGATTAAGGAGCATTCTATATGAAAGCTGTAGTTTGAGCCTACAGTAAACAGAAGGAGCATTCACATGGTAGTGCTTATTCCCCATGGTACCACATGGACTAATGGCCCCAGTTGGTAGCTCCGCATGGAGTAAGTTGCATGGCAACCTGAGGAATCCAGGACTAAAGGCTCAGCACCTTTTGTAGCAAGCAGTAAACAAGTCAGTGCATTACTCCAGGGAGAAAATAGTTACATGGTAGTTATACCTGATCCACTTCATTGTTTATGTGGCTAGCTACAGAAGCGGCTCAGTGTCAGAGGATGATTAGGACTTGCAGTTTGGCATACTGGGCCTGCAGGGTGGCTTGAGCATATGGCATAGTGTCTTCAGTTTCCAACATTCCTATTCTCTATTATCTTTGCTTCTTTTTCATGTTGGTTAATAATATCACTAATCCCCTTAGTTATCCATGCTATGAAACTAGTGATCATCTTAAATTCTTCCTTTTTCCTAATATCTAATTTATCCACAAGCCTGTTAAGTTTAATCTCCAAAATCTCTCATATTAATCTCATATTCCTGCCCCAATTGCAATCACTCAGTCCAAGCCACCATCATCTCTTCCCTTGATTACTGTAACAGTCTCCTATGTAGGCTCTCATTTTCATCTTTGCATACATATAGTTCATTCTCTGTATAGCAGTCACACAGATCATACAATAAGCACATTTGATCATGTAACACTGAACCTAAAAAAAATTCTTAAAGGTACATTGTTAGTTATGTTTGTGTTGAAAGATAGATATATAGCCAGAAACCCAATTCGGTATTCCAGTTATTTACTAGGCATTAGCGGTTTTAGTAGTAATATCTATGTATTATATGCCAGACACTGTGCTAGGTGATTTACATGCATTGTGTTAAACTATTGAATCTGTGTAACTGAAGTAGGTATTATTATTGTATCCATTTTATTGGTAAAAAACCTGAAGGTAGAGAGGTCAGGTGACACAGGTAGGAAGTGTGAAGTTGGGATTGGAGCCAAGTGCTCTTACTCCTCCATTATTCTTTCTTTTTTTTTTTTTTTTTTGTTATTATTTTTTTGAGACAGAGTCTCACTCTGTCACCCTGACTGCAGTGCAGATGTCGGCTCACTGCAACCTTAACCTCCTGAGTTCAAGCATTTCTTGTGCCTCAGCCTCCCGAGTAGCTGGAACCACAGGTGCACCCACCATGCTGGCTAATTTTTGCATTTTTCATAGAGACAGGATTTTGCCATGTTGCCCAGGGTGGTCTAAAACTCCTGACCTCAGGTGATCCACCCACCTCAGCCTCCCAAAGTGCTGGGATTATATATATGAGCCACTGTGTCCAGCCCTACTCCTTCAATATTTTTCTTCATGTATGTTGGACAACAGGAACCACTTGAGTAGAAAAAAGAGCTTGGTTTGGCATTGGGAATGAAGGGCTTTTTTTTTTTTTTGAAAGACTCCATTTCTACAGGAGCTTCTACTAAGACTGAACAGAAATATGCTATTAACAATTCTTAGGTTCTCATTTTACACTCTAGGATTGCAAAATTATTTTTTAAGTGATGACTCTTTGAGGCCACCTATTCCATCTTAATTGGGGGACCTAGCTAAGTTGAAAGTAAGAAGACCTGGGGAAAAGAAAACATATTTTCAATTCAGTAAATAGAGTTAAGTGCTTCAACATTTCTTACTGCAGTTTCATTTTAACAAATAGTAATTAAAGAGCATTCTATATGAAACTTCTAGTTTTGGCCTACTTTTTGATTTTTGCGGAATTCTGTTCTATGTTGTTTGTCTTAAGTCAGACTCATTGGGAAGTGGGTAAATAAGTTGATTATTTTCTGTGAGACAGTTATTCTCAAAGTGTGGTCCTGGGAGCTTCATCGCTTGGGAACATATTAGAAATGCAAATTCTCAGGCTGGAGTCTGGGAATCAGAAATTCTGGGTGTGGGGCTCAGGGGTCTGTATTTTAACAGGCCTTTTGGTTATTTTTAGTGTATGCTACAGTTTGAAAATGACTGGTCTGAGCTATGCTGGGGACAAGGGCCTGTGTGTTTTCTCCCTGTTCTACTTCTGAGGACAACTGTGTTGTGTTGTGCTAGTGAATTGCTAATAGGCATTTTATTGTGGGTAATTGGGAGATAGAGTGGTCTTCAGAAGAGAAAGAGTCTATTCTCTTAGTTTCAAAGCCTTGCTCACAAGAAACTTATAAATCATCCCTGCAGGGCTGAGTGGGAAGGCAATTATGTGGTACAACCATGATAGATGCTAAAATTTGAGCACTACTTTAAGACGTTAGCCAATAATTCCATTAGCTACCACAAGGTGGATGATGTTAAATTAGGTTTACTGGTTTGGTACAATTGTGAAGTTTATCCAGACAGGGCCAACTTAAAAAAGAAAAACAGTAGTAATTCAGATTCCTCTGCCTTTCTCTTTTTCTTTTTTTTAAAAAAAATCACTATTACTAAAATTGCTGTGTCGATATGGAAAGATATCAATTATGTTGTGGATAAAAGCAAGTTGTAGAAAATCTGTATAGTGTAATCACATTTAAAGAACATAGAAATTATCTTTTTATTTGTGTGTTTGCATATGCATCAAAATATACAGCAAATTCTTAACAGTGGCTACCTGGGAGTAATGGGGTTGGATGTAGTAGCTACTTTCAAATTTCCCTTTATATACTTTTTCGTTTTTGAACTTTTTACAATGAATATGTATTATTCATAAAATATTCTAATGGACCATATATTTGTTGAATAAGTAATATCCACATGGTAATTCAAATATTACAAAAGGGTAGGCAGTGCTAATATAGATTCTTAAACTTTTAGATTTAAACATGTAGAAATGCTTATTTACTTTACAAGCAATAATAGTTCATATATAGAGTGTGAAATATATGCTTCCAAATACCAAAATATGTTATGGAAATTATATCTTAAATTAGAATGAATAAAGACCTTGTACACTAGAGGAAAAAAAACCTGGGCAAACATTTAGCAGTCACTACATCAAGTAGATATATAATATGTACAAAATACAAAGAAATATTACCACCTACCTAGGCTGGCCTCCTTTTTCATCAAGCTCAACTGTTATTAATTACCTTAAATAAAGCTTGGTGTTTTCTCATTTAAGAAAATGTTTACCGTTCTCAGCTATGCTGCTTCCAGGCATTGAAAAGATCTCCTGTCTCTATTTTCACAGCATCTTGACAAGGGCTGGCAGTTTTCTTCAGCTACTACATTAACAATTCTTAATGGTCAAATCCCTAAGTTCCCCCTCCCTCTCTTTCCTACAGGTGTCAAAAGCTGTTAACTATCTCTTCTCTGCTTTCTGGGAACAACTCCCTTTCTTAGTACTGCTAATTAGATTTGGAGGACAATGGCAGTTCCTTGCCTGCTTTTAATATTTAGAGTAAAAAAGGCTTTTTGGTTCTCTCCCCTTTGTGTTTATTTTCTTCCTAAATGCCTGGTCTCTAATCTGAGAAAACTCCTTGTGGAAATGAAGTTACCAACTTACTCAATTGATTTCCCTTTTTCTAGATGAATAGCTCATGTCCGTAGAAAAACGATTCATTACCATAATGCTTCAGGTTGAATATTGTACAACCTGCTACAGACCTCTATGAGCCCTACTTTTATTGTAGACTGCTTTTAAAACATGTTTTGACCTTTCCCCTCAAAATGTTTCAAAAGATATTTAAATATGACAGGCTAATTTTATTTAAAGAGTAATGCAGTCCTTTTTTTTTGGCAGCACATGCGTTAAATCTGGAAAAATATAGAGAAGACTGGAAGAGCAAGGGTGATATGTCAATTCATAAAGCAATAAAAAAATGAAAAAAAAAGAATATCATACATTCTTTTTCTTTATTGGAATAGAAAATGCCTATCCTAAATCAATCATCTAGCATCATTTGCAATGGTAAAACACTGTAGATGTAACCCCATTGAAATCAGGAACAAGCTAAGAAGACTGGCAATCACCATTATAATTTAATTTTTAAAATTCCCTAGCCAGTGCAATAAAGCAGGAAGCAGAAATAAGAGCCATCACTAATAGAAATCAGGAGGCACAATTAATATCCTCAAATGAAATTATTTTCTAACCCAAGATAATCTAAATGAAAACCATTTAGAATGAGATTTTAAAAGTTTGTTAGTTTTCCTGAACATTTCAGTAACCAGTTAGAAAACATTTGCTGTAACACTGGAATGTAGAAAATACTTAGAAATAATGTCAACAAGAAATGTGCAGGATCTGTATGAAGAAAATGGTGAAGCTTTACCAAAAAAGCCTCCTGAAACATGAATGAGAGGACAAAAATTTTAACTTGTTAATTTCTTTGAAATAGTTTTAATAAAATTTACAGTAAAAGTCCAACACATTCTTTTTGTATCTTGATGAAGTAATTTAAAACTCCATTCTAAAGAATATATAGCCAAGAATAGCAAATCTTTTCTGAAAAAGAAGACTAATGAAGACTTACTCTAACAAATAATAAAACCTGGTTCAAAATTACAGTTATTAAAACAGTCTGGTAGGGATACATGGATTTTTAAAATACAAACATAAATGTCACAAACTCTAGAGCCTCAAAATAGTGAAATGGAGCTTAGTATGTTTCCCCAAGAGCTCAGGCATATGCCATTTTGAACCTGTATTAGAACAAAGATAAAAGGATTTGTGTCGAGGCAGCTCTTTCTGGGCTCATGGATTATTTTGAAGGGGACACTACCAGTAAGTCAGAGTCCTTGACAGTCCAGAACTTCTAGAGAGAATTGGTGGCATAGTTTTCATGGACCAAGAATTTATTCTAATGCATTTTTCTCCTTCTATAGTTAAAGAATACGCAACAAGGGCCGAATTGGTTATTTTGGCAGTTGGCCCTAAATATGTAGAAAGTTAGTACTACCTCTGGATTTTCCTTTTGTAGGTGTCAGATTAAAAGAGAGGTATTTTATAATTCCTACCCTTTGATCTAAGGGACCTTTTAAAATGTAATTGGGGTATTGTTGGTTTCTTGTGTTGGAAACTTTATAATGTAAAAACAAAAACTGTAAATCCCCACGCCCTATTTTCCCTTTATCATCTTGTAGCTGGACTGGTTCAATTCGTTGAACTCGAATTCTTGCTCCTGGCCATGGTTAAGCTGTGTAGAGATGATGGAGAGTTTGGTGGGTTCAAGATTTTATAAACTGAGGGAGACTAGTATTCAGGATCTCCTCCATTGTTTAGAGAAATGCTTTCCTAATGCCAATAAATGCTTCAGCTGCTTTCTAAGTGCAAAAAAAAATGTAATTTCAAAAATTTGATTTTCTTGAGGTTGTTACGTTAATTAGCACATCTGTTAATGTAGCATCATAGTCATCTTTTGGCACACTTCATTTTAAAAGCAATGGAGACAAATGGATTCCAATTGTAGGAATTTGCTTTATTCTACAATAAAGTCCTTTGCATTGTTCTACAATGTGTATGGTACCAAGTGTGTGCCTTTCTTTTAAAAAATTGCTTTACAATATATGAAATTATATCTGTATCTGAGCATCTATAAAGAAAAGACAATTATTCTCATCCAATAAGTACTAAATTGAAGAGAAATCATTTTTAAAAGCTTTAAATTATATTTCTTTTTGGAAATAAAATCTACCAAGAAATATTTGATGCTGATGCCATCTAAAATTATATATTTTTTTCAGAAACATTCTAGAGTTACACTCAAGTTTATAATGATGAATGAAATCAGATCCTTACTTTAGGCTGGCTAATTTTATTTTATTTTCCCTATTTAAATAAAACTATTTTGGCAACAAATTTCCCATTTACCATTCACTTAATGGAGAAATATTTATTGATTATTTACTATGTGCTAGGTTCTATACTAGGTATTACACTGTTACAATAAAATGAATGTACTCTTCTATCCTCATGAAACTTTAAGTTTAGTGGGGATGCAAACCTTGGACACTTAAATGGCCAAATAGATACATGTTTACAAATGTCCATAAATTCTATGAAAGAAACAGAGGAGACAAAGAGAAAACAACTGGAGTTACACACTTTAATTTGCTTGTTTAGCTTGGGTGAATAAGAAGCCCTCTCTGAGTAAGCAATATTTAAGCTGAGATTGGAAGAATGAGAAGGAGCCAGCCATGCAAAGGATGGGTGGAAGAGTGTTCAGGAAGGAAAGAACACAAGGATGCTGTGTTAAAGAATTGCATTTTAAATTAACTGGATGGCTGTGGGGTGCACCTGTAGTCCCAGCTACTCAGGAAGCTGAAGTAGGAGGATTGCTTAAGCCCAGGAGTTTGAGGCTGTAGGCAGCTATGATCTAGCCACTGTCCTTCAGCCTGGACAACAGAGCAAGAACGTGTCTCAAAAACAATTGCATTTTATTGAAAATGCAAAGGAAAGTCATTAAAGGATCTCAAGCAGAAAAGTAATATGATCAGATTTACATTTTTAAAATTATGATTTTGGCCTAAGAGTAGAAAATGGATGGAGGTAGAGAAGAATGTATATTGTCAGATTTTGGTTAATAATTTCTGTCTGGTAAGAGGCATGCCCAAATGACCAAAGGAATACTTAAAAGGCAAAAACTTTTGATCTCAACCTACAGAGATTGTTGTGTTCACACTACAGCCATAGTAGTTCTCTTTAAAGAATTATGCATATGTCGTTATGGTGTTATACAAACTAAAAATCTGTTGAAACATGCTTCTTTATCTTTGTCTATAAAGTATGTTAAATGTAATACTCCACTGCACTTGATCTTAGCCAAAAGGCCGAGAAGTGATAAATAATATTCTAATGAGAGTTGCATTTCTTACCTATCTAGCTTCTATTTTGAAGGCAAAGTTTGCATATTATTTATATTTTGGTTATGGATATTTGTAAATAAGTAATGAGGAGTACTATTGCTTTTTGAACAACTCACTCTGGATTCAGTTTTGTAGAGCCTATCCAAGGAAAGGATGGATCACAGAGTTGAGAAGGAGTTTCTGTGATGCCCAACCATGTGAACCAACTCTCTTGGTAGACATCCTCCACCAGCTTCTCTCTGTAATCCAGCTTTTGATGTGTTAACAAAATAGAATAAACACATATTTAGGTGATTCTTATAATTTCAAAAGAATGACAAATATGGTTATGAAGAAACATTAGTTTTATTAGAACATGTTATATGTTATGGTTGTGTAAACATTTTTGGCATCATAAAATTGTGGTCACTGTTTCTGGTAGACTGTCTCTTGGGGACATAGAGAAATCAGCATACCTGATAATGGGAACTGTCCTGGCCACCCATTTGACTGAAGGCATGCCAGTGAGCTCTACTCCAAGAATGCACTGGTAACAAATGGAACTTAGTAGGTATTCCTGAAAAGAACATGGAGCTCTCCAAAAGAAGAAGTAAGCAGTCTCTGATAATTTGAGGAAACCAATATGACTAGAACATTAACAGAAGAAGTTAAATTGGTTGATGAGTCTGTCAGAAATGAACAGAACAAGAGCAAGATAAATGAGTCAGAGTACTATGGTCATAGAAATCTCTGAGACTGGCTGGGCACGGTGGCTTACGCCTGTAATCCCAGCACTTTTTCTGAGGCAGGAAAATCACTTGAGGTCAGGAGTTCGAGATCAGCCTGGCCAACACGGTGAAATCCCATCTCTACTAAAAATACAAAAATTCGCCGGGCATTGTGGCTCATGCCTGTAATCTCAGCTACTCAGGAGGCTGAGGCAGGAGAATCACTTGAACCCAGGAGTTGGAGGTTACAGTGAGCTGAGGTGGTGCCATTGCACTCCAGCCTGGTGGACAAGAGCAAGACTGAGTCTAAAAATAATAATAATAAAGAATAAGAAAGAAAGAAAGAAAAAGAAAATAGAAATCTCTGAGATCTGTGAAAGAGGTAACTGAAAGATTGATAATTGAGAGCTTGCAACTGAAGAAATATTTAAGACGTGATTCACCTTCTATATTAGTCCATTCTCACATTGCTATAAAGAAATACCTGAGACTGAATAATTTTTAAAGAAAAGAGGTTTAATTGGCTTATGGTTCTTCAGGGTGTCCAGGAAAACACAGTGGCTTCTGCTTCTGTTGAGGCCTCAAGAAGCGTTCAATCATGGCAGAAGGCAAAGGGGAACTAACTGGCTTGGTTTATAGGGCCAGAACAGTAGGAAGAAAGATGGTGAGGGAGGTGCTACACACTTTTAAAGGACCAGATCTCATGAGAACTCACTATCGTATGGACACTACCAAAGGGCATGATGCTGCTAAACCATTCATGAGAAATCCACCCCCATGATCCAACCACCTCTCACCAGGCCCTAATTACAACACTGGGAACAACAATTTGACATGAGATTTGGTGGAAACACAGATCCAGACCATATCACCTTCTTTTTGAAGGGTCAATGATGCCAAGAACTGAATAAGGTTTGAGTGAGTTTGGATTCAAGAGTTAAGGCATCTGCCTAGTGGAAGTCTAGAACAACCAAGGGTTAGAGGATGAGAGGGAGGACTTGTGTCCAGAAAGGAATGGGAAATAAATTCTAAAAGAAAGCAGAGATCCTGGTCTTCCAAAAGTGATGTCATCTCAAATTGAAGTGGATTTCATACCAGGGATGCAAAGATGGTTTAACATACACAAGTTAATAAATGTGATACACCACATAAACAGAATTAAAAAGAAAAATCACATGCTTATCTCAATAGATACAGAAAAAGCATTCGACAAAGCCCAGCATCACTTTATGATTAAAACTCTCAGCAAAATCGGCATACAAGGGACATACCTCAATGTAATAAAAGCCATGGGGAAAAGTCAAAAGCATTTCCTCTGAGATCTTGAACAAGACAAGGATACCCACTCTCATCATTCCTCTTCAACATGTACTGGAAGTCCTAGCCAGAGCAATCAGTCAAAAGAAAGAAATAAAGGGCATCCAAATTGTAAAGAGGAAGTCATACTGTCACTGTTTGCTGACAATATGATTGTTTATTTAGAAACTCCTAAAGACTCCTCCAGAAAGCTCCTAGAACTGATAAAAGAATTCAGCAAAGTTTCTGGTTACAAAATTAATATACACAAATCAGTAGCTCTTCTATACACCAACAGCAACCAAGCTGAGAATCAAATCAAGAACTCAACCTCTTTTACAGCAGCTGCAAAAATAAAATAAAATAAAATAAAATAAATAAAATGCTTAGGAATATGCCTAAACTAGGAGGCAACAGACCTCTACAAGGAAAACTACAAAACATTGCTGAAAGAAATCATAGATGATGCAAACAAATGGAAACACATCCCATGCTCATGGATGGGTAGAATCAATATAGGGAAAATGCACATACTGCCAAAAGCAATCTACATATTCAACACAATCCCCATCAAAATACCACCATCATTCTTCACAGAACTAGAAAAAACAATCCTAAAATTCATACAGAACCAAAGAAGAGCTCGCAAAATCAAAGTAAGACTAAGCAAAAAGAACAAATCTGGAGGCATCACACTACTGGATTTCAAAGTATAGTATAAGGCCATGGTCACCAGTACAGCATGGTACTGGTATACAGATAGGTACGTAGACAATAAAACAGGATAGAGAACCCAGAAATAAACCCAAATACTTTCATCCAATTGATATTTTATAAAGCAAACAAAAACACAAAGTAAGGAAAGGACACCCAATTCAACAAATGGTGCTGGGGTAACTGTTAAGCCACATGTAGGAGAATGAAACTGGATCCTCATCTTTCACCTTATATGAAAATCAACTCAAGATGGATCAAGGACTTAAATCTAAGACCTGAAACTATAAAAATTGTTATAACATTGGAAAAACCCTTTTAGACATTGGCTTAGGCAAAAATTTCATGACAAAGAACCCGAAAGCAAATGCAACCAAAACAAAGATAAATTGCTGGGACTTAATTAAATTAAAGATCTTTGGCATGGCAAAAGGAACAGTCAGCAGAGTAAACAGACTACCCACAGAGTGGGAGAAAATCTTCACAGTCTATACATCTGAGAAAGGATTAACTTCCATAATCTACAACGAACTCAAACAAGTTAACAAGATAAAAACAAACAATCCCATCAAAAAAACAAGTGGGCTAAGGACACGAATAGACAATTCTCAAAAGAAGATATACAAATGGCCAACACACATGAAAAAATGCTCAACATCACTAACGATCAGGGAAATGCAACTCAAAACCTCAATGCAATACCACTTCACTCCAGCAAGAATGGCCATAATCAAAAAATCAAAAAATAATAGATGTTAACATGGATATGATGAACAGGGAACACTTCCACACTGCTGGTGGGAATGTAAAGTAGTACCCCCACTATGAAAAACAGCGTGGAGATTCCTTAACGAACTAAAAGTGGGACTACCATTTGATCCAGCAATACCACTACTGGGTAGCTACCCAGAGGAAAAGGAGTCATTATATTAAAAAGACATTTGCACATGCATGTTTGTAGCAGTACAATTTGCAGTTGCAACAATGTCGAACTAACCCAAATGCCCATCACTCAATGAGTGGGAAAAAATATGTGTGTGTGTGTGTGTGTGTGTGTGTGTGTGTGTGTATATATATATATATATATATATATATATATGTTATATATATGTATATGCACACACATATATACATATATATGCACATATATATTATATATGTTATAATATACATATTATGTGTGTGTGTGTGTATATATATATACACACAATGGAATACTACTCAGCCATAAAAGGAATGGATTAATGGCATTCACAGTGACCTGGATAATGTTGGAGACTATTATTCTAAGCAAAGTAACTCAGGAGTGGAAAACCAAACTTTGTATGTTCTCACTTATAAGTGGGAACTAAGCTATGAGGATTCAAAGGCATAATAATGACACAGTGGACTTTCGTGACTCAGGGGGATAGGATAGAAGGGGAAGAGGGATAAAAGACTACAAATAGTGTGCAGTGTATACTGCTCAGGTGATGGGTGCACTCAAATTTCACAGATCACCACTAAAGAACCTACTCACGTAACCAAATACCACCTGCTCCCCAGTAACCTATGGAAATAAAAAAAAACAAATGCATAAATACATACATACATACATACATACATACATAAATTTCACTTATACTCTAAAAAAAGACTCTGTTTATAATGAGTCAACCTTATTTTGACTGAATCCACACTAAAAGACTTTTCAGATATCAGTCAGGATAGATGAGAAGAGACCTTAGTACCCCACATGGCCAGTAGAAGTGGCAGAAGCCATTTAGATTAGGGTAGTGGAATTGGGTGGATGAAGAACATAGAGATCTTCAGACAGCTGTTGATGTGCATGCCTTCCTTCTTTTGTCATTTTCTGACCATGCTTCAAAATCACCCAGACCTAAAGCAGAAAATCAAAGCTGCCTTAAAAAATGAGAGAAAAAAGCCCAGAGCAGAAGGGCCACAAACCTCTCAGCTTGTTTAAAAACAAATCCCAAACAAAGAGATTTCAGCTTCCAAAGAAAAGTAATTTCTGTGGCTGTGAAACTCCTAACCATAGGCCAAGCGAGAGTCATTCAGAAGGAACACATGAGAGTAGAGGCAAAAGCAAGATCAGTCAAATCGATTCTGTCTTAAGATACCATTATCACATGGTCATGGCAAGGGAAAAATATGATCTCTATGGATTTGATCTATTGCTACCTTATATGAACAGTCTGAAATGAAACAATGAGATTGTTTTGGTCATTAAGATGCCCCAAGGCAAGCCTAGTCAACTTTTTCCCTTCTTGAAACAAAGGTACTTAAATGCAAGACTCTGGGGCTAACTATGAAAAATGACTATAAACTTTAAAGCTAGTCATACACGTATTTACATAATTCACAGCTTAGTATATCCAGATATGCAGCAAATATTTCGGTAGTAGTTTTTCTATAAAGACAATCAACTTCCCAATAAAGGACTTGTTTTATGCATATCTAAAAGACAGTATTTTAGTTTGCATGTTATGCATCCTTTCTGAAAATGCCACAGAATGCCAACATATATGCTATTCAAAAAAGTGCAAACATAAATTGTTCTTTGAGTGCTTGCATTGGGTCAGATAATTTAATTTTACCAGGACATAAAAAACATACTGTAGCAAATGTTTTAACTAAGACTGATCATCTTTGGTTTCGTTTTTATTGTATAATCTCTATTCCTAAAGATCGTATTTACAGTAAAACCTTTTTAAATTTGCTGGTTCTGCTCAGTAAATCAGTGATAACAATATCAAGGGCTCATATGAGGAAACTAAGTCGGACCACACGACATAAGGATGACAGTGTATTGTTTGGAATTGTGCACAGCCTTGGAAGTCAGGAGACTTGAGAACATTTTCTGAATTGATACTGATTCACCACGTGTGAGCTTCAGCAGAGTAATTTTGGACTCATTACCATTTTCCAAGTCTGTGGTGAAAATCCCTGGAATTCCTGGAGGCATTTTAGAGATGACAGATGGTTAAGAGGGAATTAAAGGGAAGTTCTGTATGACCCCTTCAGTCAAAATAGTTTTTTTTGGGGGGGCATGGAGTCTCACTCTGTCACCTGGGTTGGAGTGCAATGGCGTGATCTCGGCTCACTGAGACCTCTGCCTCCCAGGTTCAAGCGATTCTCTTGCCTCAGTCTCCAGAATAGCTGGGACTACAGATGCCCACCACCATGCCTCACTAATTTTTTATATTTTTAGTAGAGATAGGGTTTCACTATATTGCGCAGGCTGGTCTCGAACTCCTGACCTCATGATCCTCCCACCTTGGCCTCCCAAAATGCTGGGATTACAGGTGTGAGTCACCACACCTGGCCCTAGAATAGTTATTTTTGATCTGTTTAACAGACTGAACTTCTGTGTAAGATTTAATTTGAAGCTAGATTTCCATGGGCCCTTCTCTGATCATCTGAATATTTATGTCCCCCTAAAAACTTTGTATGTTGAAATTATATTCCCCAAAGTGCTGGTATTTAGAGGTAGGACCTTTGGGAGATAGTTCATCGGGACAAAGTCCTTATAAATGAGATTAGTGACCTCATAAAAGAGACCTGAGAGAGATCTCTCACTACTTTCACCATTTGAGGACAGTGAGAAATTATATATGAATGAGGAAACAGGTCCTCACCAGACATCGAATCTGAAGTCCCACAACCTTAGACTTCCCAGTCTCCAGAACTGTGAGAAATAAATGTCTGTTCTTTATAAGCCTCATAGTCTATAGTATTTTGTTACAGCAGCCCGAATGGACTGACAGGTCCCTCCACCAAATCACTAGATGAAGTGCCCCTCCCGCCAAGATTCCTTCAGGCTCCATCACTTTTTTTTGACACTAATTCAACTTGATTTCATACCATCATTCTGAATTGCAATCATTTGAACATTGGGACTACCCCTTTCCCTGAGGCCAGTGGAATATTTTCCCTCTCAACCCCCTGAGCCAGGAATATGTCAGCAATCTGTGCGACAATGGCTAGTTCAGGTGCTTCTTTCTTGTTCACTATGCAGTGATTTAACTTCTACCATCTTCTTCACTACAATCATCTTTCCCTCTCTCCTTTCCTGTCACTATGAGTGACACACCAGCTGACAGTGTTATGAATAGGAAGGTTTGGGCAGAGTGACTGTCAGAAATATTTTTACCGTGTGAAAGGACATTTGTGGAATGTTATGGCATCGCTGCCTCCTGCCCCTCAGAGAATGTGGCATTGAGTATTGGGCTTCTGCCACTGTATCCAGCATACCAAAGTGAGCTCCTGGCCTCATCGTACATTACACAGTACTTAAATAATAACCTCATCTTATATATACACATGTATTTATTTTCATGTTCTTTTATATGCCCTACCTTAGATTTTATATTATGACTTAAGTATGATTTAGCTGAAGTCCTCAGAATACTTCAGTAAAGATATTACCAGAATTAGAACATTCCCTCGAGCTACAGTGAGATTTGTGCTAAAGTTCACAATGCGAATTTGATAGCTCTAAACATGAGATTATGTACTTGCTGCATTTACTGAAATCCCTGAGTCCCCTATCACTTTCCTTAAATTTCAAAGTTATGGGATTGTTCAGTATGTTTGCTAAGAATGACCTGATGTGACTCAAGTGTTATTCTGGGCACAAGTCTGTTGCCAATTACATTGGTACACATGTTTTAATGTGATTCAGATTACTGATATAAATGACTTGACTGCATATGATTACTTTGTGTTTTCTATTATATAACATTATATTCCCTTTAGACATTTCATTGTGTCAGGTTATAATATGACATCTTTATATAAAGCAGTTTTAAGGGGGATTTTATCTTCTCTCAGTGTTTTAATTTCAACATACCAGATTTTATATTTGAGGCATCTTTTAGCAGCAAATTCATTAACCTGTAACATGTCTTGAATCATGTTTAAAATTATTTTAAGACATCCCCTACCCCAAGCCAAAATAACCAAGTGATAACATAAAAAATGTTTCTACTATTTTGATTGATGGATTGATTTCAGGTGGCAGTTTATGACTCATCATGACTATATTTTATAATAACTAGGTCCCAGAAAATACATTGACATGGTTTCAGACATAAGTTTCCAACTAGTTTTGCTCAGAAGCAAAGTAGGTGGTTGCGTATGTTGTGTGATCTGATGACCCTATGTTTGAAAATTATTGACCTCACTGGCTCCCTTGAAATTGGAAGGTTGATCCCTACAGTCTTTGGTCTTCATGCGTAGTCTGCTGAAATGTAAATACCTCTAGATAGGCAGCCTATCAGTCTGCTATCTGTCATTATCATTTTAATCTGGATTTATTTAGCAGACCTCTCAAAATTGGCTGAAATAGACTGGCAAGACAAAGACTTGATATCGGTGAAGGTGGATGACAAGTCTGCTGAAAGTCTTGGTAAGCCTAGTTTTGACTAGGCAAGGGAAGCATGCTGGCATACGGCATGTGAGTGCAGGCAGGGAAAGAGAAGTAACAGAATGGTTACACTAACTTTACCTAACCTCCATCTTTCTGAAAGTCAGCCCTTGAATGTCACTTGTAGGGAACATTGTACTGCCTGCTTGTCACTCTGCCATCTATCCACCAGAGTAACTTTCAGGACTATCTTAGAAGCGGTAATTCTCTTTGCGGGTGGTGAAAATAAAATTCTGTAACACCTTCCTTTTTTTACTACTTCCTTAGCTGCCTACTTGCCGCTTTTGGAAAAGCTTTCCTTGAAAAATTTCTTGTTGCCTAATATTCTTGGTGCTTTACCCTTTAATCAAGGCAGCGGTATACAACCTTTCACACCAAATGTTATTTTTAAAACAGATTTTATTTGATTGACCCACAGAAAGGAGGGAGCCTAATACAGGCTCTATATCTTCTTGGGGAAAGCCCTGAAAACCCTTGTCAATACTATTTTCCACATGCTCTTTTGCTGTTGTTGCTACTCCTTTATCTTGATTGAATACAACCGCCAAGACTTTCTGTGCAAGGTTACTTTAGAGAGAAAATGGTAACTGACATTTTTCATATGTGAAAATCCCTTTATTCTACCAGTAAGTTTGACTGGTTATGGACTTCTGGGTTAGAAATAGCTTTTCTTTAAACTTTTGAAAGCATTGGCTCATTACTTTTGAGCTTCCAGTGCTGCCATTGAGTCAATATGATTCCTTTGATTTCATGGTGTTTTAAAACTTCACTATGATATGTCTTTGTGTGATCTATTTTTATTCATTATACTGGCCATGTGGTGGGCCCTTTCAGTTAGGAAACCTGTGTCCTTCAGTTCTGAAAAGTCTTCTTGCATTATTAGTTGGATGATTTCCTTTTACTTATCTTTTTTTTTTTTTTTTTTTTTTTTCTCTCTGTAAATGTTCTCAGCCAGATGTTGGATATCCTACATCGATCCCCAAGTCCTCTCTTTTTATTTTCCATCTTTCTGTCTTTTTATTTTAATTTTCAGAAAGTCTCCTCCAACTTACATTCCAGCACTTCTATTTTTATCTTATTTCTAATTTCCAAAAGCTTCATCTTATTCTCTGAATGTTCTTTTCTTAAGCCAATTTTTAATGAATGCTATATGTGCTCATCTCTCTAAAGGGTAGTTCTTAAAGTTTTCTTCTGTTCCCTGCACTGTCTCTGTTTCTGTCAGGTTCACTTTCTTTGTTCTGTCGTTTTTATATTTTTCATCAATGTCTTATCACTATTGATGGTCCATTTATATATAACAGTAATACACTAGGAAGGTGATTAGAAGTTCTGTGTACATGAGTAGGCACTGTTATGTGGTAAAATGTCCTTTAAGTTGGGAAGGCGATAACTCAGCTTTTTCACTGGAATTCTCAACATCAGTATTTTCCAGTCCTCTTTATCAGATAATTATTTTCCACAGAAAGAAATAGTCAAATTTCCTATAGGTAATTATAAACCTGGCTACAAGTATTCTGGGATATATGACAGGAGTAGGTTAGAGACTGAAGATTGAACCATTTGACATGCAGGTTTTTCAGATGAGAACACATCCTGGAAAGAGAAAAAGAAAAAAGGAAAGAAAAATATGCATGTTTCGTATCCTCATTTTTGGTGTGGCAACTCACCACACTTCTTATTCACATAAACTTTGCCAGCAAAAAAAACAAAACAAAACAAAACAAAACTCTCGTGTCTTCTACATGCATTGGCAAAGGGAAATTACTCCATGGAGTACATGAGTGAACTTAGAAGGAAGGACTATATACTCCTTGTACCAACTGATAATCTACTTTGCTATTTTCAGTCCTACTCACACCCCTGCCCCTAGAGATTCTTGGTGCCTGAAAATCCTAAGACTTTCTGAGGTCGTGCATCATGAATTGCCTTGCCTTTTGTTGGCTTCTACCCAGTTTCATGCTTAAGTTGTAGTGTTACCTATCTACACTGCTAAGTCATTTACCACCTGTCCATCTGTTTTCTAGCTTACAAAACTTATGTTGATATTTCTCTTCTGTCATCTACTCTCATGTTCTCTTTGTACTTTGGGGTCTTTTGTTAGTTTTTAAAATTCTTGTCTGGGTGTGGTGGCACATGCCTGTAATCCCATCACTTTGGGAGGCAAAGGTGTGTGGATGACCTCAGGTCAGGAGTTCAAGACCAATCTGGCCAACATGATAAAACCCCGTTTCTACTGAAAATACAAAAATTAGCCCGGCGTGGTGGCACACACCTATAATCCCAGCTACTTGGGAGGCTGAGGCAGGAGAATTGCTTTAACCCAGGAGGCAGAGGTTACAGTGAACTGAGATTGTGCTATTGCACTCTGACCTGGGCGACAGAGCAAGACTCTGTCTTAATAAATAAATAAATAGTAAAATAAAATAAAACAAAATAAAACTCAAGTTCTCATTGCTGGCATTGGCAATTCCCTTCTGGCTATGGACACTTTAAATGCTCCTTCTGTGTCTAGGCGGTAGCTCAGTTTAATCTAGTTTTCTTTTCTGGTCTAACAGTACAGCACTGAGTTCAGTGGCTCACAATTGCTGTACATTGATGAATAATCTACAACAGGGGTCCCCAGACTTTTTACACAGGGGGTCAGTTCACTGTCCCTCAGACCATTGGAGGGCCAGGCTATGCAAGGTGTGACACCCTTCACAGCCAGCACTGCTGCCTCCACTATCCCAGACAGCGGTATACAGTGTCACAGGCCCAGCACCGCCTCCAGGGCTGTATACAGGGATGGCGGTGATCAGCCTGTGACACTGTGTATACAGCGTCCTGGACATCTGCAGCAGCGGTGGGCCTCTTCTGTGGGAAGTCCACTGCTGCATGTTTCCCCTATTATAAGACACCTCCTATAAATAAGACAGCCCCCGTCTTTTGGGGGTAAAATTAATATAAGACAGGGTCTTATAATAGGGGAAACACGGTGTGTAGTCATGTTGGGGGAGACTTTTGGGCAAAGGGAGGTTATAGGGACCATGATGTTGTTGTACATTTGGGGGAGTATGGGGGCCACTGTACTGTGTAGTAATGGTTATAGTGCTTTGCCTTTCTTCCTACTTCTGCTGTTATTTCACACTGCTTCCAGTGACGTGGGGCGCCGCAGCCGCAGACCGGATGTGCATCATATGACGTGCTTCCGGAGCCATGACGCGTGCGTCCCGCGTCACCGGAAGTAGTACTGTACGTGACCGACGCCGTGCTTTGTGGCACCACCACATACGGTACTCCAGGAGCATGGGTGCTCCTCTCACTGACCACCAATGAAAGAGGTGCCCCTTCCTGAAGTGTGGTGGGGGCCAGATAAATGGCCTTGGGGCTGCATGCGGCCCATTGGCCGTAGTTTGGGGACCCCTGATCTACAACCATACAAGTCATATTTTCAAGGAATATTTTATACAACATAATTATCATGATATATTATTATCAAAACAAAGTTATAAGGCTAAAAAAATAAAATAACATACACTAATTTATTTAACCAAATCCTGATTGTTGAAAGGTAGATTTTGCCAGTGTTTCACCATTTTAAATTCTGGTACTATAAATGTCCCTGTGTATAAATAGTCATGTAGAAAAGTAACTTTACTTAAAGCAATTGGAACTGGTGTATTCTGCCTCTGCTCCCAAATAAAGCAATTTTACTGTTCTTTTAAACTTGGGTAAGCCAAAATGTATTATTTTAGCTTTTTTTTTTTTTTTTTTTTTTTTTTTTTTTTTTTTTTTTTTTGAGGGTTTTACTCCTGTCATCCAGGCTGGAGTGCAGTGGTACAATCTTCACTAACAGCAACCTCTGCCTCCTGGACTCAAGCAGTTCTCCTGCTTCAGCCTCCTGAGTATCTGGGACTATAAGTGTTTTTGTTTGTTTGTTTGTTTGTTTGTTTGTTTTGTATTTTCAGTAAAAACAGAGTTTTACCATGTTGCACAGGCTGGTCTCAAACTTCTGACCTCAAGTGATCCGCCTGCCTTGGCCTTCCAAAGTGTTGGGATTACAGGCGTGAGCCACCACACCTGGCCTATTTTAAGTTGTCTAACTACTATAAACAGAATCTATATTGGGGGGATTTTTTTTTTAAATGAAACTATTTATTTTGAGATTATTATAGATTCACATACAGGTACAAGAAATAATACAGATAAATCCCATATGTCTTAACCAATTTCTCCCAATGGCATCATCTTACAGAACTATAGCATAGTATCCTGACCAGAGTGTTGACACTGATACAGTCAAGGTCAAGAAGAGCTCCATCACCACAAGAATCTCTCACATTGCCATATTATAGCCAAATTCACTTCCCTTTCACCTAGTATCCTCTTTAAATAGTGGCAACCATCACTCTGTTGTCCATTTCAATATTTGTGGTCATTTTTTAAATGATATATGAATGGAATCATGCAGTATATAACCTTTTAGAATTGCTTTTTTTTTCATTTAGCACAATCTTCTGGAGATTCATCCAGGTTGTTGCACATATCAATAGTGCATTTCCTTTTATTGTTGTTAGTTTTCCATGGTATGGATTTACCAGTTTGTTTAACTGTTCACCCATTGAAATGTTGGCTGCAGAATACACATTCTTTTCCTCAGCACATAAGTCATTATCAAGAATAGACCATATGTTAGATCACAAAACAAGTCTTAAAGTATTCAAAAAATTGAAATAATATCAAGCATCTTCTCCGCCCACAATGGAATAAAACCAGAAGTTAATAACGAGGGATTTTTGAAACTAGAGTAATAGAAATTAAACAATATGCTTCTAAATGACCTGTGGACCAATGAAGAATAAAACTGAAAAATTTTGTGAGACAAATAATAAGGAAAGCACAACATACCAAAACCTGTGGGATACAGCAAAAGCAGTACTAACATGGAATTTTAGCTATAAGTGACTGCATCAAAAAAGAAGAAAACTTCAGATAAACAATCTAAGGATGCATCTTAAAGAGGTAAAAAAAAGCAAGACCAAACCAAATTCAAAACTAGTAGAAGAAAAGAAATAAATATTAGAACAGAAATAAGTGAAATTGAAATGAACAATATGATATAAAAGATCAACAAAGCAAAATGTTGGTTCTTTTAAAAATGTAAACAAAATTGACAAACTTTAAGCCAGACTGAAAAAACGAGACAAGATACAAAGAAATAAAATCAGAAATGAAAAAAGAGACATTTCAACTGATACTGCCACTAATGATCATTAGTGGCTACTGTATGTCAATAAATGGGAAAATCTAGAAGTGGATATATTCTTAGACACATACAACCTACCAGGATTGGACCATAAAGAAACCCAAAACTGGAACAGATTAATAAATAACAAAATCAAAGCCTTAATAAAACATCTTTCAGGGCCAGGCACAGTGGCTCACAAAAAATAGAAAGAAGAAATAAGACCTACTATTTGATACCACATTAGGGCGACCCTAGTCAATAATGACTTAATTGTCCATTTTAAAATAAAGAGTGTAATTGGATTGTTTGTAACTCAAAGGATAAATGCTTGAGGGGATGGATACCTAATTCTCCATGATGTGATTATTTTATACTGCATGTCTGCATCAAAATATCTCATGTACCCCATAAATATACAACTACTATGTATCCATAAAAATTAAAAAAAAAATTAAAAAGTACTGAATTTCTTTGTACTCCAAATTTTCTAGAACAACCATGTATGACTTCTATAAATTGCAAAGAAAACCTATTGAAAGTTAAAAACCTAACCTGTTTTAAAAGAGCTGTAGCCCTCTATGTAATTAAAGCCTTTAATAAATCAATTATTCTTTCTGATATTTGATTCTGAATACTTTCATATTGATGAAAAATAAACAAAATTCCTTGTAATTATTGTCAAAGTAGATATAATACACAATTAAAGTATAGCCTGCTATGTCTTAGAATGAACAGAATTCTAATTTATTTGCAAATCTACAAATAATTTATAAATTTCATAAGTAAATCTATTTATATACAACTAGTTGTATATAAATATGTCAGTTTCTGTGAAACACAAACATAAGTAAAATAGATGTCTTTTGTCAGCTTCATAGCAATGCAATTTTGACAAGAAGCAGCAAAGAGTAACAAGCGTGAACTTTTAGAGCAAGAAGCCGTGGCTTTCAGTCAGACCCTGGGTCGTCACCTATTAGTAGTGTGACTCGGGTCAGTTATTTTCTCTGACCTCTCATTTTCTCTTCCATAAAATGAATAAATTAATAATTTCTTCCTTAAATGTTCTCATGCAGATCAAATTAAATAGTGTACAAGAAAGCACTCTGCAAACAGTTAATTGCAATATTCACTGTTGTTTATTATTTTGTTCTAGATGACACAAACAGCACCCTTTGCTTTACTTGGTAAATTCCTGGATACACATTGCTGACTAGAGTTCTGCAATCAGGCAATACACATGTGGGGAGAATTTTGTAGAATGTTATCATGCTTCAATTGTATAAATGTCCTATCGTAGCCTTTCCTTTCTTTCCATTAAAAAAATATTCTTTTAAAACAATTTGTCAGAAAGCTACTGGTGTGATGATACTGGCTTGTTTAAACACTACCACCTTCTCATCAATGTTGAATTCCAACTTAGAATCTCACTCTAACCTTATTGATGACTTCTCCAAGTGGCCTTCCTGTCTGGGGAATATTCAGAGTTAAGAAAACAACCACTGTTATTATTATTATTTTTTTACGAGATGACTGAATTAAGTTGTGTTATAATGCTAAGAAAGTACCTCAAATAGATCTAGCAATGAATACATTTTTTGTAGATTTCATTGGATGACAGTGAAACTTTTGCCTAATATAAAAATAGAAATATAGGAAAGAAATTTGTAAGATAGTTTACAGTGCCTAGCTCTCTTGGGCATTGCAGTATTTATATGTGTTTATTGTTTGTTTCATTTTCTATTTGGAGCTAAAAAGGCCTTGTGTTCATGTTGATGTAATGACAGACAAGACTTTTTACTCTCCAAATGCCCCAGAGCATACTCTGGGGTGTAGAGGATGTGAAATGCATAAGCAGAATGGCTTTATAGCAAGTGCCAAACAGAGGGTTACCCTCTTTTTTTGCTGTAGGTACATTCACTCATATTTATATAATCATCCTATGTACTAGTGCCCTCTTGTGAAAGATGTTGTTATGAGTGCATATTTTGTAGCCATTTTGCTTATTTCTTCTCAGAAAACAAAAGATAATGTATACCAACAGTGATTGGCTGGGCGCCACGGCTCATGCCTGTAATCCCAGTACTTTGGGAGGCCAAGACTGGCAGACTGGCCAGCTGGGGCAACATGCTTAAACTCTGTCTCTAAAAAATATATATAAAAATTAGCCTGATAGGGGGCACGTGCCTGTGGTTCCCACTACTCAGGAGGCTGAGGTAGGAGGATCAGTTGAGCCCAGGAGTTTAAGGCTGAAGTGAGCTGAGATCATGTCACTGCACTTCAGCCTGGGTGACAGAGCCAGATTCTGTCTCAAAACAACAACAAAAAAACAGTGATTGAAGCATCTTTGTCTATCTTTTTCTCTTTCCTCCTTTTCCTGTTTTTTCTATATGTTCTCCCCTTCAGTTTCCTCTTTTTTTATGCATTTTCTTTGCTTCAAACCATTCTCATCCTTCTTTATGTTATTATTTAGAAACATGAAGTTGATCATGAAGGATTTGCAAATTCTTCCATATCTCTTACTAAGAACATAGACATATTGGAAAACATAGAATCATTGGACTCTTTGGACCTTTTTTTCAGATTCGTCTTCATGGCCTGAAGTTATGGTGAACTGAGAGGAAGGAGTATTATTCTGGGGACCAGAATAGTTACTGTCAACCTTTGACTTCAAGGTTTATTACAAATTGTTGAGCCAGAAGTAAATCTGTAGAAGTGTTCCACATTGTGTGTGTGTGTGTGTGTATATATATATATATATATATATATATATATATATATATTTAGCAGAATAGGCCTCAGTTTATTTGTATGTAAAATGGGGATGATGATACTAACACATAATAGTAATTATAGGAGAAAGGAACCAGATTGTCACAGGACTCTACCTTAAATTACAGGCCATGAAATGTAGACTTGGCTATTACACAACAGGAAATCATCAAACCTTTTTTTTAGCAGGTTAATTTTTAGAAAATTTGTACGATGACAGTGTGTGGCAGGGATTAGGATCAGGTGAGAATAAAGGTGGGCAGATTATTTGACATGTCTAAGTAATGTGTAATGATAATAATTGCTAACATTTATTGAGTGTTTACTATATCCCGGGCATTGTATTGAGTGTTTACTATATCCCGGGCATTGTGCTAATCTTTCATCTGCCTTATCTCATTTTATTCCTTCAGCCACCCCATGAGATAGGCAACATTTGTTATCTACATTTTACAGATGAGGAAACTGAGATACAGAACAATGAAGAAATGTACCTAAGCTGTTACTTAGTGTGAGGTCACCAAAGAAGAAATCAGTAAGTGTTAGAACCAGAATTTGGCCATAGACTGTCTGGCTTAACTACTGTGGTGTACTGTCTCTAATGTGTCAGTCAATAATTCCCCAAAGTGCCATCCACATTCACTCGTTAGCATTACTTTGAAGGGTATTTAGCAATTTTGGAATTTTCTATATAGAAAGTTTTTTTTTAGTTGTCTTACATGATATGGGTATTACATGTCTTGAATTTGTGATTTTTTTTTCAGAGAACGGAGGCTTTATCCCTCAAGCATAAAAAAAAGATTGTTTATGGTGGAAATTATATTAAAATATACTTTAAGCTTCACTGCCTTTATAAAGGGTTTTCTTGAATATGATTGATTCAGGGTTTTTATAAATGTCAGTTCTTTTACTGTTATTGCAAACCTTTGGAAACTATTAGGGTTTGGAATGTTGTATGAACCTAAAGTGACTGACTTCAGATTAATTGCGTCTTTTTTTTAAATTTTAATTTTAATTTTTTATTTTGTAATTTCTGGCTCTCCAACTCAGTGATTCTCTCCATTGTTAGGGAGGATTTAGTTTCTTCTTTGACTGTAAGCTCCCAGACCAGTAAGGGGTAGATGCTTCTGGTTTCCTTCCTTGTGCTCTGCTATCTCTAACCACTGACATCAGCAGATCTGCTGCTTGCTACCCTTCTTGTATTTTATAGCATTGATTCCGTTTCCTCCTGCTTCTCTTTCTTTCATCGTCTTTCTCTGATCGCTCTCCTTTTCTTCCTGTTATTCTTAGCTTTGTTGCTAATGGGTCTGGATTTGGCTATCCAGGCTAATCCATCGGATAGTCCCTCTTTCTAGGAGAGAGGGGTGAGGTAGTTTGTGTGAAATTTGACTCATTTTCTCTGGTCAGTGAAATACCATAAACACAAGACATATAAACTCTGCACCTTTAATTAACTCTTGGCTATTTTCATGATTTATCTTATTTCATTTGGGGGTTCTAGGTTGCTTTAAATAGCTGAGATTACTAGACATCTGAATCTGAAAAATCATAGCTCTGTTTTATTTCTAAAAGAGAAAGTTGAATTCTGGCATTTAACTTTGAAGACTCTAAGCTGTGTTACCATTAAATTTAATTATTTCAGTATTGAAATTCAGCAATGTAGCTGATGCATTCCAAATATTTGTATATGAAATAATTATTAGTCTTTTAAATATTTTCCATTTTTAAAATATGCAAGTTCCTGATTATGAGATGACATTATTTTTAAGATTGTTGTTACAATCACTCCAGAAATTTTAAAAAAGCATCTCAAAGTTCCCAGTGGTTCTCATATAATTGAATGGGCTTCGGTTAATGTTTACTAAAATTGTTTAGAAAATATCTGAATCATACTTAGCATAGGCTACTGCATTAAATTTTAAAAGACCATTAACTTTTAAAGGGAGTTTTGTAGCACTGAGGATCTATTTGTGAATAGTAAGGTTTAGTTTAAAAGCAAAGCAACAAAATGAAACTAATTCTGATTCTTTGAAACAAAAGACATTTCCCCACAAATTAAACTGCATACATTTATAAATACAAATATTTCTTAATAAGGTAACTTCCCTTTAGAACTGGCTTTCAAATATTAAAATTCTGAATCTTTGTTCTTCTATATATATAAAACAAGCATGACAATACTTGTCAATTTAAAACTAAACCAAAAGTAGACAGGTCCCCAGAAAGGCATCATATATGATGTTTAGTTTTAAACTGACAGGAATTATCAAACTTCATCTAAATTAAAGGTAGGGTAAATGGAGACTTTCTGTGCCTTAAACTTACTAGAAAACATAAAGCTATTTTATCACTAATGGATTTCTTCAGCACAACCATGCAAAATGGCCCTATCATTGCTTTATTTAACAAGCTGTTTTCATTTGTACTAGAATCCTCAAATGAGAAGGGGAGTATATTCCATTCTGTTTACATTGCTTGTAAATCAGGCCAGAAGACCAGAAGCAAATCTTCACCTTCAAAGGAAGAATTCTCTTTGATAGGAGGAAATCTTTTTAAGTAAAGCAAACCTTCTGATTTATACATTCAATTGGAAAGGTGCCATTGCAACTAGCCTCTGGAACTATTTTACCTGAAGAATTACCAAGAAGATAATAACTTTCTCAAGAATGATTTTTGCAGGAAATTGGATCACTTTAGAAAACTGAAAAATATTATAAATGGTGTGTGGAATGGTCCTGCAGAATTAAAACCTAAGATTATATCTACTGTGGCTGGGTCAGCAGGGCAGTGGTGCTGGCTGAGTGTTACATTACCTTAAGGTCATCGTTACGGGTCATGAGGGGTTAACCATAAAATGCAAGGCAGAAACATGGTTGGGTAGGCTGTGTCAATCACTATGAATCTGTGTAGCAGGCTTACAGGAGTAAAATGATTTTGTCCTTAACCAAGGGCTCCAGGTGGTATTTTTGGACTATAGAGAGGCATTGAGGATTGAGGTTGTAAAATCAACACAGAAAAAGTTCACTGAGGCCTGGAGATGTCTGGGGCTGTAGTTATTCTAACAACTAATTGCAATATAGATGGAAAATGTAGTTAAATCTCATTTGCTAATATTCACCTACTAATTAGTAGTGGATGTCCAGAGCTTTGTGTTGAGAAGGATTTTCAGGCTTACTGGGAAAGAGGGTTGAGTTTAGGTAACAGTGTGTGCACAAACCTGAAAGCAGGAAGCCAGTGCAAATTTGCCAAGTGACCACCATTCCTGAACTGGGAGTTGCTGCTGTCTCTTAGGATCAGTGCTGTCTTGCCTGGCCAGCTCTTCACTGATGTCTAATCAGGTTCATTTATCTTCAGTAAGCTATGAATAGGGCAATTTTCTCCACAAAAAATAAGGAGGCTGTGAAGGGATTCTGACCATCATAGGGCTTTAAAGACCCATGTATGTATTTCTCTGTTTGTTGATGGGATCGCCCTTTGAAGGTTAGACAGGAAAGGTGGTCATATTGTCCTTTTTCTTAAAAAAAAAAAAAAAAAAAAAAAAAAAAAGATGCTCCATGTATTGTAAGACTGGCTTCTGACACCATGGTGTCATACTCTTTAATGAGCCAGGTGAATAGCTGGTTTCTGCCTTTAACTGTCAGTAACTTCTTTTTTTGTGGGGGGATAGAGTATCATTCTGTTGCCCAGGTTGGAGGGTAGTGGTATGATCTTGGCTCGCTGCAACCTCTGCCATCTGGGCTCAAGTGATTCTTGTGCCTCAGCCTCCCAAGGAACTACAGGTGTGCGCCACCACAATTGGCTAATATTTGTATTTTTTGTAGAGACAGGGTTTTACCATGGTGGCCAAGCTGGTCTCAAATTCCTGGCTTCAAGTGAGCCCCCTGCCTTGGTCTCCCAAACTGCTGAAATTATAAGCATGAGCCACCATGCTCAACCAAACTGACAGTAACTTTTAACTCCCCAGATTAGTCAGATGGCTTCACTCCTCTACTTGGTCATGTGTGCTCTCGAATGATTATTTTCCTAGCAGCAAGTGTTTTCTTGGATCAGAATCAAGATTTATTTGATAGTCAAAAATTCACATCTATTTTCCTGTTCACACTGTCCTATGCTTTTGATTCTGGGAGATCTCTTGGGTCCTAATCAGTAGTCAAGGGCTTTCCCAGCCATCCATCTCATTATTTGGAATATGACCACTTCAGGTTATTTTCTGCTTGTTCAGACTTTGACTATTTTCTTTCCTTAACCATTGGTATATATATTTTCCATGCCTGCCTAGTTTCTGGTTCACAGTTCTCCGTGATATCCCTGCTGGTTCACAGTTCTCCATGATATCCCTGGTAACTATGAATTTTTCACTTGTAACTCATTGCCTCATGTAACTTTAATTTATCAGTTCTTTTAGACTGAATTTCACTTCTTACAAATACCCTTAGTTCCAATTTCCTCCTCTAGGGAAAATTAACTATTAACTATTGTAGATGTTAGAGATGCATAATGCGCAGTCTCCTAATGTTGACAACAAAAACCCAGTCAGGTAAATTAGAAAGTTAGCATGGGGTCAGGTGAGTATTGAATGTAGACTGTCCTATATGATCATCACAATGGCATGTACAGATGAAATGAGGTCTTCAGATGTCAGATGCCAGTCTGGGGCATTTAGACCAGAGTAGCAAAGCTACAAGCTCTAGCCATGCCCTTTTAGCACACTGAGAATATTATATTTGAATTTGAATCACGTATTTCAAACATGCCTTCAACCAGAAAGACAGAGGGATGGAAGAGTGAGAATAGGGTTGTAGATTTGGACCTAGAGTAAATCAGTAATTCTTTAAATTTTAGGGTTCTGTAGTATGGTGAAACCACTTTACGTCCATGCTTGTGTGTCCAAAACATAATTTAAGAGTGAAAGAGACTTTAAGGATCATATAGCCCAATCTACTAATTTTACAGTTGAAGAAACCAAAGTGTGGGGAGGTTAAGCGGCTTGTCCAAGGTCACATAGTTGGCTGGTGGTACAGCTAGGACTAGAAAGAACCCGGGTCATCTTACATGCATTCCTTTGTAGGCACTACTCTGTCTCTCCACAGTTACATTGTTTTCAAATTATGAGTGATTCAGCTCACTTCAAAGGGCAAAGAACTAATTTCCTTCTGATTGAAATGAAGCAGTCACAGGGTTTTACACAAGAAAATTGAAAAATGATATATGTGGCTTATTTCTTTGTTTCTTCCTGTTTTTGTCTCTGGATCAAGAGAAAAAGGAAGCTAGGAAAACAGTTGGAAGCAAGACAAGGCAATCCAATGGCTGCCATGGAGCAGAGGGCATATACATCAGGGAAAGCAAGCAAACATCTGCTCATTTCTGGAGTAACAAAAAGTTACATTTGTCTCTCTCAGTGGAGAGATGGACCAAGGCTGCAGCTATCAGTATCTCTGCTTCTAAATTGCTCAGAACCTAGATATAGATGCTGACATTTAGGGGAGTGGATGACTTCTTATTTAGTGTACCAACTTTGGTAGTAAGGGAGAAGGACAACTTGGAAGAGACCCAAGTCTAGTTGAAAAATGTGGCTTTTCTTTTAACAAAGGGAAAATGTGGTGTCGTGGTTGATCAGAGTTTTCCCTGATTTATTGTGAAACTGTTTCTCTCTGAGCTTTACTTAGGATCACATGCAATCTGTCTACCTGTTACTACATTGGACCTATCGACCTCATTTGTTCATTTTGTTGTTATTGTTTTTGCGGTTTGTTCATTCATTTACTGTTTCAGCATTTATAAATGCTTGCTACAGTCTAACAACTATTCTAGATGTTAGAGATGCAATGTGAAAATCAGACCTGGCCGGGCATGGTGGCTCATGCCTGTAATCCTAGCACTTTGAGAGGCCAAGGCGGGTGGATCACTTGAGGTCAGAAGTTCGAGAGCAGTCCGACCAACATGGTGAAACCCCGTCTCTTAAAAAAAAAGAGTCCCAGTTCTTGTTTTGGAGAGGTTGCTGTCAAATGGGGGAGAGAGAGATGGGCAAACAATACAGTCTGATAGAGGATGTGATCAAAATATACTCAAGGTAGTAAGGAATAGCAGAGGCAAGGCAGCTACCTATCCGAGGTGGATAAGAAAGACTTTCTGGAGAGGTTAGTTTGGCTTAAGTTAATCTGAAAAAAAATTGGAGCTGGTGAAGAAAGAAATCAAAAAGTAATTCAGAAAGCAAAGAGGCTGAGACAGCTTGGTGCATTTTGGAACCTACAAAGTATTGTCTGGCTGCAGTAGAGTTTGAGGTGGGTGGTAATGAAAGGTGAATCTGGAGAAGTAAAGAGGGACAAGGGCTTTGTATGCTGAAGATGTTTGGAAGTCAGTGAAGAGTACTAAATATCAGGCCTTCTAACTATTCCTATTTCACACTTATTTTAGGGGCAGTTTTCTGTTAGTGGAAAGATGATGGCTTTTGGAGTCAGAGAGATGATCCATGTTTAACTATTTCTTAACTGTGGACCTTGGACGAGTTACTTGATTACTCTAATCATGTTACTTTGTCTCTAAAAATGAGGACAATTATTTCTGCTTCACTTGTGGGGGATAGTTAATAATATATGTGAAGTCACCCAGTATAGAACTAGTAGATAATCAATGCATATTCATCTTACACTCTCCTTCCTTCCTTATTTTCTTCTATTTGCATCCTATCTAGTCTTTCCTTTCTTCCTTCTTTCCCTCTCAAGATTCACTCTGTTTACAGCAATGGTGAGCGTTTTGCATGTCTTGACATTCTTGTTTATTAAATGGATGACATTTTGAAAGCAATTTTGTACAAGTTCTATCCTCTAAATAGTAAATGTACCAGACCACTGCAATGTCCACAACTGAGTGGATTTGCTTGCTGTTGCTGGGTGACATATGTAGGTGATCTTGTCATAGAAATGAGGTATTTTTACAACTTAAAATCAGAACTTTACATGCCAAAAATTGTTGCAGCTGTGGTAGGATTGAATTCATCTTGGTACTCTCCCTCTCTTCAAACCTATCAAATTGTCAGCAGCCGTGCCTTATGGAAAAAAAACTAGACATTTTTGATTAATTTTGTTTCCAGTGTTACCATATGTAATTCTTTTCTTTGTGATATGAAGATATCTGAACATTTGTATGTTTAAGTGAAAAGGTCATTTCCAATATACTGTGTTTGGATAAAAAATTTTAAGAAGCTAAAATCATGAATAGGCTTAAAGATAATTTGTTTCCATAATATACTAAACTCGAGTGACTGAAAGAGTCTTAGTGGCTGCTGAATGAGTGTGGAGTTCACATAGATGACTTTGGAGCACTTTTCGTTACAATTATCTAATTTGTTTGGTTCCTAGATTCAGAGACTCTTGGTTTTGGTGTAGGAAGGACCTTTCACAGTTATCTAGTTTCCAACCTCCTGTATGATGCTTGAGTCTCCTATAGAGCATCACTGCCAGTTAATTATGGAGCCTCGGCTTTATCAGAGTTAGTGAGAAGGTGGATACTCTCTAGTGCGTAAGGCAGCCGATTGTATCTTTGGACTGCTTTTATTATTTAGAAGGTGCTTCTTGATATTAAAGTAAAATGTGTTTTTATAACCTTTGATCCTAGGTTTGTGATTTATAACCATGAAGAATAAATCAATCTGTTTTTGACTTTAAGGCCTTTCAAATGTTTAGAACCAGCTAATGTTTGACAAGGTTTCTTCTCCTTGTGAATCTTTTTTACTCTCAGCTCAATATTTCCATTTCAACCAATGGTTGCTGCAAGACTTGATTTCATGTTTCTCTACTATCCCTGTGAAGTGCTTCTGAATATATTTTACCCATACACTTCTGAAAGGGTAGCACCCAGATTACTGTATATACTCACAGTATGCAGCAGTCACTGCAAAGTACTATCACATGCTTTGTTCCGTGCTTGCAACCTAACATTAAATTAGCTGCCTGTGGTGACATCATCACAATGTTATCTTAAGTCAAACTTACTATTGACTGAAACCCTAATTTAAATCTCCTATTAGGTACTATTCATTACAACCAGCTCCTCATGCTCTTTTTAAACTTTAGTTATGATTTCTAATACATCTTATATCTCTCTCATTTTCTGCCATCTCCAAACATGACAAGTCAGTCTTCTCTTTCTTTATCTAGTGAATTGGCAAAATTATTGAACATAAAACAACCATAACATTTCCCATTGGAAATATTTTAGTACAATGGATCTTAACGTGACATACATGAATAGAATCTCAGATTCTACAGAAGCTTGATGAATTTTCTGCAAAATATATGCATGCATATTTTTCTGGAAAAAATCTCCATAGCTTTCATCATATTCTTTTTTTTTTATCATATTCTTAAAGGTGTGCATAATCCAAATAATATAGAGACTCCTACTATAGAAGGGCATTCAGCATCAAAGCACTCTGGCTATGGTCATTTAATCACTTAAAAAATCCATTTAAATGGTTTCCAGTCAATGTCTCTCAATCTTGAATGAAAGACTGTCATAGAAAACGTCAAATGCCTGTGTGTGTGTGCACACTGCATATCTTTGATTTTCAATACTATTGGCCATATCATTGAAGGAAATGAAGCTAGTTTGTGTTAACCATCACTTACATTTGTAGGTACTCATGAACAATTCTTTTAATAAAATATTCTAGAATCTTGATCATGAATCAAATATTTAATCATTTATTCAACAAAGTTATTTAGTTCCTGCTATGTATTAGGAATGAGTCTAAGCACTAGGGTTAAATTAGTGAACAAGACTGTCAAGATCTTTGCTCACATAAAGCTTATGTGCTAGTGAGGGAATCAGACAATAAACACACAAGTATGAAAATTTCAGATTATGGTGAATACTCTGAAAACAATAACATGAAGAAATGGGAGAGAAAGAGCCTGGGGTTGGGGAAAAGCAGTAACACTAGATGGTCAGAAACAGTAGATAAGTCAGAGAAGGTCTCTATTAAATAATGGCATATTAGCTGAGATCTGACTTATAGGGATTTAGTTTGCAAACATGCAGGCAAATATCCAGACAAAGATGACAGCGATTCAAAGTCCCTAGGGTAGGAACAATCTTGTAGTGTTCAAGGAACAGAAAAAAAAAAAATCAATGTAACTGTAGCATAGTTAAAAATGGGGGACAATAATAAATAACGAAGTATAAGAGGGAAGCAGGCAAGGCCATAGTAGCAATGGCAAAGATGTTAAACTATTTTCTAAGTGTAATCGAGATTGTAGAAAGAAGTAGGGTTTTGTGGTCTGATTTGTACTATTCAGAGTCTATTTGTTGTGTGAGGAGAATGAATTATAAAGGGTCAAGAGTAGAATGGAGGCTCTTTGCCTATATTTGATTGTGGAATCTTCCTTCTTTCCCTTCTTAAAAGAGCAGCAAAACAAGCCATGTATCTGTAGCCATCTTCCAGGATTTCATTCATTCTCCACAATTCCTCAAAGATCATTAATATAGGTTCGTCAGTTGCATACATTCTTGGATTTAATTAATACATCCCAGGAGACCAAAGGCCATTGAAAATACTGGAGTGCTAGTTTATTTTGTTTTGTTTTGTTTTGTTTTTTTTTGTTAAACAACCTCTTTAACCACCTTGGGCTTTAGTTACTTCTTAGCAATGGTTGTTTTTTACCCTTTTAACCCTGAAAATAATTCTCTTTGACAGGGAGGACAGAAACAAAATAGGACTTAAAGGAGTCTACTTTTCTCATGTCATCCATCACCCTGGACAGCTATTCCAGCTTATTTAGGTATTCACTTCTATTTTTTCCACTACATCAGTGTAATTTACAATTGTGCAGTTAGAATTATCTTTTTAGGAGTTTCCTTGAACCATATCTAGAATTCCAGTTTCCTATACTAGCTCTGCTGCTTGGGTGAGGTATTTAACTTCTCTGTATATGTATATTCAACTGTAAAATGGGGACAATTGTAGTATCTATCTCATAGAGTTGTTCTGAAAAGTTAATAAATTAAACATATATAATGCTTTGAATGATGTCTGGCACCTAGAAAGTGTTCAATATATATTAGCTTCTTATATGGTTTGGATCTGTGTCCTCACTCGAATTTCATGTCTGATTGTAATGTCCAGTGTTGGAGGCAGGGCCTGGTGGGAGGTGATTGGACCATGGCAGTGGCTCCTTCATGAATGCTTTAGCTCCATCCACTTGGTGCTGCTTTTGTGATAATGTTCTCACAAGAGCTGGCTGGCTTAAAAGTGTGTGGCACCTCCTAGCTCTCTCTTCCTCCTTCTCTGGCCATGTGAAGTGCTGGCTCCCCTTCTGCCTTCCATCATGTTTGTACATTTCCTGAGGCCTCCCCAGAAGTGGAGCAGATGCCAGCATTATGTTTCCTCTACATCCTGTGGAACCATAAGCCAACTAAACCTCTTTTCTTTATAAATGACTCAGTCTCAGGTATTCCTTTACAGCAGTGCAAGAAGGGACTTATACATCTGCTATTATCATCACTATTACTACTATTATTATTGTTGCACTTTGAGCATGAGCTTCAGATTTCAAGCCTCCTTCATATCACTTTGGTATGACAGCGTTGCAATATCTATTCTTGGATTCAGTGTTATATCTTCTAAGATGCTTTTTTTTTTTTTCTGTTCATTGTTTTGTTTTGTTTTGTTTTGTTTTAGCATCAATTCCTGTGGCAACATTGGGAGCAAAGTTATGCAGACCCGTGTTTGAGTCCTGGCTCTGACATTTTCTAGCTCTATAACCCTGAAATAGGGATTATTCTCTTTAATCTTTAGCTTCTTTAATAAAACAGGAATCGTAATGTATGTCATTGTTGGGAAGATTACCTGGGATAATATATGCAAAGCTAGTAAAGAGCTTGGTATGTCATAAAGACTCAATACTTTTAAATCTGCTTCTTTTTTCAATATTATTATAATGCCCTAACCTTGTGTTATCTGTACAAAAGACAAGAACTCTTCCTGGGGCATGATACTCAGAACAGCACCTCTCTTCTAGCCTGGACTTGTGGATAGCTTGGCTGTCCCTCTCAAGTCAGCAGCCTAATGTCCATTCTTTGGCAGTTCTCGGCACTTTGTTGTCTTTGAACGGCTACTGGTTACACAGAATTCCACGATACTTGGCATGTTCCCATTGTGATGCCATCTTGAGCTAGATTCAGATCATAACTGATGTCATGATCAATTTGGTTTTCGGGGAACTAATAGATATTCCATGCAAACTTTTTCTACCTATATCATTTAATATTAATGAATCTAAGTCTGTTAGTTTGATCTTTTTCCTTCCCTTACTTTAGTTTGTCCTAAATTAGCCTTAGTTATCTCATTGGTAAAATGGGGATGACTATAGTACCTTACTCACAGTATATTGATGAGATTAAATGAGATATTTCATATAAAGTGCCTAGCACAGTGCCTGACACACAGTAAGCACTCAGAAGCATGGTAGATACATGGACACAGATAAATAGGAATGAATAATAATGGACTTCTGAATCATGTGAATAGGAACCTGAGTTCAATTCCCATTGCTGCTGCTTATTAGTTACCAGTGATTCTCATCTCTTCTTATTGCCATTGAAAATTTATTGCTCTTATATTTTTTCCATTAAAATCCTTGTTTCCCACTTATATAACTATTTTTATAACCACACATATTCAAATAGAGAAATAGCTATTTGCCTTTCTCTGCCCTTTGATGGGTAAGTCCCCTCACCAATACCTATGAAAGAGGAACACTTGTTATCCCCTTTTTACACATGAGGAAAAGTGAAGCTCTGAGAGGTATATCTAACATCATCTGATATACCCTTTGAAAGACAATCTTCGCTGGTCAGCAAACTGAGCCTCTGTTTCAAGGCACCCCAATTTCTTACTAGTCTTGCATCTCTGCTTCCTACCCAAACTATATTAACCTGAGGCTCTGACACTCTGTATGGCTATAGTTAGTCTCTGCCAGTCTCTTCCCACAAAGCAACATATTTTATTCCTTGGACCTAACATTTGTTGGCTCAAGAGGTCTCTGAATGAATCACTTACTTTAAACTATGATGTTTCTCCCTTTCTGACTTCAGGTACTGCCTGCTTGGGACTTCCTGTTACTAGGTGCCACAGGAAAGATTTACTCTGTGAGCTAATGAGGCCAATTGGAGCCAAGTATGAGGTACCCACATCCTGCCTTGGTGTTCATTTCTCATCCTCCTCTCAGGTCCATGCTGCTACAATCCCATCGCACCTTATTTCTAAACCCACAGGGAATGAGAAAAGGATAATTTTAGACTGCGCGGATGAACTTTCTTTGGATAAGACCCTTCCTTTAGCCTTTTAAATTTCACTTTATATTTCTCTACTTATTAACTTAATTATGCAACTTAGAAGAACATTAAACGGAGCTTTTTAATTATTTGCCAAAGTGGAATAATGATTTTGCCCAAATTAATTATAATTTTGTGATGCAACTTTTTTCTTCAAAACTCTTCAATAAAGAGATTGATATGGTCACTTCAGTAAAGTTTTTAGGAAAAAAAGAAATGAACATGTTAAATCTATAGCCACCGTCCTTTATAGACTTAACACCTATTTAGAGTAGGGACTTAAAAATGAAACCAAAGGTTACGGCTATTGTAATGATCAATTGTATGCCTTTTTATTCTTATAAGCATCTTCTTACAAAAGTAGATTTTACCAATCTCTCCTGTAATTATGGTCTTTATGATGAAAACAAGCTTGCCTAATGTGAAAGATGCTGTCAGGTATTGACATTTTAGGAAATTTCACTTTATGTATTGAAAGTTCCAAAGTAGAAGAGAGTGACAGTTTTGAGGAGAAAAATGAAGGAATATCAACACCAAAGGAGTGAAGCCACCTTTCCCCCTTTGCATATGATAGCATTGAAGTAATTTCTAACTTTAATGATTTTTGAGACAGTTTTTGCTGTGGAAACTAACACCATAGAATTTATATAGTTGATGAAAGAAAAGAATGAACTTTTATGTTCTGATCTATTAAATTGATCTAGATTTTATAAAGATATATATCAAAGAATCAAGATAGTGAGGTTTGCAGCTTTTTGATAGGTTTTATGTATAGTTTGAAGTTTGTTTTGGTACTGAAAAGAGCTTCAATTCAAAGAATGTTCTTTTTTTTATCTCAAAATCTTAACGGAGATGAATTGCTTTAGTTTTGTGAAACCCTACTCTTGTGGGAGTTGGTAATTTATTGTAAACTGTTGGAACTAAGGTAATTAAAGGTCTAGAGGTTAGTGATCAATCATTTTACAAGTCATTATGTGTCTTTATGTGCCCAGCACTGTGCTTGCAGTCATGCTAAGTAAAATTTGCAGTTTATTTAGAGAAAGATTGAGATAGATGCCATTTTTTATCTCCTGTTACATATTCTTCTATATATGTTTTCAGAGTTTCTGATTGAAAGTGAACCTAAAGCAAGTGAATGAAAGCAAGTTTGAAAGTAAGATAGGAATTTGCTTAATTTGAAATAAGATAAGGTTTACTTTCATGAGTTCAAAACTCTCAGGAAAGCCAGGGATGGAAAAAGTCATCAAGCCAGGGCTCAAACATCCTCCTAGTTACATCTGTACTCCAGTGTTAGTTTTTGCTATTGTCTCAGTCAAGAGAAGAAAGGGATTAGATACAATTATGGGAATCAGGATAGAGACATACATTTCTTTACTTTTAATTTCATTCTTCTTTCTCTTTCTTTCTCTTTCTTTCCTTCCTTCCTTCCTTCCTTCCTTCTTTCTTTCTTTCTTTGTTTTTCTTTTTTACCTTTCTCTCTCTTTACCTCCTTCCCTCGGTCCTTCCCTCCATCCCTTCCCTCCTTTCTTCTTTCTTTCTACTGTTGTTTTTTCCTATGCATCTGAGACCTTTGCATTTAAGACAGAGCTACAGTCCTAGTGCATTCTCGTCACAGTGAACACCTGTTCCTCCAAACTCTTGATGGCATAGATACCATTCACTTTTAAAACAATTAACTGAATTCCTTATATTGCCTTGTTTCCTTCATAGTACTTCACATGGTAGACACTCAAAATTTTTTATAATGACTTTTATTTTATTTTATTAATTTTTTTTTTGAGACAGAGTCTTGCTCATGTGTCTAGGTTGGAGTACAGTGCTGTAATCTCGGTTCACTGCAACCTCTGCCTCCAGGGTTCAAGTGATTCTCCTGCCTCAGCCTCCCAAGTAGCTGGGATTATAGGTGCCCGCCACCATGCCTGGTTAATTTTTTTTTTTTTTTTTTTTTGGTAGAGACAGGGTTTCACCATGTTGGCCAGGTTAGTTTTGAACTCTGACTTCAAATGATCCACCCTCCTCAACCTCCAAAAGTGCTGGGATTACAGGCATGAGCTACCGTGCCCAGCTCAAATATTTTTTTAATGGATGGAATGAACAATTATGTTGTCTGGAGAAAAAAAATCAGAGATTGGATATAAACCATCCTAATGGTTCCACACCCCTCCAATGAGAAAAGCTCTATGGTATCTATTGTGTTTCATTTTAAAAGTTTTATATAGTTCATCGTAAATAATCCAAACAGTACAGAAAATACAAAAAAGAAAGTAAATCATCTAAAATGCAGATCTTTATGAAAATCATAGTCTCTGCATTTGTAAAATGAGGATAATAGCATTTCTATCATATGGTTATTCTTGAAATAGGTGGTGCTGGGCACGTAAAAATGCTTAATAAATATTAGTTATAGCCTTTCTCATCATGATCATCATCATCACTATCAACAACTAGTGCAATACAAATAAATACCATTTAGAATCAGAGATGTTTTAGCAGTAAAAAAAAAAAAAAGTGAAGTGGTGCCTAGTCCTTTGAGATTTATAGGACGGCAGAAAGAATAACCATAGAAATAAAAATGGCATGTTAAGAGTAGATCAGGGAGAACATTTTAGGGGGATTGCACTTTAAGAAAATAGATCATTTGCTGAGAGCAAGAATGTAGGGGCTGCAAGGGGAATTGGAGTTTGGATGAGAGGAGAAGGTCTGATCACCAAGGTCCTATTCAGCAATAAATTCTATGAATCTGCACTTTGTTGCTGTGGGGAATTAAACAAAAAAGCCCGTTTTCCCCTTTCCCAGCGTTTTCAACCATGTAGAACACTGAAGATGAATTAAAAGAGTCTTGAGTGGAAATTTAAACTTCTAAAAGAAAGGAAATGGTGTGTGGGGCCAACAGTGCAGAAAAACAAGTGAATGTCTGAGCTGCGACTTAATTTAAAATACTACCATATTGGTTTTTTTTTCTACAGCAATTAGAAAAAAAAAATGAAGCAGGTTGTTTCAGATAAACAGAAGCTGACTGATAATGGGGCTCCTGAAGAAACAGAAGCTACTGATAAAAATTGAAATTCAGCAAGCACTTTAAGGATAAAGAGTGGGCAGTGCAGACAGACTGCTGGGCTGTTGCTGGGCCTCTGAGAAGAGCATATTATTAGGTAAAAGAATTGTGCATTGGGCTGGGCGAGGTGGGTCAAGCCTGTAATCCCAGCACTTTGGGAGGCCGAGGTGGGTGGATCACCTGAGGTCAGGAGTTGAAGGTCAGCCTGACCAACATGGTGAAACCCCATGTCTACTAAAAATACAAAATTAGCCAGGCGTGGTGGCACATGCCTGTAATACTGGCTACTTGGGAGGCTGAGGTAGGAGAATTGGTTGAACCTGGGAGGTGGAGGTTGCAGTGAGCCCAGATCGCACCATTGCATACTCCAACCTGGGCAACAAGAGTGAAACTCCACCAAAAAAGAAAGAAGAAAGAAAGAGAGGGAGGGAGGGAGGGAGGGAGGAGAGAGAGAGAGAGAGAGAGAGAGAGAGAGAGAGAGAGAGAGAGAGAGAGAAGAAAAAGAAAAAGAAAAAGAAAAGAAGGAAGGAAGGAGAAAGGAAAGAAAGAGAGAAAGAAAGAAAGAAGAAGAAGAAAATAAATTGGACATTGATTCTCATGTTTGAAGAAGAGACTAGATAAACAGAGAGCTAAGAAAGATCTTTTATTAATTCTAGCTTTGTTGTGATCAGGAAATCAAATTGTCCTGTATGGGTATTTTATGGACATTACACACAAGCATACACATATATGTTTGTTTGTATATGTGTATAGACAGAGACAGATTCTTGCTGTGTCATTGCTGTGATTTGGCTCTGTGTCCCCATCCAAATCTTATCTCCAATTGTATTCCTAATCCCCATGTGTCAAGATAAGGAAGTGACTGGATTATGGGGGCAATTTCCCATGCTGTTCACCTGATAGCGAATTATCATGAGATCTGATGGTTTTATAAATGGTAGTTTTTCCTGTGTTCTCACTTCTCTCTCCTGCCGCCATGGGAAGCAGGTCTTTACTTCCCCTTTGTCTTCTGCCATGATTTCAAGTTTCCTGTGGCCTTCCCAGCCATGTGGAACTATGAGTCAATTAAACCTCTTTCCTGTAGAAGTTACCCAGTGTTGGATTTTTCTTTATAGCAGTGTGAAAATGGACTAATACAGTCATCCAGGCTGTAGTGCAGTAGTGCAATGAAGACTCACTGCAGCTGCAATCTCCCAGGGTCAAGTGATCCTCCTTCCTCACACTCCAGAGCAGCTGAGACTACAGGGCTGTACCACCATGCCTGCTAATTTTTTATACTTTTTTTGTGGAGACAGCATGTCCCTATGTTGCCCTGTATGGTCTCAAACTCCTGGGCTCAACCAATCTTCCTGCCTTGCTTCACAAAGTGTTGGGATTACAGGGATGAGCCACTGCACATGGTCTAAGTGTTACATTTTTACGGTGGATGATAAAGGCCCTTCCTCCACTCTCTGATCCAGGCCCTTTAGTTTCTTTTCAGTTCCCAGTCTGTATCATGCTAGTTCATGCCTCAGAGCTTCCATACATGCTGGTCCTTCTGCTTGGACTGCTCTTTGCACCACCCATACACCTTCCCTTTGCTTATCTAAGCTCCTAAACATCTTTTAGGTCTTAGCTTAAATGTCACTACCTCAGGGAAGTGTTCTCTGGTATATATATATATATATATATATATATATATATATATATATGCTCTTGTAACATTCTGAACTTGTCTTCTATATACTTGGTATATAAGTATAGTTGAATATTTTCAAGTTATTAGTTTGATGTCTGCGTTTTTTGTTAGGCTGGCTTGGAGTGGTGCTCATCATTCACTTCCTCTCCTAATGAGTTCTAACCAATAAGATATGCACACAAAGAATAAAGAGCAGTGGCCAATAATTCCAAAGTAAGAGGAAAATGGTTAGAGGACACAGATTAGGCCTGAAGCCAAAATAGGCCTTTGTACTCTCTCATTGCCTAGATTCAAGATATAGGCCCTAATGTTGATCTGGCCAATTTAGCAACCTGGGTTAGGAGGAGGAAAAGAAAGAATAGAGTGCTGACACAGTGGTGTCCAAAAATGGAGATGGCATTGCCTTTCTTACTCATGGGTGAGGCAGACAGCAGAAGAGACAAAACAAGGCTCTTTCCTGCTTTTGGAGGCAAGGGTATCTCAGCTGCTAGCATAACATAGCTCAGTGAGTGATTGAATTTGACCCATGAGATTAGCCATTTCTCCCTCTGTGGAGAGAACAGAGTGTGCCTAGTAAAGAGAGAGGCTAGTAAAAGTGGGAGATAGAGATGAAGTGAGGGTAGGAAGAAATAGATCTGAACCTCCATCAGACTATTAGGACAGCGACTTTCTGTCTTATCCAGTGCATCATCTGCGCATACATCAAAGAGTAGTTGCAAAGCTTAAAAGAATTAATACCCTCACCTAGCACAATACCTGGAAAATTGTAAACATGTAAAATATGGTGTGTGTGTGTGTGTGTGTGTGTGTGTGTGTGTGTGTGTGTGTGTTTTGACAGAGTTTTGCCCTGTCACCCAGGCTGGAGTGCAGTGACACGATCTTGGCTCACTGCGACCTCTGGCTACCGGGCTCTAGCGATTCTTGTGCCTCAGCTTCCCAAGTAACTGGGACTACAGGCGCGTGCTACCACACCTGGTCGATATTTTGGTATTTTTTGTAGAGAAGAGGGTTTGCCATTTTGCACAGGCTGGTCTTGAACTCCTGACCTCAAGTGATTCTCCTGCCTTGGTCTCCCAAAGTGTTGGGATTACAGGCATGAGCCACTGCACCTGGCCTTAATACATACTTGTTGAATCATGAATCAGTTTTTACTGGAATTACTGAATCATGGCCAAATGGCCCGTCAAACTTTTGAAAAGACATTTGTTATTTAACAGAAAATGTGAGGCAGGAAATTTCGTTCTAACCCTGGTTGTGCTACTTGATATTGGACCTTGATGGAGACACTCAGTGTCCCTGGGTTTTGGCTTTTTTCATGTGATATATAAGGCAGTGGAATAGCTTGATCGTAATTGGTTCTGTCAAGCTCTCTTGTGTGATCCTAAAATGTGAGGTTCCAATGCTCTTTGGCTTTAACTAAGCAGAAAAACAAACAAACAAACAAACAAACAAACAAACAAAAAAAAACTCTAGTGCAAGAAAATAGAATCTTTTCCTTAAGAATTACATAAGAAAAAACTTTCTAAAGTGCATTAGAAGTGCCAGGTTTTGAAATGTAAAGTCTAATTAGATATAGGTGAAGGGGAGGAAGGCAGCAAACCACACTGCCATGTGTGTACCTATGCAACAATCTTGCATGTTCTTCACATGTACCCCCAAACCTAAAATGCAATTTTAAAAAATCAAAATTAAAAGAAAAAAAAAGAAATGTAAGAAGCTAGAGGTGATTCTAAAAAGAACCCAAAATAAATGCAAAAACAATCTTAAACAAGGACAATTAGAAAGAGCTTTTAAAAGTGGTTAGCAGAACAATTTAAATCTCAAGTTTTTGCCTATAGATAATTTACTAACTAAGGATAAATACTTGTCAATTATTTCCCCCCTTTGGTCAAAATTGCAGAGGTTAAATGCAGTAAGTTGTAGAAGTTACCAGAGATCTACAGCTAAAATTCTGTTTGCTTAATCTGCAACATGGGTTTACAGTTAATGTATGTAAATTATTATCCATTCACTATAATCTTTAATTAATATGTAATACTTTTTACTTTTATTTGAATCCTTAACACACAGAGAGTATGCATACTTAGATCTTTCTTTAACTTCTCTCTAGTTGCCAACTGTGACTTTCCAGTTTACTGTTTTCATCGAGTAAATATTCAAGCAGGGCTTTCCTGAAGTTTCAAATTTACAATTATGTACAGAAAATATTTTGTCTTTTTATTTTTACTATTAAGTTACAGGCATAGTGATAGATACAGCAAGTACAGAATAAAAATAAGAAAATTCTTGGCTTTAAAGGAGCTTATAGTCTGATGGAGGAGAAAGTCACGAAAAAGAATAAAACGATAATTATGACTGGGAGTGGTGACTCATACCTGTAATACCAGCACTTTGGGAAGCCTGAGGCAGACAGATCACTTGAGCCCAAAAGTTTGAGGCCAGCCTGGTCAACACGGTAAAACTACATCTATACCAAAAATACAAAAATTTAGTCCGGCATGGTGGTGCATGCCAGTAGTCCCAGCTACTCGGGAGGCTGAGGTGACAGGGTTGCTTGAGCCCAGGAGGCAGAGGTTTCTGTGAGTCGAGATTGCACCACTGCACTCCAGCCTAAGCTACAGAGTTAGACCCTGTCTAGAAAGAAAAAAAAAAAAAAAAAAAGAAAAGATAATTGCTCTGGAAATAAAAAAACTGGGTCTTGAAGTTGACAGATATACAAGGTGCTGTGGGAGTATATAGGCTAATTATTTCCTAAGAAGTTAACTAAGCCTCATGTAGAAAATACCATTTGAGTGGGCACTAAAAGATGCATAGTGAGTGAGTATGTTGCTAACAGAGAGTGCAACACATATAAAGCAAAGGAGTTAGTGAAAAGCATACTTTCTTGGGAAAACATGAGAAATGTAGTTTCTTTGGTAGGAAATATTTTAAAAATTATAAAGAGCTTTTGTAATTCAATGAGAAAGGATGAACACTTGAATTGAAAAACTGACAAATACTAATATAAAATATTTATTAGACACGTGCTAGGTTTATACTATAGTAGCAATGAAAGCAACAACAACATATTTCCTGCCCTTGTGGAGCTTGCAGTCTAAAGTAAATAGAATAATTACCATTTTTTTTGGTGATGAAGCTACCATCAGAACACATAGAAGCACCTACTCCATACTTGGGAAGTCAGGAAATGCTTCCTGAAGGAAATACCCTCTGAATTTTAAAGGTAAAAATTAGGTAGATGGTAGCCAGACACAGATAGAAGGAAAATGGAGGATGAAAAGGCAGATGGGTAGTAGTCTTTCATAGTGAACAATGTACATGGAAGCCTAGAACTGAGACACAACATGGTATATTTAGGGGAAATTAAGACATTTCAGTATAACTAAAGCATAGCGTGCAAAGGGAGGAATCAGATCATGTAAGCATTGCCAACTATGTTGAGAAGTTTTGGATTTTCTTAAGGAAGCCATTGAAATGTTCTAAGCAGGGAATATCATGATTAGATTTGGGCCTTGGCCAATATGACAGATTTATGATAATGAACTGGAGTGGGCTCAATACGAGGCTCGCAGACCATTTAAGAAGATTTTTCCATGACCAAGAAAGAAAGATAAAGGTAATGGTGGCTTGCAAAAGGGGTGTATCAGTGAGAATGGCTAACAGAGGAGGCATTTGAAAAATATTTAGAAGAAAGAATTAGCAGAACCTGGTGATTGATAGGATTATAGCTGGGGTGGTGGCAAAATGAAGTAAGAATAGCTTTGGAAAGTAAAATGATGAATCATGTTCTGGAAATGTTGAGTTGTGGGTGTCTAAAAGATTGAAAATGGAAATTTACAGAAGGCATTTGGTTATATGAGCCAGGAACTCAGAAGAAAGGAATAGTAATAGTGATTAGCACATAAATAAAGAGTAAATAAATGAAATGAATAGTACATGAATAAATAGTAGTCTATGTTATGAGGATGAAAGACAGTAAGTACTGTAAGAAAAGAGAGAATGCTTAGTTAGGACAGAACCCTGAGATAGATCTCTGCCTTTTAAGGAATATACAGAGAAAGAAAAGTCCTTAAAGATGTGAAGGAATGGCCAGAGAGAGAAGTAGGTAAGAGAAAAGCCAGAGTGGCAGTGTGCCATGGAAGCTAAATGTAGATAGTGTTCAAGAAGGAGGAAGTGGTTAACTGTATCAAAATTGCTGAGAGGCTGAGTAAGATAGCACTGAAGAATGTCCATTGGATTTAGTAACAAGGAGATTGTGGAGAGCAGTTTGAGTGGAATGTTGGGGGAGGCACCTTGGGTGTCTGCCAGTGGGTGAGAAGTGAAGTGATAACAGAAATCAGACAAGAGGACATACACTCACAATTCACAAAACAAGAAATACAAAGGGTGAGAAAACATAAAGAGGTTCTATCTCATTGGAAATAATATTAAAACAACAAAATAAAACCAGAGACCTATTTTTTTTTTAACCAGTCAAGTAGGCAAAGACAGACAATTAATATATTGTCATTCACATGTTGTTAGTGGAAGTATCATTTGATACAACTTTGGAAAGCAAATTGACATTAATAAAAAAAAGTTTTTAAAATTTGTGTATGCCCTTTAATGTCACAATTGTGTTGTTTTCTTGGCAGAGAGGAAAATATGTTCCCCCTATTCCTCTTTGTTTTTATATTCTCTCTTATCACCCCATAGTAGCTGTTTGAAGGTGAGAATACCATGAAGACTTCCAAAGGTGGGAGGGGATTTTTCTTATTCTGAATTGTTGTTGTTATTTATTTATTTATTCTTTATTATGGCAGGAATGCCCTTTATTGGTTACAACGAGAAGTAGAAGAGGGGATAGAACAGCTTGCGATCCTGGGGGAGATTCCTCAGACCTGGTTGCTCGCCACCCTGTCTGTTATTTTGTTTTTGACAGTGGAGTAAATGGTTTACTTTGGGAGTGCTGTGATGTCAAGCCAGGTCGTCAGGAGTCCCATCTGCTGGCGAACATGCTACCACAAGCTTAGAAAAGACCGAAGAAAATTTGGAGACTAATAGGCTGAGGAACCTTCGAATACAGAAGGGGAGATGAAGCCTGCTTTTTTTCTCCTACTGAAAACAAAAACAAAACAAAACAAATCAAACCCCTTGTGAGGTAGAGAAATTCACCTTGTCATGGTGGGAAAGTAAAGATAAGGCTACTGATTTAAAATACAGAGGAAGGATAAAAGTGATGCAGAGAGCCAGGCCACACAAATAATTTTCTTCCTTGATTCCTAAGGGATTTCAGTATTTCCTAGCAGCAGGAGTAATAAAGGAAAAAGGAAAAAGGAAAGGGAAATATCCTCGAAGATTATTTTTTCCTTTCAAGTATCTAAATCTCATATGAGTAAAGTCAGAAAATGGTGTTGGTAAAGTCAGCTTCACAAAATGAAAATGAACCAAAAGATAGGCTTCAAGGACTTATGCCTGTTTTTTTCATTGCTATATTGTTACCACGTAGAAGAGTGTCTGGCACGTAATAGATACTCAATAAATAATATTTGAAATTAAAATCAAATGGAAAATTTGAGCCCAATACTGCTTGTAATGCAATCTCGGGTCTCAATTACTCCCTATGATTGTTATAGTCTGGGAACCAAAGATTACATTTGCTAAAACTAATAGCCTACATAGCAAGAGGAGTGAAGTGTGGGTGGTTGACATAACCTGAATTTTTAATTATGATGATTATCATTGTTACTTTAAATTTTCTTAACAACAAAAGCGAAACCTGGAGCCATTTAGTAGCAATTGTTTCTTTGTTCTTTTTTCCTTTTGGAAGGCAATGGCATAACTGGAAATCAGACTGACTCTTCTGATAGATACTGATTTTAAACTGATGTCATCGTTATCTCATTCTGTGTAAAGAACTTTATCCTGTCACAAAACTTGTGTTAGCGTAATTGGTGATTATTGTAATGTGCACAGCAGTTTTACTTTTCCTAACATGCAACCATTTGGTTTTAAGAAGCAATTACAACTACTAAATAGGAAAAGTGAAAACGCTGAAAATGCTCCCAATGAGCTGCATTAAGAATACAATCTCTTAAGACTTCTTTGTTCCTGCCGGGCGCGGTGGCTCAAGCCTGTAATCCCAGCACTTTGGGAGGCCGAGGCGGGTGGATCACAAGGTCAAGAGATCGAGACCATCCTGGTCAACAAGGTGAAACCCCGTCTCTACTAAAAATACAAAAAATTAGCTGGGCATGGTGCGTGTGCCTGTAGTTCCAGCTACTTGGGAGGCTGAGGCAGGAGAATTGCCTGACCCCAGGAGGCAGAGGTTGCGGTGAGCCGAGATCGCGCCATTGCACTCCAGCCTGGGTAACAAGAGCGAAACTCCGTCTCAAAAAAAAAAAAAAAAAAAAAAAGTTCCTATAGCAAACTTAGACATAGGAATCAATGTTCAAGTGTACATGGAGGAACTTGCAGTACTTTTTTATTATCTCTTGGCCCCCACCTTCTTTTCCTATACTTTAAATAAATTGAGTTATGTTCTTTAAATAAATTGAAGGATGAATGAAGGAATTTCCCAACTAAAACTATTACTGTTATAAAGCCAACAAGATGCAAAAGGTAACTTGATATAACATTTAGAAATGAACTCGTGGCCGGGCGCGGTGGCTCACGCCTGTAATCCCAGGACTTTGGGAGGCTGAGGCAGGCAGATCATGAGGTCAGGAGATCGAAACCATCCTGGCTAACATGGTGAAAACCCATCTCTACTAAAAAAATACAAAAAATTAGCCAGGCGTGGTGGCACCCCCCTGTAGTTCCAGCTACTTGGGAGCCTGAGGCAGGAGACTTGCTTGAACCTGGGAGGTGGAGGTTGCAATGAGCCGAGATTGTGCCACTGTACTCCAGCCTGGGTGACAGAGTGAGACTCTGTCTCAAAAAAATAATAAATAAATAAATAAGTGAACTTGTATGAGTAACAGCAATAAAACAAACATGCAAACAAACAAAAAACCACAATTATGCCAGCTTTTTTGACCCTCATTGCCAGCAATCAGTAGTTTAGACCATTTACTCCTTGAAACGTTCTATTAATTTTCTGGATACAAGTCTCACGTAGTTTTCCACCTATGTCTTTGTCTTGCTTCTTTCTCTCCCTCTTGTTTACAGGTGCATCTTATCCTAGCCAGTGTTAGGATATCCCTTCTCAATCTGTGCTCTTTCCTTAGGAGATCTTATCCATGTCTAACAATTGAAATACCACCTTACTCAGATAACTTTCAAAATTTTATCTCCAGCATAAGTTGTTCCTCCACCTCCAGGCTTTTAGAAAGAACTGCCTGCATGATATATCTTCTTGTCCTGAAGGTACCTCAAACTCACTATGTTTAAAAGTAAAATCATAATTTACCTCTCTAAACAATGGTCTCTACCGATAGCACCACTGTCTATTCTGGCAGGCAAGCCTAAATCATCTCTGATACTTATTTTCTCTCTCTCTCTCTCTCTCTCTTTTTTTCCCTGTTCAATTTATCAGCAACTCTCTCGATTTCTCCTAAATATCTCTCACTTTTGTTTCTCTCTGGCTATGCCACCATTAGTCTGGTGCAATCTACTATCTCATACCTAGACAACTTCAAAACCTAATAAGTCATTTTCCTGCATCTGCTTTTGCCCCATTTCAGTCCATTTTCCACAATGCAAGTCACTTCAAAATACAGATATGAACATGCAATTCTCCTTGTCACCAATCTTGGGGGAAGTTCAAAGTCTTAACAAAATCTACAAAGCATTGAATGATCTACCCTTACTCACACCCTCCAGTCTCATCTCACTCTGAGCTTGCATCAGTATCTTGAGCTCCAGGTGCATTAGCTTTCCTTTAATCCCTGTTCTCTCTCAGCATCTTCCTGCCACAGGGCCTTTGACCATGCTCTCTTCTTGGCTTAGAATGTACTTACCTCATTTTCTCTGGTGAACTTATGCACATCACACAAAGCTTAGCTTATTTTTCTTAAGAAAGGTGTTAATGAATTCCTTGACTTGGTGAGCTCTTCCTGTCTTACATGCTCATATTCCATTGTGTTTCTCTTTGTTATGTTTATCATGATTTTTAATAATACATCTTTAATATACCTGTGTATGACTTACTTCCTTTACTAGAGTCTAAGCTGCGTGAGGATAGGGATGTGGGCAGAGGCAGCTAGCTGCCCAGTTTCCACAGTTTAGTGTGGCTGTCCTGTCAGGAATTAAATTTCTTGCACCACTGCAGTTTAATACTAATAATAATTAAATTGCTTAGACAAATGAATTGAATTTCTAGCCAAATGAATATGATTGGAAGTCATGTGTGCCACCTCAGATCCCAGCTGTTTAGTCTTCCACGATGTCCCCTCACATGGAAGTGACCTCTTCCATTATCTTTTCCTCTTCCTGCTAGCTAGAATGGAGATAAGCCTGAGAGTGACTTTGGAAACCATATATTAAATAAGGCTGAGCCTCTGTCAGCTTATGTCCTTGATTGACTATACTATGAAGGACTATTGACATGCCAACCTGTTGACCCACTGGTACTGTTACATAAAGAAATACACAACTTACATTTGTTTCCTACAGCAGTCTCCCTACCCCAATTAGTTCAGTGATGTCTGTCTTCTTCACTACCGTATGCCTAGTGTCACCACAGTGCTTTGCACATGATAGGTACTCATGAGCTATTTGTTTAGTGAAATATAAACTAGTCTTTCAATAAATAGTTTTTGAATAAGTGATATTTTTAAATCTACACATTAAACATGTTGTATAACTGCAGGAAGAAAATGGCATAGACATCATCTTGAATTGTTAACTAGAAAATTTTCAGAAAAGTAAAAAGAAAAAAATATATATATAAAGAAAATGGCATAGACAAACCAAGAGTAGACTTTTGACTGAAATGGACAACAAATTTGACTATTTTGAAATAATTTCTGCTTAGTAACAATAGTGAAACAAAATGGATGGCAAGGTGCAGGTGAAAAAAAGGTGAATCAACTAAGGTAAAAGGATATGTGATCATATCAAACAAATATTGTGAAGTCATAGTCTAACACTTAGGAAGTATATTATTCAAAATAACATTTGTTTTGCAGTATGTACAATCATAGTATAGTTCTTTATGGGGTTCACTGTTGTTAACACTTCAGAAAAAAATGTTCTATGGTGAGATTACTTTCAGTTCCCTCTTGATAGATTTTGTCTGTGTTGGGTGAGGTGCTATGTTTGTTCCATTCGTGTTGGTTGGATCTATTAGTGTGTTTATGAGAAATAAATTTGTGTGTGTGTGTGTGTGTGTGTGTGTGTGTGTGTGTGTCTGTGTGTGTGTGTGTTTCTTGAAATCCTTGTTTAGTGGTACAGGAGGTAAGAAGGGGGTGATTCCTTTCCTTCCCACCATAAAGGTCATGGCAACCACCTCCATAACAAAAGACAGATTAGCAAGAGAAAAGTCTAGAAAATTTATTTGGTCATACTTGTACATGACATAGACACCTTCAGAATAAAGACCCAAAGATGCAGAGAGAACTGTCTATTTCTATGCTTAGGTTCAATGAAGCAAGGGCAGCCATATAAAAATGTGATTAAGCCAGGCACAGTGGCGCATGCCTGTAATTTCAGCACTTTGGGAGGCTGAGGCGGGCAGATCACGAGGTCAGGAGTTTGAGAACAGCCTGACCAACATGGTCAAACCCTGTCTCTACTAAAAATACAAAAATTAGCTCAGTGTCATGGAGCACATCTATAATCCTACTCAGGAAGCTGAGGCAGGAGAATCGCTTGAACCCAGGAGGCAGAGGTTGCAGTGAGCCAAGATCACGCCACTGCACTCCAGCATATGTGACAGAGTGAGACTCCATCTAAAAAAAAAAAAAAATGTGATTAGATAAAAAGGGTATGAGCTAATAGAAACAGACTGAGTGGAGGAAACCTAGCAAGGCCTGTCTGTTCAGATTCTTCTTGGCCTCTGTTCTAGCATTTCTTCTTCCCATGTATGGGATAGGACCTTTGTGGAATGATGGTTGTAATTTCTTAATGTCCAGTTCTTTCTTACACAGAAAAAGGGGGGGGGGAAATTAGGGTAATATTTTTAGGGTTTATGATTGGCTTCGGAGAAAAAGGTTACTGATTTCTATGGCATGCCTTGAGGAAGAGGGAATCTACTTTCTGTGGTTAGCCTAGAGGGAAAACAGGCTCTGATTTCTATGTCCAGTCTTGGGAAAGAGGAATTTTCAATGGCTTGCCTTAGGGAAGACTGAAGGGCAGGAGACAAGAGGGCAGAAGGTCAGAGAGGAACTTTACTTCTGAGGCTGCTTCCGAGGACTTCACTTTAGGGTGTTATTTTCTGAATCCCAACAGTGGAACGTAAGGGTTACCTAATTCTGTTGTTTAGAGAAGAGCTGGTTGTGCAAGAGAAACCATTAAGCATTTGCACTTCACTCCAGGAATCACAAATTCACCGCTGAAGAATCCGCAAAAGAGTTTCTGTGGTGGGAATAAATTAGGTTTTCAGTTATCGGCAGTACCAACTGTGCAAGTGTGTCTATACAAGTGTGGCTGGGAAGAGTGGGGGCTCCAGTCATCCAGGTGTCAGGGTAGAAGATGGTGTGTCAGTTGGGTAAAGTGGCTTTTACGCTCCCTTTGTCTCCTTACAAACTGTCTCTGGGAGAGGACACACCACCCCAACCCTACCCCATTTCCCCAGTTTTGGGGAGGATCCTGATTTTAGTCAGTGGCCTCTGTCCTGCATGTATGCTATGTCCCCTTTTCTGCAGAGCCCCAGTGGCCCAGATAGTTTAGGAAGGAGCAGGATGAAGGGAGGGAAGTTGTGGGAGACAGGTCAGGGCTTGCATGGAATCATGTTGATTCTGTTGGGTACAGGGGGCTTGTTCCTGGTTAATGTGTCAGTGGGGTGATTCAAGCTGCTGTGTGCTGGAAGGACCTGGAGAGTGTGCTGCTCATGTGGCTGCCATTTTTATTTGTAATTCACCCCTGTTTTGTACTTGCTGTTCTCTGACCCTGCCCTGTAATTTCCCAGCTAGATGTTCATCCTGCTGGGTAGAATCACCTTTTCCTTTTCCTTCTATAAATCCTCTATTTTCTTCATTAAAAAGTAATAAGAATATTTTGCTAGTTGTTTACTATGTGCAAGGTCTATTTCCTCTATTTACTCATTTAATCCTCATGAGCATTTTATTCAGTGATTCTAAATTATCTCCATTTTATGTATGAGAAAACTGAGGCTCTGAGACTTTAAACAACTTAGCCTCAGTAAGAAAGCTGGCAAGTATCAGAGGTAGAGTTTTGCTGAGAAACCTGACAAACTGGTTCCTGATATGTCCTGCTTTGTGAAATGACACTTCCTTCGTGAAGCCATTTTTGATGTTTCCACCAAGATGTAATCCCTTCTTGCAACTTCCTGTGTATTCTTTACATGGTTCTGGTATCATATTCTGCACTTTATAATTTATATGTGCATTTCCCTGATGTAGACTATGAACTCTTGAGGGCAAGGACTGTATTTACCCATCTTGTTCTCCCTTTAAATGACTTTAGGAAAGTCATTTAACTTCTGAGTTAATCCACCTCTATAGTGTGAAAAGGTTGGCCCAATCAGGGGTTGGTAACTCAAATGAGTACAGGGATCAAACATGCTACAAATAATTGAGATGGCCTATTTGGCTAAGATGTCCTGAAGAGCACAGCCCTGTTTCAAGGGAGTGGCAGCTACACAGTTCCTACTGATTGTGGTCACACTGGAATGTTGGGATGGTGTTGCCAGATCTTTTGATTTTCCAAGAGAAATCAGAAAACTGGATTTTTAAAAAGCGATATCTCTTGATTTTTAAATGTTAGATCAATTAAAATGCAGACTAGTTTTATATAGGCTAGATCTGAGTCAATGACTGGTAGATATTTGTTATGTAGAATTATAATTCTATGTAAATGAATATTCTGATACTTAACAACTATTTTCTAGAAATCAATGCTATTTTCAGTACATTTTCCTATAATATTTAAAGGTTAAAAAAAGGGAGAAGAGATATCAAACCACCAAGGTTTTACAAACATTTTGGAACAACAGACATGTATTTTGAAAACTAGTCTAGGCCAAGTGTGGTGGCTTACTCCTGTAATCCTAGCACTTTGAGATGCCGAGGTGGGCCAATCACCTGAGGTCAGGAGTTCAAGACCAGCCTGGCCAATATGGTGAAACCCTGTCTCTACTAAACATACAAAAATTAGTCAGGTGTAGTGGTGCATGCCTGTAATCCCAGCTACTCAGGAGGCTGAGGCAAGAGAATCGCTTGAACCCAGGAGGCAGAGGTTGCAGTGAACTGACATCGTGCCACTGCACTCTGGCCTGGATGACAGAGTGAGACTCCTCAAAACAAAAATAACCCAAAACAAACACTAGTCAAAGAGCCTTGTTCTCTAACTCTCTGTATGTATATTTTTAAGCACAGTAGTATATGTAATTTGTATATGTATCACTGAATAGGTATATATGTATTTTTATACAGAATTTACAAATTTATATTACATTTTAAATTTATATGAATGTACTATTGAATTTATAGCATATGTAAATTTATGTCATAGATTCAAAAAAAATTCTTAAGGCTCAGATTCAATTTCAGTAGATAGAGGTGAAAAACTAGACAGTGATCTCATTGCTTTGATACTCCAATTCCCTAAACTTAGCAGACCTTGGAAAATAAATGGCTTAAAATTGTTTTCTGCCTGTGCTAGAATTTGAAATGATTGTTTAATCTGTTCTGGTCATATCCCATATGCTAAGAATACTTTTGAGAAGATACATGTTGACAAGAATAAAAATAAACTAGGTCAGCCCCTTCCAGTACATACAAAACACTAGAAACGCTTTTCAAATTTTATTGCAAGAGCTCTGAGTTTCTCAGGTCACCAGAGTCCTATGCTGAATATCACTATTGATTAACATCTAAAGTTTGGCGTAAAGAACTCACTATGGACATGGCATAGCATGATGTATTGTAGGGATATAAAGACAGGTAACATTTTCAAGGAGCCATAGTTCAGTCATTTTCAAGTAAGAATGAATGTATTTGGCACTATTTCATCAGCTTCTCAAGATTACCAGGAGAATACAGGAATTTCCTTCCTGGATTGGCTTTAAGAATAGATTAGACATTAATTAGATTAAATGGCATGTTTATTTTCTGTCTAATTTTGTTGATGCCCTGTGTTACAAGTTCTTTTGGGGTAAGAGTAATAAGAGTATTGTCTTAAAAGAAAACAACTTCAAACTTCTTTCTTTTGGAGTTTCTACTAGTTGCAGGTTACATTTTTAGTAAAAAGTATATAGAGACAGTTATAAATTAGCCAGAAGAATGACCAGAGGCAGAGAATTAATATCATCTCCCTGACATTCCATAGATTAGACAATGTTGGAGCTAGAAAGGACGACTGCAGTTTCTTGGTAATTATTCTAACTCTCTAAAGGAGTTAGACTAGTTATCTCGAAGATCCTTCATAGCTTACTTGACAAATGGGGCAGCTGAGTCCCAGGTCGAAGTTTATGTTTACATGGATCTCTCTCGGGGGAAAGGGAAACAGAGCTGATGATTAAAATACCTAAATGAATTTGGATAACTTAAAATTGGTTGGCAATTTACATGACACTTAAAATAAATGAGCAGAATTCACCTAGTGCTTGAGATCCTATGGATAAGTTTTCTAACATACCTATTTCTTTATTCTTAAACAAATTCTAAAATATTGTGGGTATCTGTATGGAAAGAATCAAACCAATAAAACCAAATCCCCTGGCTCAGTACCTGGCTCATTGTTGATACTCAACATACACGTGTTTGGTGGCCCTGGGCAGTGATGGTCACTGTAGATTTTATTTTTCATGTTTTTAGTCTAGTTATCTAATTATTGGCAGTGGAAGAAACTTTGTAATATTAAGAGTAAGTGTTCGACCAGGTACAGTGGCTCACGTCTGTAATCCCATCACTTTGGAAGGCTGAGACAGGTGGATCGCCTGAGTTCAGGAGTTCAAGACCAACTTGGCCACCATAGTGAAACCCTGTTTCTATTAAAATACAAAAAATTAGCTGGGTGTGGTGGAGGACATCTGTAATTGCAGTTACTTGGGAGGCCTAGGCAGGAGAATCACTTAAACCCGAGAGGTGGAGGTTGCAGTGAGCCGAGATCATGCCACAGCACTCTAGCCTGGGCAACAAGGCAAAACTCCATCTCAAAAAAAAAAAAAAAAAAAAAAAAAAAAAAAAAAAAAAAAAAAAAAAAAAAAATTAAGTGTTCTTTGACTCAAGCCTATAATTCTTTTTGAGGCAGAAACTAACTGAACAATTCTTTTTGATTTTTCATCATAAAACTGCTACAAAGATTATACTGGACTTCGATACAATTTTTGCTAGATCTATAAAAAGAAAAATTAATTTTTCCCTCTGATTTTATATCCTACCAACATTAAACAAATACATAAAACAAATACATATGTAAAACTTCATCAAACTCCAGACTTCCTTTATCTGTTTAAAGGGTAATGAGAAATGTCAGGGAAAAGAATGAAATTGTGTATATTGTTCCCATTGTTCAACACAACTGGGAATACGAAACATTAATACAAAAGATTAAGTTTTAATCTTTCTCCTATCCCATCAGAATATTCTTACATATGATTTTTAAAAAAAAAATCAGCAGAGGGAGTGGTATGCGCTTCATTATTAATTGTGACAGAATTAATGGTGACGATTTCATGTGAACTATTTTAAAATGATGGGCTTTGCTGTAATGCTTTTTCCTTTACATATCTATTGTGATAATCTCTTACCAACACTATTTTTATTATGTTCTTCTCTTGTTTGAAAGCCCATAGAGAGACCCACACCTGTATTCCTAGCACTTTGGGAGGCCATGGAGATCGAATCATTTAAGGCCAGGTGTTCAAGACCAGCCTGGCTAACATGGTGAAACCCAATCTTTATCAAAATACAAAAATTATCTGGGCATGCATGCCTGTAATCTCAGCTACGTGAGAGGCTGAGGCAGGAGAATCACTTGTACCTGGGAGGTGGAGGTTGCAATGAGCTGAGATCGCACTGTTGCACTCCAGCCTTGGAGACAGAGAGATAGTCTGTCAAAAAACAAAAACAAAAACAAAAAGGAAGCAACAACAACAAAAAATCCCCTATAGAGAATGCTTATAGCTTTAGTGGTTATAAGGGAAAGTTCTAGAGAGACAGAAGGTCTGCGTCTGAGTTCCTACCTTTTGCTGGCTGTGAGACTTCTGTTATGTTATTTGTTTCATCAATGGCTCAGTTTCCTTATAAATAAAGTGGGGAATATATTACAACTTCACTGATAGTACAGTTGTGAGGGATAAATGAGACAATGTTTAAAGCTTTTAGCCTAGTGCCTGACATGAGGTTACAGCGGAAATTAATTTCATTTCTGCCCCGTCCACTACTTATCATCTCACTGCCATGCATTTACTACCTCCACAGATATGGCTCTTCACTCTTCAATGCCTCAACCTTTCAATTAATCGTAATCTTGCTCACAACTCACCTTTTCCATGAAATTCCCTAATTAACCCCATTTGATTTAGGACCCCCCATTATTCTGGAGCCTCTTTTCAACATTCACATGACCAGTTTGCACAATCCTCTGCACCTGCAGATATACAGCTTTGTAACTGTTCTTGAGTCATTTTCTGCATATTCTGTCCCTTCCCATAACTAGTTTCAAAGCTCTTCAGGGGCAGTGAGGAATTCATCTCCTACTTTGTTTGTAACACCCTTCCCTTGGCACCAACCTTGAGAACATAGTTTCAAATCCTTGTTGAATAAATGAATCAGTGATATTTAATGAAATTACATTTTGCAGCTATGAGAAGCAAAATATCAGATGAATGCGATTTTATGCCTATGGCCTAAAACAGCAGGTCCGGGCGTGGTGGCTCATGCCTGTAATCCCAGCGCTTTGGGAGGCCAAGGCGGGCAGATCACTTGAGATCAGGAGTTCAAGACCAGCCTGGTCAACATGGAGAAACTCCATCTCTACTAAAAATACAAAAATTAGATGGATGTGGTAGCATATGCCTGTAATCCCAAGGCTACTTGGGAGGCTGAGGTGGGAGAATTGCTTGAAACAGGGAGGCAGAGGTTGCAGCGAGCCAAGATTGTGCCACTGCACCCCAGTCTAGGTGACAGAGAAAGATTCTGTCTTAAAAAAGAAATAAATAATAAATAAAACAGCAGAGTGGGTGTTCTGACAATGAACAAATATTTGTGTTTATTTTTATATTTTATAATATGAGAATGAAAGAGGAAAATACATCATTGTGTGACTGCAATGGCAATGTTAGCATAACAAATATATCATATTACAAAATGTTCCTCTTGTCACAGAATGAGTGTCAAAACTGTGATATAGCTATGTAACCTTGGATGTGTCAGTTAACCTCTCAACTGCTCAGTTTTTCCATGTGTAATATAATTGAGGAGTTGGATTATATTGCCTGTCTGCTCTCAATTCTATCATTACATACTTCAGATTACATACTTTAGCCTAAGTTGGCAGTGTGGCAGTGTGTGTATGATGTGAATTCTGAGGATGTGATATCTTACTAGTCACCAACTGGTGCCTTTTGGGGGTCTCCATGTATGCATTAAACGTATGCGGCTTCTGTCTTGAGTACTTAATGTTATGATATATTCCCAGAGAGACCAAAAGGTTCTAGGGCTAGGATCAACAAGATTCAGCATTTTCTAGGAGGCTAAGGATGGTGAAGGAAAGAGAAAATGAAGAAAGAATTTTTAGTTCAGGAGTAGAATAAAACAGGTAAAACAAGCCCAGCATTTGTTTTACCAAGATAGGCATCTTTCTTTACTCCCTCACTCCCTCTCTCCCCTTCATTTACCTCTCTATGCCCCAGGGATATTCCCCCCGCCCGCCCACCAGCCCCCAGCCCTGACACCAAAAATGAAAGTTATCATTAACTACTATTCATGATTCAAAGTTGTCATTTAAAAATGATTATTCTTAAGCATAGAGATTTGGCTATTGCTTTAAAAGGCATGTAAAAATTTTATTAACACATGAAAGTAGAAAGAATTGTAGATTTATACCAAGTAATACAAATCACTTGCAAATCTGCCAGTGCCCTCAGTTAATGAGATTAAAGAATCCTAAGAGACTAATGAGGGATTTATTCTCCAAACACTAGACCAGAATTTAAAAAAAAAAACAAAAAAAACAAAAAAAAACACTATATTAATTTATAAAAACATTTTTTCCTAATGATTGAGTGAAAATTACTTATTCAAATATATCTCTCTGCCATGCCTTTTTTTAAAAAGGCAAAATGTCTATATCATTACTAGATTATGTTTTTCATGAAAATGGAAATCATTTAATTGTATAAATGAAAATATGGAGAAATATGTGTGTTATAAGAGATCTTCCATAATTAGAACCAGTTTTTGAAAATATATTGTTTTATCATGTAATAATAAACCAAAATGGTGTTTTAGAGCTTGGCCCCTCATGGAGCACATTGGATATATGTCTGCAATCAAAAAGATTATCTAAAATTCATAATATTTAGCTATCCCTGACATAAAATAGCTGTAGAAACATGCTGTTATATCCCGAAAGGCCAATGAGTAGACCTCAAAGGAAATGGAGAGAAGCAACCTGAGAAATTTCTCTAGGATGGTTTACAGCCTCAAGGGAACTACAAGACTTTTATCAAAATACAGGGAGAAAAATAACAAGAGTTTCAATAGGTCGAGAAACATGTAGTGAGAGTAAAGGCAGAAGAGTAAGTAATCGAGGTCAGAGAATGGGATATTGGAGTTAAAGACTTCTGATATAGAGCAGTTCTAAGGAATTAAAAGAAGTACAGGGCCACTATGGTAGTGGGTAGGTGGAGTGTGGTGGAAGTAAACATTACAGGAGTTAGAGGCTTAAGATACTGTAAACATAGGGTGCTGAGTAGACTGACAATTTATAGGGATCTTTATTGACTGAACAAATAGTGAGGGCCAATTGTCTGGAAAGTATTTTAGAAGATATAACCTTAAATGAGGAAAATACAATTCCTGACTTCAGAGAACTTCCATTCTAGTGGAAAAGACAACTAATTTCACCATAATATAACCAAGGTAACATTGGTTCTCAAAAAACAAAGAAATACATTTAGGCAAAGGACATCTTTTCTCTCTGGTAGCAAATAATAATGGGATTATCTCTAGGAGACTTACCTTTGCTCATCATTTTTCTATAATTTTTCAAGTCAAAAATCATTTTCAGGAAGCTATAGTTATAAATTCCAGTTCATAGATGAAAATAAAATATACTCAAAGAAGTTAGGTGATTTATTCTGTCATATAGCTAATGAGTGGCAGAGCTAGGATTCAAAACTGGATCTATCATAGTTGTAGTCCTGCTATGGCAATGTAAGGTAACTACAGCCCATTTTTTTCCAATAGACTGTAACTGAAAACTGTGGAAAAACATAAAAAAAGCTACTTGAGGGCTCCAAAAAAGTTAAAAAAACAGGAAGTTAAAGAAAGTCACAGTTGGATGAAACAATGTGCATGGTGGTTAGTTTTCCTTTTTTTTCTTGTGTTCCTTTGTGCCAAGGTTGGGTCTCAGTCATATAGTGCTGTGGTGATGTTGGAGGTTAAAACTCTGATAGAAATCTCATCAACTTTCTGGTCAAAGAAATAAGGGAAATGAGGGAAATGAGCCCTACAAGGCTGGAGAGTGTGGGAGGAATTACAAACGGAAGAAAACCGAAGGGGCCCCCTAATTCTGCATAAATCACAGCTGAATGCCTGAGCTACTCATGCATGGGACAGACTATAATGAGCATAAGTAAAGGCTTTGAGAACTGAAGTGAGATCAAACCACCCATACAAGTCTCGGGTTAACCTTGAATAATGCCTTCAATGGACAGATAAAAATAAACAGAGTGAATTCTTAGAGGAATGAAATAAAATTCAATATTAATGAGGTGTAATTTAAAAATTCACCTGTTTAAAATTTAGAATTAAATGATTTTTGAGAAGTTTACTGAGCTGTGTAACCATCACTAGAGTTTAGTTTTGAACATTTCCTTCACCCCAGTAAGATCACATTTCCTGACTACAGTTAATCTCTATTCTTATCTATAGTCCCAGAAAACTGCTAATCTACTTTTTGTCTCTATAGATTTGCCTATTCTGGACATTTCATATGAATGGAATCATACAATACATAGTATTTTACATCTAGCTTTTTTCACTTCACATAATTTTTTGGGTCCATCCATATTATAGCATATATTAGTATTTTGTTCTTTTTAATGGCTGAAAAGTACTTCATTATATGACTATTTCACCCATAGAAGATTTGAACTGCCACTCATAGAAGGCAAGACAGAATTTATGAGCTGAATCTAACAGGATAATTACCTGATAAAACCAAACATCAACATTCTTCAAAGAAGTACAACAGGATAATTTTCTAAACAACAAAATGATCAAAATATCCAGTAAATGCTCTAAACTGGACATACTAAAAGCCAGAAAAAAGTGACCAATTCCCAAGTGAGAAAACAATCAGCAGATGTGAATCTTGAAAAAATCCAGATGTCGGAATTATTAGACAAACACTAAAAGAAAATGCACTCAAAATGAGTGGATAGATAAATGTTCTCAGCAGAAAAATAAAAACTATAATGGGGAACAAAATGGAAAATTTAGAACTGCAAAACACAACATTTGAAATAAAACTTTTACCATTTTGGCTCAATAGTAGACTAGAGATGACAGAGGAAAGAGCCAGTGATCTAGAAAATAGGTCAGTAAATAGTGTCCAATCTGAGGAACACTAAGACAAAGAAGATTAAGAGATTGAACAAAATGAGCACACTTCAGGGACCTCTGAAGCATAATAAAGAAGTATAATCTTTATGTCAATAGAGTTCCAAAAGGAGAGAAAAGTGCAAAAAAATTGTTAAGGAATAATCGTAGAAAACTTTCCACATAAATTAACATAAATTTATGTAAAACATAAATTAACATATTCAAGAAACTTGGTGAACCTGAAACAGAATAACTCAGAACATACCATGCCCAGGTATATAATAATCAAACTACTGAAAACCAAGATAAATGTAAAAGTTTTTTTTTTTTTTTTGAGACGGAGTTTCGCTCTTGTTACCCAGGCTAGAGTGCAATGGCGCGATCTCGGCTCACCACAACCTCTGCCTCCTGGGTTCAAGCAATTCTCCTGCCTCAGCCTCCCGAGTAGCTGGGATTACAGGCACACATCACCATGCCCAGCTAATTTTTTGTATTTTTAATAGAGACAGGGTTTCACCATGTTGACCAGAATGGTCTCAATCTCTTGACCTTGTGATCCGCCCACCTCGGCCTCCCAAAGTGCTGGGATTACAGGCTTGAGTCACCGCGCCCAGCCTTGTAAAAGTCTTAAAAGGAGTCAAGAAAAACATCATATGATATATGTGGAACAATGATTTGAACACCTGTGGATTTCCCATCAGAAATCATGAAGGCCAGAAGACTGTGGGACATCTTTAAAGTGCTGAAAGCAAAGAACTGTCAACCCAGAGTTTTATATCCAGTGAAAATATGTTTCATAATTGAAGGTGAAATAAAGACATTCTCAGAAAAAGGGAAAATGAGAGAATCTGTTATACACAGATGTGTTTTACAAGAAATGCTAAAGGAAGTTCAGGATGAAGGAAAATGATACCAAAGAGAAACTGAAATACTTAAGTTTGAAGAAAGAGCAATGTTGTACTTTAAGTATAAAAGCCTATTTTTCTCTGAAATTCTTAAAAAATATAATTAATATTGAAAAGTATCAAAGGTATAATATTTGGTGGAGTTTTTGATGTAAGTAGATGTTAAAAGTTATGAAAAATATAAAATAATGGGGAAATAAAGCTATATGGTTGTATGGTTTCTATATTTTACTTGAAGAGGCAAAATTCTACTTAAGAGTGGCTAGCTCTTAAGTAGATTGTAGCCATCTATAGGGATGGTGCAAAAGTAATTGCATTTTCCCATTACTTTTAATGTCAAAACCACAATTACTTTTGCACCAACTTTTTTTTTTTTTTTTTAAGATGGGGTTTTACCATGTTGGCCAGGCTGATTTTGAATTCCTGACCTCAGGTGATCCACCCACCTCGGCCTCCCAAAGTGTTAGGATTACAGGCGTGAGCCACTGCGCCTGGCCTGCGCCAACCTTATGTATGTATATATACACACACATACACACACAAAGAAATGCTAAAAAAAAAAAAAAAAAAAAAAAAAAAAAAAAAAAAAAATTAAAAATATAATTCAAAAAAATTGCAAAACGAACAATATGTAAGTTGAAATAGAATAATAAAATATATTTAATCCAAGAGAAAGCAGGAAAGTGGCTAAAATGTAACAAGACATAGAAAGGACAAACAGAAACAACAAAATGTCAGGCCTAAATCAAATGATGCTAAAAATTGCGCTGAATATAAATAATCTCAATACATTAATTCAAAGACAGGTTGAAAATTGGATAATGAAAACAAGAGTCAATTATATGCTATACACAAGAAATGCACTTTAAATATAAATACATACAGATGTCAAAAGTTAAATGATGGGAAAATATATACTATGCAAACACTAATTTTAAAAATGCTAGTACAAACAATGCTGTAGTATCTATATTAATATCAGAGAAAGTAAATTGAAAAGCCAGGAATATTACCAGGGATAAAGAAGGAATCTGTGGTTATAAAATAATCAGTACACAAAGAAGACATAACAATCATATGTGTATATGCAGCTAACAACAAATGTTCCAAATACGCCTGACAAAAAATAAAAGAACTGAAAGAGGGAATGGACAAATATGCAATTGTACATGGTGACTTTAATGCACATATATCAGTAGTTGACAGAAAAATTAGGAGCTGAATATGGATATGAAAGTCACCAACTTGAATTCTTCTTACCAAGTGTATATGGAATATGCCCTAAGATAGACTATTCTGGGCTATAAAACAAAAATTAAAAAGGTAAAAGAATTGAAATCATACAAAGTATGTTTGTCAATCATGATGAAATTAAAATAGAAATAAATAATAGGATATCTGGAAAACCCTCAAATATTTGGATGATACTACTAAGTAAGCAATGAATAAAAAAGGGAGAACCAAGGGAACTTAGAAAATATTTGGATTAAATTAAAACATTTGTGACATGCAGCTAAAGCAACTCTCCAAGGAAAATGTATAACACTAAATGCATGTATTAGAAAAGAAAAAGTTCTCAAAATAATGTTCTAAGCATCTTTAAATATTTGTCCTTCTGTTAGTGGCTTATTTTATTTAAAATAATGTCCTCAAGGTTCATTCACATTGTTGCATATTGCAGTTTTTTCTCTTTTTTTAAAGGCTGGATAATATAACATTGTATGTATCTATACACCACATATTCTGTATTCATTCATTTACTGATGACATTTAACTTGTTTCCACATCTTGGCTATTGTGACTAGTGCTGCAATAAAAAGATTGCTAACATCTCTTCAAGATCCTGATGTCAGGTATCTGGGATGAATACCTAGAAGTGGGATTTCTGGATCATGTATTAGTTCTATTTTTAATTTTTTGAGGATACTGTAATACTGTTTTCTATGGTAGCTGCAGCATTCTGCATTTCCACCAACAGAGTACAAAAGTTCCAATTTCTTTACATTCTCAACCAACATTTGTTGTCTTTTGTTTTGATAATATCCATTCTAACAGGTGTGAGGTGATAGCTCATTGTGGTTTTGATTTGCATTTCCCTGATGATTTGTGATGTTGAACATATTTTCATACACTTGTTAGCCATTTGTAATCTTTGGAGAAATAGCCTATTCAAGTCTTTAGACCATTTTTTTAATGGGACTACTAAGGCTTTTTGCTGCTGAGTTAATTTTAAAATAATTCCATATTAACATTTTGATAGTTTACAACTGCACTACTGTAAACACCAATCTAATTAATATTCTTGTAGCTACATCTTTGTACACATATGTGAATATTTCTATAGGATAAATTGCTAGAGAAGGGTCAATAAGTAAAAGCATTTTGAAACTTTGGCTATATAATTGGTAATTTGGTAAATTCCTCTTGCAAACATTTTGTTTCCTTAGCTCTTGGATACTGTTATTCTTTTACATCATTGGCTATCGCATTTCCTTCTCTGGGTTCTAGTCCTCTTCCCAACCTCCAAATGTTGAAAAGTCCCATAGCTCAGTCCTTGGAGCTCTGCTTTATCTGTAATGGCTTTCTATATAATCTCAGCTGGTACCATGACTGCCAAATTTATATCTTTAGTCCAGACCTTTCCATGAATCCCAGGTTATCCAATTGGCTATCTAAAGGATATTTTAAACTGAACATGTCTGAAACCAATATGTTTATTTCTACATCCTCCTCAATCAGCTCTTTCTTATTATATCATTCAGTTGCTTAAGTGAAACACAGAAATATTCTTGATTTTCTCTCTCTTCAACAATCCATTTTGAATCCATCAACAAATCCATTCTGGTCTACATTCAAAATATAACCCAAATCGGAAAACCTCTCACCATCTATGCTTCAACCACTCCAGCCCAAGACACCATCATATCTCAATTGAATTACTGCAACTGGCTCCTAAGTGCTCTCACTCTCGCCCCTCTAAAGTCTATTTTACATACCATAGGTTGAGCAATCCTTTGAAAATGCAAATAAGACTATTCCAATGATGTATTCAAAGTTTTCCAGCTGGCCAGGCGTGGTGGCTCATGCCTGTAATCCCAGCACTTTGGGAGGCCAAGGCTGGAGGACTGCTTGAGTCCAGGGGTTTGAAACCAGCTTGGACAACATAGCAAAAGCTCATCTCAAAAAAAAAAAAAAAAAAAAAAAAAAAAAAAAAAAAAAAAAGTCCTTCAGTGGCTTCCTAGTACACTTATGAAATCCATAGTTCTCTGTTCTGTACACACTGGACTCCTTGGCATTTTTTTTCTCCAGTTGCTTACAGAAGCACTCCTTGCTATTTCTTGATTGCCCCCAAGGATCTTTTCTCTTGCAGTTGCCTTTGTTTTTTTATTTCATTAAATTTTCTGCTCAACTATTACCTCCTCAGGACCTCTTTGACCATTCTCTGTAAGACAGCACCTTCTGCCACTCTTTGCCTCCTTATCCTGCTTAACCTATTTGTCATAACATTTATCAGTAACAAATACAATATATATTTATTTGTTAATTTATTTTTATCTCCTAAGAATGTAAGCTCTATGGGGCGGGGGGTGAGGTCTTTTTTCTACTTTCTTCATTGTTATGTATAACGGGCCCTGAATGAATAAATAAATTAATGAGGCTGATTGCTGTGATCTGAATGTTGGTGTCCCCTTAACCAAATTTATATATTGAGACCTTATCCCCAATGTGGTGGTATTAACAGGTAATTAACCTTTAGGAGGTAATTAGGTCATGAAGGTTGAGAGTTGGATTAGTGTCCTTATAAAAGAAATTTGAGGGAGCTTGTTTGCCTCTTCCACCATGTAAGGATGGAGTGAGAAGGTGCTGTCTATGAGGCACAAGTCCTCACTAGACACCAAACCTACTGCTGTCTTGACCTTGGACTTTTTGGCCCCCAGAACTGTAAGAAATAAATTTATGTTGTTAATAAATTATCCAGTGGCAAGGCATAGTGGCTCATGCCTGTAATCTCAGCACATTGGTTGACCAAGGTGGGAAGATCACTTCATCCCAGGAGTTTAAGACCAGCCTGGGTAACACAGTATGACCTCATCTCTATGAAAAATAAGGTATTAGCTAGGCATGGTGGTGCACAACTGTATTTCCAGCTACTTGGGAGGCTGAGGTGATAGGATTGCTTGAGCCCAAAAAGTCAAGGCTGCAGTGAGCCATAATCACACCACTGCACTCTGGCCTGGGTGACAGAGTGAGACCCTGTCTCAAAAAAAAAAAAAAAAAAAAAAAAAAAAAAAAAAAAAATCAATGTGAGTTTTGTTTTTTTTTTTTTCTTTCTTAGTGAGTGGTTCATTAAATAATGTGCATCCTACAATTGATGACACCAAAGATTTGATGAAGCATGCTACTCAAGCTGCCTATCATTTGCCTAAAATTTTATTTTATTTATTTTTTCTGATATTGAGTTTCACCCTATCACCTAGGCTGGAGTGCAGTGGTGCAATCTGGGCTCACTGCAACCTCTGACTCCCAGGTTCAAGCGCTTCTTGTGCCTCCCTCTTGAGTAGGTGGGATTACAGGTGCCCACCACCATGCCTGGCTAAATTTTTTTTTTATTTTCAGTAGAGACAAGGTTTCACCATGTTGGCTAGGCTGGTCTCGAGCTCCTGACCTCAGGTGATCCATCCACCTCAGCCTCCTGAAGTGCTGGGGTTACAGGCATGAGCCACTGCATCCAGCCTGAGCACCATTTTAGATCCAGAATAATTAGAGGACCTGGTGCTAGCCTTTGAAAAGCTAACAAAATTGTAAGTCAGAATTGCATAAATCTTTTGAATTTTGGACTAAATCAGGTAGCAATCATTTCACAAAAAAATCAGATTAGTTTTTTTCTGGTTGTGTTTAATGGGCCTGGCTCAGGGGTTCCCAGGCGATGAGTGAGAAAGGAAAGATAGGGGATGTTAGGCTTAGCCAGGAAGGCTTTAGGGCCCACCCTCCAACTCCAATGGAGCAGCTCTTCATTTACCTATATATATTACGTTATGGGTTTCCTTGATCTTTCCATTATTTCACTTGAATAAAGAATGCTATTGGCCCAGTGCGGTAGCTCACTCCTATAATCCCAGCACTTTGGGAGGCCGAGGTAGGTGGATGACCTGAGGTTGGGAGTACATGACCAGCCTGACCAACATGGAGAATCCCTGTCTCTACTAAAAATACAAAAAAATTAGCCGGGCATGGTGGCACATGCCTGTAATCCCAGCTACTCTGGAGGCTGAGGCAGGAGACTCGCTTGAACCCAGGAGGCAGAGGTTGCATTGAGCCGAGATTGTGCCACTGCACTCCAGCCTGGGCAACAAGAGCAAAAGTTGCACTCAAAAAAAAAAAAAAAAAAAAAAAAAAAAAAAAAAAAAAAAAAGAATGCTATTGATTAAAATAAACATAATTCTTTGAAAACTACTGTTTTTAATGTTAAGAGAAGGGCCGAAGAGTATGTACACATATTGTAGAAGAAGGCTTTCATTGAATATGTAGAAGGAAATTAGATAATGCTTTTATGTTTATATAGTACTTTACATGCTTCCAAATGCATTTGCATATGTTATCTCATTTAAGCTTTGTGACATCACCAAGAGTTAGGCAAGTCAGCTAGCACTACACTCATTTTACAAATGGGAAATATATGTCTGTGAGTTGTTCAAGATTATATTACTAGTTACTATGATCTATGGAATAGCCAGAATTCAAGAATCAGAAATGAAAGTATTCTGATTCCAGTAGGAGAGCATTAAATGCGGACTCTTTCACAAGAAAACTTAATTTCCCTCCTTTGATTCTCTTAAAGCAAATTAATTTCACGTTTTCCTTTCAATCAGATTTATCTACAGCTCAAGTCTAATCCTCACTTTACATTGTTCCTACACCTGAAGCTTTCTAGCTCAGAGTTCTGTCTCCTCTGATGCCCTGAGAAACAGTATAATGTAGTAACATTGTAATGTGATATAGTTGTTTCAAAAAAAAAAAAAAATAGTGATCAGTAGATGCTTCGACCAGATTGCAAAAAAAAAAAAAAAAAAAAAAAAAAAAATTTAATGGTCTTTTATTACAGAATCATAAAGTAACTGATGAGGAGACTGGATTTAGCAGATCGAATCTGGCAGCTTAACAATAATCGGTGTGCCAGGCACAATTACTCTGTGCCAAACACATTACCCAAATTATTTCATTTGATTCCTAATGACTCTATTCCATGAGATGATTGATAGGTCCTGAGTTGACTCCCTTTAGCACTATGACCCACTCCCTCCTTGAGGACATTCCATAGGAGATCAACCTTGAACAAAAAAAAAATCTTGTTTTTTCATCAAAAGCGTTCAATTTTTAGAAATAGTTGTATACTTTAATATTACACTTTAGCTTTTACTACCATTTAATCTTTAAAATTAGGCATGCACAGCTAAGATCTGTAGAGCTTTTATCTGTAAGTGAGGTACTTCAAGACACTATAAATTTAACTGTGTAGTGCAGCTTTTGATGGAATGAAATGAAGATTAATCTACCCCAAAAGGCAAGTTCTCAGGGAAGGAAAGAGACTTTAGACTTGCAGTCCAATTTTATTGATGCAAGAATGGACTCAGAACAGACGTGAGAACTCTAGGGCTTTCTAAGGCCTTCCAGGAATCCTCTCCCACAGGCAACATGAGGTTAGACTGATTTCATATAGAATCTGCACAGTATTCTGCTTCTGCATTCATCAACCCCCACAGCTCAGACTGCTTTGCCTTACCTCAAATTCTGAGAATTCTGCTTTTATACAAGAGAAATAGAAGGAAAATAATGACATCTGTTAAGTACTTTCTCTGCCAGCCACATCATCCAAATCATTTCATTTGATTCCTCATAACAGCCCTGATTTTTTTTGCCAACACACAGCACTTAAGACAGTAAATGCTATACATAATTGTTGATTGATTGAACAAACGTGCAAAGTAGTTCTTCATATGTATTCTCATTTTATAATTGAAGAACTAGATGCTTACATAGGTTAAATATATTGCCCAAAGTTATAGAGGTGATACATTTCTTCTTCTCTGTCTCCTTTCCTTCCTTTTTTTTCTTTTGCAAGTTTTAGAAAATTCTCAGAAGTTATGCATAATTTGGCATTGAGAAACTAAGCATTACAAAAGTATAAAATGTTAGAAATGAAAGTCTCTTTGTCTTTGTCATCCCCTATCCACTTTCCAGAGATAACAACTATAAGGAATTTGGTGTGTTCATGTCCTTTTCATTGTATCAAGCAAATCTTATCACTGTTGCCATGGTTCTGGGTTGAAGCTTATAACTCCTGGATTCACATAACCCAGCTTTGTCTTGATCTTTTGTTCCACGCTCCCATTCCGTACCCCCAATTGTGCAACTGTTTTTATTATTGTATCCTCATGCTTTTGTTTCTGCTTCTGTCAGAAAGTGTGTCTTGCTGTTGTTTATAACAAGGGTATTACTCTAGCTGCATTTTACAAAATTAAATTTTTTCTATTTAACCTGTCAGTGTACACTTGGGGGATGTGACAGACAGTGGAAATGTACTATGCAGCAACCGCTTTATGACTGTGGTAGCAGTTGAAAAGGTAAGCATGGCAGCAGTATGCACTAAAACTGATAAATGGATTGTAAAGAAAAGCAGTACACAATCAAAGAACTGGTAACTGCTTGTCTCTGCACTCTGATTTAATGGGGTTCTGTGTTAGAGCCTCAGTCTTCCCAGAGACAATCTGTGTTTCTGCAGAAACAGGTAACCTGTTGTAATAGATCTTTAGTTTATCATCAAATTTCTCCTTTCATTGTGTCTTGCAGTAATTTATCTTTTACAAGGGATCTGTATTGATTCCATTTCCATCAAATTTCTCCCCAACATGTTCCTTATTCAGCCATTTAACTGTCTCCTCAGTAAAAGGACCAGCCATCACTATTCTGTGACCACAATATTTTCTTCCTCATCTTCTTTTATCACCTACAGAACGCTCTCTTTTTGCCGCCTACCCCTACCAAATAATCTTCAGTATTTTTAACTTTGCTGACAAACGTTTCATTTAGTTTTTTAAACTTTCCTGCCTACTCATCATAAGACCCATGATATCTCTTTATTAACTCAAATAATGTCTTATTTATTTGATATTTTGTTAAGGCGAGAAAGCTCATTCTCTCTTTATTTATTTTTTTTAGACAGGACAGGATCTCACTCTGTTGCCCAGGCTGGAGTGCAGTTGTGCAATCACAGCTTACTGCAGCCTTGACTTCCTGGGCACAGGCCACCCTCCCACCTCAGCCTCCTGAGTAGCTGGGACCACAGGTGAGCTACAGTGCCCAGCTAATGTTTTTAATTTTGTAAGAAATGAGGGCTTGCTATGTTGCCCAGACTGGTCTTTAACTCCTGAGCTCAAGCAATCCTCCTGCCTCAGCCTTCCAAAGTGCTGGGATTACAGATGTGAGCCACCACATCCGTCCCTGCAAAGCTCATTCTCAACCCAGGAAAGAAATGACCTATCATTCTGTTCCTATGATTTTACTCCTAGGCCATGAACCATTTCTGAGTAAAGCCACAAAACCATGATGACCCAATTTATTATGAAAATAAATTTCAGCTATTGAACTTCAGCTGGATTTTGCACTTCCCTTACTAGTTCAGCTATTCTGATGGTAGATGCCTAAGCTTTATACAGTCTAGTATCTCAGCTCTAAACATGGTTACTTAATTCCATAGATAAGACTGATGTTATGAAATAAAGGCTCTTTGACCCTCCCTGGTTTCCCTCTAAGTAGACTTATATTGCCAAGCTTTCCTTTCCACCAGTATCTAAGCATCTAACATCCTATTTCTGGCATCTTGCTGCATCAATGGTCCCCTCTCTGCAATGTCAGTCTCTTTTCTGTTCCCTCAGAATTATCCACAAGATTACTTGAAATTGTGTATTTCCTAAAATTGCCATTTCCTTCCCCCCACCCTTGACGCACACCTTTTACTGACTATATTTTAGACTATTTTTAAGGTTTCCACTCCTTACTGCTCGTTTGTGTTCTTTGAAATCTGGCTTCTAATCCCACAACTGTACTAAAATTATTTCTCTAAAGTTCCAATGTTCTGATAATAGTTTTATATTGTTATTTTTCCAGCTGTCATCCTCTTAGCCCTCTCTAAGGCATAGATTCTGTTGTCTCTTTATACTGAGGAATGTCTCTATTGTGGACCTCCTTCTACCTTTAGGTGCCTACCACATTAAAGTCTGCTATATATTGTAAGCTTTTACATGGAGAATTGAGGGCATTTATTTACACAAAGATCTGTACTTGAATGTTTATGGGGATTTATTCAAAATAGTCAAAACCCAAAATCTACTGAATTGTCTTTTAATGGGTGAAGGGATAAACAAATTGTGGTACATCTAGAAAATGGAAGACTACTTGAGAATAAACATGAGCAAACTACTGATAACAAACAAAAAACATGGATGATTCTCAAAAGCACATAGTAAGTGAAAGAAGCCAGACACCAATTGCATACTTGACCATTCAATTTATATGATATTCATGAAAGGCAAAACTACAGCTACAGAAAGCAGATTAGTGGATGCTAGGATCTGAGGTTGTAAGAGGGTATTGACCACCAAGGAACAAAAGGGGATGTTCTAGAGTGATGAATATGTTCTATGTAATGATCACGGTGGTGGTGGTTACATGAGTGGATACATTCTTCACTGATATTTTAGAATTTTACTGAATATAAATTATATCTCGCTAAATTCACAAAAAGTTAAATATAAATCAAAACTAGTGCAACAATTTTAATATCCTACTTCCCAAAGAAATACATTTTTATGGTTATTCAAAATATTCCATTATATTCCCAAATACATTATAAATTTATTTTTAAATCTACCACTGAATTCAGTGATGTTAGTTAAATAGAACATACTCTAAATAAAAACTGACTCAGATTAAGAAGACAAAAATAATAAAAAATAAATAGAACATAGTTGCCCTGGCTAGAGTGTGGTGGTACCCATCTGGGCCCACTGAAACCTTTGCTTCCAGGGTTCAAACAATTATCCTGCCTCAGTCTCCTGAGTAGCTGGGATTACAAGCATCCATCAGCACACCTGGGTAATTTTTGTATTTTTAGCAGAGATCTGGTTTCACCATGTTGGCCAGGCTGGTCTCGAACTTGTGAACTCAAGTGATCTGCCTGCCTTGACCTTTCAAAGTGCTGGGATTACAGGCATGAACCACCACACTGGACTGGCCTAAAGACTATGTTTATAACTGTCATAGATTGATTTAATTATTTCATTCTTGAGGACTACTAGATCATTTCACCAATTAGGCAGGCAATGCAGATTGCCTGAATGACACCCTACAGTATCTGGAAATGAGGAGTGATAACTTCTTGTGAGATGTGACCCTTTTCATGAGGTAGCACTCTTTGAGATGACAGCAAGGCACTGATTATTTAAAATGTGCATGGTCTCACGCCTGTAATCCTAGCAATTTAGAAGGCTTAGGAGGGCAGATTTCTTGAGCCCAGGTGTATGAGACCAGACTGGGCAACATGGTAAAACTTCATCTCTATTTTAAAAAATAAAAATAAATGTATTAGTTCATTCTCACACTGCTATACAGATACTGCCTGAGACTAGGTAACTTATAAAGGAAGGTGGTTTAATTGACTTACATTTTCACATGGCTGGAGAGGCCTCTGAAAACTTACTATCATGATGGAAGGAAAACCCGGCACGTCTTACATGGCAGCAGGCAACAGAGAGCATGTGAGAGCATAGGAAAAACTACCATTTATAAAACCATGAGATCTCGTGAGAATTCACTCACTATCATGAGAACAGCATGGGGGAAACTGTCCCTGTGATCCAGTCACTTCCCTCCCTCGAAACCTGGGGATTACAATTGGAGATGTGATTTGGTTGGGGACACAGAGCCAAGTCAAATAAATAAATAAATAAATAAACAAATAAATAAAATGGTCAAGTCAAGGTTTTCCAGCAACTCTCTTGGTATTCCTAATGGAAATTTTCATGTGTTGAGACATTAATATCCTATAGAATGATGTTTAATGATGGGTAGTCCATATTAAAAAATAATATTTCTGTGGTAAAATAAGGTTGGAAAATATTGTATTAAACAATGTAAACAATTTAAAATAGATTACTGCAGTACATTTCAGAATATTTTGATATATAAATATGCATTGGAAATCTCTGAGAAAGTGACAGAGTAGGCAGGGCCTCCGAAACTTATTTGATTATATGACATACTTTTATTGTACACCTATTAACATTTCTCAGAGCTATCTGGAAGACACTTTAGGAAATGCTATACTAATATTTACAGAGCCGTGAATGCAGTGGATACCTAGTTTTCCAGTTTTGAGTTTTGCAACTTTTTTGCCTTGCTCTGAAAGCTTTTATATGGAATGTGTAGGGATAAGGACCAGTATGTTGCTAGCAAAGTTAATTGGGCAGAGGGATAAATCATGTGGGTAAAAGCAAGTAGAAGCTTGTTAGGCAGATTCTGTGCCTTTTTCTCATCAGCAAAATATTTATAAGCCTCTGCTAAGTGACAGTTACTAGTAAAATTTCCAAAGATGGCAATCCTGATGTGTTCCTTTTCCATAGTATCCTAATGCCAGGTGTTCCTTCTTAGGCCAATTTCTTTAGTATCTGACATCATGTCCTTTAAGATTCATTTATTCAACCAGGCCTTATTTAGTATCTATTATGTATATTTCACTGAGTTAGATGTTAGAAAGTATGAATAAAAGGTGTAATGAACACAGTTCCTTTTCTTGAGGTGCAAATAATCTCACATGTGAGACAAAGCATACTGCTCATTTGGCCTTCTTTTTCACTGTTATACAATATAGCCATTCGATGCATGTCAGGCTCATTGTTCTTCTCCTCCCAACTCAAACACATTTTATGCCAAATCTGTTCTCAGCTCTTTGGTTTATGCCATTCTCTTGCTCTGGAATGGCCTCTTACTCCTTTCTCCTGTCAATATCTGGCCTTTTTTCAAGATCGAGCTGAGGTTGCCATCCTTTCTTCTTCTTCTTTTTTTTTTTTTTTTTTCTTTTTTTTTTTTTTTTTTGAGATAGGTTCTCACTCTGTCACCCAGGCTGGAATGCAGCGTCAGGACCATAGCATACCTTACTACAGCCTGGAACTCCTGGGCTCAAATGATCCTCCTGCCTCAACCTCCTGAGTGGGATTACAGAAGCAAGCTGGAGTCCCATTCTTTCTTTGAAACCTTCCCTTACTGCTCTTCTCTCATCTACTCTTTCATTTGTTTTATACTGAAGTTAATTGCTTATGTGTATTTATCTTGCCTTCTCAAATAGATTACAAGTTCCTTATGCTTCTCAGAATAGGAGCGTTAAAAGAAAAAAAAAATTAAAAGTTTTTAAAAAAAGATTATGAGTTCCTTTGAAGTAGGGAGTGCTTTATATGGGTATTCCTTACAGTACCTAGCACAATTCTGGACACATAATAGGTTGATAATAAATATTTCTTCTGTATTTACTTTCTTTTCTTTTCTTTTCTTTTTTTTTTTTTTTTTTTTTTTTGAGACAGGGTCTTGCTCTGACTCCCAGGCTGGAGTGCAGTGGTGTGATCACAGCTCACTGAAGCCTTGACCTCCCAGGTTCAAGCAATCCTTCTCTCTCTCAGCCTCTGGAGTAGCTGAGTCTACAGGTGCCACCACCATGCCTGGTTAACTTTTCTTTTTAGTTTTTTTCTTTTGAGACAGGGTCTCCCTCTGCCACCCAATCTGGAGTGCAGTGACACGATCTCAGCTCACTGCAAACTTTACCTCCTGGGTTCAAGTGATTCTCCTGCTTCAGCCACCCGAGTAGATGAGAGTACAGGTGTACACCACTTTGCCTGGCTAATTTTTGTATTTGTAGTAGAGATGGGGTTTCGCCATGTTGGCCAGGCTGGCAGCTAACTTAAAAAAAACTTCTGTGGAGACAAGGTCTCACCATGCTGTCCAAGCTGCTGTATTTTCATGGTATCTTGTAGGTGGGGTTGACTATGCACTGGGAAGGGGAATAATATTTCAAGTAAAATAGGTGGTTAAAAATTGTTAAGCTGTAGGAATATGACCTTAATATTTTATTGCTTTAGTTTTTGGCTAATTATATTTTTGGCCAAAATGACATGTTTAAAAGAGTATTTTAGCATAATATAAATGTCTACAATTAGAACCTTGGAAAGGATGTATCTACCATTTTTTTTCACATTCAAAGTATTTCCATAGCATACCCTAAGAAATTAATGTATGCCCTCAGACTGATACCTGCCAAAATGTTATTTCATGTTAGCCCAAAGAATCACTTTTTTCTCAGAAATATCACCACACTTAAAACTAAAACTTGGAATGATCAAGATTAAAAAGGCTTTACTTTGTCTACTTTTTGTTTATTATTCTAGTTACCCACTTGAAATCAGCTCAGCTTGGGATTTATAAAATGACATACAGGCCTTTTATATGGCAGCACACACATGCCTGTAATCCCAACACTTTGGGAGGCTGAGGCAAGAGAATGGCTTGAACCCAGGAGTTCAAGCCCTCCTAGGTTCAAGCGATTCTCCTGCCTCAGCTTCCCAAGTAGCTAGGATTGCAGGCATACGCCACCACACCTGGTGTTTTTTTGTATTTTTAGTAAAGATGGGAATATCTCCATGATGGCCAGGCTGGTCTCGAACTCATGACCTCAAGTGATCTTCCTGCCTTGGCTCCCCGAAAGTGTTGGGATTACAGGCGTGAGCTATGTGATCTAGCCATGGCACTCCAGCCTGCGTGACAGAGCAAGTCCCTGCTCAAAATAAATTTTAAAAAGGTATACATATTAAATGAAGTAAAATGAAAAATTAATGTTCAAAATGTAGTTCGTGAAAGCTAATGTAAAACATTTAATGAAGTCAAATTTATAGCTTTTAATAAAATGAACTGCATTTTTTACTTTGGCAGAAGGACGTAGGACACATTACTTTCACTATCAACTGTTTTTGTAAACAACATAGTTTAGTTCAATTAGTGTGACTCATTCCAGCAGGTCATTAAATCAATATTACAGGCTAACTGAACTGATTAGACAAAAAAATTTTCACAGCTGAAAGTCATAACATCTAAATTCTATTAGAGTAAAGCCTTGATTGACCTGACTCTAACTAACCTGAATTCTCAATTAACAGGATTTTTTTTTGCACTTGAATTTTAAAAGAACAAGGCAAATGAAAGGACAACTTTATAGCAAGTATGTCATAGATAGTATGGTTATTAATCATAGGCTTTCCCAATGAGTAGGCTTATTTGTTGTGTCTGAAATTTTACCTTTGCTAATTAGCCTTTAATTTAAAGAATGGCAAAATACAGCTGTCCTTGAAAAGAGAATTGTATAATAATCTTTTTTTTTTTTTTTTTTTTTTTTATGGAATCTTGCTCTGTCACCCGGGCTGGAGTGCAGTGGCACCATCTTGGCTCACTGCAACCTCTGCCTCCTGGGTTCAAGTGATTCTTCTGCCTCAGCTTCCCGAATAGCTGGGATTACAGGCATGTGCCACCACGCCAGGTGGGTTTTTGTATTTTTAGTGAAGATGGGGATTTATCCATGATGGCTAGGCTGGTCTCCAACTCCTGGCCTCAAGTGACCTTCTTGTCTCGTCTTCCCAAAGTGCTGGGATTACAGGCATGAGCCACTGTGCCCAGCAGATAATTGCATAATCTAAAATGAGTTACACCTTATCAATCAAAAGTATATTAGATAATTTCCAACGTGAAAGTTCACTGTGAGGCCCATAAAAGGCCAACTTTGATGGGGCAAGGGTGGACTGAAAATTGAGGACAAGTTAGTTTCCAAAGAACGCAGATGTCTTATGGCTTCCACTTGAGAGATCTTGGTTATCTGCTACGGCAGCGTGGGAGGAAGTATGTTTGGGGATAAGGTAATGAAGGGAAGGCTGGAAGATACCAAAGTGAACCTGATCTACCTCAGATTTTCTAATGTCAGGCTTCAGTATGGTTTTATTTATTTATTTTTGAGACCGGGTCTTGCTCTGTTGCCCAGGCTGGAGTGCAGTGCCAAGATCATAGCTCACTGCAGCCTGGACATCCCAGGCTTAAGTGATCCTCCCACCTCAACCTCCTAAGTAGCTGGTACTACAAGCAAGTGCGACCACGCCCAGCTAATTTTTTATTTTTTATAGAGGTGAGTTCTTGCTATGTTCCCTAGGCTGGTCTCAAACTCAGGCAATCTTCCTGCACTGGCCTTCCAAAGTGGTGGGATAACAGGTGTGAGCCACCACACCCGGCCTACTATAGCACTTTAAAAGTGTCCTACTACAGTGCTTTCTGTAATTTCTTAAGGTTTTTATTCTGCCAAATGTAAAAGACTTAATTTCACTACAATAATTTCTGGTTATGGGCATCTTGGAATTAAATTTTGAATTGGCATTTGCTTCTCCTGGTGACTTCTTGTGTATAGTAACTCTAAGGAGCTGCCCCTGCCAAAGAAACATGTGCCTTTGATAATAGCTACGGAGATAATAGCTACGGAGTCAACCTGTAACTTAGCCTTTGATTGCGAAGGTTTCTTTAGATGTCAGTCTCCCCTTCAAAGAAAATAAAATAAATAAAAAATAACATCAGTTGTAAAATCAGAGAGGCCTTCAATTCCAGCCAGTTTCTGTTAATTTAGAAATTATGTCTACATCTACAGAATTATTATGTTAGCTTTTGATTTTTATTGCAACAATTCATTATTTGGGACTTCTTTGGGAGTGGGGGTGGGACATGCGTAAGACTTAGGTTGGAGATGTTGACTATATAATTTGAATACACTAGGACCTTAGATTCAAGATAAAACTTTTCATAGAATCTAAAATTAATTAATTAATTAATTAAGATAGTGTCTTACTCTGTCACCTAGGCTGCAATGCTCACTGCAGCCTCAACCTCCTGGGCTCAAGTGATCCTGTCACCTCAGTCTCCTGAGTAGCTGAGACTATAGGTGCATGCTTCCTTGCCTGGCTAATTTTTTTATTTTTTATAACGATAGAGATCTCACTCTATTGTCAAGGTTGGTCTCAAACTCCTGGGCTCAAGTAATCCTCCTTCCTTGGCCTCCCAGAGTGCTGGGATAACAGGTATGAACCACTGCACCTGGCCCCTTATTTTTTTGAAATGAGGGCTGAGTTCCAAATGAAAAAGGTAAAAGAAGATATATATATATATATATATATATATATATATATATATATATATATAAAATAAACTTTACTTATAATCAGTAAAAAGTATTCAAAGGAAGATGAGGTATGCAGGACCAGCTTTGAATAACTTTGTGAATTAATCAGTTACTGTACATTCATTATATGCCAGCACCTATGCTAAATTGATGATTTGTATTTGACCTTTTTCTTCTCTTCTCCATTTTTAGAGATAGGCAGTAGTATAGGGCCTTAGGTTTTAAATGACTTTAGAGCTTATTCCGAGGTCAATGGGTATGTTGCTGTTGTTTTTGAGAGGGAGTCTGGCTCTGCTGCCCAGGCTGGAGTGCAGTGGCACCATCTCGGCTTACTGCAACCTCCACCTCCCAGCTTCAAGTGATTCTCCTGCCTTGGCCTCTCAAGTAGCTGGGATTCCAGGCATGTACCACTACGCCTGGCTAATTTTTGTATTTTTAGTGGAGACAGGGTTTCACCACGTTGGCCAGGCTGGTCTTGAACTCCTGGCCTCAGGTGACCCACTAGCCTCAGCCTCAGCTTCCCAAAGTGCTAGGATTACAGGCTTGAGCCACTGCGCCCAGCCAGGACAATGGGTTTTAAATATGACAACAACATGATGAGATTTATGTAGCAGAATGGATTTTCCTTATGAATGGATTAGAGGTGGGAGTAGTTAAGAGACTGTTGCAATAATCCAGGGGAAAGACTACTGGTGGTCTGAAGTACAGGAGTGGCAGTGGGGATGGAGAGAAGTGGAAAAAATAAAAATATATTTGCAGATGGTAGAAATGATAGGACACTGTGATTGATTGCGTATGGAAGGAGATCAGTGTGAGAGAAAGAGCAGTCAGGGATGATGAGCTCTCGGAGATAAGATAGCCACAGAGCCAATCTGCACCTTACTTTTCCTTTGATTGTGAAGGTTTCTTTAGATGCCAGCCCTGGTTTCCTTTAGAATTAGGTACATGTTGGGCATATTGGTCCTTCTGCTTCCCTTTGAAGTATCTGCTCTGTGCCAGGCACCCTGCTAGGCACTACTGTAATGTAGAGAGAATTGTGTGCTTCAGTGGAAAATTATTCATTGACCATAGCACATCTTCAGAGTTATTTGATCCTGCTTGGATGGCAGCTATTTTGCAATTCTGTAAACTGAAGATAACACTGCAATGCAAAGTCATCCTTGTCTATAAACAATAATGATGGTCTACAGACAAGCAAATTCAGTTCTGTGAGGTGGGAGGGACAACTCTCTCCCTCAAAACAGTGTTGCCTCCCATTTACACATTTATTTCAATATTTCTGATCTATAAATGTGTCTCTTCTTGGATTTTCCTTTTGACCAGTTGTAACGGTTACTAGTCTCCTTATTAATGAGTTAAATAAAATGTGTTCAACTTGTGTTCATTTTCATATTGGTATGAGAGTCATGATTTTGCCATTTGTTTTAAAAATTATTCTGTAACAGGGGTAAACTTGACAAACATTGTCCTTTTGGAACTTACATACTAGTGGGGCAAATAGATACTAAAGTAAACAATTAAGTACAGATGTATAGCCAAATAAGTATTGATAAATGCTATGGAAGAAAATACAGCATGGAAAGAGGGTGGGGTAAGGTGTGGTTGCCATTAAATGGGGGATGTCAGAACCAGGTCTTAGTGAGAAAGTTTTCTACAATCAGCATTAGAACACATCCTTGACTTTGGACTATATTAGGGCACTCAAAGTTATGTGACAGCATAAGCCACATTTATATTCCTATTAGTTCTCCTTGTCACTTTACTGTCTCTTTACTGCCTTAATTGGATGGGGATTGTTACCCCACCACATCTTTTGTTCTTTCCTGACAGAGTCTGGCTCTGCTGCCCAGACTGAAGTGCTATGGTACAATCTTGGCTCACGGCAACCTCCACCTCCCAGGTTCAAGCAATTCTCGTGCTTCAGCCTCCCCAGTAGCTGGGATTACAGGCACACAGCACCACGCTTGGCTAATTTTTTTTTTTTTTTTTTTTTTTTTTTTTTTTTTTGTATTTTTAGTAGAGATGCAGTTTCACGATGTTGTCCAGGCTGTTGTTGACCTGCTGACCTCTGGTGATCCACCTGCCTTGGTCTCCCAAAGTGCTGGGATTATAGGCATGAGCCACCACACCCGGCCAGTTTTGATATTCTTCATGTTTTTTCCCCTCCCTTCTGATCAATTTCTTACTTTCTTCTAATGTGAACTGGTGGTTTGAATTCAGTGAATTTCTCAGTGAAAAGGTAATAGTCCAGTTGAGAGATAGGATTATAAACTTTCTGAAACATAGCTTGGAGTTAGAAAAATTTTAGTTTGTACCAGAAACTTCTAAAAGGTTGGGGTCTCCACTAGAATAAATGGGAAAGCATATGTTGAATTTCTTTTCTGGGTTAAAAGCACTGTACTCAGTGCTGTAAGGCATATGAAAGAGAAAGGTACTATGGAAATACTTAACCTAAGCTTGACAGGAATTCAGGTTATTTGAAAACAGATCATTAGAATGATTTCACCACCACTTAAATATTTAGGAGGGTGCAAGCAGCTGCCCCTTCTATGCCTGTATAGTTCGGAGAGATAAGAAAAACTTAACAGGTAATTCCTTTTATGTATCCCCTTGCCCAACAACTTCCAACCTCTCTCAGTAGTGTTTCAAAATATCTTTTTGAAAATTCCATTCCTATATCATGATTTCAGAGCGGCAACCTAAGGAAATTGTTTTGTGTAATTGCTGAAATTACCATCTGGATATTAGACACAGAGTTAATTTAAAAATCATCAATTTTATTTCCAATGTATTCACAGGGAAATGATGGAAGCCAGTTTTGAGGAGGTATTTACCAAATAGTGGCTTGTCCATGTATTTTCTGAGCTTGCATGCTCACCACTGGAATACTCTTAACACAAACTAGGATTTATGGGTGTGCATGCTATGGATAGGGGCTTGTTTTGACAATGTATTTGTGACTTTGTCTCATTCACCCTCCACCATTTAGATACTGTTGCTACTGCCATATACGTTGACGATAGTACTTTTAGATCTTTCTCTGAGCCCTTCTATCTCTGCTAGGTAGTGTCAGATCACTGGAGTCAGCTGGTGTTGCAAATTATTAAATCTAGGAAGGCCACCAGATTTCAGTTCTGTTGTTTGACTTTTTATTGGTGTTAGTTTTGCCTCCCAGCTAAATTGTAAGCCCCTTCAAGTTGAGGAGTCCCAGGCTTAGAGGCAATGCCCCATTAATGTTTGCAAACATATACCATATCTCTTATGGCCATTAGTCCTTTATCTTACACAGCCAAAACTTACTTGTTGGAGAGGTTGTGCAAACACCATGATGGAATTTATGGATTCACAAGTGAAAGCAGAGGAAGAGATAGAGGAGAGAGAAAGACAGGTCTAGGGTTTGGATAACCCCATCAAAATGCAAATGTGTAATCTGGTAGGGGTAGTGCTTTAAATCTTTACCAACTATCAACATATTTGCTAGATAAAGTGACCAAGTGAATTTGATCAGTTTCTAAATGAGAATGTAAAGGAGGGAGCAAGTTTTGATTTGGATAGGGAGGATGTCATGGAACATGAAATATGTTAAGGGGGTGGCAGGAGGAAGGCAAGTTCACTCTAGGAGGCTTAAACATGCATTTATTCAAGAAGTATTTATTAGTTCTGTGACTACTTAGGGTGGAGGAGTAGAATGATAAGAGGAGAGGTGAATGCAGATGGCGTGAAAGAGAAAACACACAGTCTCCTTCACAGTTTTGTCAAAGGCTAGCCCTTTGGACATCCAAAGGTTATTTTTTTTCTGCAAACATCTTATCTCTTCTTTGTTAGTTTGTTTTAGACCATATTGGAGCTTCTCTTATCTGCTTGTTCCTTATCTGTTTTTGATTCTTTTGCTTGCTCTTTGACAAGCAGAGCTGAGACCAGCCTGTGAGATCACTGGCTTCCTGGAAACTTTTCTCTGCAGTCACAGAAGACTTTTGCTTTGCCCTCTAAGCTGCCTTGGCTGGGTTCTGAGGATTTACATAAAGAGATTATTTGAGACAGAAACTGAAGCCCACTTCTTCACGTTTTGGTGTTGCCTATAGACTGAGTTGATGAAGGGGATAACTTCTTTTCCTGCCAAGGTCATCAAGAAGAAAACCATCCTCAGAGACATGCTAACATTAATCTGAGAGCTAAATATTAGGGTTGTGGAGGGAACTTTGAGCTACAAGGCTTTCACAGTCAAATTGCACTGAATCAGAAAAAAATTAAAATAAGGAGCAAGGCCACTTCAAGCAAAAAGTTTTTTTTTTTTTTTTTTCTATTTAACATTCTTTTTGAAGAAATGCATCTTTGTTCCTTTTAGGACTAGTACAGACTCTCATAGAATTTGTCTAATTGCAATAAGATAGTATTTGGAAGGTGGCACAGTATCGGAAAGGTCACATACAGGCTTTGGTGATGAAAGACATGTTTAAAAGCTGGTGGACGTTTAATAGCTGTGTGGCCTCCATCAAAGACACCTAACCGCTATTGCCTTAGTTTCCCAATCTCAAAAATAGATATTCCAGTGTCTATCTTGCAGGATTTTTAGAATTAGAGATAACACTGAGAAAGCACTGCGCAGTGCTTTCACAAACTACGTCCCCAGACAATGGTAGGCAATGATAATACAATATTAATGATGTGAGGATAATCCAGGTTCTTTACTCTCTCGGAGATGGGTTAGAAAAGCTGGGATAGAGGAAGACAACTTTCAGAGAGGCAGGAGAGATTCTGTCATGCCAGAGAAACAATAAAACAAAAATGTTAGATAAACGAGAAGCGTACCCTCATCTGAACAAAGTTACACTGCATAACAGGCCCCCCCTAAATACTGAAGTTTATGGGAAGTTCAACTGTGGGATGAGTACTTATTATTAGTAACATTAATTTTCACATAGACCCTAAATATGCTGAGGAAGTTATAGATTGTTCTGTTAAATTGATTAATTCTGCCTCTTGTTTACAATGATGAGAAGATATGCTTTGCTAGACCCAGAAAGTCAACACTGGCTTGAATAATTACAAGTTCTGAATTAATGGTTTATGACACAGCCAGATAAAGCTATGCTTGTTTTCCTTTATTCAAAATCTCCTGCTTCATGACATATTCTTCTTTAAATTGAGACAATTCCTATTTAGGCTTCTATTATCAGCAAGTAGCCCATGGGCATATTTAATTTTTTTTTTTTTTAATTGTGGTAAATAACCTAAAATTTACCTTTAGCCAGGCTCAGTGGCTCACGCCTGTAATCCCAGCACTTTGGGAGGCTGAGGCAGGAGGATCACCTGAGGTCGGGAGTTCCAGACTAGCCTGACCAACATGGATAAACCCTGTCTCTACTAAAAATGCAAAATTGGCTGGGTGTGGTGGCGCATGCCTGTAATCCCAGCTACTTGGGAGGCTGAGGCAGGAGAATTGCTTGAATCCAAGAGGTAGAGGTTGCAGTGAGTAGAGATCACACCATTGCACTCCAGCCTGGGCAACAAGAGCAAAACTCCTCTGCCTCAAAAAATAAAAAAATAAAAAAAAAATCTTCGTAACCATTTTTAAGTGTACGGTTCTGTGACATTAAGTATATTTACACTGTTGTGCTACCATCATGAACATCCATTTCTAGACCTTTTCCTCTTCCCAAACTGAATCTCTGTACCCATTATACACTAACTCCCCATTTCCCTTCCCCTAAGTCCTTGGATACTACTATTGTACTTTCTCTCGCTATGCTTTTAACTATTTTAGGTATCTTATACACATGGAATCATACAATATTTGCCTTTTGTGTCTGCATAGTATGTTTAAGTTTCATCCATGTTGCAGTATATATAGGCATTTCCTTCCTTATTACGGCTCAGTGATAGTCCATTGTATGTATATATCACATAATGTTTATCCATTCATCTACTGATGGAAACTTGGGTTGTGTTAACTTTCAGTATTGTGAATAATGTTGCCATGAGCATGCGTGTACAAGTATCTGTTTGAGTCCCTGCTTTCAATTCTTTTTGGAGTATATACCAGCAGTGCCTAGGGATGGTACTGCTGAATAATATGGAAATTCTATGTTTAATTTTTTGAGAAGCTACTAAACCATTTTCTTTCTTTACTTTTCTTTGTGTGTGTGTGTGGGGAGGGGAGACTGAGTCTCTCTCTGTTGCCCAGGCTGGAGTGCAATGATGCCATCTCAGCTCACTGCAACCTCTGCCTCCCAGGTTCAAGCAATTCTCCTGCCTCAGCCTCCCAAGTAGCAGGGATTACAGGCGTGTACCACCACGCCTGGCTAATTTTTGTATGTTTAGTAGAGATGGGGCTTCACCATACTGGCCAGGCTGGTTTCAAATGAGTCACCCAACTTGGCCTCCCAAAGTGTTGGGATTACAGGTGTGAACCACCACACTCGGCCTACCAAACTGTTTTCTATAGTGGCTGCACTATTTGACATTCTCTCCAGCAATATAAAAGGGTTCTAATTTCTCCACATCCTCACTTATTTTCCTTTTTTTTCTTTTGTTTGTAGCCATTGCAATGGGTATGATGTGTTATTTCATTATGGTTTTGATTTGCATTTCTTTAATAACTAATGATGTTGAGTATTTTTAATGTGCTTATTATTGATTGGTATATCTTTGGAGAAATATTTATTCAAGTCCTTTGCCCATTTTTGCATTGGATTGTTTAGGCACCTTTTAAAAATGCTATTTGTTCTCTCTTTTTTTTTTTTTTTTTTTTTTTTTTTGTAACGGAGTCTCTCTCTGTCACCCAGGCTGGAGTGCAGTGGTGCAATCTCGGCTCACCACAACCTCTGCCTCCCAAGTTCAAGTGATTTTCCTGCTTCAGTCTCCTGAGTGGCTGGGATTATAGGCGCACGCCACCACACCCAGCTAATTTTTGTATTTTTAGTAGAGATAGGGTTTCACCATGTTGGTCAGGCTGGTCTCGAACTCCTAACCTCATGATCCGCCTGCCTCGGCCTCCCAAAATGCTGGGATTACAGGAGTGAGTCACCAGGTCCAGTTTTCTCTTCTGTTTTTCAAGTCAGATAGGTAATATGTCTAGCCACTACTCCTAACAAGTTTTGAGGGAGGCACATCTCACATATAAGTGTGAAAACCCAATCATTATGAAACACAGAAGTAGTCAGTTCCAGCAATGGAACAGTGTAAATTCTTCTCAACAAGAAAAATAACTCTTTTTTTTTGAGATGGAGTTTCACTCTTGTTGCCCAGGCTGGAGTGCAATGGCGTGATCTCAGCTCATTGCAACCTCCCGGCTTCAAGCGATTCTCCTGCCTCGAGTAGCTGGGATTACAGGCATGCACCAACACGTCCAGCTAATTTTGTCTTTTTAGTACAGACAGGATTTCTCCATGTTGGTCAGGCTAGTCTCAAACTCCCAACCTCAGGTGATCTGCCCACCTTGGCCTCCCAAAGTGTTGGGATTACAGGCGTGAGCCATCATGTCTGGCTAAATTAAACTAAATTTTTAAGAGTAGAAACAAGCTTCAAGATATATTTTCTAGGAATTATGGAGAGTGAAAGTGAAGAGGAAGAAAGAGACAAAAATAAAATGACTAGAAAGCTTCAGGGAGATGAAGAGACCACAAGAGACACTATTCTTTTAGTTGGGATAACTAGGCTGCCATGGCTATATGGTGTTTGACTAAATGAATGTTGTGCGAAGGGTGTGGAACAAGACTGTGAATTGAGGATAAAAGAAAATCAGGAAGAACTATTAAGTCTAAGTGATAACAGATATAAAGGTTAGCATTTTAATGAAACATTGGTATTTGGTTGAAGATATGTTGTGCAAATAAAATTGCATCCTGTAGTTTACTTGTGTGACATTTGTTCTAAAGTATTTTCAGGCCAGGCATAGTAGCTCACACCTGTAATCCCAGCACTTTGGGAGGCTGAGGCAGGCGGATCACCTGAAGTAGGGAGTTTGAAACCAGCCTGGCCAACATGGTGAAACCCTGTCTCTACTAAAAGTACAAAAATTAGCTGGCCATGGTGGTGCATGCCTGTAATCCCAGGGGCTCTGGAGGCAGAGGCAGAATTGCTTGAACCTGTGAGGCTGAGGTTGTGGTGAGCTGAGATCATGCCACTGCACTCCAGCCTGGGTGACAGAGAGAAACTCCGTCTCAAATAAAGAAGTGCTTTCAGATTTTGTTATTTAAGTTTATTATATGCTTTTGATATGAGCACGGTGAAAAATAATATCTCTATCTCAATGAAACAAATCTTAGCTTATGTCTTACAGATCAAACCTTGAGGGCTGTGGCATACAACTGCCATCTGGTGACGGTATGTTCGCATAGCAGTGTTAGGTATTTAATACATTAAAAAAAAAAAAAAAACTGCTTTGGGGCAGACTTTGCAAAACAAAAGTCATGATATAATAGTTAAGTGTTCCATGGGTCTAAAAGAATAAGGTGTTTTATTTAAAAAAGATAACATATGGGCTGGGTACTGTGGCTCATGCCTGTCATCCCAGCACTTTGGGAGGTCGAAGTAGGCAGATCACTTGAGGTTAGGAATTCAAGACCAGCCTGGCCAACATGGTAAAACCTTCTCTCTATTAAAAATACAAAAATTAGTTGGGCGTGATGGCACACGCCTGTAATCGTAGCTACTAGAGAAGTTGAGGCAGGAGAATCACTGGATCCCAGGGGGTGGAGGTTGCAGTGAGCCGACATCAGGCCACTGCACTCCAGCCAGGGCAACAGAGCAAGACTCTGTCAAATAAATAAATAAATAAATAAATAAATAAATAAATAAAGTGGTCTTTTTTAAAAAAAGAAGGTATCAACCTCTGATAATACTTCTTTATGGAAATCAAAGTGATGCAGAGACTGTTCCTATTTATTATTGGCAAAATGGACTTTTTTATGGACACAGTTTATAAATTGTGAATGGTGTCGTTGTCTTAGTGATTTGATTTACACTTGAATATGCTGTAAATGTACATGGCTGAGAAAGTGATTAAATTTTTACAAAAGAAGTGCATCTGAGAGGAGATGATTTGTAAGCTGTAAATCTCTCATTTTAAAGTTTATAGTCCTTTCAACGAAATCAGGCATCCTTTTTTCTATTGTTATGTAGTTCAATCTTTTTCTTTATTTCCTTCCTTCCTTCCTTTCTTCTTTCCCTTCCTCCCTCCCTTTTTTCTTTCTTTTCTTTTTCTTTTTTATTTTTATTTTTAATTTTTCAAGACGGAGTCTTGCTCTGTCACCCAGGCTGGAATGCAGTGGCATGATCTCAGCTCACTGCACCCTCTGCCTCCCAGGTTCAAGCAATCCTCCTGCCTCAGCCTCCCAAGAAGCTAGGACTACAGGCATGTGTCACCACGCCCAGCTAATTCTTGCATTTTTAGTAGAGTTGGGGTTTCACCATGTTGGCCAGGATGGTCTCGATCTCTTCACACTTGATCTTAGCCAAAAGGCCGAGAAGCGATGGTCTCGATCTCTTGACCTTGTGATTTACCCAGCTCGGCCTCCCAAAGTGCTGGGATTACAGGCGTGAGCCACCATGCCCAGCCTCTTTTCTCTTTTCTTTTCTTTTTTTTTTTTTTTCCAGCCTGGCCATTTCCTCTCAAAGGATCAATCTTTTTCTATGTCTTGTAAAAATACTTAATGCTTTTAGAATTCATTTTACTTCAAGAAATAAGTTTGATAAGTCAAACCCCAAGATGATTTCAGGATTAACAGACCTTCTTTTGAAAATAGGTATACTGGTTGCACAAATGTAAGTGATCTGCTCCAATAATCTAAAGTCTGTAAGGTTGGTAGGGACAGACAACGACCCAATCCGGCTGTCTTCTCTTGGGAGTCCGATTGTGAAAGCTTGTCTTTTATTAGTCTCGTTTGAATTAGCTGATGGGGAAACAATGATGAAGTGGCCTGAGGGAAAGCTCCGAGCTACTCAATTGAACATCATAAGACTGGCTCTAGAGTCTAAGAAAAGCTAAAGTATTGCTTAGTTTTACTTTTTTTAACTGGTTTTTTTTTTTTTTTTTTTTTTTTTTTTTGAGACTCTTGCTCTGTTGCCCAGATAGAGTGTGTAGTGGCGCAATGTCAGGTCACTGCAACTTCTGCCTCCCAGGTTCAGGCGATTCTCCTGCCTTAGGCTCCTGAGTAGCTGGGATTAGAGGCACCCATGACCACGCCAGACTAATTGTTGCATTTTTAGTAGAGACAGGATTTCACCATGCTGACTAGGTTTATTTGGAATTTCTGACCTTAGGTGATCCGTCCACCTCGGCCTCCCAAAGTACTGGGATTACAGACATGAGCCACAGTGCCTGGCCTTATTTCTTAGTTTTAAACCAAGAAAATAACTTGGGGACAATTGGAGTTAGGAAGGTAGGAGTGTCTTAAGTACCTTCCTTATTGCACTGGTCTGGGAAGTTTGCTTAAGAAATGTATAATTTTATAAAGAATGTTATTTTCCTGAAGATAACAGTCTATTTTGTTGAATAACTTTAGTTGAATTTATAAGTGACTTTTAAATCTTCTTGTAGTTCTCTTTGTGAGCAATTACCTACTTATTTCTTCGGTTCATAGTTAGGAGTTACAGGCAAGGGAGGAAGGTATAGTGGCAAGGGGAAGATTTATTCAGGCATCCATAGGAAACTTCATGGGACATTTCCCTGAATCTTACCTCCATGATAAACAGTCAAGTCTTAGTATGAGCCTTAATTGATGCTTTGCACATTTATCCAGTACTAGGCCTCTGACATCTTTAGTGTTAGCTTGAATGAAGTGAATAGTCATCAGTCTTAAAAAATCAACTGATGTCTGCTTTTTTCCATCTCTGTTTTTTACCCATCTGAAGCAAGTAGTTAGAAGATGTTGTTCCCCAATAATCAGTAGTTAGGAGTCAAATAGACACCTTGCTAGCTATGATTTTAGTATGTCTTCACAGTAATGTCTGGATGACCTCTATTTTCTGTTGCTATAGATACCACACAAGTGTAGGTCTTAATATAAAATTTGTAACAATTAAGCGGTTTTCTGTGCTCCCACATCTGTTGCATCTGGCCCATCTGATATAGAGGTAAGTTAAATCGGTTTTTGCAGACATCATTTTCTCTTACCCAAGTTCTTAGAATGTTTACAATTTATGTAATATAGCAAATCCAAGTTCATTGGTCTGACCGTTCATGTTGATCTCTTGTGGCACTAGTTTTGGAGTCCTGAGCCACCATATGAGAATACATTTACCCTACTAAAGGGGTCACATAAAGAGGAGGGTTCTAGTTGAGACCAGTCTTTAGAGCCATCCCCTACAAGAGACCAGGTATGTGAGTGAATTTGTCTTAGACCCTGCAGCTCAACCCAGCTCAGCTGCTGAGTACCATTGAGTAACCTTAAGAGAAAGGCAGAGGAATTGGCCAACTGATCCCTGCCTGAATTTCTTACCCACAACATTATGAAATATAATAATATATATTTTTGCTTTTAAGTTTTAGGGATGGCTTGTTACATTGCAATAGATAAAGCAAAACCTAGCTAGCTTTCTACTCTTCCTTCAAGAGTTAGTTTAGTCATCATGTCTAGAAAGCATTTTCAGTTTTTCGTTTTAACTCCCCTTCCCAGTTTGGGATAGATGCACATTTTCTTTTTTCCGATGTCATATAAGTACTTCTTAGACTGTATTATACATTTCTAAGTTTATGCAATGCGCTTCACTAAACCACTAAACTGTGGGCTCTTTGAGGGTATGTCTTATTCCTTTTTATGAGAGGAACTTAACCCAAGACTTAGCACATAGTGGCTATTCAAAATAATGACTAAATCATAGAATGTCAGGGTCAGAGAAACTTTAGATGTAATTTTAAATAATCTGATCTACCAAGTGTTTGTTACTTTAGCCTGTGTGGTAAGTCCCTTTCATGATGACAACTTATTTTTATTTATTTATTTATTTATTTATTTATTTGAGACAGAGTCTCACTCTGTTGCCCAGGCTAGAGCGCAGTGGCACGATCTCGGCTCACTGTAACCTCCCCATCCCAGGTTCAAGCGATTCTCCTGCCTCAGCTTCCCGAGGAGCTGGGATTACAGGTGTGCACCACCATGCCCAGCTAATTTTTGTATTTTTAGTAGAGATGGGGTTTGACTATGTTGGACAGGCTGGTCTCGAACTCCTGACCTCAAATGATCTACCCGCATCAGCCTCCCAAAGTGCTGGGATTACAGGCATGAGCCACCTAGCCTGGCCAGAATTTGCTACTTATGGAGGCAGCTTATCTCATCTTTAAACAGCTCAGACTATGAGCACATGCTTGTCAGCTTAACACTCTCTCCCTCTAATCATTTTTTTTTTTTCATTCCAGTTCATCTCAAGGCTCATATACTTGTTAATATGTTCATTTGTGTTCACTTACACACCATAAGCCTTTTCAATATTTATACCATGTTTACCTAATTGCATTATAAGCTTGAAATAAGGTAGCTATCTTAGATGTATTTTATTTTCCCTGCTGGAACATACTCCACCCAGAATTAACCATTTCTGCTCTTAGCTGATAGACCTGTAGAATGAACTAGATAAGAAAAAGAAAAGTAACAAAAAAGAAAAAAAAAAAAAAAAAAAAAAAAACAACAAGAATGAACTGGCTGAATGTGGGCTCTGGAGACAGACATCTTGGGTTCAAATCTTGACACTCCCACATACTACTGATTATGTGAAAATAGATAAGTTGCTTGATCTAAATAAGTTTGTTTTCCCATCTTAAAAAAAAAAAAAGAGAGGATGACTTCCTTTTATGTGCATTTACATTGCACTTTATATATATAATATTACTTATATAGTACTTAGCCCGGAATTGAAAACATTTAAAATGCTCAATGTGTGGCTCTAACAACTATTACAGGTACACATTTGATAGGTTTATTCATTTAAAGGAAGAAAAAAAGAAACATAGTACCAATTGACTAAATTAAGCCTTCTCTCTCATGTTGAGCCTTGGATAACTGCCTGGTTTTATTTTGTCTTTCTTATCTGTTTGCCTTACCTATGCCTTTTGCTTTCTCTATAAAACTTTACTACGGTGGCATTCCATTTTTTAAAGCTTATCTGCTTTTGCCTTTTATTTTTTTTTTAAAAAAAACTTTTATTTCTAATCCTGAGAAATAGAAGATTCTCATGTGCAAATAACCTCATCTATACAAAAGATGATAGATGCTTTTGTCACAACCTTAGATAATAGCAAAACCATTTGGAATTAAAGCCTATGTTTCACTTGCAAAAAAAGTGAGTCATTGTATAGACAAATCCATCACCTGATTTCATTGGTAAAAATGTCCAAATTCATACCATAAAGAATTAAGATATTATTCTACTATGGTTTCAGCCTAGCTGTGTGACTCTTCCATGTCTCGGCTTTCTCTACCATAAAACAGTTAACCATAATTTAGGGTCTAATAAGAAGAAATAAAATAAAATAAAAACAGTTAAAATAACAATTTCCTATTTACCTCTCAGGATTGCTGTGAATATCAATGTGATGAGGTCCTTGAGGGTAGGTATTAGGGTGAGGGAATGCTTCCTTTCCACTTTAGATGTTTCCTCCCAGGTGGAAGGACATCCATTTGTGTAACACTTCTGGCCCAGATTTGTTCCTTCTTCATTCATAACTGAAGATGGATGAGGAGCACATATTTGTTTGGCAACTTCGGTTTTTTGTTTGTTTGTTTGTTTCTTTTTAGAGATGGGTCTTGGGGGCCTCACTATGTTGCCCAAGTTAGTCTTGAATTCCTGGCCTCAAGCGATCCTCTTGCCTCAGCCTCCCAAGTAAATGGGATCAGAGGTGGAAGCCACCATGCTTGGCTGTTTGGCAACTTTGAATGGAGAAATTAAGCAGTCACTTCCTTTGCTCTGCTTCCTTAGGTGTAGCTGCCTGTAGGGAGCGTATATTCTTCTCCAGTGCTGGCTCTGTTTTCCAGGTCTAATTCTGCCGAGTGGTTAAGTCTATAAATCCCAGGGTCTGATTACAATAAGTCCGTATGGACTTAGATGCAGCATATTCTTCAATACGAGTTTTATGAGCAATGAAGTTGGTATTTGGATATCTGTCTACCTTACTACTATATACTACATTTCAGTTGGTTTCAGGACTTGAATAGGAAAGAGACTTTTTATGTGTTGAGCTGCCTTAAAGACCCATAAAGCAAGGGACTAGGTTTTAATAATTTTTATAGTTCTAGCACCTAGTACAGTATCTGACACATAGCAGGTACTCAAAAAATACCTTCGTGGTGAAGCCCTTTTGAATAATATGAAGTGCTGGTAAATGCATGATAATATTTGTTATTTATTTATTAAGGAAGAGAAAGCTGTGCTGGTATATTTATATAACTAAATTTTCTAAAGGACACTAATACTAAGATATTGTTGATTCCCCAGGAAATTTGAGTTATCATGCACAAGGTTTTAAAAGTTTTATAAAGTAGGATGGAGAGCTCATTCCTCCTGCATATATTACAAACTGGAAAACACAACTACAAGGCAGTAATACAATTTACTCAGGCACTCACAGCAAGTTAATAGTCATGGTTGGAGTGGGTTAACAACATCAGACCTTTACTAACTAGTGTAGGTTCTTATTTTAATATCTGGTTAATTACACTGAGACTTCATCTGTAATATTCTAAATCACTAAATGTAAATTCCAGACTTGTTCCTCCATTCAGAGGATCAGAAATATTTGGATATGTTCTGGAATCTTTGGATCACAAAGTCATTGACGTAGTTTGTATGGAGAAAGTAAGAGACTATCACAGTAAAAAAGGGGGTGTAAAGTTATCAGAAGAGTAATCGCCAGTTAACTGCACATTTATAGAGACAGCAACAGATGTGTGACAGCTGGGTTAATTGAACGTCTGGTGGGCCTTTTCCTACATAAGATAATCCTGTGTGCATATGATGGAGAAGAAAGCAGATGTGACCAGTCAATTGTCAAATGAAGAGAATAAATGTCACCTGGAGAGTATTCTGATCCACTAAACTTAATGGTTTGTTTTTCTTAGCTTGCAAGATAATCTGGCAATTAATTTTTGATGGTATGGTGAATAAATTTTACATCTAAATCACACATACTATTAAATAATTATGTGATAAAATTTACTATAGCATTTCCTGTTTTTAGCTTTTATGTGAAAGTTTTGCAAAACGTATATTCCATGAATTTCTAAAGCCGTAACCCCATCTCAACACCACTGCGTATATATGCAAATGAAACTGAAGTCAGTGAGTTTGACACTTCCGCTGACTTGGGTTGCTAGAATATTTGCTAAGTCTTGATGTGTAAGAAAGAACACTGGTCTGTCAGGACACCAGAAATCTAGTCACTAGCTGTGTCACTCAGTAATTTAGGGGCTTGGATATTTACCTCTCTACTCAGAAGTCTTAGGGAAATAAATGAAAAAGCAAAAGAATATTTACCTCTCTGGACTTCACCTAATCTCATGTATCTAAAATTACATGATTGGGCTAGATCATCTCTACTAATTCCTTTTTGCAGTCTGACTAGCCATGATTGCCTTGGACCCACAGTGATCAGCCATGACCAGCTTTGGCTGGATTTTACTGACCATGATCAGCCTTGACTGGGATGATGGGCTTTAACTGATTCTAACCAGCTGTAGTTAGCTTTTGATTCAAAGCTGGTTACAGGTGGTTAGAACCAGTTAAAGCTCATCATGCCAGTCAAGGCTGTAACCAGTTTTGACCAGCTTAGACTGAGCATGAACAGCTTTGGTCAGCCTTGGCTGGATTCGGCCAGTTTTCACTGGCTCTGACTGACTTTGAATGGCCTGGTCTGGTTTTAACTGGCTGTGACTGACCTTGACCAACTGTGACTGACTGTGACTGCCTCTGACAGGGATTGACTAGTTTTGACTTGCTGAGTCTGGCTGTGACCGGTTTTGATCAGATCTGAGTGGCTTTAACCAGTTTAGGCAGGTTTTGACTGTCTTAGATTGGCTGTGACAAGCTTCAGCTGGCCATGACCAGCTATGACTAGAATCTACCAGTTGTTACTGGCTTAGCTTGGCTATGACCAGCCTTGACTAATTTTGACCAGACGTTACCAACTTTTAACTGGCTTTGACCAGAATTGACCCATACTGACCAGCTGTGACAGGCTTTCACTGGCTGTGACTTGCTTTGCCCAGCTTAGATTGGTTTTGACCTGCTTAGACTGGTCATGAATGGCTGCAGCCAACTTTTACAATAATTGACTGGTTTTTACCATCTTACACTGATTTTGACTGGCTTAGACTTCTGACAGGCCAGGCCATAACTGGTCATGACTGGCTATGACTGGCTTTGACCAGTATTCACTGATTTTAATCAGCTTAGACAAAGCATGACTAGCTGTGACCAGCTTTGACCAGAATTGGCTAGTTTTGACTGGCTTAGACTGAATGTGACCAGCATTGACTGGTAGTGACCAAATATATTTGACTGCAGTTGACTAGTTCTGATCCACTTAGACTGACTGTGACCATCTATGACCAGCCATGTTTGGTTTTGTCCAGAATTCAGTGTTTTTTACTGGTTTATATTGGCTGTAATTGGCTTTGGCCATATATGACTAGCTTTGACTGGAACCAACTGCCTTTGACAGATAGTGACTGGCTTTGTCCAGAGTCGATTGACTTATACCAGCTGTGACTAGCCATGACTAGCTTTGACCAGAATCAGGTGGTTCTGGCTGGCTTACACCAGTTTTGACTGGAGTAGGTTGGCTACAACCAGTTTTGACCAGAATTGACTAGTTTTGGCTGGCTTAGATCAGCTGTGGCAACCCTTTGACTGGTCAAGACAAGATTTGACTGGCTGTGACTGGCTTTGGCCAGAATCAACCAGTGTTGATGGGTTTAGGCTGCCTGTAACTGGCTTTAACTGGCAGTGACTGGCTTTGACCAGAATTAACCACTTTTAACTGGCTTAAACTGGCTGTAAGTGGCTTTGACCAGCCATGGCTGGCTTTATCCAGAATTTACTAGTTTTGACTGGCTTAGATAGGTGGTGAGTGACTAGCATCAAACAACCCTGACTGCCTTTGACTAGAATTGACCACTTTTGGACAGATTTGGCTGATTTTCAATGGATTTGGCTGGTTTTGACCAGCTGTGACTGGCTTTGATTGGCCTGGACTGGTATTAACCTAGGACCATTCTTGACCAACCACAACTGGCTTTGACTAGCCTGGGCTGACTTTTTCTGGCCTTGACCAATCTTGACCAGCCATGATGAGACTGCTGGTTTTATCGTTTTTGTTTTTTCAGACAGAGTCTCACTGTATTGCCCAGGCTGGAGCAAAGTGGTGCAATCTCAGCTGACTACAACTTCCGCCCCTTTGTTTCAAGTGATTGTTGTGCCCCAGCCTCCTGAGTAGCTGGGATTACAGGCACCTACCACCACACCCAGCTAATTTTTGGATTTTTATTAGAGATGAGTTTTTACCATGTTGGCCAGGCTGGTGTTGAACTCTTAAAAACAGCTGTCTCGGGCTCTCAAAGTGCTAAGGTTACAGGCAAGAGCCACTGCACCCAGAGACCTCAGACTGTTTTTGATCAGCCTTGACTGGAGTTGACATTCTTTGACTGGCTTAGACTGGTGATAACTCGCCTTGAACAGTGGTATCTGGCCATACCTCTGCTGCCTCCCGCCTGACCCAGTGCCCACCCCAGCTGTACAGAGCTGGGGGTATAGATGGAGGGGAATAGAGTGGCGAGGGAGCCCTTTGGGACTGGCTCAGGCGATGGTGAACTGGAAGAGTTGACTGGTGGGCTTCTACCATAAGGGCCTCGGGATAATTTCTTCTTGCATATGGGGAGATAGGCCCTGGGGGCATTAAGTCAACTATCAGGGTAGGTGGCAGAGGAGAGAGGCAAGGATGCCTGCTTGACACGAGTAAGCTAGGGTGAGTGTAAAGTTTCTCCCTTTGCTCCTCCTTGAGACTTTGAGCTTCACAGGGCAGTCTCTGAAGCCCATGTAGATACTTGATGATCAACAATTCAGAAAATAGGTAAGAATGACAGGGCCAGAGAAGGAAGGGATGAGGTGGGTATGTAGTAGAGAGGCAAGGTGTTAGCCTGGAAGGCTGCTAAATTAACCTACAAGGTAATAGTGAAAGAAAGGAAGGCAATAGTTAGACAAACTTAACCCTAGCCCTAGTCCCAATCCCAGCCCCAGTCCTAACCCCAACCCAATCCTAACCCTAATCCTCAAATTCTTTTATTCCTCAGTCCCTAAAATCTGAGCCTTAACCCTCTAATCCCAAATACCATAAATATTAACCTCAAGCCCAACTCCAGATGAAACCAAATAAATCAAAGGCATGACATCATAAGGACAGAAAAATACAGAACAATCTCCCATTTAAACACAAATGTGTAAACCTTAACAAAATAATATTAATATGAAACTATAATTATCTCTTGATAATCAAGAGGATTGGTTCCAGAACCCTGCCAATACCAAAATCCATGTATACTCAAGTCAAGTCTCACAGTCAGCCCTGTGAAATCTATGGATATGAAAAGTCAGCCCTCCATATTTGTGGGTTTTATATCCCATGAATTATATATATACATACACACACACACACATACACACACATATACACACACATACATATGTATATATACACACACATATATATGTATGTATACATATATACGCATATGTGTGTGTGTATATATATATATGTGTGTGTATATATATATATATATATATATATATATATATATATATATGTGTATATATGGAGTTTCGCTCTTGTTGCCCAGGCTGGAGTGCAATGGCACAATCTCGGCTCACTGCAACTTCCACTTCCTGTGTTCAAGCGATTCTCCTGCCTCAGCCTCCCATGTAGCTGGGATTATGGGAATGCACCACCATACCTGGCTAATTTTTTGTATTTAGTAGAGATGGAGTTTCACCATGTTGGTCAGATTGGTCTCAAACTCCTGACCTCAGGTGATCCACCCACCTTGACCTCCCAAAGTGCTGGGATTAAAGGTGTGAGCCACCTTGCCCAACCAAATACTATGTGTTATTTTATCGCTATCTGGTTATGGATGTAGAACCTGTCAATATAGAGAGTCACATATGTTTATTTTTTTAAAAGCCCTTTAGCCAGTGTGAAACCTTTGGCAAAGTTAAATCAGGAGAGTGACATGATGAGATTTGTGTTTGTAAGTGAGTATTTTGTCATTATTAAGTTGAGAGCACCAGCAGTAGGCCAGTGAATCTGTGCTCCTCCTGGTGGACTACACTGAGGAGAGCATTGCATCAAGTAGGGTCTGCATTTGCTTAGGAGGAAACACTGGGCAGACCCAGTTTGGAGTCATCTCTTTTCTTTAGATCTGCCAAGGTTGTGAAACTGAGAAACAGTCTCAGGATTTTGGTATTTCTAGGCCACGTGGTTCCATTCGAAAGTGTTCCAATATTTTGTTGAAAAGAAATTGTGTACAACTGGAGCCAGGCAGTTGAAACTTGTGTTGTTTAAGGGTCAACAGTACTTATTGATAGTCTGACTGATGACCTTATGGAAATTGTTAAGGACATAAAGTAGAAGAAACTGCCTAATATAAATTATAAAGGTCCTTTCTGTTCTTTCAAATATGAATCATCTGTTTCTCTGCAGAATATTTATCTGTGTAATTTCTAATAGCTACTGAATGGGAAGTAGCTACAAGATTTATATGTGTTGATTATGAGTTGTTAATCTAATAAACAATGGTTCTCAAAGAGTGATCTCTAGACTAGCAACATCAGTGTCACATGAGAATCTGTCAGAAAATGCAACTTATAGGCCTCCATCCCAGATCTACTGAATCAGAAACTCTGGAGTTACAGTCCAGCAATGTAGGTTGGACAAGCCTCCCAGAGAATTCTAATGCTTGAGGAGTTTGAGAATCACCACTCGAGACTAGTAATGGTTTTGTGTGATATAGTTGACCTCTACATTCACTATTAGATCCTCTTAGTAAAAACAAGCATTTTAAAACAGGTGCAGGATGAGATTTACCTAACAATTTAGTAAAACAAAAATAAAGAACTAATATGTTATAGAGCTGATTTATTTATCTACACTGATAAAAAGAGTGAAGAATTCTGAAATTGTTTTCTTAGAAGACATTACCTGGTTTTGTTGTTTAAACAGTGGAAAGAATGGAATGATTTTATTTTCATATGAACATGCAAACCATATGTATTTGTTACTGTTTTTTAACATAAATGTAATTAATATATTGAAATGCAATTTTCCTTTAGCTTACAGCAGTGTTTTTCAAACTTTATTGCACATTAAAATCACGTGGACAGCTTTTAGAAAGTAGATGACTAGATGTGCAGATGTGTACCCTGCCCATTCTGATTTAATTGGTCTCTATTGGGTAAAACCCTCCCAGGGCATTGTTAAGTGCAGCCATCTTTGAGAACCACTGACCTAGAGTTTTCAGAGTCCAGAGTGCTCACTATTACACCATGAAACCTTTTGCTGGCCTAGAGTTCTCAAGTGGCTCTTACCATTTTTTTTTTTTTTTTTGCCATGAAGTTTCACTCTTGTCATCCAGGCTGGAGTGCAATGGTGCAGCCTCGGCTCACTGCAACCTCTGCCTCAACTGGTTTCAAGTGATTCTCCTGCCTCGGCCTCCTGAATAGCTGGGACTACAGGTACATGTCACCATGCCTGGCTAATTATTTTGTATTTTTGTTAGAGATAAGGTTTCACCATTTTGGCCAGGCTGGTCTTGAATTCCTTACCTCAGGTGATCTATCCACCTCAGCCTCCTAAAGTGCTGGGATTATAGGCATGAGCCACTGTGTCCGGCCAAAGTGGCTCTTACCTTGCTTCAACCTTTAACAGCAGATGTCTCAATAAAAAAATGCAACAATAAAAGAGTTCAGGCAAACACAGAATTTTAACAAAGCAATACGTGTTATTAGGTCAGTAAGTTATAATTCAGACCTCTTCCATTGGATGATCAATGGGTTATTTAATATTTGTTAGTGATAGAAATCTGCACAGAAATGTCTTTGAAATAAAGGACTGTATCCTGTCATTTTTATGTCCTCACTTCCAGGCACAGCAAAGACACTCACAAGTATTGGAAGGAAGGAAGGTAGGAAGGAAGGAAGGACAGAGGTGGGGAGGGAGAGAGAGAGAAAGAAGGAGGGAAAAGAGAGAAATAAAGGAGGGAGAGAGAAAGAAAGAGAGAAAAAAAAGAGCAAGAAAGCTAAACAGCTAGTATTTGTGTTCTTAACTATTGTTTTCAAATATCATTCTAGGATTATTGTCAAAGACAGCATCTCAGTCTGTCTTCCAGGCATGAGTACAGTGGTGCCATCATGGCTCACTGTAGCCTTGACCTCCTGGGCTCAAGTGATCCTCCCATCTTAGCCTCCCATGTTGCTAGTACTCCAGGCATGCACCACCATGCCTGGCTAACTTTTTAAAAAAATGTAGAGATGATGGTCTCACTGTGTTTCACAGGCTGGTCTCAAACTCCTGACCTCACATGATCTTCCCTCCTTGGCGTTCCAAAGTTTTGGGATTACAGGCATGAGACACTGTGACTGCCCAAAAGTATGAAACTTAAATGGAGTTGGCTTTTATGTGAGGAACAGTTTACAGTATGTTAGAGTAACCAGGAAACATTTCATATATGAAGTTAAACTTGAGCTGATGGAAGAAATAGAATAATCCAATAAGAGAGAACATTATAAGCAAAAATGCAGAGGAATTTTGGAAGCTAAAAATAAAAGGATAGGTTTAGGCTAGAATTTGGAAAGTCTTAGATGCAAATTGCAGTGTTTGAATTTTTAAATTTTATCTTAATGAATGAAAAATAATTGGCATGCTTTGTGTTTGTTAGTTTTTAGCAGGGGAGAGATATGACAAAAATTGCATTTTAGATATATTATTTTGGTGATATGATAGCCATTAACAGGTAAAGAGGTTGGCATAGATGATGGCTGGAAAAAGCATGAGGCTTTTGAAGATGCAAGACCTTGAAAGTTTAATCCATGGGATTAAACCATGATGACAGTGAGAACAGAAAGAAAAGGAGAGAGAATTTGTGAAGAACTACAAAAGCAAAAAAAAAAAAAAAAAAAAAAAAATTATTGCATATCTGCTATGTGCCAGGCAATATACTAGCCATTGGTAGCATACAGGATATTTAGCAATTTATACAACATGTGCAACCTAGACTTCCATTGATCAGAACCTATGAAATCCAGTGGGTGGTACTAGTGTTCACTGACTTAATATCAGTCCTGGATAAACCAGAGAACAAAGCAGTCTGTGTTTCCATGAGTTTACATTTGTAAAAACAGATTATGTTTGGGGCTTAAGTATAATGAAGAAAAGATAGTCCACATAAGTTGTAACATTGAAAATGATTCCCTTGACATTAAATATGTAGGATTAGTTTGACCACCTCTTGATTATTTTCTGAGGTTTCATGTCTTTTTTCCTTGCATTTTGCACTAAATTGCCACATTTGGCACCACATCCATGGCTCTTGTGGCCTTGGCTACCGTCAAAACCAATTCTCTGCTTAGATTGCTAGATTTGACATGTTTACCTCTTATTACTTCCCACTGTGAGCTTTGCATGCTTTAGTTTCTTTTTGTTGTTGTCGTTTTTTTGAGACAAAGTCTTGCTCTATTGCCCAGGCTGGAGTGCAGTGGTGCTATCTCAGCTTACTGAAACCTCAGCTTTCTGGGTTCTAGTGATTCTCCTGCCTCAGCCTCCCAAGTAGGTGGGATTATAGGCAGGCACCACCACGCCTGGCTAATTTATGTATTTTTTAGTGGAGTTAGGGTTTTACCACATTGGCTAGGCTGGTCTCGAACTCCTGACCTCAGATGATCCACCTGCCTCAGCCTCCCAAAATGCTGGGATTGCAAACATGAGCCACTGAACCCGGCCAGCATGCTTTAGTTTTGAACAGTTATCAAGTAAGTTGCACCACATGTGACAGATCCATCAAGATGTAGTGATATTTGAAGCCATGTTACGGGAATTGTTATGTCAAGGCTTTGAGTTTGGTTTACAAAAGAAGAAGAGGTGTGGAATAAGGTGCCTGGGGAGAGAGAAAAAACAAAACAGAGAGAGAGAGGAGAATGATAAAAGCATGCATAGCTGGTCCAAGTTCGCTGGTAGCTAGAGAAGAGAGGCTTTTTTAGGTCAAATTGTTTTCTTCAGTCCTCTTAAGGATTGTGCTTTTGCATAATCAATGGGATCACCTTTGTAGTAAATCCTTTTTGCTTGTTAAAATGTCTGAAAACACCAGACTGATCATTTTTCAGGCTGTTTCTTAATCACATTTAATCAAGTATAATTTTTCAAATCATTTATTTAAAGTGCTATCTTTTACACAAAAGACATTCTTAATCATTAAAACTGGCAAAATGAAGTGTTATTTAAAACACTAGGGAAGGTCAATTTTTCAGAGTAACAACTTTTAAAACCATTTTATTATCTAAGACTTTTGTTTAAAAACAAAAAAATAGTACCTTTATTTTTTCTAGACGATACACTTGATTGTAAAAAGTACTTTGAAGATACAGAAAAATTTTTTAAAGTTAAGCAAAAACACCCATATTTGCAAAACAAAGACACACAACATAATGTCAAGTAATTATTTCATCTCAACCCTTTTTTCTATGTATAGAATATTTTATATATAATTTTGTATCCTACTTTTCAAAATGTAACATTACATCTTGAGCATATTCACATGTCCTTGAGTATTTTTCTAAAATATTATTATAGTTGCTATATGATGTTATACCATATAGGTGCGGCATGCTTTATTTTAGAATTCCTCTACTATAGGATATTTAAGTGTTTTCATGTATGGGTTATTGTTAACCATATTGCCATAAACAAAACTTGCTTTCCTGCATTTCTGGTTATATCTCTAGTTTATAGACCTAGATTTGCAATTGTTGGGCTTGAATACATGAATATTTATAAGGGTCTTTACATATTTTATTATCCGGAAAGATATTTTCTTGAGTACATCAGTAAGCTGATAAGAAACTGTCATCCAGTAACCAAACGAAGGCAGACATCTGAAATGGATAAACTGCTTTCTGAAGCAAACTTTCAATATAAGAAAATATGCTAAGCCTAACAAACTTGGGCTTTTGTTTTTCACAGCCGTGTAGAGTTAATGGAATAGGAGACAAACCTCATGGTCGTCCTAAGGTGGAGAATATAACAGGAGACACTTCTACAAAGCTTGGCCCCAAAGAACCACACCACGAGTTAAGGGTTAACTATAAATAAACCTGTTGCTCATCCAAGAGGCTGCAAGGAAAACTATTACCTGCCATGAATTTGGCACTAAGAGTGTGAGACTATTTTCCCTTGAGATTTTGTAATATCAAAATAGTCCTCACATGGGTTTACAGTACAAATACAGACTACATGGGTGGTGCAGAAAACCTAAAGTTGAGTATTTAGTTTGAAGCAGACCCAGACTAGTCGGTTGCTCCTCCAAGTGCTTGATAGAACCAAGCTCAAATCCTTTTTTGACGGGATTCACTTTATCTCAAGCTCAAGGTAATTCCTACTGGTAGTAATCAAAGGAAAATGAGAGAAAACAGTCATTAAACTCATGATGAAAAAAGGTACCACGAGTAAGAGTCAATAGGAACAACAGATAGTAGACTAAGACTTCATCACAAAAACTTCATGTTTGAAACTAGCAAACTCAGATTATAAAATCAGCATGTTTTCTTTATTTCAATATATTAAAGAGAGGATTAAAAATACAAGTAAAGAACATGTGAATGTGAAAAGCTATAAAAAACTTGCAGATTTAGGATATGCAAACTCACACACATACACATACATGTATACATATAAAACAACTTAATTCTTCCAGGAAAGAAGGAAATCTAATTGAAATTTAAACTTAGTGGATGAGTTTAACAGTGGATTATATACAACTGAATAGAGATTTAGTGAACTATAATATAGAACTAAATACACAGACAACATCCCAAAGAGATAAGAGATGGGAAATATAAAGAGGGATTAATAGATTTATAGGATAGACTGAGAAATCTAACATACGGAGATGTAAAAAGAGAAGAAATAAAGGATGGAATGGAGAAAACATTTAAAGATACTATGCTTGAGGGTTTTTTTTGTAAAACTGTTATGGAATTAATGTTTGTGTCCCCTCAAGTTCATATATTGAAATTCTACCCTCCAATGTGATAGCATTAGGAGGTGTGGCCTTTTTTTTTAAATGTACTTTAAGTTCTAGGGTACATGTGCAGATCTTGCAGGATTGTTGCATAGGTACACACATGCCATAGTGGTTTGCTCTCTCCATCCCCCCATTACCTACATCAGGCATTTCTCCCAGTGTTATCTATGCCTAACCTCCCTACCCCCTGCTGTCCCTCCCCTAGCCCCCCACCCCCCAACATACCGCAGTATGTGATGTTACCCTCCTTGTGCCCATGTGTTCTCATTGTTCAACACCCGCGTATGAGTGAGAACATGCAGTGTTTGGTTTTCTGTTCTTGTGTCAGTTTGCTGAGAATGATGGTTTCCAGAGTCATCCATATCCCTACAAAGGACACAAACTCATCATTTTTTTGTGGCTGCATAGTATTCCATGGTGTATATATACCACATTTTCTTTGTTCAGTCTGTCATTGACAGGTATTTTGTTAAGTAATTTAGGTCATGAGGAAAAAGCTCTCATCAATGGGATTCGTTCCCTTGTAAAAGAGACTCTAGAGAGCATGCTTGCCCTCTTTCTTCTGTCTCAGGATAAAATTAGAAGTCAGCAATCTGCAATTTGAAAGAGGGCCCTCATCAGAAACAGACCGTATTGGTACCCTGGTCTTGGACATCCAGTCCCGACAACTGTGAGGAATAAATTTCTGCTGTTTATAAGTCACCCAGTCCATGGTACTTTGTTATAATAGCCCAAACTAGGACACTGTTAAGACACCAACTAATACATGGATTTCAGAAGCCTAGTTAATCCCAAGCAATATTTTAAAAAAGAAATCAACACCTAGAAACATTTTGTTGAAACTAAAGAATGACAAATGCAAATATATCTAAAAGTGACTGCCAAACTTGAGATCTCTATCCAACAAAGATACCTTTCAGGCAGAACAAAAGTGATTCAAGATGAAATATTTGAAAAGCAAGAAGGAGTGGTGAAGAAATAAAATGATAAGTACATGGTAAATTTAAATAGAGAATCCTTAATAATAATGATGATGTCTTATGGACCAAGAAAAGATAAAATACTGAATAACAACATACAAGTCAAGAGGAGATTTGATTACATTGGAAAAGTCATAAAGCCTACTAAAGTTCTTATTATATTCAGTTTGAGGGTAAATATACTGAATAACTTTAGAATTTCAAAGGATGAGTATATAGGCAATAGTCTCTGACCACATGTGATTAAGTTAGATATCAGTAGGTAACTACAAAGATACCATATGCTCAGAAGTTAAGATACACATTTTAATAACTAACAAATCAAAGGGTAAATGATAATGGAAATTATTAAATACTTGGAAATAAAAATTAACACCAAAAATGCAATATAAGAAAACTTGGACCCATCTAAGACAATAAGTAGAAGGAAATAAACAGTCAAGTATTTATATTAAAGAAAAGAAAAGAAAGGCTGGAAAGGCTGGAAACTAGTGCCATGCACATACATCTCAAGAATTTTTTTTAAAGTAGAAAGATAAATGCAAGAAAAGGATACATAAGGGGACAATAAAAAAAAGGAGACAGTGAAATACAAAATAAACATATAATAGGGAGAGGATCAGCACAGCCAATTTCAAACTTAAGGAGAAAAGATAAAATTGAAAAATAACTGGCAGAAGTAAGCAATAAATAAAAAGTAAGAGATATGGTACAAATGCACAGTATTAGTAATGTGAAAGGATATATAACAAAAATGCAATTGTTATTAAAAAGATTATAGGAAGATATGAGCAATTTCATGCCAGTACACTTAATAACTTACATGGCATGGAATGATATTTAGAAAAATATAACATGCAAACTATCTGAAGAAGAAATATAAAATAAATCATAAGGCTGGGGCTGTAATACAAAATGTGACTTGTATCTTTATTTAAAAAGGAAGGGACATCATAAACATGCATGCACAGATAGAAGGCCATGTGAGGATGCAGTGAGAAAGCAGCTATCTTCAAGCCAAAGAGAGAGACTTGAGGAAAAATCATTCCTGCTTTTACTTTGATCTTGGACTTGCAGCTTCTAGAATAGTGAGATAATAAATTTCAGTTGTCTAAGCCATCTCATTTGTGTTTTGTTAGGGAACTCTAGCAGACCAAGACACATATTTTCACCTAACAAGAGAGTCATAAAACACATAAAAAAAATACTGAGAGAATTCAGCGGAGAAGTAGACACTTCTTTATTTTTTTTAAGACAAGGTCTTATCCTGTTGCCTAGTCTGGAGTACAGTGGCACAATCATGGCTTACTGAAGCTTTGACCTCCTGGGATGAAGTGATTGTCTCATCCTCCTGAGTAGCCAGGCCTATAGGCACATACTACCACACCTGGCTAATTTATTTTTTATTTTGTAGAGATGCCATCTCATTATGTTGTACAGGGAGGACTCAAACTCCTGGGCTCAAGTGACCTTCCTGCTTCATCCTCAAAAAGTGCTAGGCTGTCAGTTCAGTACCAGTTGTAGACTTCAGTGTCTCACTTTCCACAATGAGTAGAAGAAGTAGGCAAAAGATCAAGAAGGAAATAGAAGATACTATTATACTATACTATAAATCAAATAGACCTAACAGACATCTATAAAATGCTCTGAAGAGCAGATACACATTCTTCTTAAGTGGGTGTGGAAGATTTCGAGGATAGACCATATGCCATGCCATAAAACAAGTGTCAATACATTAAAAAAGATAACAATACAACACGTTTCCTGTTCACAATGAAATAATATTAGAAATAAATTTTGGAGCTTTATAAATACGTGAGAATTAACAAGCACAGTCCCACAGTCAGTGAATCAAATAAAAAAAAAAAATCACAACGCCGGGCACGGTGGCTCACGCCTGTAATCCCAGCACTTTGGGAGGCCGAAGCGGGTGGATCACGAGGTCAAGAGATTGAGACCATCCTGGTCAACATGGTGAAACCTCGTCTCTACTAAAAATACAAAAAATTAGCTGGGCATGGCGGCGCGTGCCTGTAATCCCAGCTACTCAGGAGGCTGAGGCAGGAGAATTGCTTGAACCCAGGAGGCGGAGGTTGCGGTGAGCCGAGATCGCGCCATTGCACTCCAGCCTGGGTAACAAGGGCGAAACTCCGTCTCAAAAAAAAAAAAAAAAAAAAAAAAAAAAAAAAAAAAAGAAAGAAAGAAAAAAAATCACAAAGGTAATTAGAAAATCGTTTGAGAGGAATGAACATAAAAATATAACATATAAAAACTTGAGTTGTAGCTGATGTAGTGCTAACAGGGAAATGTATAACTGTAAATGCTCATATTAAAAAATAAGGCTACCTTCCATCTAAGACAGTGGAAAAATGTGAACCAACTAAACCTAAGGCAAGAAAAATAATGAAAGTAATACAAATTAAAGCAGAAATTAATGAAATAGTAAGTAGAAAAGCAATGGGGAGACTCAAGGAAACCCAAAATTTTTTCCTTTGAAAAGATAAACAAAATTGATGAATTCTTATGTAGACTGATCAAGTAAAGCATTTTTGAAAAAATCAAAATTAGAAATGAAAAAAGAACATTATTATGGACCTTGCAGCAATAAAAAGGATTATAATAGAATACTATATATAATTTTATGCCAAAAAGTAGATAACCAGGATGAAATGTACAAATTCCTACAAAACAAAAACTGCTACTTTTAGTTTCTGGTCCAGTAAAGAGTTTGGAAGTCATTAATCTCATCTTCACAACAAGAAAAAGGATGAACAAATTGAAACTCAACAACTTTTCTTAGACCCTTTAGAAAATTGAGATTGTTCATATCCTTCACCTACTTTTGAATGGGTTTGTTTGTTTTTTCTTGTAAATCTGCTTTACTTCTTTGTAGAGTCTGGATATTAACCCTTTGTCAGATGGATAGATTGCAAAAATTCTTTCCTATTCTGTTGGTTGCCAGTTCACTCTAATGATTGTTTCTTTTGATATGCAGAAGCTCTTAAGTTTAATTAGATCCCATTTGTCTATTTTGGCTTTTGTTGCCATTGCTTTTGGTGTTTTAGTCATGAAGTCCTTGCCTATGCCTGTGTCCTGAATGGTATTGCCTAGGGTTTCTTCTAGGGTTTTTATGGCATTAGGTCTTAAAAGAAGACATATATGATGCCAACAAACATATGAAAAAATGTTCATCATCATTGGTCATTAGAGAAATGCAAATCAAAACCACATTGAGATACCATCTCATGCCAGTTAGAATGGCAATCATTAAAAAATCTGGAGACAACAAATGCTGTAGACGATGTGGAGAAATAGGAGTGCTTTTACACTGTTGGTGGGAGTATAAATTAGTTCAACCATTGTGGAAGGCTGTGGTGATTCCTCAAGGATCTAGAAATAGAAATTCCATTTGACCCAGCAATCCCATTACTGGGTATATACCCAAAGGGTTATAAATCATTCTATTTTAAAGACAAATGCACACATATATTCATTGCAGCACTATTTACAATAGCAAAGACCTGGAACCACCCCAAATGCCCATCAATGATAGACTGGATAAAGAAAATGTGGCACATATACACCATGGAATACTATACAGCCATAAAAAAGGATAAGTACATGTCCTTTGCAGGGACACAGATGAATCTGGAAACCATATTTCTCAGCAAACTGACTCAAGAACAGAAAACTAAACACTGCATATTCTCACTCATAGGCAGGTGTTGAACAATATGGACACAGGGAGGGGAACATCACATACTGGGGTCTGTTGCAGGGTGGGGTGCTAGGGGAGAGATAGCAGGGGGTGGGAGACTGGGGAGGGATAGCATTAGGGGAAATACCTAATGTAGGAGACAGATGGATGGAGGCAGCAAACCACCATGACAAGTGTATACCTATGTAACAATCCTGCAAGATCTGCACATGTACCCCATAAATTAAAGTATTTTATATATATATATATATATATATATATATATATATATATATATATGTATAAAAGAAAATTGAGATTGTAGGTCAAACTGTTTGTACCCCAACCCACGAATTGGAGAGACAGATGAATACAAAGAACCATAGCTTATTGGAGTAGAAACCCAGGAGCAGAAATTACCACTGGAATAAGTACTGGGGTAGGTAAACAAACTGTAATTGATGAATTGCTGGAGACTGAATGTGGACAAATTTGAGAGTTAAAAACTCCAGAGGGTTGGGGTCCTAGTCCTGGTGGCAGTGCCCTTACATTTTGTGAGTTTTACCTCCAGAAATCTTACCACATTCTCACAGTGAAGTTTGGATAAAAATCCCTGGTGGTTCTGGCAGGGGGACAAAAAAGCTATCATTTTGAAATATGTCCAGAACATTTTGTCCTTCTTAACGAGACCTGTCATTAAGAAAAACTATTTTCAGAGCTTAACTATTAGGGTTTTACCAGAGCCTAACAAACCTGGGGGAATAGAAATAACCAACTCCACTTACCTCTAGTTTTCCATCTTGAGGAAGAAAATACCAATTCCAGTCTCCTCCAGCCTCCTGCCTCACCTAAGGGGGAAAGAACTGAGAAGCTCTTCTGAAAGTCAAGCCTAGGGCCACAGGTTTATTAAAAGACTGGGAACTATTCATAGGAGTATAGAATGCATTCCCTTTACCCACGCCTTACCACTACATCAATAAGGCTCCTGTATAATAACAGGGGAATATAATGAGAAAAATTGGACATTTCCGACATTATTTAAGAAATTTCTATAGAAATTCAAAGACAACGTGGGAGACAAAAACACCAGAGGAAATTTCAGTCTCTGGCATATACAGCTGCAGCAAACAGTAAACACAGCCTAGTTTCTAGCCAGATAAACATAAAACCTCACATCAAAGACCTATTTACCTCAAGTTTTTTTTTTTTTTTTTTTTTTTTTTTTTTTTTTTTTTTTTTTTTTTTTTTTTTACCCAATTCATCATGTTCAGCATTCAATAAAAACTTATGAGGTTTGCCAAAAGACAAAAAACACAATTTGAAGAGCCAGAGCTAACATAGTAACCAGACCCAGATATGATAGAAATGTAAAAATTGACAGACCAGGAATTTAAGACAACTATGATAAATACCAAGGGCTGTAATGGAAAAAGTAGACCACATTGAAGAAGAGATGAACAATGTAATCAGAGAGATGAAAACTCAAGGAATCAATGGGAAATCCTAGAAATAAAAAAAAAATACCATAACTGAAATGAAGAATGCCTTTGATAGTCTTATCAAGTGACTGTGTATGGCCAAAGAAGGAATTGGTGATCTTGAATAAATGTCAGTAGAAATTTCCAAAACTGAATTTCAAAGCAAAAAATAATAAGGGCAGAACAGAATAGCCAATAACTATGGGATAATTATGAAAGGCATAACATATACCTAATGAGATATTAGAAGAAGAAGAGGGTACAGTGTACACTGCTCAGGTGATGAGTGCATTATAATCTCAGAAATCACCACTAAAGAACTTATTCATGTAACCAAAAACCACCTGTTCCCCAAGAACTATTGAAATAAAATAAAATAAGAAGAAAGTAAAGAACCAAATAAATGCCAAAGCAGTATTGACTGAGATTTCCCAATTTACTTATAGATACCAAGCCACAGATCCAGGAAAGTTAGTTAACATAAAGCAGAATAAAGAATAAAAAATGTACACTTAGGCATATTATATTTGAATTGCAAAAAATTGAAGACAGAGAAAATCTTGAAAAAAAAAAAAAAAGCCAGAGGAAAAGAAACAGCTTATGCATATAGAGGATGAACTATAAGATTACATTGAACTCATTGGAACCATATAAACAAGAAGACAGGGAAGTGAAATCCTCAGTGATGAAAGAAGAAACAGCAACCTAGAATTCTATATCCAGAAAAAAATTATCTTTCAGAAGTGAAGGAGAAATATATTTTATTAGACAAACAAAAATTGAGAGAAAAAATTTAAAATTGAGGGAATTCATCAGCAGTATACTTGGCTTGCAAAAAATGTTAAAGTTCTTCAGGAAGAAATAAAACTGAATAGATTGTAAATTAGGATTAACATAAGAAATGAAGAGACTTAGAGAAGAACTAAATGAAGGTTAAAATAAAATGTTTTATTTTTTCTTTTATAATAAAATATTTTATTATTCTGAATAAATATAATCTGGATAAATATATTATTAATTTAATATTATAAATAATATATATTTTTTGAGTCAGAGTTTCACTCTTGCCCAGGCTGGAGTACAATGGCACAATCTTGGCTTACCGCAACCTCCGCCTCCCTGGTTCAAACAATTTTCCTGCCTCAGCCTCCCGAGTAGCTGAGATCACAGGCATGTGCCACCACGCCCAGCTAATTTTGTATTTCTTGTAGAGACAGGGTTTCTCCATGTTGGTCAGGCTTGTCTCAGACTTCTGACCTCAGGTGATCTGCCCACCTTGACCTCACAAAGTGCTGGGGTTACACGCATGAGCCACTGTGCTTGGCCTATAGTGTGTATAATATAATATACATTAATATAATATATTAATATATATTATTAAATATATCATTTAATTATTTAATATATTACAATATATTTATAATAACATTATTCTGAATAAATATAATCTGAATATTCAGAATTATATTCTAAATAAACAAATATAGTATTCAGAATAATAGCCACCAGGGGATTCTGAATAAATACAATATTCAGAGTAATAACAACAGTGTATTGGAAAATTATAACTTATGGATACATGAAATAAATTATAATAGCATTATAAGGTACAGGAGGGAGAAATTGGGAATGTTCTAAGTTACTTGTATATCCATAAAGTGGTATAGTATTATCTGATAGTGAACTTGGATTGGTTGTAAATGTATATTACAAACTCAAGGGCAACCATTTAAAAAATGGTTTTAACAAAACATATGAATTAGGGTTTCACAGAGAAACAGAACCAATAGGACATATTAATAATACATTTACTATGAAGAATTGACTCACATAACTATGGAGGCTGAGAAGTCCCGTTTTCTGCCATGAGCAACCTGAAGACCTAGAAAACTGGTGATACAATTTCAGTCCAAGTCCAAAAGCCTGAGAGCCAGGGGAGCTGATGGTAGTAATTCTAGCTGAAGAGCAGAAGATCAATGTCCAAGCTCACTCAGACAGGCAGGAAGCAAAAGGAGTAAATTCCAACTTTTTGTTCTATTCAAGCCCTCAAGTTTGGCTGATGTTCACCTACATTGGGTAGGGCAATCTGATTTACTGAGTACACTGATTTGAACGTAGATCTCATTTGAAAACATCCTCATAGACACACCCAGAAAAAATGCTTAATATAGGCACCCCATGGGGCAGTCAAATTGACACATAAAACACACCATTACAAAATACAATTGATATACTAAGAGAGGAAAAAAAAAAACTGGAATAGCATAAAATACTCAATTAAAGCTAGAGAAGGCAGAAAAATAGAAGACACAAAAGACACAAAGTAAAGAAAGGGCAACAAATAGATATACTAACAGATATGGTTGATGTTAATTCAATTATATTAATAATCAACTTAAAATCAATCATCTAAATACACAAAAAATGGTGACTCTCTTACACGAAAAATAAATATACTTGCACATGTGTCTTTATAGTAGCACAATTCATAATTGCAAAAATGTGGAACCAACTCAAATGCCCATCAATCAACAAGAGGATAAAGAAAGTGTGATATATATAGATATGACGGAATACTACTCAGCCATAAAAAGAAATGAATTAATGGCATTTGCAATAACCTGGGTGAAATTGGAGACTATTATTCTAAGTGAAGTAAGTCAGGAATGGAAAACCAAACATCATATGTTCTCACTTATAAGTGAGAGCTAAGCTATGAGGATGAAAAGGCATAAGAATGACACAATGGACTTTGGGGACTCAGGGGCAAAGGGTGGGGAGGGAGTGAGGGAGAAAAGACTACAAATTGGTTGTAGTGTAGACTTCTTGAGTGATGGGTGTACCAAAATCTCACAAATCACTACTGAAGAACATACTCATGTAACCAAATACAACCTGTTCCTCAATAAGCTATGGAAATAAAAAAAAAATATAAAACAAAAACAAAAACAGTGACTGACTGTACATAAAAACAAGATCCAACTATATGTTGTGTATAAGAAACCCCAGTTAGAAATAAAGACTCAGATAAAAAAGGCATAGAGAAAGATAAACCATGTTAATACAATCAAAGGAAAGCTAGAGTATATTAATATTTATGTATTTATATATAATATATATTTATACCAGTCTATATATATTTGTATATATACTATATTTTATATAGTATATATATATATATATATATATATATATATATATTTTTTTTTTTTTTTTTTAACAAGTTCTTGCTCTGTTGCCCAGGTTGAAGTGCAGCCATGCAAACATGGCTTATAGCAGCCCCCACCTCCTGGGCTCAAATGATCCTCCAACCTCAGCCTCTCCAGTATCTGGGACCACAGATGTGTGTCACCATGCCCAGCTAATGTTTTAATTTTTTTAGAGACAGGGTCTCCCTATGTTGACTAGGCTAATCTCAAACTTTTAGGCTCAAGCAATCCTTCCACCTAGGCCTCCCAAAGTGCTGGGATTAAAGATACAAGCCACCATGCCCAGCCTATATTAATATTATATATTACATCCAGACAAAGCAGACTTCAGAACAAGAAAAAGTATTAGGGATACAGTGGAGAAAAATAATAAATGAGTCAATTCTCCAAGAAACCTTAACAACCCTGAATGTGTATGTGCCTAACAACAGTATGTTAACACATGTAAGGCAAAAACTAATAAACTTCAAGGAGAAATAGATGAATCCACTATTATAGTGAACTTCAACATCCTTCTATCAGTAATTGACAGTTCCAGCCAGCAGAAAATCAGTTAAAGATATAGTTGAACTCAACAACACCATCAGTCAAGTAAATCTAATTGTCATTTTTAGAAAGGTTCGTCTAACAGCAGGAGAATGCATGCTCTTCTCAAGCTTACACAGAGCATCCATCAAGATGAAACACATTTGGACCACAAAACGCAACTTAATAAACTTAAAAGAACAGAAATCACAGAATGGATGCTCTTGTATGACAATGAAATTTAACAAAACATTCAATAACTGAAAGATAGTTGGAAACCCCCAAACCTGTATGTTATATAACACGCTTCTGTATAATCCATGGGTCAAAGAAGAAGTCTCAAGAGAAATTTAAAAATATTTGAGCTAAATGAAAACAGAACTTATCAAATCTCTGGGATGCAATGAAAACAATACTTAAGGAATAATTTCTAGCATTGAATGTATATATTAGAAAAGGAGAAAAATTTTAAATCAGTAATCTAAGCTTCCACTCTAGAAAAACAGGAAAAAAGAACAAATTAAATCTAGATAAACAGAAGAAAAGTAATACTAAAGATTAGAGTAAAAATCTCTTCCAGATGATATAAGCAGAGGAAATAATTTCCTAATTTACTCCATGAGGTCAACATTACCCTAATACTAAAACTAAGCAGAGTTATTACAAAAAAGAAAAGCTACATACCAATATCTCTCATGAATGCAGATGCAAAAATCCTCAACAAAATATTGGCATATTGGATACAACAATGCATAAAAAAAATTATACGCTGTGACCAAGAGGGATTTATCCCAAGTATGAAAGACCGGTCCAACATTTGAAAATCAATTAATGTAACCCATCACATTAACAGGCCACAGAACAAATCATGCGATTTTATCATTAGATGCAGAAAAAGCATTTCATTAAATCCAACACATTCATGATAAAAATTCTCAGCAAATTAGGAATAGAGGGGAATTTCCTCAACTTGATGTAAAATATCTACAGAAAACCTGCAGCTAACATCATTTTTTTAATTTTAAATTTTTGTGGGTACATAGTAGGTGTATATATTTATGAGTTATGTAAGATGATTTGATATAGGCATGCAATGGATAATAATCACATCACAGAAAATGGGGTTTCCATCCCCTCAAGCACTTATTCTTTGTGTTATAAACAATCCAATTAAATCTTTTCGTTATTTTTAAATGTACAGTTAAATTATTTTGACTATAATCACCCTGTGGCATTATCAAATACTAGGTATTATTCATTCTTTGTATATTTTGTACCCATTATTGATCCCCACATTCACTCTTTCTGGCCCCCACTACCCTTCCCAGCCTCTGGCAGCCATCCATCTACTCTCTTTCTCCATGTGTTCAATTGTTTTCAGTTTTACATTCTACAAGTAAGTAGTTTTCTTTCCTTCCTGTCTTTCTTTTTGTGAATGTGATTTTCTCTAGTTTCATGATTTGGTTTCACACTTTCTACTTGTTGTGTATCTGTTTCATATTTTTCGTTTGAAATTACCATAAAGCTTGCAAATAGTATCTTACAACCTATTACTTTAAGCTGATAATAACTTAACACTGCATAAACAAGCAAAAAGAGAACTAAGAAAGACTCAATGCCTTACCTTCATTCCTCTGCTTTTTAACATTTTTTGTTACTATTGATACTGTATTTTTTGTTTTTAAAAGATGTTGTAGTTATTATTTTTTATTGTTTCATTGTTTAGTCTTTCTACTGAAGAGTAGTATAGATACCACAGGTATACTGTTATATTTTCTGTTTATTTTGTGTGTGTACTTACTATTACCAGTGAGTTTTCTGTGTACTAACTATTACTAGTAGGTTTTGTACTTTTAGGTGATTTTCCATTGTTCATTAACATACTTTTATTTCTGATTGAAGTATTCCCTTTAGCATTTCTTATAGGACAATCTGGCTTTGATGAAATCTTTCAGCTTTTGTTTGTCTGGGAAAGTCTTTATTTCTTCTTCACAGGGCAATTTTTACCAAATATAGCCTTCTAGGGTAAAAGTTCTTGTCCTTTAGCACTTTAAGTGTGTCATGCCATTCTCCCCGTGCCTGTAAGGTTTCCAATGAAAAGTATGGTGACAGATGTGTTGGTGCTACATTACATGTTGTTTCTTTTCTCTTGTTGCTTTTAGGAATCTTTCTTTATCCTTGATCTTTGGGTTTTTGATTATTAAATGTACTCTTTGGGTTAAATCTGCTTGGTGTTCTATAGCCTTCTTTTAGTTGGATATTGATATCTTTCTCTAGGTATGGGAAGTTATCTCTATAATCCCTTTGAGTAAACTATATAGTATATACTCTTCTCTTTCTTCACTAGTTCTTTCTTTTTCGTGATCAGTTTTGCTATTAAAAGACCCTGATACATTCTTCAGTATGCAAACTGCATTTTTCAATTCCAGAAATTTCTGCTTGATTCTTTTTAAGTATTTCAATCTCCTTGTTAAATTTATCTGATAGAATTCTGAATTCCTCCTCTGTGTTATCTTGCATATCTTTGAGTTTTCTCAAAGCAGTTATTTGAATTCTGTCTGAAAGGTCACCTACCTTGTTTCTCCAGGATTGGTCCCTGGTGTCTTATTTAGCTCATTTGGTGATGTCATGTTTTTCTGGTTCATGTTGATGCTGGTAGATGTTATTCAGTGTTTGAAAATTGAGAGGTATGTATTTATTGGAATCTTCACTGTCTGGGCTTGTTTGTATCGCTTCTTCTTGGGAAGGCTTTACAGATTTTCAAAATGACTTGGGTGTTTTGATCTAAGCTGTATCTGCTTTAAGGGGCACACCAGGCACAGTAATGCTTTGGTTCTTGCAGATGTGTAGAGCTACTGCCTAGGTGGTTTTGGACAAGATCCAGTAGAATTTGCTGGATCACTAGGTAGAGATTGTTGTTTTCTTCCCTTACTTTCTTCCAAACATATAGAGTGTCTTTCTCTGTTCTGAGCCACCTAACATTGTTGGTGGAGTGATACAAGCACCCCTGTGGCCACCACCAATATGACTGCACTGGGTCAGACCTGAAGCCAGCAGTGCACTGGGTCTTGCTCAAGGCCTGCTGTAACTACTTCTTAGTTACTGCCTGTGTTTACTCAAAGCTCTGGGGCTCTACATTCAGTATGTTGAAAAGCCAGCCAGGTCTATCTTCCTCACTTGATGTTGGTGAGTTTCCTCAGGCCCTGGGTGGGTCTAGAGGTGCCATCTAGGAGCTAGAGATGAGAGTAAAAAACCTGAGAAGTCCACCCAGTATTCTACTGTGTTGCAGCTGAGCTGCTCCTCAAACTACAAAATGCAGTCCTTCTCACTCTTCTTTCCCCTTTCCAAAGGCAGAGGAGCCACACTCTGTGGCCACTACCACCTCAGGCTCACAGGAAGTACTACCAACTACCATTTATGTTCTCCTAAGGCCCAAGGGCTATTTAGTCAGCTTATGGTGAATGCTGCCTGACTTGGGACTCAACCCTCAGGGCAGGGGCTCCCTCTGGCCCAGGGCAGGTCCAGAAATGCCATCCAAGAGCCAAGTCCTGGCATTGGGGACCCTAAGAGCCTACTTCATACTCTACCCCACTGTGGCTAAGCTGGTAACTAAGGTGGAAGACAAAGCCCACTTTACTCTTCTTTCCTCTTTTCTCAAGCACAAGGACTCTCACCCTGTATCCTCCATAGGTTCAAATGTGCTGTCTCACCTGAGGCCAGCAAGTCTCAGCATCTCACCTAAAGCCCTTGACATAGTATCTGGATATTGTTGTTTGTTATTCAGATCTCATGGGCTTTTCAGTTAGCAGGTGATAAATGCTGCCAAGGCTTGGTTCTTCTCTTCAAGGCAGCAGGTTCCCTTCTGGTCTAGTCTTCATCTAGAAATGCCCATGAGCTAGAACCTGGACAGTCAGTCTCATGACTCTGACCAGTACCCTATCCTGCTGTGGCTGAGCTGGTATCCAAGATGCAAGACAAAGACCTCCCATTCTCCTATTTCCTCTGCTCAAGCAAAAGGACTGGATCTCTTTTGGAGTCATGAGTTGTGCATTCTGATATTAGGGGTGGGGTGGTGCCAACACTCCCTTAGCCACCCTAGCTGATGTTTTAGTAAGTCATATGCCTCTCTCACCCCCAGTTCGCTGTCTGTGGACTCAGTTCAGCCCTAGGTGCCTAGGAGTTGTAGTCTTTGTGCCTTAGACTGTCTTTCAAGTATTTAGGGGTATCCAGAACACCTTAGCCCATGGTGGCTAGGCCTGCAGGAACTGAAGTTTCGGCCACTGGCATTGGCAGTTCCTCTCTTGCTAGGGCTTGTTTAAATGCACCCTCTATGGATGGGCATCAGCTGAGGTTGATCCAGTTCTGCTTTCTTCTGTAGTAAGTGCAGCATTGAGATTAGTGCCTCACAATTGCTGGTTTTCCCTCTTCCCAGGGCAAAGAAATGCTCCTTGCACCAAGCTGCTGCTGCCACTGCTGGGGGACTGGGGAGGGATGGCATTAGTAGTTCAAGACTGTTTTTCTTACCTCTTCAGTGCTTTTTTTAGCAATATGAAGTTAAAACCAGATACTATGAGTGCTCACCTGATTGCGTTTTTTTTGTGAAGGTACATTTCTACGTATATAATTGTTAAATTGGTGTCTTTGCAGGGGGTGAGATGCTAGATGATTGGCGGAGCCTGCTTTTCTGCCATCTTGTTCCACCCCTTCTCTTCTGTTTTTGAAAGGGTTTGTGAAAGATTGGTGTTGTTTATTCTTTAAATATTTAGTAGAGTTCACCAGTGAAGCCATTGAACCTGGACTTTTCTTTGTACAAAAGTTTTTATTTAATAATTTAATCTATTTGGTGTAGGTCTATTCAGTTTTTCTATTACTTACTGAGTCAGTTTCAAAAGTTTATGGTTTTAAAAAAATTAATGGATTATTTTCTTTTTGTGTGTGTACAAGTTTTTATTTTTTAAATTTTGTTATTTATTTTTCATTTTTTTATTGCATTTTAGGTTTTGGGGTACATGTGAAGAACATGCAAGATTGTTGCATAGGTACACACATGGCAGTGTGATTTGCTGCCTTATTCCCCATCAACGGACTATTTTCAGCACAGTTTTATGTTTACAGAAAAATTGAGTGGAAAAGACAGAGAGTTACCATATATGCCCCTCAACTCCCCTAGACAATATCCTCTATTATTAATATCTTGCATCAATGTGGTATATTTGTTTCAACAAATGAGTCAATACTGATACATTAATATTAACTAAAGCCCATGGTTATATTAGGATTCACTCTTTATGTTGTGCATTCTGTGAGTTTGGACAGTGTATAATGACATGCATCTCTCATTAAAGCATCATATAGAATAGTTTCACTGCCCTAAAAATCCCATTTCACCTATTCATCCTTTCCTTCTGAACCCATAGTAACCACTGATCTTTTTACTGTCTCCATAGTTTTACCTTTCCCAGAATGTAATGTAATTGGAAACATGTATTAATTCCTGTAGCCTTGTTGAATCTGCTTTTTTAACTTAGGGATATACATTTTAGGTTTCTCCATATTTTTTCATTACTGGATGGCTCAGTTTTGTTTCTCTTTTCTTTCTTTCTTTTTTTTTTTTTTTTTTTTTTAGACGGAGACTTGCTCTGTTGCCAGGCTGGAGCACAGTGTCATGATTTTGGTTGACTACAACCTCCACCTCCCAGGTTCAAGTGATTCTCCTGCCTCAGCCCCCTGAGTAGCTGAGATTACAGGCACATGCCATCACACCCAGCTAATTTTTTTTATTTTTTGTAGAGGCGGGGTTTCACCATATTGGCCAGGCTGGTCTTGAACTCCTGACCTCGTGATCTGCCCACCTTGGCCTTCCAAAGTTCTGAGATTACAGGTGTGAGCCACCATGCCCGGCTGTTATTTTCATTTTTGTTTGGTGAATCATCTAACCAGAATCTAAGATTTCACAGGAGACACACATAAAACCTGAGTATCTCACATAAAGTAAAACTCCTTAATAAATCTATATTTTCTTTTAGCAAAAATCATAGATGTGACAGCACATTTTTGGGGACAAAATTCATGCTTGGGTGGAAAATATGATCAGCACAGAAAGTTTTCAATTAAGGTAAATTCATTTGAGTAGCAAAAACACCACTCAAAATTTTAAGAAATGATGGACATTTGTTGAAACGAATTTTATTTGTGTAATCCCACTAGTGCTTTGTCTCCCAGTGAGACTGTATAAACACATATATCTATACACATTCGAGGACTTTATTACCTTAAGTTTCTTTTATGCTTGACATATGAGTAAAGGAATCTAGTTTTGTGTCTAATCCCAAGTGTGTTACACTGACCTAAAACAATAGATTTGACTAACACTTAGTAAAATATAATACAGATAATTTATTTTCATTCCATAAATTTGTTAACTCTATTTTCATCCCTGGCCAAAAAAAAAAAAAAAAATGCGAATCCATTTCGGAATCAAAACTAGTCATTCCACTCTTGCCATCTCAGTATGAGGAATTTCTAGGAATAGATTCCCCAGTATTTTCATTAGCTCTCTCTTTATTTTTTTCTTTATGCCACTGCTCAATCTTTCATTCTTCTAACACTGAACCTCCCTTTTAAATTTTTTTTTTTTTACTTTACTGAGTAAGCAATCTAGATTAGCCTCCTCCCTTATTAAATTTTTTTTTTTGTATTTTTAGTAGAGACAGGATTTCAACATGTTGGCCAGGCTAGTCTTGAACTCAAGTGATCCACCTGCTTCAGCCTCTCAAAGTGCTAGGATTACAGTTATGAGCCACCACACCCAGCCTCCCTTATTATTATTATTATTTTTTAATGTAAAGTACAGCTGATGACCATCTACATGCACAAAGAGACCTATAAAAAGTGAACTAAAATCTTAATTGCAAGTTTTGTAAAAACCATTGGTTGTACAAAGAATAGTAAAGTTTCCTGAGAGCTGAAATTGATCTGCAGACAATCCAGCCTATAACTCTGCAGGATTACCTTTGAATAATTCCCCTACTGCCCAGCCCCAGCAGCCCTAAATCATTACCCATCATGTTTTATAGAACTCCAGAGAGGCTTTTGAGACAGTTTTGCATTGTTAATGTTCAATGTTCCATAAACTATTGTCAGGGTAAAATAAAATTCTCTTTTCTATTTAACCCTTCATTGAGCTCCTGAATCTACCCTCTCCCACCCTAACTGCTCTTTTCCCATTGTTTCCCACTGTAGTAAATGGAACAACCATATACCAGTTCTTCAGGCCAGAATCCTTGGAGTCATTCATGACTATTTTCTCTCATAACCCTCAAACAGTGTATTAGCAAATCCTATGGGCTGTACTTTCATTATGTGCCCAAAATATCACCCTTTTTACCACTATCAACACTACTACCTTTGTGTAATCTGCTACCATCTTTCACCTGAATTATTGCAATAGATTTCTAGCCAGTTCTCCTATTTCCACTTTTGTCCCTTGGTACTATATTATCCACACAATATTCATATTAAACTTTCTGCTATGGACTAAATTTTTTCACCCCTCACAAATTCATATTTTAAGGGAGTAACCCCCATGCAACAGTATTTGGAGATGTGGCATTTGAAAAGCAATTAGGTTTACAAGAGTTCAGGAGGGCAGGCCCCTCATAACATTAGTGCCTTTATAAGAAGAGACACCAGAAATCTCACACCCTCTCTTTTTGTCCACCTGCATGCACTGAGGAAATGGTATGTAATGACACAGCAAGAAGGTGGCTGTCTGCAGCCTAAAAAGAGAGACTTCAGCAAACATTGACCTGCTGCTGCCTTATTCTTGGATTTTCAGAATTGTGAGAAATTTCCTTTGCTTAAAACACTCCAACATATTTTGTTATGGTAGCCTGATCTGATTAAGACACTTTATAGAAATATATGAATTAAATTATGTAATTTTCTGAGACCAGCCTGGGCAACAAAGTGAGATCCCATCTTCTTAAAGATACCTTTCTTTATATAAAATAGCGACATTTCTACACCATTACTTTTTATCCTTTAACCTTGATTAGTCTTACTTTTTTGTTATTTTCTGCTATTGTTGTTATTGTAGGTTTTAGAGAAAGGTTCTCTATCACCTAGATTGGAGTGCACTGGAGAGATCATAGCTCACTACAGTCTCGAACTGCTGGGCTCAAGTGATCCTCTCACCTCTGTCTCCAAAGTAGCTAGGACTGCAGGCATGGGATACCTTGCCCAGCTAATTGATGAATTTTTATATACTTCTCAGTAATTATTCTCTCTGTCTCTCCTTCTATGTAATTGATTATCTTTTCCTCCTACTAGATGGTAAGGTAAGTTTTATGCAATTAGGAACTATGTCTCTTTTGCTCATTATCGTAGTCTTGTACATAGTAGGCGTTTAATAAATATTTGTTCAACAAATGAATGAATTTGATATTACAGTCACTGCTCTCCACTTAGATATTTTCTTTGGCTCTGAAAGTTAAGGTAAGGAAAAGATAATCTGGAGTGACTTTGAAAGTAAAGCAAGTGAAATATTTAGGTTGATGCAAAACTAATAGCGGTTTTGCCATTTAATGGCATTCAAATTGCAAAACCACAATTACTTTTGCATCAACCTAGTATATATTTAGGACTTCACTTTCAATATAATATTAACCCATTTTAAATTTTATTTTATTTTACTTTAACTTCCAAGATACATGTGCAGGATGTGCAGGTTTGTTACAAAGGTAAACATGTGCCATGGTGGTTTGCTGCACCTATCAACCCATCACCTAGGTATTAAGCCCCACATGCATTAATACTAACCTTTTTAAAATGTGATGTTTTGCCACACAGTTAACTGCCTTGCTTTTATACCCTGATAAACACATGCTTGTGGTTAGGTGGTCTTTATAGTTTAAGATAATGTAACCATCTGATACCTGTGGAAGTAAATGAGGATCCTTTTCAACTTTCCATTTAGGCAAATCCTGTCATGTGTTTATTCAGTAAAGATTGAATATTTGGAATAGCACTTATGCTTGGAAACAAACTGCATAAGGCACAGCTCATTCCATTGAGAAATATACAGTCTTTTTCTTGCATTTAGTATTTAAATATTTTTCTTCATTTAAAAAATTTTATTTTTAATATTTGTGAGTACATAGTATGTATATATATTTAGGGGTACATGACATATATTGATAGGCATACCAGGTGTAATAATCACATTGGAATAAATGGGGTATCCATCACCTCAAACATTTGTTATTTCTTTGTCTTATAAACAATCCAATTATACTTTTAGATGTACAACAAATCATTGTTGACTGTAGTCACCCTGTTGTGCTATCAACTAATAGATCATACTCATTCTGACTACATTTTTGTACACATCAACCATCCCCATTCCCACTCCTCCACTACACTTTGCAGCCTCTGGTAACCGTTATTCCATTCACTGTCTTCATGAGCTCAGTTGTTTTAATTTTTTAGCACCCACAAATAAGTGAGAAGATGTGAATTTTGTCTTTCTGGGCTGGGCATATTTCACTTAACATAATGACCTCTAGGTCATCCATGTAGTTACAAACGACAGGATCTTATTCTTATGGCTGAATACTACTCTGTTCGGTATATGTACCACATTTTCTTTATCCATTCGTTTGTTGATGGACACATAGGTTGTTTTCAAATCTTGGATACTGTGAATAGTGCTGCAATAAACATGAGAGTGCAGATATCTCTTTGATATACTGACATCCTGTAAGTATGTACCCAGAAGTGGCATTACTGGGTTATGTGGAAGTTCTACTTTAAGTTATCTTGAGTTACCTCCAAACTGTTCTTCACAGTGGTTGTACTAATTTATATTCCCACCAACAATGTCCAAGGGTTAGTTATGCTTTTTTGTTGTTGTTTTTCTATATCCTCAGCAGCATTAGTTTTTGCCTCTCTTTTGGATAAAAGTAATTTTACCTGGGATGAAGTTATATTTTATTGTAGATCTTATTTGCATTTCTCTGATGATCAAGGATGTTGAAAAGTTTTTCATATGTCTGGTTGCCACTTGTACATCTTTGTTTGAGAAATGTCTGTTCACATTTTTGCCCATTTTGTAGTTGGATAATTACATTTTTTCCCTACAGAGTTGTTTATATATTTTGTAAACAAAATGGAGTTCCTTCCATATTTTGATTATTAATCCTTTGCCAGAAGTATAGTTTGCAAATATTTTCTACCATTCTATGGGTTGTCTCTTTACTTTGTGGATTGTTTTCTTTGCTGAGCAGAAGCCTTTTAACTTAATATGATCCATTTGTCTGTTTTTGTTTTGGTTGCCTGTGCTTGTGAGGCATTTATTACTCAAGACATCTTCACCCAGTCCAAAGTCCTGGTGAGTTTCCCCAATGCTTGAGGACTTAGATTTAAGTTTTTAATCCATTTTGATTTGATTTTTGTATATGGTGAGAGATAGGAGTGTAGTTTTATTCTTTTGCATATAGATATCCAGTTTTCTCAGCACCATTTATTGAAGAGACCATCCTTTTTCCAGTGTATGTTCTTGGCATCTTTGTTGAAAATTAGTTTACTGTACATGCATGGATTTGTTTCTTTGTTCTCTATTCTGTTCCTTTGGTCTATATGTCTGTTTTTATGCCAGTCCCATGCTGTTTTGGTTATCATAGCTCTGTAGTATAATTTGAAGTCAGGTAATGTGATTTCTCCAGTTTTGTCATTTTTGTTCAGGACATCTTTGGCTATTCTGGGTCTTTCATGGTTTCATATAAATTTTCTGATTGTTATTTTTTTATTTTTGTGAAGAATGCCATTGATATTTTGATAGAGATTGCATTGAATCTATAGATTGCTGTGGGTAGTATGAGCATTTAACAATATTGATTTTTCCAATCCATGAACATGGAATTTCTTTCCTTTTTTATTGGTGTTCTCTTCAATTTCTTACATCAATATTTTATAGTTTTCATAATATAGATATTTCATTTATTTGGTTAGTTCCTAGGTATTTAATTTTATTTATAGCTATTGTAAATGGGATTACATTTTGATTTCTTTTTCAGATTGTTTGCTGTTGGCATATATAATGCTAATCATTTTCTATGTTGATTTGATTTTGTATCCTGCAACTTTACTGAATTTGTTTATCAGTTCTAACATTTTTTTTGGTGGAATATTTATGTTTTTCCAAATATAAGATCATATGCTCTGCAAACAAGGATAATTGGACTTTTTCCTTCCCAATTTGTATGCCCTTTCTTTCTTTCTCTTCTCTGACTGCTGTGGGTCTGTCATATATGCCTTTTGTTGTGTTGAGCTATGCTCCTTTTAGTCCCAGTTTTTTGAGAATTTTTTTTTTTTAATTGTAAGGGATGTTGAATTTTATCAAATGCTCTTTTATCATCAAAATGATCATATGCTTTTTGACTTCCTTCTGTTGATATGATGTATCTATCACATTGATTGATTGATTTGTGTATATTGAGCCAGCCTTGCAACCCTGGATCAAATTACACTTGGTCATGATGAATTACCTTTTTAATGTTTTGCTGAATTTCGTTTGCTAGTGTTTTGTTGAGGACTTTTGCATCAGTGATTCTCAGGGATATTGGCCTTTAAGTTTCTTCATTTGTTGTGTCTTCGTTTCATTTTTGTATTCGAGTAATACAGGCCTCAGGCCTGTATTGAGTTTTATTTGGAAGCATTTCCCAGGTTCTGAAATTTTATTTGTTGGGAGATTTTTTTTTTTTTTTTTTGACAGAGTCTCACTTTTTTATGTGGACTGGAGTACAGTGGCAAAGTAATGGCTCACTGAGTTCTCAACCTCCCAGGTCCAAGTTAACCTCCTACCCCAGCCTCCTGAGTTTATTTTTTTCTTAGTCTGGCTAACATTTTGTCAATTGTGTTTATCTTTAAAAACAAAACAAAACAGTTTTTTGTTTCATTGATCTTTTGTATTTTTTTATTTTTGATTTCATTTATTTCTTCTTTGATCTTCATTATTTCTTTTCTTTTCTTTTTTTTTTTTTTTTTTTTTTTTTTTTTGAGACGGAGTTTCGCTCTTGTTACCCAGGCTGGAGTGCAATGGCGCGATCTTGGCTCACTGCAACCTCCGCCTCCTGGGTTCAAGCAATTCTCCTGCCTCAACCTCCTGAGTAGCTGGGATTACAGGCACGCACCACCATGCCCAGCTAATTTTTTGTATTTTTAGTAGAGACGGGGTTTCACCATGTTGACCAGGATGGTCTCGATCACTTGACCTCGTGATCCATCCACCTCCGCCTCCCAAAGTGCTGGGATTATAGGCGTGAGCCACTGCGTCCAGCCCATTATTTCTTTTCTTATACTAATTTTGGATTTGCCTTGCTCTTGCTTTTCTAGTTATTTAAGATATATCATTAGATTTTTTTTTTTTTTTTAGTTTTTTGATGTAGTTGCTTATTTCCATAAACTTTCGTATTAGTACTTCTTTCACCGTATCTCATATCTTCATTATCACTTGGTTTAAGATATTCCTAAAATTTCTTCTTCGTATCTTCATTGACCCACCGGTAATTTAGGAGCATATTGTTTAATTTTCATGTGTTTCTGTAGTTTCCAAAGTTTTTCTTGTTGTTGATTTCCAGTTTATTCTATTATTGTCAGAAAAGGTATCCTACCATATGGTATTATCCTTGAGAATAATCCATGTGCTGAGGAAAAAAATGTGCATTTAGCAGCCATTGAATGAAATGTTCTGTAAATAACTATTAGGTCTGTATGGTCTTTAGTGCAGTTTTCAATGTTTCTTTGTCAATTTTCTGTGTGAATGATCTGTACAATGTTAAAAGTAGGCTGTTAAAGTCTCCAGCTGTTATTGTGTTAGAGCCTTTTTCTTTCTTTAGCTCCAATAACATTTACGTTATACATCTTGGTGTTCCAGTGTTGGGTGCATCTATATTTACAATTGTTATATCCTCTTGCTGAATTGACTTCCTTTTCATTATATAATGGCTTTCTTTGCCCCTTTTTATAGTTTTTGTCTTAAAATCTGTTTTGTCTGGTGTAAGTATAGTTGCTCCTGCTTCTTTTTGGTTTCCATTGGCATGAAAAAGCTTTTTTCATCCTTTATTTATAGTCTATTTATGTCTCTATAGGTTATAGGTTAAGTGTGCTCTTTGACATTAACAGATTGTTGGGTCCTGTTTTTTTGTTTTTTTTTTTTCCCATTCAGCCCCTCTATGTTATTTGCTTTCTGAGACAGTGTCTTGCTCTGCCATCCAGGCTAAGGTGCAGTGGTACAAACACAGCTTACTGCAGCCTCAACCTCCTGGGTTCAAGCAATCTTCCCACCTCAGCCTCCTGAGTAGCTGAGACCACTCTATGTCTTTATAGAGTTTAGTACATTTACGTTCAGTGGCATTATTGATAAGTAAAGACATACTCCTGCCATTTTGTTATTTGTTTTTTGGTTGTTCTGCAGTTTTCTCTTCATTCTGTCTTTCCTGTTTTTCTTTTAGTGAAGGTGATTTTCTCTTGTGATACATTTTAATTTATTATTTATTTATTTGTGTGTGTGTGTGTGTGTGTGTGTGTGTGTGTGTATCTGTTGTAAGTTCTTGATTTGAGGTTAACATGAGGCTTGCAAATAATATAACTTACTGTTTTAGAATGATGAGAATTTAATAAAGATTATATAAACAAACAAATTAACAAATAAGCAAACAGAAAACTAACACGAACTTCAACTTTGTTCCCCCAATTTTAAACTTTCTGTTGTTTCTATTTAGACCTTATTGTGTTTTCTGTCTTGAAAAGTCGTTGCAGTTAATATTTTTGAGAGTTTATTTTTTAGCCTCTCTACTCAAGAGAAGAGTAGTTTCTGTACCACAAGTAGTGTTGTAATATTCTGTGTTTTCCTGTGTACTTGCTATTATCATGTTTTGTATCTTCTGATTTCTCATTGTTCATTAATGTCCTTTTCTTTCTGATTGAAGAACTCCTTTTAGCATTTCTTGTAGGACAGATCTCGTGCTAATGAAGTCTCTTAACTTTTGTTTGTCTGGGAACTTCTTTATTTCTCCTTCATGTTTGAAGTATATTACTGCTGGATAAACCTTCCTAGGATAAAAGTTTATTTTTTCAATACTTTAAACATTATGCCACTTTCTTCTGGCCCATAAGATTTCCACTGAGAAGTTTGCTCCCATACCTATTAGAGCTCCTTTGTATGCTATTTCTTTCTTTTTCTCTTGCTGCTTTTAGAATCCTTTCTTTATCCTTGACTTTGGGAAGTTTGATTATCAAATATCTTGAAGTAATCTGATTTGGATTAAATCTTCTTGGTGTTCTACAACATTTTTATAACTTGAATATTGATATCGTTCTCTAGGTTTGGGAAGTTCTTTGTTATTATCCCTTTAAATAAACTTTGTATTTTTATATCTTTTTCTATCTCCTCTTTAAGGCTAATAGCTTTTAGATTTGCCCTTTTGAGGCTATTTTCTAGATCTTATGGGTATGCTTCATTGTTTTAATTCTTTTTTATTTTGTCTCCTCTGACTGCATATTTTCAAATAACCTGTCTTCAAACTCACTAATTCTTCTGCTTGATTATTTCTACTATTAAGAGACTCTTGTTCATTCTTTAGTATGTCCGTTGTATTTTATAGCTTTAGAAGTTGGAACTCACTGACATAAAGGACAGATAAATAATGACATAATTTCAATATAATGTCATAAATGCTGGTGTGAAATTGAAGGTACAGTGTGGAAGCCTTAGGGAAAACAGTTCTACAGCTGCCTGGAAAAGTCAAAGAATGCTTCATAGAGAAGGTAGAATTTTAACTGAGAGATGAAGGATGAATGAACATGATACCAGAAAAAATATGCTGATAAGATTTCTTGATGGATGTGGCACATAATGTGAGCCCTGGTAAAAGGGGTGATGGTATAAAAATGAATCTACAAAGGAGAAAATAGCATTAGTTAAGGCATAGAGTCACATGGTCTTTAAAAAAATATGGTTAGTTTGAATGATCACAAGTAATGTGAATGTATTGAAAGATATGGACGATTAGGCTAACAGCTAATTTAAGCTGTTTCTGTGATATCTAGAGGAGCTAACTAGGAGAAAATACTGTTAAATTTCTACTCCCACAGTGCACAGCTGGCTATCAGCTAAGAAGAAAATATAATAAACCCAGCTAAACTTCAGTGTGCATAACTCACTTATTATTGTTCTCAGGGACATTTAAGTTTTATAAGAAGATGTCCAGAGAGAACAATGCATTAGATAGTAGAATTTTTGGCACAGGGACATAGATTAGAATTAAACTGAGGAGTTTCTAGAAAGTTTTCCTGCCCTTACAATAGTTTCTAGAAAGTTTTTCTGCCCTTACAATGTCATTTCTGTCTGGCATGCTAATTCATTGCCCTAGCAGATTTTAAATTCTTCCTTCAGTATTTTGTTTAAAAGAGACAAATATGAATTTAGTTTTTAGGAACACAAAATAATCATTCTTTTTCATTGGAATTCTAAATATCCCCAAGATATAAAAAGACATACTGTGGTTTAGAAAATACTGGATTAAAAAAGGAATTAAAGGAGCTGTTCTTTACCTATCAAAGAATAATACCAAAAGAAAAAAAAATCTGTTTTGAGTCATAAAGTCATTCTCCAAGCTCCATGGAGAGGCTATACCGAAGTGGGAGAGACTTCTTGATGGGATAGATCTTCTCCTCTCATGATTCTAGGTTACTGAGCTACAGATGTGTGTAAAGGTTAAATTGCATCACCTCAACCAGAACATTTAAAGCTTGTTTATTGTTCATATCTTCAAAAGCAAACTGAAAAACAGTGCTTTAAAAACAGAACATAAAGAACAGGTATTAAAAAAAAACAAAACAGAAAGTAAAGTGAAAATGAGTTCATTGTATAAAAATGAGGCAAGTAAAAGTGTTTGAGGATTTAAATATGACTCTACAACCATTAGAGAATAGAAAGTTTAATGAACCTGGATTTTCATGTCAAATTAACTCTAACCAACTGAGGCTTCTTTACATATTGATTATTATTAACATACATATATTTACAGTCATTTCAACAAACATTTTAAAATAAATTATTGGATCCTGAACACTGTTAAGTGATTGGAGATGATGAAAAGATCATTTCTCTTTTGCTTAGAATCTAACTAAGGAAGCAAGTCATATACTTGAAGATATGAAGTCATGTATGGAAGTCATTTGTTAGACATGTACCTATTTGAGCTATAGGCATTTCAAGTAAGGGAATGATTACTGAGGGATGGGGTTAGACTGAACAGTGTTCATAGAGAAGAACCTGGAGCTTCAAAAGAAGAAAATTTGGGGTTTTCAATGGTGGAGACAGAGGAAAGAAAGCATTGTAGATATAGGGAAGAGAAATGAATGAAGGTATGGAGGCAGGAATGTGGTATGTGAGCAAATAAGGCCAGTTTGACAGAATTGGAGCCAGTGATCATGTTGGGGATTAGTGAGTGTTTAGGATGAATAGGTAGGGTGGAGACAGTTGATGGAAGAGCTGGAATGCCAGGTTGATAAGTTCTGACTTGATCCTACAAACAAATGGATGCCCTTGTTGGGGAGCGTCATGCTGAAAGAAATGCCTTTTATTTTCTTCAGTTCATTTGTTGACATTATCATAATTTATTTTAACTCTCCCTATTTCTAATTCAGCATGCCACTCTGGGGGAGCTGGAAATGAGGAAACTTTCAGGATGTGTGCCACTCTCCCATCACCTAGTCCTCTCTTCCCTGGACATCAGTACTCAGTGATCAGGAGAGGTCTTTTTAAACAGCCTTATGATTCATTTGTCCATTCCCTGGGGAAGACGTGAGTCATTCAGCCTGTAATTGTCAAAGGCACCAGGGTCTGGGCTTGGTGATTTGCTTCAGTCCTCAGCATGAGTATAAACTTGGTTGCTTTTCATTTTCTTCAACACTGCCTCTTCCCAGTGTGACTTCATCTGCAATTATGCAAAGTCCTAATATCTCAGACATATCCTTATTGAAATGGAAATACAAACATATATCAAAATGCCAAATAGGAATTAGCTTGGGATTATCCATTTTATTGTTCCCCCCAATTCAATTCAGGTTAGCTCAATAATTATTTATTGAACACCCCCACCAGGAATTTATGGACTACATAGAGACAAAATTTTATCCACATAAAATAGACATATAAGCACACAAAAATGAACAAACCCCACAGTTAAATATCAATATAGAATGCATTTGATTAGATGCCAAGATAAGTCGCACAGACAGTTGTAAGAATAGACTAAAGCAGTCATTTATTTAGAAAGGCATAGCCCTCCCCCACCAAGCAGTAGTCATGTTATGGATGCTAAATCACTTTCTGTATCACATATTTCAATATCTCAAATCTGGTATATGCACAAATGAAAATTCACAGAAAATGAACTCATTATCAAAAGAATGTTTCCAAATGGGCTTTTTCTTCTTGCTTTTGAGTTTTGCCTTCACAACATTCCTTCTAAGTAGCTGAATAGTCCTTTCAGTGAGTGTCATTTTTTTTCCTTGCAAGTAATAATATCAATTTCTCACTCAAAATATTATCTGAGTGCTTTCATGCAACAGCCTCATTTTCATTTGAAGATAAGATTGTAAAGTTATGAAGGAAGAGAATGGAGAGGTGGAATAAGATGGTTGACTAGAAGCCTCCACTGATCATCCCCTCCCTCTCCACACAGAGGCATCAAATTTGACAACTATCTACACAATAAACCACCTTCATAAGAACCAAAAATCAGGTGAGCAATCAATCATTGATGCCACCCCTCCCCAATGCTCTACTAGTAACCAGTCATGCAGAAACAGAATTATTGCACCTCGAGGAGGGAGAATGCAGCGATTATGGGACTGTTCATTGAATGCACTGCTGCTCTGTCACAGCAGAAAGCAAAACTGGACTGAATTCATCCAATACCCACCCACAGAGGAAGCATTTAGATGAGCCCTAACCAAAGAGAATCTCTCATCCCAGTGGTCAGAACTTGAGTTTCTGCAAGCCTTGCCACCACAGGCTGAAGTGCTTTGGGGTTCTAAATAAACTTGAGGGGCAATTTAGGCAACAAAGACTGCAATTCCTAAGGCAAACCTAGTGCTAGGCTAGGCTCAGAGTCAGTGGACTTGGGGGCACATGACCTAGTGAGACACCAACTGGGGCAGCTAAGGGAGTGCTTGCCCCACCCTCTCCCACAACCTCCAGCAGCATGGCTCACAGCAATGCAAGTGACTTCTTTCTTCTGCTTGAGGAGAAGAGGGGGAAGAGTAAAGAGGACTATGTCTTATAGCTCAGCCCCCATACTCAGGTAGTATGTCATGAACCTTGGTTGAGATTCTGAGACATAGTGCCTTCTTGTTAAACCCAGCACATTAACAGCTGTGGTGACTATGCAGAGAGACTCCTGCTTGAGAAAAGCAGCAAAGGGAAACGTATAGGAGATTTTGTTTTAGATCTTAGGTACAAGCTCAGTGACAGTGGGGTAGAGCAGCAAGCAGGCTCTTGGGGTCCCTGTTTCTAGGACCTTAAGTGAAAATTGCTGGTAGTCTGGCAGGATTCCCCAAGGGCCTGTGATGGTGGTGTTGATAGAGAACATTTCATCTGCCTGTGGAAAGGGAACAGAAGGGTGGGAGAGACTTTGCATCATGGTTTAAGTGTCAGCTTAACCACAGTAGAATAGAGAACCATGTAGATTACTAAGGTTTCTCACTCCACTGCCTGGCTCCTGAATGTCATCTCTGTGCATGCCATGGACCTGGAAGAACTTGCTGCCCTGAAGAGAAGGATACAAGCAAGGATGGCTTTGTCATCTGCTGATTGTGGTGTCCTAGGGCCTTGACAAAACATAGGCAATGGCCAGTAGTGGTTACAGCAGACTTTGGGAAAGGCCCAGTGCTGCAATAGTTTCAGATATGACCCAGTATAGTCTCAGTAGTGGTGACCAAAAGGGTGCTTCTTTTCCCTGACCCAGCTCCAGGTGGCCCAGCAAAGACAGAGGGAAACTGTTTCTTTGAGTGAAAGTAAGGAAAGAGAACAATAATTTCTGACTGGTAATCCATGTAATTATTCCAGATCTTATCCAAGAACATCAAGGTGTTACCTCTATAACACCTGCGAGAACCATAGCATTACTGGGATTAGATTGCCCCCTAATGCAGATAAGGCTTAGATTACAACACCCATGTCCCTTCAAATACCTGGAAAACTTTCCCAAGAAGGACAGGCACAAACAAGCCCAGAATGCAAAGACTACATAAACAACTTTACAATGCCCAGACACTGACAAACATTGACAGACATGAAAACCATTCAGGAAAACATGCCTTCACTAAATGAACTAAATAAGGTACTAGGGAACAATCCTGAAAAAAAAAAAAAAAAAAAAAAAAAAAAAACCCAGACATATTTGATCTTTGAAACAAAGAATTCAAAATAGTTGTTTTGAGGAAACTCAAAGACATTCCATAGAACACAGAGAAAGAATTCAGAAGTCTATACAAATACATGGAATTTAAATGTTCTTGAATAACCATTGGGTCAATGAAGAAATGAAAAAAGAAATGGAAAACTATCTTGAAAAGAATGATAATGGAAACACCGCATACCAAAACCCATGAAATACAGCCAAAACAGTTCTAAGAAGGAAATGTACAGCTGTAAGTGGAAAAGAAGAATAACTTCAAATAAACAGTCTAAGGATGTATCCTAAAGATGTAGAAAAACTTTAAAAGAGAGAATATCTAAATAAATAAAATCAGAGGTGGAAAAGGAGACATTACAGCTGATAATGCAAAAATTCAAAGGACCATTAGTGGCTACGATGAGAAACTGTATGCCAATAAATGAGAAAATCTAGAGGAAATGGACAAATGCCTAGAGACATACAGCCTACCAAGATTGAACCAAAATGAAATTCAAAACCTGAACAGATCAATAACAAGCAATGAGATTGAAGGCATAATAAAAAGTCTCCCAATAAAGCAAAACCTGAGACACAATGGCTTTACTGCAGAATTCTATGAAATATTTGAAGAATGACTAATATCAATTCTACTCAAACTGTTTCAAAAATTAGAGTAGTGAATACTTTCAGATTCATTCTACAAGGCCAGTATTACCCTGGCCAAAACCAGACAAAGACATATCAAAAAAAATTTTTAAGTTTTTTTTTTAAAAAAAAAAACAAAAACAAAACAAAACAAAACAAAACAAAACAAAAAAACTACAGGGCACTATCTCTAATGAATATTGACACAAAAATTCTGAACCAAATACTAGAAAACCAAATTCAACAATACATTAGTAGGATCATTCACCATGACCAAGTGAGATTTATCCCTGGTATGCAAGGATTGTACAACATATGCAAATCAATTAATGTAATACATCATTTCTACAGAATGAAACTAAAAGGGTGTACTTGGTTTGTAACACAAAGGATAAATGCTTGAGTGGATGGATACCCCATTCTTCATAACGTGATTATTATGCGTTGTATGTCTGTATCAAAGCGTCTCACGTACTCCATGAATATATACACCTACAGTGTACCCACAAAAATTAAAAAATTATAAAAAGAAAAAGAAAAAGAATGTGCCTACTTCATCTGTAGATTGAGGCAACACTGGGATCTCTTATGGCGCTGCAGCTACATCTGGATATAAAATTTCCTTTTTGTGCCATTAAATATGTACTTGTGCTCAGAGAAATATCTTGAGGTTGCTGAGTTTTTCTTGACAAGTTTTAGAATGGGTGGGATTAATTGGAGTGACTCTCTAAAGAAAACTGTTTTGGAAATATTTTGACAAGAAAGGATTTGATAGAGTTGAAAGAGAAGCTGGTGTTTGAGTAGTGTTAAAAGGCATTAGGTTCCTTGGCCTATCATCTCATAAGTACTCATCAATCATATCTCAATAAAGCCAGAAGATATAAACACAGAGAAAACAAAAATAAGCTCTGTGTATTCTGTGGGTGCTGTCTGGTTGTGAGTAAGGTCCTGAGGGAAGATTTAGGAGGTGATGATCATTATGAGAGGAAAATAAGACAGAGACAGAGACAGAGACAGAGACAGAGAGAGAGAGAGAGAGAGAGAGAGAGAGAGAGAGAGAGAATGGGAAAGAGAGTTATTTGTGCTTGAGTTTGTGCTGTTGAAAGGCAATAGCGCAACACAGCATTTCTTGGTGTTTCAGAGGATTATTCAAAGGGTAGGTTGTAAGAGTAAAGGATATGGATGATAGACAAAAAAAAAAAAATAGCTCATCTAGATAACTAAAGTATTGCTTGATTCTCTAAAGTCCTTTACTTCTTTTTCCTGTCTGAAATATATAATGCATTCAAATCACATGAAAGGAGAATGCTCTGGGGCTGCAGTTACCCTGGCTGTTGCAATATGAGGGTGGTTGGATCTTCTCAAGGTATCAAAAAAGTATAATTGCAAGAGAGTGAAATACTTTTGAAAATTTATTGCTCAGTAACTACATTACATATGATGATGTAGGTAATCCCTGTACTTTCTCTATAGCAAGACACTTTCAAGGGTAACTAGGCAAGTTGGTGCATACAATACATTTATATATAACCTAATTACTAAGTAATTCTATTTTGAAAATATTTTATTTTTAAATAATACTGACTCTCCTTTCCCTAGTCTATCATTTTCTACTATTTGAAGCCAAGACCCATTCCACACCCTAGCTATAAGCTCTCTTTCTTCTTTCTCCAACCAAGTTTTTACATGCTAAGAAGACATTAAAAATGGAGAGATGAATATAGAGGGAGTGAGGAAAGTGAGGCAACACAACCCTGTCTGATTTTTCCTAGTCCTGCTCCTAGGGAAAGTCTTACTGGACAGGTCATGATTAATTTGTGTGGATTTCTGGAAACAACATAAAATTCAAGACATAATAGTCAATATATTCCTTTTTGACATGAACAACCAATTATTTTACTAGTTTAGTCTAGTGCTAAAATATGACCGTGATTTAACTTCTAACAACTGGCTACGTATCATTACCAGCCATCTTGGCTTATCTAATAGCATTCCTAGCTGTGGTATCATCCCAGTCTCATTAATTGAAAATCTCAAATTAAAAATTTTTAGAGTTGCACCAATAAGAAGTAAGACCTAGAAGGTCATGCAAGGCATCTGAGGGATATGCAAGAGTAGGTTGTTTTGATTGAAAGACTTTCACTTGGATGAATATGGTAAAACTAAGAAATTTGCTACATCAACATTAACATGCTTGCTTTTTGAAGTTGGAAACACTGGGAAAGAGCTTTCTTCTTGTATATTCTTTTTTTTTCCCTTGTCTTTAGAGGTCTAGTAGTGTTGCCAGGATCCACACAGAACTCTGGAGCCTCCAGGGACTTTGGGGACAACCTGACTTTTTATTTCTCTGCCTTCAGAAGAAATCTTCTACACAGAACTGAATGTAATGCTTTTTATTACTTCTAAGATGATTTTTTTTCCCAAAAGTTTAATAAGACAGAGGGGAAAAATAACTTTTTTCAGAGTAGCAGAGGTAAGGAGTTATTACCTATATAACTGTCTCAACAAGACTCAAAAGGAAAGAAAAGTTCTGATTTAGCCTCAGAAAGGAAACGTAACTCTCACCTCTTGTTGATTGAATTTCATTAAGTGTAATTCTGCCTTCTTTAGTTCTCACCATCAAAGCAACATTTGTCACGGAGCAAATGTTAGCTTTCTGTTTTGAAGAGAGCTCCACTGTTCCCAGAATTTCAAAGGAATAAGTTTATCTCAGGTTCTCCAGGAAAACTTTTTGTTTATTTATCAAGGAAACTTTGTAGTAAAGGTTATGAAAATTCATAAAGTACTATGTGTAATACTCTGTCTGCCATGGTAAATAATCTCTTGTAAATTTTCACTTGATGGAATAATCTTGAACTAGGTTTGCTGTTAATGGAAATATTATTTGAAGAAGGAAAAGAGCTTTATTATTCACTACTCTTTGTAGAACTCATTAACACTGTTTTAATTATTGTTAATGTACCAAGGTACATTGGTGTGATGTACTGAATAATAGCTCAGTGACCTGGAAATATCAATGTAGTTTAAGACTAGCTCTCTTCAATGTTATAGGTGAGGTTGGAAAAGCTCGTCTTTTTGTTTGTTTGTTTTTTTGGGATAGAGTCTCGCCCTGTCATCCATGCTGGAGTGCAGTGACACTACCTTAGCTCACTGCAACCTCTGCCTCCCGGGTTCAAGCAATTCTCCTGCCAGCTGGGATTACAGGCATGTGCCACCAACCTGGCAAAATTTTTTTGTATTTTTAGTAGAGACGGGATATTGCCCAGGCTGGTCTCAAACTCCTGACTTCAGGTGATCTGCCTGCCTTGGCCTCCCAAAATGCTGGGATTACAGGTATGAGCCACCATGCTTGGACATGACTTTCAATGCTTTTTTCATTGAAAATATAAACTGTATGCAGTGTTTTGTGTATTGAAAACATTTGTATGTAATACAAATGCTGGATGTAGTGTGTTTTTTTTGTTTGTTTGTTTTTCAATGCTTTTTTCCCCACTGTGAATTCTTTATATTTAAAGTACGATTAGTAGTTATGGAATATTTTAAAAATCATTTTCAAGTGTACAGCTTGATACATTTTGGTAATTTATATAATTGTGTAAACACCACCACAATCAATAAACAAAATGTTCCCATAATCCCACAAAGGTTTCTCATCTTTCTTTAGCTTGATCCCCTTTTCCCATTTCTGGACCCAAGCTTATGTGTTATGTGTCACAATAGCTTTGCCCTTTCTATAATTTTATATAAATGGAATCATACTATATGTAATGTTTTATGTTTGACTTTTTCCGTTTGGCACCAGATTTCACAATCTTAACACTATTGACATTTGGGCTGGATAATTCTTTATTGTAAGGAGATGTCCTATGCTTTATAGAATTTTTAGCAGCATTTCTGACTTCTACCTACTAGATGCCAGTAGCATCCCCCAGATTTGGTGACCGAAAATATCTGTAGATATCACCAAGTGTTCCCTGGGGAGCAAAATCATTCCTGGTTGAGAACTACAGACTTACTATATTTTTTAGATTTATTGATGTTGTTGCATGTATCAATAGGTAACTCTTTTTTATTGCTGACTAGTAATCCTATGTAGGTAAATATTTAGGTTATTTTCAGTTTGGGAAAATTACAAATAAAGCGGCTGTAAACATTCACATACGCGTATTTATGTGGGTTTATGTTTCCCTTTCTCTTGAGTAAATACTCAAAAGTGGAATTGCTGGGTCATGTGGTAACTCTGATTACCCTTTTGAGGAACTGCCAGACTGTGTTCCAAGCAGGTATGCCGTTTTCCATTCTCATCAGCAATGTCCTACATCCTCACTAACATTTGTTCTTCATCAGTTTGATTTGAGCTATCCTCTTGGTTACACAGTGGTATATTATGTTGTGGTTTTGATTTGCATTTTCCTGATGACTAATAATGCTGAGCAGTTTTTTACGTGTGTATTGGTTGTTTGTATATCTCTTTGTCTTTGTATATTCTTAATACAAGAGCCCTCTGTCAGATATATATTTTGCAAACATTTATTCCCAAGCTGTGGCTTACTTTTTTGTTTTCTTAATTCTACACAACAAACTTTGTTAATCTTGATGGGGTCCATCTTATCCTTTTTTCCTTTTATACTTTGTGTTATTGATGTCTGATTTAAATAATTTTACCTAACCCAATATCACAAAACATTTCTGATATATTTTCTTCTAGAGCTTAATAGTTTTAGCTCTTATGTTTAGATATATGATCCATTTTGAGTTAATCTTTATGGATATTGTACAGTAAGAGTCAAGATTTATTTTTTCTATGCGCCTATATACTTGTCCCAGCAACATTTGTCAAAAAAGCTTATTTTTCTTCATGAAATTACCCTGACTCATTTGGCAATATCAGTTAATAATGTAAGTATAAAAGGTACCGTATGCACTGAAAAAACTGTGTACTCTTCCATTGCCATGTTTATTCTTTAAATATCAATTAAATAGAAGTAGTTGATAGTTTCGTACAGATCTAAGTTTTTGCTGATTTTTTTTCTGCTTGTTCTATCAATTTCTCAGAACATAGTGTTAAAACCCCCAGTATGATTGAGAAACTGTCTGTTTACTCTTTAATTTTGTCAGTTTTGCTTCATGCATTTGGAAGCTTTGTTATCAGATGAATACACACTTATGATTGTTATGTCCCATTGAATCTACCTTTTAATTATGGTAATAATATTGTCATCTTTGGTAATGCATTTTGCTTTAAAGTGTATTTTGTTGTGTATTTAATATAGGTACTCTAGGCTTCTTGTGCTCACTGTTTGCATGGATCCACTTCAAGTTTAGTCACATGGCTGTTTGCTGAGGCTTCAGTTTCCTACCATGTGGGCTGAGCCTCTCCATAGGGCTCTCATGACATGCCAGCTGGCTTCCCCCAGAGTGTGTGATTCAAGAAAGAAAGAATATGAGTAATCAAGGTAGATTTTTTAGAAAATTTATCTTAGTAAGCATTTTCTTTGGTATTAGAAACTATGGATTTATTTGTTTTTAGATTTTTAAATTTTTATATATTTGGGGGTACAAGTGCAGATTTGTTAACATACATATATTAGATAGTCGTGAAGTCTGGGTTTTTAGAGTACCCATCACCCAAATAGTGAACATTTTACCCAATAGACAATTTTTCAACCCTCATCCTCATTCAGTTATTAAATGATACATTTTATAACTGAATCTCAGAAGTCCCACAATCATCATTTTAACTGTACCCTGTTGATCATCCAGACAAACCTTAGTACAATTTGGGACCATTTAAAAGTGTGAATACTAGAAGGTGGGGGTCACTGGGGCTAGCTTGAAGGCTGGATCCTAAAATGGTCTTTGATAATCACTTGGATAATGAAGTTTACACTTAAAGGTCTTGATTTAAAAAATAATTTCTTTTCGCCTGGTGTTCCTCAGAACCCCAGAGTTGTATCACTCAGTCACTTGTCAGAAGATATTTAATAAGCATATACTTATAAAAATTTATACTTTTGACCTCCTCAGTATTGTGCTAGATCCTATATTTGGAAGAAAGGTTGTAAGAAATGTAAAATTTAACATAATTTTAACTATAAAATAAATCGACATTCAGCTGAGATAATACTAGCATTTCTCTAATTACCATTAATCTAGTACAGGCCCTCGTTTTATTTCCTGTTGCAGTGACATCTCCACTAATATTCTTCGTTCCAGACAATGCCCTTTGAATATCTCCTTTATTTTGCTGTCTTATTTATTTTTTCATAGTTCTGATTATACAACTCTCATGTAAAATATTTAACATTTCTCTATTTCCTATAGAAAAAAACAAATCTAATACCCTTGAAAGTTATTAGAGATCCTTCAAAAATCTGACCCCAATATTTGTTTCTAGATATAGCATTCACCACTTCTCCCACAATGCAGTTATATTGCAGTCTCATTTTTTTCTAAAGTGTTTTCTGTAGAAAAAACTAAAGTGTTTTCTGTAATGTCATCAGCTCTAAGAAAAAAAGTTTCCATGGTCATATGCATTTGGAAACTACTGCACACTATATGTCCTTCTTAGAAATGCATGCAATCTAATAGTATGTTAAACACTCTGAAAAAAATCCTGAAGACAAGAGGTCTATTTATCATTAATCAATTGTTTCAAAATTTATTTGATTATGAATATATTTTTAATTTTATTGGATACATAGGAGGTATATATATTTATGGGATACATGAGATAGTTTGATACAGGCATACACTGTGTAATAATCACTTCAGGATGAATGGGATATTCATCACCTCAAATGTTTACCGTTTGTGTTACAACAATACAATTACTCTTTTAGTTATATTAAAATGTATAGTTAAATTATTATTGACTACAGTCCCCTGATTGTGCTATTAAATACTAGATCTTATTTATTCTTTCTATTTTGCTTGTGCCCATTAACCATCCACAATTTTACCCCAGCCTCCAAGCAACCTACCCAGCCTCTGTTAACCATCATTCTACTCTTTATCTCTGTGAGTTCACTTGTTTTAATTTTTAGCTCCCACAAATCAGTAAGAATATATGATGTTTGTCTTTCTGTGCCTGGCTTATTTCACTTCACATAATGACATCCAGCTCCATGCATCTTGTTGCAAATGACAAGACCTAATTATTTTTTATGACTTAATAGTACTCTATAAATATTACATTTTCTTTTTTCTTTTTTAATTTCTCTTTAAAATCTTTATGTGGTATGTGAGAATTTTTGATACAGGCATGTAATTTGAAATAAGCACATCATGGAGAATAAGGGCATCCATCACCTCAAGCATTATCGTTTGGATTACAAATAACCCAATTACATTCTTTAAGTTATTTTAAAATGTGAAATTAAATTATTATTGACTATAGTCATCCAAATTGTGCTATCATACAGTAGGTCTTATTCATTCTTTGTGTGTGTGTGTGTGTGCATATGTGGGTATGTTTATTCTTTTTTTAACATTTATTTTAAGTTCAGGGATACATGTACAGGATGTGCAGGTTTGTTACATAGGTAAATGTGTGTCATGGGGGTTTGTTGTACAGATTATTTCATCACCCAGGTATTAAGCTTTGCATCCATAGTGATTTTTGTCTAATCCTCTCTCTCCTCCCACTCTCTGCCCTCCAGTAGGCCGCACATTTGTTTCTCTCTATGTGTCCATGTGTTCTCATCATTTACCTCTCATTTATGTGAGAACATGTGGTATTTGGTTTTCTCTTACTGAGTTAGTTTGCTAGGTATAATGGCCTTCAACATCATTGATGTCTCTACAAAAGACATGATCTCATTCCTTTTTATGACTGCATGGTATTCCATGGTGTATATGTACCACATTTTCTTTATCCAGTCTATCATTGATGGAGATTTAGGTTGATTCCATGTTTTTGCTATTGTGATTAGTGCTACAATGAACATACACATGCATGTATCTTCGTAATAAAATGATTTACATTCCTTTGGGTATATATCTAGTTATGGGATTGCTGGATTAAATGGTATTTCTGTCTTTAGGTCTTTGAGAAATAGTGATTGAAACAATTTACACTCTCACCAACAGTGTGTAATTTCTTTTTTTCCACAATTTCACCAGGATCTGTTATTAATATTTTTTTACTTTTTAATAATAGCCATTCTGACTGATGTGAGATGATATCTCATTGTGGTTTTAATTTGCATCTCTCAAATAATCAGTGTTGTTACACATTTTCATATGCTTTTCAGCTGTATGTATGTCTTCTTTTGAAAAGTGTATGCTCGTGTCTTTTGCTCACTTTTTAAAGTTTTTTTTTTTTTTTTTTCTTGTAAATGTGCTTAAGTTCCATATAGATACTGGATATTAGACTTTTGTCAGGTGTATAGATTACAAAAATTTTCTCCCATTCTGTAGGGTGTCTGTTTACTCTGTTGATAGTTTATTTTGCTGTGTAGAAGCTCTTTAGTTTAATTAAATCCTATTTGTCAATGTTTGCTTTTGTTGCAATTGCTTTTGGCATCTTAGTCATGAAATCTTTGCTCGTGCCTATATTCTGAATGGTATTGCCTAGGTTTTCTTCTAGGGTTTTTATAGTTTGGGGCTTTACATTTAAGTCTTTATTCCATCTTGATTTAATTTTTTTATGTGGTGTAAAGAAGGAGTCTGGTTCAAGTCTTCTGCATATGGCTAGCCAGTTTTCCCAGCACCATTTATTAAATAGGGAATCCTTTCCCAATTGCTTATTTTTGTCAGGTTTGTTGAAGATTAGATGGATGTAGGTGTGCAGTCTTATTTCTGGGTTATCTATTCTGTTCCTTTGGTCTATGTGTCTGTTCTTCTACTAATACCATGCTGTTTTGGTTACTGTAGCCCTTTAGTATAGTCAGGTAGAATGATGCCTCCAGCTTTATTCTTTCTGCTTAGGATTGTTTTGGTTGTTTGAGCTCTTTTTGGTTCCATATGAGTTGTTTTAAAATAGTTTTCTCTAGTTTTGTGAAGAGTGTCAATGGTAGTTAAATGGGAATGGCATTGATTTTATAAATTTCTTTGGGCAGTATATTGTGCCCATTTTAACAGTACTGATTCTTCCTATCCATGAGCATGGAATGTTTTTCCATTTGTTTGTGTCATCTCTGATTTCTTTGAGCAGTGGTTTGTAGTTCTCCTTGTTGAGATCCTTCACTTCCCTTGTTAGCTATATTTCTAGGTATTTTATCCTTTTTATGGCAATTGTGAATGGGATTGCATTGTTGATTTGGCTCTTGGCTTGACTGTTGTTGGTGTATAGGAATACTAGTGATTTTTACACATTGATTTTGTATCTGAAACGTTGCTAAAGTTGCTTTCAACTTAAGAAACTTTTGGGCTGAGACAATGGGGTTTTCTAGATATAGGATCATGTCATCTGCTAAAAAAAGACAGTTTGACTTTCTCTTTTCCCATTTGAATATGCTTTATTTCTTTCTCTTGCCTGATAGCCCTGTCTAGCATTTCCAATACTATGTTGAAAGGGAGTAATGAGAAAGGGCATCCTTGTCTTGTACTGGTTTTCAAGGGAAATGTTTCCAGCTTGTGCCCATTGAGTATGATATTGGCTATGGGTTTGTCATATATGGCTCTTATTATTTTGTGGTATGCTCCTCCAATACCTAGTTTATTGAGAGTTTTTAACATGAAGGGATGTTGAAATGTATCAAAAGCCTTTTCTGCATCTATTAAGGTAATCATGTAGTTTTTGTCTTTAGTTTTGTTTAATGAATAACATTTATTGATTTGTGTATGTTGAACAAACCTTGCATCCCAGGAATGAAGCCTACTTGATCATGATGGATAAGCTTTTTGATGTGCAGCTGGATTTGATTTGCAAGTATTTTGTTGAGGATTTTTGCATCAATATTTATCAATGATATTGACCTGAAGTTTCATTTTTGTTGTATCTCTGTCAAGTTTAAGCACAACATTTTCTTTACCCATTTATCTGTTGATGGATGCTTAGGTTGCATCCAAATCTTGGCTATTGTGAACAGTGTTGCAACACACATGAGAAGACAGGTATTTCCTTGATATAGTGATTTTCTTGCTTTTTGGTATATACCCAGCAGTGGAATTGCTGGATCCTGTAGTAGCTCTATTTTTAGTGTTTTGAGGAACCTCCAAATTGTTCTCCATAGTTGTTGTACTAATTTACATTCCCACCAACCATGTACAAGGATTCCCCTTTCTCCACATCCTCACCAGCATTTGTTATTGCCTTTCTTTTGGATATAAACTATCTTAACTGAGGTGAGATAACTCACTGTAGTTTTGATTTGCATTTCTCTACTGATTAATGATGTTCAGTACCTTTTCATATGCCTATTTGCCATTCGTATGTCTTCTTTTGAAAAATGTCTATTCAGATGTTTTATCCATTTTTAATTGAATTATTAGATTTTTGTTCCTACAGAGTTGTTTGAACTTCTTATATATTCTGGTTTTTAATCCTTTGTCACATGGGTAGTTTGTAAATGTTTCCTCTCATTCTGTGGGTTTTTTCTGTCTCTCTCTCTTTCTCTCTCTCTCTCTCTCTCTCTCTCTCTCTCTCTCTTTTTCTGTACAGAAGAGTTTTAAATCAACATGATCCCATTTGTTCATTTTTGCTTTGGTTGCCTGTGTTTGTGGGGTATTGCTCAAGAAGTCTTTGTCTAGTCCAATGTCATGAAGAGTTTTCCCAATGCCTTCTTATATTAGTTGTGTAGTTCAAGATCTCAGATTTAAGTCTTTAATCCATCTTGATTTGATTTTTGCGTATGGCAAGAGATAGGTGTCTAGTTTCATTTGCCTGCATATGGATATCCATTTTTCCTTAGCACCATTTATCGATGAGACTCTCTTTTCCCCTGTGTAGATTTTTGGCACCTCTGCCAAAAATAAGTTCATTGTAGGTGTGTGGATTTGTACTTGGGTTATCTATTCTGTCCCATTGGTCTAAGCATCTTTTTTTTTTTTTTTTTTAAATGCCAGTATCATGCTGTTTTAGTTACAATAACACTGTTACATAATTTGAAGTCCGTTAATGTGATTCCTTCAGTTTTGTTCATTTTTCTTATGATAGCTCTGGCTATTCTGAGTCTTTTGTGATGCCACATGAATTTTAGAATTTTTTTTTTATTTCTGTGAAGAATATCAATGGTATTTTGATAGAGATTACACTAAATGTGTAGATTGCTTTGGGTAATATGGACATTTTAACAATGTTGATTCTTCCAATTCATGAACATGAAATATATTTCCATTTTTTGTTTCCTCTTCAATTTCTTTCATCAGTGTTTTATGTTTTTTATTGTACAGATTTTGCATTTCTTTGATTAATTCCTTGGCAATTAATTTTCTTTTTGTCTGTTGTAAATGAGATTCGTTTTTTAATTTATTTTTCTGATTGTTCCCTGTTGGCATATAGAAATGCTATTGGTTTTTGTATGTTGATTTTGTATTCTGTAACTTCACTGGATTTGTTCAGCAGTTCTAATTGTTTTTGGTGGAGTCCAGTTTTTTCCAAGTATAAGGTCTTATCATCTGCAAACAAGGATAATTTGACTTCCTTTTTAATGTGGTTGCCTTTTATTTCTTTCTCTTGTCTGATTGCTCTAGCGAGGACTTCCTGTATTATGTTGAATAACAGTGGTGAAAATGGGAGTGCTTGTTATTCCAAATGTTAGAGAAAAGGAGTTTAGATTTTTTGTTTGTTTGTTTGTTTGTTTGTTTTTTCCATTCAGTATGATACTAGTTGTGGGTCTGTCATGTATGGCTTTTATTATTCTCAGGTATGTTTCTTCTATACTCAGTTTTTTTTAAAGGGTTTTTACTATGGAGAGATGTTGAATTTTATCATATGCTTTCTCAGAATCAATTGAAATGATCATAAGGTTTTTATTCCTCATTCTGTTGATATGATACATCACATTGATCTCTATATGTTGAATCATCCTTGCCTCCCAGGGATAAGTCCCACTTGATCATGATGAATTATCTTTTTAACGTTTTGTTTAACTTGGTATGGCAATATTTTGTTGAAGATTTTTGCATCAATATTTATCAGCGATACGTAGTTCAAATTTTTTTTTTTTTATGTATCTTTTTCTTGTTTTGGTATAAGGGTAAAACTGGCCTCATAGAGTGAGTTTGGAAGTATTCTCTCTTCTATTTATTAGAATAGTTTGAGTAATATTCGTATTAGTTGTTCTTTAAATTTTAGGTAAAATTCAACAATGAAGCTATTACATCCTGGACTTTTCTTTATTGGGAGACTTTATTATCATGGCTTTGATTTTATTACTGTTTATTTGTCCTTTTAAGTTTTAGATTTCTTCATCTTTCAATTTTGGTAGGTTGTATGTACCTAAAAATTTATCTATTTCCTCTAGATTTTCAATTTATAGTTGCTCATAGTAATCACTAATGATCCTTTGCATATCTATGGTATGAGTTGTAATGGCTCCTTTTCCATCTCTGATTTTATTTATTTGGGTCTTCTCTCTTTTTCTTTTAGTCTGGCTAAATGTTTGCCAATTTTGTTTATCTTTTCAAAAAACAAATTTTTATTTCATTGACCTTTTATATATATTTTTTTGTTTTTTGTTTTAATTTCATTTATTTCTTTTCTGTTTTTTTTTTTTTTTTTTTTTTTTTTTTTTTTTTTTTTTTTTTCCCTTGAGATGGAGTTTTGCTCTTGTTGCCCAGGCTGGAGTGCAATGGCACAATCTCAGCTCACCACAACCTCCACCTTCTGGGTTCAAGCAATTCTCCTGCCTCAGCCTCCCGAGTAGCTGGGATTACAGGCATGCACCACCACACCCAACTAATTTTTTGTATTTTTAGTAGAGACGGGATTTCTCAATGTTGGTCAGGCTGGTCTCGAACTCCTGACCTCAGGTGATCCACCCACCTTGGCCTCCCAAAGTGCTGGGATTATGGGCATGAGCCACTGTGTTTGGCCTCTTTTCTGATCTTTGTTTATTTTTATCTACTAATTTTGGGTTAGTTTCCTCTTCTTTTTGTAGTTCTTTTAGGTGCATTGCTTGGCTATTTATTTGAAGGTTTACTACTTTTATAGTGTTGGAACTTATTGCTATAAACATCTCTTAGTGGTTCTTTTGCTGTATCCCATAGACTTTGTTAAGTTGTATTTCCATTATCATTTGTTTCAAGAAATTTTCAATTTTCTTGTTAATTTCTTTATTGACCTACTGGTCATTCAGGAGCATGCTGTGTAATTTCCATGCTTTTTTTTTTTTTTTTTTTTTTTTTTTTTGTGACAGGGTCTCACTTTATCACTCAGGCTAGAGTATGTTAGCATGATCTTAGCTCACTACAACCTCAACCTTCCAGGTTCAAGTGATCCTTCTTCCTCATCCCCCAAGTAGCTGAGGCTGTGGGTATGCACTGCCATGCCCAGCTGATGTTTGTATTTTTTGTAGAGATGGGGTTTTGCCATGTTGCCCAGGCTGGTCTCAAACTCCTGAGCTCAGGCAATTCTCCTGCCTTGGCCTCCCAAAGTGCTAGGATTACAGGCATGAACCATCATGCCTGGCCTCCATGTGTTCGTTATTGATTTCTAGTCTCAATCCTACTTTAGCCAGAGCAAATACTTGATTGTTTAAAATTTTTGAAGGACTTAAAACTTGTTTTGTGGCCCAGTGTGTGGTCTATTTTTGACAGTGATCCATGTGCTAAGGAGAAGAATGCATATTCTGTATCCATTGGATGAAATATTTTGTAAATATCTGTTAGTTCCATTTGGCTGATAGATTAAGTCCAATGTTAGTTGTTTTCCTGTGTGGATTATCTGTTCAATGCTGAAAGTGGGGTGTTGAAATCTCAAGCTGTTATTGTATTAAGGTCTGTTTTTCTGTTTAGCTCTAATAATATTTGCCTTATATGTCAGTGTGCTCCAGTGTCACCATATGTGTATGTGTGTATATATATTTACAACTGTTATATCCTCTTGCTGAAATGATGCCCTTATCACTATATAATTCTCTTCTTTGTCTCTTTATTTATTTATTTTGAAATCTATGGTGTCTGACACAAGTATAGCTACTACTGCTCCTCCTCCTCCTCCTCCTCCTCCTCCTCTTCCTCCTCCTCCTCCTCCTCTTCTTCTTCTTCTTCTTCTTCTTCTTCTTCTTCTTCTTCTTCTTCTTCTTTCTTCTTCTTTCTTCTTTCTTCTTTCTTCTTTCTTCTTTCTTCTTTCTTCTTTCTTTCTTCTTTCTTTCTTCTTTCTTCTTTGGTTTCTAATTGCATGGAATATCTTCCTCTATTTCTTTATTTTCTGTCTATGTGTGTCTCCATAAGTGAAGTGTTTCCTGTAGGCAACAGATCTTTGGGTCTTGATTTTTTATTCATTCAGAGCCGTTCTGTCTATTTAGTTCATTTACATTCAACATTATTATTGATAAGTAAGGACTTACTCCTGTCATTTTGTTTTTCTTTGTTTTCTGTTTTTTTCCGTTGTCTCCTCTACTTTCTTTCTTTCCTCCCTGTCTTCTTTTTAGTGAAAGTGATTTTCTCCTTAGTATGCTTTAATTTCTTTCTTTTTATTTTTAATGTACCTGGTTTGGATTTTTTGATTTGAGGTTACCATGAGGTCTGCAAATAACATCTTATAACAAATTATTTTAAACTAATGACAACACTAATTGCATAAATGAACAAACAAGCAAAGAAGAAATTAATAAAACCTCTACACCTTAATCCCGCCAATTTAAACTTTTTGTTGTTTCCATTTATATCTTATTGTTCTATCTATGTCTTTAAAAATTGTTGCAGTTTTAGTTTTGATAGGTTCATCTATTTTTAGTCCTTCTATTGAAGATATGAGTAATTTCTACATCACAATTACAGTGCTATAGTGTTTTGTGATTTTCTTAGTATGTACTATTACCAGTGAGTTTTATATCTTCGGGCAATTACTTATTGCTGATTATCATTCTTTCTTTTTAGATTGAAAAACTCCCTTTAGCATTTGTTGCAGGATGATCTGATGTTAAGGAAATCCCTCAGCTTTTGTTTGTCTGGAAATTTTTTTTTTTTTCCCTTGATGCCTGAAGGATAATTTTGCTGGTTATACTACTCCATGATGAAAGATTTGTCCTTCAGCACTTTAAATATGTTATGTCACTCTCTCCTAGCCTGTAATCTTTCAACTGAGATGTCTGCTGCCAGAGGTATTAGAGCTACACTGTATGTCATTTGTTTATTTTATCTTGCTGCTTTTAGGATCCTTTTTTAATTCTTCACCTTTGGCAGTTTGATTATTAAATGTCTTGTGGCAGTATTCCTTGGGTTAAATCTGCTTGGTGTTCTATAATTTTCTTGAACTTGAATATTGATATCTTTCTCTAGTTTCGGGAGGTTGTCTGCTATAATCCCTTTCAATAAAATGTTTACCACTATTTCTCCTTCTACCTACTCTTTAAGGCCAATACATCAGATTTTCCCTTTTATGGCTATATTCTGGATACTGTAGGCATGCTTTATTATTATTATTATTATTATTATTATTATTTATTTTGCTTCCTCTGAGTGTTTGTTCAAATAGGCTATCTTTCAAGTTCACTAATTCTTTCTTATGTTTGATCAATTCAATAGAATTAAGAGACTTTGACACATTCTTCAGTTTGTCATTTGGATTTTTCAACTGCAGAATTTCTCCTTGATTCTTTTTAATTATTTTAATCTCTTTGTTAAATTTATCTGCTAAGATTCTGAATTTTGACTGGGCATGGTGGCTCATGCCTGTAATCTCAGCATTTTGGGAGGCTGAGGTGGGCAGATCACTTGAGTCCGGAAGATTGAGACCAGCCTGGTCAACATGGTGAAACCTCATCTCCACTAAAAATACAAAAATTAGCTGGCCATGGTGGTGCACACCTATAATTCCAGCTTCTCAGGAGGCTGAGGCAGGAGAATCACTTGACCCTGGGAAGCAGAGTTTGCAGGGAGCTGAGATCACACCACTGTACTCCAGCCTGGGCAACAGAGAGAGACTCCGTCTAAAAAAAAAAAAAAAAAAAAAAAAAAAAAAAAAAAAAAAGTTACTGAATTTCTTCTCTGTGTTACCTTGAATTATGTTTAATTTTCTCAGTACAACTATTTTGAGTCTTTACAGATTTGATCCTTGGTATCTTAGTTAATTTGGTGAGGTCATGCTTTCTTGGATCATCTTGATGCTTGTGGATGTTTGTAGGTATCTTGATGCACTGAAGAGTTAAGTCTATATTGTAGTCTTTGCAGTCTGGATTTGTTTGTACCCATCCTTCTTGAGAAGGCTTCCCAGGTATTAGAAGGGACTTGAGTGTCTTAATCTAAGTTTTTGGTCTCTGCAGCTGTATTTGCATTAGGGATAACCACAAGCTCAGTAGTGCTGTGTCTCTTACAGACTTGTAGAGGAAACTCCTTGGTGGTCTTGAATAAGACCCAGAAGAATTCTCTGGATTACCAGGTGGAGACTCTTGTTCTCTTTCCTTACATTCTCCTTAACAGAGTTTCTCTCTGTGTGCCGGGCTGCCTGGAACTGGTGGAGCGGTGACCCAAGCAGCCCTGTGGCCACCACCACTTTGACTACAGTAGGTCAGACCTGAAGCCAGTTTGGTAGTGGGTCTTTCACAAGATCTGATGTAACCACTGCCTGGCTACCACCTATGTTCACTCTCAAAGCCCTACTGCTCTGCAGTCAGTGGGTCACTAAGCCACCCAGTCTTGTATCCTTCCCTTCAGAACAGTGAGTTCCCCACAAGTCCCAGGTGGGTCTAGAGATGTTATCCGGGAGCCAGGGCGTGGAGATGGAAACCTTGAGAATCTACCTGGTGCTGTGTTGTATTGCTACTTAGATGACACTCAGGGCACATGTCAAAGTTCTTCCCCATCTTCTCTTCTCTTTCCACAAGCAGAAGAGTCTCTTCCCTTGTTCACTATCACTTTAGGTCCACAGTGAGTACTACCTGGCTACCAGTGATGTTCACTCTAGGCCCAAGGGCTCTTCAGTTTGTGATAAATGCTGCCAGGCATGAGACTCGTGCTTCAGGAAAGTGGGCTCTCCTCTGGCCCAGGAAATGTCCATAAATGCCATGCAAGAGGCAAGGCCTGGAATCAGGACCCCAGACCCTACTTGACATTCTACCTCACTGTGGTTGAGCTGGTACCTAATTTGTGGGACAATATCTCCCTTACTCTTCTCTCTCTTTTTATAAAGCATGAGCCTCTCCCCATAGCCACCACAGTTGAGAATGTGCTGGGTCACACTTGAATCAGTACACCTCTGAGTCTCACCAAATGCCCAAGCTGGAGTACAGCCTGGATGTCACTGCTGATTATTCAGGGCCTAAGGGTTCTTTAGTCAGTAGGTAATGAATTGTGTCAGGATTTGATCCTTCACTTCAAGGCAGTAGATTCCCTTGTTGTCCAGAGAGTGTCTAGAAATGTTGTCTGGGATCTAGGTCTTGGAATAGTGACCTCAGGACCCTGCCCCGTGCCCTATGCTACTGTTGCTGAGTATACAAGATGCAAGACAAAGTCCTTGTTACTTGTACCTCTCCTCTCCTCAAGCAGAGGGATTGAGTCCATCCTGAAGGTGCAAGCTGGGCCCCTTGTGGTTGGGCAAGGGGTAGCACAAGCACACTCTTGGTTACCCTAACTGGTGTCTTACTAGATTGCATTTCCATCCAGTCCACTTGCTCCAAGTCCATCAGAGCAATAGGAATTGCCCGAGGATGGCAGTCCTGTGGCCTAGACTGCCTTTCAAGTTTACTTCAGAATCCAGAACCTTTTAGCCAGTGGTGGTGAGGCTTGCCGGAAATGAGGTTCTGACTGCTAGGATGGATGATTCCTCTCTGGCTAGGGCTAATCAAAGTGCTCCTTCTTTGGGTGCCGGCTGAGTTCTGCCCAGTGTTGCTTTCCTCTGTGACATGGCAGAACTGGGTTTCAATGCAAAGTCTCACAATCACTGAGCCCTCCTTCCACCAAGTGCCACAGATCCTTTCTCCTTGCCCCATGACCACTGCTGGGTGATGAGGGAGTGGTGGTGTCCACAACTTAAAACTATCTTTCTGACCCTCTTTAGTCTTCTTTTGGTGATATGAAGTTAAAAATCAGGTACTGTGACTGCTTACCTGATTTTTTGGTTCTTACGAAGGTGCTTTTTTGTATAAACATTTTTTCAACTTGATGTTTGTGTGGGGAGGACCATTAGTGAAAGCTATCTTGCTCTGCCTCCTGCCATATGAAACCAATTTTTGAAGACAATCGTTTAACATCCTGCATAAAACTTTCTCATGGAACACATTTTGCAAAATGCTGCTCTTTTGTATTGGACTACTTGCAATTTCCCGAATATTTGTGTTTTACAATTGTATTTTGCATGAGGTAGAAGATGGGTGCATCTGGTAAGTCATACTTAGAAGTAGAAATCCTACAATACCTTTTCCCCTCTTACTAACTGATAAAACTTATATATCCATGTTAGCCAAGCTTATATTTAATCTCCTATAATACCTCTGTCATGCCTTACATTTTTCTGTAAGGCAGAATTAACTGATTGTTCTTCTATGTTGTCAGTACTTTGCTTATAACCCTTTAATATTACTTCTCATGTTTTTCTTGTGTCTGCCTGCCTTCCCTGGGTAGACATTATGGGCTTCTTGAGGAAAGGGTTTATATCTCATGCACTTTTCTATCATGAGTGCCTAGCACAGTGCCAGGCATTTCAGAGGCAAAGTCAGTTAACATTCATTAAATATACATAAAATCATTATCCCAATATAAGTCCTTATGGAAAAAGACTAAATTACATACTACACACTAAGTTCTACTAGAATTAAAAAGATGAACTCAATAAGGAATGAAGTAATTAAGAAAAGTTTTATAGAAGAAGTGAGTTATGAACTAAAATTGAAAGATGAGTAGGATTTGAGCAAGATAAACACTCTAAATGAAGACAGTGGCAGAGGCATTACCAATCCTGGTATGTTAGTGGTCTAGTCAGAGAAAATAGTGTATGCTGAGGAGTAGAAAAAGTTAAGATTGAATAGTTAGAATTGTAACATTATAAAAAGTTTTGAATGTCAAGTATAACAGTTTAATGGCTGTTGATAGTAGAATTAAATCAGGATGAAAGCAGAATTTAGCAGAGATTAGACAAAAACATGTATTGATTTAAATTAAGGTCTCTGTTCATTATTAGAGTCACCAACCCCTGTAAGTATTTGTTAATTGATCTGAGCAATATGCATAAAGTATTAAAGCTCATTTTTGAATTCATAACAGAAAATTTGTGATTTATAGATAAAGTGTTACCTTAAAAGCAGACTCTCTCTCCTTTTCCAAAATATTTTTTTCTTATAATATGTTTCTCTGTGGAATTATAAACATAGTCCTCATAAATTCAGGCACTAGAGGTGACCCTTGTTCCTGGGCATTCATCCAAGTTCTCTGGTGTTTACATCTTGAAATTTAGATGGATTTATTTGAACCCATTGAAGAAAAAGGCATTCCTAAGCAAATAAGCAATTTTTTTAAAATTAGCATTCATTTTTCTTCAGTTCTAACTCATTAAGATAGTGTAAAATTAGTTTGAAGGCCATCATATTGAGTTTTTAATATACCTATTGTCAAAATATTTTTTTTTCCTCTTAATGAGATTGTAATTTCAGGAGAATATTTTAAATCTAATAATCAAATGTCAGATTGACTTATTTCAGGAATACATTTTGTAAACTTTTCTGAGTTCTATTAAATGAAGTTCTTAAACATTTTCAATCTAAGTTCCACTTTGTTGCTTATTTCTAAATCAAACTTCTAGTTTTAATATATATTTTAGGTATATTATTAAGAAATATTTCAATACTACAAATGAACAAGAATGCTCACAGAAGAAAAATTTAATGTGTACTTTACATAGTTTTAAATCATAATATATATTAGAAATATAAGCTAAATCCTGTAGTGGTAATGCTTTTTCTTTGTACTTGTATCTTTGGCTTGTTTAAGAACTTAATTTTACGTAAGAATATTTTGCATATTTTGCAATATTTTGTACTAATCCTGTTCAATATTGGATATTTAATTATACATGAGGCTTAAGACAGCAGGTAAACTATTATGTGTTCAGTAATGTGTCCTTAATATATCTTCTTTCTAAGCAATTAAGTATTTAAATTTACTATTTTGGACATCAATGAATAATAAATTACAAACTTCAAATAAGATCGTGCTACATTCACATATATATATTTATTTACTTAGGCACAGGTTTCTTTTTTATTGTGATCAACAAGCTATTAATAACAAAAAATATATTACTGACTGTAGCATAGCTCATTGGAAATGAATAGTAAGCACATTACAATAATTGTTGAATTTATGTTAATTGAACATTTTGTGAATATAATAAGGCACATTAAATACATTTTCAAGAATAATATATTAGGAATTTGTGAGCCTTGTTAAGACACAATGCAGGTGCTTTTGCATACAATGAACATATTCAATATTATGATGCTGTTGAAACTTTATTTCTGGCCTAGAAAACAGTAATTCCCACCCAGTAATCACAAACTTGGTATAAAATTGCTATTTTAAAACTTCCCAAGCAATGAATTTTTTGACTCAATAAACAAACTTGGAATTGAAATTTTTATAAACTAACAGTTGATAATTTCAACAGAAGTCTTGATAAAGTGTCTCAAAGAAAGTATGCATATATAAATGTTGCAATTTACCTTATTTGAAGGTTTATTGCTCTATTAATTCCATATCTAAGAAAATTAACTTACTACATTACTAAAGAAAAATTAAACTATTTTGTCAGGAACATGGTATGTTGTCAGCGTAAAAACCCCTTCTGGACCATAATATTGAAAACAATTACTTTAGAAAAAAGAAGTTGGAAAGAATCCTAATCCACTTATCAACTTTGTCTTACAAAGGAATTTTATTTATTTATTTATTTATTTGCTAAACTGCATCTGGAGGTGCTGAAGTTTCTTCTTCATATTAAATGGGCAATTAGGATTTCTCATTCAGTCACAAAACTAAAGGTCAGAGATCTTCATCAATGTCTAGCCTCAAGCAGAGAAGTTGGATCAGTAATATTCCAAAGTTTCTATGTTTGTGATATTATCCTTTAAACCAAAATGACAAATATAATCTTCTTTTTTTAGATAATCATTTTAAAGCAGTTAAATACCTACTACTTGGAAGAGGCATTAAAAATAAGCTTTTTAAAATAGTCTCAGTTACATAGGTATTAATTTAATATATAGCATATAGATGTACACTGTAGCCAGAGAAAAATAGTATTTCAACAGAATTATGAGAAAATATCCCTCCTGTATTATTATAAAATACAGTTAGCCTCCAAATTATTTGAACCTAGTTTGACATTTAAAGTATATTTTAAAAACATATCTTTTAGCAATTTGGTAAGAAAAAAGAAATAAAAGTCATACAGATTGGAAAGGAAGAAGTAAAATTATCCCTATTCAAGCATGGCATAATCTTATACAGAGAAAATCATTAAAAATACTCCCCAACACACAAAACACTATAGCATTAATAAATGAGTTCAGCAAAGTTTCAGAATCCAAGATCAATATACAAAATTAGTTGTATTTCTATACAGTAATAACGAACAACCCAAAAATGAAATGAATAAAACAGTTTTATTTATAATAGCATCAAAAAGAATAAAGTACTTAAAAATAAATTTAAGTGAGGATATGTGAGATATATGCACTGAACATTACAAAAAATATTGAAAGGAATTAAAAAACACCTATATAAATGGAGAGACAACTAATGATCACATATTGAGACTCAATATTGCAAAAAATGGCAAAATTGATATACAGACTAAATATAATATCTCTTAAAAATTCTAATTACCATGTGCAGAAAGCTGAAACTGGACCCCTTCCTTACATCTTACACTAAAATTAACTCCAGATGGATTAAAAAAATGCTTAAAGTACAATGCCTGATCTTGTACTAGGGGGAGGGACAGCAGGGAGTGGGGAGTTTGGGGAGGGATAACACTGGGAGAAATGCCTGATGTAGGCGATGGGGGGGATGGAGGCAGCAAACCACCATGGTATGTGTGTATCTGTGCAAAAATCCTGCAAGATCTGCACATGTACCCCAGAACTTAAAGTACAATAAAGAGAGAGAGAGAGAGAGAGAGAGAGAGAGAGAGAGAGAGAGATAGTTCCTATTGGCCTAAAAAAAGTTATACTACAAGGTTATAGTTACCAAAATAGCATGGTACTGGTATAAAACTAGATACATAGACCAATGGAACAGAATAAAGAACTCAGAAATGAAGCTAAATACTTAGACAACCAACTAATCTTTGTTAAAGCATACAAAAACAAAAAGAATAGAAAGGCCACCCTATTTAATAAATGGTGTTAGAAAAGCTAGATAGCCACATGTAGAAAAATAAAACTGGATTCCTCTCACCTTATACAAAAATTAACTCAAGAGGGAGTAAAACTTAAAACTAAGACTGAAATAATAAAAGCAATCTAGAAGACGGCTTAGGAAAAATTCTTCTAGACATTGCCCTAGGCAAATAATTTATGACTTAAGACCCCAAGAGCAATTGCAAAAAATAAAACATAATAAAATTAATGAATGGGACTAATTAAACTAAAATGCTTCTGTACAGCAGAAGAAACAATTGTCAGAGTAAACCGACAATTCACAGAATGAGAAAAAGCATTTACAAAATATTTATCCGACAAAGGACTAATATACAGAATCTACAAGGAATTCAACCAAATATGCAAGAAAAAAACAATTCCATCAAAAAGTGGGCAAATGACATAGTCATTTCTCAAGCGAAGATATACAGATGACCAACAAACATATGAAAAGATGCTCAACATCACTAATAATTAAGGGAATGCAAATTAAAACCACAATGAGATACCATTTTATCTCTGCAAGGATGACCATTATTAAAAAGTCAAAAAACAATAGATGTTAGTGTGGATGTGGTGAAAAGGGAATGCTTATACACTTCTGGTGGAAATGTGAATTATTAAAACCTCTATGGAAAATAGTATAAAGATTTCTTTTTTAAAAAATTGTACTTTAAGTTCTGGGATACATGTGCAGATCTTGCAGGATTTTTGCATAGGTACACACATGCGATGGTGGTTTGCTGTCTCCATCCCCCTGTCACCTACATCAGGCATTTCTCCCAGTGTTAGCCCTCCCCAAACTCCCTGCCCCCTACTGTCCTTCCTCTAGTCCTCCACCCCTCAGCAGACTCCAGAGTGTGATATTCCCCTCCCTGTGCCCATGTGTTCTCATTGTTCAGCACCCACTTATGAGTGAGAACATGTGGTGTTTGCTTTTCTGTTCTTGCCTCAGTTTGCTAAGAATGATGGTTTCCAGATTCATCCATGTCCCTACAAAGGACACAAACTCATCGTTTGTTATGGCTATGTAGTATTCCATGGTGTATATGTGCCACATTTTCTTTATCCAGTCTGTCATTGATGGGCATTTGGGTTGGTTCTAGGTCTTTGCTATTGTAAACAGTGCTGCAATGAACATACGTGTGCATGTGTCTTTATAATAGAATGATTTATAACCCTTTGGGTATATACCCAGTAATGGGATTGCTGGGTCAAATGGAATTTCTATTTTTAGATCCTTGAAGAATCGCCACACTGTCTTCCACAATGGTTGAACTAATTTACACTCCCACCAACAGTGTAAGTGTTCCTATTTCTCCACATTGTCTCCAGCATCTGTTTTCTCTAGATTTTTTAATGATTGCCATTCTAATTGGTGTGAGATGGTATCTCAATGTGGTTTTGATTTGCATTTCTCTAATGATCAGTGATGATGAGCATTTTTTCATACATTTGTCGGCCTCATAAATGTCTTCCTTTGAAAAGTGTCTGTTTATATCCTTCACCCACTTTTGAATGGGTTTGTTTTTTTCTTGTAAATCTGCTTTAGTTCTTTGTAATTCTAGATATTAGCCCTTTGTCAGATGGGTAGACTGCAAAAGTTTTTTTCCCATTCTGTTGGTTGCTGGCTTACTCTGATGATTGTTTCTTTTGCTTTGCAGAAACTCATAAGTTTAATTAGAACCTATTTGTCTATTTTGGCTTTGTTTCCATTACTTATGGTGTTTTAATCATGAAGACCTTGCCTATGCCTATGTCCTGAATGGTATTGACTAGGTTTTCTTCTAGGGTATTTATGGTGTTAGGTCTTATGTTTAAGTCTTTAATCCATCTGGAATTAATTTTAGTGTAAGGTGTAAGGAAGGTTTTTTTTTTTTTTTTTTTTTTTTTGTTTGTTTTTTTTTTTGTTTGTTTGTTTTTGTTTTTTTTTTTTCTTTTTGCACATGGCTAGCCAGTTTTTCCAACACCATTTATTAAACAGGGAATCATTTCTCCATTGCTTGTTTTTGTCAGGTTTGACAAGGATCACATGGTTGTAGATGTGTGGTGTTGCTTCTAAGGCCTCTGTTCTGTTCTGTTCATCTATATATCTGTTTTGGTACCAGTACTGTGCTGTTTTGATTGCTGTAGCCTTGTAGTATAGTTAGAAGTCAGGTAGCATGATGCCTCCAGCTTTGTTCTTTTTGCTTAGGATTGTTTAGGATATGTAGGCTCTCTTATAGTTCCATGTGAAGTTTAAAGTAGTTTTTTCCAGTTCTGTGAAGAGGATCATGCATAGCTTGGTGGGGATAGCATTGAATCTGTAAATTACTTTGGGCACTTTGGCCATTTTCACAATACTTATTCTTCCTCACCAGGAGCATGGAATGTTTTTCCACCTGTTTCTGTCTTCTCTAATTTACTTGAGCAGTGGTTTGTAGTTCTGGAAGAGGTCCTTCACATCCCTTGTTAGTTGTATTTCTAGGTATTTTATTGTCTTTGTAGCAATTGTGAATGGGAGTTTGCTCATGATTTGGCTATCTGTTTGTCTGTTATTGGTGTATAGGAATGCTTGTGATTTCTGCACATTGATTTTGTATCCTGAGACTTTGCTGAAGTTGCTTATCATCTTAAGGAGATTTTGGGCTGAGACGATGGGGTCTTCTAAATATACAATCATGTTGTCTGCAAATAGAGACAATTTGACTTCCTCTTTTCCTAATTGAATACCCTTTATTTCTTTTTCTTGCCTGATTGCTCTGGCCAGAACTTCCAATACTATATTGAATAGGAGTGGTGAGAGGGCATCCTGTCTAGTGCCAGATTTCAAAAGGGATGATTTTAGTTTTTACCTGTTCTGTATGATATTGGCTGTGGGTTTGTCATAAATAGCTTTTATTAATTTGAGATATGTTCCATCAATACCTAGTTTATTGAAGATTTTTATCATAAAGGACTGTTGAATTTTTTTTTTTGAAGGTCTTCTCTGCATCTATTGAGATAATCATGTGGTTTTTGTCTTTGGTTCTGTTTGTATGATGGATTACATTTATAGATTTGCATATGTTGAATGAGCATTGGATCAAAAACAAAATCACAATGGAAATTTAAAAATTATTTGAACTGAATGACAATCACAACACAACATATCAAAACCTCTGGGATACAGCAAAGGTGGTGCTAAGAGGAAAGTTCATAGCTCTAAATGACTATATCAAAAAGTCTGAAAGAGCACAAACAATCTAAGGTCACACCTCAAGGAACTGGAGAAACAAGAATAAACCAAACCCAACCCCAGAAGAAGAAAGGAAATAACCAAGATCAGAGCAGAGCTAAACAAAATTGAAATAAAAAAATGCAAAGGATAAATGCAACAAAAAGATGGTTCTTTGAAAAGATAAATAAAATTTATAGGCCATTGGCAAGATTAACCAAGAAAAAAAGAGAAAATCCAAATAATCTCACTAAGAAAGGAAACAGGAGATATTACAACTGATGCAATTGAAATACAAAAGATCACTCAAGGCTACTATGAACAGTTTTATACACATGAACTAGAAAACCTAGAAGAGATGGGCAAATTCCTAGATCAAGAGATAATACAAACTTCCTAGCTTAAATCAGGAAGAATCATATACCTGAACAGACCAATAACAAGCAGTGAGATTGAAATGGTAATTTAAAAATTACCACCACTACCAACAACAAAAAGCCAGGACCAGACTGATTCACAGCAGAATTCTCCTAGAAATTCAAAGAATTGAAACCAATCCTTTTGACACTATTCCACAAGACAGAGAAAGAAGGAACCCTCCCTAACTCATTCTATGAAGCCAGCATCACCAAGCCAAGAAAGTGCATAACCAAAAAAAGAAAACTACAGACTGATATCCTTCATGAATGTAGAGGCTAAAATCCTTAACTAAATACTAGATAACTTAATCCAACAATATATCAAAAAGATAATCTACCATGAGCATATGGGTTTCATACCAAGGATACAGGGATGGTTTAACATGTACAAGTCAATAAATGTGAAACACCACATAAATAGAATTAAAAACAAAAATCATGTAATCATCTCAATAGATGCTGAAAAAGCATTCAACAAAATCCAGCATCCCTTTATGATCAAAACCCTTAGCAAAATCAGCATGCAGGGGACATACCTTAATGTAATAAAAGCCATCTTTGACAAACCCACAGCCAACATAATACCGAATGAGGAAAAGTTGAAAGCATCCCCTCTGAGAACTGGAACAAGACAGGATGCCCACTCTCACCACTCCTCTTCAACATAGTACTGGAAGAGCACAGTACTGCGAGAGCAATCAGACAAGAGAAAGAAATGAAGGGCATCCAAATTAGTAAACAATAAGTCTAACTCTCACTGTTTGCTGACAATATGATCGTTTCCCTTAAAAACCCTAAGGACTCCTCCAGAAAGCTCCAAGAACTGATAAAAGAATTCAGTGCAGTTTCCAGATACAAGATTAATGTACAGAAATCAGTAACTTTTCTATACACCAACAGAGACCAAGCAGAGAATCAAATAAAGAACTAAACCCCTTTTATAATAGCTGCAAAAAAATAAAAATACTTAGGAATATACCTAACAAAGGAATTGAAAGACCTTTACAAGAAAAACTATAAAACACTGCTGAAAGAAATCATAGAATGCTCATGAATGGATAGAATCAATATTGTGAAAATGACCATATTGCCAAAAGCAATCTACAAATTCAATGCAATCCCCATTAAAATACCACCATCATTCTTCACAGAAGTAGAGAAAAACAATCCTAAAATTCATATGGAACCAAAAAGGGTCCATCTGCATGGCCAAAGCAAGACTAAGCAAAAAGAACAAATCTGGAGGTATCATACTACCTGATTTCAAACTATACTATAAGGCTATAGCCACCGAAACAGCATGGTACTGGCATAAAAATAGGCAAGTAGAACAATGGAACAGAATAGAGAACCCAGAAATAAACCCAAATACATACAGCCAACTGAATTTCCACAAAGCAAATAAAACATAAAGCAGGAAAAGGACACCTTATTCAAAAAATAATGCTGGGATAATTGGCTAGCCACATGTAGGAGAATGAAACTGGATCCTCATCTCTCACCTTGTACAAAAATCAACTCAATGTGGATAAAGGACTTAAACCTAAGACCTGAAACTCTAAAAATTCTAGATGATAACATTGGAAAAACCCTACTAGATATTGGCTTATGCAAAGCTTTCATGACCAAGAACCAAAAAGCAAATGCAATAAAATGAAGATAAATAGCTGGGACCTAATTAAACTAAGAGCTTTTGCATGGCAAAAGGAGCAATCAGCAAAGTAAACAGACAACCCACAGAGTGGGAGAAAATCTTCACAGTCTGTATATCTGGCAGAGGACTAATATCCAGAATCTACAACAAACTGAAATACATCAGTAAGAAAAAACAATCTCATCAAAAAATGGGCTAAAGAAATGAGTAGACACTTCTCAAATGAAGGTATACAAATGGCCAACACACATGAAAAAAATGCTCAGCATCACTAATGATCAGGGAAATGCAAATCAAAAGTACAATGTGATACTATCTCACTCCTGCAAGAATGGCCATAATCAAAACATCAAAAAACAGTAGATGTTGGCATGGATGTGGTGAGCAGGGACCACTTCTACAAGGCTGCTGGGAATTGAAATTAGCACAGCCACTGTGGAAAACAGTGTGTAGATTCCTTAGAGAACTAAAAGTAGAACTACCATTTGATCCAGCAATCCTAGTACTGGGTATCTACCCAGAGGAAAATAAGTCATTATTCGAAAAAGATAACTTGCACGTGCATGTGTATAGCAGCACAGTTCACAATTGCAAAATCATGGAACCAACCGAAATGCCCATCAATCAATAAGGAGATACAGAAACTGTGGTATGTATTTTATGGCTGAGTGAAATACTACTCAGCCATAAAAGGGAATGAAGTAGCATTTGCAGTGTCCTGAATGAGATTGGAGACTATTATTCCAAGTGAAGTAGCTCAGGAATGGTAAACCAAACATCATATATTCTCACTGATAGGTGGGAGCTAGGCTTTGAGGACACAAAGGCATAAGAATTATACAATGGACTTTGGAGATTTGTGGGGACGAGTGGTGGGGGCAAGGGGTAAAAGACTACAAATAGGTGCAATGTATAATGCTCAGGTGATGGGTGCACCAAGATCTCACAAATCACCACTAAAGAACTTACTCAAGTAACCAAATACGACCTGTACCCCAAAACTCATGGAAAAACAAACAAAAACCAAACATCTACTGTTTACGATGGCAGTAAAAATGCTATGGCAATATTAAAAAAAAAGAAGACAAATGCTTGGTCTGATTGTAACCCACGGTCTGCAAATACTAAATGAGTTCTTTTTCTTTCATTAAAAAAATCCAAAAAATATTCTCATGAGTTACTTATTTAAAAAAACTATTAGTACAGTAATAATATATAATAGTGGTGCATTCAGTTGTAAATGAAACCTACGAATTGAGTAAAATAAAATTGCTCATTTCAGTCTGAGTCTGATGGTCTCTATGATGAAAAATAATTAGCTAAACAGAATTTTTACTTGTCAGTAAATGGTTTGTCATTGTGTTGTGTATGTAGATGTGTGCAATGAGCAAATGCATGTTTGGAGTGCATCTTTTGAGCTTTTAAACCAGTTCTACAGTTGTTGTTGCCATGACTACCTGTTTTAGTCATGAAGTAGAGCAGATGTTCCTTTATTTAAGTACCTCCATCAGCTTTTCACATAAAATATGGACTGTTTATCAAATCAAGGGAAATAGCAGTAGTAACTTAATTAGTATCACTAAAAACCCTTTTTTCCTGTATAGATTTAATCCTCTCTTCTAAAAGGCTATTATGAGCCAAGTGAAGTTTCTCAAATCTGTAATCCCAGCACTTTGAGAGACTGATGCAATAGTGCAAGAGGACTGCTTGAAGCTAGGAATTTGAGAGTAGCCTGGTCAATATAATGAGACGCTCATCTCTACAAAAATTAGGAAATTAGACTGGCATGATGGTAGGTACCTGTAGACCTAGCTACCTGGAGGCTGAGATAAGAGGATCCTTTGATCCCAGGAGTTCAAGACTCCAGTGAACTATGATCATGCCATTGCACTCTAGCCTGGGCAATAGCGAGGCACTGTCTCTAAAATAAATAAATAAAAATAAGACAAACGTTATTATTACTCTGATAAATAAGACGAACGTTCCAACTAATGTATGTATATGGTTTTTAAGTATGTATGCACTGGTTCTACCAGGAATGTATGTGAGTCCAGATAAATAGATAATTTCAGATGATTTTAATTTTCAGCACATATTCATAGAATTGTAATATGATAATTTTACATGTGTGAGTAAATATGTTTGAGAAAGAATGGAAAAGTGCTTATGCTTAGTTCAAAGAGAAAAATAAAATATATGACCTAGTAATGTTTCTTCTCTCATTTAATAAATTCTCCTGTTAGATACGGTCTGATAATTTAACAATTATAGCTATATTAGTGTAATGATAACTGACTTATTTTGGTATCAATAGTTCATTCTAGAAGTGTTTTATTATTTTGGGTGAAACAAGACCATTTAAACAATGGTGTAGAACACTTATTCACCTCCTCCCTCAGCCTTGCAGTCCACCACTTTTACTACATTCCAGCAACCCAATTTAAATGTCACACCCTTGTATTTGCCTTTCCTAATAAAACTTAAAATAATCTTTATAATGGTTCAAAAGTATTAGTATATATGAGGCACAGTATTAAGCAATTTATATAATTAATATGGTCTTTCCAACAACTTAGAGTAAACACCACTGTTATATGACTATTTTATAGATGAGAAAAGTGAGACTGGGAAGTCAAATAAATATACCCCAAAGTAACATAGACATGCAGATGAACAAACTAAAGAGGTGAACCAAGTTATGAACAACTATATGCCAACAACTTAGAAGACAGAGATAAATTTCTGGACATATACAACCATTTAAGTTTTAACTATGAAGAAATATAAAGCTTAAACAACCAACAAGTGACAAGATTGAATCAGTAATAAGAAGTCTTTTATCAAAGAAAAGCCCAGGATCTGATGGCTTGACTTCTGCATTCTTCCAAACATTTAAAGAACTAGTACCAATTTTTTCAAAGTCCAAGAAATTAAATTGAAGAGGAAGAAATTCTTAAGTTTTAAAAATCTTCAACAAAATACTAGCAAACCTAGTTCAACAGCACATTAAAAATATTCACCATGACCAAATGTGAATCATCCCAGGGATACAAGGATAGCTCAACACATACAAATCAATAAACATGATATATCACATAAACAGAATCAAAGAAAAAAACCTGTATGATTATTTCAAAAGATAGAAAAAAAAAAGTTCGATAAAGCTCAACATCTCTTTATAATAAAAGCTTTCAACAAACTAAATATAGAAAGAATGTACATTAACACAATAAAAGCCATATATGACAAACCCACTTCCGCTATCATACAGAATGGGTAAATTTGAAAACATTTTTTCAAGGATGTGAAACAAGACAAGGATGCCCAGTTACAAAAGCTTTATTCAGCATGATATTGAAAGTTCTAGCCAGAGCAATTCGGCAAGAGAAAGAAATAAAGGGTGTCCAAATTCAAAAGGAAGAAGTCAAATATTCCCTGTTTTCAGATGACATAATCTTATATACAGAAAATCCTAAAGATTCCACACACACAGAAAAAAAAAAAAAAAAAAAAAAAAAAAAAAAAAAAAAACCCACTATTAGGTCAAATGCTGTTCCTGCTTCTAGATCTTTGAGAAATTGCCACACTACCTTCCACAATGGTTGGACATGGATGAAGCTGGAAGCCATCATTCTCAGCAAACTAACACAGGAACAGAAAACCAAACACCACATGATCTGCCTCATAAGTGGGAGTTGAACAACGAAAACACATAGACACAGGGAGGGGAACAGCACACACAAGGGCCTAATGGGGGATGGGGGACAAGGGGAGGGAGAGCATTAGGACAAATACCTAATGCATGTGGGGCTTAAAACATAGATGATGGGTTGATAGGTGTAGCAAACCACCATGGCACATATACACCTATGTAATAAACCTGCACATTTTGCACATGTATTCCAAAACTTAAAGTAAAATAATTTTAAAAAACTGTTAGAATGAATAAATTTAGTAAAGTTATAGGCTACAAAATTAACATTCAAAAACTTACAACATTTCCATATGTGAATAGCAAAGTATCTGAAAAATAAACCAGGAAAACAATCGCATTTAAAATAACTACAAAAATAAGATACATAGGAATAAGCTTAACCAAGTAGATAAAATGACTCTATAGTAAATTTTGTACAACAATGATGAAAGAAATTAAAGAGGACACAAATGAAAAGATATTTAATGTTCATGGATAAGAATAATTAACATTGTTAACATGACCCTATTATCCAAAGCAATCTATAGATTCAATGCAATATCTATCAAAATACCAATGACATTCTTCACAGAAGTAGAAACAACTATTCTAAAATTCATATGGAACCACAAAAAATGCTGAGTAGCCAAAGCAATCTTTAGCAAAAAGAACTAAGCTTCAGGCATCACACTACCTGATTTCAAAATATACTACAAGAGATATAGTTACCAAAACTGCATGGTACTAGCATAAAAATAAACATGTAGACCGACAGAACAAAATACAGAACACATAAATAAATCCACACACAGCCAACTGATACTCCACAAAGGCAACAAGAACATACATTGAAGAAAGAACAGCCTCTTCAGTAAATGATGCCAGGAAAACTGGATATTCTCATTCAGAAGAATGAAATTAGATCCTGTCTCTCACTATATAAAAAATTAACTAAAAGTGGATTAAAGACTGAAACTATAAATCTGCTAAAAGAAAAAACGGGAAATGTTTCTTGACATTGGACTGAGCAATAATATTTTGGATAAGACCTCAAAAAGGTGACAAAAGCAAAAATAGGCAAATGAAATTATATCAAGTTAAAAAGCTTCTATACAGCAAAGGAAACAGTCAACAGAGTGAAGAAACAATATACAGAATGAGAGAAAAGATTTGTAAATTATGTGTCTAACCAGTAGTTAATTCCAGAATATATAAGAAACTCCAACAACTTAATAGCAAAAATAAATTTGATTTAAAAATGAAAAAAAAAAGACATTGATCAAAAGAAGACATGCAAAGGGGCAACAGATATATGAAAAAATACTTAATATCACTAATCATCAGGGAAAAGCCAATCAAACCCACAGTGAGTTACCACCTTATCTCAATTAGAATGGTTATTATAAAAATTACAAAAGATAACAAATTCTAGTTAATGTGTGGAGGAAAGGGAAGACTTAATACGTTGTTGGTAGGTATGTAAATTAATGTAGCCATCAGAGAAAACCGTATGGAGGTTCCTCAAAATATTAAAAAGGGAACTACTATCCCACCACTGGGCATATATGCAAAGGAAATGAAATCAGTATGTCAAAGAGATATCTGCAGCCAAGTGTGGTGGCTATGACTGTAATCTCAGTACTTTGGGAGACTGAGGTGGGCGCATCACCTGAGCTCAGATGTTTGAAACCAGACTGGGCAACATGATGAACCTCACCTTTCCAAAAAAAAAAAAAAAAAAAAGCCAGACATAGGGGTGTGCGACTGTAATGCAAGCTACTTGAGGGGGCTAAGGTGGGAGGATTGCTTGGGCTGGGATATCAAGGCTGCAGTGAGCCATGTTTGCACCACTGCACTGCAGCCTGGTGACAAAGTGAGACATTATCACACACACACACACACACACACACACACACACACACACACACAAAGATATCTGCACTCCCGTGTTTCTTGCAGCACTATTTATAGTCAAAATATGGAATCAACCTTTGTGTCCATCACAAATGAATTAATAAAGAAAATGTCACATACACACACAATGGAATACTACTCAGTCATAAAAGGAATGAAATACTGTCATTCATGGCAACGTGGATGGACTTGAATGACATTATGTTGAGTGAAATAAGGCAGGCACAAAAAGACAAATACTGCATGATCCCACTCATATGTGGAATCTAAAAAAGTTGATCTCAATAGTCAGAAAGTAGAAAAGTGGCTACTACAGACTGGGTAGTGGATCGAGAAGGGGAATAGGGAAAGATTGGTGAGAAGGTACGAAATTATAGTTAAAGAGGAGGAGTAAGTTTTGGTGTTCTATTGTAAACTAGGATTACTATAGTATACAATATTATATTGTATATTTCAAAATAGCCAGAAGAGAGAATTGTGAATGTTCTCACCACCCCAGAATGATAAATGTTTGTAGTGGAGGGGGTGGAGTAAGATGGATGAATGGAAGCATTCACCAATCATTTCCCTCACAGGAACACCAACTTTTCATCTCCTCCCAGGTAAAATTGCTTTTATTCTAAAGACAGGTGGTAATAAATGCTGGTGAGGATGTGGATAAAGGGGAGCACTTGTACACTGTTGATCGGAATATAAATTAGCACAGCCACTAAGAGAACAGTTTAGAGGATCCTCAAGAAACTAAAAATAGAGCTACCATATGATGCAGCAATCCCACTGCTGGGTATATATCCCAAAGAAAGGAAATTGGTATATTGAAGACATGCCTACATGTCCATGTTTATTGCAGCACTATTCAAAAAACCAAGATTTGGAAGCATATGGTCAATCTTTGAGTATGTTCCATGTGAAGATGAGAAAAAAATATATACTCTGTGATTGATGTGTGGAATGCTCTGTAGATGTGTATTAGGTCCAATTGGTCAAATGTTGAATTTAAATCTAGAATTTCTTTGTTAGTTTCTCGTGTTGGAGATCTGTCTAACACTGTCAGTGGGGTTTTGGAGTCTGCAACTATTACCTTGTGGCTGTCTAAGTCTTTTTGTAGGTCAAAAAGTAGTTGTTTTATGAATATGGGTGGTCCAGCATTGGTGCATATATATTTAAGATAGTCAATTCTTCCTGTTGAAGTGAACTCTTTATCATTATGTAATGCCATTTTTTGTCCATTTTTACTATTGTTGGTTTAAAATCTGTTTTATGTTGTATAAGAAGAGTAATTCCTGATCTTTTTTTCTTTTTCCATTTGCATGATATATCTCTCTATAGCCCTTTACTTTTAGCCTGTGGGTGTCATTATATGTGAGATGTATCTCTTGAAGACAGAAGATGGATGGGTCTTGTTTATATATCCAACTTTCAAATCTATGCCTTTTTAAGTGGGGGCATTTGGATCATTTACATTCAAGGTTAATAATATGTGAGGCTTCGATCCAATCATGAAGTTGTTAGCCACTTGCTTTTTAGATTCTATTGTGTGGTAGCTTTATAGAGTTTGTGGGCTATGTACTTAAGTGTGTTTTTGTGGTAGGAGCTATTGTTCTTTTATTTTCATGTTTAGAACTCTTTTAAGGATCTTTTGTAAGGCTGGTCTAGGGGTAGCAAATTCCCTTAGCACTTGCTTGTGTGTAAAAGTTTTTATCTCTCCACTTACGAAGCTTAGTTTGACAGAATATCAAATTCTTTGTTGGAATTTCTTTTCTTTAAAAATGCTTGCCGGGCGCGGTGGCTCAAGCCTGTAATCCCAGCACTTTGGGAGGCCGAGGCAGGTGGATCACAAGGTCGAGAGATCGAGACCATCCTGGTCAACATGGTGAAACCCCGTCTCTACTAAAAATACAAAAAATTAGCTGGGCATGGTGGCACGTCCCTATAATCCCAGCTACTCAGGAGGCTGAGGCCGGAGAATTGCCTGAACCCAGGAGGTGGAGGTTGCGGTGAGCCGAGATCGCGCCATTGCACTCCAGCCTGGGTAACAAGAGCGAAACTCCGTCTCAAAAAAATAAAATAAAATAAAATAAATAAATAAAAATAAAAATGCTGAAAATAGGCCCACAATCTCTCCAGGCTTGTCAGGTTGCTACTGAGAAGTCTGCTGTTAGCTTGATGTGGTTCCATTTGTATGTGGTGTGACTTTTTACTTTGCTGCCTTTAAGATTTTTCTTTATCATTGACCTTGGACAGTCTGGTGACTATATGCCTTGGTGATATTCATTTTGTATCTTATATTGCAGGTGCTAGATTTCTTGTATCTGGAAGTTTACCTCTCTAGTAAGATTAGGGAAATTTTCTTTGATTATTCTTTCAAGTATGTTTTCTAGGTGTTTTACTTTTCCTCTTTCTTCATAGGAATGCCAATTATTTGTAGATTTGCTCACTTTACATAATCCCATATTCCTCAAAAACTGTTCATTTTTAAAAATCGTTTCTTTTTAAATTTTTGTCCGATGGGATTACTTTGAAAGACTGGCCTTCAAGTTCTGAAATTCTTTCTTCTGCTTGGTACAATCTACTGATAAAGTTTTCAGTTGTATTTTGAATTTTTTTTTTTTTTAACAGTCTCACTCTGTTTCCCAGGCTGGAGTGCAGTGGCACAATCTCGGCTCACTGCAACTTCCACCTCCCAGGTTCAAGCAATTCTCCCACCTCAGCCTCCTGAGTAGCTGGGATTACAGGCACCTGCCAGCATGCTCAGCTAGTTTTTGTATTTTTAGTAGAGACAGGGTTTCACCATGTTGGCTAGGCTGGTCTAGAACTCTGACTTCAGGTGATCGACCTACCTTGGCCTCCCCAGGTGCTGGGAGAGTGCCTGGCTGTATTTTGCTAATTTTTAAGGCAGCTATTCAATTCAAGAAACTCTGATTTATTTCTATTTAAAATGTTTATCTCTTCCTTCATTTTCTGGATTGACTTAGAAGTTTCTTTATGTTGATTTCCAAGTTTGTCTTGGATATTGTTGAGCTTCCTTACAATCAATGCTTTGAATTCTTTATCTGTCATTTTTGAGTTTCCATTTTGGTTAGAGACCACTGCTAGAGAGCTAGTATGATCCTTCGGTGGTATCACTGTCTCTACAATCAGATTTTCCATGGTGCCAGAATTCTAGAAATATTTTTTGTCCTTAGTGATCTTTATTTTCAAGTCTTCAGGATTGTTGTTTCCAAACTTATAACTTTGTTCAGGACCTTATTTCCTCCCACCCCTATCATGTCAATATGTTAAAATTATTTAAACTCCTGCACCATAGAAGACAAAGACCTCAGTGATTCTCCCCCTCCTTTACACAAATTTATGTAGAGTTCTACCTGCCTGATTCCTTTCCAAGGCTGATCTGTGCCCTTCATCCTATTTCCTCTGCACAACCCAGTCATCACATCTCTTCACCAGCATCTCAATTTGTCAATTTTCAAATCTGTCTGCTGTACTCCTACCCTTCTTCCTCTACTTTTTTCTTTCAGCCAGCAAAGAAGTTCAAGTTATTCACCTTTAGACCCCAGTAAATAAAGCAAGCAAAGAAAATAGTAAACCTTTGCTTGACCCAGCTTCTCCCTTAGGTGGCAGTCTTCATTTCCCTAACACGCTTCTTAAGGGAGCATTCTATACCTAATTCCTTCATTTCATTATTTTTGACTCATGCCATAACTTGCTGAAATTGTTTCATTTTGGTATTGACTCCCTGTCTTTCTTCTTCTTCTTCTTCTTCTTCCTCCTCCTCCTCCTCCTCCTCTTCCTCCTCCTCTTCTTCTTCTTCTTCTTCTTTCTTCTTTCTTCTTCTTTCTCTCTCTCTCTTTTTTTTTTTTTTTTGGTACAAGAGGGAGATACCTTCATAAGGAGAAATTTAACACCCTACTTTTAACTAGATAGGGGGAGGGAAGAGCCGTCTTCTTGCATCTATTGATTCTCAATTGCCTTCAGCTCAAAATAATTCTTATGCCAATGTGGCATATTATGGGATGGTATATCTTGATCTTCTTCAATACCAAAACTCATTATCTTTTAACAAATAATTAACAATTTATTAGAGATTAAAAAATTTTAATAATAATATGATATAAAAAGGCTCCCTTTGAAAAGCAAAGAGCCTTGCTGAGAGGCCTTTTTCTTTCTTTCCTGCTATTTATGCGTTTGTAAGAAATGCAGAATTCTTAATTTGACTGTCAGAGTTTTATTTAGACATCTTTGATAACTTCCTCATCATTTTGGTAAGGTAAAATACCATAATTACTCTAAAAAGTGTGATTCTTTGCGTGTATATATTGTATCATATTTTCTAGCATTATTTCAGAAAAAGCACTGCTCAAGTGGTTCATCATTGAGTGTCAGTAGCTTAACTAACTTTACTATTTGACTTTACCTTATGATCACAATAGTGTTGAGGGACTAAGCTGACTGTTCACACACTGAACACTTTGTTAACATATCCATGTCAGTTTCCTTAGTTTTGCTTCTGCCCACAAGATCAATCAAGACTTGTGTTTCTAAACATGTTTAATGAATGAGTACGTCTTCTTTCATTGAATATAACTTGTCTTTTTCTTTCTTTTCACTATAAAAACAGCAACAATAACAAAAGATCCAAAGATGAAAGCAATTTCTCATTTCTCTGAGATCTCTCAGGGGTAAAGACATAGTTAGGGCTATTCATGTGAATGTGTTTTATTCTTCCTCTTTAACCCAATCCATTCAGAAGGCATTGTATTTAGGGGTTGCTTAGAAGTGGAACCCACGGCAAAAGGCAGGTCACAACTTGTTCATGTTTCCCTTGCAGATAATAGTTGTCTGTAGACATAGCCTGCGTGGCTTTATTATTTAAGATAAGGCAATGGAACTGGGTGCAGTGGTTAATGCCTATACTCCCAGCTAGTCTGGAAGCTGAGACAAGAGAATCACTTGAAGCCAGGGGTTCCAGGCACTAGTATCGTTCTTGTGAATAACCACTTCATTCCAGACTGGGCAGCATACTGAGACCCTGGCTCTAATTAAATGAACAAACAAATAAACAAAATGAAAGGGCAGCAAATGTTCTTCAAATTCTCACATTTTTTAGATTTAAATTTAAACTGTAAATATGTGAATATATATACTGGATGGAGAAATGGTAAATTAAAGAGAGGCAATGTAAAATAGTAGTTAAGAATGTGGGTCTGGCTTTGTAACCCAGTCTTCCACTTGCCAACTCTGACAATGGGCTAACCGGTTTATGTTTTAGTTTTCTATCTATTAATGGAAATAATAATTTTGCCCATGCCATAAGGTTGTTGTGAGATTTGATGAGAAACTATATAAAATATGTAGCATGTTATTAATGATCAGCAAATGTTTATTATTGTTTTTGTCTTGTTATTTTAAAAGTTCTTTCGCATCTCATCATTATATGTTTTCTTCTAGTACTTTTATATTTTCAATTAAAAAAATAAATTGTTAACTCAGTGATTCTCAGTCCTTTTGATGTCAGAACCCCTTTATATTCTTAACATTGTTGATGACTCCCCAAGAGCTTTTGTTTACATAGTTTATGTCATATTTGAGATTGAAGTTGAGAAATTTGAAAAACTATCAATTGATTTATTTTAAAATGATATTAAATCATATTTTACATATATTACATATTAAAATACACATTTTATAAAAAGTATCTGTCTTTTCCAAAACAAAAATAAATTTAGTGAGAAGAGTGTCATTATTTTACACTTTTGCAAATCTCTACAATGTCTGGCTTAATAGAAGACACATCAGGTAGCCTTTGGAAAACTCCATGGTACACATGTGACAGAATAAAAATAAAAATGACAAATAATGCCTTAATATTTTTATGGCAATTGTCTTTATTTCATAGACTTTCTGCAAGGGTCTCAATAATTGCCAGTTGTTCTCAGGCCACATATTGAGAACAACTGGTTTAATTGAATAAGTGTATGACATAGGATGTTTGTTGTCTGAATATCCTAACTCCATATATTGGAGTCCCAATGGTTAGGCCTCTTGCTCCACTCCATAAATGAAATGTTACCATTATTATTTGCTCAATGTGAGACAAAACATTTACATAGTTTGTCTCTAAGCTTCCTGATCTCTTTCATATTTGTTATTGTTTTGCATTAGAACCATTCTTTAACTTTTTTTTATATTATATCATTTTAATATCAGGAATATGAATTTTACTTCCAATTCTCTCTTCAAGTCATTGTAGTAGAATTTTTTTTTTTTAATATCTCCCAGGCTCTCCTGAAATAGCTTTTATCAGGGCCATCAGAGATCTATATATTGCCAAATCCAATGGCCAGTTCTCCATTATTATCTTATCCTTTCAAATGCATTTGCCATGACTGATCATTTCTTCCTTTTTGAAGGATTTTCTTCCTTGGATTTCATGACACTACATTTACCTGGTTTCTTTCTATCACACTGATAGTACTTTTGGTTATAAGTCATATAACCAAGTCTTACTTGCTTGATCATCCTCTTTTATATGACTTATAACTGTTAAATACTTAAGCTGTATCCTGTGCCTTCTTCTCTATCATTGCCTCCTTGGGCATTACAAGCAGTTGTAGAACTTCCAACACCATTTAAAGGCCAATAACTCTTAAATTTACATCTCTAAGGAATAGCCAAGGTAATTATAAAGAAAAAGAACAAAGTTATAGAAATACAGTATCAGATATTAGGACCTATTATAAAACTATAGTGGAAAACTGTAGTGATTAAACCAAGTATAAGAATGGATAAACTATCCAATAGAAAAGAATGCAGTTAAAAAAAAAATATTCCTTGTATACAGTTACCTGATTAATGACAAAGTGAAACTGTAGTGCATTAGGGGTAACATGCTCTTTTAAATAAATGTTGTTAGCTCAATTAGACATCTAATTTGGAAAAACTGAATCTTGACTCTTTCCTTACACCATACACAAAAATCAATTTCAGATGTATTATAGGTGAAAGATAAATCAATGAAATGTGTTAGAGGAAAAAATGGTAAAACATCTTTTTTATCTTGAAGTAGACAAAGATTTATTAAAGAAGCTAACCAGAAAAAAAAATGACAAATTGTACTATGTTTAAATTTATAATTTTTATTTAAAAATTTCATTCAGAGAATTAAAAGTAACTCACTAAATGAGAGATATTTGTGAGACAACATAACTAACAAATGACTATTATTATGAATATATAAAGAATTCTCACAGATTAATAAAGAGAGTGCTAGAAATAGAAAAATGGGCAAAAGATTTAAACAGATATTTTACAATAGAGGATATCCAATGACCAATAAAAATAAGAAAAGTTGCTTAACTTCATTAGTCATTGGGGAATGCAAATCAAAACCACAATACAGTACCAAATAATGAGTAGAATGACCTAAAGTAAAGAACAACAACAAAGCAACAGAAAAAAAAGACATAGAAGAAAAGGTTGGTAAGAATATAGAGCACTAATGTTTTCAAACTATGCTAGCAAAGGTGTCAATTCCCATCTTCGTTCATTTTGTGTTGTTATTACAGAATACCATAGACTGGGTAATTTATGAAGAACAGAAATGTGTTTGCTCAGCCTTATCTATTTGGTCATTGGTAAAAAAAAAAAATGCAACCAAAGACAGGCACCAAAGAAAGGGGTATAGGTATTTTGAGTTTTACAGGTAGTATTGTTAGGCTCCTTCAATTACTGACTGTTCTTTCCATGCTGCCTAATTACAACGCAGTTACTGAATTCTTAGAGCTAAGTAACCCATTTTTTTTAGTTGAAAAATAATAAATATATTTGCTCCCCATTCTGAAGGCTGAGAAGTCCAGTAATAAGAAGCTGGTGCCTGGTGAGCGCTTTCTTGCTGTGTCATTCCATGGCAGAAGGCAAAGTGGGTGTGTGTGTGTGACAGAGAGAGAGAGTGCAAGAGAAGATAGGACTCATTCTTTTATAAGAAACCTGCTTTCGTGGTAGCAAAATTAGTCCATTCATGAGGGCAGAGCTCTCTTGGCCTAATCATCTGCCATTAGGCTCAACCTCCCAGCACTGTTGCACTGGGGATTGTTTCCAACACATGCTTTCTCTGGGGGGACATTCAAACCATAACAATTGATATAATCACTTTGAAAAGCTGTTTAATAGTACAGAAGTCCCCCATTACCCAGGTGGAATATGTTCTATGACCCCCAGTGGATGCTAGATAACATGGATAGTACTGAGTCCTATGTATACTATATATACTATGTTTTTTCCTATATGCACATAAGTATAACGAAGTTTAATTTATAAATTAAGCACAGTAAGAGATTAAAAACAATAATAAAATAGGAAAATTATAATAATATACTGTAATAAAAGTTATGTAATGTAGTCTCTCTTCAAAATATCTTACTGTACTATATTCATCCTTTTTCTTCTTGTGATGATGTGAGATGATAAAATGCCTACATTATTATCAGATGAAGTGGGGTAAATGATGTAAGTATTTTGACATAGCATTAGGCTGCTATTGAACTTCTGACAATATATCACAAGAAGGTTCAACTGCTGTGGGTAATACTGAATTATCAAACCATCGTGGTGTCAATGGTTGGATGTCAGGAGCAGATGATGTTGATGGCTAACAGCCAGATACTATGTATAGCTTGAATATGCTGGACAAAGGGATGATTCACATCCCAGGTATGATAGAGCAGGATGATGTGAGATTTTATCAAGCTATTCAAAACAGCATACAATTTAAAACCTATTAATTGTTTATTTATGTAATTTTCTATGTAATGTTTCTGGACTGTGACCATGTGAAAGTGGAACTAAGAAAACAAAATCACAAAAAAGAAGGGACTACTATAATCATAAAACTGAATAAATCCATACTAATAACACAGCAATTCCACTCCTATGTAAATACCAATGGAAATGTGTACATATATTCAATAGAAAACGTGCAAAAATGCCCATAAAAGACTAAAGTAGCCATGACTGAAAATTGCATGAACAGTAGAATAAATATATAAATTGAGAAAAATCCGCCAGTGTGATACAACATAGTAATAAAAATGAATGGTATTATTTATGCATCTCACAAATATAATGTTGACACAAAATACATTATCTATGGTTTCATTAATAAAAGAGAAAAACCAGATAGAGCCAACATATGCCTTTAGATTTCAAGATGGTAGTTACTCTGGTAATGAGAAGACTGTCCAGGAAAGGGTGCTTCTGTAGTGCTGGTCATGTTGTGTTTCTCGATCTTGGTGTTGACACCTACTTGCTTGCCTATGAGACATTCTTCATTTTCTTTCTTTCCTTCACAGCTCACATCCAATCCTCCAAGTCTTCTTGGATTTATCTCCAGATCACATCCTAATTATGACCACTTTTTACCATTTCTAATGTTAAAATATTACTCCAAAACACCACCATCTCTCACCTGGACTTTGCTGCAGCCCTCTAATTAGTTGTCTTGCCTTTATACCTCCTGCCTTCCTTCGGCCCACAGTCCATCTTTCTAAAAAGTAAATAAGATCTTACCATTCTACTGCTTAACACCTCCTAATGACTGTATTTTAGGGTTCTAAAGTAACTGTAGTTGATGATTGAAAGTTCTCCTTTTCAGAAGAATTCCAGCCGAAAATGGGAAATAAATGACAGATTACAAAATAACTATTGTGTAACATGTTATGAGGTCATTGATTTAGGTAATTATCTTTGATGGATGGAAGTGTAGGGGCCAAGACTTGACCCTCTGAAGGTTCATTAAAAAATCAACTCATGAAAGTCAGGTTAGTAGGAGAAAAGGCATACAAAGGCGTCTTCAGAATGAAGACCCAGGTATACAGAGGAAATTGTCCATTTTAATGCTTATGCCAACAAAGTATGGACACCCGTGTAGAAATATGATTGGACAAAAGGGGTATGATCTAATGCTGATAGATTGAGTGGGGAAACTCAGCAAAACCTCTCTATCTAGGTTCTTCTTGGCATCTGAGCATGCATTCCTTCTTTCTGGGTGTGAAGCAGAACCCTCTCTGGAATGGGGGTCTTATGACCTACAGCCAAACACGATAGATAGGATTATTTCTTTATGACCAGTTTTTACACAGAAAGGTGGAGGGAACATTAAAGCAGTATTTTAAAGTTTTATGGCTGGCTGGAGAAAAGAGCTTCTGGTTTTTCTGACTCACCTATAAGAAAAAGGGGTCTAGTTTCTATAGCTAGCCTCAGGGGAGGATGGGACTGAGGGACAGAAGAGCAAACGAAGGTCAAAGAAAAACTTTTGCTTCTGAGGCTGCTTCTGAGGCCTTCATTTTGTGGAATTATTTTCTTAGCCCCAACAGAGGCACTGAATGAAAGACTTATGGGGAGCTTTACAATGGAGGGATCAGGCTGCTATCACATGAACTCGCTGATAGATCACTAAAAATGACACCCAGAAACTGAGTGTTTCCTCAATGTGGAATACACAGTACAGTCTATAAAGTAATTTTGTCTAAAAGTGGAACCAGAATCCAATTAAGAGGTAGTTTTCATTTAAGAAAATGTGGGAGTTAGTGGGACAAGTTAGCAGCATCACGATTAATTTACTCCATTATGTCAGGGCTTTCACCAAGAAAAGAGACTTATATTCTTTTATAAGTCAATAACAGGAAGAAAAAGGAGGGGGTTACTGCTTTAGGGTGGAAAATGAATAACAACAGATGTAAAGCATGGAACTTGTTTGGATCCTGCTTTAAATAAAGCAATAGTGAAAAGGTATTTGTGACATAATCGAATAAATATAATTATTATTTAGTTATTAGATGATAATAAAAACATTGTTTCCTAAGTTAGATGTCATTGTGATTAAACATTGACAATGTAAGAAAACATTCATACTTTTCAGAGATGCATGCTAAATAGTGTATATAGAGATGAAATACCTTGAAGACTCAGATTTAGTTTAAATGCTTAAGTAAACAAACATGAGGACAGATGAAGTAAATATGAGAAAATATTGATAATTATTCAATTTGGGTAATGGCTCTATGGGAGTTATTATATAATTCTCCCTTTTATAAGTATGTTTGGAATTTTTTATTAAAAACAAACAAATCTCCAATGACTCCTCATAACCACTTATAATAAATTACAAATTTCTCATATACATCTTACAAGATTTACATAATTTGCCTATTTCTCTCACTCATCCGTCTCTACTCTCTCTCCAATTCACTACCTTTCAGCCACTCTGCTGACCTTTTTATTCTTGAATACAACCAGCATTTTCCTGTCTCAGAGTATTTGAATTTGTTTCTTCTTCTTACTCTTCCCTCTATAGTTACCCGCCACCACCCTGCCCCAGCCTTATTATTGGTAGTTCAACTCAAATATCACCTCCTTGGAGGCCAGGCATGGTCGTTCGTGCCTGAGATCTCAGCAATTTTGGGAGGGCAAAGAGGGAGAATTGCTGGAGCCTGGAGACCAGCCCAGGCAGCATAGTGAGACCTCGTCTTTACACAAAATGAACAAAATTATCCAGGCATGGTGGCACACATCTTTAGTCCCTGCTACTGGGAAGGCTGAGGTGATAGGATTGTTTGAGCCTGGGAGGCCAAGGCTGCTGTGAGCCAAAATCGCCCCACTACACTCCAGCCTGTGTAACAGAGCAAGGCCCTGTTTCAAATATATATATATATGTATGTGTGCGTGTGTGTATATATATATACACATATATATACATATATATATATATATATATATATATATATATATATATATATGTAAAATCTCCTTGGAGAGTTTGTTCCTAACAATCCTAGCTAAAGAAGTCTCTATACTCATATTCTACTATGATATCCAATCAGGAAGCTCAGATGATTGTTCAGCAAATACTCACTACCCACCTTTTGGAAGAGAATATGCTCTCTCTCCAATATTATTGGGCTTGACCAGCTGAATTGTTCTCACCAATTTAGACAATTGGATATGAGCAATATAAGCAAGCAGATTTGAAATGGGTTGGCACAGTCTGACTAGCATTCTTACCTTTCCTGATAATCACAGAAAAAACTTTCTTTGGCTAGCTGCTGCCCCTTCATTATTGATTTTGTTAGTCATTGCTCTAAAGTACTATACAGATATGCTGGGGACACTGTGGACCACTCGGTGGTGACTGAGCAACCCCAAGCTTCTGGAAGAATTGGCAAAACCCAAACTATCTGAATAAACAAGAAGAAATTGTTGTTGATTTTTAACTTGTAAATTCTCTTAGAATTGCTTTCCCCAAAATGAGTTATTTGCTTTGTGATGCTTGTTACTTACTGTATCAATTATATTTGAGAAAATGAAGAATAATGTGAAAAGCTAAAATGTAGCTTGTAACTTTGACTTGCTGAGCTGTAACTTGTAACTTTGGCTCTGCTGAGCTAGTCTTGTGAAAACAGGAACTTGGTGTAAGGGACAAACCATGTAGCCTGACTGCCAGAGAGAGATGACAGCATGTAATAAGCTTCTCATTGCCTATAAATGGATGTGTAATGGAGAGGCTTACTACCTAGATTCCTTTCCCAGGAAAGGCATATTGATTATGGCCCTGGAAAGGGAATGTGACCCTTATGGAAAGCCTATAAATGGACGCATGAGGGGCATCTGTCATGAGGAAAAGCCTTTGTGGTGGAGATAAGGATGTGAAAGTCTTTCTTCTCCTACTGCTCCTCCAGGCCTACATGGAGGCCCCCTCCTCTTGCAGCTTTGTGGTCAGGCTGGTTGTCCTTTGTTAGATCCTGTTTCCCCTGCAGCTGTGAGCCCAATGTATTCTTGCTGATAATTATAAGTTTATGTTTAACCTCTATTCTTGCTAAGGTGTATGGTTTCTATGCTGACATACAGAAAGTTATCTTTACATTGTTCTGCTTTTATAATACCATGTTGTGATTTTTGTGCACCAGTTTTTCAAATGTATTCTTTTTATGTGATCATTTCCACACTGTTGTGTAGCCTCACTCCCCCTCCCCTACTGAAAAAGTCTAATAAAAATAGGTTTTTCAGGGGAATTTTAGACATTCACGGAACAGCTTTATGTGGTATCTCCACTGGGCCCAGCTTTGAAGAAAACTTTCTTTTTCTTTTTCTTTTTATTTCTTCTTCACTGACCACTCGATCACTTTGAGAGATCTTGAATGCATGTTGATATATTGGGAGCTGGTCTTCCAATACAGATGTTTGTTTTAATTGTAAAATTCTACCACAGTGCCTGTCAAAGAATAGGTGTTCAATAACATTTTATTGAGTATATGAATAAAAGTCATAGAAATTTGAAAAGAGCTTTGTTTACGGTCCTTTGGCTACCTCTTTAGGTTTCCAGTCCTATTCTATTGTGTGATAGGATAAAGCAACTTTGTCAGCCAAGGGGAAAGGTCAGATTTCATGGCTTGTGGTAGCTTGCATTATGGACTTTATCTACCCTCTAAGAATGGTCCTATATCCTTACGGTGGAGAAATGCACAGTCTCCTTCATCCAAAAGAATTCCTGATACTGTGAGGAAATGACTAGAGGAAAAAAAAATGTAGATATAGTATGGGTGGGTCTTTCCATGAGATAGTTATCTGATGATTTATTTGTATTTTCTACCTTAATGAAAATTTTTTATAGTCACAGAACAAATAGTAATGTGCCTCTTATTTTAAAATCTAGAAAGCTTTCATATACCTTTGACTAATTTTTTTTCTGTGACGTAAAGGTGTTATGTTGGAAAATAATAGGCCCCAAAGTGTCCTGAGCTTCTGTTTCAGACTCTTAGGGAAGTTGTATTTAGGAATTAAGCAATTATTTCACATGTAAATGATGGAAAATTTTCTGCATTTTCCATTAATTTCTGCTCATTCTCTCTTGTAGAAGTATCCCCTAGGGCAGGAAAAGAAGGACGTAGATAATGAAGCATTATTGATAGGTTTGAGTGCTTACTAAATCTCACAAATGATAAGTGAATGGGAAGGGCAAACAAAATTAACTTCTTGCATGTGTTAAAATCACAGTATCAGCTGATAAACATTTGCAGTTATGATTATTTTAAAATATAATTCTTAAAGATCATGCTTACTTTGAAAGTTAGATTACTGTAACCTAGGATTGTCTGCTATAGCCTAATTCAATCAATCACTGGTAATTGTTTATATGCTCTCATAGCATCTTAAATCCAGTTCAAGACTTCTCCAAAGAAGACATATAAATGTCCAAAAGTCATATGAAAACAATCTTCAGTGTGACTAATCATCAGGGAAATATAAATCAAAACTACAGTAAGATATTACCTCACACCTGCCAGGATGGCTATTCTGTGGGGGACGGGGGGGAAAGAAGTATCAAGTATCAGAGAGGATGTGGAGAAAATAAAACTCTTGTCTGTGGTTTGTGGAAATGCAACATGGTGCAGCCACTATTGAAAAGGCATGAAGTTTCCTCAAAAATTCACAATAGAACTACCATATGATCCAGAAATCTCACTTTTGGATATTTGTGCCCAATAATTGAAATCAGGATCTTAAAAGAGATATTAGCACACTCTTGTTTATTTGTAGCACTATTCATTATAGTCAAGATATTGTAAGAACCTAAATATCCATCAACAGGTAAATGAATAAAGAAAATGTTGGCCGGGCACGGTGGCTCAAGCCTGTAATCCCAGCACTTTGGGAGGCTGAGGCGGGTGGATCATGAGGGCGAGAGATCGAGACCATACTGGTCAACATGGTGAAACCCCGTCTCTACTAAAAATACAAAAAATTAGCTGGGCATAGTGGCACGTGCCTGTAATCCCAGCTACTCAGGAGGCTGAGGCAGGAGAATTGCCTGAACCCAGGAGGCGGAGGTTGCGGTGAGCCGAGATCGCGCCGTTGCACTCCAGCCTGGGTAACAAGAGCGAAACTCCGTCTCAAAAAAAAAAAAAAAAAAAAAAAGAAAGAAAGAAAATGTGTTATATAATACAAATGAACACTATTCAGCCTTTGAAAAGAAGGAAATTCGGCCATATGTGTAACAACATGGGTAAATTTTGCAGCTATTAAGCTATCTGAAATAGACCAGACACAGAAAGATAAATTCTGCATGATTTCACTGATTGGAGATATTTATATAGTCAAATTCATATAATCAAAGAGTAGGATTGTGGTTGCCAGTGGCTGAAGAGAGGGGGAAATGAGGAATTACTAATTATGGACATAAAGTTTGCATCAAGCAAGATGAGCAGCTCTAGAGTTATGCTGTACAACACTGTACTTATAGTCAAAGCAACGTATTGTACACTTAGAAATTTGCTAAGAAGGAAGATCTCATATTTAGTGTTCTTATCAAAATAAACTTAGAAAACAAAATGCCATCTAAGAGAAATCCTCAATTCTTTTTATTTAATCTGATAGCTGTTCTATTTATATGTTTTTTCTTATCATTTTTCTTCATTTCTCCCACCCACCCCAATACTTTCCCATTTGAATCATACTAACTCCAAACTGGTGCATGTTCCAATCTAATGTCTCTTTTTTTGTTTATAAATATTTATTGAATACCTGTTATGAACAGAGTATTGTGCTGGATACTGGATCTTAACATAAAGCATGAATCTTGATATTCCTTTCCTGGATGTTTTTCAATCTAGCTTTATGGTTAGGACTTTAATGCTTTTCTGGGCCAATAAACTGTGGTGTTCATTCAGTTACTAAATGTTTCCTTTATGGAATTTTTTTTCCTGATATTTGTATGGTGTATCCCAACAATTAATCAATAACCCTGTAGGTAAGGAATGGAAAATGTTGGAATATTACTAGGATGTAAATGCAGGTCTGAGTTGGGAGTTAGAATGAGAAGAAGCACAGCATGTTTTAGAATAATCTACAGAAGCTGGTGAGCATGTAGTTGTCTCCTGTGAATTCTACCACTGAGCTTGGGTGTAGAAAATTCCCAGAAACTGTTCGATAGTGTCTTGGCTGTGGTAAAAAAAAAAAAAAAAAACTCAGCCTTAAGCTGGCATCAAGGTTTTTGGAGTTTTGCAAAGCTTATAGCCACTGATAATGCTTGAGAGAACAATGGCAGTGTTTTCTAGGTTGCCACAATTTTATTCCTCTCAATTTAACCTTCCCTATTAAAAACAACAACAAAAAATCATGTAGATTAATGTTGTCAAGAGACCGGAATTTCATTTCTGACTCTGTCAATGACTAGTTATCTCCTCTTTATCTATTTCTTCTGTAAAATGAGAAAAAATTTCTAATATTTCTTGCAACAGTGATATTCTCCATTTCTATGGGCATATAGTAAGCCCTAGACAGATACTAGTTTTGTATAGATTTACCTGGCATGTAAAATTAGAGTTAAAGAACACTGAAAATGGAAACCCATGACTGAAGAAGTGGGACATCATAAAAAGTCACAAATTGTCCTTCGTAATCATTTTAATACAAGATTTATGTCTCTAACACATGCACATCTTTTTGTTTAAGCAACTGCTTAATGATCAAGCAAAAATGTCCTGAGGTAATTAGGGAGCACTCCTCCCCCTACAAAGTCATAGATATAAGAATTGAGAGGGTTAATTATTTATAAAATAATTGAAGAATGCAATATACTTATTCTTTTCAAAATGTCTTATTTTCTTCTTGAAAAAATAGTGAATAAGAGCTTTTATTATAGATAGAAGAGGATGCATATTGAATTTTCAAAACACTCCAAAGGCTTTCATTAAATGAATTATATAACCTCAGAAATGAGAGAGAAGACTTGGTCACAAAGAAATGGAGAATCTGAACGCTCTCATTGCTAAAAATATTTAGCCATAATGAACCAGACTGATGTAAAGTCTCAATGACCAAAAGAAGTGGTAGCTAGACTTGTCTCCTTCAACAAAGCATAAGTGACTTTTTTGTGCCAGTAGCTGAAACCTTGTCCTGCTCCTCTTTCCCTCAAAAAGCATCCAAGGGCTAGAAACATGTTAGTGTTCTCTATGAGTGAAAGTCTTGCACTGACGTTCCATTTACAACAGAAAAAATACAGTTTTCTATGCAATTTTTGTGCTATCAAAAAGGCTTATAGCACAGAGCATTGAAGCTCATTCAAACTATGTTTAAGGCTCAATTTAAGTCCTGTCTCTACGGTGAAACATTTTCTTTTCTTTTTTTGTTAATTGCATTTTAGATTTTGGGGTACATGTGAAGAACATGCAAGACTGTTGCATAGGTACACACATAGAAGTGTGATTTGCTGCCTTCCCCCCCATTACCTATATCTGGCATTTCTCCCTGTGCTATCTCTCCCCAACTCCCCACCCCCCACTGTCCCTGCCCTATTTCCCCCAGACAGACCCCAGTGTGTGATGTTCCCCTCCCTGTGTCCATGTGTTCTCATTGTTCAACACCCTCCTATGAGTGAGAACATGCAGTGTTTGATTTTCTGTTCTTGTGTCAGTTTGCTGAGAATGATGGTTTCCAGATTCATCCATGTCCCTAAAAAGGACATGAACTCATCGTTTTTGATGGCTGCATAATATTCCATGGTGTATATGTGCCACATTTTCCCTGTCTAGTCTATCATCAATGGGCATCTGGGTTGGTTCCAGGTCTTTACTCTTGTAAACAGTGTTGCAATGAACATTCGTGTGCATGTGTCTTTATAGCAGAACGATTTATAATCCTTTGGCTATATACTCAGTAATGGGATTGCTGGGTCAAATGGAATTTCTATTTCTATGTCCTTGAGGAATTGCCACACTGTCTTCTACAATGGTTGAACTAATTTACACTCCCACCAACAGTGAAAAAGTGTTCCTATTTCTCCACATCCTCTCCAGCATCTGTTGTCTCCAGATTTTTTAATGATCGCCATTCTAACTGGTGTGAGATGGTATCTCAATGTAGTTTTGATTTGCATGTCTTTAATGACCAGTGATGATAAGCATTTTTTCATATGTTTGTTGGCCTCATGTATGTCTTCTTTTGTAAAATGTCTGTTCATATCCTTCGCCCACTTTTGAATGGGCTTATTTGTTTTTTTCTTGTAAATCTGTTTTAGTTCTTTGTAGCTTCTTTGTAAGATGGGTAGATTGCAAAAGTTTTTTCCCATTCTGTTGCTGATTCACTCTAATGACTGTTTCTTTTACTGTGCAGAAACTGTGGAGGTTGATTAGGTCCCATTTGTCTATTTTGACTTTTGTTGCCAATGCTTTTGGTGTTTTGGTCATGAAGTCCTTGCCTACGCCTATGTCCTGAATGATTTTGCTTATGTTTTCTTCTAGGGTTTTTATGGTGTTAGGTATTATGTTTAAGTCTTTAATCCATCTGGAGTTGATTTTGTATCCCGAGACTTTGTTGAAGTTGCTTATCAGTTTAAAGGTATCAGGAAGGGGTCCAGTTTCTGCTTTCTGCACATGGCTAGCCAATTTTCCCAACACCATTTATTAAACAGGGACTTGTTTCCCCATTTCTTGTTTTTGTCAGGTTTGTCAAAGATCTGATGGTTGTAGATGTGTGGTGTTGCCATCGAGGCCTCCGTTCTGTTCCATTGGTCTATATCTCTGTTTTGATACCAGTACCATGCTGTTTTGATTACTGTAGCCTTGTAGTATAGTTTGAAGTCTGGTAGTGTGATGCTTCCCACTTTGTTCTTTTTGCTTAAATTGACTTGGCTATGCGGGCTCTCTTTTGGTTCCATTTGAAGTTTAAGATTTTTTTTTTTCTAGTTCTGTGAAGAAGGTCATTGGTAGCTTGATGGGGATAGCATTGAATCTGTAAATTACTTTGGGCAGTATGGCCATTTTCACGATATTGATTCTTCCTAACTGTAAACATGAAATGGTTCTCCATCTGTTTGTGTCCTTTTTTATTTTATTGAGTAGTGGCTTGTAGTTCTCTGTGAAGAGGTCCTTTACGTTCCTTGTTAGTTGTGTTCCTAGGTATTTTATTATCTTTGTAGGAATTGTGAATGGAAGTTCCTTCTTGATTTGGCTCTCTTTAAGTCTGCTATTGTATAGGAATGCTTGCGATTTTTGCACATTGATTTTGTATCCTGAGACATTGCTGAAGTTGCTTATCAGTTTAAAGAGATTTTGGGCTGAGACGATGGGGTCTCCTAGATATACAATCATGTTGTCTGCAAATAGAGACAATTTGACTTCCTCCTTTCCTATTTGAATACCTTTTATTTCTTTTTCTTGCCTGATTGCTCTGGCTAGAACTTCCAATGCTATGTTGACTAGGAGTGGAGAGAGGGCATCCTTGTCTAGTACCAGATTTCAAAGGGAATGCTTCCAGTTTTTGCCCATTCAGTATGATATTGGCTGTTGGTTTGTCGTAAATAGCTTTTATTATTTTGAGATACATTCTGTCAATACCTAGTTTATTGAGGATTTTTATCTTACAGTGCTGTTGAATTTTGTCAAAGGCCTTCTCTGCATCAATTGAGATAATCATGTGGTTTTTGTCTTTGGTTCTGTTTATGTGGTGGATTATGTTTATAGACTTGCATATGTTGAACCTGCCTTCCATCCCTGGGATGAAGCCTATTTGATCATGGTGGATAAGCTTTTTGATGTGCTATTGCAATCAGTTTGCCAGTATTTTATTGAAGATTTTTGCAACAATGTTCATCATGGATATTGGCCTGAAGTTTTCTTTTCTTGTTGAGTCTCTGCCGGGTTTTGTTATCAGGATGATGTTGGTTTCATAAAATGATTTGGGAAGGATTCCCTCTTTTTGGATTATCTGGAATAGTTTCAGAAGGAATGGTACCAGCTCCTGTTTGTATGTCTAGTAGAATTTGGCTGTGAACCTGTCTGGGCCTGGGCTTTTTTTGGGTGGTAGGCTCTTCTTGCTGCCTCCACTTCAGACCTTGTTATTGGTCTATTCAGGGTTTCAACTTCTTCCTGGTTTAGGCTTGGGAGGATGCAAGTGTCTAGGAATTTATCCATTTCTTCCAGGTTTACTAGTTTATGTGCATAGAGTTGTTTGTAATAATCTCTGATGATGGTTTGTATTTCTGTGGAATCTGTGGTGATATCACCTTTATCATTTTTTTATTGCATCTATTTGATTATTCTCTCTTTTCTTTTTTATTAATCTGGCTAGTGATCTGTCTATTTTGTTGATCTTTTTAAAAAACCAGCTCCTGGATTTATTGATTTTTTGAAGGGTTTTTTGGTGTCTTGATCTACTTCAGTTCTGCTCTGATCTTAGTTATTTCTTGTCTTCTGCTAGGTTTTGAGTTTTTTTTGATCTAGCTCCTCTAGCTCTTTCAATTTTGACCGTAGGGTATCAATTTTAGATCTTTTCTTGCTTCTCATATGGGCATTTATTGCTATATATTTTCCTCTAGACACTGCTTTAAATCTGTCCCAGAGATTCTGGTATGTTGTGTCTTCATTCTCATTGGTTTTGAAGAACATCTTCAATTTGAAGATGTTCATCTACAATTGAAGAACAATGCTTTCATTTCATTGTTTATCAATTCAACATTCAAGAGCCAGTTGTTCAGTTTCCGTGAAGCTGGTCAGTTGTGAGTTAGTTTCTCAATTCTGAGTTCTAACTTGATTTCACTTGTTATAATTTCCATTCTTTTGCATTTGCTGAGGAGTGACTTATTTCCAATTATGTGGTCAATTTTAGAGTAGGTGTGATGTGGTGCTGAGAAGAATGTATATTCTGTGGATTTATGGTAGAGAGTTCTGTAAATGTCTATTAGGTTTGCTAGGTCCAGGTCTGAGTTCAAGTCCTGGATATCCTTGTTAATTTTCTTTCTCATTGATCTGTCTAATATTGACAATGGAGTGTTAAAGTCTCCCACTATTATTGTGTGGGAGTCTAAGTCTCTTTGTAAGTCATTAAAATTTTGCTTTATGTATCTGGGTGCTCCTGTATTGGGTGCGTAGATATTTAGGATCATTAGTTCTTCTTGTTGCATTGATCCTTTTACCATTATGTAATGTCCTTCTTTGTCTCTTTTGATCTTTTTTGGTTTATTTAACAGTTTCTGTTGTTCTGCTGCCTTCTTTCAGGGCTGCCCTGCCCAGCAAGGAGGCAGCCTAGTCACTGCCTGCAGAGCCTTTGCTGAGCTCCTGTGTGCTCCACCAAGCTGCTGTGTGAACTTCCCTGCAGTCCTGTTTATACGGGTGTAGTTAGAACTGCCTCAGCAATGGTGGCCTGTTTCAGGCCCCTTTATTAATCAGTTGAATGGGCAACTGTGTCTCCCAGGAGCTCCAATTGCCAGCTAAAATGGCACCTGGACCCATGTATTTTGTATGGAGAACCACTGCGCCGGAGAGCCAGCCAAAACAGCCACATTGGCCAAAACAGCTATGCTGATGATGCTGATGACCCACAGGGCTCCTCCGCCTGGGGATTTCCTGGTCTGTGGGCAATAAAAATCCGTCTGGAGAAATGTGGCATCCACTCACCATCTGCACTTTCACTGGGAGCTGCAGTCCTAAGCTGCTCCTGATCGGCCATCTTGGATCCATCCTGGTGAAACATTTTCTGAGGAATTCTCCTTTCTTTACTCTTTTAAAATATTTATTTTATATATTGTAAAATAGAATCTTGTTTGCTTTTGACCTCATAGACTTTAATATATGCTTACACATTTTTAATATACTTTATGAGTGTGTAAGTCTTATGTCTTCTCAGCCAGTTTTCAAGTGCTTCAATAACAGGATTTTCTTTCTCTACTTCCTATGATAACCTGCAACATCTAGCATGATTCTGGGTACATACAAGGCACTTGATTAAATGATTGATTAATCAATGTGGTTTCATGAAAAATGATACAAAATGACATGGACTATGTGCAAATTTGAAAAAACTAATGTGACACTTCGATGCCTTGGAAGATGTGTTATTGGATGTCTGATTAATGAAGAAGCTTCATTTAATTCATCATCTTCTCATTATTGACAAGCAAGCATACAACGTCAACATTAATGCTGCAGAAAATTTTGTTTTGGGAATATAACAGTGTCAGTTATAAAATTTAAAATGTGATCAAACTTGATGAAACTGTGTTTTTTTAAATTGTTGAAACAGGCTTTATTTATTTTTATTTGAATACAATTTCAAACATCTAGATATTCTTAGGTTCAAATACTAGTTCATTTGTTCAGTTCATTCGGGCCACTTTAATCATTGCTGTACAAATGTAACAGAGCTGTCTCCTTACGGTTATTATCTCACAGATTCAGATAGAGTCTGGGATGGTTAATTTTATGTGTCAATCCTAACTAATACAGGGTCTCAGGTGTAGTTGGCCTTGTAAACAACCAGTCCTGCTTCACCCCAATCTTGCTTCAGGCTGGCTTAGCACAATGTCACATCAGAAGTAGGTAACTCTACTAGAGCCTACTGGAGCCTAAATTCCATATTCCAGCTCTCATATCCCAGCTCTTCCTTGCTTTCCTGGGCCTGACTCAGGACTATTGCCTATTTGCTGTGTAAATTTTTAACGGCATTAAAGTACTAGGATGAGTGGGAGAAACGGAGTCTGGCATGGGAATTTATTGCCTGGAGAAACAGGAGCCTTTTAATAATTTGCACAAAGGCACCAGCAGTGGCACTGGCCTGACTATTGTAGAGGCCAAGGAAAACATCCCCCTAGTTCTGTGAAGATTCACTGAAAAATCAACTCACAAAAGGCAGATTAATAGGAGAGAGGACATCCAAATTTATTAACATGCATGAGAGAACTGCAGAGTGATTATCTCAAACCCCAGGTCGGGAACAGAAATTTATATGCCATCTTGAGGTTAGAGATAGAATGGTGGCTTAGAATATGGCCAAAATCAGGTTATCCTGGGAAATCATGTTGTAGTGGTAAGACAGGTTATGAGAGGAGAAGAAAAGGCCTGGCTAGCAAAGGTGGTAGCAGCCTTCAGAGAGAATAGATGGTAAATGTTTCTTTCAGACATTAAAAGTGACAGACTCTCAATCTTTCCTAGATCTGGACAAAGGAGAGTCTCAGAGAAAGCCTGGCTGTATCTATGCAGACTCTTTACATTTGAAAATCTCTTTGACAAAAGATAGCTGTGCAGGGCTAGTTAGGTTTGCAGGACCTGGAACAACCATCTCAAAATATAACAAAGAAGTATATTTTGGGGTGAAATATTTTCATTTTGTTAACTATGACTCAGTTTTTATCTGTGGTTTAATTTTAGCCTTAATCACTGTGCATTGCTTAAAACCTCCTGTCCCCTTTCCTACTGGCATCTCTTAATTCTCTATATTTGGTTCACTTACAATGCCCATTTAGACAATTCTCCTGAGCCCACCCTTTTTGCACGCTATGGTAAGTGCCAGCACAGCAGGCTTATTTCCTCCCAAGTGAAGGAATTATTCTGATTGTTGGACTCTTGACTGTTACTATCTTCTCATATTGGTGAAGTGTCAGACACTTCGCATGCTAGAGGTTAATCTATTCAATTTCAGCTGCAAATAAAGTTATGCCACTCTTCAAAAACTCGGCTTATGATTTGGTTTCTTGCCACCAATGATGTTAGTCTGCTACAGTGAGTAATTTTCCTGAAACTAAAGATAATGGTTCTGTAATTGAAGTTTTAAGTGCAGATTTTCATATTCACAATATGTAAAAAGTAGATTTTTAGACCCCAAACAGTAACTCTCTGCAAACATTAAACAGATATTCAAAACCATAATACTTTAAAGTGAGCTGTTCTCAAAAGCAGCTAAATCCCAAGATAAAAATATGTATTGGGGGAAAAGTAGCTTTTACAACCACTACTATCACAGATTATTCATTTGTACTAATTTAAACACAAAGTGAATGCGTATTCTTTGAAACAAAATTCAAACAATACATAAGTATACAGAATAAAAGTTGAAACACTTCTTATCTCACCCACCAAACCTGCTCTATTTTTTTGGGATAACAATTGTAAAAGAGTTAATGTGTTTTCTCCCAGACATTTTCTGTGTACATTGAAATATATATATGGATATATGGATATAATATGTATTTTATATATGGATATTTTCTCTTTATTCTTTCTTTCTCTCTCTCTCTTTCCTTCTCCTTCCTTCCTTCCTCCCTTCCTTTTCTTTCCTTTTATTTTTTAAATTAGAGATAGAATTTCACTATACTGCCAAGGCTGGATTCAAACTTCTGGACTTAAGTGATCCTCCTGTCTCAGCCTCCTGAGTAGCTCGGACTACAGGTGTGTGCCACCACACTCAGCTTGGGTATTTACCTTATTACAAAATAAATGGTATGTCTGATACACATTTTTGGGGTCAAAGTAAAATTTCCCTCTGTCCACCAAAGGTTGCTGAAAATGATCTGAAAAAAGGTAAATTAGGCTGGGCGCGGTGGCTCACGCCTATAATCCCAGCACTTTGGGAGGCTGAGATGGGTGGATCGCGAGGTCAAGAGATCGAGACCATGGTGGTCAACAAGGTGAAACCCCGTCTCTACTAAAAATACAAAAATTAGCTGGGCATGGTGCCGTGCGCCTGTAGTCCCAGCTAATCAGGAGGCTGAGGCTGGAGAATTGCTTGAACCCAGGAGGCGAAGGTTGTGGTGAGCCGAGATCGCGCCATTGCACTCCAGCCTGGGTAGCCAGAGCGAAACTCCGTCTCAAAAAAAAAAAAAAAAAAAAAGGTAAATTAATAGGAGAAAAAGGCATACAAAATATATTTAATGTGCCTAGGGGAAAATTGTGAGAAATGTGATTACCCAATAACACAATGAGGTCTAGACGCTTATGTACCTTTCTTCATAGGGAAAGGGGGGATTGGGGATGCAGGCATCAATGATTTTCAGGGGAAATGAATGAGCCCAAAGAACAATGGCATGAGACAAAGTTGCTCTGAGCTCTAGGGGAGGTGGTGCAAGGTTGGGGTGGAACTTCACTGTGAACAAAGGTTGTCTTATTTTGTAGATATAGTTCCCCAGGTATTACCTTTGTTCACAGTGAAGTTTCACCCCTTGCCTTCCTGCCATCTCCACTAGAGCTCCCTCAGAAGAATAGATGAAAAGTCTGTCTGGACTTGCTGATGACTCCCAGTCTCTTCTCTTCTCCAGAGGTTAATCTTTTCTGATTATTTGATGAGATTCCTAGGGAGTGCGTCTTAAGACAATGCATTTTTTATTTGAACGAATTTTTTTTAGTAAAATAAGGAAATTCCAGAGAGAATCCCTCCAGTGTCAAAGCACCATATTTTGTGGTATTATCTTCTAAGTAAGCCTCAACATGTTGTTCTGTCAATGGCTCTTTTTTTTTCTTTTTTACATAACACACTGTCAAGAACATGTTAGTATGTATTAGCACTTATTAGTACTTGCATGTTTTCTATGTAAAACTTTATAGAATGGCATCATGGTATGCCATAGTCCTAATATTCCCTAATTTATTTAACAAATTATTAGTTTAGACATTAGAGTATCTCATATTTCACTGTTACAAGTAATGTCCTTAACATTCTCCTTGTGATACCTTGTATTAGTTTTCTATTGTTGCATAGTAAATTATGCAACAATTAAACTTCACAGCTTAAAATAAGAAAGATGTATTATTTCACAATTTTCATGTAGCCTTGACTAGGGGAGGATTTGCTTTCATGCCTCTTCAGGTTAATGGTGGAATCATTATTTTTGTGGTTCTGTGACTGAATTCATTGATTTCTTATTGGTTGTTGGCCAGGCACCATGCTCAGCTCCTAGAGGCCACTCTTAGCTTCCTGCTACATAGTGCCCTCCATAGGTCTTCTCACACTCTGAAGCTCTTTGATTTCTGGAAAGACTCAATCTCTTTACAGGGCTAACCTAATAATGTAAGATATATCTGTATAATTTTCCTTTAGGTTAACTCTAAAGTCAGCTGATTGATACTATAAGTGTAAAAAAGGGAGTGATTCTCATTATATTCACAGGTCTTGCTCACATTCAAGGGAGAGAATTACAGAAGGCATGTATACCAAAAGGTAGGAATATTGGAGGTTATCTTATAATTCTAGTTATCATATACCCTTAGATCCTGTGTGAGTTTATCTGCAAGATAGATTCACCAACGTAAAGTTGCTAGGCCAAAAGGTATGGGTACTATAAACTTGGATCTATTTCTAATTTCCAAAAGATTTTATGTTGAAAGACATAATACTCTCAACCAAAATACTCTCACCAAAACCTAACAGATTCTTCTAACCCTAATCTTACATATTAGAAGGTAAGCAATATAAAACAGGTGTTTTTGTTTATTTTGTTCATAGAAGACATATCTCAAATGTCTGGAACAATTCTTGGCATATGATAGGTACTGAATATAAATGGAATGAATGAATAAACATGCAGAATATATCTTGATTAGAACCATAATCTTGGTAATTTACTTTGGAATTTAATGTGGCATCAAGGATTCCCAGTGACTTGTTCCCAAGCTGCCACCTTATAAACATTTATAATTTATCATTATCTAGTTTGAAGAATCCTTGTTAAGAACTTATTATAACAATATTTTTATACCTTATAGCAATTTCATTCTCCTATACAGTATCTGTCTCTGTTTTTCTGCTCTAAAAGCAGGTCCTCCATTGACGCTTTAGAGAAAGACTCCAAATACCTCTTTATTTCAGGAAATATTAAAGTGTTATTTGTTCTCTATGCTTATTTATTTATTTTTTTGAGATAGTTTCTCACTCTGTCACCCAGGCTGGAGTGTAGTGGCACTTCCACAGCTCACTATAACCTCAAACTTCTGAGTTCATTGCCTCCCAAGTTCGCGGCCCAATTAATACCTGCTTCTGTTACTGGAACAAGTATGTAGGTACTTCTGTATTCTCTTTCTAGACTTTCTTAACCAAACTTTGAATAATTTCATCTTCATCCACAGATGTGTGTTTTTACTTTGGTGTTTTTATTTTAGTGTACAGTTTTATGAATTTTAACACATGTATGTATTTGTACAAGTACCACCACATTCAGTACAGTATTGTTCCATCATCTCAAAAATTCTCCTGTACTGTCTTATATAGTCACATCCTCACTCCATCCATATTCTCTGGCAACCACTGATCTGTTTTCCATCACTATAGCTTTATCTTTTAAAGAATGTCAAATGTATGGAATCACACAGTATGTAACCTTTTGACACTGTCTTGTCTTATTTAGCATAATGCCCTTGAGATTCACGAAAGTTGCTGTGTGTTTCATTCATTTTTATTGCTGAGTAATATTCCATGGTATGAATCTACTACAGTTTGGTTGAGTAATCACCTATTGAAAGACATCTGGGCTGTGTTTAGTTTTGGACTATTATGGAAAATTTTGCTATGAACATTTATGTACAAAGCTTTCTGTGGACATATGTTTTTATTTCTCTTGGCTGTATATCCAAGAGTGAAATTGCTTACTTATATGATAATTCTATGTTTGACCTTTGGAAGAACTTGCCAGAGTGTTTTCCAAAGCAGCTGCATCAATTTATCTTCCCAACAGCCATGTATATAAGGGATCCAATATTTTTCACATTCTTGTCAACACTTATTATTGTCTCTGTATTGTTTTTTGATTATAGCCATCCTAGTGGGTATGAAGTAGTATGTCATTATGGGCTTTATTTGCATTTCAATTTTCCTAGTAACCGGTGATGGTGCGTATCCTGTCATGTGCTTATTGTCCATTTGTATATCTTCTTTGGAGAAATATCTATTAAATCATTTGTCCATTTTTAATTTGAGTTTTTTTTATTGTTGAGTTATAATTGTTCTTTATGGATTCCAGATACTGACTCTTACCAGATATATGACTTGTAAACATTATAATTATTCCTATTGTCTGAGAGTATAAATGTTTTATTGGGCACTGGGGATAAAGGGATTAAAAACTCAGAGTTCCTTCTTTCTAGGAACTGAAAGTACCTGAGCTGTAAAAGTAGAGAAACCTTTCACATGGAAAGGGCAAGGGAAAAGGGAGTTAACATGTATAAGTCCAAGGAAGTTGAAGGCTTAATTCTTCACCTAACAGTGAAGGATCAAAAGGGAAAAGAAGAAGGTTTGAATTAGTAAAATTTTAAGTACTTTTTCTACTTTGGTTGATTTAAGAATTGTCTTCTAAAGATATTTATATATAGGTAAGTGTCTGTCTGGAACGTTGTGAAAATATTCTGTGTGACAATCATGCTTGGGCCAATCTATGTAACATTTACTGTAATTTTCTAGATCAGTGGTTCCTAAACTAGGTATGGGGATAAGTGCTTCATTGGACACATAAATTACCTAGTTCTTAAAAACACACTTTTCAGATCCCATGTTAGATTTACTAAAATGGAAACTTTGAAAATAATACCTAAAAATATGCATTTTTAGGTTCATTTTCTTGGTGATTTAGAATTATGGTCAGATTTAGGATTTGCTATACATGATGAACTACATGCCATCAGAGTGGAAGAAATAGCTGTTGCCATGTAGGCAGACTTGCTCTGTGATACGCCCTTCTCAATGAAGAAGGAAAGGCTGCTTCATTTATTTTCTTCACAAATTAAGTATGTTTACATATTTATCAGATCTAGATTCAGAAGCTATGTAGTAATCTATCAACTTGCTGGTTGAGTGAATAACAAACATGGGAGGGTACAATTTAAGATCTATAATTTGGCTAGACTCATGTGCCCCTCTCATGTGTAATTGATGCATATTACCTCTAGAATTGTGTTGATGAGATCTTTTAGCACACTTTTATTAATGAGGACAGCCACACATAGAGGCAAAGTAGGCCACTGCTTTTGTCATTTGATTTAAGTGTTAAGAATGGAGAGTCCTGTTGTCTTCCCTAAATGTTGCTGCTCTCTCACTGTTTGATAATTGAAATTCACCAGTACGGCTGGAGGCTTTAATCCTTTTTAATAATATGAATGAAGGTGATTTCCAATTTTATGATAGTGCAGGTTTCTGGAGACTGTGGTACAGATGGCCACATTCAGAAGTTGCTTTCAGTCTTAGTACTTTTTTATTTCCTCATTTGTAGCAATCAGCTTGGAAGGTATATGCCAGACTTTCAAAATTTATTTAACTACTAATAAAAATACTGACACACTGGATGATTTTACTTAAATTTTTTTATTTTATATTAAAACTTTATGTAATTATTCTCTCCTTCTCTATTGCTTATAGTATTTGTTATGGTAAATTTAAAGGTGCTGTAACAAAATAACTCCCCCAATATGGTGGCTTCCAGAATAAATAAATTTCTTTCATAGCAACAAATCCAGATACTAGTGGTTCAGACTGATTGGTGGCTATGCTGCAAGTAGTTATGCAGGGATTCTGAGGTCCTTTTCATCTTGTTCTACCATCCTCTAGAGCAGGGATCAGCAAATTATAGCCTGTGGGCTAACTCTGACCTCCAACTGTCTGTTTTTGATGAATAAAGGTTTATTAGAGCACAGCCTCACTCATATGTGTATCTGCTGTCTAAGGCTACTTTTGTACTATAATAGCAGAGTTAAACTATTGTAATAAAGACCCTATGTGGACCATAAAGCCTAAAATATTTACTGTCTGAACCTTTACAGAAAACGTTTGCCCACCTCTGCCCAAGAGAATTGTCTTTACCAGCATAGTTAAAACTGGGTCCCAGACACGTCTTAAGTTTAAGAGAAAGTGGAAGAGCCAGCATTTGTTTTCTATTAGAGATGTTACAGAAGTTACACGTTATCACTTTAATTCACATCCTATTGACCAAATTTAGCCATAGGCCTCAGATAAATGCAAGGGAAGTTTGAAAATGCTGTAGCTAGTTATTCTTGTTCTTGCTTTCTGGAAAAATAGGATAGCTGGTTCTATTGGACAACCAGCTAACTGTCACATTTGTGTTTTGTACATGCTCTTAAAGGCGAAATAATATATCCTGAATCACAATGTCAATGGAAGTGTATGCCATTTGTGAACCTAATATGTTGAGTGATTTGCAAGCAACAAACGATTTAAAAAATGAAATGGTTGAAAAATTTTGGTGTACTATATGCACTATTTCGTTTTGTGTCTGCAGTTACACTGGCTCTTGTGTGGTGTGTTTTGACTTTGAACACTAGTAGGGAGTGAGGAGGGGAGAAGAGTCAAAGAATAACCAAAGCTCTCAAGAGATACATGGCAGATGTTCTGTAAATAGCAGGATAAAGGACAGAAAAGTAGAAAATTGACCCAGAAATCAAAGAGACCTCATCTTGATTATAGTTCTGCCAGTTACTGGCTGTGGCAAGGTTTGAGTTTCAGTTGTGTCATCTGTAAAATGGGATGATAATAGGACCTAGCCTGTATGGTTGTTGTGATAATTAAATTAGATAATGCAAATATAAATGTGCTTCTCAGTGGGGTGGCGGGGATGGGCTTTCAAGAAGTTAGCATTATTTAAAAGTATGAGTTAATATTATTAGCAGCTTTGACTTACAAGATCAGTGAAAGACAAAGTTGTAGAAAGGGGAAACTCACCAATTATTAACCACCTACTTGGCATCAAGAATTGTGAGAGGGAGAGTATATGTGTTATCTCATTGGAGTAGTACATCTGTGTAGCACTTTAAAATTATTATTAGTCACTTATGCCTCTGTGTTAAGTATCAGAAAATACCTGAATGGGGCAGTTACGGAAACCAGAGATCATAAAATAAAAGAGCAAGCATGGGGAAAGGGAAGAATACAGATCACATTAGGGAAGGGTCAATTACATTATCTTGCCAAAGGCCAAAACTGATCTATGAATTTAAAAATATGAATGAACTCAGGATCAAACTGGAAATATATAATTATGGATATTGAACAAAGAGTTTACATAGAAATAAAAGTCAAATTTGAAAAATAGGTGCAAGCATTTTTTTAAAATTAGATGACACCTTGGATATAAGTGAGTTTTTAAATTTTATCTTTTAAAAAAGAAGTATTGATTTTCCGGTTTGATTTTGGCTATTTATTTTCATTACTGTTATCTGAATAAGGAATTACATTTTTTATATTATGATTAAAATTCTCTTTTGCAGTTATTTTAATGCATTGTCATAGTTCATCAAATTTTTGGCATTGAGAATATTGACATTTCACATTCTACTTTCATCATTTTTAAAAAGGATTATACTAAGCAAACATCCTCATTGATTTTTACTTTTGAAGTCTTAACCATATATTACTATCTGGTCACATGTTCAGAAGAAGCAGCCTGCCTTCAGAGATTTATTTTTAGAATGCAATAAAGAATAACTAGAGGAAACATTTTTTTCCATAGAGAGAACCAAATATTACTTAGTGGAAGATGTACAGGTATATTTAAAATACCTTTACCGAAGTTTAATTAAAGAAACATAGCACTCTAAGATTATGCAAAATGTTCCTGAAAGTTAAACATGATTTATTAAATAAGCTGGTGTCATGGATCATTAAGAAAATTGATGACTCCTCAAATTTGTGTTAATGTTAACTCAAGTGTTCATCATACGCAGTGAGGGATAATTACTTATGCATGGAAAGTCTCATAGGTTTGCATTAAAAATTTTGAAGAGGAGGAACAGTCAATAAATATTACTGATAACCTCAAAAATGACCCCCAACAATGACCTCTGTTTCCTGCTATTTATATTCGTATACAGTCTCCCCACAATTGTATGAGGCTTAGAATTTGTGATCAACAGCATATGGTAGAAGTGATGTTATGTCATTTCAGAGTTTAAGTTATACAAGTCTAAGGCTTCTGTTTTTGGTGGTTTCTTTCTCTCTCTCTCAAATGACATGCTGTTGGGGAAACCACGCCATGTGCAGCTCTATGGAAAAGCCCACATGGCAGGGAACTGAAACCTCCCTTCAGCCCCTTTGGAGAGTAACTCTCTGGTGGCAGCTTGGCTGCCACTTTATGGGAGACCCTGACTTAGAAACTCCTAGCTAAACTGATCCCCAATTCCTGATTCTCAGAAAGTATGTGATAAAATAATTGTTTGCAGCTTTTAAGATATTAAACTTTAGAGTAATTTGTTACACAGCAGTCAATGACTAATAGAAATATAATGGCTTTAGACATTTCAAAGAATTTCTCTAAAACAGGAAGGAAATAGTTGGTACAAGCTTAAATGCATGACATTTACATTTCATATTTTGCCGGCATGCCAAACAAAGCTTATACAGTAGTGATTTTTAAAATAATAATTTCAGCTGTCATCCATTGAGTCCTCATTATTTGTCAAATAGTCTACCAATCATTTGTTGAGCAAAAAAAGCAAACCTATGAAATTGTTGAAGAGGTTTATTCAAAGCCAATATGAGTGTCCATGGCCCAGGAAAAAGTCTCAGGACATCCTGAGAAAGTGTGCCTGAGGTGATCTTTTTTTAATACATTTTAGGGAGACAGACATTATAGGCAAAGATAAATCAATGCATGTAAGATATGCATTGGTTCAGCCCAGAAAGGCAGGACATCTTGAAGTGGGGGTACTTACAGGACATAGGTGAATTCAGAGATTTTCTGATTGACAATCGGTTCAAAGAGTTAATTAAGCTAAAGAATTGACATTAGTAGGAAAAAATACTTGATTTAAAATAAGGAGTGTTGTGGAAGCCAAGGTTCTTGTTACATAATTGTTACCAGCAGCAAATCCATATGGATCTGCAACAACCTCAATTCTTGTTTCTTCAGAAGAGAGAATTCAACAGAGGGGGCATAAGACAGAGTGAGAGACTGAGGCAAATTTTAGAGCAGGAATGAAAGTTTATTAAAAGAGTTTCAGAGCATAAACCAAAGGAAGTAAAGTATACTTGGAAGAGGGTCAAGTGAGCAACTTGAGAAACTTGAGTTAATGGTTTCATCTTTGACTTGGGGTTTTATATGTTGGCATGCTTTTAGGGTCTGCATTACTTCTTTGCTGATTTTCCCCTTGGGATGGGCTGTCCACATGCACAGTGGCCTGCCAGCACTCGAGAGGGACCGCATTGTGCAGTGTGCTTACTGGAGTTGTATACATGCTCACTTGAGGTGTTCTTCCCTTACTAGTTGAATGTTCTTAGAAAGTCATAAACCAGCTAAACTCTGCCATTTTTCCTCTTAGTGAGCATGTTTGAACCCACTCACCTAATTCCTCAGATCTTATTGGGAAGCTGCTGATTACCAATTTCAAGTGTTTCTATATATTGGGAGACTGCCTTTCCCTGGCACTGCTGTGACCAATGATTATTTTAGAGAGACAGTTTAATAACTACCTGACAATCATCTGATGGTTGCCTGAGACTCCTGATGGTGGTGGTGGGGGCTCTCCCACCCTGCTCAGGTCTGACTAGCTACCTATTATAACACAATGAAGCCTCCAGGTAGCAGGCTTCGGAGAGAACAGATGGCAAATGTGTTTTTTTGGACCTTAAAAGTAATCATACTCTTATTAGTTAATCTCTCTGAGATCCAGGAGAGGCCTAGGTACATTACTGGAGATTTTCTGCAGATGCAAAATTTTCCTCACAAACAATAGCTTTGCAAGGCTATTTCAAAATATGTCAAATAAATATATTTTGGTGTTAAATATTTGGATTTCCTTCAAGGTCTGCTAGCTGTCATGTGATGCTGTTCCAGAGTCAGGTTGCAATTTGGTATCTTATTGCCAAAGACTGTTCTGTCAGTCTTATGATTTCTATTTTAATGATAATGCTGGTCAGTTGTGCCTAAGCTCCAAAAGGAAGGGGGGTTAATTAGGTGAGTACAACATCCCTTCCCATCATGGCTGGGAATTCAGTTATTCAAGTTTTCTTTGGTCTAGAGAGGGTTTGTTCAATTGGTTGAAGAGCTTAGGATTTTATTTTGGTTTACTCATTTTACATATATTATCTCCTTTAATTATTTTCAAAAATCTTATAACATATTATTATCTTCATTTCATAGAAAAGGAAACCAAGAAAGGCTAAGAAGGTTTAAGCAGCTTTTCTATAATCACATACCTGGGAGGTACATCTGGAACTAAAATCCTAGTCTCTTTGACTCCAAAGTTAGTTTCTAATAAATATGTCAAAAAAGGCCATTATGTCAGATGACTACAATGTTATTGGGAAAGATTCTTCTATACCCCAAATCCTCACCTTATCATTTATCTCTCTGTTTTCCAAAGTTGTTTTTACTAAGACTCCCAGAAGATATGTATTAGCCCTTTTCTCAGACTGCTATAAAGAACTACCTGAGACTGGGTAATTTACAAAGAAAAGAGGTTTAATTGACTCATAGTTCTGCAGGCTGTACAGAAAGCATGGCTGGGAGGCCTCAGGAAACTTACAATCATAGCAGAAGGTGAAGGGGAAGCAAGAGCTGTCTTCACATGGTGACAGGAGAGAAGGTGGGGGTAGTACTACATACTTTTAAACAACCAGATGTTGTGAAAACTCTATTACAAGTACAGCAAAGGGGATGTCCACCCCCATGATTCTATCACCTCCCACTAGGCCCCTTCTCCAACACATGGGAATTACAATTTGACATAAGATCTTGGCGAGGACACAGAGTGAAGCAATATCAAGATACTTTACATCATTTCTGATATACATCCTCATGCACACACATGCATACACACAATTGAAATAAACACTTGACAAAACAAAATTTACTCTTATGTACTCTGATATTTTCTATTATAATCTATTATAATCATATTGATTAAAACATTGCTGATCACAATTTCCTAAATATCACAACCTCATTTTGAAAAGCTCATTCTAGGCTGATGCTTGTAAATCTTCTTTTAAATGATAAATTCTTGAGTTTAAGGGCTGCCTTTTTTTAAAGTGCAAATGTAACACTAGGCTATGTAAAAGCTAGCCTTGTATTACAACTGAAATCCACTCATTTGAAAAGTAAATACTGCAGCCTGCTGCCATTCCTTTAGCTGGTACAATTTTCAAAAGGTGTTTTTGTAATGTAAATGTCTTTCAGTGGGGCCATTTTCTTTTGTTCATCACAAACTCCACAAACCCTATTCTTTCATATCCATCCATTGCTCAGGTTTCTATGATCTGTTAGGTTCCTTAGAGCCCTTGACCTTGCAGCCTATTATTTACTTTTGCAGAAGCAGTTATCCTGGTGGATAGTACCATTTTTAGGTTTCATTTTAGATTTCAAAAATGGGGGGAGTGCTTTCTTTTTGTACCATTTTAGATTTCAAAAATGGGGGGGAGTGCTTTCTTTTTGTTTGTCACAATGCTGGAGGTGGATGTGGCCCTGGCATTTAATGGGGGCAGGGAGCCAAGGATATTAGATACTCTGCAATATGTTTGGACAAGCCCACATCACAAAGATTTTTTTTCCCTATATCCCACATGACTTTCAAATGCTTCCCCCTGACATTCACATAGAGAAAAAACTAAAATTATCTGGGTCTAGATTATAGATCCATTTTTCCTACAAATGCAAAGTATTTTGTACAATTTTAATTTTTTAGAAATGTAACTACTGTGCAAAACAAGGGAAGATTTTACTTTGTTTTGTTTATAACTTACCTAGGGTTGTTTGCCATTTCTGAAAGTCATGGCATTAGTGTAAGTGCCCATTTGTGGTATTTGAGTTGTCAGTACAACTCTCCATATTCATCTGCATTTGTGATTGTCACGTACATGGCAATTGTTGCTGTGAAATAATACCTTAGACTGGGTAATTTATAGAGAAAAGAGTTTTATTTAGTTTACAGTTCTGCAGGCTCAGAAGTTCAAGGACATGGCCCAGGCTTCATGCTGCATCAAAACAAATAGAGAAGTTCAAAGGGGAAGTGGACATGTGTGAAGAGAGGAAAATTTGTGGGGCATCCTGGCTTTTTAACATTTCTCTCTCACAGGAACTAACCCATTCCTGTGAAAAATAATCCATTTTCAAGAGAATGAGAACTCACAATCACAAGAACAGCACCAAGACATTCATGAGGGATTTGTGCCCATAGCCCAAAACCTCCACTAGGCCCCACCTCCCAACACCTCCATACTGGGAATCAAATTTCAACATGAGCTTTGTTGAAGACAAACAAACTGTGTACAACCATAGCATATGGATATATTTTTATAGCCCTTATTTTGAAATGTCAAATATAAATAAAAAATAGAGAAATATTCAATATTGTCGTATGAATTTATCTTGAATCCAAATGTCTTTATTTTGAGTAGGTACAAGATCTAACTACTTTATTTTGTCTTTTGCTGTATTGATGCCTGTGTTAGTATGTTTTCACACTACTATAAGAAACTACCTGAGACTGGGTAATTTATAAAGATAAGAGTTTTAATTGACTCACAGTTCTGCATGGCTGGGGAGGCCTCAGGAAATTTACAATCATGGTGGAAGGTGAAGGGGAAGCAAGGCATATCGTACATGGTGGCAAGAGAGAGAGAAAGAAGAGGGAAGTGTCAAACTTTTAAACCATCAAATCTCATGAGAACTCACTATCATGCAAACAGCATGGGGAAAACTGCCCACATGATCCAATCACCTTCCCCCAGGTCCTTCCCTCAACATGTGGGAATTACAATTTGAGATGAGATTTGGGTGGAGAACAGAATCAAATGATACTATTCCACTCCAGCCCCTCCCAAATCTCATGTATTTCTCACATTTCAAAACACAATCATGCCTTCCCAAGCATCCCCCAAACTCTCAACTCATTCCAGCATTAGCTCAAAAGTCCAAGTCCAAAATCTCCTCTGAAACAAGGCACGTCCCTTATGCCGATGAGCCTGTAAAATAAAAACAAGTTAGTTACTTCCGAGATACGGTGGGGGTATAGGCATTGGGTAAATGCTTCCATTTAAAATGGGAGAAATTGGCCAAAATAAAGGGGCCACAGGCAGTCATTAAATCTTAAGGTTCTGAAATTATTTCTTTTTACTTCATGTCTCACATCCAGGGTGCACTGATGCAGCAGGTGGGTTCCCACAGCCTTGGTCAGCTGTTCCCCTATGGCTCTGCAGCGGATAGCCCCTAATGCTTCTTTTATGGGCTGGCATTGAGTGCCTGTGGCTTTTTCAGGAATGTGTGCAAGCTATCTACCATTCCAGGGTCTGGAGGATAGTGGCCCTCTTCTCACAACTCCACTAGGCGGTATCACAGTGGAGACTCTGTGTGGCGGCTTCAACCCCACATTTCCCCTCTGCATTGCCTTAGTAGAGGTTCTCCATGAGGGCCCCACCTCTGCAGCACATGCCTGCTTAGATATCCAGGCATTTCCATACATCCTCTGACATCTAGGCAGAGGTTCCCAAAGCTCAACTCTTGTCTTCTGTGTACCCATAGGTCCAACACCACATGGAAGCCACTAAGGCTTGAGGCTTTCATTCTCTGAAGCCATGGCCCAAGCTGTATCTTGGCCTATTTTAGTCATGGCTGAAGCTGGAGCGGCTGGGATGCAGATTGCCCAGTCCCATTGCTGCACAGAGTAAAACTGGGGCTCTGGCCCTCACCCATGAAACAATTTTTCCCTCCTAGGCCTCTGGGCTTGTGAATGAAAGGGCTGCCAAAGAGCTCTCTGATATGCCCTGAAAACATTTTCCCCATTGTCTTGGCTATTAACCTTTGGCTCCTTGTTACTCATGCATATGATCTTATTATGAAGCCTGTTCTGTCATTTCTCCTTTGTGTTTTACTTAAACCATTTTGTTGACTTTCTGAAATTTCAGCTTTGATGGGCTGCATTTCTATGATTTTGATTTTAAGATCAAAAATAAAACGAGGGATTTGATAAAACAAGGAGGCATTTGGTCTGATAGAGGTAAGGACCAATGCTATTTAACTGTAGAACTGTGGTGCTTAAGCGACTATTTAAATACAGTCATGCATTGCATAGTAACTTTTCAGAAAATGGCAGAATGCATATATCAATACAATGGTAATTCGATAAGGTTATAATACCATATTCTTATTGTACCTTTTTAATATTTATAACTTTTATAGATATGTTTCAATACACAAATACTTTCCATTGTGTTCCAGTTGTCTACAGTATTCCGTATAGTAACGTGCTATACAGTTTTGTAGAGCTTAGGAGTAATAAGCTATACCATATAGATTAGGTTTGGTAGGCTATACTATTTAGGTTTGTGTATAGCATTCACACCATGACAAATTGCCTAACAATGCATTTTTCAGACCCTGTCTCTGTTGTTAAATAGCATATGGCATTATACAGATTTGTAAGCCAAAACTAAGGCCTAATGAATTAGAACCTGTGAGGGCTGAGTTCCAAAATCTGTATTTTAAATAAACTCCTCGGTTTTAGTGGTTTCTTATATATTTTGGAAACTAACCCCTTTTTAGATATATGGCTTGCAAATATTTTCTCCCATTTCACAGGTTGCCTTTTCGCTCTGCTGATTCCTTCCTTTGCTGTGCAGAAGCATCTTAGTTTGATGCAATTCCACTTGCCTATTTTTGCTTTTCTTGCCTGTGCTTTTGGTGTCATATTAAAAAATGTGTTGTCCAGGCTAGCGTCAAGAAAGTTTTCCCCTATGTTTTTCTCTACTAATTTTACGATTAATAAACAGACACACAAATAAAAAACCCAAAGGAACAGATATGAGGTGATAGATATGCTTATTACTCAGATTGTAGTGACAGTAACACGTGTTCCATATGTTCCAATTCACCAAATTGTAAACATAGTGCAGTGCAGTGGCACAATCACAGCACTATCATGACATAATAATAGCTTGCTGAAACCCTGAACTCCTGGACTCAAGCAATTATCCTTCCTCAGCTTCCAGAATAGCTAAGACTACAGATGTGCACCACCATGTCTGGCTAATTTTATTTTATTTATTTATTTATTTATTTATTTATTTATTTATTTTTATGGAGACAAAGTCTCACTATGTTGTCCAGGCTGGTCTCAAATTCCTGGCCTCAGCAATGCTTCTGCTTTGGCCTCTGAAAGTGTTGGGATTACAAGTGTGAGCCACTGTGACTGGCCTTCACTTCTTAGGAAAGAAAATAAATTACTTATTCTATCTTTTATTTTTAATACCTCTCCACTGGCTCATTTATATCTGTCTACAGGTATGCTTAAAGGGTTAGTAGCTTAAAGAAGTCTTTATTTGACTTAATTTTCTTCCTAATACTGGCCTTTATCATTCACATGTCCTCCCAAATGAATGTCTTGAAAATGGTGTATCATTTCTAACCCCACTAATATTTCTCTGTTCTCAATGACTTGTGATATGTTTTCTGTCCTTACCACTTTAATAGAGCTGCCTTTCAAACCATTCTAACAATACAGTGGCATCTTTTCAGTACTCATTCTCTTTAGATTCTTTGCAGCATTATGTATTTTTTGAATAACTCCTTCTACTAGAATATTTTTTCTTGGTTTCTAAAAGACTGAGCTCTCCTGATTCTCCTCTTACCTTTCTGATAAATTCTGATAAAGTTTCTTTCTGACTCATCTTTCATCTACTCATTATAAATCCCTTCAAGATTACATCCTAAAATCAGTTTTCTGTATGTATATATCACCCAAATTGTATCAACAACCATTTTTTGGGGGGATTCAAGACTGTATTTTAATCTGCCTCCTGGTTATTTATTTCTACATAGTAAATCTTTAAGATATTTCAGTTTCATGTGGCCAAAGCTGAACTTATCATTATTCATAAAAAACTTACAATTCCCTTTTCTAGTTAGTTAATATCACTACCAAATTACTCCTACTTGAAACTGCAGTCAATGTAAACGACTCTTTCTCACTCTTCATATATAATCAGTTATCAAAGCCTACTGATTCTTCTTTTGCAACGTCTACTATAAATCATTTAAATTCCTACAACAACTGTCATTATTTCAAGCACTATTTATTCCACTTAGACTGTGGCTTCCTAACTGATCCCCATCTTCTAAGCTCTCTTGTGGGAACTATAGCTTAGCAGTTAAATACTTGATCTCCAGAGCCAGACTATCAATGTTTGACTTTACCACTTACTGCATGACCTTGTACAAATTACTTAGTCTCTCTCCATGCTTTAATTTTCCCACCTATAAAATAAGGCCATCAAGAGTATCTACCACATAAGATTGTTCTACTGATGAAAAAGGATGCTATATATACAGTGCTTCAAAAATTGCTTGATATAGGGTAAGTACTCAGTAATTGTCAACCATTATTAAATTATCAGCATTTTTATTCAGGTTTATGTTTTTCCATGCAAACTGTCCTAGTGTTCTCTGCTCTTAGAAAGAAGTCTTTACAATTTTAAGTAGCCTCAATTGTTTAGGTTCACTTGATATTTGGCATAAATTAAGCATGAGGAAATGAATTGCCTTTCACTTTGCTCCCTTTGTGGTATTTGTATAAACTATTTCATAATAATAATTACCCTGTCCAGATTACAATATGTTAAATATTACCATTTTATACTATTATTTCTATTTGTTAGATCACTTATAGTTCATCTGTGAAATCTGACTGATGTGGCCTCATATTTCTGGGCAAAGAAGGGAACATTTCATGAACTCCATAACCATGTATTTGATATATACACACTGTTATGCATTAGATTCTATAATTTTTGCCATCAGCTAGTGTAGTTGCTTCTTATGAGGCAAAGGAAAAAATCTAATTTTAATTAAAAAATGTAACACTGGCTTTGAGAATGATATTCCTTGGAATATTCCTATTTCCAGTAGACTAGTAAAATCTTTCTCTTTGGAAGTGACTATTTATATAAGCACTTTGCAGTTTGGTTCTCTTAGACCTTTCTGTGTTAATCATTTTATATGTACTTTATACAGTGTATGTTGAGTTTTTCAGGATAAGCCAATCTCTTCTCTCTCATTAGGTTTGACTTTTATAATCAGGGTGGATGGATTCCCACCTCAACCCTCACTACTCTTGTCCTGGACAAACTATATGGATTTTGAGTGCTTGGAAGTTAGACATATGTTACACAGCTTATGCCCAATATAGCTCACCCTGTGATATATTTATTCAGTGCTCAAACTCAGAAAATGGTCATGGGTGAGAGAAAGAATACATTGCATTTGTCTTACTGGTTAAATGCAGAGTTAAGGAGAGAAGTGGAAGAGAAAAAGGATGGCGAGAGATCAGCAGGTAGAGAAGAGGGCAAGGGTATGATGGAGAAGAAACTCCTCAACCTTTTAGTCTATCTTCTGGAAGACCTCCTGCAGTATTACCTATCTCCATATAAAGGAGTTGATCAGACTTTGGGTATAGGCCACCTTCAACCACCGTAGGTAGCTCTGAAAAGCAACTAATTTATGAATCCAAAACAAAAGATCTTTAAAATCCTTATAGTCTTAACTTTTCCAACTCCCCAGTTACTCCATTCTCCCTCATACTTTCTAGTCTTCTCTCCTTGACTTCACCCTCGATCTTTTTCCATAGATCCCTTCTTCCTTCTACCTACCCCATTCTCTTGGTTCCTTCCTTTCTTCTTGCTACTCTCTTCCCTGACTTGCTGCTATAGAAGCTGACATTCTTGCTTATTAGCAGCTGCTAAAGCAGCAGGTGGTGAAACAGCGGGGTGAAGGCCTACCTATATAGTGCAGAGGTCAAAATATAAATTTGCATGGAGAAAAATATGGATATATCAGCAAATGAGCTTGAGTGCTGCCACTTGTTTATTAGAACTGTAAAAATAGGTACACCTTCCAATTCCCTATATACCGTTTACCTTCCACAGCTTGTTTGACTCTTTTCTCATTCACCGGTCACTAGCAATTTCTCACTAGGTTGGTTTACTTCCAGTCTCCTGCTTCTCCTCCATAGTCTGCCTAGCCCTTTTCTTGAGTAGTCACAGAATGAAAAGTACACTTTTATGTTGATGAAGCTAGTGAAAAAGCAGAATCCTTTTTGAAAAAGCAGAATTGACTTTGATTGATGAAGTTGTCTTATCAGTTAAATCAAATCTGCAAATGGGAAGAAATGCTGCAGCATTTATTTAAGAAAGAACAAGGAAAATGTTGCATCCTACGGTGTATCTCACTCCTTTTATGCTTACAATGACTACTGCAAAAACTGAAGACATGGCCTCTGCCTTCAAAAGGTTGATCATCTAATTGGTATAACTGAACATACACAATGAGAAACATTTAACAAGCAAAGTATCAACAGAAGCAGAAGCCAGGTGTGGTGGCTCAGTCCTGTAATTCCAACACTTTGGGAGGCCATGGTGGGTCAATCACCTGAGGTCAGAAGTTCAAGACTAGCCAGCCTGGTCAACATGGCAAAATCCTATCTACTAAAAAAACAAAAATTAGCTGGGCGTGGTGGCATGCACCTGTAGTCCCGGCTGCTCAGGAGGCTGAGGCAGGAGAATCGCTTGAACTCAGGAGGTGGAGGTTGCAGTGAGCTGAGATAGCACCACTGCAGTCTAGCCTGAGCAACAGAGTGATACTCCATCTCAAAAACAAAACAAAACAAACAAACAAAAACCAAATGCAGGTTGATTTTGTTCCAAGCTGGGTTCCTAGTAAAGGTGGGACCCTCTGGTGGAAGTAATGAAGGATAGAGGTGCTAGTTAGATTTTGAAGAGGTATTTCAGAGGGCTTAGGACTCATCTATTGGGCCTTCCAAAAGTCAGTAGGCAAATTCACATTTGAATCCAAATGATTACCCAGTATTTTAGACTTATTGTTTTTATATATGTTATCTCATGTAATTAAATTCTAACAACTTTGTGATTTTACTAAAGCTCAGAAAGTTTATGTAAGTAGACTCAAGGTCACACAGTTGGAAATTGATCAGTTGGATTCTAATGCTTGATTTCTGGCCATAAATCTAGTACTTTTTGGATTATACTCCATGTAAAAGAAAGGAAATCTGGGAAAGAGGGAGATAAAATCTTGAAAGGTAGAAACGTAATGCATCTGAGAATCAAACTGATAGAGGACCATTGGATTTAGCTAAGTAATTTGCTTTATGTTGAGTGAAGGAGCCACACAAAAGCAAGTCAGTGGATAGGTGCTAACTCTCATATGGGGAGAGCACTTTGTGGAAACTTCAGGAGCATTTCTACATTCTTTGCGTTAAGAAGGATTAAATGCAAATTATTCAGGCTACACTGTTTTCTTCAGTAAGTAATGATTAGTGTCTTTCTTTAATAATGATGTGTGCAAATTGAATTCACAGTAATGTGGTTTCTCTTTGTACTGTACGTTGCCTTTAAATTCTGACAAGTTGAGGTCTGTCACCAAGAAAGAAAGAAAATAATTAGCAATCAGCACTGAGAGTTTAATATTTTAATTCTCCAGCTGTTATGCAAAATGTTTTTGTGCATGTGGATTCAATTAGTCATAAAGTAGGGAATCAGAATAATGCAGCTGCATTATATAGCTTTGGAACATGCACTCCAGGTAGAAATGATTAGGTTCTTTAGTTTATCGCCACTTTTTAAAAGGGGGATGCAGACATTAAAAATCTTTCAAACTAAAGATTCTTAATATTGAAACGGAAACATTAAGAGAATATAGATGGTAACAGTAGAACCATAGAGTATATAGAATTTATAGAATATAAATTGAGAAAATTAAAAATAAAATATTATAATTTGGCTATAATGTAAAAATAAGTGCATATTATGGAAACATCTGTCCACCTAAATGAATAATAAACAATATTTAATGGCAAATGACAATCTGGGGTAAAAGTTTCATAAAAATATGGTAAAGGGCCAATGACCTTAATATATAAAGAAAATTTGCAAATTAGTGACGTTTTAAAAAATACACATAAAATAACATGCCAGTAAAAATTGAGCAAAGGCTATGAACCAGAAATTTACAAATGAAGAAATATAAACACAAAAAATGTGCAAAGTTTATCTTGATTAGTAAACAATGTTGTAGGAAATAAAATGCACCATAAATTTAGGCCTTAATCTTCCTTTTCCCCCATTTAAGACACAGAAAAATAATAATAGAAAATAAAACTAGAAAGACATGGTTATGCTCAAAAAGATAAACCACTCAGTTGGGCGTGATGACTCGTGCCTGTATCCCGGCACTTTGAGAGGCTGAGGCAGGCGGATCATTTAACGTCAGGAGTTCCAGCAACAACATGGTAAAACCCCGTCTCTACTAAAAATACAAAAATTAGCCAGGCACGGTGAAGGACACCTGTAATCCCAACTATTTGGGAGGCTGAAGCAGGAGAATTGCTTGAACCTGGGAGGTGGAGGTTTCGGTGAGCCAACATAGTGCCACTACACTCCAGCCTAGGTACAGAGTGAGACTCCGTTTCAAAAAGATTAAATAAAAGAAAAAAGATAAACCACTCAGTGGACCAGAAATAGAATGAAGACATACTTGGTGGTGAAAAGCTGCAGTTTTAAATGCAGGCAGAGGTCACTGAGAATTTGACTTCTGTGGATGAAAGGGGACCAGAGGCTTGCTTGAGTGGAGGAATGTGAATCAAAAGCTGGGATGGAGACCTGTGACCTTGGAAAGAAAATGAGAAAAGTGGTGGGGTTAGGTGGCAAGGGGGAAAATAAGGGGAGGACTGACCCTGCCACGGGACTATGGCTTGTTTAAAGCTACATGCCTACAAAGCCCACCTATTTGCTGGCTTCCAAATAGGAGCAAAGAAGGAGCTCTTGGGCTATCTCTTTGCCCCAGAAATATCTACACCCATCCCCTCCATCAAGGAGTGAAGTGGAGACCCCTAGCTCTAGAAGCTCTTGAGAAACCCCTTTTTAATTATTCCACACTCACACTCACAGTAAAAGCCAGGCCCATCCTAAAAATTTACAGGCTGTAGAGCAAGCATGCCAACAGAAGCCCATGTACCATATTCATACATATTTAAAAGTTGCATATTGAAATAATTTGATCACTCAGGCAAGGCAAAGGATTCTCTTCTAGTACAGAGATAAGTATCTGCCAAAAAAAAAAAAAGCTAATAAAAATTACATTAAAACATTCAGAAAAAAGTTGCATGTAAAGCTAAGTAAATAAATGACATTCTGTCTCCTACCTTGCTGAATATACCTTTATATTGGTAAAATCAAAACGTGTAAAACTATAATTTTCATATTTTAAATGTTAGTAAAATGCCCAAAACTACTAAATTTAACTTTTAGTTTACTTATCTGGCCTTCTGTTTATAGTCTGATGGTGTTTGGATAAGTAATAGCATAAATGTATAATTTATAGGTTAGTATATATTTGTTCTATTAAATCTAGTTTTCTTGCTTTTACTGCTGAAAGATCAGTATTACATTTATATAATCAAGATTTTCACATAATCTGCTCAATTTGCAGTTCTGGTTTCAAGGATTAAAAATGAAAATGTAAAAAGGGTTTATGAAATTTAACATTTTTTATAAAATGTAAATTTGGATAAAAAATATTTTTAAATAGAGGATCCAAGATGGCTGAATAGGAACAGTTCTGGAGTGCAGTTCCCAGTGAGAACAGTGCAGAGGGTGAGTGATCACTGCATTTCCAATTTAGTTATTACTGCCCACAGACTAGGAGATTTTGGCTAAAAAGCGCCATGAGTTTCCAGCCTGGCTGTTTTAGCCAGTACAGCAGGTCTCTGCACAAAAACTCACACAAATCTGGGTGGTCATTTCAACTGGCGCCTGGAACACCTGGGAGACAGAGCTACCCGTTCAACTGTAAAAAAGGGGGCTAAAACAGGGAGCCAGGTGATCTGGCTTGGTGGGTCCCACCCCAACAAAGACCAGGAATCTGAAACGCTCTGCATTGAGAGTTTCACAGCAAGCACAGCTGGACCTGGGACAGTCCGGCTCTGTCAGGGGAAGGGTGTCCACCATTACCAAGGCAGTCTGCCATTACTGAGGCAGTCCACCATTACTAAGGCAGTCTGCCATTACAGAGGCAGTTCTAACTATACCTCTGTAAACAAAACCACTAGGAAGTACACACAAAAGCTGGGTAGAGCCCAGGGCAGCTCAGCAACACCTCTGCTGGCAGACTGTGACTAGGTTACCTCCCTGCTGGGCAGGGCATCTCTGAAAAAAGGCAGCAGCACTTCAGGAACTTATAAATAAATCTCCACCTTCCCAGGACAGAGCACCTGGGAAAAAGGTGGTTATGAGTTCCGCTGCAGCACACTTAAACATGGACAGATCAATGAGACAGAAAATTAGCAAGGATATCCAGGACTTGAATGCAGATCTGGACCAAGCAAACCTAATAGACATCTACAGAACTTTCCACCCCAAATCCACAGAATATAAATTCTTCTCAGCACCACATCACACCTACTCTAAAATTGACCACATAATTGGAAGTAAATCACTCCTCAGCAAATGCAAAAGAATGGAAATCATAACAAACAGTCTCTCAGACCACAGTGCAATCAAATTAGAATTCAGAATTAAGAAACTAACTCAGAACTGCACAACTTCATGGAAACTGAACAACTGGCTCTTGAATGTTGACTGGATAAACAATGAAATGAAGGCAGAACTAAAGATGTTCTTCAAAACCAATGAGAATGAAGACACAGCATACCAGAAGTTTCACCATGTTGGCCAGGCTGGTCTCAAACTTTTGACCTCGTGATTCACCCACCTTGGCCTCCCAAAGTGCTGGGATTACAAGGATGAGCTGCTGCACATGGAAGTAAATCTTTTTTAAAAAGTAAAAAAATTGTTCATTGACAAGAGTCTATCCTCTTTGGGGACCAGGACTTCTAAGCATCGAGAACCCAGAATTGTGGAGATGGAAAACCCAAAGTACTCTTCATTGGAAGTGATAGAAGGGAACCATACCTGCTTTGACTTGTTGATACCTGGATTCATGCAGTCTTCCTCTTGGGAAGTGACAAGTTCCATATAGAAATTTCTAGTTTGATACATGTACTGCTTCTTGGAAGATTGTCCTTTGTTTTGAAGTGTGTAGGTGGTGCCGGTAGAGGCTCTTCAAACAGGAAAGGCAAACCCATATATGGAATAAATATATATTCCTGTGAGAATGAATCACTAGTCTTTCTCACACAGATGAAACCCAATGTAGATAACTTGCCCAAGTGGCTGGCTGATTTTAAAGAATAGTGCCATTACATGAGCTCAAAAAGTACAAATTTAACCACAAACCTGTGTTACATACATGTGGTTAGGAATTCTCAGGAGAGATTTTTTTTCATTAAAAAGTCAAGTTGAAACAAGCAAGTATTCTTTTTATCTCTCTTTGCCACTAGTGGGTGGATTTACTCTAGTGCACCATTTCACTAAAGCCAGTACCATACTGACTTTAGTGGGAACTTTGAAGTTCCCAGTTTTATGTGGTGTCTTAATTCTGATTCTTCACCCTATACAAAGTTTTGTCTTTTTTTCCTATTTATCTTATTTATTTGCTTTTAAGGGCATGATCTCGTCATGTTGCCCAGGCTAGACTGGAACTCCTGGACTCAAGCAATCCTCCTATCACAGCCTCTCAAGTAACTGAAACTAAAGGCACATGTCACTGTGCTTGGTTCCTTAACAACTTATTTATTGATTGATATTAGTCAATTTCTTCTGAATAAATTCATAATCAGCTTATCCTACTGATTTCTACCTCTATCTCTCTTTGTATCTCCCAATTTGCCCTCTTTCCTCTCTGATTTGAAATTTTGCTTACTTTCTTGGGATCTTGTACATGAATATTTTAAACTTTACATTTGATCTGCTATAGTTTAATAGCATGTTTATCATATTTTATATGGAATTTCTTGGAGTTTTAAATTGATTTTTCAACATGTCCAATAAGCCATATTTCTAGGAAAAGAAGTTGACATGCATGACCTTTTAAAATAAAACAGAAATAAAACTAATTAATAGGATATATACTAACTCAGGATTATGAGATAAGCAAATTTTTCTTGATTTCAATCTAAGTAGTAATAACACTAGGCAATGGCAGGGGACTTGAAACTTTTTCAAAGCACTTTCATGTTTTATTTACTTTAATCATCATAAAACATTTATAAAGTCAAACATTTGTAGTAACTCTTATTTTACAGAAAAGGAAACTGTGATCCAGAAAGGTGAGGCTACTTTCCCAAGGTCAAGTAGTAAATTAGCAGGAAGTCACACTATTAGACTCTAAGGCCAATGCACTCTTTGCTGTTAATTGTTGACAAAAATGTTTGTCTTTCTGCTTCAGAAAATCCTTCTTTCTTTGATGTCAGAAATCCAGAGATCTACAACATAAGTTTTCTTCCCATTAGAAAGCATATTTTAGACCAAAGCTTATGCTTTTGTATTGAAATATAAAAAGGAAGCTATGCTAGAAGCTCTATGGGTTATTAAGTCAGAATAGTTTGTTTATACTTCTCTTTTGGCCTACGTCATGTCATATTTTATGTTAGCAAGTGTCTATCTGTGCCTAAGAACTTTCATCACCAAAATCACTAGGTTTTAGCCTTGTGCCCCCTGCAATTCAACATGCAAAGGCAACTTTAAAGCCTACCACTCAGTTACAGTGACATTCTGCATGGCCTGACATGCAGATGGGTACTTGATTGAATATAATCCATAAGGAATTATGTTTCTTTTTCTTCTGAAAATTTAATCTTGTTGGAAGTTAAACTGATTCAAACATAGCTGAATAAGATCATTTTTTTCTTTGTAGGTATATAGTGTGAATAAATCCACCCACTACTAGCAAATAATAGTGTGAGTTGGTTTAAAGCTAAACAAACCTATGTAGGTGGCCTCTATAAGCTTATGAGTTTGACACTTGTCAGAACTTTCAGGAGATACATAGGAATGGAATCTTTCCTTGAGAAATTGCTTAGGTGTCACCTGAAAGTGAGTGGGAGAGAGAGGTCTTGGATTGTTGTAGGGAACAAAGGTTAAGCTAACATTTTTTAATTTATATTTTAAGTTTACTGGAATGGGAATAGAGGTAAAAGTTTTACAAAGTAAGTTTATTTCCTTTAATTGGGAAGCCACTAAATAAGTAACAATGGCAAATATGGATCACATTTCTATGTGGGTTAGGCAATATCTTCTCTGGAACTTGAATATTGAGTTTTGGAACAAGGCTGATTATCCGTATTGAAAAATACAATAATGTAACAGCAACTAATATTTATTGAGCACTTATTATGTGACAGGCACTGTCCTAAGTCCTTTACATATATTAACTAAATGAATTTTCTGAACAACTAATGATACTGGTAATCCATATTTTACAGATGAGAAAACTGAATCTCAGACAGGTTAAACAACCTGTCAAGGATACAAACCTAGTAGATGAAGATAGGATTTAAACTGAGACACCAGGCTTCTGTGCTTTTTGGTATATCCATTTCTCTAGAATTCTTATCTAAACTTTATTCTCATTACCCTTTCAGAAAACCCCTGCTGCTTCTGGGTATAGATTTCATGTAGTGTCCATATAGTGGGAAATAACATTAAATTTTTCTTTAAGAAACTAATAGAAAGTGCATCTGACAAAAATAGAGTTTCCACATTCCAGGTGATAGCTTCAGGCACTCATCAAGACGTCTGTCAAAAGGGGATAAAAGGGACAGATCCTGGTGTATGACACATGTGCCTAAGAGGCTGATGTAAATTATCTCAGTTGGTTGACTTCTTTTTTGGTACAATTGTGAATGGTACAAGTGCTGTTTTGTTGTGTGGATAGACTGCGTAAGGGTGAAGTCTGGGTTTTTAGTATACCACATAGTGTACATTGCACCCATTAAGTAATTTCTTGTCCCTCATCCTCTTATTTAAATTTGCTGCCCCAAAGAGGGCCACAAGTAACCTGTATACTTTTCCAGTACAAGACCCTGAGTTAGGGAAGTGTTTTAATCATGGAGGCTTTGTTTTGGTCTTTCCTTCAGCAAATATTTGTTGTCTGCCTACTTTGTGACAGGCACTGTACTTGGCATTGAGAGTACATTGAGGAGCACAAATAGACATGTCACATTCTCTCATTAAGTTTGTAGTCAATCAGGGGAGGGAGACAATCTAACAATCTCATTAATAAATGTGAATTTACAAATTGAGGCATGAGTTATAAAGGAAAGACACTTAGGACCACAGTGGAGATAGTAGCATGGGGAGAAAATGACCTTATCTGGAGGATTACAGAACATTTCCCTGAGAAGGTGGCATTCTAAGTAGAGGAAACCGCATGAAAAAGCCCTGTGGCTTTTGTCCTTAAGGTCTAGAATGAGAAATAGATTAATAACTTATTCATGGAACCATGGATCTGCTTATACCTTTGTGTACCAGTCATCACTTTCAAAGAGGTAGATGTACTCTGTTAGTTTATTCTTCTCAAAACAAAACAAAATAACACAACTTTCTTTTAGTAAATGGCCAGATTGTTTTTGTTTTTGGTAAGATCTTCAGATAAAGGAAACATTCTCATCCATCTATGAGGCTACCTTCTCAAGCTTTCTGTCTTTCCTCCCTCCCTTCCTTTCACCTTTATACAACTTTTGAGATGCCTGTTACCTGTTAAGTGCTCAGATTCTTCTCTTGACAGCCAAACTTCGTGTTTAACAAGTCTATACTTGCTGCCTCAGTTTTCTCACATTCTTAATCCATTGCATTCTGCTGTTCATCACCATTATTTCAATGAAACTACCAAACTCAGTATTCTGATTCTCATTTTGTCATAGTACTCGATGTCTCTGCAGCATTTAGACCTGGTGTTTACTCCATCTATTATAAAATAAATGAACACACACACACAGACAATCCTTCTCTTTTGACTTCTGTGGCACATATGACACAGTCTTCTTCTACTTCTACTTCTTTCATTAGTCTGTCATTTTTGCTGGCTTCTCTTCCTCTACCCAATACTTTAAAGTTGTTGCTTTCTAAATCATCAATGTCATTGTTTGCTTTTTTGTTTGAATGCATATTCTCCATGGGTAATCCTATCTACTTCTATGGGATTTGTAGAAATCTGTATCTCCAGTATCTCCTTTCTCCTAAGCCCTAAATTTTTATACCCCACCATAAACTCAATATGTCTTTCTGAAAACCTGCAGATACTTCATATTTAACATGTTTGAATATAAAATCATTTTCTTTCCCTTCAATCCTATCTTTAACCAGAAACCACAGTGATTTTTGTAAAATACAAATTCGATTGTTATCATGCCTCTGCTTGAAAGTCTTCAGTGGTTTCACATTGCCATCCTAAGTATCTTATAGTCATACTGTAATTTCATCTCCACTCCCTATCCTAAACTACCAGCCAATCCCAAGATACCTAGGGCCTTTGCATGTGCTTTTCTCTTTACCTAGAACACTTTCTTATTTCACTTTTTCTGCTTTCATTATACCTTTTAAGTTAACTTTTACCTTACTAATCTAGAGGGAAAAAGTTGGTTTATTATTCATACATTTGTGCTTTCATGGTATGTTGTTGCTGTCTAAATCTACCTTTATTGCAGCACTTAGACACATAAGCGTATCATATGAATTGAATATGGGGTACTCTTTCAGTAAATTATTTGCAAAAATGCAGGAATAGAATCTCACATGTTATGCCTCAAATATAGTGGTCTTTATCATGTATTTGATTCAGACTCCAGGAGATGCCAAAAATAAAGCATTAGTTAATTACCAGCTTCTGACACTTGAGAAATTTGTTTTACTAGATTACTGACTTAGATACTTAACTTGAATTGATGATAACAAGAATTAACCATAATAACTTGGAGTGTGTTTCTATCTTCAAGTCCTAGATTATCTATTCTCCCTGATAAATGATTTACAGTCTGTAATTAATGAAAATAAATAGTATTCAAAGTGATTTTCTTGAGTTACATGGGTTTTCTTTTTGGCCAGAAGTCCAAAGAGAGGTGATCTACAACAGAGTACAGCTCTACTGATTTTCTCAGACTGACTTGCCAGTTTATTAAGGAGTTAAAAGCCTATAAAACAAGTAAATTCTTGAGGATTCATGGTAAAGAGTAGAGTTCTTTCCTCCAGGCAACTGAAACACACATATATTATTTTGAATTTAGCTATAAATTGATATAGCAAATATTTCTATATAATAAAAGAAACAAGTATTTTAAATAAAAGTAAATTTATTACAAAAGGCCCTTAGGTATACATATTATATAATAAACAGACATTTATGGAAAGTATAGAAACATAAATTATCATTTGTAAAATGGTATATGTCTAATAATTCCAAAAGTCTAAACTCCATGGTGAAAAGAAAAATGGATGGTAAATATATTGAAGTGAGCTGGTACAAAATTGGTGTTGAAGGCTATAACCAACACCTATCTTAAGGCTGTCTGTTTGGAAAGGCTTTTTTAAATATATGTTTTTCCATTTTTAATATTGCTATATTTCTTATACCATGTATGTGTCTTAAACTACATTTGGTAAAAACTATGCTATGTGATGACAACTTAAAAACCTTTGACCAGCATTTTGATACTGCTTAATTTAAATATAAAGATAGATATGAAATTAGGAAATTTTCTGCCAAAATGAGTCTAAATGCTAATCAGACTACCATGGATTGGTACAGAGTTTCTGGGGGTTTTCTTCTTCTTACTCTGGGAGGGAATAAAAGGTAATTTTCTTTTGACAGAGCTTTTGTAAGCACCGGTGATTTTGGAATGCTTAAATCCTGCTTTACATTCATTCATTCTTAACAGAGAGGTCAATGCACAAATAAAGCGAAAACAATCATGCAAGTGATTCTCAAACATTGTCACATGTTAGAACCACCAGGAGAACTTACTAGCAATGAACTCCTTAGAGGTCTCCCTAAGATTCTGCTTTCATATTTCTGGAATGGAGCATAGGAATATTAATTTTCAACAGGTCCCCAGGAGACTCACATCCTCCAGTTTCAGAAACACTGCCCTATTCTCTGTTCCATCAAATTTCTCCTCATTCTTTCAAATGATCTTCACTCTTTACAATGCCACAGCTTTGTAAAATTGTTCATTCCTTAGTGTTCCAATGCATTCCCCCCCCCCATAGTCCTACCTTGTCGAATTTCTATTAATTTATGAAGTCCCCATTCACATGTGACTCCTCCAGAGCCTTCAGTCGGCACTTTGTACGTATCTCTGTTCTAGTGTTAATATAATATCTATATATAGGTCTAAATAAATCAAATAATCAATCTCCCAATAGATTGAGTTTTTCAGTAAATTTATCTATCTATCTCCCAATAGGTTGAGTTATTTTTAAAGGTTGAGGCTGTGTCTTAGGCTTTATGTATCAAATATCATATATCAGAGTTTAGGACAGGGCTGACCTTGTACATAACAGGTGGTAGGTGCTCAGATGTACCTGAGCACGTACATCATTTATCTTGAAAGCATGTTTAAAATGATAATACCAAGCATGCCAACATCCTCCCAATACCCAGATTGTCATTTAATAGGTTTGAAGTTGGTCTTACAAGTATACATTTTTTAAAGTGCTCTAGATATTGCATATCTTGCTAAACTCTGAATACCAAGGAAACCAACTAACCTTTCGGTAACCTAAAATATATGATCAAAGGGCTACTTCTGATCATCTTGTTTACCTTCTAATATAACAAAATGCAACTGATTTCAATTTTTAATATATTCTAATATGTTTTGGATACTCTTGTGACAATATTTGGGTCTGCCTGAATAGTGATTATAGAAAACGTAGGCCACTTAATACAGAGGGCAGAGAGTTCACAAGTGAAAGAGTTACTGTTTATGAGGCATCTTGGAAGAATTTGAATGGGGGTTTTATGTAGAAGGCACATCAAGAGTATAAGTTAACAATTAATTAGTTTAAAGAGGTGAAAATATTGCTCATTTTTATTTTGGATTTTCCAGTAAATGTGTTTCCCATGTCAAAAATTATCAAATGACATAATAAAGCATTGAAACTTCTGATTCCTGCTAATATTGGATAACAAAGACCACAATTACATTTTGTATGAAGCAACCAAAAAACCACGAAACACAAAAAATATGAAACAATAATTTTTAAGACAATGAACATTAGACAATGAATGGCAGTAACCCTGGAGAGATGGGAAATAAATGAGGTCAGCCCTATGATTGCCTCAACTTACTGTGTTGAGAGAGTATATAGGTATACTGCAGGAAGGAGGACTGAGATGAAGAAAGGCAATTGAATGACAAAAGTGCTGGAATGACAAATAGTACTGGAATTAGTAGAGATGCATAAGTAAAAGAATGAACTTCAATTCATATCTCATACAATATACAAAGTTAATTTAAAATAGATAATAATCTTAAGTGTACAACCTAAAACTATAAAGTTATAGAAGGAAATATATGAGAAAATATTTCTAACTTGGGTTAGGCTAAATTATTTTAGTTACAACACTAAGAGAATATTGATATAAAAATTGTTAAAATATACTTTATTCAAACTAAATCTTCTCTTCAAATTACATATTAAAATATTTAAAAGGGTAGTTTATAGATGTGGAAAAATCTTTGCTCAGCATCCATCTGATGAATGGATTTTATTCAGAGTATAGTAACAGGTCAGAAAACTTAATAAGGAAACAACCCAATGCAAAGTGGGCAAAATATTTGAATGAAAACTTTTCCAAAAATACATACAGATGGCCAACAAACACATTAAAAGATGCTTAATATTGTCAGTCATTAGGGAAATGCAACACAAAATCACAAGGTTTTACCACTATGCATTAATTAGAATGGCTAAAATTCAAAAGACTGATCATGCTAAGTGTTGGTGAGGATGTGGATTCAACTGGGATGTTCTCATGTTGCTGATGGGAATGTGAAATGTCACAATCACTTTGGAAAATAATTTGGCAGTTTCTTAAAAAGCTAAGCATATGTTTATGATAATCTAGCCATTCCATTGCTAGGCATTGACCCAAGAACAAAGACAGAAATATCGATCCATAGAGTTGTATGTAAATGTTCACAGGAGCTTTATCTGTAATAGCCCAAAACTGGAAACAAATCAAATGTCCTTCAAAAAGTGAATGGATACACAAATTATAGTATAGTCACAAAATGGAATACTCTTCATCAACAAAATGAATAAACTATTGATATGTGTCATAATATGAATTAACATCAAAATAGTTTTGAGGAGGTTAAGAAGACTGGAAACTAAGACTACGTAATTTATGATTCCAGTTACATAAAATTCTAAAAAATACTAACTAATCTGTAGTAGCCAAATGAAGATCAGTGGTTACTTGGAGGGGTTGGGAGGTAAACCTTATAAAGTGCTACAAGTAAAGTTTTAAGGGTCATGTAGTATGATCACTATTTTGATGGGTTGTTGATAATGTATAATATATCACAGATTTATAATATATCAGAACTTATCAAATTGTACTCTTTAAAACGTGCAGTTTATATTTTGTCACTTATACTTCAATCAAGCTGTTAAAATGCACTAGATATTTTTCTTCAAATATACTCCTACTTGGACACCCAGTAAATAAAATGGAAAACAGGTTAGCAGCCATCTACCATCTTATTTATAAAGCCATCTATGGAACTCTCACTGAAAACCTCAGGATAAAACATCTGGCTTCCAGAAATATATTTATATGTGTAGAGACAAAGAATGATATTTTACTTTAATTTGAAATATCTTCTCCAGAAGTCTTTGATTGCCATCAGTCTGAGGTATAATTGCAGTAAAATGAGCCATTTAGAAAATCTGTAAAAATGAGCTATTCTAGACACCAGAATTTACCTTGAGTGTTGTGCATAGTTCCTCAAAATTTATTATTTGAAATTATTGTTGGCAAATATTTTAACAATATATGTCCTAGTTTTTCATCACCTTGAAAATAATAGACCCTTTTATTTACTCTATCATTTTTAATGACTCAGGGCCATCATTACTAGCATCAAGTTTGTGTTATACTGGACTGTAGTCATATCCTCTGGACTTCATTGAACGTGCATCCAGGTTTACTCCAGGAATAAGTGGCTTTAGACAAGAGCATTTTAAATCTTTGTGAAGAGAAATGGTGGTTATATCTTCCACTTCTATATTCTGACCCCTCCTGTGCTATCATCTGTCACTTCTTGCAGAGTATGACTACCTATATGAGCATCCCTTCCCTTATTCTGATATATAGACTCTAACTGGTAAAGCATGTAACCAAGGTTGTTAGAATTGTATAGACATAGGTTATGAATAGAAGAAGACTGGAGCATTGTCTTTTGAGAAAAATACATGATTTTTAGTGTGTAGACTATTTTCACTGAATGAAGCAATTCATTTTTAATATTCTGATTTTCAGTTGTGTAATGGATTAAATTGGTGTACTGCATAACTCAATTCCAAACAGGTTAGATGTTATTTTATTACATGTACAAAGATCTGCAACAGAGAGGCTATAAAATAACACTTTCACTACAGTCCTTGCTGAAAATATTTATTACTTCAGCTATTAGTGACAGACAGCCCTATTTTTGGGGATCTGGAAGAATGAAAGTACCACCCTGAGGAATTTTGTCCAAAGAATTTTTTGTTCTCAATAGTTGTCAGACTTGCAGGTAGTGTAGCTAGTCACTGTCTTGGTTAGTAATTTTTTTCTGTCTTTCATTCCATATCGTTTCTTAGTATAGAAATAAAACCACTAAGAAGGCTAGAGTGGTTGTTTCCCTATATCCAGGTAGAGATATTTCTTAATATGGAATGAAAGACAGAAAACTTCAGATAAATGCATAAATTACTTATGCATAATGGATATGCATAAGTAAAATCCAATTTACTTGTGCACTGGAAGTATATATACTTCCAATATATACTTGGAACAGATGAAGGAAATGTGGATGATTCTGGTGATTTTAAAAAAGATTTATTTCCTCTTCCTCCAATTTTTTTTTTTTTGTTATTATACTTTAAGTTATAGGGTACATGTGCAGATGTTGCACTATTGTTACATATCTATACACATGCCATGGTGGTTTGCTGTCTCCATCTCCCCATCATCTACATTAGGTATTTCTCCCAATGTTATCCCTCCCCAATGTCCCTACCTCCCACTATCCCTCCCCTAGCCCACCATCCCCAACAGACCCCAGTGTGTGATGTTCTCCTTCCTGTGTCCATGTGTTCTCATTGTTCAACACCCACCTATGAGTGAGAACACGTGGTGTTCAATTTTCTGTTCTTGTGTCAGTTTGATGAGAATTATGGTTTCCAGATTCATCCATGTCCCTGCAAAGGACATGAACTCATCTTTTTTATGGGTGCATAGTACTCCATGGTGTATATGTGCCACATTTTCCCTGTCCAGTCTATCATTGATGGGCATTTGGGTTGGTTCCAAGTCTTTGCTATTGTAAACAGTGCCCCAATGAACATATGTGTGCATGTGTCTTTATAATAGAATGATTTATAATTGTTTGGGTATATACTCAGTAATGGGATTGCTGGGTCAAATATAATTTCTATTTCTAGATCCCTGAGGTGTCCCCACACTGTCTTCCACAATGGTCTAACTAATTTATACTCCCACCAAGAGTGTAAAAGCGTTCCTATTTCTCGACATCCTCTCCAGTATCTGTTGTCTCCAGATTTTTTAATGATCACTATTCTAATTGGTATGAGATGGTATCTCAATGTGGTTTTGATTTGCATTTCTCTAATGACCAGTGATGATGAGCATTTTTTCACATGTTTGTTGGCCACATAGATGTCGTCTTTTGAAAAGTGTGTGTTCTTATCCTTTGTCCAGTTTTTGATGGGATTGTTGGTTTTTTTCTTGTAAATTTGTTCTGGTTTTTGTAAATTCTGGATATTAACCCTTTGTCAGATGGGTAGCTTGCAAAAGCTTTTTTCCATTCTATTGGTTGCCCATTCACTTTAATGCTTGTTTCTTTTGCTGTGCAGAAGCTCTGAAGTTTGGTTAGATCCCATTTGTCTATTTTGGCTTTTGTTGCCATTGCTTTTGGTGTTTTAGTCACAAAGTCCTTGCCTATGCCTATGTCCTGAATGATATTGTCTATGTTTTCTTCTAGAGTTTTTATTGTGTTATGTCTTACATTTCAATATTTAATCCATCTAGAGTTCATTTTTGTACAAGGTGTAAGGAATGGGTCCAGTTTCAGCTTTCTGCACGTGGCTAACCAGTTTTCCTAACACCGCTTATTAAACGGGGAATCCTTTCTGCATTGCTTGTTTATGTCAGGTTTGTCAAAGATCAGATGGTTATGGATGTTTGGCATTACTTCTGAGGCCTCTGTTCTTTTCCATTGGTCTATATCTCTGTTTTGGTACTGGTACCATGCTGTTTTAATTACTGTAGGCTTGTAGTATAGTTTGAAGTCAGGTAGCGTAATGTCTATAGCTTTTTTCTTTTTGCTTAGGATGTCTTGGCTACATGCACTCTTTTTTGGTTACACATAAAGTTTAGGGTGGTTTTTTTTTTTTTTTTTTTTTTTTTTTTCAGTCTGTGAAGAAGGTCAATGGTAGCTTGGTGAGGATAGCATTAAATCTATAAATTACTTTGGGCAGTGTGGCCATTTTCATGATATTGATTCTTCCTCACCAGGATCATAGAATTTTCTATTTTTTAATCTGTTCGTGCCCTCTCTTATTTCCTTGAGTGGTGGTTTGTAGTTCTCCTTGAAGAGGTCCTTCACATCCCTTGTTAGTTGTATTCATAGGTATTTTATTCTGTTTGTAGCAATTACAAATGGGAGTTCACTCATGATTGTCTCTGCGTTTGTCTGTTATTGGTGTATAGGAATGCTTGAGATTTTTGCACATTGATTTTATATCCTGAGACCTTGCTGAAGTTGCTTATCAGATTAAGGCGACTTTGGGCTCAGATGATGAGATCTTCTAAATATACAATCATGTCATCTGCAAGTAGACAGTTTGACTTCCTCTTTTCCTAATTGAATACAATTTATTTCTTTTTCTTGCCTGATTACTCTGGCTAGAACTTCCAATGCTATGTTGACTAGGAGTGGTGAGAGAGGGCACCTTTGTCTAGTGCCAGTTTTATTTTTATTTTATTTTATTTTATTTATTTATTTATTTATTTATTTATTTTTAATTGCATTTTAGGTTTTGGGGTACATGTGATGAACATGCAAGATTGTTGCTTAGGTACACACATAGCAGTGTGGTTTGCTGCCTTCCGTCCCCTCACCTGTATCTGTCATTTCTCCCCATGCTATCTCTTCCCACCTCCCCACCCCCCGCCCCTCCCCCATTTCCCCCCAACGGACCCCAGTGTGTAGTGCTCCCCTCCCTGTGTCCATGTGTTCTCATTGTTCAACACCCGCCTATGAGTGAGAATATACGGTGTTTGATTTTCTGCTCTTGTGTCAGTTTGCTGAGAATGATGGTTTCCAGGTTCATCCATGTCCCTACAAAGGACGTTAACTCATCGTTTTTGATGGCTGCGTAATATTCCATGGTGTATATGTACCACATTTTCCCTATCCAGTCTATCATCGTTGGGCATTTGGGTTGGTTCCAGGTCTTTGCTCTTGTAAACAGTGCTGCAATGAACATTCGTGTGCACGTGTCCTTGTAGTAGAATGATTTATAATCCTTTGGATATATACCCAGTAATGGGATTGCTGGGTCAAATGGGATTTCTCTTTTTAGGTCCTTGAGGAATCGCCACACTGTCTTCCACAATGGTTGAATTAGTTTACATTCCCACCAACAGTGTAAAAGTGTTCCTATTTCTCCACATCCTCTCCAGCATCTGTTGTTTCCAGATTTTTTAATCATCGCCATTCTAACTGGTGTGAGATGGTATCTCAATGTGGTTTTGATTTGCATTTCTCTGATGACCAGTGATGAAGAGCATTTTTTCATATGTTTGTTGGCCTCCTGTATGTCTTCCTTTGTAAAGTATCTGTTCATATCCTTCGCCCATTTATGAATGGGCTTGTTTGTTTTTTTCTTGTAGATCTGCTTTAGTTCTTTGTAAATTCTGGATATCAGCCCCTTGTCAGATGGGTAGGCTGCAAAAATTTTTTCCCATTCTGTTGGTTGCCGATTCACTCTACAGACTGTTTCTTTTGCCATGCAGAAGTTGTGGAGTTTGATTAGGTCCCATTTGTCTATTTTGGCTTTTGTTACCATTGCTTTTGGCGTTTTGGTCATGAAGTCCTTGCCTACACCTATGTCCTGAATGGTTTTGCCTAGATTTTCTTCTAAGGTTTTTATGGTATTAGGTCTGATGTTTAAGTCTTTAATCCATCTGGAGTTAATTTTGGTGTAAGGTGTCAGGAAGGGGTCCTGTTTTTGCTTTCTGCACATGGCTAGCCAGTTTTCCCAACACCATTTATTAAACAGGGAGTCCTTTCCCCATTGCTTGTTTTTGTCAGGTTTGTCGAAGATCAGATGGTTGTGGGTATGTTGTATTTCCTCTGAGGCCTCTGTTCTGTTCCATTGGTCTATATCTCTGTTTTGGTACCAGTACCATGCTGTTTTGATTACTGTAGCCTTGTAGTATAGTTTGAAGTCCGGTAGTGTGATGCCTTCCGCTTTGTTCTTTTTGCTTAGAATTGACTTGGCTATGCGGGCTCTCTTTTGGTTCCATATGAATTCTAAGGTGTTTTTTTCCAGTTCTGTGAAGAAGGTCATTGGTAGCTTGATGGGAATAGCGTTGAACCTGTAAATTACTTTGGGCAGTATGGCCATTTTCATGATGTTGATTCTTCCTAACCATGAACATGGAATGTTTCTCCATCTGTTTGTATCCTCTCTTATTTCGTTGAGCAATGGCTTGTAGTTCTCCTTGAAGAGGTCCTTTACGTTCCTTGTTAGTTGTATTCCTAGGTACTTTATTCTCTTTGTAGCAATTGTGAATGGCAGTTCGTTCTTGATTTGGCTCTCTTGAAGTCTATTACTGGTGTATAGGAATGCTTGTGATTTTTGCACGTTGATTTTGTATCCTGAGACTTTGCTGAAGTTGTTTATCAGTTTCAGGAGATTTTGGGCTGAGATGATGGGGTCTTCCAGATATACAATCATGTCATCTGCAAATAGAGACAATTTGATTTCCTCCTTTCCAGTATGGATACCCTTTATTTCTTTTTCTTGCCTGATTGCTCTGGCTAGAATATCCAGTACTATATTGAATAGGAGTGGTGAGAGAGGGCATCCTTGTCTAGTGCCAGATTTCAAAGGGAATGCTTTCAGTTTTTGCCCATTCAGTATGATATTGGCTGTTGGTTTGTCGTAAATAGCTTTTATTTTTTTGAGATACGTTCCATCAGTACCTAGTTTATTGAGGGTTTTTAGCATAAAGGGTTGTTGAATTTTGTCAAAAGCCTTCTCTGCATCAATCGAGATAATCATGTGGTTTTTGTCTTTGGTTCTGTTTATGTGGTGAATTACGTTTATGGACTTACTTATGTTGAACAAGCCTTGCATCCCCGGGATGAATCCTACTTGATCATGGTGGATGAGCTTTTTGATATGCTGTTGCAATCGGTTTGCCAGTATTTTATTGAAGATTTTTGCATCTATGTTCATCATGGATATTGGCCTGAAATTTTCTTTTCTTGTTGAGTCTCTGCCGGGTTTTAGTATTCGGATGATGTTGGTCTCGTAAAATGATTTGGGAAGGATTCCCTCTTTTTGGATTGTCTGGAATAGTTTCAGAAGGAATGGTATCAGCTCCTCTTTGTATGTCTGGTAGAATTCAGCTGTGAACCCATCTGGACCTGGGCTTTTTTTGGGTGGTAGGCTCTTTATTGCTGCCTCAACTTCAGACCATGTTATTGGTCTATTCAGGGTTTCGGCTTCTTCCAGGTTTAGGCTTGGGAGGATGCAGGTGTCCAGGAATTTATCGATTTCTTCCAGGTTTACTAGTTTATGTGCATAGAGTTGTTTGTAATAATCTCTGATGATGGTTTGGATTTCTGTGGAATCTGTGGTGATACCACTTTTATCGTTTTTTATTGCATCAATTTGGTTATTCTCTCTTTTCTTTTTTATTAATCTGGCTAGTGGTCTGTCTATTTTGTTGATCTTTTCAAAAAACCAGCTCCTGGATTTATTGATTTTTTGAAGAGTTTTTTGTGCCTCTATTTCCTTCAGTTCTGCTCTGATCTTAGTTATTTCCTGTCTTCTGCTAGGTTTTGAGTTTTTTTTGATCTTGCTCCTCTAGCTCTTTCAATTTTGATGATAGGGTGTCAATTTTAGATCTCTCCTTTCTTCTCATGTGGGCACTCATTGCTATATATTTTCCTCTAGAGACTGCTTTAAATGTGTCCCAGAGATTCTGGTATGTTGTGTCTTCGTTCTCATTGGTTTCGAAGAACATCTTTATTTCTGCCTTCATTTCATTGTTTATCCAGTCAACATTCAAGAGCAAGTTGTTCCGTTTCCATGAAGCTGTGCAGTTCTGAGTTAGTTTCTGCATTCTGAGTTCTAACTCGATTGCACTGTGGTCTGAGAGACTGTTTGTTATGATTTCTGTTCTTTTGCATTTGCTGAGGAGTGATTTATTGCCAATTATGTGGTCAGTTTTATAGTAGGTGTGATGTGGTGCTGAGAAGAATGTATATTCTGTGGATTTGGGGTGGAGAGTTCTGTAAATGTCTATTAGGTTTGCTTGTTCCAGGTCTGTATTCAGGTCCTGGATATCCTTGTTGATTTTCTATCTGGTTGATCTGTCTAATATTGACAATGGGGTGTTAAAGTCTCCCACTATTATTGTGTGGGAGTCTAAGTCTCTTTGTAAGTCATTAAGAACTTGCCTTATGTATCTGGGTGCTCCTGTATTGGGTGCATATATATTTAGGATAGTTAGCTCTTCTTGTTGCAGTGATCCTTTTACCATTATGTAATGTCCTTCTTTGTCTCTTTTGATCTTTGTTGCTTTAAAGTCTATTTTATCAGAGATGAGAATTGCAACTCCTGCCTTTTTTTGCTCTCCATTTGCTTGGTAGATCTTCCTCCATCCCTTTATTTTGAGCCTTTGTGTATCCTTGCATGTAAGATGGTTTCCTGGATACAGCACACTGATGGGTTTTGGCTTTTTATCCAATTTGCCAGTCTGTGTCTTTTGATTGGGGCATTTAGTCCATTGACATTTAGGGATAGTATTGTTATGTGTGAATTTGATACTGTCATTTTGATGCTACCTGGCTGTTTTGTTGGTTAGTTGATGCAGATTCTTGATTGTGTTGATGCTCTTTTACCATTTGGTGTGTTTTTGGAGTGGCTGGTACTGGTTGTTCCTTTATATGTGTAGAGCCTCTTTCAGGAGTTCTTGTAGGGCAGGTTTGGTGGTGATGAAATCTCTGAGTGCTTGCTTGTTCACAAAGGATTTTATTTTTCCTTCACTTATGAAGCTTAGTTTGGCTGGATAGGAGATTCTGGGTTGAAAGTTCTTTTCTTTAAGGATGTTGAATATTGGCCCCCAATCTCTTCTGGCTTGTAGGGTTTCTGCTGAGAGATCTGCTGTGAGTCTAATGGGCTTCCCTTTGTGGGTAACCCGACCTTTCTCTCTGGCTGCCCTTAGCATTTTCTCTTTCATTTCAACCCTGGTGAATCTGAAAATTATGTGCCTTGGGGTTGCTCTTCTTGAGGAATATCTTTGTGGTGTTCTCTGTATTTCCCGGATTTGAATATTGGTCTGCCTTGCTAGGTTGGGGAAGTTTTCCTGGATAATATCCTGAAGAGTATTTTCCAGCTTGGATTCATTCTCTTCATCACATTCAGGTACACCTATCAGACGTAGATTAGGTCTTTTCACATAGTCCCACATTTCTTGAAGATTTTGTTCATTCCTTTTTGCGCTTTTTTCTCTGTTCTTGCCTTCTCTTTTTATTTCATTGAGTTGATCTTCGACCTCTGATATCCTTTCTTCTGCTTGGTCAATTCGGCTGTTGAAGCTTGTGCATGCTTCACGAAGTTCTCGTGTTGCGTTTTTCAGCTCCATCAATTCACTTATACTCCTCTGTATGCTGTCCATTCTCATCAGCAGTTCGTCCAATCTTTTTTCAAGGTTCCTCTTTTCTTTGCGTTCGGTTAGAACAGGTTCTTTTAGCTCACTGTAGTTTCTTACTACCCACCTTCTGAAGTCTGATTCTGTCATTTCATCACTCTCCTTCTCCATCCGGTCTGGTTCCCTTGCTGGTGAGGAGTTGTGATCCCTTTTAGGAGGAGAAGTGTTCTGGTTTCGGGAGTTTTCATCCTTTTTGCACTGGTTTCTTCCCATTTTTGTGGGTTTATCCACCTGTTGTCTGTCTCTGTCCCAGGGAGTTGGAGCTTTATGAGTTTCTGTTGCACTACTGCCTTTTTTTTCTTTCAGGTCTGACCCGCCCATCTAGCAGCACGCCTAGCCACTGCCTGCCTGCAGGGGCTTTGCTGAGCTGCTGTGGGCTCCGCCCAGCTGCCCTGAGCTCTTCCCTGTAGTCCTTTTTATATGGGCATAGTTAGAACTGTCTCAGCAATGGTGGCCCCGAGCCAGACCGTCCTGGTTCAGCTGTGCTTGGTTTGAAGGGCTCAACCCAGAGGGTTTCCAATTACTGTTTTTGTTTTCGTTGTTGTTGGGGGTGGAGGGGTGGGACCAACCGAGCCTGATCACCTGGCTCCCTGACTCAGAGTCTTTTCTTTTAAGTTGAATGACCCCGCGTTCTGGTCGATTGTTGAAAAGGCGCTGGGATCTCCCGTGCTGCGACTCGTGGAGTCAGCTCGAACTGCGGCGCCGGCTCCTGGCGGATTTTTTGCCTAGGAATCTCCTGGCCTGACTCGCTATTTCAGATGAATGGGCAACTCTGCCGTCTCAGGGCTCTGCTCGCCAGCTAAGAGGGCTCCCAGATCAGTGGCTTTTGTACGGAGAACCGCAGCAACAGGGAGTGGTCACAGCAGCCGCACGGGCGGAATCAGCCCCGCGGGGGCCAAAACAGCCGCACCGGCCGGGACTGCGACGCTGGCGACCCCTCTGCCTGGGTATCTCCTGGTCTGTGGGCAATAAGAGTTCATCTGGAAATGCGGCGTCCACTCACCCTCTGCACTTTCACTGGGAGCTGAAGTCCTGAGCTGTTCTTAGGCAGCCATCTTCCCAGCATTCCCCCTAGTGCGAGTTTTCAAAGGGAATGTTTCTAGTTTTTGCCCATTCAGTATGATACTGGCTGTGTGTTTGTTGTAAATAGCTTTTATTATTTTGAGACACGTTCCATTGATACCTAGTTTTTGAGAGTTTTTAGCATAAAAGGCTGTTGAATTTTTTCAAAGGTATTTTCTGCCTTTATTGAGATAATCATGTGGTTTTTGTCTTTCATTCTGTTTATGTGATGGATTACATCCACAGATTTGTGTATGTTGAACCAGCCATTCATCTCTGGGATGAAGCCTACTTGATCATGATGGATAAGCTTTTTGATGTACTGTTGCATTCAGTTTGCCAGTATTTTATTGAAGATTTTTGCATCAATGTTCATCATGGATATTGGCCTGAAATTGTCTTTTTTAGCTGTGTCTGTGCCAGGTTTTCGTATCATCAGGATGATGTTGTTCTCATAAAGTGAGTTAGGGAGTATTCCCTCTTTTTGTATTGTTTGGAATAATTTCAGAATTATTGGTACCAGCTCCTCTCTGTATGTCTGGTAGAATTCGGCTGTGAACCCATCTGGATCTGGACTTTTTTTTGGTTGGTAAGCTATTATTTGCTGCCTCAACTTCAGCCCTTGTTATTGGTCTATTTAGGGATTCAATTTCTCCCCGCCCACACACAAAGACTAGCAAACTAAGATGTATCTCCATTTACTGAAGCCTTTACTTTCTTCAAGCAATGTTTTATATTTTCAGCATGCAATTTCTTGTTTACATTTATTATTTTATTTTCTTTACAAAATTGTAAATAAAATTGTTTTCTTAATTTACTTTTAATAATTTTTTAAAATTTTACTTTAAGTTCTGGGATATATGTGCAGATCTTGCTGGATTGTTACATAGGTGTACACATGCCATGGATGTTTCCTGCCTCGATTCCCCTGTCACCTATGTTAAGTATTTCTTCTAATGTTATCCCCTAGCCCCCCATTCCCAAACAGACCCCAGTGTGTGATGTTCTCCTCCCTGTGTCCATGAGTTCTCACTGTTCAACATCCACTTATGAGTGAGAACATGCGGTGTTTGATTTTCTGTTCTTGTGTCAGTTTGCTGAGAATGATGGTTTCCAGATTCATCCATGTCCCTGCAAAGGACATGAAATCATCTTTTTTTTATGGCTGCATAGTATTTCATGGTGTATATGTGCCACATTTTCTTTATGCAGCCTATCTTGGTACATAGTGTTTATATTTATGGGGTACATGAGGTGTTTTTTTTTTTTTTTTTTTTTTTTTTTTTTTTTTTTGAGACGGAGTTTCGCTCTTGTTACCCAGGCGGGAGTGCAATGGTGCGATCTCGGCTCACCGCAACCTCCGCCTCCTGGGCTCAGGCAATTCTCCTGCCTCAGCCTCCTGAGTAGCTGGGATTACAGGCACGCGCCACCACGCCCAGCTAATTTTTTGTATTTTTAGTCGAGACGGGGTTTCACCATGTTGACCAGGATGGTCTCGATCTCTTGACCTCGTGATCCACCCGCCTCGGCCTCCCAAAGTGCTGGGATTACAGGTTTGAGCCACCGCGCCCGGCCGAGAGATGTTTTAATATAGATATGCAATGCATAATAATCATATTGTATAAAGTGGGGGTATCGATCCCTTCAAGTATTTATCCTTTACATTAGAAACAATCCAATTATACTCCTTCAGTTATTTCAATATGTACAATTAAGTTATTATTAACTATAGTCACCTTGTTGTGCTTGTGAATACTGGATCTTATTCATTCTTTCTGTTTTATTGTACGTAGTAACCATTCTCACCTCCCCACCACCTTTTCACTGTACTTCCCAGCTTCTAATAACCATCCTTATGTTCCCCATGTCTAAAATTTTTTACTTCCATAGGTTAATGGGGAACAGGTGGTGTTTGGTTACATGAGTAAGTTCTTTAGCAGTGATCTGTGAGATTTTGGTGTGCTCATCACTCAAGCAGTATATGTTGCAGCCTATTTGTAGTCTTTCACCTCACCACCTTCCCGGTCTTTCCCCTTAAGTTCCCAAAGCCCATTGTGTCATTCTTATGCATTTGCATCCTCATGATTTGCCTCCTATTTGTGAGTGAGAACATACAATGTTTGGTTTTCCATTCCTGAGTTACTTCATTTAGAATAAGAGTCTCCAATCTCATCCAGGTTGCTGTGAATGCCATTAATTCATCCCTTTTTACAGCTGAGTAGTATTGCATTATATATATATATATATATATATATATATATATATATATATACACACACACACACACATACAGACACACACATACACACACATATATACACATATATATCTATACACACACACACACACACACACACACACACATATATATATATATATATATATATATATATATATACATATACATATATCTGTATATCTAAGTTTCTTTATCGACTCATTGATTGATGGGCATTTGGGTTGCTTCCACGTTTTTGCAATTGCGAATTGTGCTGCTATAAACATGAGTGTGCAAGCATCTTTTTCATATAATGACTTATTTTCCTCTGGGTAGATTCCCACTAGTGGAATTGCTAGATGAAATGGTAGTTCTACTTTTAGTTCTTTAAGGAATCTCTACACTGTTTTCCATAGTGGCTGTACTAGTTTACATTCCCACCAGCAGCATAGAAGTGTTTCCTGTTCACTGCATCCATGCCAACATCATCTACTATTTTTTAATTTTTTGATTATGGCCATTCTTGCAGGTGTAAGGTGGTATTGCATTTTGACTTTGATTTTGATTTGCATTTTCAAGATCATTAGTGATGTTGAGCATTTGTTTATGTTTGTTGGCCATTTGTACATCTTCTTTTGAGAATTAGCTATTCATGTCCTTAGCCCACTTTTTGATGTTTTTTGTTTTTGTTTTTGTTTTTGTTTTTGTTTTTTTTCTCTCTCTCTCTTGTTGAATCATTTGAGTTCATTGTAGATTCTGGACATTAATCCTTTGTTAGATATATAGACTGTGAAAATTTTTCACTCTGTGGGTTGTCTGTTTACTCTGCTGACTATCCCTTTTGCCATGCAAAAGCTCTTCAGTTTAATTAAGTGTCAGCAATTTATCTTTGTTTTTATTGAATTTGATTTTGGATTCTTGGTCCTGAAATCCTTGCATAAGCCAATGTCTACAAGGTCTTTTCTAATGCTATCGTCTAGAATTTTTGTAGTTTCAGGTCTTAAATTTGAGTCCTTAATCCATCTCCAGTTGATTTTTGTAGTGAGAGATGAGGATCTAGTTTCATTTTCCTACATGTGGCTAGCCAATTATCCCAGCATTATTTGTTGAATAGGGTGTCCTTTCCCCACGTCATGTTTTTGTTTGCTTTGTTGAAGATACATTGGCTGGAAGTATTTGGATTTATTTCTGGTTTATCTATTCTGTTTCATTAGTCTACATGCCTGTTTTTATACCAGTACCATGCTGTTTTGGTGACTCTGGCCTTATAGTATAATTTAAAATCAGGTAATGTGATGCCTCCAGATTTGTTCCTTTTGCTTAGTCTTGTTTTAGCTATGTGGGCTCTTTTTTGGTTCCATATGAATTTTAGGATTGTTTTTCCTAATTTTGTGAAGAATGATCATGGTATTTTAATGGGAATTGCAATGAATTTGTATATTGATTTTGGCATTATGGCCATTTTCACAATATTGATTCTACACATCCATGAGGACAAAATGTGTTTTAATTTGTTTTTATTGTCTATTATTTCCTTCAGCAGTGTTTTGTAGTTTTCCTTGTAGAGGTCTTTTGCCTTTTTGGTTAGGAATATAGGTATATTCCTAAGTATCTTATTTTATTTTTTGCAGCTATTGTAGAAGGAGTTGAGTTCTTGATTTGATTCTCAGCTTGGTCACTGTTGGGGTATAGAAGAGCTACTGATCTGTGTACATTAATTTGTGTCTGGAAACTTTGATGAATTATTTTCTAGGGGCTTTCTGGGGGAGTCTTTAGGATTTTCTAGGTAAATAATCATATCATCAGCAAGCAGTGACAGTTTAAGTTCTTCTTTACTGATTTGGATGCCCTTTCTTTCTTTCTTTTGTCTGATTGCTCTGGCTAGGACTTCAGTACTATGTTGGAAAAGAGTTCTGAGAGTGGGTATCCTTGTCTTTTACCAGTTCTCAGAGAGAGTGCTTTCACCTTTCCCTCATTCAGTATTATGTTGATGTGGGTTTGTCATAAATGGCTTTTATTATATTGAGGTATGTCCCTTGTATGCCAATTTCTTTGAGAGTCTTAATCATAAAGGGATGCTGGATTTTGTAGAATGCTTTTTGTGCATCTATTGAGATGATCGTGTGATTTTTGTTTTTAGTTCAGTTTGTATGGTGTATCACATTTATTGTCTTGCATATATGAAACCATCTCTGCGTATGTGGCATGAAACCCACTTGATCACAGTGGATTATCTTTTTGTTGTGTTGTTGGATTCAGTTAGCTAGTATTTTGTTAAGGATTTTAGCATTTATGTTCATCAGGGATATTGGGCTTCAGTTTTCTTTTGTGGGTATGTTCTTTCCTGATTTTGATATTAGGGTGATACTGGCTTCATATGATTACTTAGGGAGGTTTCTCTCTTTCTCTATCTTGTGGAATAGTGTCAGTAGGATTGGTACCAATTCTTCTTTTAATGCCTGGTACAATTCTGCTGGTACAATTTGTCTGATGGTGGAGTTTTTCTGTTAGTAATTTTAAAATTACTGTTTCTGTCTCACTGCTTGTTATTGGTCTGGTCAGAGTATCTTATTCTTCCTGATTTTAGCTAGGAAGGTTGTATTTTTATAGGAATTTATCCATTTCTTCTGAATTTTCTAGCTTATGCATGTTAAGGTATTCATAGTAGCCTTGAATGATCTTTTGTATTTCATTGGTGTCAGTTTTAACATCCCCCATTTCGTTTCTTATTGAACTTATTTGGATTTTCCCTCTTCTTTTCTTGGTTAATTTTTGCTAATGGTCTCTCAATTTTATTTATCTTTTCAAAGAACCAGCTTTCTGTTTCATTTACCTTTAGTATTGTTTTTATTTTGATTTCATTTAGTTCTGCTCTGATCTTGGTTATAGTCTTTCTTCTCCTGGGTTTGGGTTTGGTTTGTTCTTGTTTCTCTAGTTCCTTGAGGTGTGACCTCAAGATTGTCTGTTTGTTCTCTTTCAGGCTTTTTGATGTAGGTGTTCAGGGCTATGAACATTCTTCTTAGCAATGCCTTTGCTGTAACCCAGAGGTTTTGATAGGTTGTGCCACTATTGTCATTCTGTTTGAAAAAATTTTAAATTTCCATTTTGATTTTATTTTTGAGCCAATGATCATTTAGGAGCTGGTTATTTAATTTCCATATATTTGCGTGGTTTTGGAGGTTCCTTTTGGAGTTGATTTTCAGTTTTATTCCACTGTGGTCTGAGAAAGTGCTTGATGTAATTTCAATTTTCTTAAATTTATTGAGGCTTATTTTGTGGCCTATCATATGGCTTATCTTGTAGAAAGTTTCATGCATTGTTGAATAGAATGTATATTCTTTGATTTTTGGTGGAATGTTCTGTATATTTCTGTAAAGTCCATTTGTTCCAGGGTAGAATTTAAATCCTTTTTTTTTGTTGTTGACTTTCTGTCTTGATGAGTTGTCTAGTGCTGTCAGTGGAGTATTAAAGTCCCCTACTACTATTGTGTTGCTGTCAATCTCATTTCTTAGGTCTGTTAGTAATTGTTTTATAAATTTGGGATCTCCAGTGTAAGGTGCATGTATGTTTAGGATTATGATATTTTCTTGTTGGACAAGGCCATTTTTCATTATATAATATCCCCCTTTGTCTTTTTTAACTGCTGTTACTTTAAAATTTGTTTTGTCTGATATAAGAATAGTTACTCCTGCTCTCTTTTGGTGTTCATTTATATGAAATGTCTTTTTCTACCCCTTTACCTTAGTTTGTGTAAGTTATTATGTGTTAGGTGAGTCTTTTGAAGGCAGTAGAGAGTTGATTGGTGAATTCTTATCCATTATGCAATTCTGTATCTTTTAAGTGCAGCATTCAGGCTATTTACATTCAACGTTAGTATTGATATGTGTGGTACCATTCCATTTATTGTGCTATTTGTTGCCTGTGTACCTTAGTTTTTTTTTTTTTTTTTTTTTTTAATTGTATTTTTGTCCTGTGAAATTTATGCTTTAAATTCTGTTTTGACTTGTTTCCAGGATATCTTTCAAGATTTAGAGCTCCTTTTAGCAGTTCTTGTAGTGGTGGCTTGGTATTGGTGTATTCCCTCAGTGTTTGTTCGTCTGAAAAAGACTATCTTTTTTTCATATTCGAACCTTAGTTTCACTGGATACAAAATTATTGGCTGACAATTGTTTTGTTTTGGGAGGCTGAAGATAGGGCCCCAATACCTTCTAGCTTGTAGTGTTTCTGCTGAGAAATTTGCTGTTAATCTGACAGGTTTTCCTTTAGAGGTTACCTGCTGCTTCTGTCTTACAGCTCTTAGGATTCTTTCCTTCATTTTAACTTTAGATAACCTGATGGCAGTGTGCCTAGGTGATTATCTGTTTGTGGTGAATATCCCAGGTATTTGTTCTGTTTCTTGTGTTTGGATGTCTATATCTCTAGCAAGGTCGGGGATGTTTTTCTTGATTATTCCCCCAAATATATTTTCCAAACTTTTAGATTTCTCTTCCTCAGGAACATCAGTTCTTCTTAGGTTTGGTCATTTAACATAATCCAAGACAACTTGGAGGCTTTGTTTATATTTTCCTATTCTTTTTGCTTTGTCTTTGTTAAATGGATTAATGCAGGCGTCCCCAAACTACGCTGGCAGGCCGCATGTGGCCCCCTGAGGCCATTTATCCAGCCCCCCGCCGCACTTCAGGAAGGGGCACCTCTTTCATTGGTGGTCAGTGAGAGGAGCACAGTATGTGGCGGCCCTCCAACGGTCTGAGGGACAGTGAACTGGCCCCCTGTTTAAAAAGTTTTGGGACGCCTGGATTAATGTGAAGATTGTTATCTTAAAGTTCAGAATTTCTTTCTTCTACTTGTTCAATTCTGTTGCTGAGGCTTTCCAGAGCATTTTGCATTTCTATAAATGTGTCCATTGTTTCCTGGTGTTTTGATTGTTTTTTACTTATGCTATCCATTTCCTTGAATATTTCTCTCTTCACTTGTGTCATTTTTTTAGATTTCCTTACATTGGGCTTTGCCTTTCTCTAGTGCTTCCCTGATTAGCTTAATATGAATTCTTTGCCTAGACCAATGTCTGGAAGTCTTTCATAGGTTTTCTTCTAGAAGTTTTATGGTTTCAAGTCTTAGATTTAAGTCTTTGATTTATATTGCATTAATTTTCATATAGGGTGAAAATTAGGCATCAAGTTTGAATCTTCTACCTGTGGCTATCCAATTTTCCTAGCACCGTTTATTGAATAGGGTGTCCTTTTTGCAGTTTATGTTTCTGTATGCTTTGTCAAAGATCAGTTAGTTGTATTTGGCTTTACTTCTGGGTATTCTATTCTGTCCCATTGATCTGTGTATCTACTTTTATACATCACCATGCTGTTTCGGTTACTATAACTTTCTAGTATAATTTGAAGCTGGGTAATGTGATGCTCCTAAATTTGTTCTTTTTGCTTAGGATTGCTTTGGCAGTGAATACATTGCCCACTTTTTAATTGGGCTGCTTTTGTTAATTGAATTAAGTTCTTTATAGATTCAGGGTATTATACCTTTGTCAGATACATAATTTTCAGATATTTTATTCCATTCTATAGGTTGTCCATTTACCATAATAATAGTTTCTTTTGCTGTGCAGAAGCTCTTTATTAATTAAATCCCACTTGCCAATTTTTGGTTTTGTCACAATTTTTTTTGAAGTCTTAGGCATAAATTATTTTCCAAAGCTGATGTCTAGAATAGTGTTTCCTAGGACATTTTCTAGGATTCTTATAGTTTCAGGTCTTACGTTTTAATCTTTAATCCATATTGAGTTAATTTTTGTAAATGGTGAAAAGCAGCAGTCCAGCTTCATTCTTCTGCATATGTCTAGCCAGCTATCTCAACACCTTATTGAATAGTCTTTTCATCATTCAAACTCTAAGTGCTGTTGACTATTGTATAGAATAATAGTAATATTACTATATTTAGTCAGCAATTAGGGAAAAGTAGAAAATGTGCCTGGAAACAACCTAGAAATATAGTATTTAGATTTGCTAAAATGGCACTAAAGTTTTCAAATGTGGATATTTCCCTGTGCATTCTTCCATATTCTTTTGTCTTTTCATAAATCTTATTTCTCCTGTAGAATGTCTACAAAAAAGTGAAGAAACATGGATAAATAAAATTTTATTCCACAGGCTGACTTGTCACAATCTAAGTGAAATAGATAAGAAACTTATTATTGTTATTATTATTATTATTTGCAAATAAAGTATTTGTCACAGCAGTTTCCAGGAGAAATAATGTGATTTGACTGGGGAAAAACCCGTTTTGGTCAGTCAGTCTGTATCTTTTAACACATCAGGACTAAGTCTCAGTAAGTATGTAAGAATTTGATTTTCTATAGATTGCTTTTTATTCCCCAAAGACATTGCTTATTATACATTTTCATTTTCCATTATCTGACCATTAATGGTCTCTTTTTGCTTCCTTTTTATCATGCTGATAAATAATTCAAATAGAAAGTTATTTATTGCATGTGTGGAGGAAAATATCAATGAAGTATCAGAATGTTTGTAACTTTTACAACCACCACCCTGTAAAGAAAATCTTGTCCTTAAACCTCAGTGGCTCAGTGATTATAAGAGTATTCTCTAGTTTCCTTCAGGTTAGACATACTAAAAATGTTCCATTGTTTTTGCTGGAATGTTCTTGATGGAATTCACCTTTTCTCTTATCTCTTCTTAAATTCTGTCTTCAGAATATAAGCTTTTGCAAAAATGTGAATATTGTATGCTGATGTATGTATTCATATGTATATATTTTTGTGTTTATTTTTAGGTCTACTAATTACATAAATAAGCAAAGTCTTTTAGCTGTATTTTCTTAAGCTGCTTTTCCACAGTCAGAGCTTTTGACATTGTAGCCATTTGAAAGCTCTATAAAGATCAATGAAAATGTGGTAAATTTAGAGAATATTTTTATATAAATTAGAATAAAGGCAGTGTCTAATAAAATATGCCAGATAGTCACCAGGCTGCAGCATCCAATGAGGGATCTTCTTCAAGGAAAATGAGAAATTTTAAAGAAGGGGACAACTAATGACATTATTCATAATTTTTTGCTCTTTCTATGTTTATGATGTACATTAAAAGCCTAGCTCACAGAAGCCACAAAAACTATCCATTAGGAAAAAGGTGGTTCAGTAAGTGTTCTTTAACAAAGTTTACTTTTCTTAAAAACTTGGCCCAAAATATCATCTAAATAAACTAAGAGTCAGCAACTTCAGGATCCTGGGTTGTGTTAACCTTCTGCTCCAACCTCTATAACTTATAAATTCTATGATAGGAAAATTGTTTAATCTCTTGAGCACCACTTTCCTCATTATTTTATGCGATGTCATAGGTTCATATAAGATACTGAATGGGAAAGACCACTAGAGTTGTAAAACAGTGTAAAGTATGGGAGTGAGGGTGAAGTAATGGTATTAAAAAATAATACAGCTGCTTAGCTGGGACCAGCTCTGTTGCCAATAAGTCAATTTGCTTAGTAGAAAGCAAATCACATGAAGGCATATGTGGCTTAAAACCAAAGTCGAATGGAAAGGAACCAAATTATGAATCTTTGTCATGGTGAACTTGTAAAACACGTCTGTGCTCCCCCAAATCTGGGGGGGTGGGGGCTGGCCAAAGATTGTACATCACAGTCAGGTGCGGTGGCTAATGCCTGTAACTCCAGCATTTTGGGAGACCAAGTTGGGCCAATCATCTGAGGTCAGGGGTTGGAGACCAGCCTGACTAACATGGTGAAACCTTGTTTCTATTAAAAATACAAATAATAATAATAATAGCTGGGCAAGGGGGTGTGCCTGTAATTCCAGTTACTACTGTAATCCCAGCTAATACTGGAGAATCTCTTGAACCTGGGAGGCGGAGGTTGTGGTGAGCCGAGATCGTGCCATTGCTCTCCAGTTTGGGCAACAAGAGTGAGACTCTGTCTCAGAAAAAAAAAAAAAAAAAAAATGTACATCACAGCAGATATACCAATTGGTTTGAGATAAAGTCTAGGTGAGTTCACAACCTTTGACATGACTGGCTCAGAGAAGTGTTAGTTAGTTGCACCAGCACAGTCAGCCAGCTGCCTAAGCTTTTGTTTTTGTTTTCATTTTTTTATGATCTTGTGTTTTTTTTTTTTTTTTTTTTTTTTTTTTTTTTTTTTCCTGAGACCGAGTCTCTGTTGCCAGGCTAGAGTGCAGTGGCGGATCTCGGTTCACTGCAACCTCTGCCTCCAGAGTTCAAGCGATTCTCCTGCCTCACCCTCCTGAGTAGCTGGGACTACAGGCACATGCCACCACACCCAGCTAATTTTTGTATTTTTAGTAGAGACGGAGTTTCACCATGTGGGCCAGGATGGTCTCGATCTATTGACCTCGTGGCTCACACCTGTACTAGGATTATAGATGTGAGCCACTGCAGCTGCCTTATGAGCTTGTTTTTATAGTCTGACTTTAAAAAAAAAAAAAACATTCAATGTTATTTACCCTTGCAATAAACTAAAATAACATATTAATTTATAAAGTTTTCTGAACCCATTTCCTCATCTGATGTAGCAGCCCTTAAATTTTTAGAGTATGTTCTCCAGAGCTTTCTCTTTTCTTCCTTGCTCTTTTGGCTTTTTAATAGCCTACCTGTGGAAAGCACTGCTAATTACTTACTCATTATCCAATTTTTTTTTTTTTCTTTGTTAGCACAGAATTCCTACTAAATTCAGGATGGTAAAGTCAAAACAACTTGACTTTCTGGGTTCTTTTGCAGTCATGATTGGCTATGCCATCCAATTCTGGTCAAGGAGATATATATGACATTTTATTGGTTGGGGATCCCAACAAAACTTGTTTTCCTGACTAAAAGAGACAAAACTCAACTGTCATGTGCTTTTTCCCACTTTCTCTTTTCCCTCTTCCTGCAACCATCATATGAGCACAAAGAAGGAAGTCTGTATCCCTAATTCTATTGTAAAGCTGCCACAACAGTCCTTAAAAGGTACCTCAAGAATTCTGGTTACATGAGAAAAAGAAATTTCAGTGTTTAAGAATGCTATTTGAGCCGGGCGCGGTGGCTCAAGCCTGTAATCCCAGCACTTTGGGAGGCTGAGGCGGGTGGATCACGAGGTCAAGAGATCGAGACCATCCTGGTCAACATGGTGAAACCCCGTCTCTACTAAAGATACAAAAAATTAGCTGGGCATGGTGGCGCGTGCCTGTAATCCCAGCTACTCAGGAGGCTGAGGCAGGAGAATTGCCTGAGCCCGGGAGGCGGAGGTTGCGGTGAGCCGAGATCGCACCATTGCACTCCAGCCTAGGTAACGAGAGCGAAAACTCCGTCTCAAAAAAAAAAAAAAAAAAAAAAAAAAAAAAAAAAAATGCTATTTGGATTTTTTGTGTGGTTTGCAAAGCCCTAGAAACTCCTCAGATGGAAATGGCATGTATCCGATCCTTACAGGAAAGATTTCATCACTTCTGCATATTCTACACAAAGACAAATCTATATAGCAAGGCAGGAAAGGGCTGATAGAGAGGCTTGTTGCTTTGAGATAAATGTGAATAATGGCAATTCCTGAAGTTTTATGGCTACATTCTTGGTTCTAGGCAAACCTGTGGAAGAAAGGAAGAATGTCCTTTGTGCTTCACTCCTCCATAGTAAAGTTAGCCCTTAGGCTATAGTACCAAGACAAAGAAATGTGATAAGTATATTCATTCAAAGCTAGTGATGGCTAAGCTTTCCTTTTCTCTTTATGTGAAGGGATCAAATAATTTCTAGGAAATATATGTGACTTAATAAATGGATAAGAATTTCTTTTGATGAAAGTGTAGGAGTCTGTAGCACCAGTTGGATGGTGCTCTTCTGGATCAAGGGTTTTTCAGTGAAGGAAGACCTTTTTCTCCTTCCACATGACCAGAGAGTAGGAGGTGTAGGTAGTAGTAGTAGGTGTAGAACCACCAATGCATTTAATCCACCTATACCTACTACTGTGTAGTAATGTGGAAGGAGAAAGGGGTCTTACTTCACTTCTTGTTGGCCTGGTAGTCAACATTTATAAAAATTCTAAGAAGAATTAACTTATTGGCCAGTAATTCTCCTTTTTATTTTTTTATCTTTTTTTTTTTTTTTTTTTTTTTTTTGGAGATGGAGTCTCACTCTGCCACCCAGGCTGGAGTGCAGTGGTGCCATCTCTGCTCACTGCAACCTCCGCCTCCTGGGTTCAAATAATTCTCCTGCCTCAGCCTCCTGAGTAGCTGAGATTGGAGATGTGCACCACCACACTTGGATAATTTTTGTATTTTTAGTAGAGACGGGGTTTTGCCATGTGGGCCAGGCTGTTCTCGAACTTCTGACCTCAGGTAATCCACCCTCCTTGACCTCCCAAAGTGCTGGAATTACAGACATTAGCCACCATGCTTGGTCAGTCTCCTTTTTAGATTTCAGTCTTCAAGACTTCCTGACCTTCATTTTTGGATAAAAACATTTAAACTCTTTTGCATATTTATGGTTTCTAGACTCTGTTAGGCCTTCAACATTGCTTGGGGATCAGTGAACTCATACCTAGTCAACCCAATGATACCCTATGTGGCTGTTTCAAACCTCTATAACTATCTTCCACATTCCTGTATCATGTCTTCCTTCTTGCCTCTCAAAGGGGAGGCTATCTTTGGAAAGTCTCCAACTTCTCTTTATGATCTTATATTTATTTTCATGCTTTCATGCATCTTAACGTTTTCCTTCCTGTTCAGAGCAAAGATTTCCTTCTTTCTCAAGGCTAATTTATTTAGTACTGTACCACATAGCCTCCTGTGTTTTCAGGGATCTTTTTTCATATAAATTTGCTCCTCAGTCTGGTCAAAACGGTTTCTTCTACAGAAGAATTAATGGAAATTCATGTCAATTAATGACATTTCAATCAATGGCATTTTAATTACTGGCAAATCCATTATTTCAATTGCCTAGGCCAAAAAACTTGGGGTCCTACTTGTTTTGTCTCTTTCTCTCACCTCCTCATCTAGTTTATCAGTAAATCCTCTTGGTAAAGAGTGGTTGTATGCAGCACACATTTCAGAGGTAAAATGGATTGGATTTCGGGGACACTGTATGGGAAATATGAGAGAAAGAGATAAGGAAAGGTTCTTGCCAAGGATTTTGGTACAAGCAACTGGGAGAATGGTGGTCCCTTATAGTAATATGAGAACCACTATAGCAGTTACAAATTGTGGATGTGGTTCAAATGTTCTGTTTTGTACTATTATATTTATGTTCCTATTAGACAATCAGCTGGATACATATGTTAAGCAGTTAGATACATGAATCTGGTATGCAGAGGTAAGATTAGAGTTGCTGACATGCTTGGCAGATACAGCAAAAGCTATTCGGTATCTACATATCCTTCCCTCTTTCCATTAAGATACATGCTAGACTGAGGTTGGTGTGTATTTTTCTCTGAATTTTTGTTTGTTTTAAATTTTATAATATGGCCATATCGATATATAGTATTACTTTGTATATGTTTAAATTTAAATTACATGTTGTAGAAACAGTTTTTGCAATTTTCTCTTGTAACTTAAGTTTGTCTTTGAGATTTATTTGGTTGATCCAAGTATCTATGGGTCACTGACTTTTATTATTCTCTAGTAATTTACTGTATGACTAAATAAGATTTTAATTATTCTTTCTTTGAAATAGTTTTTGATTTTTTCTTACTGCAATCAAGTACTGCAATAAATATCCTTGTACATGTTATTTTCATGTGACCATGGGTGTAAGTTTCTCTTGGGAAGACAAATAGAAACTAATTGCTGGGTAAATTATTCACATATTTAGCTTTATAAGATGTTCCCAAGCTTATCTTTAAAGCTGTGTATCAACTGGTCGGGCGCAGCGGCTCACACCTGTAATCCCAGCACTTTGGGAGGCCAAGGCAGGCAGATCACGAGGTCAGGAGTTTGAGACCAGCCTGGTTAATATGGTGAAACCCCATTCTACTAAAGCTGTGTACCAACTTATATATCCTATGGCAGAACTTTAGAGTCCTCACTCTCCATATCTGAAAAAAGAATGTGTGATTAAGCACAATGTTTACATTATGTTTTGTTAGATACATTTTCTATAGTTAAAAAACTTCACCAATTTCTAATTTATGTGTACATTTTGTCAAGAATTGATGTTGAATTTAATCAGATACATTTCTGCCTCTATTGAAATGATCATGTTTTGTTTCTTTAATCTGTTAATAAGATAATTTACATTAGTAGATTTTCTAATATTTATCATGCTTGTATTTTGGGACATATACTTGGTATCTATATCCATCTATCATCTATCTATCTATCTATCTATCTATCTATCTATCTAATCTCTACGTGCTTATCTATAGCTAAGCACCCATCTATTTATCTAATCTGTCTACCTAAATATTTCCAGATCAAGGTTGTGATGCATAGATTTTTCTTCTTTTCTATTATCCAGAACACAGTGATTAATCTAGGGATTGTCTATTAGTTTGGTGGATTTTCCTGAAAAAATATATGGGCCTGTTACTTTTGTGTGTGTGTTGGGTGTGGATGTAATATATTTTTGATTTATCATTGAATTTTTAAAAATAATTACATATCTATTCATGCTTTCTATAGGTCTTTTTCTGTTTTATAAGTAATATTTATCTAATACATTGTCATTTTCATTTGTTTTCAAATACATCAATATGAAGTTGTTATTAGAAGTTTTATATGGTTTGTAAACTTTCTGTTATATATTCTAATGTTCTTCTCATTTTTAATGAAACGTTTGTTTTTTCTTTTATTTTTAGTAATTCTTGCTGGAAGTTTATCTGCATTAATAATTTTTTGTTTGTTTTTGCTCTGTCACCCAGGCTGGAGTGCAGTGGCTCTCTGCAACCTGTGCCTCCTGGGTTCAAATGATGCTTGTGCATCAGGCTTCCGAGTAGCTGGGGTTGCAGGCATGCACCACCATGCCAGGCTTATTTTTGTATTTTTAGTGGAGATGAGGTTTCACCATGTTGGCAGACTGGTCTCAAACACCTGACCTTAAGTGATCCACCTGCCTCGGCCTCCCAAAGTGCTGTTATTACAGGCTTGAGCCACTGTGTCTGGACTGATAATTTTTTTAATGAAGCAACTTTTAGTTTTGTTTATGCTTCTGATGATTTCTTTACTTTTCTGTTTCATTAATTTCAGCATTTGTTATTTACTTCTCTTATTATTTGTGTTTATTTTTCTTGTAAAAATATCAAGTTGAATGGTTAGCTCACTGATATAATTTTGTTATATTGGATATATTTATACATATTCAAATATATATTTTTGAAGAATATATATCATGTATAAGAATATCTAAAATGCATAAGTAAATTATGAATCATCATAATAAAATAAACATCTGTGGATACACTATCCAGACAAATAAATAGAACTTAACCATTAACATTCAATAAAAGTTCTATATTTTTTTTGAGACAGAGTCTCGCTCTGTCACCTAGGCTGGAGTGAAGTGATATGATCTTGGCTCACTGCAGCCTCTTCTTCCTGAGTTCAAATGATTTTTGTACCTCAGTCTCCCGAGTAGCTGGGGTTACAGGCATGCACCACCATGTCTAGCTATTTTTTTTTTTTTTTTCTGTATTTTTAGTAGAGATGGGGTTTCACCATGTTGGCCGGCTCATCTTAAACTCCTGATCTCAAGTGGTCCAACTGCCTTGCTCTTCCGCAGTGCTGAGATTACAGGTATGAGCCACTGCTCTCGGCCAAAAGTTTTATTCTTTGAAAGAATGTACCTGGAATTTTGGTTTCACTCCGGTATAGTGAAGCCAATAGATCAGGAGACAATTGCCATTGAAACAGTAGTTAATTATTCACAGTTCTCAAGAGGAGGGGAAAATGCCATACCATGCAGAGCCACATTACAGAGAATACCGAGGTCAGTTGCAGGCAGAGTGAGCAAAACTTCTAGAGAGCTTTTATTGTGTTTTTTTTCTCAAGCATGAATAGGTAAAGCAGTATAAGTTGATTGACCAAGTTTAGGATTGGTTAGTTTCAACAATTTCAGTGTACTCCAGGATGTAAGGGCTGCCCCTTGTTATCTGATGTATGACCCTACAGAAATTAGGGCAGAAGGTTAGTGTATCAGGAATGTAAATGTTAAATAAAGCAGGTAGGTGGTACAAGGCTATGGATTGGTTAGTTTGTATATGAAAAGCACACTCACTGGAGAGTTGCTTGTTATCTCTAAGAATCTGCTAACTCTCGGAGGGGCAGTCCCTCTTTAGTCATTAAGGCTCTACTGTGTCAGACATCAGGCATAAAAACTAGAAAACATGGTAAATACACATCCCTAGCATATTCACTTGATTTTTGTTTTTATTATCTTTTTTACTATACATGGTAAGATACGATTTGTGTATGGCTGAAAACAAAACTAATCAATATATAATTTAGGTGCATACACATATGCAACAAAACTAAAAAAGCTCATTAATTTTGGAAAATTTTCCTAATATGTATATTTAAAGCTGTATAATTCTTTGTCATTTGTATCAGCGATACATCCCCATTTTTTAACATCTTATTTGTAATGAAATTCAGTGACAAATATTTTTATGTTTTTATCATTTATTCCTTGACATGTGAGTAATTTGGAAGTTTTCTTTTATTTTGCTGAAGGTAATAGGTTGATTTGGTTATGTTTTTATTATTAATAATTTAAGGTACTTAATCTTTATTCCATAGATTCTTTGGTATTTATCAAAAGCTTTTGGTGGCCTAATATATGTTCAGGAGTACATACTTTTATTACTGCATCCCACGCTCTTGTAAGTTCAATTACATTTTTTGTTAAAGCATATTTGTTAATAGCTATTTCTGCAAGAATTTATATGTGATAAACTAAGTATTTTTTTGGAAACCATCATTCTCAGCAAACTGACACAAGAGCAGAAAATCAAACACCGCATGTTCTCACTCATAGGCGGGTGTTGAACAATGAGAACACATGGACACAGGGAGGGGAGCACTACACACTGGGGTCCGTTGGGGGGAAATGGGGGAGGGATGGGGGGTGGGGAGGTGGGAAGAGATAGCATGGGGAGAAATGACAGATACAGGTGAGGGGACGGAAGGCAGCAAACCACACTGCCATGTGTGAACCTATGCAACAATCTTGCATGTTCTTCACATGTACCCCAAAACCTAAAATGCAATAAAAAATATTAAATAAATAAAATAAAATAACTTTGTTTCACTCTCACATTTGAATGATAGCTTAGGTGGGTGTGACATTGTAGATTGACAGTTATTTACCCTCAGAATTCTGAGGATATAATTCCACTATCTTCTGGCCTCTATTATTGCTGCCAAAAGGTCTTCTGTTATTCTAATTACTTCACAGATAATCTGTTCCTCCTCTCCTTTATATGGTTTGATTTTTCCTTTTATTTCATTTACTGTTTTAAAGTTTCACTAAATTTATTTAACAATAATAATAATTACTGTTATTATTAATGTTGTTTTTGCTCATTATTTAAATCCTGTTTGGGATGTGGCCTACTTCAATTTGATCATTCTTTTTTTAAAATCATTTCTGGAAATTTCTAGCCATTGCCATTTTGAATATCATTTGGCACTCAAACCACATGATGCAGTTATTCCCACTCTTCCCTCCACTTTCCAAAGGCAAAGGAGCATCACCCTGTAGCCACTGCCATCCCAGGCCACCAGTAGTACTGTCAGACTACTGCAGATGTTTTCTTAGAGCCCAAGGAATCTTTGTGTCAGCTTGTGGTGAATGCTGCTTGGCCTGGGACTCACCATTCAGGGCAGTGGGCTTTTTTTGTGGCCCAGGGCAGGTTCAGAAATGCTTTCCAAAGGCCAAGTCCTGGAATCAAGGACCCCCAAGAGCCTGCTTGGCACTCTACCCCTTATGGCCATTCTGGTACCTAAGGCTCAAGACAAATTCTCCTTTACTTTTCCCTCTGCAAAGTTATACTATATGTATGCTGGTACAAATTGGTTTTGCTTAATATTATATTTTTGATTTCTGTCTGTATTGATATCTGTAGTTCTAATGTATTTATTTTTACTGCTACATAGCATTATGTTGTATGAATATGTCACTATTTATGGTTGACTGACGTGCACTTAGTTCTTTTTTGTTTTTAATATATCATGATGTGTTTCAGTTTACATGTGGCAAGTTATGTGAATTTACGAATAATATAATCTAATTTTAAAGAAATTTAATGTCACAAATTAGAAAAGTGTCTGCATTTCTGGAAAAAAAATGTTAGATTTAAGACAATACTAATAATGCAAGCTCAAATTAATAAGCAGCACCATGGCAGAGGTTATGATTCTACTTACTCTTAGTACAATTCTACTTACTCATATAAAACAATCTACCAAAATATATGAAATATGTATATAAACAATATTAAGCATATAGACACTAATAATTAAGTCAAATCACAAAAGAAGTCATCTAAAAATTTGTAGTACAATTAGGAAAAATATTTGAAATATAGACTTGCATCGGCTTTTAGAAACAACTTGACTTCAGTGTCTATTGTGCCTTGACATAGCACCTTATAATTACCAAGACAGTTAAAAACTAAGCATCTAGGAGAGGCACAGTAGATTATGCCTGTAATCCCAGCACTTTGGGAGGTCAAGGCAGGAGGACTGATTGAGGACAGGAGTTCAAGACCAGATCAGGCAATATACCAATAATGTGACTCTACAAAAAATAAAAAAAATATTAGCAAGGCATGGTGGCACACACCTGTAGTCCCAGCTACTTGGGAGGTTAAGGTGTGATGATCCCTTGAATCTGGAAGTTCAAGGCTACAGTGAGTTGTAATTGTGCCACTGCACTCCAGCCTGAACAACAGAGTGAGACACTGTCTTTAATCTCCCTGCCCCCTAAAACTCCTCAACCCCCCAAAAAAACTAAGCATCTAGAATATTTAAAATGGTAATAATAATTGTATTATAACATCAACATTGATATCATTACATTATTTCACTTTTTCTCATTCTTTTAAATTTATATTTTATGAATTTTAATGTAAATAATGTTTAGTAGAGTAAAACATATGACTAAGTTAGAAATAAATAATATATACATGTTTATTGAGGGTATGTGTTCAAAATATTTTTCAAATGGTATAATGGTTAATTTTATGTGTCATCTTGACTAAGTAATACCTAGATAGCTGATAAAACATTATTTCTGGATGTGTCAGAATGTTTCTGAAATATATTAGCATTTGAATCAATTGACTGAGTAGAGAAGATCCAGCCTTACCAATGTAGATGGCCATTATCCAATCTGTTAAGGGCCCGGATAAGACAAAATGGTGGAAGGAGAGCTCACTTTCTCTGGAGCTGTGGCATCTATATTCTCCTGCCATCAGACATTAGAACTTCAGCTTCTCAAACCGTCGGACTCAGGGACTTACACCAGTGTCCCCCACTCTACCCTGCTCCTGTTCTCAGGTCTTTGGCCTTGGACTGAGAGTTACACCATTGGTTCCCCCCAGACTGAATTACAACACTAACTCTCCTGTTTCTTTAGCTTGCAGATGGCAGACTGTGGGACTCCCTGGCCTCCCTAGTGGTGTAAGCCAACTCCCATAGTAAATCCTGTCATAAACACACACATATGTGTATGACAGGATTTATATATATCCTACGGGGTCTATTTCTCTGAAGCAACTTGACTGATAGAAGTCATAATAAAAAATCACCTAGAGCCTTTTTTCTGGAGGATAAATATGAAACTCATTAGTATTAACAAAGTCTTCATTTTTGGTCCTTGACCTTCTATCTTTATCTTGACTCGTATCCTAACCCATGTTCTCTTCCCTCAACCCTTGTCCTTGAGTATCGTAGACTCACTTTAATAACTATCTTTAAATATACTGTATCCTTTCACAGATTTCTCTTTAATCCAACTTTTCATATTTTAGATGAACACACACTTTTCTTTAAGTCTTAGCTCAAATTCTACCTTCTCTTTGAAGGCATTGACTTACTTAGAGTTAAGTTAGATATTACTTAGTATTATTGTTTTCATGTTGCAAGCACTTAATGGAAGACATTTAAGATATTCCTTTTTTGTTTCTACTACTGGTTTGGAATTTATATATTTGTAGTTTATTTCTTTTTACTAATTAACATTAAGCATGTACATTTTACTCAACAGAGTGAAATATTAACTAGTATTTCTACTCTTGAACATTACAAGGTCTTTAGACTGCTTTAACTTAGATCAATTGTTTCACATATTTTGTATCATTGTCAATATTTTAGTTCCACTTTGCATTTATATCCCCTCAAATTAGTCGTTATTTTTCTTCTCTTTTAGACTGACATTGTTTCTTTAGGTTTATCTACATTTGCTTATTCTTTACTCACTGTTTATTGTTTCCATTTGTCTGAATATGTCTCTTCTAACCCCTCATTCTTAAATATTGATTTAGCTAAATATAAAATTCTATGTTAGTATTTATTTGCTCTTAGCACTTAAGGTCATTATATTCCTGTCTTCTGGATTCTATTCTTGCTCCTCAAAAGTCTGCTATTAGTCCAATTGACATTCCTCTGAAGTTAATATGCCCTTTCTGATTAGTTTCTTTTAAGATATCTTTGTCTCTAATTTTATTTTGCTTCACTATGATCTCTCTCTCTCTCTCTCTCTCTTGCTCTCTCTCTCTCTCCTTCTCTCTCTCAATGTAAATTGTCACTGAAACTTGGCATGTACTTCAATCTGAAGATAACATATCTTTAACAAATTCTGTGAAGTTGTCTTTGTTATATTTTATATACCACATTCAGGTGTTTTCTCGAGGGACAGATTTAAAGTCATATCATCTGCTTTGTCGCCAGAAATGAAACGCTTCTGTATTACTTATACTGTTGTACTGAAATTTTTGTTTAAATATTTCTTTTCTGCTAGAGAAGGAGAGGATTGGGTATCATATTCCTTTTTGTATTCCTGGCACGTATCATAGTACCAGGGACATAGCGAGATTCAATTATTGTTACTTGAAGTAATGCTTATTGGAGAAATTTAAAGCAAACTACATGTGGTCGCTGACTGATAATGGTTTGACTTACAATTTTTTGACTTTACAATGATATAAAAGTGATACATATACAACACAAAGTTGTGTGGTATTCTATTGCAATACTGGACAGTGGCAGCAAGTCACAGCTCCCAGTCGACCCTGGGTTCACGAGAGTAAACAGCCAATGCTCTACAGACACTCTGTTGCCAGATGATTTTTCCTAACTATAGGTCAGTAAAGGTGTTCTGATGATGTCTAACATAGGCCAAGTGAATCTATGATGCTATGATGTTCAGTAGACCAGAAGTATTCTGTGCTGTTACAACTTAGGACATTTTCAACTTACAATGAGTTTATGTGGTTGTAATGCCATTGTAAGCCGAGGAGCATCTGCAGTACCTTTTCTGAACTGTCTGAACTGTTTTAAAATCAAAACAGGTTTGTTTTGTTTTCTGTTAGTTGGGTCACTTAACTAAATATACATTTTATTTTGGGTATATTTATTTGAATTTCTTCCCCCCTCCATTTTTATTTAAGTATAGCAAAGTCATTACAAGATTATAAGTAGAATTGATAATTTCATCTCCTTTTGACAATATATTTTAAGCTTATAGAGCAATAGAGATTTGTTATAAAAGTTGACACATGGTATCTTCGTTCATTTTAGAGAGCCAAAAGAATGCAAGTTTATCTTTTCAGTAAACAAAAGAAGATAGATTATAGAAGCTAATTTTATATACTTTGGAAGTTACTATTGTGCACTAGCCTCTCTTTAAAGCTGTCATGCTCCAGGCATATACACAGATATTTTTGATAACTGGAAAAACATACATTAGTAGTTACTAGAAACAATAGTTCTCCATGCCAATGTGTTCAGAAGTCTATTATATCAAGTGACATTTGTTGAAAATATCATTTGTGAAATTAGGAAAATCTGACTTGGTCTATATGCTAGATAACAGCACAAATATCAAAACTTCATAACTGTAATTTTGGTCAAATTAATCACCTGCCACCTGTTTTCCAGAAAACAAGAATGGCAGTGTCATAGCTGTAGAAGTTATACAATGGAATGTAACAGTTATACAATGGAATATAACTTCTACAGCTATGACACTGCCATTCTTGTTTTCTGGAAAACAGGTGGCAGGTGATTAATTTGACCAAAATTAACAGTTACAAAGTTTTGATATTTGTGCTGTTAAGGGGAAGGAAGGCAGCAAACCACACTGCCATGTGTGTACCTATGCAACAATCTTGCATGTTCTTCACATGTACCCCCAAACCTAAAATGCAATAAAAAAAAAAAAAAGAAGTTATACAATGGCAATAGAACACTAGTTCAATCCAATAGGCATTTCCTAAACTCTTTCTACATGTCCAGCATATCATTGGCAGCATGGGGGAATTAAGGTGGTAATTTCTCTCAAAGAGATTAAAATATCATTACAGGGAGAGAAAAAATGTTAAGATATGCCATATGCTTATCAACCTAAGAGGAAATGTTAGCACTATTTGCTATGAAAGTTTAGTGGACTGCTAGATCAAGGAAAGCTGGAACAGTTGAGAAAGGCTGCTTGGAGGTGTTAATGTTAAGTTGGAATGAGGTATATAGAGTGAGCATTCATTCTTCTTTCTGTCCCATCCTTTACTCCCATTTTCAGTGTTTTCACTTTTCTTCTTCCCTCTCTCACTCTTCATTATCTGTTCTCTCCTACTGCTTGCTATTCACTCCTGCAATAATTTAGACATTTATCTTAACTCACATAGGTAAAGGTGAAAATGTATAATCACAAGAGTACAAGTTGAAACCTTGTTTCTGGAGAGCAAAAGCATGTAAGTTTATTGTGAATAGTGCAACATAAAGAAAAGCAATTGTTTGCCATTGTCCCAAAGTACGGCCAGTTTAATATTCATTATGTAAACACATTGGTCAAAAATCATCTTTAATCTGCTTTTGCAAATTACCAAAAAGTCAGCTGAGTAATTCTTATTTCTACCTTTTTACTAAATTATATGTCCTCTTTGTTCTAGCCAGATAAGCCACAGACACTAATGCATTGGACTTAATTCTATTCTTCTAGCTTCTGAGAATAACATTGATTTTGTGAAACATCCCAAATGGGTAGAAATTATATTAAGTAACATTTCGGCTTGATATGGTCTTTGGTACTTTATCCATCCCTAATTTGATAGAATGTAGCTATTATATTAAACAGCTGGTTTTCCTAGTGCCTAAAAAATAAAATCATAAAGCTCTGGGGAAATTTGTTATGTGAGGGAAGTAATAAAGTAAGTGGCAAACTTTCCAGGCATATTCATCCAGAATAAAATGTATACAGCCACATTTATGGAAATTCAGAAGGTGGTAGATAAAGACTCCAGCTGTGATTAGAATTTATTTTTCACATTGTGGGGGGATGACAATGACAGTGATATTCTTCCCCAAAGCACTTGACAATACACTCTTTAACTGTATCAGAGTTGCAAAGAGTTTTATAAATGCTTAAAAGTGTTTCTGAAGTGGAAAGCAAAAAAGTCCTTTCTCACTCCTAAAACCTGACATAAAAACTCATAGGGGTTTTTGCCTAAGTTATATGAAACTGAATTTACATGAATAGAAAGTAAGCAGTGTTTTTCCCAAACCTCACTGATTCCGAAATAGTTAGAAATCTTGAGTTTGTGTATCAAATAAGTACCCAGAAAACAACCCTAACATTGCTTTAATAAAAAATAAATAGGCTAATCAGTCTTTTTCCTAACTTTGGCTATTCTATGAAAGTATTTACTCCTGTGCAGGAAAATAAAGTTAGCAATGTGCAGCATCTCCTTTCCTTGCTCTACCCCAGGCATCCCCAAACTTTTTACACAGGGGGCCAGTTCACTGTCCCTCAGACCGTTGGAGGGCCGCCACATACTGTGCTCCTCTCACTGATCACCAATGAAAGAGGTGCCCCTTCCCAAAGTGCGGCGGGGGGCCGGATAAATGGCCTCAGGGGGCCGCATGCGGGCCGTAGTTTGGGGACGCCTGCTCTACCCTCTCAGCTTTGCTCAATGCCTTTAAAAACCCATCTGAAAATATTCCTCGAAGGATGTCTTGAAATTTTACAGGGTTTAGCTGAAATGATCACTCTGCACAACATGCGTGGTGCTTTATGGGACATTAGAAGTTAAATGAATTTCATTCTCAACTGTGTGAACTTTCCTCTTGAGCCCTTTTATCTTTGTGTTCCAAAACACTGCAGAAACTGCTTAGGTAAAAAATATACACCCATGCTACCACTAATCACATGTAACAATGTTGCTTGGTCATGAATCTGCCTCTCTGACCAACCAACTCATAATTATGTGTGCAAAGTTATTGTTCATCAGGAATTCTTATTGGGTGAATGAACAGTAAGATTCACACAGGTCTGTTTCTGGGGAATAATGTAATTCTACCATTCATTCAGCTGTTCATTCAGCACCTCCCATGTGCTAATCACTGTGCTAGGCATTGGGGATAAAACAATAAACAAGACATTTGCAGTGCCTAACTTCATAGAGCTTGTAATTTATTGGTAAAGACAATATACAAACACATTTCAATAATATATCAGGAGCAGAATGCTAGGGGAATGACAGGGTGCTGGGGGATCACACAGCCAGGGGCCTTAGCCTAGTGCAGATTACATTAATGTATCCTTGAGAAAGGGATGCTTAAGGTGAAACCTAAAAGATAAAAAGAAGGTAGCTAGATGAAGAACGGTCAGAGATAGCAGTTCAAGTAGTATGAAGAATGTGTGTAGAGATCTCTAGTCAAGAGGGAATATAATATGTTTTAAGAATGAAAAGGTGCCAGGTTTGGCTTTAGGGTAGACTGTGATGTAAAAATAAATGGCAAGAGAATGGCTATTATCAAAAAGACAAGCAATAACAAGTGCTGGCAAGGGTGTGGAGAAAGGGGAACTCTTGTACACTGTTAGTGGGAATGTAGCTTATACAGCCACTATAGGAAACAGTATAGAGGTTCTTCAGAAAATGAAAACTAACCCAGAAGACAAAATAAAAAATGTGGCCAGAGTGCTTTGTTACATGGGTCCCTGATACCATTTCTCAACACTAGGTGGGATTTTCAACCAGGGTCACAAGCTACTCCTGCCAGTCTTCTTCTCCTACTGACAGGTTTCATAGCTCCCTGGAACAGAGCTCCCAGAGGAAGGTGGGGGCTGCCATCTTTGCTGTTTGGGTGACTTAACCATTCCAGAATTCAGACTTTGGAGTGTCTGAAGAGATTGGAGGGCTAGAAGGCCCCAGCATAGCACAGCTGCTCTACGAGAACTTGGCCATACTGATTTTTAAAGCAGGTCCTTGATTTTGTTCTTCCTCACTGGGTGGGACTGCCCAACTGGAGTCTCCAGCCACCTCCTACAGGTTCATTTAGGCCAGCAACAGGTCCATACCTTCTTGGGATGGAGATCCTGAGGGGAGGAGCAGGCTACCATCTTCGCTGTTTCACAACATTCACTGGTGATATCTCCAGGTACTGGAAAATCTGAGACAACTAGGGACTGGAGTAAGCAGCCCTACATAAAAGTGGCTGGACTGTTATATTGGTGTCCATTCCTATATCTCCTCACTGAGCAGGTGCTCCAGGCCTGGGCCTCCAACCACCCCTCAGCAGACCAATAGAGCCAGAAGCAACTTGAGAATCCCTGGGACAGAGACTCCAGGGGCAACTGAACACCTCTCTGCCACTGCTTCTGCAGTGGAACTGCCCTTGATACCCTTGGACTAATGAAAGAGCAAAGACCCTAAGTGCCTTATCTATACCTCCAACAAGCTGCAGTCAACCAAATGAGAGGAGGCCAGTCCATTTCCTAGGGGTCCCACACACCCTCTACTGATCATCACCAGACAGGGAATTCCTTCCTTGGGCCCACAGCACAGACCCTCCATCCTGGACTGACTGCACTTAATAATTGCTGACCTGCATCTCTCTGGAGTGGAATATCCAGAAGACAAGCAAACGACCCTTGGCTATAGACACTACTAATGTCCCTTCCTTGGCTGCCTCCAAGTTAGGGAAGAAACATAAACACTGAGATCACCGTGGTGATTTGGTGGGCAGTCCGGGAGTGCCAAGCCATGATATATACTCAGCACTCCAGGGGTAGAGCCACTTTCTGAGCATTGGAAGGGAACATGGCTTCAATTGTGAGAAAACATAGGGGAGCCACATAACCAAGTAAGAGTCTACCAGCTGATCAATACACCTAAGTGCCACCTACTAGATCACACCTCACAGCTTTCAACACCAAAAATACCTCACTATCATACCCTTTTCTGAAACCAGACACAGGAAGTCAGATTCAAATAAATACCCTGCACAAAGCCTTGGGCTGTGAAGTCATTCAGAATAGAAGTTTATTGACTGTACTCAGTCTATACTGCAGTAAAAGGAACACTCACAGGTAGAGATGAAAAACAGCCAATGCACAAACTTGGGTAATCCAAATGGCCAGAGTGTTGTATGTCCCCCAAATGATCACATCACTTCTCCAACAAGAGGGAGGAGAAGTGATGAGGTCGAATTGTGCCTGCACCTTCCAGCCCCAATTTATATGCTACCCCATACCTCAGATTGTGTCCTTATTTGGAGATAGGGTCATTATAGACATCATTAATTAAGATACAGTCATACTGAAGAAAGATGGGCACCTAATCCAATATGACTGGTGTTCATATAAATATATATCTATATCTATCTATCTATATATCTATATCTATGTCTATATATATATATATATATATATATATATATATTTATTTATTTATTTATATATAAACAGGTGAAAAAGACAGATAAGTACAGAAGGAAGACAGTGCGAAGAACACAGGGAGTATACCATCTACAAGCCGAAAGTTTCCTAAGGGTACCAGAAGTTAGAAAAGAGGCCTGAAACTGATTCTTCTTCACAGCCCTCAGAAGAAACCAACTTTACTGGCACCTTGATTTCAAATTCAGCCTCCAAAACTGTGAGACAATAAACTTCTCTTGTTTAAACCAGAAAATTTGTGAACATTGTTATACAGCCCTAGAAAATTAATACAGATGATATTTGGCCATGAGTCCTAGGAATATTTGTCATCCCCTGAAAATTGCATCCTCTCCAACCTTTACTTACCCACATGAGAGTCCCAAAGAAGACTTATATATGAACAGCAGTATCACCTTAAGATTAAAGTTATGCCCAGGCCAGTTACCCCAATTCTGAGATTTCTTTTAAATACAGGTTGGATTGTATAACTTAACAAAAGGTTAAGCAAAATAGTCACACATCTCAAATGCAGAATCCAGGTTGTTGCATCTTGCCATCCTTTGGCCAGCTGCATAGATACAGAAGGTTTTTAAAAAGCTGAGAGAACCCAATAAGTGTATACTTGAATTTCCCAGCCTTCAAAACTGTGAGAAAATTAACATTCATTGTTTATAAATTACTCAGTCTCGGGTATTCTGTAATAGCAGCACAAAAAATGATACCAGGAGAGTGGCCTCAGGAGAAATCAATTCTACTGGCACCTTGATCCTGGCCTCCTAGCTTCCATAACTGTGAGAAGGTAAATTTGTATTGTTTAGGCCACCCAACTTGTGGTATTTTGTTATGTCAGCCATAATAAACTAATGCAAACCCCTCTAATACATTTTTTGTTGCTGTTATTATACTTTTAGATTCCAGAATTGCTTTGTCTTTTAAAAAAGTAACATACAACCTTGTTGGCATTCAGTATTTAGTGAGCCATAATTTTCATACTTTGCCTTAGGTATTTATACACAGTTTCCTTTAGCTCTTTAACTTTTTGAGCAAATAAACCTCATTTAAAGTTTTTGCCTAGGAAGTCCAACTTCTAGGCGTCCTCAGAAATAGTTTCTATTGGCTGTTTCCTCTTTCCTCATGTATAGAAGTTACTTCCTTGGTGCTTCCATAGCTCATAGTTACTTTTTATTGAAAACTATGCATTCAAATAATATAATGTGGCAATTCTCAATATAGATGTCAGTAGACATATCGATATAGATGTCAGTCAGCCTACACTCCAGTAGTCTTTATTGTTATTGCAGTTTGTGTTGTTACTATTGTTGCTTTTCTGTTGTTTAGAAACTTTACTAGACTATTTTGATAAAGTTAATATGTGTTCATTTTTAAGTGTGGCCACTGAAATTTTCTTTGGTGCTTGGATAGTTTAATGGACTATATATCTGGACAGAGATTTCCTTAAGTCTTGGGAGCCAGTAATTCTACCAGTCTTTGCCTAGAGTCTATGTGTGTGGTGAAGGACACCTTCAGTGCTCAGGCAGGCAGTTTACAGCTCCACCCTTTTCCTTTACTTCCTGATTGTTCATGGCCTCAATGTCAGACAGTGTGAGAGCTTGGGGCCTTCTCAGGTTTTTCCTGAGCATACACACAGCCCTGCAAATACACCTGGACTTCTAGATTCCCAGAAATTTGTTAAAGCTTTTCAGTGTCTTTTTTTTTTTTTTCCGGCCTAGCAAAAATCTTACCAATATCTTTATAAACATCTCCTTCTCCAACTTTTCTTTTTAAGGTTTTTGTATTAGCTCAATGCCCCAACTGTTATCACCACGTTAGGCAGCTGCAAAACTAAACAATCACCACGGAAATTTTGATTGCTTTTCATAAACACCTGCAGGGAAAAGGCTATTCCCACAGAGTGACCTCTGGGGAAAATTAAAGGAAGCAAAGCCTTGTGAGTGGGATTTTCATTTTCCAGGGAGCTGCCAAATAGATCCATGTCAAATGACTGGAAATTGAGCGTTGGTGGAAGTCCTATTATGATCCCTCCGGGAGTTTCTAGACTGCTGATTTTCACCATTACTTTTGGGCTATTGGTTTTCAAGACTACCACAGGGCTGAGGAGAGGAGGACAGAATTTAGGCAAGTTAAAACAGCACAGGGATTACTTTACTTATTGAATTTCAGCTGTTTCTCCTGAATAAACACTTCCAGAATTTTTGTAAGTTCATAATTTCCAAAATTTTGAAAATGTTGATTGTGACAGTTTTTGCTTGTGATCTTGTTACTTTTATAAGGAGAGGATTTTCAGGGTTTCTTACTCTGCCATGCCTTCTGACATCACTTCTATCTATTCATTTTTAATTTAATGTGTTTGTGGTCATAGAAATTACTTTTTATGTTTTCAATCTTTCTAAAATTATAGATAATTTATAGCTTATCATTTGATCCATTTTGGTCAACATACTATAGATACTTTAAAAATTGAGCATTTTGCACTTGGATCTAATGCTCTATTGATACCAATTAGATTGTGTTTGTTAATATTATTTGTTTATTTTTATTTTATTTTATTTTACATCCAGGATACATGTACAGGATGTGCAGGTTTGTAACACAGGTAAATGTGTACCGTGGTGGTTTGCTGCAGCTATCAACCTGTCATCTAGATATTAAGCCCCACATGCATTAGCTGTATATCCTAATGTTCTCCCTCCCACTGCCCCTCCCCAACAGGCCAGTTGTGTGATGTTCCCCTCCCTGTGTCCATGTGTTCTCATTGTTTAGCTCCCACTTACAAGTGAGAACTTGCAGTGTTTGGTTTTCTGTTCCTGTGTTAGTTTGCTGAGGATAATGGTTTCCAGCTCCATCCATGTCTCTGCAAAGGACAGGGTCTCATTTCTTTTTATGGCTGCATAGTATTCCGTGGTGTATATGTACCAAATTTTCTACATCCAATCTATTATTGTTGGGCACTTGGGTTGATTCCATGTCTTTGCTGTTGCAAATAGTGCTGCAGTCAACATGTATGTGCATATGTCTTTATAATAGAATGGTTTGTATTCCTTTGGGTATATACCCAGTAATGGGTGTGCTGGGTCAAATGTTATCTCTGCCTCTAGATCTTTAAGGAATCACCACACTGCCTTCCACAATGGTTGAACTAATTTACATTCCCATGAACAGTGTAAAAGCATTCCTGTTTCTCTACATACTCTCCAGCCTCTGTTGTTTTTTGACTTCTTAATAGTCTCCATTCTGTTTGGCTTGAGATGGCATCTCACTGTGGTTTTGATTTTCTTTTCTCTAATAATGAGTGATGTTGAGCTTTTTTTCATGTTTGCTGGCCACATAAATGTCTTCTTTTAAGAAGTGTCTGTTCATGTCCTTTGTCCACATTTTAATGGGGTTGTTTGATTTTTTTCTTGTAGATTTGTTTAAGTTCCTTCTAGTTTCTGGATATTAAATCTTTGTCAGATAGATAGATTGCAAAATTTTTCTCCCATTCTGTAGATTGGTAACTCTGATGATAGTTTATTTTACTGTACATAAGCTCTTTAATTAGATCTCATTGCTCAATTTTTGCTTTTGTTGGAATTGCTTTTGATGTTTTCATCATGAAATCTTTCTCATGCCTATGTCCTGAATGGAATTGCCTAGATTTTCTTCTATGGTGTTTATAGTTTTGGGTTTTACATTTAAGTCCTTAACACATCTTGAGTTAATTTTTCTATAAGGTGTAATGAAGGGATCCAGTTTCAATTTTCTGCATATGGCTAGCCACTCTCCCAGCACCATTTATTAAATAGAGAATCTTTTGCCCATTACTTGTTTTTGTCAGGTTTGTCAAAAATCAGATGGTTATATATGTGCAGTCTTATTTCTGAGATCTCTGTTCTGTTCCACTGGTCTATATGTCTGTTTTTGTACCAGTACCATGCTGTTTTGGTTACTATAACCTTGTAGCATAGTTTGAAGTCGAGCAGTGTGATGCCTCTAGCTTTGTTCTTTTGCTTAGGATTGTCTTGACTATATGGCCTCTTTTTCGGTTTCATATGAATTTTAGTTTTTTTCTAATTCTGTGAAGAATGTTAATGGCAGTTTAATGGAAACAGCATGGAATCTATAAATTACTTTGGGCAGTATGGCCATTTTCATGAAATTGATTGTTTCTGTTTTTTTTTTTTGTTTTGTTTTGTTTTGTTTTTTACTTTTTTCTCTCTTTTTTTAAAAAATTTTATTTTATTAACCCTTCATGAATGCCAAGTTATTGATTGTTTCTATCTATGAGCACGGAATGTTTTTCCATATGCTTGTGTCCTCTCTGATTTCCTTGAGCAGTAGTTGGTAGTTCTCCTTAAAGAGCTCCTTCACAGTCGGGCATGGTGGCTCACGCCTGTAATCTGAGCACTTTCGGAGGCCAAGGCAGGTGGATCACGAGGTCAGGAGTTCAAGACCAGCCTGGCCAAGATGGTGAAATGTGGTCTTTTGTATAAAAATACAAAAATTAGCCAGGCATGGTGGCATGTGCCTGTAATCTCAGCTACTCAGGAGGCTGAGGCAGGGAATTGATTGAACCCAGGAAGTGGAGGTTTCAGTGAGCCAAGATCATGCCACTGCACTCCAGTCTGGGCTACAGAGCCAGACTCTGTCTCAAAAAAACAAACAAACAAAGAAAACAAACAAAAAAAAGAGCTCCTTCACTTCCCTTGTCAGCTCTATTCCTAGGTATTTTGTTCACTTTGTAGCAATTCTGAATGGGAGTTCCTACATGATTTGGCTATCTGCTTGTCTATTGTTGGTGTATATAAATGCTTGTGGTTTTTGCACATTAATTTTGTATCTTGAGAGTTTGCTCAACTTGCTTATCAAATTAAGAAGCTTTTGGGCTGAAACAATGGGGTTTTCTAGATAGAAGATCATGTCATCTGCAAACAGAGACAGTTTGACTTCTTCTGTTCCTATATGAATACCCTTTATTTCTCTCTGTTGCCTGATTGCCCTGGCCAGAATTTTCAATACTATGTGGAATAGGAGTGGTGAGAGAGGACATTCTCTTCTTATGCCAGTTTTCAAAGGGAATGCTTCCAGCTTTTATCCATTCAGTATGATATTGGTTGTGGGTTTGTCATAAATGGCTCTTAATATTTTGAGTTATGTTCCATTAATACCTACTTTATTGAGAGTTTTTAACATGAAGGGATGTTGAATTTTATTGAAGGCATTTTCTGTGTCTTTTGAGATAATCATGTGTTTTTTGTCTTTAGACCCGTTTATGTGATGAGTTACATTTATTGATCTGTGTATGTTGAACCAGCCTTTCATCCTGGGATGAAACCAATTTGACGTGGTGAATAAGCTTTTTGGTGTGCTTGCTAGATTCAGTTTGCCAATATTTTACTGAGGATTTTTGCATCTATGTTTATCAAGGAGATTGGCCTGAAATTTTATTTTTTTTGTTGTATCTCTGCCAGGTTTTGGTATCAGGAAAATGCTGGCCTCATAAAATGAGTTAGGGAGAAGTCCCTTTTTTTCAGTTGTTTGGAATAGTTTCAAAAAGAATGGTACCAGCTCCTCTTTGTATCTTTGGTGGGGTTCAGCTATAAATCTATCTGGGCCTGGGCTTTTTCTTTTTTTGTTGCTAGGCTAGTCATTACTGCCTCAATTTCAGAACTTGTTATTGGTCTATTCAGGGATTCCACTTCTTCCTGGTTCAGTCATGGGAGTGTGTATGTGTTTAGGAATTTATCAATTTCTTCTAGATTTTCTTCTTTATTTGCATAGAGGTATTTATAGTAGTCTCTGATGGTTGTTTGTATTTCTGTGGGTTCAATGATGAAATCCCCTTTATCTTTTTTTTATTGTGTCTATTTGATTCTTCTCTCTTTTCTTGTTCATTAGCTTGCTATTGGCATATCTATTTTATTAATTTTTTTCAAAAAAACAGACCCTGTGTTCACTGATTTTTTTCAAGGTTTTTTTGTGTCTCTATCTCCTTCAGTTCCACTCTGATCTTGTTTATTACTTTTCTTCTGCTAGCTTTGGGATTTGTTTGCTCTTGATTCTCTAGTTCTTTTAGTTATGATGTTTGGATGTTGAGTTGAGGTCTTCTTAGCTTTTTGATGTTAGCATTTAGCTCTATAAATTTCTTTCTTAACACTTTTTTTCTTTTTTGTAGATGGAGTCTTGCTCTGTCACTAAGCTGGAGGAGTGCAGTGGCACGATCTCGGCTCATTGCAACCTCCGGCTCCTGGCTTCAAGGAATTCTGCCTCAGCCTCCCAAGTAGCTGGGACTACAGGTGCACGCTACCACACCCAGCTAATTTTTGTATTTTTAGTAGACATGGGGTTTCACCATGTTGGTCAGGATGGTTTTGATCTCTTGCCTCGTGATTCTCCCACCTCAACCTCCCAAAGTGGTGGGATTACAGGCGTGAGCCACTGCCCCCGGCCTTTTAACACTTCTTTAGCTGCATGTCAGAGATTCTGGTACATTGCTTCTTTGTTCTCATTGATTTCAAGAAATTCTTGATTTCTGTCTTAATTTGATTATTTACCCAAGTCGTTAAGGAGTAGGTTGTGATTTCCAGATAGTTGTGTAGTTTTGAGTGAATTTCTTAATCTTGAGTTTGAATTTGATTACACTGTGTGGTCTGAGAAACTATTTGTCTCTCAAACTGTGGGTCTCACCAGTCAGGAGGCATGGGATCTGTGTCCCCCTAAACAATATACTCTGGCTGTCTCTTGTTAGAGGGGGTGTGCTACCCTGGGGGGAATCCCACTCATCTGGACAGCCCAGATTCCTCAGAGCCAGCACGAGGAAAGACTAATTCTGGTGATCTATGGAGACGGAGGCCACCCCTCCCCCAAGAGGCTCAATCCCAGGGAGATCAGAGTTCTGTCCCTAAACCCCTGGCTGGAGTTGCTGAAATTCCTGCAGGAAGGCCCTGCTTGGTAAAGAGGGATGGGTCAGGGTTTGGCCTTAAGAGGCAGTCTGGCCGTGGTCAGCCACAGCCGCTGTACTGGCCGGTGGGGAAATCCTCCTGAGTCCAAACCATCTAGTCTCCCTACCACCAGCAAGGGGAAAGTGGCAAACTGGAGCTGCAATGTTAGCTGCTGCCTCCCCCACCCCCGGGAGCTCAGTCAACTTAGGCAGCAGGCAACTGCAGTGATGGCTGCTGCCCCTTTCCTGGGGGAACTCAGTCATCTTAGGCAGCAGACAGCCACGTTGATGATGGCTGCCCACCCCCAACTCCCACCCTCTGACTCAGTAGTCTCAGGCAGTTTCCAGCCAAGTGGCCACTAAGAATCTGCACAGCTCTGTTCTTGGGACCCAAAGTAACGGTGGCAAGGGCTCATGAGGGGTATCTCCTGATCTGTCGGTTGCACAGATCTGTGGAAAAAGTGTGTTTTTTTGGGCAGGGTAGCATGATCACTCACTACCTTCCTTGGCTAGGGGTGAGAGTTTCCCTTTTCCCATTTAGCTCCCAGGTGGGCTGTTGCACCACCCTACTTTTCCTCATTCTACATGGATCATGGCAACTGTCTAGTCAGTCCCAATGAGAGAACCCAGATTCCTCAGTTGCTGGTACAGCATTCACCTGTCATTTTTATTCTTCTTTGTGGGAGCCTCTGACCACAGCTGTTTCTAGTTGGCCATCTTAAACGTTATTATTTGAATATTTTATATCATTACTAAGTATTATCTAATTAGCATATCAGTTTACCAAAAAAAGCCAAAATCCTTATGATTCTGGATTTACCTAGTTTTTTCTTTAGTTTGTACCTTTTTTGCTGTATATATTATATACACATAGAGACTCTAGATTCTTACATAGAAAGTGAGCTAATATATGTTAGCTATATAATATATATACATTAGAAAATCTATCCATCTATCCAGAAAAAGAGATAGGGTCTCACTCTGCTGCCCAGGTTGAAGAGTACAGTGATGTGATCATAGCTCACGGTATCCTTGAACTCTTAGACTTAAGCAATCCTTCCACTTCAGCCTCCCAAATAGCTAGGACTACAAGTATGCACCACCATGCCTGGTTCATTTTTAGTTTTTTTTCTTTCTTTCTTTTTTTTTTTTTTTTTTTTTTGTAGAATCAAGTTATTGCTATGTTGTCCGGGCTGGTCTTGAACTCTTAACCTTTTGCCTTGGCCTCCCAAAGCTCTGGGATTATAAACATGAACCATCACACCTAGCCTGCTTCTTATATTTTGAAGTCCTATGATTAGATGTGCTTGCATTTAGAATTTTTATATGTTCTTGATACTTTGACTTTTGCATAATTATAAAACATTTCCTTTTATCAATGGCAGAGCTATTTCTCTTGAAGTATACTTTGTCTGATATTTACTTAGCACACTAGTTTTCTTAGGCTTAGTGTTTTTATATTGTAAAGTTTTTTACCCTTTTGTTTTAATCCTGTCTTTATATTCCAAGGGTCTTTCTGTAAACTATATGTAATTGGGATCTACTATTGTTTTCCTTTTGAAATGGAATTTTGCTTTTATTGCTCAGGCTGAAGTGCAATGGCATGATCTCAGCTCACAGCAACCTCTGCCTCGCAGGTTCAAGCGATTCTCCTGCCTCAGCCTCCTGAGTAGCTGGGATTACAGGCATACGCCACCATGCCCAGCTAATTTTTGTATTTTTAGTAGAGACAAGGTTTTGCCATGTTGGTCAGGCTGGTCTTGAACTCCTGGCTTTAGGTAATACACCTGCCTCTGCCTCCCAAAGTGCTGGGATTACAGGGGTGAGCCACTGCACTCGACCAAGATCTACTTCTTTCCTCAATCTGACTATCTCTGATTTTAATTACAGTGTTTAATTAATGTACTCTTAATCATGTGTTTATGTTTCACTTTACCATCTTGGTATTTATTTTTTATTTGATCCATCTGTTCTTTGTTTCTTTGTACTTTTTTTTACTTCCTTCTTTGATATTTTTCAAGTGTTTAAATAATATTTCATTTTACCTCCTCTATTGGCTTAATTTTATTATCTTTATATTTTTTGTGGTTGCTAGAGAGATTCCAGTATGTATGTTTAACTTATTACAAGGTACTTTCAAATAATTTTATACTATTCATAAAAGATGTAAGTACCTTATAATAGGATAATCCTATTTAGCTCCTTCTCTTTTTGTCCTCAAAGTCTTGAATTTTTTAAATTTATTTTATGTATAGATATATTTTTATAAACCCCAATACACAGTTACTTTTTTCCTTCTAGTCTTTTAAAGAAATGTAATATACACATATGTAATACAGAAAAAAATTTAAAATATCTTGTGTAATTACCCAGATATTTACCATTTCTACCTCTTTTTCATTCCTTCCTACAGATCTGAATTTCCATCAGATTTCATTTCCGTTTAGCCTGAAGTACATCTTTTATCATTTCTTGTGTTGTATGTCTGGTAAAGATAAATTACCTCAGTTTTGTCTTTCTGAAAATGAATTTATTTTGCTGGCTTTTTGTGAAGGACATTTTTTGCTGATTATAAAATTCTTGGTTGGCAGCTTTTTTCTCCTGGACATTTTACAAATATGTTGCTCCATTTTGTTTTTTTGCTTCATCATTTCAATTAGGAAGTAATCCAGCATTCTTGTCATTGTATCATTTTATGCACTGCGTCTTTTTCGCTACTCTGATATTTATAAAGAATTTCTCCTTATGTTTGGTTTTAAGTAGTGTGACTATGTGTGCTTAACTGTGGTCTTAAAAAAAAATTATCCTTCATGGGCTTAATTTAGTTTTTAGTTCTGTGGCTTGATATCTTTCATCATTTAAAAAACCTTTATAGCTGATTTCTCTTCAAAAGTTTCTTCTGCCACACACTTTCTCTACTTCCCCTGGGGACTCTTACACATATACTATATTATAGTATTATCCCACACATTTAATTTGCTTGTTTCCCTTTTGTTTTACTTTTATTAAAATTCATGATATTTTCCTCTGCTGTATCGAGCCTGCTATTAAGCTCACCAAATTCCCTCTTTCTTTCTGATATTGTAGTTTTCACTATAGCATTTTCATTTGTATATATCTTCTTGTTTTATTGTGTTTTTATACTTTCCATTTACCTCATGAGATATCTCCTTTGTTAATATGTGTGTCTACATTTTCCAATTGATCCTTTAACATACAGCTAGTGCTCGACTTACAACCATGGTCGGGACCGCGGAATGGTTGTAACACGATTTGATTATAAGTTGAGTAGGCTATATGTACAGTTGAAATGGTGCACGCGGAGATGGTAGTGCTGCCAGAAGCTGGTCCACACTGTCGCATGCCCAGCTGGGCAACGTTTGCACTGCCAGACGTGGAACAGTCGTGGCTAGGGATTGTGGTCATAAAGTCAAATGGTCCTAAGTTGCATAGGTCATAAGTCGATCAACACCTGTAATACTTATTTTAGAAGCATTTTGTGTCAGTTTCAACACCTTAGACATCTTTTAATGTGTTGCTCTTAACTATTTACCCTCTTGTCCATGTGTCAACTTGTTTCTTTGAGTGCCTTTTAATTTTAATTAGTTGAACAATATATGTTCAAGAAAAATATTAATTGAAATAAATAATGTTCACATGCAGGAAAAAGGTGTATTCATTTTCTGTTAGACTATGAGTTTGGGAGGCTGGTTTTGGCTTTATTGCAGTTTTATTTAGATTCAGTTTGCCACTGTATTTCATTGTTTTCAGGGTGAGGTTATGTCTGTCTCCTGGGAATTGCTGGGAACCAGAGCACTGGTGTGACTCTGAAGTTCTCTTAATGCTTTGCTGACAGTCTTTTGGGTTTATGGTAAATTCTCTTTGTTTTACAATCCTCTTCCTCATATTCAGCTTTCTAAGGGATCTTTATCTGGCTGATGTGCTGCTAGCCTTCTGAGAGTCATTGTACTACACTCAGTGAAGGCCAGTGTGCATTGGAGGAGTTTTCAACTCCCTGGGCTTGCCCTTGCCTTTGACATACCTCCTCTGGATTATCAATGAAAGCCCATGGAAAAGAGTTGGTAGGTAGGGCATGATTGCAAGTTTTTCCCTCTGTTGTTGCTGCTTGCAAGAGATGATGATCTATCATATCTGCTTGTATTCGGTCTTCAGAAGTTTTTTAAAAATTATTTTGGTTTCTTCTTTACACAGTTTATGTCTCATTCTATCTGCCTCCTCCTGACTGCTAAGGATAAAAGTAGTTATGCTTTTCTTCTTTCTTTAAAAGTACTTGTCACATTCCAGAAATTATTTAGTTCCACTTGTGCCCTCAGCTCACTGATGAATTTTAAAAGTATGATTTCACAGTGTATTTGGATTATTCTCATTGTTAGTATAAGAGTAATGGCTTTTGCGATTTTCTACATTGTAAGTATACATCTAGTGTATTATATTTTAATAAAGGATTTAGACTTGATTCTCTAAATTGTGACATGTATGGCATCTATAAAACCATATATGGAGTAAACCCAGAGATTACACTAAGGTAGATTTACTTTTGAGACTAGCCCTGTACATCATAACTTATTATATCCTGGATAAAGAAAGTGCAGTATGCTAAGTGAATTCTTCATAATCTTATCATAGTTCCAAAATTATGATTAAATGCAATGAAAAGTTTATGTTCAACTTCTGACATTTTAATTTGGTGTCAGAACTTTACCATTAAAATTAATTTTGAATAAGATTCAGCTCACAATTACCCTCAAGAATTTAGTCACAGACACCAGCTGTGTCATCTAAGGCCAGTGTTTTGTGATGTGAGTTGAAGCATTTTTCTCACTAGGTGAAACATCAAAATGTCAGGGCTTGAATTAGACTCCTTTAAAAAGAGAAAAACAATGAAAAAGATTGCTTTTTTTGGTGATGGTGCTTTAAAGGATCCTTACAGCTATGAGAAGTGTTTGTGAAACAAGTCTGTTAATATTTTCTTTTCAATTTAACATTTTAAAACAAGTACACACCTGTCTTTTGGTTTTCCGTTCCATTTGACTGTCTGCAAATGTTAGGAAATCACTAACCCAGAGATGCTGTTGTCCACTGAACATACAGTGCTTATGCCTGCCTCTCTTCTTATGTAGGTCTTATCTGGCCCTTAAGATTCAGTTGACCCTAGAACACATGGATTTCTACATCATTAGCGTGCTACTCAGTTAGATATATATCACTGACCCTTTCATGCGGGCGTATTTTCAGACTGAAAAAAATATGTCTTTTTTTGAAAGTAGAGACCTTGTCTTCTTTTGATCTGACCCAGCCACATGTCTTTCTACACATGCACACATGTGCATATGCATGTACTCATACACAAACACCTAACTAAAATACTTATTTTACCTGTCAGAGTCACATATTTAGTGTATAAGAATTTCTGAGAGTTCATGAATTTATGATGTATTCAATAGAGTTATTGTAATATGACATTCTTTAAAACTATCATTTTCATTAACTAGGCATAAACTTAATAGTAAAATATCAAGCTTAGGTTAAATATTTTATCGTCTTTTCTATAAATTTTACAAAGCTACAATTTTTATAGTTTAAATACCATCATGTAGATTTTCAGTAAAAATTTTTAAAATGGGTTTGTCTTTTATTAACTTGAACATAAAAATAAGTTTCTGTGTTGCATTTTTAAGATTTTAAACAAAGACGAAATATGTGGTTATAGTTTTCTTTTAGTCATTTTCAGAATTAATGTTTGTTTCTCAAGTCCTTTATTTTTCTAATCTTGACATTACGATCTTATATGGTTTGTGTTTTTCTAGGTTGCTATGAAAGTAGAATTTACTCAAATTCATGTGTTTATTTTTGCATTTGGCTTGATAGACAAGGGCCAAAAGCAGACCTTCTGGACATGTTAGGACAAGACACTCGTTTGCACATTACCATCCACAGTTGTCACGGACCAGGAACCAGTCCCAGTGCATAGTAGCCCCATGCACCATTCCCATCTTCCTTCTCCTTCAGCCTAGCTTCTGTGTTCTTTCTTCTGTCCACATTCAGTGCCTTCTTTCTGAAGATCTTTTAGGAGATCACCAGTCATCCTTGTCACTCAGTGGCAGCTGTTACACCTGGCTGCAACTAGTCAGCCATCTTGCCCAGCTCCCCAGCAACCTTTTTCTGTAAAAGTCCAAATAGCTAATATTAAAATATTAATATTCTCCAGACATACAGTCCATGACCCTACTACTCAACTCTCCTGTTATGGCATGGAAGCAGCAACAGACAATACATAAACAAATACATGTGGTTGTGGGAGTTATAATTCAAAATGAGATTTGGGTGGTTACACAGCCAAACCATATCAAAGATGAAGGCTGGAGGACTCAGCCAGTCTAGTCCTTCCACATTCCTCTGCCTGCTTTTATCCTGGCAGCTGATTAGATAATGTCCACCCAGATTGAGTGTAGGTCTGCCTCTCCCATTTCACTGACTCAAATGTTAATCTCCTTTGGCAAAACCCTCATAGACACACCCAGGAACAATACTTTGCATCCTTTAATCCAATCAAGTTGACAATATTAACCATCACAGATTGTGTCACCTTAAAGTCTTTTCTAGGGTAACCCAATTAAAGAAATGATGAAGGATACACTGCTGGAAAAGCAAACTTAAGCTTACATAGGTGACTCAGAGTGGCATTCTACCCTGCACCAACTGAGCTTCAGGAGCCCTCATCAGGCTCTACAAAGTGATGCAAAGAGACTTCTGAATGCCATTATTTCAACTTTACCTGTCCTCATTTTCCTACTCCAGGCTCAGCTGACCTTGAAATGAGGTATAGCAAGAAAAGCATGAGTATGCTTTTCAGGTCTAAAATGTAGTAAATGTATGACTTTTCCTGCAAGGTGTCTGTGCCCCCAGTTCCATCATCTGTAAAGCAGGAATGATCATAGCTATTTCACAAGATTGTTGTGAGGATTAGATAATATAAAACATATGAAGCACATAGAGCTAAGTGTTTGGAAATTACACATATATAATTTATAATACCATATATATTTTATTATATTTAAACTAGATACAGTATAACTATATGTACTATATGTATTATATATTAAATTATATATTATATATAATTTCCAAGCATATATATATATATATATATATATATATATATATATATATATGTAAAACTCATATATATAAACTAACTCGAAGGTCTGTTATATTCAGTTCTTATTTATCTTTGATTTCTGTAACCATGGCAATGACTTCAAGAACTAAACTCCTGAAATACAGTTGACCCTTAAACAACATGGGTTTGAACTAGGCAGGTCTACTTACATGTGAATTTTAAAAATAAAAGTTACACCAAGTGTGCCTGTCTTTCTTGCCTCTCCTTCCATCTCCTCCATCTCTTCCATCTCTGCTACTCCTGAGAAAGCAAGATTAACCCCTTCTCTTTTCCTCTACCTCAACTTATTCAGCATGAAGATGATGAAGATGAATTCCTTTATGATAATTCACTTCCACTTAATGAATAGTGAATATATTTTCTCTTCCTTATGATTTTATAAGTAATATTTTCTTTTATCTAGCTTACTTTATTGTAAGAATACAGTATGTAATAAATATAGCCTATAAAATATGTGTTAATCAACTGCTTTTATTATTGGGAAGGCTCAGTCAAGAGTGGGCTATTAGTATTTAAATTCTTAGGGAGCCAAATGTTATAGAGAGGTTTTAAACTCTATGAGGGTTGGCATCCACATCCCTGCATTGTTTAAGAGTCAACTGTATTCACTAAGTTACTGTGTAATGATGTTTCTCTTTACTCCTGAATCAGTAGATCAAGATGAACTAGGTTGTCAATACGTTTAAAATAAACATGAAGATTTAGAAAGTGCACTTGGTGCCTGGTTTGGGGTTCAGTTTATGCCTGGCCACATGGAAGTTATGTGCCTAAATGAATAGCTTCCTTTAAGAACTTTGAACTATGAGACCTATAATACTCAAGTGACCTTTCCTGGTCAAGGATACCTCTCAACCATGCCTGAAGTTTGCAGCTGGAGAGAAAAAAAGCATCCATGCAATCCTAACAGAGGAAGGATAAGAAAGTTTGTTTTTAACTTCTCTAGCTTTTGCCTATGGATATCTTTCTCTTGGTGTGATTACACTCTATCCTTTGCTGTAATGAATCTTAGCCATGAGTATAGCTTTATATGGAGTTGCATAAGTCCTTCCAGTAAATCACTGACCTCATGGGTGGTCATGGAACCCTTGAGATGTGAGCTCTACCTATCTATCTAGTCTATCTAGGTACATTACATCTATGTATCAATCAACCAATTACTCATATATTTACCCATACATACATTTATTTATCTGGTAATACATACTATGGAATGCCCTGTAGCCATCAAAAACAATGAAGTTTATCTATTTATTCATATATATATATATATATATATATATATATATATATATGCATGTATGTTTTTCCTCTTTTCAGCCAAGAAAGCCTGTAATATGGCAATATAGTAGCCAGTTTGCTTCCAGGATCTGCAGTGATTGAAAGTCCAGAGCAGGCGTCCCCAGACTTTTTACACAGGGGGTCAGTTCACTGTCCCTCAGACTGTTGGAGGGCCGCCACATACTGTGCTCCTCTCACTGACCACCAATGAAAGAGGTGCCCCTTCCCGAAGTGTGGCGGGGGCCGGATAAATGGCCTCGGGGGGCCGCATGCAGCCCGCGGGCTGTAGTTTGGGGATGCCGGGTCCAGAGGGTGCTCAAACAACTATTATTCTGCTTTGCCCAGTGCATTATAGTGATACTAGTAATGGACTAGGAGCTTGGACATCTGGGCTCTAATATTGTGTAAATTATAGATAGAAACTGGGTAAAAGGTCCAACATAACCAGCAAAAGAGATGTAGGTCATGTTCAGATACTGTCCTACACTCCATGAAAGTGGTTTTCAGAAAGGTTAGAGAAAAGACAGGTTTGGTCTCATGTTCAGAAACTTTGAAAATATGATTGCTCAAAAGAAGAAACAAATTCTGAAAATTGTACGTTATGCAAATACAAGAGAAAGGAGGGAAAATAATGGTTGAGCTTAGATTAACAAAACATGAAACAAACAGATGGCATGAGGTTGTTGGTTGTAACACATAATCGAGGATGTGTCCAATGAATGCATGGATTTTCCATGAGGATTAAAGTCTAAAATAAGTTCAAGCTTATATAAAGTAGCAAATACAAGAAAGGCAGCTTTTTCACCTATGTTCATACATGCAAGATAAAAAGGGCAAGGCACTTCATAGGGCAGATGATATAATGTTAGCATTTAACACAGAAGGGATCTCTGTCATGTCAGCTTCCTTTTTCACCTTTATGAAGGCAAATGTTCTTCAAACTTTAAAACACATAGCAGATATAAGAGACAGAGAGTGATTAATTGGTGAGGAAAATCTAATATAAGAGAATCTGGAGCTGGAATTGCTGACAATATCAGCTATGTTAGGGAATATATATTAGGGAAATGTAAATTGTAATAGTTGTTTGAGCACCCTCTGGACTTTCAATCAGTGTATTCCTGGAAGCTAACTGGTTACTATATTGCTACATTATAGGCTTTCTTTGCTGAAAAGTGGAAAAATATACATATATATAAGAATAAATAGACAGATAGACTTCATTGTTTTTGATGGTTACAGGGCATTCCATAGTACGTATTACCAGATAAATAAATGTATGTATGGGTGGATATATGATTAATGGTTTGATTGATTGATAGATGTAATATATCTAGATAGACTAGATAGATAGGTAGAGCTCACATCTCAAGGATTCCAGATTATATGTTGCTGTACAGAAAGCAAGAAGGTGTCCCACTTGTCCTCAGCTGATGACTGGCTTCTCTTCAAGTAATATCTGCATCACCCTCCTAACTCCATACTTATATGTGGCCATCCTAATCCATTTCTTCTGTCTTAGATGGCAAGATATTTTTCTTCTTAGTCTATTGATGATATATTCTTGAGTTTCTCAAATACCTTGTTTTATTTAGTTATTCATTCATTCACTAATTCATTTAATAGATGTATTCTCCAGACATTGTTCTAGGTGCTGAGAACACAGTGGCAAATAAGACAAAGATCTGTTTCTCATGGGACTTACTTTCTAATAGAGGGAAAAAGACAATGAATAAGAAAACAAATAAATATACAATATAATTTCAGATCTGGTAAGTATCATGAAGGAAATAAAATAAGGAGATATACAAGAACATGATATGGTGCTGATAACATAACCTATTTTAGATATGCTGGTCTCAAAAGATGTGCTTGAGGAGGTAACATTTGAGCTGAGATTCAAGGATGTATGTATGTAAAGGGCTGAGAGAATTATAAATACACTGATCAGAGGTAAAAATGAGCTTGACATTAGAGGAACAGAAAGACCAGTGCATTCAAGTCTAGTGAGCACTTGGAAGAGTGATGTAAAGTGAAGTTGAGTGGTCAATAGAGATGATATCAGATAGGGTCCTGCAGAATATAGAATATGGATTTTATTTAATGCTTTAGAAAGACATTCGAGTTATAATATTTTTTAAAGATACTTTTAGTTCCTACATGGAAAATGAATTGTGAAAGAGTGCAAAAGTAAAAACAGGTAGAACAATTAGAAGGTTTTTCCAGTCTAGGTCTGAGATGCAGGTAGCCTGGATGAGAGTGAATTGCTATATAAAGTGGTTGGGTTGAAATTTTACTTGGAGATGCCATGATAAGACTTTTTAATGAATTGCATGTCTTCTAGTTTTTTTGACTTGAGCAACTGGAGGGGTGATATTTTATGAGATGGGAAAGAAAATAACTTAAGAGTGATGTGAGGAAAGAAGAACAGGTTTGGAAGGATAAAATAAGTATAAAGTCAGATGTCATTCATTTTTTTCTCTTTTGTACTTTTATAGCTTCTCTTCCTCTGATATCTCTTTTTACTAGTAGCCTGCAAACACGCTTATGTCTTTCCCACCCTAATTCTCCTGATAATTACCTTAACTCTACTTATCTCTTGGCATATTGCCCACTTATTTTCCTTCCTTTAAGCAATAAGTTTCTTGAAAAAGTAATTAACAGTCTTACTAATTTTTCTCTCAACATGTTCACATATAACCATATACAGTCTAAAGTGTAATACAAAAGTGTAAACAATTGACTTCTTGTTTTTTTTTTTTTTTTCATTTTTTACTAACATAATGATTACTATAGAACTCTATATGTAAGCACATGATGCTGATAAGGCCAAGCTCACAGATGTGCTCCACTTAGCTTTTCCTTGTGCTACTGCTGTAGATAACACTCTAGACTCCAGCTATGGCTGCTTTGGAGACATCTGTCACTTTCCCAAAGGAGGCTGAACACCTCCTTTTGTATGGCTGGATTGTATGGCTGGAACACCACAGATAAATTTTGTAAAAGACATCCACATGCTCAAAGCATTAATAAGTGACTATCGCCAGGGTTTGTTGATCATTTGTGTCCCCCTCAACTCTTAGTAGTTCAGTCCTGTTAAACATTTTTGGATGGATTAGCACTGCTTTTGCTCAAGGTCACTCCCTTCTGTTTTCTAAAAAAAATATTACATCTCACCCTCCTTTCTAGGTACCAAGATAATTCTCAAGGATGACATTATAGTCGCTTGCTGTTGCTTTGCTCAGAGTCAAGATGCATGTCTCTTCAAATGTAAAAATAAAGTTGATTAGAGATTTTTATCATGGTTCAAGAAATTTCATCAGGCAGAACCAGGAAAGTTAGGTCTTTAAAAATTTAGAAGCTACACAGTTAATTCAGTTCATCAAAAGTTGTACAAAAGTAGTGGAAGTAATAAATTGCTGTATTAAAATGCCAATCCACAATTTTTAAGCAGTTTTTGCACACTATTTTCTATTATATAAACTTGTAATGCTGCTTTGTTCAGTGGCAATATCACATTTCATAATGTTTTTCTGAGGCCCAATTATTGCTGATTGAAAATTTTAGAGTAATGATTTTTCCTGCATAATGTTGATTATTTCTGTAATATAATTATGCATTTTGATTTAAGGATTTTAATGAATATTTGAAAAAGAGATGTGACTTGGAAGTTCTTTTGCTGTCTGTTTGAAACTAGGTCTTGTTCAGGGGAGGCAGTCAGAACATATAGTTGAAAAAATATTGGTCTGGGGACAGGACATGTGGGCTTTATACCCTAGGATTTATTTTTCCTAGGCTTCCTCCATTCAATCTTTCTAGGCATCCATTTTTTCATCCAACAAATGGAGAAAATAATACCTGTTCTATATTCCTCATGGAATTGAATTTTCAGAGACAGTTACAATTTCAAATATTCGAACTCCTTGACAGGACATTTGTCTCAATTTCTGGCTCACAAAGCCCAGTTACATCAAGTGTATGTTTCATAACTAAGGTCGTAGAGAACTAGGAGCTACAATTCAGCCTGGCTTTTATGTCTCTCATTTTATGTGCAATTATCGTTCTCTTTGTCTTTATGGCTTTTATGTTCAGGATAAGAAGCTCCACAGCAGGAGAATTGAAAGAGCAACCATTCACATCCCCTAGTAACCTTCATTTTGTCATTCGTTTTACAGTTTTTTTTTTTTTCTTGAGAATTATGACAGTTTTCAATCCTTACAGAGACTGAAAATATGGTAGGAAAAATCACAGACTTAGGAATCAATTTTAGAGTTGGAAACACCAATCCCTTGCTTTCAATCGAGTGAAACAAGTCCAGACACAATTCGTTCACAGTGTTCTATCCTGTGTCTTTTGTGGAGGAGGAAAAGTAAGTAGAAGAAAAGAGTAGGGGATTATTGACAGAGAAGTCCAAAGAATAAGCAAGTGGGCAGCTGGTCAGTGTTAGAGTTTACACAGTTGCAGTAGAGAAAAACAGAATATTTGTGTCTCTCACTGATACATAGCATCTGGAAGCAGAAACCAAGCAAAGAAACTGGGGTTCACATGAAAAAGTGAGGGGAACACTGTCAAAGCCTGTTTGGAGAAGCAATAATGCCACTATGACCTACTAATTGAAGAAGAAAATTCCTATGAAATATCATACAACAGGCTTGATTTCCAGGAATGCATTTCTGAAACAAAGCCTGACATCATGATAGTGCTTTTCCCAATGAAATTTCCTGTTTCAGTGGCTGCAAAAGTTTGTAAGCATCTATAGCTGCAGAATAACAAATTGCTAGGTTAGAGTGAACTGAAGGAGGACAATAAAAAGTTGGAAATGAGTGACTTGAATGAGGGCTGAGAGAACTATGTTAAGGATCAGTTTTAGCAGGTGCTATATGGAGGTTAACTACAACTTTCTCATTTGAACAAAGATCTTCCTGACTAGGAAAGTTTCTTTGTGGTGATGAAAACACCATATATTGTTTTAATATTCTTCAGGATACCTAGGGCAGATTTGGACATGGCAGAAGTTCACTAATGACTTGATTAGAGTTTTGGTTTTTAAAAGCCTCATGATCATTTATTCAACAAACATATTACATTTTTTGAATTGTATGTTTGATATATAAAAATAAAGATTAAAATGACACAATTACTTGCTCTTGATCTTTTCAGATATGAGCATACATGAAATTGTAATTCACTTTTATCTTTAGAAACTGACAACACCGAAACGAACAAAAAAGATAACTAAGTTAAAATAATCAGAAAGTTGTCTTTGACGCCCTTTTCAGATAATTATCTCAGAAATTTTATATAGTGTATTTTAAAAACCATATTATTTTTCTTATATCTGTGGAAGATACAGTGCTTTATATGATTTTCATACAAATTTAAAGCTTACTCTGGCTGTTTTGCTGCATGAATCTCTTAGGTACAAATCCTTTGCTCTTTGTAATAATGCTTGTTTACCTTGCTGTAAGCAGGAGATCTGCTTGAATGTTTTTCATTGATTTTGTCTTTCCGCATACCTTCAATTTGTGATGAAAAATGAATTACAGTGCTTATGTTGTACCAAAATGGACAGCGTTGGCAATCTGATTTATATACACAAGACTGTTTCCATTGACAAAACAAATAGGGTAATATAACCAGAAGGCTAGAAGGAAATTCAGAATGTTATCAATTTACTCTAGCTACAGTCTATAACTATTCAAAAGATGGATGAAACTCTAACCATTTTAAGGTTATTCAATGAAGAATTTCCAATTCTCTTTTGTTATCTGTGCCTAACATTTGCTTCTGACTTCATCAATTATATAGCTAAGTAAACTGGTCAAACTCAAATGTTTTTTTTTTTCTTTTCTCACATTGCAACGATGTGTGTTTACATAAATGCAATAAAATAGACTGCTAATAGAAAGCAATTTCCCATTGTTAAAGATGGTTTTAGAATTTTCAGCCCCAAAGAGAGCCAACTCTCCCCCTAACCAAGCCGGGGTGAATGTACTTTTTACTTTAATAATTGTCAGTTAGCTTCAACAGATCATGATGAGATAACAGCTGCTTAGAAAAAGATTATTCTATTGATCCATGTGTTAGGCTGTTGTTGTGTTGCTATAAAAAAATATCTGAGACTGGATAATTTATAAAGGAAAGCAGTGTAATTGGCACATGGCTCTACAGGCTGTACAGGGAGCATGGTACTAGCATCTGCTCAGCTTCTGGGGAGGCCTCAGGGAGATTTTACTCATGGTGAAAGGTGAGGAAAGAGCAGGTATCTCACAGGGTGAAAGTGGGAGCAAGAGAGAGCAAGGGGAGAGGTGTTGTACACTTTAAAAAAATTAAGTTTAGGAATACAAATGCAGGTTCATTACATAGATAAACTTGTGTCATGAGGGTTTGTTGTACAGATTATTTTTTTACCCAGCTATTAAGTTTAGTACCCATTAGTAATTTTTCCTGATTCTCTCCCTTCTCCCATCCTTCATCCTCTGAAAGTTCCCAGTGTGTGTTGTTTCCATCTATGTGTCCATGTGATCTCATCAGTTAGCTCCCCGTTATAAGTGAAAAAAGTATTTGGTTTTCTGTTCCAGCATTAGTTTGCTAATGATAATGGCTTCTAGCTCTATCCATTGTCTCTGCAAAGAACATGATCTCAATCATTCTTATGGCTGCGTAGTATTCCATAGTGTATATATACCACATTTTCTTTATCCAGTCTATTATTGATGGGCATTTAGGTTGACTCCATGTCTTTGCTATTGTGAATAGTGCTACAATGAAAACATGTGTGCATGTATACTTATAATAGAATGATTTATATTCCTTTGGGTATATACCCAATAATGGGATTTCTGTGTGGAATGGTATTTCTGCCTCTAGGTCTTTGAGGAATTGTCATGCTGTCTTCCACAATGGCTGAAGTAATTAAACCCTTTCCAACAGTGTAAAAACATTCCTTTTTCTTCAGAACTTCACAAGCATGTTATTTTTTGACTTTTTAATAATAGCCATTTTGACTGGCGTGAGATGCTATCTCATTGTGGTTTTGATTTGCATTTCTCCAATGATGAGTGATGTTGAGCTTTTTAAATATATTTTTTGGCTGCATGCATGTCTTCTTTTGAAAAATGTCTGTTAATGTCCTTTGCCCACTTTTTAAAGGGGTCATTTGCGTTTTTCTTGTAAATTTAAGTTTCTTTTTTTTTTTTTTTAGCATTTTTTTTTAAATTGCATTTTAGGTTTTGGGGTACATGTGATGAACATGCAAGATTGTTGCATAGGTACACACTTGGCAGTGTGGTTTGCTGCCTTCCGTCCCCTCACCTGTATCTGTCATTTCTCCCCATGCTATCTCTTCCCACCTCCCCACCCCCCGCCCCTCCCCCATTTCCCCCCAACGGAGCCCAGTGTGTAGTGCTCCCCTCCCTGTGTCCATGTGTTCTCATTGTTCAACACCCACCTATGAGTGAGAATATACGGTGTTTGATTTTCTGCTCTTGTGTCAGTTTGCTGAGAATGATGGTTTCCAGGTTCATTCATGTCCCTACAAAGGACGTGAACTCATCGTTTTTGATGGCTGCGTAATATTCCATGGTGTATATGTACCACATTTTCCCTATCCAGTCTATCATCGTTGGGCATTTGGGTTGGTTCCAGGTCTTTGCTATTGTAAACAGTGCTGCAATGAACATTCGTGTGCACGTGTCCTTGTAGTAGAATGATTTATAATCCTTTGGATATATACCCAGTAATGGGATTGCTGGGTCAAATGGGATTTCTATTTTTAGGTCCTTGAGGAATCGCCACACTATCTTCCACAATGGTTGAATTAATTTACATTCCCACCAACAGTGTAAAAGTGTTCCTATTTCTCCACATCCTCTCCAGCATCTGTTGTTTCCCGATTTTTTAATGATCGCCATTCTAATTGGTGTGAGATGGTATCTCAATGTGGTTTTGATTTGCATTTCTCTGATGACCAGTGATGATGAGCATTTTTTCATATGTTTGTTGGCCTCCTGTATGTCTTCTTTTGTAAAGTATCTGTTCATATCCTTTGCCCATTTTTGAATAGGCTTGTTTGTTTTTTTCTTGTAGATCTGCTTTAGTTCTTTGTAAATTCTGGATATCAGCCCCTTGTCAGATGGGTAGGCTGCAAAATTTTTTTCCCATTCTGTTGGTTGTCGATTCACTCTACTGACTGTTTCTTTTGCCGTGCAGAAGCTGTGAAGTTTCATTAGGTCCCATTTGTCTATTTTGGCTTTTGTTGCCATTGCTTTTGGCGTTTTGGTCATGAAGTCCTTGCCTACACCTATGTCCTGAATGGTTTTGCCTAGATTTTCTTCTAAGGTTTTTATGGTATTAGGTCTGATATTTAAGTCTTTAATCCATCTGGAGTTAATTTTGGTGTAAGGTGTCAGGAAGGGGTCCTGTTTCTGCTTTCTGCACATGGCTAGCCAGTAAATTTAAGTTTCTTACATATGTCGGATATTAGACCTTTGTCAGACACATACTTTGCAAAAATTTTCTCCTATTATATACATTGTTTGTTTACTCTTTTGATAGTTTCTTTTGCTTTGCAGAGCTATTTTGTTTAATTAGATCTCACTTGGCAATTTTTGCTTTTGTTGCAATTGCTTTTGTTGTCTTTGTCATGAAATCTTTGCCCGTGCCTATGTCCTGAATGCTATTGTCTAGGTTGTCTTCCAGTGTACAATTTTAGGTTTTACAATTAAGTCTTTAATCTATCTTAAGTTAATTTTTATATATGGTGCAAGGAAAGGGTCTGTTTTCCATCTGCATATGGCTAGCCAGTTATCTCAGCATCATGTATTAATTAAGAAATCCTTTCCCCATTGCTTGTTTTTGTCAGGTTTGTCCAAGATCAGGTATTTGTTGGTGTGCCGTCTTATTTCTGGGTTCACACACAATCAGATCTCATGAGAATTCATTTACTATTTTGGGGATAGCACTAAGCCATGAAGGATCCACCCCCATGACCCAAACATCTCTCACCAGGCCCCACCTCCAACATTGGGGATTATATTTCAGTGTGAGATTTGGATGGAACAAATATCCAAACCATATCAAGCCACTATGGCAGAGACATTATTATCACACCACATAGTTCAGAATTAAGAATGTGAAAATCATACCATCATGCAAAATTATGATCAGGAAATGGTTCAAAATACCAGGTTATTGGGAAGAGAAGTTAGAAATCAAGGAATAGTGAGCAGGGTGTAGAGTATTAGAGGCACACCCCTAAATTGAAGTTAAGACAGATAGGAATCCTAAACTGGAAAAAGAGAGAACTAGAGAAGCAAACCAGAAACATAAAAAATAAGGTTTATGGGCCAGGAGTGGTGGCTCATGCCTGTAATCCCAGCACTTTGGGAGGTTGAGGCAGGCAGATCACGAGGTCAGGGGATCAAGACCATGTAGCTAATGTGTGGTGAAACCGGTCTCTACTAAAAATACAAAAAAATTAGCCAGGCGTGGTGGCACCCACCTATAGTCCCAGCTACTTGGGAGGCTGAGGCAGGAGAATCACTTGAACCGGGAGGCGGGAGTTGCAGTGAGCTGAGATTGCACCACTGCACTCCAGCCTGGGTGAGATGCCATCTGAAAAAAAAAAAAAAAAAAGAAAGAAAGAAAGAAAGAAAAAGAAAGTAAAGTTTAGGAAGGTGCTGATAGTGGTGGTTTTGATGGTTGTGATAGTAAGTTATTTCTTCTATCTTGACCTTGTATGTTAGGTTAACCTCAGCATACTCAAGCATCTTTAACTAGCTTTTCCCCCTGCAGAGTTCAGATAGAGTCTGAAATAGCACAGTCTCTGACTTTTGACTTATCAAAGAATGAGGAAGCTTATTCATGGGACATACATGCATTTATTACAACCTCATTGTGGTGAAATATGAGGTCTAGTGCAATTGGGTACTAGTCTCTAGATCTAACCAATGCTAATTCTAAACTATGTCAAACAAAAGGAGAATATGTGTTTAAATGAATTAGTGTCTAGGAGTCCTATAACTACCTAGATTTTTGGTATTCTGTATTCCAAATGTGTGTACTGAATCCTGAAGCCTATTATAACAAATACAATTTAGTATATGATAGCAATGACAATTAAAAGTATTTTCTATCAGCCATCAGAAAGGTGATATTTAGGTTATTTCTAAATTGATATCAGAAATATGAAATGGAAAATTCAATCAGTGGATTCGATACTCAAACTCAAAGGACATATGAAAAATGAATCTTAAAAATACAAAAGTTTTTGTTAAATACTGACTTTTTTCTTTAAAAATTATTTTGGTGGATTAACTTCCAAGGCATAATTAAAATGTTCATGGCATTTTTGTTTCTAGTATTTCTAAAAGTTTAAAATAAATTTCTCCTTTCTTCTTATTACAAGAATTTCATTATATACAGAAATAACAGATAACATATTTGTCTTCTGTTTAAGGATGAACCAATATTCTATGAACAGAGCATTTGGGATACACATGAACCTTATTTTGTAAAAGTTGTGGAAGAAGTAGGTTAGAATTGAGCAGCTTGACGTTATGTGAACCTGCAATTTTTAGGTCTTAATCTTATTTATTCATCTGCAAAAATGTCTTTTCTAGTGAAGCAATTTAGTATACTATAAAATAAAACTCTAAGTCAGATTGTCTGTGTTTTTTTTTTGTTTGTTTTTTTGTTTTTTTTTAATGGCCTCTTTATTAAGTTTGTGATTCTGGATAAGTGAACTAACCATTCAAAGCTTTAGTTTACTCACTTGTTAAATGAGAATAATAATAATAATAAAATGCATGTCAATTTGTGTGCCAAATGGGGATGATAATAATAAGTGAAAGCTTTTTGCAAAATTTAAGTGATAATATTATTGCTGTTTCATTGTTATGTGTCATTCCTCTTTTATTTTTTACTAGTTGTGCTTATCATTATGGCAACCGTTTCTTAGGACAGGGGAATTAATTACTGGAGACTAGTACAAGATATCAATCAGTTTCTGTAAAATCCACGTAATTCCACAGACAAACAAGTTAACCTAATATGGCAGACTATTAGTTGAACTACCTTGATAGCCTTTTGTATAGAATGGAGATACTGTAGCTAAATGAAAATACAAGTAGGTGGGTCTATAAATGCTTGAATGACTAGTGTTTAAAAAATTGAAGAGTTCCTATTAACCTAGAGAGAGAGATTTCTTTTTCCAAAACTGAATTTCAAAAATACCAATATTTTATATTTGTAATTGGGAAAATGAAACATTTCAGAATTTCTAGATAAAACTTTGAAAGTAAATATATTACAATATAAACAATAGTAAGTGACAATATGACATGTTAAAATATAAAGTTTCAAATTTCATATAAATGTTCTAAAGCAAATAATTATTTTCAGTATTTCATCTTCCTGTTTTATACAAATTTCATGATAAGAAGACAATGTAAGACCTACCTTATGACATTTTTAACTGTACAATACAGTATTGTTAACTATAGGTACAATGTTGAACAGCAGATCTCTAGAACTTACTCGTCTTGCTTACCTGACACTTTATGTTTGTGGATTAGTAACTCCCCAGTTGCCTCTTCTTTAGCTGCTGGCAGAGATCATTACATTCTTTAATTTTATGAATTTGACTATTTTAGATAAAACATATAAGTGGAATCATGCAGTATATTTATTTTTGCTACTGGCTCATTTCATTTAGTATAATGTTCTCAAGGTATATCCATGTTTTCACATATTGCATAATTTCCTTCTAAGGGCAGAACAGCTTTGAAGTATCTGTATATTCTTCATTTACTTTATCTATTCATCTGTTGATGAACATTTAGGTTGTCTCTACATTTTTGTCTATTGTGAATAGTGCTGCAGTGAACATGAGATTGCTGATATTTCTTCAACATTATTTTTTTCTCAAAAATTTTTAAGTTCAGGGGTGCATGTGTAGGATGTGCAGGTTTGTTACATAGGTTAATGTGTGTCATGGGAGGTTGTTGTACAGATTATTTCATCACCCATGTATTAAGTGTAGTGTCCACTAGTGATTTTTTTCCTGATCCTCTCTCTTTTCCTACCCTCCACCCTCTGGTAGGTCCCAGTATGTGTTGTTTCCCTCTATGAGTCCACGTGTTCTTATCAGTTGGCTCCCACTTATAAGTGAGAACATGTGATATTTGGTTTTCTATTCCTGTGTTAGTTTGCTAAGGATGATGGCCTCCAGCTCTATCCATGTCCCTGAAAGCAACATGATCTCATTTTTTTTTTTTTTATGGCTGCATCGTATTTCACAATGTATATGCACCACATTTTCTTTCTCCAATCTATCATTGATGAGCATTTAGTTTGATTCTATGACGTTGCTGTTGTGAATACTGCTGCAATAAACATACTTGTTCATGTGACTTTATAGTAGAATGATTTATGTTCCTTTGCATATATACCCAGTAATAGGGTTGCTGGGTCAAACAATATTTCTGTCTCTACGCTTTGGAGGAATTGTCACACTGTCTTCCACAATGGCTGAAGTAGCTTACACTTCTTTCAACAGTGTAAAAGTGTTCCTTTTTCTCCACAATCTTGCCAGCATGTGTTATTTTTTGACTTTTTAGTAATAGCCATTCTGACTGGTGTTAGATGGTATCTCATAGTGGTCATTTATCTAATTATCAGTGATGTCAAGCTTTATTTCATATGCTTGATGGTCTCATGTGTGTCTTCTTTGGAGAAATGTAAGATCTTGATTTCAATTCTTTTGGATAAGTACCCCAAAATGGAATTGCCAGATCATATAGTAATTGTACTTTTAATTTTGAGAGGGAGACCTCAACAATGATTTTCGTAGGTATTGCACCATTTTGCATTTCCAGCAACAACATGTGAGGGTTCTAATTTCTTCACATGCTCTCCAACATTTGCTGTCCTTTTTTTTTTTTGTTTTGTTTTTTGTTTGTTTGTTTGTTTGTTTGATAATAGCCAGCTTGACCTGTGTGAGGTGTTTTCTCATTGTGCGTTTGATTTGTGGGAGATTTCATTTAAGATTACTCTATTTTTGATGCTGTCCAATGCAGTTTTTATCAATAATTTGGGTGAGGATATTAATGATATGATAATCAAATATGTGAAGAAATAGCTCAAATTCAGAATCTCAAGAGATCATGAAAGTCCAGAATGATAGGCTGAAACTATCAAAATGAAATTTAATGGAGATAAATGTAAAGATCTACCACAATTTATTTCTGAAACACAACTATTCAAGTATAGGATGTGTATAATAGAGCTAAAAATAGCAATTCTGAGCATTTGAATTGACTATAGACACTGAGTGATGGAGTAGTTAAGAGAAACCAGTATGAAGAACTCAAGAATATCAGAGTCACTTGAAGCCCAGGAGCACATGGGGGAACAGTGTCATAGGGTTGCCATATTGTTTATTGTTTTATAATATTACAAAGGGATGTAGTTTAACTTTACTTCCTCCTGCTGGTCTTGCCGTGTCTGTATTTCCACATTAGAGTTGAGTAGGAAACTAGCATAAGAATCAGAAGAAGTGAGGGAACTGCACCCAAGCTCAAGAAAAGAGTGAGAAAATATGGTGACTTTTATTATGTAGGGAGTATGTATCATATATTAATAATATTTGCGTTCTTTGGTTTGAACCTTGAATCTCATGAGTATCAGAATGTGTAGTATTATGTAAGCAAATGATGTTTGTTGTTATAATCAAGATTTTCACATAATCCATGTTGTATTTGCAGTTCTGGTTCAAAGGATTAAAAACAAAAATGTACTAAAAGTTTACAAAATCTAACATATTTTATATAAAATGTAAATCTAAATGAAAAAATATATTTTAAAGTTATTTTTATTCTAAAATATTAAAATTAATAAAACTAAAAAGAAAAATTAATACCACTATTTTAGCCAAAATCATGTAACATTTAAATATGTTATATTCTATTTTAATTTTTAATTTTTGTGGGTACATAGTAGGTGTATATATTTACGGAGTACATGAAATGCTTTAATGCAGGCATGCAATATGAAATAAGCACCTCATGGAGAATGGGGTACCCATTCTATCACGTATTTATTCTTTGTATTACAAACACTCCAATTAAACTTAGTTCTTTTTAAATAAGTTATTATTGACTACAGTCACCTGTTGTGCTATCAAATAGTAGGCCTTACCCATTCTTTCTTACCTTTTTGTTCCCATTAACCACCCCCACTTCTCCCCTAGCCCCCCAGTACGATTCCAAGCCTTTGATAACCATCTTTCTACTCTCTATGACCATGAGTTCAATTGTTTTGAGTTTTTTTCTTGTTTGTATGTTTGTTTCAATCACTATTATGAAAATATATCTTTTAACATTTTTTATTTTTTAGTTCAATAGATTTCTGGGGGAACAGATGGTGTTTGGTGGCATGGATAAATTCTTTAGTAATGATTTCTGAGATTTTGGTGCACCTATCACCCAAGCAGTGTACACTGTACTCAATGTGTAGTCATTTATCTCTCAGCATTCCCCACCCTTTCCCCTGAGTCCTAAAAGTCCAATGTATCATTCTTATTCCTTTACGTCCTCATAGCTTGGCTCCCACATATGAGTGAGAACATGCAATATTTGGTTTTCCATTTCTGAGTTACTTCACTTAGATTAATGGTATCCAATTCCATCCAGGGTGCTGCAAATACCTTTATTTTATTCCCTTTTTATGGCTGAGTAGTATACCATGGTGTGGATATATATATTTATTTATCACATTTTCTTTTTCTTTATCCACTCATTGACTAATGTGCATTTGGGCTGGTTCCATATTTTTGCAATTACAAATTGTGCTTCTATAAGCATGTGTGTGCTGGTGAAACCCCATCTCTACTAAATATATAAAAAATTAGCCAGGCAGACCTGTAGTCCCAGCTACTTGGGAGGCTGAGACAGGAGAATCACTTGAACCCAAGAGGTGGAGATTGCACTGAACCAAGGTTTTGCCACTGCACTCCAACCTGGGTGACAGAGAGTGAAACTCAGTCTCAAAAACAAAAGAACAAAAGAAAAAGAAACACATGCATGTGCAAATATCTTTTTTAATATAATGACTTATTTTCCTCTGGGTAGATACCTTGTAGTAGAATTGCTGGATCAAGTGGAAGATTGACTTTTAGTTCTTTAAGGAATCGCCACAGTTTTCCATAGTGGTTGTACTAGTTTACATTCTCACCAACTGTGTAAAAGTGTTTTCTTTTCACTGCATCCCACCAAGGTCTATTATTTTTTTTATTATGACCATTCTTTCAAGACTGAGCTGTTATTGTACTGTAGTTTTGATTTGCATTTCCCTGATCATTAGTGATGTTGAGCATTTTTCCATATGCTTGCTGGCCATTTGTATATCTCCTTTTGAGAATTGTCTGTTCATGTCCTTAGCCCAGTTTTTGATAAGATTGTTTATTTATTTCTTGCTGATTTGTTTGAGGGTTTTTTTTTTTTTTGTAGATTTTGGATATTAGTCCTTTGTCAGATGTGTAGATTGTGAAGATACTTCCACTGTATGAATTGTCTGTTAACTCTGCTGATTATTTATTTTGCTGTGCAGAAACATTTTAGTTTAATTAAGTCCCATCTATTTATTCTTGTTTTAATTGCATTTGCTTTTGGGTTCTTGGTTATCAAGTCGTTGCCTAAGCCAATGTCTAGAAGGGTTTTTCTGATGTTATCTTCTAGAATTTTTATGGTCTCAGTTTGGTAAACTGAGGTAACCAGATATCAACCAAAGGCTCAAATAAATAAATGTAAATTTACAACTATAATGAATTTTAAGATGTATACAATGCTTTGGAATCTTTTGATGAGAGTTCAGTCTGAATGATTCAAAAGCAGCATTTGAGCTGAGATATGATGGTTGATGAGACATTAACGAGGCAAAAGGTTTGAAGATACTAGTGTGTGGTACCACCTGTATTGGGAGGAAATTATGGTGAATATGAGTGTCTGAGAAAAGGCTAGTGTAGTTAGGAAAGAGAATTAGAGGGACATGATTCAAATAATATAGACGTATTTATGGATAGAACCATCAGAAGTCTTAATGAGCATATTAAGAAATTGTGCCTTAACACTAAGCTTTAAAGGAAAACACTGAATATTTTTAATCAAGGGGTAAACACCAGCAGATTTTCTTTCAAACACTTCATTCTGACTGTGGAGTACAGATGGAAGGGAGTGCAAAATGAATGCAATTTTAACCAATTAATAAGTTATTAATATTTAGAGCAAAATAAGATGAAAGCTTAGACTAAGGAGGTGGTAGTAGAACTGGAAAGAAGTAGATGTATTGGAGAGGCATTCAAGTTGGTTCAATGATGAATTGTGACATGGAGTGAAGGAGAGAGAACATTTTAATATGTGGTCTTAAAGCTTAGAAGAGAGGTTTGTTCTGGAAATATACAATTTTGAGTAATTTTCCTGTAAGTGAAAAAATTTCAGCAGATTTTGTCCTCTTCATTTTCTTAATCAGAAAAATCAAGAAATAGGTAGATTGACTTTTCCAAAGTTATATAGGTTAAAGTCAACTGCTTACATTGAGACTCCAGGTCTTTTAAATCTATAGATTGCAATCTCACATACATACACACACACACACACACACACACACACACACACACACACACTCCATATGGTTTCACTTTAGGAATCTGGATTACATGGCAGTTGTTAATAAATTTTAAAACATTTTTTTTTCACTAGGAATGAAGTATAATATTGATAGTGTAATGGTTATTTTTATGAGGTAACATACTAATTCTATACTGAGTGTACTGAGTTCTATAGTGGAAAGAAACCTTCTAATATAAAAACTGTATGGTTTTTTAAAATGCCACTCAATAACCATGTCACTAACTTTGGAATTAGGATGTTTAAATGAAAACACAAGTTATTTCACATATTCTGAAATAAATTAGTCCCAGGGGAAATTTCCTCAAATGGAATTTTTCAGGTTTCTTTGAACTGACTCCCATAATTTCCCAGGGGAGAAAAAAATGAATAACAAATAATCTACCTATGGAAGAGTTATTTAATTATATTACCATATGCTCAATATCTTGATTTACATAATGTATTTTGAGATGAAATGCTTGTTCTTTTCCTTAGCCTTAAAATATAATCACATTTTAAATTCCAGCCTTTTAATATCCACAAATGTGTTGGCTATTTGTTGAGTACCAAGTATTGTGTTAGGTATTGTAGAAAATTACACCTACAAAACAAAACAAAAGCTTATGACATAGTTCTTGTACTTAATGTGTATTCAAACTTATTGAGACTAGACTTTGATTACAACTTAAGAATATGTAAATATATATTCTAAAACTTAGTAAATGGTATTGACTATCAATTATATTCAAATTCCCAGAAGGGAGATTAACCTCTCTCATCTAGTAATTTGGATAACTTCACAAAGGAGGAGGGACTTGAGCTGGGTAGTAAAAGAAAGAGAAATTTTTGTCCCACTGTCTTCCTATACTTTGAGCAGAACTTAGCTCATTCATAATCCCTGCCACCATATTTTGTTCTACATGTTTCCCATGCGTCTCACCCTACAGCTACATGGTTGCCCATTTGCCTCATGAACAATCAATCCAAGGACCGGTCAGTGACTCATACTGTAGGCTGTTACAAGGAAATCAGCTGGGCCAACCAGATTCCTGATCTCTAAATTTTCATCTCAGAATACTGACAGATTGAAATGTTAACAGAGAAAATCTTGATGTAAAGGATAGTTAGAGAGGCTATAATAAGCATGTCTAAGGCTGTCTTATAAGGAAGTAGGAAATGTGAGGGGAAAGAAAATTTGAGGAAGCAGAAAAGTCTGTTTGGAAGAGAGAAGAAATTTTAAAAAGGGTAAATGCACAGAGTGAAATGTAAAGTAGGAAATGAGAAGTGGAAAGACCATTATGGCCCATGAGAGATAAGCAGAGGATAACCAATTTTCAGAGCTTCCTCAGTTACTGGTGGCTTCAAAGTTAAAATTTTAGTTTTAGTACACATAGTTCCTTACAATAAATCGCCTCACTGCCTTATTGATATTACTTAGACTAGCTGAATTTATTGCAGTATAAAGAACCAAATTAAAATAGAAAATTTCATTCAGTTGAGTATAGAGGATGGGTGTATTTCAAGTCAGAAGGTATAGTATAAGCCAATGTATTCAGGAATAAGGAATATAGTATGTTAGAGGGACTGGTGACATGATCGCGTTGCCAAGTGTTAAAAGGGTGAATTGAAGGAGTGGTAACATAAGATTAGATATATAGGATGGGCTCAAATTCTAGTAACCTTACAAAATAAGTTGAGTAATTTGGTTGAAATTTTGTATGTTGTGATAGTCAACATCCAAGGGATATAATAAATGTAGCATTGGAAGAAAGCTAATTTAAAAGATAAATTAGCTGGAGAATGGCACTAGCATGGAAACTGCTGCAGAAATTCAGGCATGAGGTAAGGCACGGGCCGTAAATGACAAATATACAGCAGGCATTCCACTATCCCTCATTCCTATGCCCTTTCTGTGCATTGCTTGTTGATTTTGGCACTCTAATCTGTTGAACATGGTTTAACTGTAATGTAAACTTAAAGATTAAAAAAAAAAGTTTAATAATGCTGAAAGGAAAATAAAATCTTTTTTAATACCATGCCAAAAATGCTATTGTCAATATAAGCCTTACAAAACTTCCAAATTTGTTTTTACTAAAAAAATCCATAAAGATTTTAATTAATTCATTTTATGCAGAAATGCTCAGCTTGGTTGCTTCAGATTTCTTCCTAAATTCCAAGTTTATGTGTTGCATAGTAACTGATTGTGGGAAACAAAGCTCAGTCCAATTTTTTAGCATAGGGGTGCTGGAAGCGTATTCCTAAGACAAGAGACCCTAATTTTCTTGGCACTTGTTACTATATAGTGAGCTTTTCAGAATAAAGTCTAGAACTATGTGGACACTTTGGAGCTCTGATGAAACATAGATAATGATAGCTTTATGAAATCCTTCTTTATTACATTTACTAGGGTGAGAACATTATGGAATTGTTGCACTCTGTAATATACTACTCACTGTCTTTCGTCAATAAGAGAATCTTTAATCCAGGCACTCTTTAAAAATATACTCTATTTTCCCAGGAAGAGGTATGCAAATGAAACGTACTAAATCTAAAGCATAATATTTTCCCTCTTATTACTGCTTTGTTGTACCCCATATATATTTTTGCTTAATTTTAAATTTTTATGTGCACATAATAGCTGTATGTATGGAGTACATAAGATATATTGATACAGGAATACAATGCATAATAATTACATCAGGATAAATTGGGTATGCATCCTCTTAAGCATTTACCATTTCCTTTTGTTACAAACATTCTAAATACACCGTTAGTTATATTGAAATGTAAAATAAATTATTGATGACTATAATCACCCTGTTGTGCTATCAAATACTGCATCTTATTCATTCTGTGTAACAATATTTTTGTACCCATTAATCATCTCCATTTCTTTCTATCCCACTACCCTTCTTAACCTCTGGTAATGATCATTCTCTGTATCTCTATACGTTCAATTGTTTTAATTTGAAGCCCCCACAAATGAGTAAGAACATGAAAAGTTTGTCTCTCTGTGCTTGGCTTATTTCAAATTAACCTAATGTCCTCCAATTCCATTCATGTTGCTGTAAATAACAGCATTTCATTTTTATGATGCAGTTTAGTTTTACGAGCTGAATAGTACTCCAGTGTGTATATGTTTCACATTTTCTTTATTTGTTCATTTTTCTGTCAATGGACATTTAGGTTGCTTTCCAACTTTGGCTACTGTGAACAGTGCTGTCATAAACAAGGGAGAACAGTTACCTCCTCAATATATTGATTTCCTTTCTTTTGAGTATATATCTAGCAGTGGGATTGCTGGATTACATGACAGTTCTATATTTAGTTTATTGTGAAACCTCAAAAATGTTCTCCAAGTGGCTGTGCTAATTTGCATTCCCACAGTATGCAAGGATTCCCTTTTCTTCATTTCCTCACCAGCATTTGTTGTTGGCTGTCTTTTGAATAAAAACCATTTTAATTGGGTTGAGGTGATATCTCACTATAGTTTTGATTTGTTTTTCTTTCATGATCAGTGATGTTGGGCAACTTCTCATACACGTTTGCTATTTTTATTTATATACTTTATTCATCTTATTTATACATTTATTTTCATTTTTAACTTTGGTAGTTATATAGTAGGTGTGTATATTTATGGGATATATGATATGTTCAGATATAGCCAAGCAAAATGAAATAATTACATCATGAAGATGTGGTGTATTCATCTCCTCAAGCATTTATTATTTCTGTTACAAACAATTCAATTACACTCTTTTAGTTATTTTTAAATGTACAGTTAAGTTATAATTGACTACAGTCACTCTGTTGTGCAATCAAATAGTATGTCTTATTCATTCTTTCTGTTTTTTGTTCCCCTTAATCATCCTGACCTGTCCCCAGTCCCCCACTATCCATCCCAACCTCTAGTAATAATAATTGTACTCTCTATGTCCAAGAGTTATTTTGTTTTGATTTTTAGATCCCACAAACAAATGAGAACACATGATGTTTGTCTTTCTGTGCTTAGATTATTTCACTTAATGTAATGATCTCCAGTTCTATCCACATTGTTGCAAATTCCAAGATCTCATTCATTTTTATGGGTAAATAGTACTTTATTGTGTATGTACCACATTTTCTTTATTCATCTGTATGTGGATGGATGCTTAGGTTGATTTCAAATCTTAGTTAATGTGAACAGTGCTGCAACAAACATGCAAGTGCAGATATGTCTTCAATACACTGGTTTCTTTCTTTTGGGTATATACTGAGCAGTAGGTTTGCTATACCATATAGTAGCTCAAATTTTAGTTTTTTGAAAAATGTCCAAATCATTCTTCATAGTAGTTGTACTGATATATATTCCCCTCAACAGTGTATGAGGGTTTTCTTTTTTCCACAGTCTCACCAGAATTTGTTATTGCCTGTCTTTTGCATATAAGCCATTCCAATTTGGGTGAGATGATATCCCATAATAATTTGATTTGCATTTCTCTGATGATCGATGATTTTGCCATTTTGTATGTCTTCTTGTGAGAAATGTATTTTCAGATCTTTTGCCCACTTTCAGATCTGATTATTAGATTTGGTCCTATAGAGCTGTTTTAGCTCCTTATTAATCCCTTGTCAGATGCGTAGTTTGCAAATATTTTCTCCCATTCCGTGGGTTGTCTTTTCACTTCTTTATTACACCCTTTCTTTGCAGAAGCTTTTTAACTTCATGTGATCCCATTTGTACATTTTTGTTTTGGTTGCCTGTGCTTGTAAGGTATTGCTCAAGAAATTTGTGTCAAAGCCAATATCCTGATGAGTTTCCCTGATGTTTTCTTGTAGTAGATTCATAGTTTGAGGTCTTAGATTTAAGTCTATAATCCATCTTGATTTGAGTTTTGTATATGGTGAGAGAAAGGGGTCAGTTTTCATTCTTCTGCATATTGATATCCAGTTTTCCCAGCACCATATATTGAAGTGATTAACTTTTCCCCAGTGTTCTTACCACCTTTGTCAGAAATGAGTTCACTGTAAGGGTGCAAATTTGTTTCTGAGTTTTCTGTTCTATTCCATTGGTCTGCATGCCTGTTTTTATGCCATCGCCTGTTGTTTCGGCTACTGTAGCTCTTGGTATAATTGGAAATCAGATAATGTGATTCCTCTAGTTTTGTTCTATTTGCTTAAAATAGCTTTGGCTATTCTGGGTCTTTTGTGGTTCCATATAAATTTTAGAATTTTTTAAATTTCTGTGAAGAATATCATTTGTATTTTGATAGGGGTTGCATTGAATCTATAAAATGCTTTGAATAGTATAGAGATTTTAACACTATTGATTCTTTCAATCCATGAACATGGAAATTCTTTTCATTTTTTGGTGTCATCATCAATTTCTTTCATCAATGTTTTATAGTTTTTATTTTAGAGATCATTCACTTCTTTGGTTAACTTATGTGTGCAATATTATTTGTGGCCTTCAAAAGTGAGATTACTTTTCTGATTTCTTTTTCAGATTGTTCACTGTTGGTATATAGAAATGCTATTGATTTTTATTTTGTATCCTACAACTTTACTGAATTTCTTTATTAATTGTAATAGTTTTTTTGGTGGAGTCTTTATGTTTTTCCAAATATAAGATTATAGCATCTGCAAACAAGGATAGTATGATTTTTTCCTTTCCAAATTGTGTGCCTTTTATTTCATTCTCTTGTCTGATTGCTCTAGCTAGGACTTCCAGTACTATGTTGATAAACAGTGGTGAAAGTCAACATCCTTGTCATGTTCCATATCTTAAAAGAAAAGCTTTTAGTTTTTTTCCCACTCATTATGATACTAGCTGTTGTATATGGCTTTTAATTTGTTGGGAGATATGTTCCTTCTATGTACCCAGTTCTTTGAAGGTTTATATTAAGAAAGGATGTTAAATTTTATCAAATCCTTTTTCAGCATCAATAAAATGATCATATGAGGTTTCTTTCTTTATTCTTTGGATAAGATTTATTACATTGATTGATCTGTGTACACTGATGCATCATTACATCTCAGAGATAAATCCCACTTGGTTGTGATCAATTATCTTTATAATGTATTGTTGAACTCTGTTTGATAGTATTTTGATGAGGATGGTTGCATAAATATTAATCAAAGATATTGGCTTGTGGTTTTCTTTTTTTGATGTGTCTTCATCTTTTTTTCTGCAGTAGGATAACACTGGCCTCATAAATGTGTTTGGAAGTATTCTTTTCTCCTCTATTTTTCATAATAATTTGAGTAAGATTGTTGTTACTTCTTATTTATATGTTTGGTAGCATTCAACAGTGAAGCCACTGGATCCTGGACTTTTTTTTTTACTAGAATTTTTATTATGATTTTGCTTTTATTACTTTTTATTCATCTGTTTAGGTTTTGGATTTCTTCCAGTTTCAATCTTGGTGGATTGTACATGTCTAAGAATTTGTCCATTTTTTCAAGGTTTTTAAATTTATTGGTATATAGTTGCTCATAATAGCCCACTAACGATCCTTTGAATTTCTGAATTATCAGTTATAAATGTCACATTTTTCATCTCTGATTTTTTTCATTTGTATTTTTTTCTTTCTTAATAAAGATTTTTCAATTTTGTTTAAGTTTTTAAAAACTTTTGTACTAATCTTTTGTATTGTTTCCTTCATCTCAATTTTGTTTATTTCTGTTCTGATCTTGATTATTTCTATTCTATTAATTTTGGGTGTTGTTTGTTCTTGACTTTCTAGTTCTTTAAGATCCATCATTATAGTTTATTTAAAGTTTTCCATCTTTTTAGATGTAGGCACTTATAGCTGTAAATTTCCCTCTTAGTACTGCTTTTGCTGAGTCCCATAGGGTTTGGTATGCTTTGTTTTCATTATCATTTGTTTCAAGAATGTTCTCAATTTCTTTCTTCATTTTTTATGACCCACAGGTTACTCAGAAGCATATTGTTTAATTTCCATGTGTTTCTATAGTTTCCCAAATTCCTCTTGTTATTTAGCTGTAGTTTTATTCCATTGTGGTCAGAGAAGATGCTTGATATTATCTTAGATTTTGAATGTTTTAAGACTTGTTTTGTGACCTAATATAAGGTCTGTTTTTGAGAATGATCTATGTGCTGAGGACAAGAATATGTATTCTGCAGCCGTTGAATTAAGTGTTCTGTAAATATGTCTTAGGTCCATTTGGTCTATAGTGCAAATTAAGTCTGATGTCTCTTTGTTGATTTTATATCTGAAATATTTATCCATTGCTGAAAGTGTGGTGTTAAAGTCTCCAGATATTCTTACTTTGTGGTCTTCTCTTTATTTTTTGTTACTCTGTTGCCTTCATTTTTGTGAATATAATTTTCCCTGGTGATGTGGTTTAGTTTCTTGTTTTTCAATTTTTCTGTAATCATTGTATGCTTTTTGGTTTTAGGTTACTATAAGGCTGGCAAATACTAACTGATAATGATTCTTTGCATGTTATTTGTTTCTTTACTCTTGCTGCTTTTAGAATCCTTTCTTTATCTGTGACTTTGGGGAGTTTGCTTATTAAATGTCTGGAGGTAATCTTCTTTGACTTAAATATGCTTGGTGTTCCATAACCTTCTTGTACTTAAATATTGATATTTTTCTATAGGTTTGGGATTTTCTCTGTTATTGTCCCTTGAATAATCTTTCTACCCCTATCTTTTTCTCTATTTCCTCTTTAAGACCAATAACTGTTAGATCATTTTGCTTTCTGCTTGATTTTTAACAATTATTTTATCTATTTGTTAAATTTTCTGATTAGATTTTGAATTCCTTCTCTGTGTTATTTTGAATTTCTTTGTTTCCTTAAAACAGCTATTTTGAATTATCTGTCTGACAGGTACATCTATCTATCACTCCACCCTTGGTCCCTGGTGGTTGATTTAGTTCACTTGATGAGGTATTGTATTCCTGGATGGTCTTGATGCTTGTGAATATTTGTTAATGCCTGAGCACTGAAGAGTTAGGAATTTATTGTAGTCATCACAGTTTGGGCTAGTTGTACTCGTCTTTCTTGGGAAGGCTTTTCAAGTATTGAAAAATAATTGAGTGTTGTGATCTAAGTGTTTGCTCACTGCATCTGTATGTGTATTGCATCTGTGTGGGTATTGGAGAGCTCCCCAAGGTCACTAAAGCTGTTTCTCTTGCAGACTTGTAGAGGTAATGCCTGAGTGTCTTCTCTAAGAGATTTCCTTGAATTAACAGAGAGATACTCTTGTTCTCTTTCCACCTTTCTCGACAAACAAATGGAGTATCACAGTGCTGAGCTTCCTGGAGCTGCAGGGGGTGCCACAAGCATTCTCATGGCTACCACCACTGAATGCTGTCAGACCTGGGTCTTTCTCTTCAGGGCAGTGGACTTCCTTCTGTCCCAGGCAGGGTCCAGAGATGCCATCCAGGAGCTAAGGCCTAGACTGGAACCAGAGGAGCCTATCCAGTGCTGTATTTCACTGTGAAAGAACTCGTACCCAAGTTGCAAGACAATGTCCGATTCATTTTCCTTCTCCTTTCTTCATGCAGGAGGAGTCTCTTCCTGTAGCCACTGCAGTTGGGAATGTACTGTGTGAAGCTAACACAGCACTGGATCTTACCCAGGGTCCATGGTGATTACTGCTTGGCTGCAGTTACTTTTCTTAACTTTTGTTTTAGGTTCAGGGATACATGTACAGATTTGTTACATAGGTACATTTATGTCATGGGAGTTTGGAGTACAGATTATTTGGTCTCCCAGGTACTAGGCGAAGTACTCAGTAGGTATTTTTTCTTTTCCTCTCCCTCTTACCACCCTGCAGTCTGAAGGAGGCACCAGTGTATGCAGTTTCCCTCTTTGTGTTCATGTGTTCGTATTGTTTAGCTCCCATTTGTAAGTGAGAATATGTGGTATTTGGTTTTCTGTTCCTGGGTTAGTTTGCTAAGAATAATGGCATCTAGCTCGATCAATGTTGCTAAAAAGGACATGATCACATTTTCTTATATGGCTGCATAGTATTCCATGGTGTATGTTTACCACATTTATTTATCCAGTCTTTCATTAATGGGCATGCTGGTTAATGTTAATGTCTTTGTTATTGTGAATTGTGCTGCAGTGAACATACTCATGCATGTGTCTTTATAACAGAATGAATTATATTCCTTTGAGTATATTCCCAATAATGGGATTGCTGGATCAAATGGTATTTCTGCTGTTAGCTCTTTGAGGAATCACCCTATTGCCTTCCACAATGGTTGTACTAATTTACACTCCCACAAACAGTGTATAAACATTCCTTTTGTCTGCAACCTTCCAGTATTTGTTATCCTTTGACTTTTAATACTAGCAATACTGACTGGTATGTGATGGTGTCTTATTGTAGTTTCAATTTACATTTCTCTAATAAATAGTGATGTTGAACATTTTTTTTCATAAGTTTCTTAGGCACATATATGTCTTCTTTTGAAAACTATCTGTCCTTCACTCATATTTTAATGGGATTGTTTTTTATTTTCTTGTAAATTTGTTTAGGTTCCTTGTAGATTCTAGATATTAGACCTTTGTTGGATGTAGCGTGCAAATAGTTTCTCCCATTCTTTAGGTTGTTTGTTTATTCTGTTGATAGTTTATTTTGCTATGCAGATGCTCTTTAGTTTAATTAGATCCCATTTGTCAAGTTTTGCTTTTGTTGCAATTGTTTTTGGTGTCATCCTCATGAAATCTTTGTCCATGCCAATGTCCTGAATGGTATTGCCTAGGTTATTTTCCAGGATTTTTATAGTTTGGGGTTTTACATTTAAGTCCTAAATCCATCCTGAGTTGTTCTTTGTATATGGTATAAGGACGGGGTCCCATTTCAGTTTCAGCTTATCTCAGTTATCCCAGCACCATTTATTAAAGAGGGCTTCTTTTTCCATTGCTTGTTTTTGTCAGCTTTGTCAAAGATCAGATGGTTGTAGGTGTGTGGCTTTATTTCTTGAACCTCTATTCTGTTCCATTGTTCTATGCATTCTGTTTCTGTACCAGTACCATGCAGTTTTGGTTACTCTAGCCCTGTAGTATAGTTTAAAGACAGATAATGTGATGCCTACGGTGTTGTTCTTTCACTTAGGATTGCCTTGGTTATTTGGGCTGTTTTTTTGTTTGTTTCTTTTATATTAGTTTTAGAATTTTTTTTTTTTAAGTCTGTGAAGAATGTCATTGGTGGTTTGACAGGAATAACATTAATTCTGTAAATTGCTTTGGGCATTATGGCCATTTTAACAATATTGATTCTTCCTATTCATGAGCCTAGAATGTTCTTCTGCTGGTTGTGCCATCTCTGAGTTCTTTGAGCAGTGTTTTGTAATTTTCGCTGTAGAGATCTCTCACCTCCCTGGTTAGCTGTATTCCTGGGTATTTTATACTTTTTGTGGCAGTTATAAGTGGGATTGTGTCCCTCCTTTGGTCTCATCTTGGATGTTGTTGGTACGTAGGAATGCAAATATTTTATACATTGATTTTTTTTGCCCTAAAATTGTACTCAAGTCATTTATCAGTTCAAGGAGCTTTTGAGCAGAGATGATGGGGTTTTCTAGATATAGAATCATGTCATCTACAAACAGGGGTAGTTTGACTTCCTCTCTTCCCATTTGGATGCTTTTTGTTTCTTTTTGTTTCCTAACTGCTCTGATTGGTCAGAACTTCCCATAGTATGTTGAATAGGAGTGGTAAAAGAGGATATCCTTATTTTGTACTGGTTTTCAATTGGATAGCTTCCAGCTTTTGCTCATTCAATATGATGTTGGCTGTGGGTTTGTCATAGGTAGCTCTTATTATTTTGAGGTAAGTTCCTTCAATGCCTCGTTTATTGAGGGTTCTTAGCATGAAGCAATATTGAATTTTATCAAAAGGCTTTTCTGCATCTGTTGAGATAATCATGTGGCTTTGTCTTTAGAACTGTTTATGTGCTGAATCACATTTATTGATTTGCATATCTTGAACCAAACCTGCATCCCAGGGATAAGCCTACTTGATCAGGGCAAATTAGCTTTTTGAGGTGCTTCTGGATTTGGTTTGCTAGTATTTTGCTGAGAATTTTTACTTCAATGTCCGTCAAGGATATTGGCCTGAAATTTTCTTTCTTTGTTGTGTCTCTGTTAGGTTTTGGTATTGGGATAATGCTGGCCTCATAGAATGAGTTGGGAAGAATTCCCTCCTTCTCAGTTTTTTGGAGTAGTTTCAGTAGGAAAGATACCAGCTCTTCTTTGTTAATCTGGTAGAATTCAGCTGTGAATGTATTTGGTACGGTGCTTTTTTGGGTTCGTATGCATTTTATTATTGATTCAATTTTGCAACTTGTTATTGATCCATTCAGGGATTCAATTTATTTCTGTTTCAGTTATGGGAATTGTATGTGTTTAGTAATTCATCCATTTCTACTAGATTTTCTAGTTTGTGTGCATAGCAGTGTTCATAGTAGTCTCTGATGGTGTTTTGTATTTCTGTGGGATCATTGGTGATGTCTTTTTTGTCATTTCTGATTGTGTTTATTTGGATCGTCTTTCTTTTTTTCTTTATTAGGCTAGCTAGTGGTCTATATTGTTAATTTTTTTCAAACAGAAAAGTCCTGGAGTTGTTTATCTTTTGCGTGGATTTTCTTATCTCAAGTTCCTTCTGTGTAGCTCTGATTTTGGTTGTTTCTTGTCTTCTACTAGATTTGGGGTTGGCTTGTTCTTGCTTCTGTAGTTCTTCTAGTTGTAATGTTGGGTTATAAATTTGAGATCTTTCTGAATTTTGGATGTGGGTTTAGTACTGTAAATTTCCCTCTTAATACTGACTAAACTCTGTCCATGAAATTCTGGAATGTTGTATCTTTGTTCTCTTTACTTTCAAAGAATTACTTGATTTCTGACTTAATTTTATTATTTACTCAAAAGTCATTCAGAAGCAAGTTATTTGATTTCCATGTAATTTCATGGTTTTGAGTGATTTTCTTAGTATTAATTTCTATTCTTTTTATGCTGTGGTCCAAGAGCATGGTAGGTATGATTTTAGATTTTTTTGTTTGCATTTTCTAAGGATTATTTTATGTCCAATCGTGTGGTTGATTTTTCAGAGTATGTGCCATGTGCATGTGAGGAAAATTCATATTCTATTGTTTTGTGTAGAAGTTCTGTAGATATCTATGATGTCTATTTGGTGAAATACTGAGTTAAGGTTCAGGTCCTGAATATATTCATTTAATTTTCTGCACTGGTGATTTGTCTTAATATTGTCAGTGGCATGTTTAAGTCTCCCACTATTGTTGTGTGAAAATCTAAATGTCTTCATAGGTCTCTGAACTTGCTTTAATGAACTTAGGTACCCCTGTGTTGGGTGCACATGTATTTAGGATAGTTAGATCTTCTTGTTGAATCAATTTATTTACCACTGTGTAATGCTCTTCTTTGTCTTTTCTGATCTTTGTTGGTTGAAAATATGTTTTGTCTGAAATTAGAATTGCAACCCCTGCTTTTTTTGTTTGTTTGTTTTCTATTTGCTTGGCAGGTTTTTCTCCTTCCATTTATTTTGAGCCTATAGATTTCATTGCATGTGAGATAGATGGGTCTCATGAAAATGGCATACCATTGAGTCTTGCTTCTTTATCCAGCTTGTCACTCTGTGCCTGTAGTTGGGGCAATTAGCACATTTACATTCTAGATTAATATCGATATTTGTGGACTTGATCTTGCCATTATGTTGTTAGCTGGTTATTATGCAGACTTGTTTGTGTGGTTGCTTTATAGTGTCAATGGTCTGTATACTTAAGTTTTGTTTGTTCTTTTTTCTTGGTTCTTGTCTGACTTTTACTTCATAAAGACAGTCTTTGAGCTCTGATATTCTTTTCTCAGTTTGGTCTAGTCTGGTATTAGCACTTGTGGTTTCTTTATGAAATTCTTGTAGTGTGTTTTTCAGCTCCATCAGATCAGTTTGGTTCTTTTTTATTTTGGCGATTTCATTTATCAACTCCGGTATCATTTAACTGTGGTTCTTAGATTCCTTAGATTGGATTTGATATTCTCCTGAATCTCTATGATCGTCATTCCTATTCACATTGTGTATTCTGTGTCTGTCATTTCACCGATTTTAGCCTGGTTAAGAGCCCTTGCTGGGGAACTGCTGCATTCATTTCAGTGAAAGAAGATACTCTAGGCTTTTTAGTTGCCAGCATTCTTGCAGTGGTGTTTTTGTTTGTTTGTTTGTTTGTTTGTTTGTTTTTTAAATCTGTGAATGGGTGTTCCTTTAACTGCAGTGTAAATTGAGTGCAGACAGTAGACTTATTTTCTGGATGTTTTCACAAGACTAAGGCTTTGTGCAGAGTCTTTATATGTAGTTGAATTCTTGTCCTAGGTCTTTCAGAGGAGGGGCATATTAGCAAAATATTTTTGGTGTTGAAGTTTTGGGCTGTGATCCAGTAGATGGCACTTAAGGGTAATGTCCAGTAAGTAGGCTCTTGCTCAGTCCTGTGTCTCCTGTAGTTTTCCTCACAATTGCAGCTCTGCTACCTCTGAGTGCTCTGAAAATGTTGGTTCCTCTTTCACTCCAGTGCTGTTTGCAGATCTTGGGTTGGCACTCCTGGGCAATCTCAGGTTTTATATTCCTTCCCAGTTTGGAGGCAGTAGAGGAGGAGACCTTAGCAGTGGCAGTGGCAGAGAGTCTTTCACTTGGGGTTACGCCCTGGAGATATGCAGAGCTGCTATTAATCAGGATGAGGCAGCTGTGCTCTGGGCCCAAGACGGAGGGGTCCTGCCTGGTGACAAATGGGATGCAGGGTCAGTGGGACACTGGGGAGACGGACTTGCCTACTCTCCTTAGGATTATTGCGGCTTGCTGGATGTGTGGATAAAGCACTCGTGGTTTTTGCTCGTTCTCCAGTTTGAGAGCAGCAAGGGTAGTATCACTGCAGTGGCAGCGGCAGTGGCAGAGGAGCTTTTGGTTGCCTCTGGGAGCTCCACCTTTGAGAAACATAGAGCCCATGCTACTGGGAATGTTCAGCCAGTGGGTGGGACAGCTGCACTGATGGCCTGAGCCAAGGACTCCCCTTGTTGGTGAGTGAGGGTTCCAAGGCTTACAGTGAAGAGAGACTTAACTCACCTCTGTATGGTGGCTGTGGTGTGCTAAAAACCTAGGCAAAGCCCTTAGGATCTTTGTTTCTTCCCCAGACCAGGACAGCAGGGATAGAACCACTGCTGTGGCAGTGGCAGATGGGCTGTTGGTTCCCTCTGGAAGCCCATCCCTGGAGAAACTCAGAGACACTACCAGTGGGTGTGCTTAGCCATTGGTGAGGCAGCTGATCTGAAGTCCTGAGCTGGGGGCCCTCCCTGCCTGGTGAAGAGTAGGGGTTGGGAACTCACAGGGAGGAGAGAATGGACTCCTTTCCATATGGTGGCTGCCATGTCATGGAAGTGCCAGCATAGCGACCAGGTTCTTTTCTCCTTCCCTATTCTGTGGGCAGTTAGGGCAGTATCACTGCAGCTGCAATGGAGGAAGGGTTGTGGGTTGACTCTGGGATTTCCTCAGATAAATGCAGCGCTGCCTCTGAGGTTGGGAAAGGGTCCTTGTGCTGGAGTCAGGAGGCATCACTCAGTGAGGAAAAATGGAAATGGGGGCTGATTTAAAAAACAGTCTGGTAGCTTTTCTGTGGGGTGGCTGCACTGTGCTGGGGCTCTGCACCAGTCCCTAGTCACCACATACTTTTCAGAGCTTTAAGGAAACAATAGCAAGGGCTGAGAGAAAGCAAAGACGGTGGCCCATCCCTCCTTCTAAGACTCCATCCTAGGGAAGTGCAGGGCTGCTATGGGACCAAGAGTCCTGGCAGGGGATGGCTGGAGTCCCAGGCCAGTAGGTCTTATCTTGTGAGATGCAGTGGAAGCAAGGCCTATAGACTGTCAGTGCTCAGCCTCCTGGATTTGATTCCTTTCCTGGGGACATGTGAGGGAGCCTAACCACTTTGTCAGAGCTGCAGCCACTAATGCTGGGATGCCAAAGGATACAAGCCTCCTGGGACTCTGTGTGTGCGTGACTGGTGGCTCTTCTCCGACTCCATATAGCTCTCCACATCAGTCTGAAAGCCCCAGCGGGGAGAGCTCACAAGAGGATCTCCTGAGCCCAGTGTTGCAAAGATCCATAGAAAAAGTATGGATCCACAAGGTCCCTCACTCACTCACTGTTTCCCTGCCACTCCCAGGTGAGGATTGTCCTGTCTTGCTCCTCCTTGTTCTCCATGGGCAAAGTTTATTTTTGATGAATCCCAATGTGTCCACCTGGATGTTTCAGTTGAAGATGTAGTATTTATTCACCACTTTTTCTTCTCTCTGTTAGAGTGGAACACACTAGCTGCTTCTAGTCAGTTATCTTGACACTTTTCTTGATGTTTATTCAGTGTCCAAACATTCTTTAGTCAGCACATGATGAATTCTGCCAGGACTGGGTCCTTTTCATCAAGGCAGTGGATTCCCATGTCTGGAAACATTATCTGGGAGCTAGAGCATCAAGACTGCGAGGTGCTCTGTTCTACTGTGGCTGAGTTGGTATCCAAGTTGTAAGACAAAGTCACCTTTTTTTTTGGGATGGAGTCTCACTCTGCTGCCCAGACTGGAGTGCAGTGGCTTGATCTCAGCTCACTGCAACCTCCATCTCTCAGGTTCAAGTGTTTCTCCTACTTCTGCCTCCCAAATAGCTGGGACTACAGGTGTGTGCCACCACACCCAGCTAATTTTTGTATTTTTAGTAGAGACGAATTTTCACCATGTTGGCCAGTTGGTCTTGAACTCCTGACCTCAAGTGATCCACTCACCTTATCCTCCCAAAGTGCTAAGATTACAGGCATCAGCCACCATGCTCACCTGACAAAGTCCTCTTTACTTTTGTTTCTCCCCTCCTCAAACAGAAAGAATGAGTCTGTCCTGGAGCTGTGAGCTGGGCTGCCTGGGTCTGGGGGAGGAGTAATGCAAGCACTCCCTTGGCCACTCCCACTGGTACCTCACTAGGTCATATACACACCAAGTCTGCTAGCTCCAAGCCTAACACAGCACCAGGACCTCCCTAGGAATTGCAGTCTTTGTGGCCTAGACTACCTTTAGAGTTACTTTTGGATTCCAAAGCACTTTAGCCTGTGGTGGTAGGACTAGCCAGACCCAGGTTCTTGCTGCTGTAATGGACAATTCCTCTTTGCCTAGGGCAGGTTTAAATGTTCCCCCTGTAGGTGCTGGTTGAATTCTGCATAGTGTTGCTTTCTACTATGACAGGGCAGCACTGATTTCCAAAGCAAAGTTCCACAATCACTGTACTTTTCTTCCCTCAGTCACACAGATTTTCTGTCTGCACCATCTGACTGCTGCTGGGGCATGAGGAAGGGGTGGTACAGGCAATTCAAACTATCTTTCCTACCTTGTTTGGTGTCTCTTTCTTTGATGTGATGGTAAAAGCAAGTATTGTAATTACTTACCTGATTTTTGGTTCTTTTGAAGGTGCTTTCTTGTGTAGATAGTTGTTCTATTTGGTGTTCCTATGGGGAGGAAGATTACTGGTGGTTTCTATTAAAACATGTTTTTCTGATTGAGAGGCCATGGCGAAGAGAAGATGGAGACAATACTGGAGCAGCAGCAGCATTATCATGAGGAGAAGGAATGGCTTTTGGAGTCATGGCCAAAGAGATGCTCACTAAGAAGTCCATTCTCTGGGACCAGATCAATTCTGATTACCTCACTCGGGCCATACAAGATAGGTATATGGAGATCAGTGGGAACCTGAGGGATTTGTATGATGATAAAGGTGGATTACGAAAGGAGGAGCTGAATGCCATTTCAGGACCCAATGTGTTTGCTGAATTCTATAATAGACTCAAGTAAATGAAGGAATTCCACTGGAAGCACCCAAATGAGATCTGTGTGCCAATGTCAGTGGAATTTGAGGAGCTCCTGAAGACTTGAGAGAATCCAAGTGAAGAGGCACAAAACTTGGTGGAGTTCACAGATGAAGAGGGATATGGTCATTACCTCGATCTCCATGACTGTTACCTCAAGTACATTAACCTGAAGGCATCTGAGAAGCTGTCCATCTTTGACCAATTGTTTGACATTCCTAAAGAAAGGAAGAATGCAGAATATAGGAGCGTGTTCCTCTGTAGATACCTAGAGATGCTGCTTGAGTACCTTCAGGATTACACAGATAGAGTGAAGCCTCTCCAAGATCACAATGAACTTTTTGGGAAGATTCAGGCTGAGTGTGAGAAGAAATTGGAGAACGGGACCTTTCCTTGTTGGCTGAAAGAGACAAGCAGTGCTCTGACCCATGCTGGAGCCCATCTTGACCTCTCCACATTCTCCTCCTGGGAGGAGTTGGCCTCTCTGGGTTTAGACAGATTGAAATCTGCTCTCTTAGATTTAGGCTTTAAATGTGGCGGGACTCTAGAAGAGTGAGCCCGGAGACTATTCAGCACCGAAGGAAAATTCCTGGAGTCACTTGGTAACTCTTTGCCAAAAATCCCGAGTCAAAGGGCACCAAGAGAGACACTGAGAGGAACAAAGACATTGCTTTTCTAGAAGCCCAAATCTATGAATATGTAGAGATTCTGGGGGAACAGCGACATGTCATTCATGAAAATGAGTGCAATGCAAGCAAGCAAGGACAGCAGAAGAGCAAGAAGAGGAGGAAGAAGAGCAGATTAGTGAGAGTGAGAGTGACGATGAAGAGAACGAAATCATTTACAACCCCAAAAACCTGCCACTTGGCTGGGATGGCAAACCCATTTCGTACTGGCTATATAAGCTTCATGGCCTAAATATCAACTACAACTGTGAGATTTGTTGAAACTGCACCTACTGAGGGCCCAAAGCCTTCCAGCGACGCTTTGCTGAATGGCATCATGCTCATAGCATGAGGTGTTTGGGAATCCCAAACACTGCTCACTTTGCTAATGTGACACAAATTGAAGATACTGTCTCCTTGTGGCCCAAACTGAAATTGCAGAAGACTTCAGAATGATGGCAGCCTGACACTGAGGCAGAATATAAAGACTCAAGTGGGAATGTTGTGAATAAGAAGACATATGAGAATCTGAAAAGACAAGGACTGCTTTAGTGTTCAGGGATGTAGCTCAGCTTTTGGGCTAGTCCAGGTTTCCCTGAGATCTGCTTTTTCTATTTCTCCCAACCAAATCCTCTTAAAGACCCTTTGCTACATAGTCCCATGGTCTATCTAGCATGCATCTTGTAGAAACAAGGCATGCTGGCAGATTGCAGGATTGGGGTGTATTTTATCTGTTTTATATTTAAAAAGATTCTGCCAGACAATTAAAAAAATTTAAAAAACATGTTTTTCTGTCTCCTCCCCATATCCCATAAGTTTTAGTATGTTATGTTTTTGGTTTTGTGTGTCTCAAGATATTTTCTTATTTCTCTTGTAATTTCTTCTTTGAATCATTGGTTATATAATAGTAAGTTGTTTATTTTCCACATATTTGTGAGTTTCCAATTTTTCAATGACTGTTGATTTCCAGTTTAATTCTGTTGTGGTCAGAAAAGACACTTGGTAGGATTTCAATCTTTTAAAATTTGTTAAGACTTCATTTGTAACTTAATCTTCTCTACAGAATGTTCTGTGTGCACTTGAGAAGAATGTATATTCTGCTCCTGCTGGAAAGAGTTCTGTATATGTCTATTAGGTACCATTAGTCTATAGAATTGTTCAAGTCTTATATTTTCTTATTGATCTTCGATCCAGTTTTCTATTCATTTTTGAAAGTGATGTATTAAAGTCTCCTATTGGTGTGTTACTCTTCATTTCTTCCTTCAATTCTGCCAATTTGTTTTTTCAAATATTTGAGTAGCCTTCTTTCAGGTGCATATATAAATGTATATATATGTTATATTTGCCTGGTGAGTAAGCACTTTATCATTATACAATATCCTTTATCTCTTGTGATAATTTTTAAGTCTATTTTGTCTGATATAAATGGGGCAACCCTTGATTTCTTTTGTTACCATTTTTATGGAATATCTTTTCCCATCCTTTCACTTTCACCCTAGGTCTGTTTTGACATCTAAGGTGATTCTCTTGTGGACAGCATATAGTTGCATGTTGCTGGGTTATTTATTTATTTATTTATTTATTTTTAAATTCAGCCACTCTACTTCTTTTAATTGAGAACTTAGTCTTTTGTATTTTCAGTAATCACTGATACAGTAGGAGTTACTATTGCCAGTGTGTTAGCTGTATTTTCTCTGTCATGTGACAATATTGTCCTTCTTTTTTTTCTTTTGCTGCCTTCCTTTGTGTTTTGGTAATATTTTTGTATTGGCATACTTTGTTTCTTTTATCATTTTATTCTGTGTATTTTTTTATGTGGTTACCATGGGGCTTGCATATAGATCTCATAGTTATAGCAATCTATTCAAAGCTGATAACAACTCTACTAACATACAAAAACTCTACTTTTTAAAATATTTGTCTACCCCCACTTTGTTTTATTGATGTCACAAGTTACATCTTTATATATTGCATAATCATTAACATAATTTTATGGTTACATTTTTCATGTTTTGTCTTTGAAATTATTTTTATTTTTAATTATAGCCTCATGACATTTATACATATTTCTAGTGTACATGTGGCATTTTGATATAGGTATACAATGTATAATGATCAAATCAGGGTAAATGAAGTATCCATCATCTCAAGCATTTTATATCCCTTAATGCTAGAAGCATTCCAGTTTTTCTTTTTTAGTTATTTTAAAATATACAATAAATTATTGTTAATTATGGTTACCTTATTGTACTACCAAATATTAGATCCTATTTATTCTATCAAACTGTATTTTTGTACCCATTAACCATCCCTACTTTATCCTCCTTATCCTCTACCCTTTCTAGCCTCTGGTAACCATCATTCTATGCTCCTATTTTTATGAATTCCATTTTTTTATATCCTTCATGTAAGTGAGAACATGTGGTATTTGTCTTTCTGACCCTGGCTTATTTTACTTTACATAATGTTGTTTAGTTTGATTCATATTGTTGCAAATGGCAAGATTTCATTATTTTATGGCTGAAAAGTATTCCACTGTGTATACGTACCACATTTTTTTTTTACCCATTAATCTGTTGATGGGCACTTAAGCGGATTTGAAATCTTGGCTATTGTGTATAGTGCTTCAGTAAACATGGAACACAGGTATCTCTTCATTATACTGATTTCCTTTCTTTTGGGTACAGTAGTAGATGTTAAAACCAAGGAGCAGTAAGATTGCTGGATCATATGGTACAGTTCTAGTTTTAGTTCTCTGATCAATCTCCGTATTGTTTTCTACAGAGGTTGCACTAATGTGCATTCCCACTAACATTGTACAAGTGTTTTCTTTTCTCTTAACCCTCTACAGCATTTGTTTTTTTGTTATTTTTGGCTTTATGATAATAGTCACTCAAACTGGGAGGAGAAGATATGTCATAGTGGTTTTTACTTGCAGTTCTTGATGATGTTGAGCATTTTTTATATACCCGTTTGTCATTTGTATTTCTTCTTTTGAGAAATGTCTATTTAGGTCTTCATTTCTTAATGGGATTTTGTACAGTTTTTTAGTATTGAGTTGTTTGAGCTCTTTATAAATTCTAGTTATTAATTTTTTGTCAGATCAGTAGTTCACAAACATTTTCTCCCATCCTGTGGGTTTTCTCTTCATTTTTTTTGATTGTTTCCTTTGCTGTGTAGGTTTTCATCTTGATTTTGCTCATGTTTGCTCTGCTTGCCTGTGCTTTTGCGGTCTTACTCTAGAAACATTTGCTTAGACCAGTGGAAAACTTAATATCATTAACATGTCCCTACTACCCAAGGCAATATATAGATCCAATGCAATCTCTATCAAAAGAGCATAATATTCTTTACAGAAATATAAAAAAAATTCCTAAAATTTACATGGAACCAAAACTATCCTGAGCAAAAAGAACATATCTGGAGGAATCATATTACCTGACTTCAAATAATACTAGAAAGTTATAAGCAAAAATGCATGATACTGGCAGAAAAATAGACACTAGGCCAATGGAGCAGTATAGAGTACCCAGAAATAAATTGATATATCTACAATGAACCCATTTTTCATGAAGGCATAAAGAACATACACTGTGGAAGAGAGAGTCTCTTCAGTAAATTATGTAGGGAAAAGTGGATATCCATATGCAGAAGAATGAAATTAGACCCCTATCTCTCGGCCATATACAGCAATCAAATCAAAATGAATCAAAGTCTTAAGATCTAAGACAGAATATATGAAATGTACTGGAAGAAAACACTGAAGAAACACTATATGTTTTGTCTTCTAAATTCTACACCAAAATTAAAAGTCCTCTTTATATCACTATTGCAGTATTACAGTATTCTATTGACACCACCATGGAATTTTTTTTTCAAAAAGTATCTCTGAGAAAGGGTTATTATACAGTTTTTAGTTCAGATTAAAGGTGTTTCTTCATTTTGCCAAAGCCGTCTCATGAAAAGTAAACATTTCGAACCATTTTCAACTGGTTTTCTTCTGATTACTAAAACTCCTCTGTTAAGCCATTTCAGACTTACTTGTATCTTTTAAATTAGAACAGATCACTAAGCTGTTCCCTCTCTGCTGTTTACTCTACTCTTTTTATTACCTCCTACCATCAAGCTTTTTTCCCCCTGTATTTTTTATGGCCCTTTCACTACTGTGTATCTCCCACAACATGTATCTTCCTGTGCTTCCTCAGTTCGTAAGTCTCATCTCACACCAGAGCTCTCCAAGGTAGCTGAAGAGAAAAAGAAAAACATAGTGAAGTTAAATTCTCTTTTGCCAGGATTCCCAAGGCCAAATTTATTGTCTACCTTATTACTGCAACCATTCAAGGCCTAGTTCTGCTGCTCATTCCAGGCTAATGTGGGTACCATAGTGTTCAGAAGGATCAAGGATGCTGAAAACACTTGCCATATAAATATTGGTTAACTTCACTCAGATCTCTATATGCTTCCAAATTTTTCTTTATGTCCAACTTGGAAAACTTAAGACAGATTTAAAATTTCTAATGCTTACTATATGCCAAGTTCTTTTTTCAAATATTTCACATGCAACATGGTATTTAATTTGTACAAGAACCTATAATTAAGTGTTTTCAGTGTTCCTTTTTTACTAAAAAAATTAAATTAGGAGAGGTTGTGCCTTAATGGAGGGCACACTACTCCTATGGAACACACTCAAAATTAATAAAAAGAGGATTATCTATGGACCAAGGAACCAAAAATTCATTAGACATAAAGCAAGGATTGTGATTAATCTGATTCTGTGTATTTAAGATTGCAAAATTCCTAACATTGGCCATTTCTTCAAGGACTCCTATTTGTTTTTAAGTATAGTATTAGAAACAAATATGTGGGCAATAGGTGTAATCATTGCTACTGGGGTGCCAGCTACTAGGTCATCTCAGCTGACAAGAAATGCACGTGTAAATGCTAATCCCTGTGTATTCACATATTTACAAGTATTTCTATTTGTAACTATCTGTATCTATGTGAAGCTAAACACAGGTTCATATTGATATCTCCTACTATAAAGCCTCCTACCCTTGCTTATTGTAAACTCCCACCCCAACAGTGAGAAACATGGTTCCAACCAACTGCCATCCATTTACTTAATTTTTCAATTCTACTACATATGTATAGTAGTATTGATCTAATTAACCTATGCCTCGAAGAGGGAAAAATCTCTATCAACTAGAGCTTATTGTTTATGAATACTTTCTTTTGCTTTTAATCTTATAGTCTCCATTTTCTTCCAAGGATCTTAGGTCAATAGCTTTGTCCTCTCCCTGTTTTAGTGAGATTGTTTCATGAATTTATAATACAGTTAGATTTATTTGTCACATTCTTTATTCCATGCCAGAATTCTCTTATCTCCTAGATAATGTTTTAAAATTTAGATACTTTATGTTTCACTCCTTGTTTTATAAAAGTCTATGGGCTTTGATAAATGCATACTGTCATGTATTCAACATTACATTTCTGTAGAGAACAGCTTCATCATCATAAAAAACAAAACCAGTGCTTCATCTATTTCATCCTCCCTTTCTCTTCCTGAACCACTGGCAACCACCAACATTTTTTACCATCACTATAGTTTATCTTGTTTTAGAATGTCATGTCATTGTGATCATAAAGTATATAGCCTTTTCAGACTGACTTGTTTTACTTAGCAATATGCATTTAAGATTTGGTCATCCCATCTCATGTCTTAATATTTTATTTCTTTTATTAATGAATAATATTTCATTATATTAAGATACCACAATTTATTTATGCTTTGATCTACTGAAGGACATTTTGGCGGTTTTCAATTTTTGTTAATCAGCAGTAACAGTGCTATAAACATTTGCAGGCAGATTTTTGTGTTGACCTAACTTTTCACTCAGTTTGATAAATACATAGGACTGGAGCATGGAAAAAGGAAGGTGAGCCTTAAGCATCTTGTTGTCATACCAGAAAGTAAAGAAGTGCTCAAAAAATGAAACAAACCCCACAATAGTAGATGGTATGTCAAAAGGACACAGGAACTGAAAGTGCTCTAAATGGTGAAAGCTGGAATAATTTGATTAATAAAATAAATAAATTAGCAATGTATTATAACCCAAAGTAAAAAAATAAATATTCATGAGTCCATGTTACCACAAGGAAATGACTGGATAAATAAATGAGGAAGAAGAGTCCAATTTTTGTGCAGAAAAATTGTAAATAATTTATGTAGATAGTAATTCCTCAATGAGAAGGAAGATAGCTCTATGCTCCTTAAGCGGGATATGAACATACTCATTTCTTTCCAAAGAGTACAGTATGGAAAGAGGGAAAAAGAATAACTGTACAGTAAAGAAACCTGACAGTTGCTACCTTGGCAGAGTGGTCTAGATCAACATCAACAGTGATAGTGATGTTTATATCATGTACCCTTGATACAATGTGATAAAAAAGGCACTTTACCTCTGTATTCTTCTTCCCATTCCCATATTTCCAGACTAATTATTTTAAAATTATCATATTTATTCCAATTAAGGAACATTCTACAAAATACCGAACTGACAATTCTCAAAACTGTCTAGGTCATCAAAACAAGCAAAATTTAGAAACTATTAACAACCAGAGGAGCCTAAAATGCTATGATGACTAAATGTAATGCCTTAGCCTGGATGGGATTCTGAAACAGAAAGAGGACATTGGATAGAAACCAAGAAAATCCAAGTAAAATATGGACTTTAGTTAATAATAATTTGTCAGCATTGTTTCCTTAATTGTAACAAATGTATCATACTAATGTAAGACACTAATAAGGGAAACTAGGTGTGGGGTGCACAGGAATTATCTATAATATATTTACAATTGTTCTGTAAATCTAAAGCTGTTCTAGAGTTTTAAGTTTATTTCTTTTTTAGATGCCTCGATTTGGAGGCATCATACACTGATCCTTGAAAGGAGGTGGTCAGCTCTCTCAGAAAGAGAAGAAAGTGACTGGACAGTTGACCTGGTATTTATATTATTGGGAGGCACTGACCCTATCTAATGGATTTCTGGGCTTCCAATATGCTGTTTTCATTTTTCTCTCTTGTACCCAATAAATATTTTAGCCCACTCTCCCCAGAAAAGAGATTTTGGTGACTTGGAAATGAATGAGTTTCACTTTCTCTTCCTGAATTATAGATTTAACTGTAAAAGGAATGCTATCTAATTTTATTACCAATACCCCCAAAGCATACTTGCAGTTTGGGGAGAGGTATGATCTTTATGTGGTTTGAGTAGTTGAATATAAGCACCAATTTGTTTCTGATGTTGCTAAATGAACTAGACTTATACTTTTGTTGTTGTTACAATAAATATAATTGCTGTTTTGTTACTTTAAAAATGCAAATATTTGTAATTTCACCTGGTTCAACCAAATAATAATGCCAAGAACAAAAGAGAATAAACATTTATTTGAGCATTGTATTTAACGGTTTCCAAGGATTATATGACTCAATATTAATAATCATCCTGTAAGATAGATACTATTAATGTCTGTTTTATAGATTAGTCAAATAAGACTCAAAGTAGCTACCCAATGTCAGATATATGAAAGGAACACAAGATTCAGATTCATTTCTGATGTCCAAACTAGTTATCTCTTCACAATAGCATACTAAAGGGTGAAAGCCATCTATATCTGTTACATATACATCTAAAAGTCTGTTACATTAAGAGGCTACCTGTTGGCAATAGGTATACTAGGCTTTTTAAAAAAAAAATCTGGCTCTGATCTAACCTATACAGGTACAGGAAAGTATGGGTGCTGAAAACCATGCTTGTTCTTTATGCGCATTCTCTGCTGGAGACATGAACTACGGTGTTGTAAAAGCTTTTCATGGTGATATATGAGGCACCTTATTTCTCTAATGATACGGGGGTAACAGAAAGGGTGTTAGGTTAACAATTTCTTGTAACCTTTTATCTCATCCATTAGCTTGAAGGTACATGGAAAGAATAGGTGAACATACTTTTAAAGGTGTTGAAAAAGCCTGAACTCCAAACTCCTATATGCAGCTGCCTGCTTGGCATCTTCATTAGAATGTTGAATAAGCATCTCAAATGTAACATGTCCATAAATAATTCCATCTCCTCATTCTCTTTCCCACCTCCTCCAAAATTGCTACCTCTTTCTCAATCTTCCCCATGAAACTGAATGGAATTAAATTTTCTCATGTTAATTTACTCAATTTAATTTTTAAATTTACTCAATTTAATATTCCCACTCAATTAAAAAATCATGATTTCTCTTTCTAGCTTATTCCTTATATCTAATCCATGAGCAACTCTTACCAGTTCTATTTTGAAAATGCTTTTCAAATACACTATAACTTACTAATTCCACAAAAATCTATTCTACTTCTAGGCCTCAATGAATTCTCATCTGTATTTATTTCTCCTTACAGTTGTACTTGCTTTCACTGTTGTCTTCTTACAGCCTATTCCTCACACAAAATGTAAAATAATTTTCCTTTTTTAGAGTGAATTAAATCATTGCACTTCATTGCTTAAAGTCTTCTAATGGTTTTCATTGCAGTATAAGATCTAATCACAGGTTACTGTTAGATGTGTCTTCATCTTTATCAATCCCTTCCATATTGAATTAGTCTCCAGACAGTGCTCTTGTTGTTGGTCTTCAAACAGAGCGAGTCTGCCCTTCCTCAAAATATTTTGTTTTGTGTTCCCCTGGATCTTCACTTATCTGAATTCTTTTGCTTGTTTTAGCTCAAATGTCACTTTCTTGGGGAGGTTGCCCTTATTTGATGTCTTTCATCTCTCTCCTGCAATAGCTCTTTATGGCAGCATTCTGTTTCATTTTCTTTACAGAATTTGTTACTATATAAAATTACAGTATTTATTTATAATACTCCTAATGAGACTAGGAGTTATCAACAGTTGGTACAAAACACCTTTGAACTTCCTCTGAGAGCGAAATAGCATAATAAAAAAATTATATGATTTGAAATGAGACAGACAACTTTAAATCCCAGTTTTGTTGCCATCTGTCTGTATGACTTTGGGCCAGTTGCTTAATTTTCTGGCTTTTGGTTTTCTCATCTATAAAACAGAAATAAAGATGATGCATCAAAATGTCAGTGTGAAGATTACAGAAGATGAGGCTAGTGCCTCAGTATAGGGAATGGTATGTACTAGATGCTCAAATTTTCTTTCCCTAAGGTTTGGTATCTTTCATCTAAAAACATCTGCTTTTTGTTCTCATCTTCTGGCCGAATCTTACTTCCTCACGCTTACATCAAAGGCCACTGAAAAATTTTCCAGTGATAGTGATGTCTCTTGAAATGCCCTCCAGTTTCCTCTCTGTAAAATGAAGGCTATATTAGTTCTTACTTAATAGGGTGGTTTTGAAAATTAAATACAATAATACTTATTGAACTCATAAAATAGTGCCACCAGGAATTATTCGTGTTGTAAGAAGTATTAGTGCAATAGGAAACACTCGGCAAGTTGTAACGTTACATTAAACACATTCCTTTCCAAAGTGGGGCTAGAGAGAAACTATGAGTTTTCTACATCATATGGTGGTTTCTTCAAAGGATCTCATGTAGTGATTCTCAGACTTTAGTGCACAAAATTGATGTGGGGGAAATTTGTGAATTGGAGACTCTATGGCCTCACCTCTTGGGTATCTGATTCCTTAAGTATAAGATATGGTATATTTACAAAGCAGTTGAATTGATTCTCTACAAATCTCACTTAGAAAATGTGATAAAAATAGACATACTTGATTTTAGTTAACATTAATAATTAACAGGATTTTAAGTATTTAGTCACCAGTAAAGGATGAGAGGTATTTTAGATCTTTTTTATGTTCCACAAGGTCATAGAGTCTCTTTATTTTCTCCTCTGTGAATCTGAAACAGCCACTGCTGCTATCAACATGTGTCATCATAAAAGGAAAAGTACTGATGTAGAATTAAAAGGCAAAAATGACATGTGAAAATAGGTAGCTATAAAATTTCCAGGTTTAGACTGAGGCTTTTATATGAAAGAATTGCAGCAATACGAGTGATGACATGGATTTTTTGTGTATTGTATATATATTTGATGTTTCCTTGGAAAATAAAAAGCAACAGTGACTCCTAATGCATCATATACATTTTGAGTCTAATAATTGCTTTTGAGATATTTCATTCAAACATTTGAAGGTAATAGGAGATGCCAGCTGAAAAGTTAAACATTAGCCAAATCAGTAAAAGGACAATGGTGTTCTAAATTGCCCTTTTGATTTCTGTGGCTTTAAAATTTATTCATTCCACATTTTCCCTCTCAAAGAGACCTGGCAGATGAAAATACCACTTGAAGCTTTGTTGTATTTTTTTCTCACCACAGGCTCCCAAGCATAATATCTTATTGGCTCCCTGGTAGTCTGCCTTATTGACAAATCAAGAACATGTTAAGCAGGTATCTCTAGCTTGATTTCTATCTATCAATTGTCTACCTAACGTCTGTCTGTCTATCTATCTATGTGTGTATCTATCTAACTATCTATCATCTATCTCTCTCTATCTGTCATCTATATACTTTCCCAACCACACACATACAAATGTGAAGTATTTTGTCAACCTTCTGTTCATCACCTAGGAAAGAAAATGAATAAGTGAATGGAGAAAGGAAGGGAACATACCATATATTGTCATGTATATGGTGGTTAAGATTACGAATTTTCTCAAGTCTGGTAGACCCAGATTTAAATCTTGGCTCTAAACCTTGTGACTTTGGACAATTATACAAATTATTTTAGGCTCAGTTTTCCTCCATCTGTTAAAAGGGACAATAATAAAACCTTTTATAAGTGACTCAAAGGGAGTGCAGGGTGAAGCTGGCTGTGAGGATCTGGTGACAGCATGAGAGCTTCAGATCAACTGCAAGAACAATCCAGCAATCCCAAGAGGACCCACAGACCCTCTGAAGGAAGCAGACTGCTCCCATAGGATCCAGCAGACACCCTCAAATACTGTGAGTGCCCCAACTGTGGAAGTGGGAAAGGGAGACACTCCTCTCCTGAACACACACTCTCACTGGAGAAGCTGAAGGTCTGTTTGTGGGAGAAGTTTCCAACTTTACTTGAAGTTGAGTCAAGTTAGAGAGCTGGGAGAAATACAGGGGTAGAGGATGCAGCAGAAAGGTCCTGGGAGCTTGCTGGGTCCCCAAGCAGCCCATTCCTACCTGGCCACACAGGGATCCATCGGGAGGGTGGCCAGAGGAGAAGATGCTAAAATTCCACAGGAAGAAGTAATTCTCTAGCCAAACTTTGTAACAATTCTAACAGGGTAAGAAGCCTCCTGGCCAGAACTCAGGGGAGGGTGCGAATCTGTTATGCAGACTTCACAGGTCAGGGAAGAATCAAAGCCCTTTTCTTTGGCATTTGGGAGGTGGGTAGCCACCTCTGGCAAGTTTTCAAGCCTCTCTCAGCCTCCACCTGGAAACAGACTTGGGGCCATTGCAGGGGGCACAATGGGAGTGAGACTGGACTTTTGATTAGCTCGGGTGAGACCTGTGACTGCTGGATTTCCCCCACTTCCCCGACAACCTGCATGACTCAGCAGAAGCAGCCATAATCCTCCTAGGTACACAACTCCAGTGACTTGGTAATCTCACTCCTATCCCCTACAGCAGCTGCAGCAAGACTTACCCAAGGAGAGTCTGAACTGAGACATGCCTAATTCTACCCCCACCAGACGGTCCTACCCTACCCACCCTGGTTGCAGAAGACAAAGGGCATATAACTTTGGGAGTTCTAGGGCCCTGCTTACCACCAGTCCCTGTTCATACTACTACAGCTGATGCTTTCTGGAAAGTGCCAACTCCTGTCAGGGGGCCAAGCAGTACTGAAATAGAGCATTAAACCACCAAAGCTAAAGACCCTCATGGAGTCCTTTGCACTTTCTGCCACCTCCACTGGAACAGGCACTGGTATCCAGGGCTGAGAGACCCGTAAACGGTTCACATCAAAGGACTCTGTGCAGACAACCCCCAGTACTAGCCTGGAGCCCAGTAGACTCACTGAGTGGATAGACCCAGAAGAGAGCCAACAATCACTGCAGTTTGGTTCACAGGAAGCCACATCCATAGGAAGAAAGGGAACAGCTCATGGGACAAAAGAATCTGAAAAACAGCCTTCAGCCTTAGACCTTCCCTCTGACAGAGCCTACAGATTTCAAGGAACCAGAAAACCAATCCTGGTAATATGACAAAACAAGGCTCATCACCACCCCTGAAAAATCACACTAGTTCACCAGGAATGAATCCAAACCAAGAAGAAATCCCTGATTTACCTGAAAAAGAATTCAGGAGGTTAGCTATTAAGCTAATCAGGGAGGGACCAGAGAAAAGTAAAGCCCAGTGCAAGGAAATCTTAAAAATGATACAAGTGCAGGGGAAAATATTCAATGAAATAAATAGCTTAAATTTTTAAAAAAATGGAAATTCAGGAAATGTTGGACACACTTTTAGAAATACAAAGTACTCTGGAAAGTCTCAGCAATATAATTAAGCAAGTAGAAGAAAGAAATTCAGAGCTCAAAGACAATGTCTTCAAATCAACCCAATCCAACAAAGACAAAGAAAAAAGAATAAGAAAATATGAGCAAAGCCTCCAAAAACTCTAAGATTATGTTAAATGACCAAACCTAGGAATAATTGGTGTTCCTGATGTAGAAGAGACTCCTGAAAGCTTGGAAAACATATTTGGGAGAGTAATCAAGGAAAACTTCCCCAGCCTAGCTAGAGACCTAGACATCCAAATACAATAAGCACAAAGAACACCTGGGAAATTTATCGCAAAAAGGTCTTCACTTGGGCACATTGTCATCAGGTTATTCAAAGTTAAGACAAATGAAAAAATCTTAAGAGCTGTGAGACAGAAGCACCAGGTAACCTATAAAGGAAAACCTATCAGATTATCAGCAGATTTCTCAGCAGAAACCATAAAGCTAGAAGGGATTGGGGCCCTATCTTCAGCCTCCTGAAACAACACAATTATCAGGCAAGAATTTTGTATCCAGTGAAACTAAGCATCATATATGAAGGAAAGACAGCATCATTTTTAGACAAACAAATGCTGAGAGACTTCACCATTACCAAGGCACCACTATAAGAACTGCTGAAAGGAGCTCTGAATCTTGAAACAATTCCTGAAAACACATCAAAACAGAATCTCTTTAAAGCATAAGTCACACCTACTTATAAAACAGAACTAGAAGCTAAAAAGCAAAAACAGAAAACAAAAAAACCTCTGAGTACACAGGCTACAAAGAGCATGATGAATGCAAGGGTACCTCACATTCCAATACTAACATTGAATATAAATGGCATAAATGCTCCACTTAAAAGATACAGAACTATAGAATGTGTAACAACTCATGAACCAACTATCTACTGCCCTCAGGAGACTCACCTAACACATAAAGACTCACACATAAACTTAAAGTAAAGGAGGAAAAAGGCATTTCATGCAAATTGATACCAAAAGCAAGCAGGGGTCACTATTCTTATATCAGACAAAACAAACTTTAAAGCAACAGTGATTAAAAGAGATTAAGAGGGACCTTATATAATAGTAAAAGGCCATGTCCAACAGGCAAATATCACAATCCTAAACACTTATATGGACCTAATACTGGAGATTCCAAATTTATAAAACAATTACTAATAGACCTAAGAAATGAGATGGACAGCAACACAGTAATAGTGGAGGACTTCAATACTCCAGTGACAACACTAGACAGGTCACCAAGACACAAAGTCAACAAAGAAACAATAGATTTAAACTATACCTTGGAACAAATTGACTTAACAGATATATAAACAACATTTCACCCGACAACCACAGAATACACATTCTATTCAACAACGCATAGAACATTCTCCAAGATAAACTGTATGGTAGGCCATAAAACAAGCCTCAATAAATTTAAGAAAATTGAAATTGGGCTGGGCGCGGTGGCTCAAGCCTGTAATACCAGCACTTTGGGAGGCCGAGGCGGGTGGATCACAAGGTCAAGAGATCGAGACCATCCTGGTCAACATGGTGAAACCCCGTCTCTACTAAAAATGCAAAAAATTAGCTGGGCATGGTGGCACGTGCCTGTAATCCCAGCTACTCAGGAGGCTGAGGCAGGAGAATTGCCTGAACCCAGGAGGCGGAGGTTGCGGTGAGCCAAGATTGCGCCATTGCACTCCAGCCTGGGTAACGAGCGAAACTCCGTCTCAAAAAATAAAAACAAAAACAAAAACAAAAACAAAAAAAAAAGAAAATTGAAATTATATCAAGCACTCTCTCAGGCCACAGTGGAATAAAACTGGAAATCAATTCCAAAAGGAACCTTCAAAACCATGCAAATACATGTAAACTAAATAACCTACTCCTGAATGAGCATTGGATCAAAAACAAAATCAAGATGGGAATTAAAAAGTTCTTCAAACTGAATGACAATAATGACACAACCTATCAAAACCTCTAGGATACAGCAAAGGTGGTGCTAAGAGGAAAGTTTATAGCCCTATATCAAAAAAATCTGAAAGAGCACAATCTAAGGTCACACCTTAAGGAACTGGAGAGACAAGAACAAACCAAACCCAAACCAAGCAGAAGAAATGAAATAACCAAGATCAGAGCAGAACTAAATGAAATTGAGACAAAAATATACAAAAGATAAGTGAAACAAAAAGCTGGTCCTTTGAAAAGATAAATAAAATTGATAGACCATTAGCAAGATTAACCAAAAAAAAAAAAAGAGAAAATCTGAATCACCTCATTAAGAAAGGCAACAGGAGACATTACAACTGACACCACTGAAATACAAAAGCATATGAACAGAAACTTTACAAAGGAAGACATACAGGAGGCCAACAAACATATGAAAAAATGCTCATCACTGGTTGTCAGAGAAATGCAAATCAAAACTACATCGAGATACCATCTCATGCCAGTCAGAATGGCAATCGTTAAAAAATCCAGAGACAACAGATGCTGGAGAGGATGTGGAGAAATAGGAACACTTTTACACTGTTGGTTGGAGTGTAAATTAGTTCAACCATTGTGAAAGACAGTGTGGCAATTCCTCAAGGACCTAGAAATAGAAATTCCATTTGACCCAGCAATCCCATTACTGGGTATATATCCAAAGGATTATAAATCGTTCTACTATAAAGACATGTGCACACAAATGTTCATTGCAGCACTGTTTACAATAGCAAAGACCTGGAACCAACCCAAATGCCCATCGATGATAGACTGGACAGGGAAAATGTGGCACATATACACCATGGAATACTATGCAGCCATCAAAAACGATGAGTTCGTGACCTTTGTAGGGACATGGATGAACCTGGAAACCATCGTTTTCAGCAAACTGACACAAGAGCAGAAAATCAAACACCGCATGTTCTCACTCATAGACGGGTGTTCAACGATGAGAACACATGGACACAGGGAGGGGAGTGCTACACACTGGGGTCTGCTGGGGGGAAATAGGGGAGGGACAGTGGGGGGTGGGGAGTTGGGGAGGGATAGCATGGGGAGAAATGCCAGATATGGGTGATGGGGAGGAAGGAAGCAATCACACTGCCATGAGTGTATCTATGTAACAATCTTGAATGTTCTTGACATGTACCCCAAAACCTAAAATGCAATAAAAAAAAAGAATATTCAATGCTACTATGAACATCTTTAAACACATAAATTAGAAAACCTAGAAGTGATGGATAAATTCCTGGAAAAATACAACCCTCCTGGTTAAATTGGGAATTAGATACCCTGAATGGACCAATAACAAGCAGTGATATTGAAATCGTAATTTAAAAATTTCCGACAACAACAAAAATGTCCAGGACCAGACAGATTCTGTTCTACCAGACGTTCAAAGAAGAATTGATACCAACCTTTTTGACACTATTCCACAAGATAGAAAAGGAACCATTCCTAACTTATTCTATGAAGCCAGCATCACTCTAATACCAAAGCCAGAAAAGGATACAACAAAAAAAGAAAACTACAGACCAATAACCTGGATGAACATAGATGCTAAAATCCTTAACAAAATACTAGCTAACCAAATCCAACAACATATCAAAAAGGTAATCCACCTTGAACAAGTGAGTTTCACACCAGGTATGCAGGGATGGTGTAACATAGGCAAATCAATAAATATGATACACAACACAAACAGAATTAAAAACAAAAATCACATGATCATCTCAATAGATTCAGAAATAGCATTCAACAAAATCCAGTGTTGCTTTATGATTAAAACTCTCAGCAAACTCGGCTTAGAAAGGACATACCTTAAGGTAATAAAAGCCATCTATGACAAACCCACAGCCAATATAACACTGAATGGGGAGAAGTTGAAAGCATTCCCTCTGAGAACTGGAACAAGACAAGGATGGCCGCTATCACCACTCCTCTTCAACATAGTACTGGAAGTCCTAGCCAGAGCAGTCAGAAAAGAGAAAGAAAGAAAGGGCATCCAAACTGGTAAAGAGGAAGTCAGACTGTCACTGTTTGCTGATGACATGATCGTTTACCTCGAAAACCCTAAGGACATATCCAGAAAGCTCCTAGAACTGATAAAACAATTCAGCATAGTTTCCAGATACAAGATTAATGTACACAAATCAGTAGCTCTTTTATACACAGACAGCGACCACGCTGAGAATCAAATCAAGAACTCAACCCCTTTTACAGTGACTGGAAAAAAAAAAAAGTTAGGAATATAGCTAACCAAGGAGTCGAAAGACCCCCTACAGGGAAAACTACAAATCACTGCTGAAAGAAATTGTAAATGGCACAAACAAACCCGTGCTCATGGATGGGTAGAATCAATATTGTGAAAATGACCACACTGCCAAAAACAATCTACAAATTTAATGCAATCTCCATCAAAATGCCACCAGCATTCTTCACAGAATTAGAAAAAACTAAAAACAATTCTAAAATTCACGTGGAACCAAAAAAGCATCCACATAGCCAAACCAAGAAAGACTAAGCAAAAAGAACAAATCTGGAGGCATCACACTACCTTATTTCAAACTATACTATAAAGCCATAGTCACCAAAACAGTGTAGTACTAGTGTAAAAGTAGGCACACAAAACAATGGAACAGAATAGAGAAACCAGAAATAAACCCAAATACTTACAGCTAACTGAATTTCTACAAAGCAAACAAAAACATAAGGTGGGGAAATGACACCCTTTTCAACAAATGGTGCTGGTACAATTGGCTAGCCACATGTACAAAAAAGAAACTGGATCCTCGTCTCTTACCTTACACAAAAATCAACTTAAGGTGGATTAAGGACCTAAATCTAAGACCTGAAGCTGTAACAATTCTAGAAGATAACATTGGATAAACCTTTCTAGACACTGGCTTAGGCAAGGATTTCATGACCCAGAACCCAAAAGCAAATGCAATAAAAACAAAGATAAATTGCTGGGACTTAATTAAACTAAGGAGCTTTTGCACAGCAAAAGGAACAGTCAGTAGAGTAAACAGAAAACCCACAGAGTGGGAAAAAATTATTCATTATCTATACATCTGACAGTGGACTAATATCCAGAATCTACAGTGAACTCAAACAAATCAACTAGAAAAAGATGAACAATCCCATTGAAAAGTGTACTAAGGACATGAATAGACAATTCTCAAAAGAAGCTATACAAATGGCCAACAAACATATGAGAAAATACTCAACATCACTAATGATCTTGGAAATGCAAATCAGAAACACAATGTGATGTCACCTTACTTTCATCTCACTTATATTTGGAAGAATAACCATAATCAAAACATCAAAAATAATAGATGTTGGCATCGATGCAGTGAGCAGGGAACACTTACACTGATTGTGGGAATATAAACTAGTACAACCACTATGGTAAATAGCATGGAGATTCCTTAAAGAATTAAAAGTAGAACTACCACTACTGGGTATCTATCCAGAGGAAAAGAAGTCATTACATGAAAAGGTACTTGCACACACATGTTTATAGCAGCTCAATTCACAATTGCAAAACTGTGGAACCAACCCAAATGTTCATCAATCAACAAGTGGATAAATGTGATTTATATTATGTATACTAAGGACCTAAATCTAAGACCTGAAACTGTAACAATTCTAGAAGACATCTATAAAATATATATTATGTATATTATATATATCATATTTATAAATATTATATACATCTATATATATGATGGAATACTACTCACCCATAAAAAGGAATGAATTCATGGAATTCACAGTGACCTGGATGAGACTGGAAACTATTATTCTAAGTGAAGTAACTCAGGGATGGAAAAACAAACATCGTATGTTTTCATTTATAAGTGGGAGCTAAGCTATAAGAATGCAAAGGCATAAGAATGACAAAATGGACTTTGGGAATTCAGGAGAAAGGGTGGGAAGTGTGTGAGGGATAAAAGAATACAAATAGGATGCAGTGTATACTGCTCAGCTGATGAGTGCACCAAAATCTCACAAATCATCACTAAATAACTTACTCATGTAACCAAACACCACCTGTTCCCCAATAACCTACCAAATTTTTTTTAAAAAAGAAAGTCAAGCATCTGATCAAATACAGGGCTTATTATGTTTTTCTCTGTTAACTCACATATTTCAAAATGTGAAGGGAGTGTACAAAGGGTGATGGAGATAAATTTGACTTCAGATCTTTCTATAGCAGAATTATTTGAATAAAATATTTAAAAGAAATGTGCTGGAAATGCTGTGAGAGCCCTGGTACTCCACTCTGAACCCACCTTTTGCTCTCTAAAAAAAAAAAAAAAAAAAAAAAAAAAGAAATGTGTGAGCAAAAAGAGACAGTGAGATATTTTGGGTAAAAGATGTACTGAGTACAAGCAAAGTTAGGAGGGTGAGGGGTATGTTTGGGTAACAGCTGCTTTTGTTGGGTGGCTGGTGTTGAAGGGGGAGATCATTGTTAGATAAAACTAAGGGTATTTACTGGGATTATTCTACAGAATACTAAGAAATATCAACTGTATATCATAAATGGTGAAGATCTTGTTAAGAGTTTCTGAGGAGAGATGGGATATGACAAAGTTTATAATTTAGAAGGTAATTGTGATGATATGTAAGGTGGAATTGATGATAGAAAGCCACATAGGAGTCTAATGCAGTAGTCTAAGTATGAGATGGCATAGGCTTGAATAGGCTTGAACTTCAACTATGAGAGAAGAAAAAACAAGGTTAGGGAAATTTATATGGAAGAAGTGTGTGGAGAAACTGGATCCAGTGGTTAGAGTGTGGGCATATCAAGCAGTTGTGATCAGACTGAAATGAATAAAACAAGAAGAGTGGATAATCACGAGAAGACAAAGATAGACGAGTCTTGAAAATAAAAGTGGCCGGCAATGTTAACAGGAGGATCAGGGCAGTACTATGAAATTTGGGAATTTGGAGTTCAAAAATGACTTTTGCAAGAGTTTCAAGAAAAGCTAGGAGCAATCAAAGTGAAATTCTAAAGACATCTATAAAAATGATTTGAAAACTGATTTATATATCCCACTTCTTTTGTTAGTGAAGATTTCATGCTTTTGCAGTTTCTTGTCAAACTGTTACAGAGAAATAATTGCAATGTAAATTACCTGCTTTCAAAAAGCATTTTAATTAGACGATGAGACACTTACTTTAATTAAACAATAGGTGATTTGAGGGAAGCATTGTTGAGGTACATTCAGTTTAGAAGAGTTAAATATTATTGCTTTTTAATTATATCAAAATTACTTAAGCAGTGAATGAAAGTAGACAAAAAGCTCTGAGAAAAGTGAAGTGCTGAAGGGCATAGTATTAACTCTTGCAGTAACAACAACACTAGCTAGAGGACTCTGTTGATTGTATTTCTAGACAGAGCAACTGACAGCAGTATGTATAGCAGATGCACTACATCTCCAGTGTCAAGTCAAAAGCTTTAATGGGCTCCAGTTTTTTTCCAACTCAGTCCTATATTGTTTTTACATAACTCTCTTACTCAGATGGCAGGACGATAAGGAAGTAGGCAGTCTTGCCCTTAAGCACACTAACACTACCTCAATTTCTGTATTGCTGCCATTTGCTGAACATTTAGCCACAGGTCCAAAAACACTCAAAAAAGGGGAACTGGCTGGACACAGTGGCTCATGCCTATAATGCCAGCACTTTGGGAGACTGAGGCAGATGGATCACCTGAGGTCAGGAGTTCAAGACCAGCCTGGCCAACTTGGTGAAACCTCGTCTGTAGTAAAAATACAAAAAATTAGCTGGGCATCATGACACACGCCTGTAGTTCCAGCTACTAGGGAGGATGAGGCAGGAGACTTGCTTGAACCCAGAAGGCGGACGTTGCCGTGAGCTGAGATCACACCATTACACTCCAGCCTGGGGGACAAGTGCAAAACTCCGTCTCAAAAAATTTAAAAAAGTGGGGGGAGAACTGTTATGTGCTTGGAGGATTGGATGTATTTTCAGACTGTTCCTAGGACTCTGCATATTCAGGGAAATTGAGCTCTTGAGAATGATGATAAGACAAGAGGTATTGCAGGCTGTTGTTTAAGCACATGTTACCTGCTTAGAAATTGGTATGATAACTATTTCTTATAAAGAATATTTGTGAATAAATTTTATTATTTCTAATATTATTTTCCTATTATTTACTAACACTTTCCATCCCACTGGATGGAAAAAAAAAAGAAGTATATGTTTTTATTTACCTGGTCCTGCTGCAGGCTTAGAAAATACTTTTGAGCTTTGGGGTGAAGGTTAAGGTACAGTTGTGATCCAATAACATAGCAGAGATCATTGATTCTTACAAGATTTTTAACTCTCAACTTTGCTATTATTAGCACCAGCTGAGCTCACACAATAATTGACAAATTTATTTCAGAATGGTAGCAAGGCATAAAATAATTTGTCTACAGTCTATCCTTGATCTATCAAGAAAGTCACTGCCAACTTCTAGTTATGCATGGTAGAGTGAACACGCATTAATCTCTGCTCCCTACTAAAATCCACTAATGGGACAAAAAGACATAAATCTACAGGGAAAAAACAGAACAGCGGAACAGATGAGATGCTAACACAATTTTGGAAGCTGGAAAGCAGGTAAACAAATGACAAGCCATGGCAGAAAGGAGAAAGTTGAAATCTAAGCTTGAGGAGGCAAGACAAAGATTATGGTGGGGGACAAAGTTAAGAAGTAAAAAAAAAAAAAAAAAAAAAAAAAAAAAAAAAAAAAAAAAAAAAAAAATCTAATAGGTACTTTAGAGTCTAGGAAAGAGATAGAAACTGAGGCACCTTATAGCTCTGAAAGGCAAATGTCAACAGGATCATGTGAAGGTCTGTTTAAGAAGGACAAAGGCCAAATCCTCTCCCAGACCATCTCTGGGCAGAAAACTAGAGATTTATTATCCGAAGAAGTTTAACTAGAAGGACCTGGACTTGGAGAAACCAGACACAACTGAGGATAGTGGTCCTATACTGAAAACAGAAGGATTAAGAGGGAATCAACACAATGAGATCCCTAGACCTTTCTGTAATTTAACTCTGGGAAAACTAGCAGTCCAGTTTAAAGCTCTCATGCAGAAATTAGAAAGATTCCTCTTTAGAGAAATTTTTGAGGATGATAACAAATGTCTACAGAGTAACAATTTAGAGATCCCAATGTAACAGCTGTGTACTTATTAAATCAGTGTACAGTGAAGTGTATCATTTGATAGCCCTGCTCAAACAAATAGAGCTATTGATAAACATGTTTTGTCTCAATCTTAAATTAAAAATGAATAATCAAGGAATGACATTTGAGGAAAGCTTCAACATGAAAAGCAGTAATCAAAACCAAAAAGTAACTAAGAAATAGAGTGACACAGGGAACAGAAGAAAAAAAGCAAGCCTTAGTATTTTCATAAAATGTTTTTAAAAGGCTGTTGAATAGCAGTATATCATAGAGATTAAAAAGATAAGGATATAGGCTTTTCCATTTAACTCCTTAAGTTTGAATCCCAGTTCTAACATTTAGCTAGTTCCATGACCAAGGATATGTTACTTAAACTTCCTGTTTCTCAGTTTCTTCACATGTAGAGTGAATATAATAAAAGCACCTCATAGGATTATTCTAAGGATATAATAAATTAATGCATGTGAAGTGTTTATATGAGTTCTTGGTACATAATAACTTCTCAATAATTATTCTTAGTTGTTAGGAGTAACAAAACACGGATGACATCTAATTCCTCTCTTTGGAAGATTGTGATTTCATTAGAGAGGCAATCATTATCAAGCTGTACTCAAGAGACAAGAAATGGATTCTAGCAACATAGAAAAAGAGATTTCAAGAAAAATATGCTGGATGCAGTGGCTTATGCCTATCATCCCTGCACTTTGGGAGGCTGAGGCGGGTGGATCACTTGAGGCCTGGAGTTCAAGACTGGCCTGGCCAACATGCCAAAACCCCATATTTACCAAAAAGACAAAAATTAACCAGGCATGGTAGTGCACACCTGTAACCCCAGGTACCCGGGAGGCTTTGAGGCACTAGAATCAATGCAGTGAGCTGATATGGTGCCACTGCACTCCAGCCTGGGCTACAGAGTGAGACCTTGTCTCACAAAAGAAAGAAAAAAGGAGAAAGAAAAAAATAGCTCTTGGATGTTAACCAATGCATGGAATAAATCTTTACAAAAGAGTAGGAAAATAAAGTTTAATAACATTTTGATTTTGCATTAATTTCCAACCTAGAGGTCTACACTCAGATTGTTAAATATGTGCATTAGAATGAGGATATTTTTAGATATTTGGTGTCTTGAGAATTTACTTCTCATATATCCCTTTCTAGGAAACTCTGGATGATGTACTGCATCAAAATCAGTTGGGAAACCAAGTTAGAAAAGCTTGTGGGATCCAGGAAACACTGGATTCAGCAGAACGGAAAAGAGAAAATTCCCTTGGTATTGTGAGGGAAAGCTTTGGGATGAGCACCTCATAGCAAGTCCAGACATCTACAGTTCAGAACAGAACAGGAGGACAGAGAGTTCACAGAAGAATGACAATCAGAATAAAGGAAGGAAGGAAGGAAGGAAGGAAGGAAGGAAGGAAGGAAGGAAGGAAGGAAGGAAGGAAGGAAGGAAGGAAGGAAAGAAGCAAGGAAGGAAGAAAGGAAGGAAGGGAGGAAGGAAGGAAGGAACAGTATGACTATTTGACACTGCTGAGAGGATTTCCATATCTCTGATAGAGAACTTAGCACTAAATCAGTGAGTTATATTGATGATAAAGTGAATGGAATGGAAAAGTAAAATCATGTTTAATTTCAGGTAAAACAAAAAATTTATGAAAAATAAGAGGTAATTATGGCACCCTGCATCCCTTGGCAGTGAATAGTAGTTACAGAGTCCTTACAATTTAAGTACTATATACTAATTTAACCTAAATTAATTATATAAGTCTGTGGTGTGGATAAGGCAAGGGGAATGTGTGTGTGTATGTTTGTGTGTGTGTGTGTGTGTGTGTGGTGTGTGATGTGTATAAGACAGTCTGTAAAAGTGATGTGTTTTTATCTTCCACAGCAGGAAAACTGGATATTTAGGAAATATCCCAAACTGGAATATATAAAACTGGAAATACACAAAACTGAAATATACAAAACTGGAAACAGGAAAAAACATTATAAGCAAGTTATTAATGTTTACAATCACAGAGGTAAAAACAAAAATCAGCTGAAATAGATGAACATTTCCTATGAAGAGAAATCTAGGATGTGGTGGAGAGGGGCAGGAGACCTGTTTCTTGTTATAAGCCTTAAAGAATGTTGGGGTTTTTAAACAATGTGAATACCTGTAATCCCAGCACTTTGGGAGGCCGAGGCAAGCAGATCATGAGGTCAAGAGATCGATACCATCTTGTCCAACATGGTGAAACCCCGTCTCTGCTAAAAATACAAAAGTTAGCCGGGTGTGGTGGCACGTGCCTGCAGTTCCAGCTACTTGGTAGGCTGAGACGGAAGAATCGCTTGAACCCAGGAGGCGGAGGTTACAGTGAGCCGAGATTGCACCACTGCACTCCAGCTAGGCAACAGAGCAAGACTCCGTCTGAAAGAAAAAGAGAGAGAGAAAGAGAGAGAGAGAGAGAGAGAGAGAAAGAGAAAAAGAAAGAAAGAAAGAAAGAAAGAAAAAGAAAGAAAGAAAGAAAGAAAGAAAGACAATGTGAATATACTAATTTGATTAACACAGTTTTTTGAAAAGCAAAATACAAGATACAGGAAAAAATGAATGCCACATTTCTATTGCTTCTCTGATAGATAGAAAATAAATATTGGTTTATATTTTGCATCTTTGTGTGTGTTTTTTTTTCCTCCTATACTGCATGGAACTTTTCTTTATGTGAAGGTGACTTTGAAATCAGTAGGAAATTCTTACTTAAAAGTGCTGTACAGGGCTGTTGCCCGACCTTCACAATATGACTCATGAATGGGAAGCAATAAGATGTCAAGCGTACATGCTGTTTCTTCAGAGAACAAGCACTTTTTGAAGTTGTTGTGGTAAGTAATGGACCATTAGCCAGAAATTTCATTTATAGAACATCTTAATGTTCAACTGGTCATGTTAACAAATGCCTCTTGATCATGTTGATGGTGCTATTATATTTTTGTTATTGACATTAAGGACCCATCATAAACTTGTTTTCTGACATAAAGGAAGCCTGCTCCCTCCAAGGAAACCTATTTTCTATGTCATTGTTTGAAAAACTTATAGTTGTTTATAACTAAATTCAAATCCATTTTTTAGGGAATATATTAATTTATTATTTAGTGTGTGCTGCTTCTTCTACAACTTTCCTGTTAATAAAGTTTTGAAGAATTGGTCTTATATAGAAAATAAAAATTTTCTTTAAGATAATTTGAATTACTTATTTATGCCTGACATTTGTTTAGCCACTGTGTCCAATTGTATTTAATTAGATTCAGTAAAATACTTTTTGTTCTTTATATGACCATTGTTGAATACATTCAGAAAAACAGAATAAATCAGACATAGGATGAGTGTTATGAAATGTTTATTACCTGTGACCATCTCATAATTGCAAAAACTGTATAGATTTTTAAACTACATTTTTTGTTTTTAATTTGCAATAGATGAGAAAACGAAACTTTTGAAACTTTTGTGCATTGTTTTGAATTATTTACTTATTGAAAAATATTGATATGGCTGCAATGTGTGGTACTCACAGTGCCAATGTGGTGGAGATGTGATAAAAAGTGAGAACTGTAGGATTCCTTCTTCGTTAAGCTTACATTCAAGTCGGGGACAAAGAAAAAAAGATAAGATGACAATATAAATAAAAGAATTGCAAATTGCATTCATTGCAGTGAAGGAGACAAGCAAGGAGCTAAGCTAAAAAAAGGAGATAATACTTCTTATAGACTACGTTTTTAGGAAGAGTCTTTTTGATGAAGTGATATTTAAACATAGACCTAAAAATTCAGGAGTTGGCTATGTGAAGATGTGTGTACTGGTAGTGAAAAGATAATTTGTGACAGAGAGAGTAAAACCTATGAAGAATCTCACGTGGGAATGGGCTCAGTGCTTTACAAGAGAAGAGTTGAGCCCCTGTCTTTTATAAGAGGAAGTTGATAGATAATACCTAAAAGTCAATAATCAATGCATAGCAGTAAAAGCGTGTTTATTTCTAAATATGTGGTTAAATACTAGAGCAAGTGTCACAAAAGTGGTTGGAGTAGAGTGATCAAAGGGAGAAGGATAGGAAATTAGACTGGAAAGTTTACAGGGGCCACATACTGCAGAGAGTTATAAGCCCTAGTAAAGAGCTTGACTTTTACTCTAAATGTGATGGGGAGTGACTGTTAGATTAAATCAAAGGAGTGACATGAATTGATTTACATATTAAGAAGATAACTTCTGATTCTGTGAGTAAAATGGATAGGGGAAAAAACGAGACTAGAAACAGGGAGACAGGTAGGGATATTGTCTGTGACAAAGAGAAATGATAGTGACCTGGATGAGAGCAGTGTCAATGCAGATGCAGAGAAACTGATGGCTCAAGATATATTTTGATGGTAGAATAACAGGTCCTCTTAATTGATTGGATATAGAGGTGAGAGACAGGGTGGAATTAATAACTCTTAGGTTTCTAGTTTGGAGGAGGAATATTATGCCATTTACTTAGATTAAGAAGACTAGGATAATAGGGAACGATCAAGAGATTTATAAAGGATGTTAAGTTTTTGATGTCTGAACCATCCAAGTCGAAATGTCAAGCAGGCATTTTATTTTAAAAGACTAAGGCTGTTTCTGATGCTTTATTTCTGGGAATCAATGAATACACTTAACTTTTTAAATTTAGTTCCCTATAAGGGTAAATGAAGTACAAATACCAGTTGCTATCCTTTCAATATTTATTATTTAACCATCTATGTTACGCACTGTAAGAATTGCCTATTTACTTGTCTATCATATGTATGTATGCATGTAACTATCTATGTATCTATCTATCATCTATCTATATCTACTATCTGTTCTATCATCTATCTCTATCTTATGTCTCTTTATCTAGTTATCATTGAATATAGCTATATATCCACCTGCTACTAAAATTAATTTGAACTGGCTTATGTTAAAAGACACAAATACAATAGAATTGTTAAAGTAAATCATCAGGGTTCCATGGAGAAGTGGGAGAGAAGTTGACAGGGTAACAATTAAGTATCATCCCTGTAATGACTGTATTTTCTGAACTGAAAATCATGACTTGACACATAATTTGATGAAGGAATTTTTTCTCCATAAATTTGCAAATGTGTTTATAGAAAAAAGTTTTGCAAAAGTGGAAAAAAGTGTATGTGTATGTATATGCATACATGTGTAAACATATATGTATATGCATATACACATGTGTATGTATATATATATGTGTATATATATATATATGAGTCAACAACTTGTTTTAAAAAACAAACTTACATGATGTCAAGATCTTATATATTGTCTGTGAATCAGGTTTCATACTTTTTGGCTAAATAGGAAAAAAAGAATAGTGCTTTCTAAGATGGCTCTACCTATCTCTTTTCATAGATCATCAAGGTGACTAGTAGTATACCAACAAGACTTTCACTTACCTGAGGGAAAACTTGATGTCCTTTAGTTCAATCATTTCTTTATTCATTCATATATTTAGTTGCCATTAATTGACCACTTATTATGTGCCTACTACTTGGATAAGAAATGGAAATACAGAGATAAATTTATAGTAAATTCTGTAAATTTAACTTCAAGGATTTCACAGCCTAGTAAAAATGCAATAAGTATAATGGTTGACATTTATTGAGCTCATAATTTGCACTAAGTAATTTTCATATATTGTATCATTTTACCTATATAACAACCTCATTAGACAGTAAGTTTATTTTTAAATACCAGCAAATAAAGTCACAATAAGGCCTGGTTTAAGGTCAGATAGTCAGTGATGGAGCTGGAATTCAAATCCAAGCAATTGGTACCCAAAGCTATGTTCTTCATTACTGTGTTCTTCCTCTTGGATTACTAGCCTGAGCTTGTGCTATGTAGCTGCTCAGGAAAATGCCTGATAGGACCCAAAGAGCCTGAAGAAGGAGAAGGGTGTTGACTAGATTCTGTTAAGAAGTGCTTTAAACTATATTGTTTCCCCGTCTTTTGTTCCATCCCATGTCCCCAGATCTCATCCCAAACTGAAAACTTGTACACACATACACACACACACACACACACACACACACACACACACACACAAATCTACCAGCTTCAGGAAAATTGCAACAGGGCAAACACTTGGGGCCCGGGTTGTAAATGCTTGTGGTCTCTTAAAGACAAAACCCAGGACACAATTATGTTGAAATGATTTCAAAAACTAAAATAATTATTATGTTCCTACAACATAAACAAATCTCAAATTATCACAGATTGGAAAAATGGCCTATAATTAGTTGGAGTGTACTTATATATGGATGATTAGAAAGGTAACAGGAAAGCCTCACATCTTACTCCAAATCATTGTTCCCACCTTTTATCAAGTTGCCTGAAATTACATTTTCAGTAATAATTCCTTTGGGGAAAAAAAGCCAATTCCAAACATTTATCAAGTACTTTGTCAGCATTTTGGAGTATGTGAAACTATTAGATGACTATCTTTTCAGAGAACAAGTATCAGAGGGAATGACTGCTGTGGTATTGGCAGGAGTGGGGTAGTAAGGCATATTCAGAGCTTGCATATTTTGCCTATTTTCAAATGCCTCCTAGGGTTGATTTATACTGCGAAACATACAAGGGTTATCAAAAAATAGCCTAAATTTGTCTCATAAATGTATGTACAAGATTAACTATTACAGCTTTATTTGTAATAATAGTAAAAGATGAAACCAATCCATATCCTCTTCATAAAGGGATTGTTATGTAAATTATGGCACATGTACACAGCAGCTGATAAAAAGAATGAGGAAGTGTTCTATATACTGATTCTGAAAGAACTCCAACATATCTTGTTATGTGAAAAAGGCAAGAGTCAGTACAATGTTTATAATATTCCATCTTTTTTGATAAAGTGGTGAAATGAGACTATATATTCTTCTTTTCTTATACCTGCATAAAAAATACTGCAGTGATAAATCATCAATGGATAGGGGCAGCAACAGGAAACAAGTGAACTAGAGTAGGGATGGGAGACAAACATCTCCAGTTTATTTTGAGCCACATGAAAGAATCACCCATTCAAACTATAAAAATATCAAAACATTAATTGCCCCATGAAAATTCTACCTAAGGAACGCTTTATACTGCTGGTGGGAGTGTAAATTAGATCAACAATTGTGGAAGACAGTGTGGTGATTCCTCAAGGATATAGAACCAGCAATCCCATTACTGGGTATATACCCAAAGGATTATAAATCATTCTGCTATAAAGACACATCACACCTATCTTTACTGTAGCACTGTTCACAATAGCAAAGACTTGGAACCAACCCAAAGGTCCATCAGTGATAGACTGGATAAAGAACATGTGGCACATATATACCACAGAATACTATGCAGCCATAAAAAAGGATGAGTTCATGTCCTTTGCAGGGACATGGATGAAGCTGGAAACCATCATTCTCAGCAAAGTAACACAGGAACAGAAAACCAACCACTCCATGTTCTCACTTATAAGTGGGAGTTGAACAATGAGAACACATGAACACAGGGACAGGATCATCACATACTGGGGCCTGTCAGAGGGATGGGGGGCAAGGGGAGGGAGAGCATTAGGACAAATACCTAATGCATGTGGGGCTTAAAATCTAGATGACCAGTTGATAGGTGCAGCAAACCACCATGGCACATGCATACCTATGTAACAAACCTGCACATTCTGCACATGTATCCCAGAACACAAAGTAAAATTAAAAAATTATACCTAAGAAACTATATATTTTTTAGATGAAGCAAATATGGGGATAAGAGTTATTAGTATCAGAATATCTGTGAAGTGATGAATTAATTTTGAGAGAAGTTACTACGAGTCACTTTCATGTAGTGATGTTTAGCATGGGTTGTGGAGATGGACTGCCTGGGATGAAATTCTGGCATCCAATTCTTAACCAGAGAATAAACAAGATAAAATATGAAAAGAATCATCTGGTATAGAGTAATTGCTCGTCATAAAATATAAGATGTCTTTCTGTTTTAAAAAGAATAATGGGGATATTTTAGACCTTATGATAGAGTATAAGAATAATAATTTTGGAAAAAGTAGACTTAAGTCCAGGCAATATAATTCGAATTTCAAGAAGTGATAAGCAAACCTAGGATAATGTTGAGGTCAGAAGCTACTTATAGGTGGCCTACAATCATCGTCTACCTGAGTTCCTACTATAATTCCAGTTGAATGTCTTTTACTACAACCGTACAGGTTGCCAAATTATCTGCAAACCAACAGGAAGAATCATTTCCATAGGGTCATGTCTGCCAAACAGGTGTAGTCCTTCCTTGTTGCAGCCAGACTAAATCTGATGTCCCATGGTGACTGGAGTTTCTGTAGCCTGTGCTGACAACAGCTAATGAAATGAGTGTGCATTTTTGATGCTGAGCAAAGATATGAAGCGTGCACGGAAGCTCTCTATACTGTTTTTGTAAAATATTTGTAAATCAAAAGTTATTTCATAATAAAAATTTAAAAATATATGTAGTTTCACAAAATCAGGATATACAAATGCTACAAAAACATAACAAAACATGCTCAAGCTCATCAATAATCATGGAAATGTAAATTAAAACAAAAATGCATATAAGAAATTTACTGGTATTTTTGAGATGGATACCATAGATACAATATTTCTAACCAACAAAATTACACTGAGACTTTGGGCTCACCCTGATATTCTAAAGGGAGAAGTGATAAAGCTAGGATATCAGTTTCTTGCTTCTCAGACAGTGAAGAAGTCAGAAACTGTCTTTCTCTCTCTTTTTCTTTAAAATATATATATATATATACATATATATGTATATATATATATATATATATATTTGCAATAAATACATATCTCCTTCAGTCAGACTAGAATGATTTTTGTCTGAAAGTCCTTTTGTTAATTTGACACACCTTAAGAATTTATTTTGCTTTATTTTCCAGAAAGCTTGTAACAGTGTAATTGAGATCAGTTAATCAGTAGTAAGAAAGATAATTGCTGTAGTTCTCCAATAATAGTCTCCCTATTGTAAGTAAAGTGTTATTTCAACTGTACCAGAATTAATCTAAATATTGCCATTTACATCAGTAGATATGGACAAAACCATGATTTTGACAAATGGAAATCACTGACATGGAAAAAAAAACTTATTGGTAAAATAATAATATCTACCAATTGTATGAACTTTTCCATGAACTAACAAAGAGTTTCTTTCAGAAGGTATTTTCAAGTTAACAACAGTCACAACAACAAAATAAGGCCACATTTGGTAGTAATGTGCCTGGGTTTAAGCTTAACATAAATGTAAACCTTGAACAAACAGCTTTACCTCTCTGGACTCCAAGATATCATCATATGTAAAGGAACCTATTATTTCTTTGGAGGGAAAAAAAGAGTTTGGATGAGGAGGCTATAGTGAGAAGGACCCACTAGTTCATGTTGTCTGCTTGATATGAATCCCCTTTCTCTCAGGGATTCTCAACCAAGGTCCTCCTACTCACCTCTGTATTTCCCTTGCCCTTGAGCCTGCACCCCAGATGCTTCATAGTTGTTAGGTTGATAGGTGGCACTTATGACATGGCCTGATACATTTTGCAATAAAAAATTCCCTCTTTGGTGGCATTTTTTAACATTTTTGAGTGCTAGTTAGGATTCAAATCCAATCAACTGACTGATGACTCATTAGAAATGTTTAACTTCTCTAATTAGCACATAATACTTTCCTTCCATAATACTACTTCACGTCTGATTCCTCTTTCATTACCAACCTCTGGCTGGTGAAGCTGTTAGTCTTCTGGAAGTCTTAGAAAGTGGGTTATGTATTAGTATTAATGTATTTCTACCTTTAATGTTTGGTGGTGGCCATATTCTTATCACAGCCATCCAGTAACATCAAGTGAGGAATCAAAGGGGAGGAGGTGCTTTGGGAAGTCTCTTTAGGGTCCATTAAAACAAGAGCTCTCTTCTCCTCCTAACTTGAATAGCTCTCCTTTACCTTAGAGAGGTAATGGTAATTAATGAACTCTTGAACAGACTGCCCCTGAGAGCCTGCTGGCCTTCAAATCATGGATTTACCATTTAGTAGCATTTTATTAAGACTCTTGTGTTTTTCCTTGTCTATAAAATAAGGGTGCTGATATTAGAGTTTTGTGATGATTAAATGAGTTAATATGTGTTTAGGCCTTAGAACAATGTCTGGCAGATAGCTAATACTATTCAAGTGTTGGCTGTCATCGTCATTGCAATTATCATACACATTTAGGGCTTCACTTTTCAACAATATTTGAGGAAAGAATTTCTCTGTTAAAGTCTTTGGAAACCCTTAGATTAATTCCTCTTCTTGGACTAACATTCTATTGCCTTAGCTTACTTTAGGCCATACTTTTCTTTCATGGTGAGCTGGCAATTATATTAAGATGATGTGATTTGATGTCAGCAGCTTTCAAGCACAAAAGCAGTAATATGAAAGGATGAGTACTAAAGGTTTGTTGCCTTTTAATTAAATTTTATAAACCAAATCAACCACTGAATTGTCTCAATAGTGCATTTTAAACTACTTTCAATTGAAGAACATATCCTGCTTTAACTGCTCCTTTTCCATGACTGATTTTAGTCCAATGTAATGAAAGTTAGCTAAAGGATATCTGTAGCCTCCCAAATTAAGTTTGTATGATCCTTACTTAAATTTGTTACTTCAAAACACTTTCCATCATATTGAAGGCAAATGACACCAGAGCTAAAACGTTAATGAAAAACCTAATTAAAATGGCTAGGTGGCTTTCTCCTGTCAATTTTACTGGGGCAAAGAGCCAGAGCATCAAATAATGAAAGTGTTGATTTAGACAACAATGGACACAGCCAGAGGAGCATTAAGAAATGTCATAAAATAGGTGCCTCAGAAATCCCCTCTAAAACTCATCTATGTCGACTTCCTACTTCCCAGCTCTCTGAATGCCACTGCTGAGCATGACTTCTGCCCACAATGTACTTTCTGTAATTTTAATGCTAGAGATACAACTATAAAGAGTAAAAAAGGAATCTATGTTTTAAAAAGTAAGACTGTATATACAAATATAAACCTGTGTGTGTGTGTGTGTGTGTGTGTGTGTGTGTGTGTGTGTGCATGCGCATGCATTTGGACATAAAGAGAGGATTAGCTTAGAAAAAGTACTGGCTGTGTCTTACTCAAAATCAGTTTAGTAGATGATGTGATATAACCAGATATTCAACTTTTTAAGAGTCTCTTTGAGAATGAATCCTTCTAATCTTTATTGGATTACTTACAAGCTGCGCATGCCTGTAAGTCAAGAACATTTAGGTTGATGGCTCACCCCTAAAGCCCTCATAAGTTGTTCTTATGTGAATGTAAAATGGTTATGGTCTGCATGGAATTTAAAATATTCAAATAAAACCTTCTAACTGTTGAAATGAAAATGTATTGGTATACTCATATAATATTTTATGTGTGGGAAATCAATACACACAGTGGTACATATTCAAGAAACCCATAGATATTAATATGTATCAAGTTGTTGGTGCCTACTTTAGTTATTGAATCATTTAACCAATATTTATTGAATGCATACCATGTGCCAGGCACTATGGTAGTGCTACACATATAGTGGTGAATAAAACAGGTATAATTCCTATTCTCATAGAGAGTATGTTGTGGTGTAAGAAAGTAGCAAGAAACATGATAGGCACGGTGGCTCATGCTTGTACTCCCAGCACCTTGGGAGGCCTAGGTGGGCGAATGATGGTCAAGAGATTGAGACCATCCTGGCCAACATGGTGAAACCCAATCTCTACTAAAAATACAAAAAAAAAAAAAAATTAGCTGGGCATGGTGGTGTGCACCTGTATTGCTAGCTACTCAGGAAGCTGAAGCAGGAGAATCACTTGAACCTGGGAGGCTGAGGTTGCAGTGAGCTGAGATTGCACCACTGCACTCCTGCCTGGTGATACAGCAAGACTCTGTCTCAAAAAAAGAAAGAAAGAAAGAAAGTAGCAAGAAAGTGCATACATAGATCAGTGTGCAAGTGCTGTAAGAGTAATAGAAACCCCCTACTTTAGATACAGGGTCACAGTAGGTCATTCTGAGGAAGTGGGCCAAAACCAGATGAAGAATGGGTTGACAGTGTTTCAGGCAGAGACACACTGTATGCAGGGGCCTTAAGGGGGCAAAGGGCTTGGCATATCCAAGGAATGAAAACAAGTGTGGCTGATCCCAAATAAGTGATTGAATAGAAGCCCAAGATGAGGCTGGACTGCAGACAAAGGCTAGATCACTTAGAGGGTTGCAAGTCCACCTTAAAAAGTGTGGATTTTATTCAAAGTGAGTTAGAAACAAGTACAGTTTTACAAAGATTTGCGTAATGTAATTTTTCTATTCAGGGTCACTCTGGTTATTCTATGTATAATAGAAGAGATAGTCCAGAGAGAAAGTTGGGAGACCAATTTGGGGGCTTTTGCTGCAGTCCAAGTAGTGACAGTGTCAGTGGGAATGAAGAATAAGAAGGTTGATGATATATTTTGGAAGTGGAATAAACTACATTTGGTAGTGGAATGAGTGTGGGGTGGGCAGGAGGAGAAAGATGGGGGTGTCTCTGTCTTGAGCAACTGGGCAGATGGTGGTATTATTTACTGAGATGTAGACTATTTGCATAAGGACTGTGTTTAGGAGAAATGTTAAAGACTTTGCTTAGGATGTGTTAAATTTAAGATGTCTGTGAGACATCCAACCCACTTGAAATTTCTCCTTTCTGGATGAGACATAATTACTAAAGCAATTATTCAGGGTAGGCCATAGTTGCAGTTCTATAACAAAAATCCCTTCTCCAGAAGATGTGTTTTTCACAGTCATCTTTGGCAAATGGCAATTTTATTAGTAATAGAAAAACTACAACTTACATCACATGCTTGTTGTAAATATAAAGGGATAAGTACTCCACGCACTTACTATATATATAGCATTAGGCAACTTAGAAACATTAGCCTGCAATTGAGCTTCAAACAGTATGGGGCTGGCAGTGCAATGTGATGCCAATTTAGCAGATGATAAAGATGAGGTTCAAAGAAAGTAGTTTCCCTAGGTTTATACATCTACTGTGTGACAGTGACATGTTTGAAATGGATAAAAGTATTAAAGTATTATTGTATACATTCTGTCTGCCTTACTGATTTTTTAGTTTTTTATTGTGGTATAATATACATAATATAAAATTCTAATTTTAACAGTTACGAACTATTCAACTCAGTGCCATCAAACGCATTAATAATGTTGTAAAACCATCAGCACTGTCCATTTTCAGAACTTTTTCATCATCCCAAACAAAAATGCTATACCCATGAAGCAATAACTCCCATTCTCTCTTCTCCCTGTCCTAGGTAACTTCTAATCTACTTTCTGTCTTTATGAGTTGGCCTAGTTTAGATATTTCATGTTAATGCATTTATACAATATTTATTCTTCTGTGTCTTCTTATTTAGCCTAGCATAATGTATTAAAACTTTACCCATGTTGTAGCATGTATTAGAATAATTATTTTTTTATGGCTGAGCAATATTTCATTATTTTTATATACCACATTTTGTTTATCCATTCATCTGTGGATAGATAGGTTGTTTCTGCTTTTTAGCTATTGTAAATAATGCTGCTGTGAATGTTGATATACAAGTATTTGTTTGCGTCCTTGCTTTCAGTTCCTTTGGGCGTGTTTCTAGGAGTGGCATTGCTGGATCACATGATAATTCTACATTTAACTCTTTGAGAAATCATCAAAGTGTTTTCCACAGTGGCTGTGCTATTTCACATTCCAACCAGCAACAGACAGGGGTTACGATTTCTCCACATCCTCACCAACCCTTGTTATTCCCTTGTTATTTTAGATTTTTTAAATAAAGCCATTCTCTTGTGTGTGAAGTACTATCTCATTATAGTTTTGATTTGCATTTCTGATTTTTTTTGTGTGTATTCCAATAAAACCTTATTTACAAAAAACAGGTGTTGTGCTGAATTTGGCCCACAGGTTCCAGTTTGGTGATCCCTGGTGTAGATGAACGGAGAGATTCTTGAGATTTATTTCTATAGAAACTTGAAAATGGAGAAGGGAGGATGCTTTTTATTTTTCCTACACCGATGTTTTACAATTGTACTTGGCTTCTCACTATCTTGGGTGGGACAATTGATTGATTTTGCAGAGATTATTTGTCTCTATTTATTTATTTATTTTTGAGATGGAGTTTTGCTCTTGTTACCCAGGCTGGAGTGCAATGACGCGATCTTGGCTCACTGCAACCTCCACCTCCTGGGTTCAGGCAATTCTCCTGCCTCAGCCTCCTGAGTAGCTGAGATTACAGGCACGTGCCACCATGCCCAGCTACTTTTTTGTATTTTTAGTAGAGACAGGGTTTCACCATGTTGGCCAGGCTGGTCTCGATCTCTTGACCTCATGATCCACCCACCTCGGCCTCCCAAAGTGCTGGGATTACAGGCGTTGAGTCACCACGCCCGGCCCTAATTTTTTTTTTTTTTTTTTTTTTTTTTTTGCCTGGACAGCATTTTAGAGTCATTTAAAACTAAATCAGAGAGAATTTCTAAGCCGCCTGTAGGGACAACTTATTATTAATGACTTCAAAAAAATCTGAGACCAACAGGAATATTTATTTAATTTGCCTATTAATTTTGTCAGTTATTTTCACTCAGTTTAAACTTTCATATGCTTCTCTTGTTTCTATTACAGTGAAAGTGCCTATAAAATGATACTAATTATTGGCATAACTAGTAACAGGACAGACAACTAGGAAAATTTTTTAAAATATCTCAAAATTCAAAGTCTAGAATACTACAGCTGCTGTCTTTAAAAACACTCTTTAAGAAGCTCAACTAAATCAAAATTTAGACTGAAGCAGAAGCATGAAGAGAACAACATTTTGGTTGAAGAGGCAAAGCAAGGCTGGAGCATGGGCTGAGAAATGCAGTTCCACATCCATGACCTGCCCTAGGGCCCCAGGCTCTGTCATTTGCAGCTTGAGTCCTAGCCAATATAGGGGACTTCCTCTTGGAGTTGAAATTTGAAGAATGATGGCTGGGTACTAGTTGGACAGGGAGGGACCAGGGCCCAGGCAAAAGGAAGGGCCTGTGCAAGGACATGGACGTAACTGAGAAAATTGAGTGTTCTGGGAATGGCAAGGATTTTATTGTTGCCAGAAACTAAAATAAAGAGGGATAGAGGGGCCAGGCACAGTGGCTCATGTCTGCAATTCCAGCACTTTGGGAGGCTGAAGCAGGCAGATCACCTGAGGTCAGGAGTTTGAGAGCAGCCCGGCCAACGTGGTGAAACCCCATCTCTACTAAAAATACAAAAATTAGCCGGCATGATGGCACACACCTGTAATCCCAGCTACTGGGGAGGCTGAGTCTGGAGAATTGCTTCAACCTGTGTTGCATCACCGCACTGTAGCCTGGGAGAGGAGGGAGAGGAAGGAAGGGAAGGGGAGGGGCAGGGAGAGAGGGAGGGAGGGAGGGAGGAAGGAAGGAAGACGGAAGGAAGACGGAAGGAAAGAAGGAAGGACGGAAAGAAGGGACAGGTAAGAGAAGAGACTCTACACACAGACCACTCTACTAAAAATTAAAAAATTAGTGGGCGTGGTGGTGGGTGCCTGCAATCCCACCTAGTTGGGAGGCTGAGGCAGCAGAACTGCTTGAACCTGGGAGGCGGAAGTTGCAGTGAGCTGAGATAGTGCAACTTCACTCCAGCCTGGGTGACAGAGACTTCATCTCAAAACAAAAAAAGAAGTGTAGGGGGGCTATCCAGTTGGATTATGTAGGAAGCAGTTGGACAATCAGAGATAAGTGATGGTTGTTGAAGAGAATGCTCAGAAAGTGTTTATATGGTGAGAGAAGAAGAGGTACTGGCTCTTGGAGACACGGCTATTCATATTGCGGTCAGAGGCAGCCAGAGAGGGAAGAGAAATAACCAAGAAGACATAAATAAACAAAGTCAAGGGATGGATTAATTCTAAGGAGGATGAAGGGGTTAAGGACATCTGATATGCCAAAGATGGTAAGTTCTATAAGGCCAGAAAAGAGTGCATTGAATTTGACCAGTAATGGATAAATGGTGATTAAAACACTTTCAGGTGGTTATGTGAAGTAAAGCCCTGATTGCAGTGCTTGAATGAGGGTGTGGGTGATGAAGACCTCCAGGCAGCCAGTTAAGAACACTATTTATGTTTCACTGTGAAGGCCAAGAGAAAAGATAGCATAGAAGTTGGGACCACACAGTCCTAGGAATGGCAGCTGTTTTTCAATTATGGAACTGGTGAAGCATGTTCATATGCTATGTGGGAAGGAGTCACTGACTCTTGAAAAGAATATGATAATGAAAAGAAAAAGAAAGGATGAGGAAAGGATAAAGAGAAGGAATATTGACCGAACAAAGACCAAAAGAATAGAAGGGAAGATAGGATCCCAGGACAGGTAAATGAGTGAGGTAATTGCCTTGGTACCTGTTTGTCACATTGACTGTGTGTCTGGTGCATATTATGGGCATGCTAAATAAGTAGAATATGCAGTACTGATGTCCATGGTGAAGCTCACTGTAGCTGGAGAAATATGAAACAAGTATTAAACAGTGCTAAGCAACAATAACGCATGACGAAGTACAAGAGTTTTGACAAGAATGGCAAGATTATGGCACCCTAACCCTTGCTGGTCTCTTCTTGACCCATGACAAACAACAATAACTAATCACTGTGTTTTCTCTGTGCTCTGTCTTGGATGCAGAATTCATCACAGGGCTTTAGGAAGCCTCTAATGGTTTATGAGAGATGGAGCTTGAGTTGAAGGCTATTTGCTTACTTTGGGTTATGTTAAAAGTGGTTAAGTACTATAAGAATTTTAGAAATGTAATCCACATACTTCATGATAGTTGAAGTAAGAAAAAAGCTTACAAAAACTTTAAGAATAAAAAAATCAGTAAAGGGGACAGATAAAATATACAGAAAGGATAGTAAAAGAAAACATTTTTTTAAAGTGGGCAAAATGTATAACAGATACAAAATTATAGCTAGATAGAAAGTGATTTCTGGTTCTCTGCAGCACTGTACAGTGAGTACAGTTAACAATAATTTATTGTATACTTTCAAAAAGTTAGGGAGAAATTTTTGAATGTTTACAACACAAAGAAATGATAAATGTTTGAGGCAATGGATATACTAATTACCCTGATTTGATCATTATAATGTTGATCATTATAACACACTTACCAAAATATTGCTCTGTATCCCATAAATATGTACAATCATTATGTGTCAACTAGAAAACATGAAACAAAAAAGAGAGGTAAATAAGAGTATCAGATTGGGGTTGCAAAACTCAGTTATATTCAGCATACAAGAGAGACCTAAAACACAGTTTAACTTTGGGAAATGGAGATATTAGAAGAGGTATATAAAACTGTCATTACTTATATTTGATATGATTACCTACATTAACTGAGAAAATCTTTAGAATTAATAGAATCAATAAGGCAGTTTGGCAAGTTTGTTGGATATAAAAATCCATCAAGAATACTTGTATTCACCACAATATGTAAAAAGATACTATGATTAGTAGGATAAAGTATTTTGACATATTTTAATATTACAAAAGATTCTAAATTTATATGCAAGGACAAAGACCAAGGAGAGTCAAGACACTGCTAAAGAAAGAGATCTTGATGCAATGCTTTGTCTTACCACTTGTCAATAATTATTATGAAACTATACTAAAGATAGTGTAGTATTTGTGGTATTTGGACAGGGATAGATAACCTGACTATAGGAACCAGATAGAGTGCCCAGGAAAAACAAACATACAAACAACAAAACAAAACAAAAATTCATGCATCTGTTGTAGTAAACAGTATTATTCCTCCCTTAAATTCCTTCTCTTGCTATAAAGTTATGTATTTCCACTCATGGCCATGTAAATTGCCATGCCTCCCTGCGAGAGGAGTGAACTCATCTCTACTCCCCAGACACCCTGCCATTGATGTTAGGCTTGACTTACCTTGCTTTGGCTAATAAAATGCTAGCAGACGTGACATATACCACACCTGACAGAAACTTGAATCTTGGTGAGTATATAGCTATAATAACAGAAATCTCATTGTGAGCTTTGACAAGTATTTTCCTTCTGCCAAAAAAAAAAAAAAGTCATATGCCAAATAAGGGCTGCTCTTTCTGTTTTAATTTTGAAATTAAAAAAAAAAAAAAAAGAACTGTAGATGAACCCAGTGCTGACATGCTGTCAGTATGTAATGTGAGCAAGAAATAAGCTGCATAAGTCACCATGATTTGGGGATTGTTTGTTACTGCAGCATAATTCAGTGACAATGTATGACAGAATCAGTAGTCCAGTTCAATGGAGAAAGGATGAACTTTGCAATAGAAAAATATGAAATTATACTCCCGTATTACCTTCTATATAAAAATAGATACTAGGTATATGAAAGACTTAAGGTCAATATTACAAAAACATTTAGGAGACAATCTAAGGGAAAAGAAGTGAATACAATAGACAAAAGTAGATCGACTAAATAAAGATTAAAAGTTTCTGCTGAGCAAACAAGACAAAAACTGTGAAGATATGTGTACTGCATATCACGCAGAAGGGAATAATATACAGGTCATGAGATAAAGCAATCCACTTGAAAAATGAGCAAAAGTTTTCAATAGTCATTGCACAGAAGAGGAAACCCAAGTAGCCAATAAACATACAAAATGATGTTCAGCCTCATTAAATTAAAATCACAATGAGATACCATTTCATATTCCTCGTTTGGCTAAAATATAAAAGTTTGAAAGCTATTTCATGCCTGGCTGTTTTCTCTGCAGGAGTTGGTACTATGGGTCATGGTCAAGTATGTCCTATGGCCTGTTTTGGTAAGGTCCTGCAAACTAAAAATGATTTTTAAATTTTTCAAGGATTGTACAAAAAGAGAATATGTGACTGAGATCATATGTGGTCTCAAAATACTAAATTATTTATTGTCAGGCCCTTTAAAGGAAACGTTACAAACCCCTGAGAGAAATTTAGTGTGTGTGTGTGTGTCTGTGGAGAGAGAAAGAGAGAGAGAGAGAGAGATTGATTTATAAAAATATTCCTACAAGCACTGTTTGGTAATGGCTCAATCTGGAAACAATACAAATGTTTATCCATAGAACAGATACATTGTTGCATATTCATACAAGTGCTATATTCCCCAGTGAAAATGAATGATCTAAGTTGTACACCAACATGGATGAATCTCCTAGTACTAATGTTGAGTGAGTTACAGAAGAAAGTTACAGAAGAATATATACAATATAATTTCACTTATCTAAATTAAAAATATAAAGGATTAAATAATATATTATTTTAGGATTCAAATATAATTAAACAAGTTAAAACACAAAGTTCAGGATTTAGGCTACTTAGGAGAGAGAAGGGATGAGTAAGGCTTCTTTCGATAGAATTTAAAACACAAAGCATTAACTGAAATAAGTGGTATCACATTGTAATAACAGGAAAAAGCCACCAATGAGATATAACTGGTACAAGCTTTTATGCACTAAAAAAAAAAAAAAACATATCTTCAAACATATACATAGTATTAACAAATTTAAAGTAGAAATTGGTAAAATTATATTACAGTGAAAGATTTTCACACATATCTATCTGAAATCAATAAATCAAGTAGACAAAAATTAGTATTTAGGAAACTAAAAAAAGGGCAATTAGCAAGCTTAATTTAACACACACACACACACACACATGTGTATACATTAAGAGAAGAAATGCATAATATGATATAATTGTGAGATTGATTTTCAAGCTTGCATATAAAATTTACAAAAATTTATTATGTTTTAGATCATACAGGAAATCTAAACAAATTTTTAAAGAGCCAATATAATGCAGGCAACTTTTTCTGAATGTATTGCAGTTAAAAGATATATATATATATATGAGATTAAGAACCATGTGATTGGAGATTAAAAATATCAATTACCAAATAACTTAAGGAATAAGAAGCAAATCAGGGAGGAAATCATACATATTTAATAGTAGATAATAATAAAATTAAAAATTCCATCATGATATGCATATGAAAGTACCATTTATGTAAATTAAAAATATAAAACATTAACACATATTTTAGAGATGAATACATATGTAGCCAATATATAAAAACAAATTAGAATTGTATTTATCATCCTTAGTATTGACATGGTGGAATGGAAAGTAATGGGATTTTAGAGGTACACCCAAAAGGCTGCAATTCTGTGATTTTTTTAAGATACAAAAAACATGAAACATAGTTAAGATTTATTTAAGTCGGGTAGTGTTAAACATTGTATTATTATCTTTACCCTTCTGTATGTTTGAAATATTTCATGATAAAAAGAAACATAAAAATAAAATAAGAGCAGGAAGATGCACTGTGCATAAAACAGTACATATATTTTTTTGTTGTTTCTGGTGGGAATAAGAGATAATAAATGTAATTTTTAGAATTTTTCTCTCTGGGAACAAGAGATTGCCTTTGAAAACAAAAGGGACTTTAAATTGATACACGCTTTAAGGAGATAGCAAATGTGATACATTTTAATGTCTTCTTGAAGTGTTTGTTGCTTTTTATCTGGTGGATGTTTTATAATCCTTCTCTCTGGTGAACTAGGTTGGATAATCTACCTGGATATAGCTGAATACAGCAAATATAATAGATACTTCTTTGGCTTTGTGGATAGCTTTAGGTTAAGCTTGGTTATAGTAAAATTCTGGACAGAGTGAGTCCTACTTGAAAGCGGGCAGTAAGCTGTGGATACGACGAAAGCTCTATATGGATTCATCTTCTCATGCCTCCTCTTACTATTGGTAGTCAAATGACAAGGGTATGGGATTAGGGTGATGGTGCCAAGGAACCGGGCACTTGACTTGTCTCTATCTCATTCCAGAGCCAAGGGTCAAAGGAGTTCTTTTTTTATTATTATTATTTTTTATTTTTTTAATTTATTTTTTATTTATTTTTGTTTTATTTATTTTTTATTTTTAAATTGCATTTTTCAGCTTCTGTTGGTTCCGCTCAGCTCAGTGGATAGGTGGATCATTATGTGGTACTGGATAAGGTCTTAGTTAATAATAAAAAGTATGGATTTTCTTGGTTTCTTGGTGCTATGTAGCTTGTGAATATACTGTGGTAATAGACAGCTGGTTGAGAATTCAGGGATATGGGATATGATCAGACATCTCTTTCATCTCAAAGCGTGATGAAGGGAGACCACCATCCCTTTCTTGTTGAATTTTCTCTCCTGCCTTGGCTAGGGATCTACTTACCTTTTCAGAATCTCCTGCACTCTCACAGTTCCATTTCATTATCTCCCTTTGATTCTTCATCTTCTAATCCTTCTCTAAATATTTATGTACTCTAGGATTCCTTTTCCTTCCCTTCCCCCCCTCCCCTCCCCTCTTCTCCTTTCCTCTCTGTACTTTTTCTGCAGGTGGTTTTAACTCATTTCCGATATGACTCCTAAATGCTCTACCTTTAGGCATAGCTTCAGAGCTGCATATCCAGCAGGGTGTTGTACCAAACTCAGTTCGTTAATGTTGCAAACCTGACTTCATACTTTTAGAATTTACATTCATTTTGCTGTTGAAAGACACAGCTATCTATTAAGTAAATCAGGTTAGTAATCAAGGAGTTAGAGTTGCTTGATTCCTTTCCTTTACTCAGTGTGAAGTCATTCTCTGGGTTTTGTTTTTATTTCTTAAGATTCTTTCACGTTGCTTATTTTTCCTCTCTACCCCTTCTTCCCTATTTCATATTCCTAGACTTTCCTACCAGCTTTCTAATTGGTCTCCACATCTCCACTCTTTTCTTTTTTTTTTTTTTTTTTTTTTTTTTTTTTTTTTTTTTTTTTGAGACGGAGTTTCGCTCTTGTTACCCAGCCTGGAGTGCAATGGCACGATCTCGGCTCACCGCAACCTCCGCCTCCTGGGTTCAGGCAATTCTCCTGCCTCAGCCTCCTGAGTAGCTGGGATTACAGGCATGCACCACCACGCCCAGCTAACTTTTTGTATTTTTAGTAGAGACGGGGTTTCACCATGTTGACCAGGATGGTCTCGATCTCCTGACCTTGTGATCCACCCACCTCGGCCTCCCAAAGTGCTGGGATTACAGGCTTGAGCCACCGCGCCCGGCCATCTCCACTCTTTTCTATAACAAATCCATTCCTTACATTTATGCCAAAGTAATCATTCTGAAACATGTCTTAGCACATAATTCATTTGATTAAACATTTTTAGGCCCTCCTTATTGTCTACAATATAAACTCTTTCTTCCTTTGCCTGGCATTCAATACTGTCATCACTTGGCCCTGGCCCACCCTTGAATCCTGGCATTTAATTTGCCCCTGTTTCCTTATCATGCAAACTCTGTTTCAACTCTACTACACTAATTGCTCTTCTCTGAATGTGTAGTATACTTAGATATCCCTTGGCATTTTCTCATGCTATTTCATCTGCCTGAAATTCCCTTGTGATTCCACCCATTATACAATTTTGCCTTATGGAAACCTACTCGTCCTTCAAGATTCTGCTCCAATGTTACCTTTTCTATGACACAGACCTGTTCTTGATCACCATGCTTGTAATTGTTTATGACATTTTTGGGTTTTGGAATTGGATTTGCTTTCTTTTGGATGCATTGGCATGCTTAGCCCAGCCTCCATAACACCTGGTTTTGTTTGAGTAAGATACTAATGCATCCTCTTTTTAATTGAATCTTTTAGGTAGGAAAAATGTCTTTGTGGGTTTTGAAATGCACTTTTAGCATTCAAGAAAGCATACACAAGATGTTACATATCACTATTCTCATTTAATGAAGAAGTGAATTTGTGCTAAGTGAATGTGAGTATGTGTAAACAGACTTTGTAGACTACTCTGAAAGTAGCTAAATAGCTCTCATTTTGTTAAGAACACTGAATTACAAACCAGTCTTTAAAGCTGATCACTAAAATGTAGAAGTACATTAAGTATCCAAAAACTCTAATCTAAAATACAGCACAATAAAGACTGATAACATTAATCTTAGGCCTCATGTAAACAAAGTAAACCTTTCTTTTGTTTTTAATCAATATTAGTTGAACCAAACTTTAAACTATAATGACTAAAGGAATGTCACTATACCTTGGTAAGGCAGGAAAGAAGCCAAGAAAAAAAAAAAAAAAACAACCAAAGAGAGTGCTTCAAAAATGGGAAACATAGATGAAAGATCTGAGAGAAGATTCAGACTCTTGCTCTACCTAATTCTCTGTATTCAATGGCTTTGAGCAGTCTGGTCCATATTTTGGTTACCCTGGGACTTTATTAAGCACCTCTTGGTCCTTGATGAACTTTCATCTTTTCTTTTTCTCTTAGGTTTTTATGTTCTGTCTGAAGTCTCCAGAATTTAAGAGATTCATACAGTCTAGTGACTAGCTTTCAAATTTTTGAGTTATTGCCAATAGTATCTATACGTTTCTATATCAACACAAAAGACAAGTGTCTCCTTGGATTTTCTACAGAAGAGGGGATGGAAGGCAGCAAACCACACTGCCATGTGTGTACCTATGCAACAATCTTGCATGTTCATCACATGTACCCCAAAACCTAAAATGCAATTAAAAAAAAAGAACATCATAGCAGTGACAATGAAGTAATTTCCTAATATATAATTTATTTTTGCAGATGGTGCTGTTAAATGAAATCTAAGCAGATGGAAAGAAAAAGTTATCATCTGATACAAAGTTTCAATAAGCTGACTTCATTCTATCTCATTTGGAATATGCATTTCTATTAAAATATTAACTCTCCTGAGTTTATTAATTTATACTAAAGAGATTTCCCATAATTTCCAGTTTTTACTTTGTTTGGCAAGACTTGGATTTTGTTAGGTAATATTCAGGCAATAATTTTTCAATGTGCCATATTTTAACAAGAAAATTATCTAGTTTTCATATATGCATAGTCTTAATCAAAATTTGTGAGAACAGGTCAAGTAAATTTTTGGTGATATAAAGGGTATTGTTTTAATATGATTTCCATAAGGTAATGTCAAATGGGAAAAAATAAAGCAAAAAGAATGTCTAAAAAATTTGATAGGCAGATCACTTAGAAATGGAAAATTCCACAAATTTTCTGAATGTAGAGTACTTAGTATTATTTTACTTTAGTAATTGCCAAAACTACTGGAAATATCGCATTCTCCATTTATTCCAACATGACTATTCTGCTCCAACTATTATCCCCTCAACATATATTAATCATTTTAATCTCTAAACCTTTTTCTCATTGTGTTATTAATTCACCTTGCCTTCCATATCTAGTTGCCTGAATTTTTCCATCCTCAAAGCTTTCTTATCCTCATTGGTCTACATCAACTTATTCATAAAACTTTTGTCACAACCTGGCCTGTTTCTCAAATACTAGATACCACTTTTACCTGCTTATGGGATACCTAATTATTGCATAGCTTCAAGAAAGGACTGGCACTGCTCAAATTATGAGACTACTTTCATTATAATGAGATGAACTGATGGAGTCTATGAATTGATCTACTCTCCTTATTGCTTTCTGAAACAAATTCACCTTCCCTGACCTTCACTAAACTTAGTCATAGTTTTGGATCTCGGTATTGGTGCAGTAGCATAGAAATCTGGGTCTTCTCTAAGTTCCTATTTCTAGCTCACTACAGTAATTTACCAGGTCACAACTCCTCACCTGTCTGTTTCTCCTTATCTCTGCCAAAAATGGTGTAGTTGAAGCCACTACCTCTCTTAAAAAAAAAAATATTTCTTAAATTTTTGTGAGTACATAATAGGTATATATATTTATAGGGTACATGACATGTACAGATACAGGCATGCAATGTGAAATAAGCCCATCATGAAGAATGGTGTGCCCTTGGTCACATTGGGGTCACCACCTGCAACGTGGGTCCCACCACCCGTGGAAGTCTGACCTGCAGAGTCTGACTCAATGACAGATGAATAAATGCACTCTCACACCATTAGTGTTTTAGGTGAGCTAGGGATGGCCACTGGCTGCTTTCTGAGGCCAAAATGCAACCAATCAACCCAGACCCTCTGTCCGTGACATATTTATTCCTTTAAGATTTTACAGCAGCGGTTCTAAGTTAACACACTTCTGGATAATTAACATGGTTAAAAGAATGGTTTTAGGACTGATAAAAGGTTTAGGTTCCAGGGCCCAGAGTAAATGCTATTAACAGGCAATTCCCCTTTGATCTTCCCCAGAGAGACCACCCAGTACAAAATTTGCATGAGTAAACAGTTAGAGTAGAGACAAATGGGTGTGGGATAACAGACTCAACTGGGAAGGCCTTAGAATCAGATCATCTCTGTCTCTCCCTAACTTAATGGACTGACCGGCTGCCTTCAGCCTGCCCCAATAAAACTTTAGGCCTTCCAGAAGGTTTGAGACTAATCTATAACTTTTCTTAAAAGTTAGTTTCTTTAATATTTTACCAGCCACACCGAGTGAATAGCAACAGAATGTGGTATTCATCCCTTCAAGAATTTACCCTTTCATTTACAAAGAATTCAGTTAGACTCTTTACCTATGCTACCAGCTGAAATCAATTGTAATTTTTAAAATATGACTCAATTCTTCAGAATGCAAATTTCACTAGGGTGAGGTTCTTTCTGCCTGTTCTCTGTTGTATTCCCAATACCTAAATCAGTATCTTTAAGCTCCCATTGAATGAATACGTGATTTTATGTATATACGAATGTATACCTACTCTTCCAGCCTCCTCTTTAACCACTTCCCCCAAATACTTCCTTTGCTCCAGTCATAGGCTGAAAACATATTCTCTGAAGTGTCATGATGTTTCAAATTATCTGCTTTAATAAATATTATTCCTTTACTTTGATTGCCTTTTCTCCCTCTCCTCTATTTTTTGCATAGTGACTCCTAATTGTTATTCATAACAGCTCGTCCTGAACCCTAGTTTTATATACTCTTTCACAACAGTTTATGCTTATTTTGATTACATTGTGTTTTTCTTTGTTCACATTTAATTGTTTATCTTCTTATCTTTATGCCTTACTAGACTGAACAACTTGAGAGCAGCGACCATGTCTTACATGTTTTTGTCTCCTTGTTGCTTTGAGAGACATTACAAGTTCCCAGTGAGTATGTATTGTAGGACTAGATAGTCTTTCATGCTGTTATATGGTGCTTCATCCCATACTACCTTCTTGGTATTGATCAGCTAAAATTATTTAATTCAGTACTTCTTTTACAGCATTTTCCTAAATTGTGATCTCACCCCATATTATTAATGTGCTCCCCAATCCAGGTGGATGGTCTCCAAGGGGCCATTTGGAGGAAGTTTTTCTCTCTTTCTGTTCCTAGACCCTAAAAAAGAAGTTACACATACAATTTTCTAGAGAGTCTAGGCAAGTAGCATAAATGAGCACAGCAGGCAATAAAATACAATAGGGAGTGGAGAGGACTGTGGTGAACTAGAGAGTATAGATTTAAATGATTTAGATGAAGCAGTCCCTGCTTAGTTACACTTGATATTTGTCATGCAGAAATGTAGGGGCCAGGGGTTCTAATTGTTCCACTTTTTAAAACGGAAAAATGCTAATCTGGATCTTTAGCAGGATGTCTTGATTTTTTAGACTCTGTGTAGGCTAAACAAAGCACATCTGTGTGTTAAAAGCAACCCAAGAATCTGTCTGCTTGAAACTTCTGTGATTTAACCCCTTTGAAGCTCTGTAAGTGCACAATGGCCAAGCCAATTCACAGCATAACTAGAACTGGGACCTTCTGTGCTGGACTTATTTGGTCAGCATTCTGGGACTCCCACAGTCTACAATGATGTCATCCATTTCTGAAATCCTGTGACAGTGATATGTGTTGGAGATGCAGTTTGATATAATATAATATTAAAGGACCATGGACTTTGAAGACAATGGACGTATATTTGAAGCCCTTCTCTGCAGGTTATTTAGTTATGTGAGCTTTTTGATAATTACTTAAACTCTCTGAAGCTCAGTTTACTGATCCATAAAATGAAAATGATGAGACCATTATCATGGTTGTACTAAAGGTTATTTTTGTGACGATGTGTATAAAATGCCTGCAACAAATAGTGCTACATTGTTTGGTTGTTCACCAATCCTGATGGGGTCAAAACTATTTCCCCCCTGAGATACTCATAGTACATTTTTTTTGGACTCTGTACATTTTGTGTTTTCAAAAGATGGTAAATCTCACATAAAACAGTGAACACATACTTCTTTTTCTGTTTCCAAAGATTATATTTAAATTTTATCAAATCAAGACTTTTTTTAATTTAAAGGAAATCCAATGAGGAATCTTAATACATCAAAGGATAAAGGGGGAGCTACTCTGGTTTAAGCAGAGGTAGGGATTGCAGCAAAGCCATACACAGTCAACTTACTTTGTAAGGTATTGCCACAGGCTGGTTGCTGTAACTCATGCCTCTAATCCCAGCACTTTGTAAGGCTGAGGTCGATGGATCACTTGAGGCTGAGTTTGAGACTAGCCTGGCCAACATTGCAAAACCCCATCTCTGCTTAAATAAATAAATAAAATATTGCCAAAGGCTCCCAAGGTCACTGAGTAGAATGTTAGCTTTCTATAGATCAGGGTTTGAGAAACCCTGGGTTAGGGAATAATCCTTTACACTTAGGGCTTCAATAGAAGTCTATAATTTGACCCGTCTATTGACAAAGTGAAGTTTCTCTAGAAATACAGTATTGCATCTCCAGTAGCAGCTCTAAACTTCTGCTACATGTGTACTCACATTTCTTAAGTGCAGTCATGCTGATGAAGGCTAAAGACATTTTGCTTCACAAAGCTATGTGTTTGAATAGCTGTGCACTGATGACTCACTGATGGTATTTTAGTATTGTTTTGGTTAATTTTTAAATTTTAAAATAAATATGCTCATGCCCAAATTGTATTCCATACAGAAGTCCAATTAATTTTGAAGCAAGAGTTTGGTCATAACTGAAGTATTGAAAAATTATATCTTCCCATTTGAAAGCTGTAACACCTATCAGGTGAAATAACTGCTGTAACACAATGATTGCTTCAGTGGGCTGAGTCTCTGAAAACATTTAAAGAATATTTTAATGCACCATGTCAAGACTAGGGAAGTTTCATTCACATGGTGACAGCTCCTCCTTGTCTGCTGTGTATAAATTACTTGCTAAGTAAGAGAAAGGACTTAAGGCAAATTCACTAAATCTGGCCAGAAAGGGAAAAGATTTTTTGTGTAAAAGCTCAAAAGCACAGGCAACCAAAACAAAAATAGATAAATGTGATTACATCAAGCTTAAAAGCTTTGCAGAGCAAAGGAAACAATCAGCAAAGTGAAAAGACAATCTACAGAATGGGAGAAAATATTTGCAAGCTATCCATCTGACAAGGGATTAATAACCAGAATACATAAAGAGCTTAAAGAGCTCAATAGCAATAAAACAAATAATCCAGTTAAAAATGGGCAAAAGATTTGAATAGACATGTGTCAAAATGAGATATACAAATGTCTAAATTTATCTATTATGTATCAATAAAAAAATAAAAATAATTGTCCCGTCAAATTAAACTAGAAAAAAAAAATCAACACACATATGCACACAAATACAGAAGATGGGGGAGAAGGAGTAGAGTTAAAAGTGTGCTGAACAATGAGAACACATGGACACAGGGAGGGGAGCACTGCACACTGGGGTCTGTTAGGGGGAAATGGGGGAGAGACGGGGGAGTGGGGAGGTGGGGAGAGATAGCATGGGGAGCAATGTCAGATATAGGTGAAGGGGAGGAAGGCAGCAAATCACACTGCCATGTGTGTACCTATGCAACAATCTTGCATGTTCTTCACATGTACCCTAAAACATAAAATGCAGTAAAAAAAAGTGTATGTGTGAGGCTTCCTTTATCTTACTAGGTCTAGAGCACTTATATGAAACAAAACTATGTGCTAATATGCTAGGTGCTAAGAATATACTGATGAATCAAATATGGTACCATATAGTAACTATTGTTGTATGAGTGCATAAGAAGATTTTTGAGATTAGTCATGATTCTGCAGAACAGCAGAACTAGTAGGAGATCTATCTATCAATCATCTATTTATACTCATAATCAGATGAGCCAATACTTATAATAAATATTGTTATATATATGCTATCTTTATATATAGTTATTCTGAAGTATTTATATAGTATATCTTTATATATATTATATATATGAAAATAGTTATAACTATAAAGTTAGTATATATATATATAAAGATAATATATATAAAGTTCGTACATAAACTGTCTTTATATATCTACTAACTTTATATAGTTGGTTCATATATAAACTTTATATATATAAACCTTATATGTACTATCTTTACATATATATGAAGATAGTCATAACTTTATATATATAATATAAAGATAGTTATTATAAGGTATTGGCTCATCTGATTATGGAGCCTGAGAAGTCTCCCAATCTACAATCTGTTGTCTGCATGCTGGAGACCCAGAAAACCCTCTGGTATAGTTTGAAGGCCTGAGAGCTGGACTGCCAATGGTATAGATTCCAGTCCAGGTCTAAAGGCCTAAGAATTAGGGGCACTGAGGGCAGAAAAGCAATGTTTCACCTGCAGTCGTCAGGGAGAGTTAATTCAACCTTCCTCTGCCTTTTTGTTTAATTCTGGCCCTCAACACATTGGATGAAGCCCACCCACACTGGGAAGGACATTCTGCTTAACTCTGTTGACCAATTCCAATGCTGATCTCTCCCAGAAATATCCTCACAGCCACACCCCAAAATAATCTTTAATCAGCTGTCTAGGCATTCCATAGCCCAGTCAAGTTGACACATAAAATTAACCATTACAAGGAGCATGACTCATAAATACTGAACTATCTGGGGCAAGTCAGTAAGCACTTTATAGGGGAGATGAAGTGCATCTACATTTCTTTTTTGAGTCAGGTACACTCTGGCTTCCAAAAAAGCAAGATTTTGCTAAACTGAAAACACATGATTGCTTCCTAATCTCTACAAACTCATTATAAAAACTTTCCGTCTCTAATTGTTTATTGCTTTAAATGTATTTAATTTTTCTTCCCTTGACACAAGAAGTTAACATGTAATTTTCCCTAAGGTGTAAGAGAGTGATAGTAACTACTGAGCTATTATCACAGACTTTGTTCTTTAAAACATTCTCTCAAATTTGACATCTATGAGGTTTATGTCCTGCTACTCTTAATTTTTATCAGTTCTCTAATGTTTGTGTATTTCATTTCTATAGTCATGCACATCAATTTGGTGTCATTGAAATTGAATCACTGAAAGAAGCCTTTTAGATTAAAATTGACAATATGTTTAAGGTTGGCATTGGTTTCATAATAAATAATATCTGTCATAAAACAAAATTATTATGTCCTTGCTGTTGCTAACATAGTCAGATTTTAGTCATTTAAATGGTATGAATATGCTTTGGAGTAATTATTGATGCCTCACTACATTGTGTAACATGTTTTAGTCCATTGAAGGTTATGACATGCTCTTGAATTGAACAAACACTTTATTATGTTTATTCAATCAAAAACATCATTCCAATTCCAGAGGATCAATGCAACATGAAGGCTTCTGGAATTTTTTTTTAACTTTTATTTTAAGTTCAGGGTTACAAGTGCAGATTTGTTACATAGGTAAATTTGTGACATGGGGTTTGTGGCACAGGTTGTTTTATCACACAGGTATTAAGCCTAATATCCATTAGTTATTTTTCCTGACCCTCTCCCTCCTCCTCCTCTCCAGCCTCTGAAAGGTCCCAGTGTGTATTGTTCCCCTCCATGTGTCCATGTGTTCTCATCAGTTAGCTCCCACTTATAATGAGAACATGCATTATTTGGCTTTCTGTTCCTGTGTTAATTTGCTAAGGATAATGGCCTGTGGAGAAAAAGGAAAACTTAGATACTGTTGGTGGGCACGTAAATTAGTTCAGCCATTGTGGAAGGCAGTGTGGTGATTCCTCAAAGATCTAAAGATGGAAATTATTGAATCACAATTTGAGGATCAACTAGAAAAAAAAGTCAAGAGGAGAAAAGAGGAAGAAAAACATGATAAAGATAAATAGCAATTAGGATGATATTGTTCTTTTAAAAATGTAAAGCCCTGTTGTTTTGATTTTTTTTTTTTTTTTTCCCAGTTTTGGGGAGAGGTCATGCGACCTGAGATAGAAAACCTAGGCTAAGGTAGAAGAGACCATATTGTCAAGACAACTCTTTGTACTTTCTTGAAATGCAAAGATTTACTTCTGGAAGTAGCTTGTTAGACATTTTCATTAATATGAGGTGTCAAAAATTGTCAAACTCAAGAAGTAGAGAATAGAATGGTGGTTGCCAGGGCTGAGGAGATGGGGTAATCAAGGGTTGCTATGTAGTAGGTACAAGTTGCAGTTAGGCAAGATGAATAAATTTTAGAAATGTGCTGTAAAACATTGTGCCTGTAGTTAATAATTTTTAAGTAATTGTAGCAACTAGGAAAATAATATTTCTGACAAAATATTTGTTTTTTTTTGTTCTGAAATAATATTTTAGAAATTTGTTAAGGTCAAAATATACTGTTCTCTCCTGACCTCATATTTATACTCGGCGTCAACCATTATGATAAATACATAAGGAAAGTATCTTCCTTGTTAAAGCCCCAAAGCCTCAAATTATTTTATGATTAAATCAATGCTTTTGAAAAAAAATAGCCACAGGTTGTTCATTATGGTGTTGAATTTCATGTCAATCTTCTAACTTTGGCATACCTAATTGAAAGAGGGATTGAGGCTAGCTAGCATTATAGTAGTGGTCTAGGCAAGAAAACGCTGCCAAAGACGCTTTACATTGAAGAGTGACCAACTGACATAAACAGAGCCTTTCTTACAGAGAGTTTGAATGTTACCATCTGGTAAAATACAGTAGAAGCAAAAATAATAAAAAGGGATAGATACTGTCTTCCAATATCGTTCAAGTGCTAGAGATTTTCTTGGATGACTCTGATTGTGGAATTCTGAACGATGCTTCAAGCCTCCTTTAAGACTATTTCCTGTGCTTCCCTAGGTCTCTATGTAGCTTTACAGTAAATCTTCATTACCTAACTTTATACATCAATATTTTTCTTCTTTATGACATAAAAATTCTTAATGAAGACATTGTTTCTTTTTTTCTAGCATGACAAGTGATTCTCTCTTTTTTTTTTTTTTTTTGACTTTTAAAAATGTATGTTAAGTTCTGGGGTACATGTGCAGAACGTGCAGGTTTGTTACATAGGTATACACGTGCCATGGTGATTTGCTGTATCCATCCCTCATCATCTATATTAGGTATTTCTCCTAATGTTGTTCCTCTCCTATACCCCCACCCACTGCTATCCCTCCCCTAGCCTCCGACTATCTTAACAGGCCCTGATATTCTCCTCCTTGTGTCCATGTGGTCTCATTGTTCAACACCCACTTGTAAGTGAGGACATGTGGTATTCGGTTTTCTGTTCTTGTGTCAGTTTGCTGAGAATGATGGTTTCCAGCTTTAATCATGTCCCTGCAAAGGACATGAACTCATCCTTTTTATGGCTGCATAGTATTCCATGGTTTATTTCATTTTCAAAGCTAGTCCATTATTATGTATCTATTTTTTATTTTTCTGATTAGGAGTGTTCTAATGTCACAATCAATTTGATAGTCTTATTGGATCTTGGAGAGAGAGGCTGCAGTTCTGGTCCCAATGCCCTGTTCCCTGGATTAACTATGGTGCATCCCTCTGTTTCATTCTTAGGTCTACCTGGGAGACCTAAGAATTGTTTGGACAGGAAGACTCATTACAAGTAAGTGATCTTGCTGGCTGTGTGTTTTCAAATCTTATTCTGTAACTCTGAACTTACTATCATATGGTTGTTCCTTGAATTGAGAAAAGACTGATTTTTCCTTCTCTGTTCCTCAGAAGGAAAGTCCATTGGTTTTCAACAAAGCCTGAGATTAACAGAAAATTCTTAATCAAAAATTCACATTGGCTTTTCAGATCACAAGTGTCTAAGACAAAGAATATATAAGAATTTGATTTTCTGCTAAGAAGGCATAGGTGTGTTAAAAAAAAGAATTTTGACTTTCAATAACTCAATTAAAAGGATATATATAAAAGCTTAACTAATCAAAATGATGGGGAAAAGTGGCTATAAAAATGTTTACTTTCTGGGTATGGTGGCTCACGCTGAGGCCAAGGCAAGTAGATCATTTGAGCTCAGGATGTCTGAGACTAGCCTGGGCAACATGGTGAAACCTTGTCTCTACAAAAAAAAAAAAAAAAAAAATGCAAAAATTAGCTGGGCATGGTGGCATGTGCCTTTTAGTCCCAGCTACTTGGAGAGCTGACATGAGAGGATCATTGGAGCAGGGGATGTTGAGGTTGCAATAAGCCAAGATCAGGCCACTGCACTCCAGCCTGAGTGACAGACCCAGACCCTGTCTCAAATAAATAAAAAAATAAGTAAACAAACCCACCAACAAAACCTGTTTACTTTTTTTGGCCCAACTTAAGTTATTCTTTAATTTTCTTTTAGTCTACAAGCTGCTTTTTGAGAATCTCATGAAATGTATGAAATCACATTTGTTTCTTAATTTAAAATTTCTAAAAGTTGATATTAAATAGTGGTACATATTTTGGGGGTACATGTTTTATTTTGATACATGTATATAAAATGTGTAATGATCAAATAAGAGTAATTAAAATATCCATCACCTCAAACATTTATCTTTATTTTGTGTTGAGTACATGACAATACTTCTCTTCTAGTTATTTTAAAACATATAATAAATTATTGTTAACTGTAATTTTCCTACTGTACTATCAAGTACTAGAATATATTTCTTCTATCTAACTGTATTTTTGTACCCATTAACCAACATCTCTTCATTCCTCTTTTTTCTTTCATTTATGGCCTGTGTGGTAATTGCTATTCTACTCTATACCTTCATGAGATCCAATTTTTTTTAGTTCCACCTATGAGTGGGCACATGCAGTATTTCTGTACCTGGCTTATTTCCCGTAACATAGTGACCTCCAGTTCCATCCATGTTGCTGCAAATGACATAATTTCATTATTCTTATGGCCAAATAGCATTCCATTGTATACATATTCATTGATGGGCACTTAAGTTGATTACATATTTTGGCTATTGTGAACAGTGCTTCAATAAACATGGGAGTGCAGATATCTCATTTATATACCTATTTCCTTTCTTTTGGATATATACCCAGTAGTGAAATTGCTGAATCACGTAGTAGTTCTATTTTAAGTTTTCAGAGGAGTCTTTATACTGTTTTTCATAATGGCTCTACTAGTTTACATTCCTACCAACAGTCCATAGAGTTCCTCTTTCTCCACATCCTTGCCAGCATTTGTTACTTTCTGTCTTTGTGATAATATCTATTTTAGCTGGGGTGATATGATATTTCAGTGTTGCTTTGATTTGCATTTCCCTAATGATTAATGATGGTAAAGCATTTTTTCATGTACTTCTTAGCAATTTGTATATTTTCTTTTGAAAAATAACTGGGTATTTTTGCCCATTTTCTAATTGGCTTACTTTAGGGTTTTTATTTTACCATTGAGTTGTTTGTGTTCCTTATATATTCTAGTTATTAATCCCTTACCAAATGGATAGTTTCCAAAATTTTTCTCCCATTCTATAGGATGTTTCTCTACTTTGTTGATTGTTTCATTTTCTGTGCAGAAATTTTTTAGCTTGATATAATCCCATTGGTCTATCTTTGCTTTTATTGCATTTAGACTGCATTTCAGTCAGATATTATGTTGAAGCCACAGGCTTTTGAGGTCTTGGCCAAAAAATTTTTGTCCATACCAATGTTATGTAGTATTTCCCAGATGTTTCCTTCTAATAGTTTTATATTTTTAGGCCTTACATTTAGGTCTTGAATCCACTTTGAGTTGATTTTATATGTGGTAAAAGATGGAGATCTAGCTTCATTCTTATGTATATGAATATCCAATTTTCCCAGCATCATGTATTAAAAGGACGGTTCTTTCCTCAATGTATGTTCTTGGCACCTTCATTTAAAAAATGGGTTGGCTATAACTGATTAGATTTATTTATGGATTCTCTATTGCAAAGGTCTGAAATCATTTTTCCTGGGATCAATATTACTTATTTGATCTTTGAGGATATTGTACCATTCTGCTACTCTATGGTCATGGTCTACAACAGAAAACTAGAAAAGTGGTAGGTGTAAGATATCCCTAGTACATAGTCTTAAAAATATGCTTTTTGTAAATGCTCAATGCAATTTCTAATATGAAACTATCTTTTGATCTATGATGTCTACCTAAATGTGGAGCCAGTAGAACAAAAGTTGATCAGTAAGTTTAATAGTTGTGGTGCTAAACATCTTTTTCAAAATGTTCATGTTTTCAAAATTTCAAAATGAACATGTTTTCAAAATTTCAAAACATGATTTCTCTTGTTTTCCACTCCACAAACATCTCAATATTACCATTGCAACATAACATTCTGTTTGTTGCAGTGACCAGAAAGGGGGAAATCTTAACTGTGAGAAAAATATAGAAATTAATTATGTACATAGTTCCCTGTTAATTTATTTTGCCATAGATTAAAAGAAAAAAATTCATTAGAATAAAATACTAAACCCAAATACAAACTATGACACATTCTACCACCTATTTTATATCCACTTAATGCTCTCTATTCTTGGTTGATGGAGAAATGTGGTGTTCTAATGAAGTAAGGGTTGTTTATGAATACAGTTAAATCATGGAGGAGACATGAATGCACATTCTATTATATATGTCATGCTGGATGGTTTTACCATATTGTTACAGCTACCAGGAACTAATTCCAAGAGAAATTAAAGTTCTCCAGTGTTCATTAGAGTCTGGACTTGTTTCTCCATTCATGTTGCTATCACATCTGCTTCCTGACATCACAGAAAATCATGACATTGAACCACTCAGCTCAGTGTAGATGTCCTGGAAGGACTTTAAAAAGTTGATATCCCCAAGGTGTATTATATTGAGTGGTTTGTGACTCAGCTATGACATTAAGGAAATCTCATTGTTTTTGTTCCCTCATCTGTAAAATGAGAAGAGAATTGGCTGGCTTGAAAAACATTTTAGGGAAATTAATTCATTAACTAAGGTGACAGAAAAAAGAAAAATTACATAGAAGTTAAATTTAGCATTGAAAATGGTACATTAATAGTGGTCCATAACCAGGTCTACTGATATGAGTTACATGCAGAAAGAAGTGATATAAGGTTTGATTAGTTATTTTCTTAATCACCAGAACATAGTGTGATTCTTGCTGACATTTTAGACTGCATTTCAGTCAGATATCATGTTGAAAGAGAGGCAGGAAGAGAAAGGGAGACATACTGCTTTCTTTATACATCCCAGATAGATTGACCCAGCAAGCTTTCAAATGAGAAGATTCAGTGAAATAACACATATCAATTGCCAAACATAGAGCTGAAACAGAGTAATTGCTTAATAACTGCAAATCCCTTTTCTGGATCACAAAAGCAGTACCTTCTCTTCTCCGACAGCACCATTCTAAAAAGATCATACCAACCCAAACTGGCATATCTCCATTTATCGCACCACCTTCACAAGCATTCTGCATCTCTTAATGTATTAGTAAGCTAATTTTACTAGTTCTCCTCCATATCTACCTTTTACAGATGAAGAAACTGCAGCACAGAGAGGTTAAGTGACTTGTCCATGGTCACATGAGCTTGTAGGGCATTCATTCTAGTCATCAACTTGTACCAGGTAGTGTACTAGAATCTGGGGATAAAATGGTAAGTAAAATTGACACAGCTTTTGCCTTTATGAAACTTACAACCTGGTAGTGGAGAGAAAGAGTAATCAATCTTCAAACACACAAAAATGTAAAGTCAAATCTCTAGTAGATGCTATGAAGAAAAGGTACATGTGCTATGGGAATATATAAGAGAATATATAATTGGCATGGTCTGAGGGGTCAGAGAGGGCTTATCTGAGGAAATTACATTTGAGATAATAAAAACGCTAAGGAGTTAACTTAAAAATAGGACTGATGGTGCCACAGAGGACTGATTTAGTCAGCAGAATACAGAAAAATCCTTATTGTAGGGATATTAGCCTAGAAAATTCACACATACATACACACAAGGTTAGTGTGATTGGAGCATAGAAACTGCAGGAGAGCTTAGTGCAAAGATGATATTGCAAGTGTGGGCATGAAGCAGCCTAAACTGTGCCTACAGGCTATATAAAGAAAATTTATTTTTGTGCTAGAGCAATGAGAAGTAAATGAAAGATGTTAAGTATGGCAGAGGTTGGGAAAGGGTAGAGACATGACATTATATAATTTCTGTTTTTAAAAGTCCAATCTTGTGAAAATATAGAGAATAGATAGGAAGGACGTGGAGTGGAGACCAGGAGGTAAACTTAGAGACCATGGCACTAGTCTAGATAAGAGGCGGTATTGGCTTAGACGAAGGTCATGGTAGTGGAGATGCTGAGAAGTAAACTGTCCTAAGACATGCAAACGGAGTAAAATAAATAGTACATGATGACTGATGGAATACAGAAGTGAATAAAGGAGATGAGTAAAATTTGACAGCAAATGAAAACAAAATTCCTTAACAAAATGGTTTGCATTAATGCTATAAAGTTTGCTGGCATAAAAATGAAATTTGTGAATTTCTTTTTCCCTTAGCTCCAACCTTTTTCTTGCCCCTTTCCTGCTATATGTAAAATGCTGCAGTCAGCCTCTAGCTTCCAGCTACTGAACTCAAGGTTCTTGGCAAGAGTGTAGCTCTGCGGTTGTTTAGAAATGAATGCCTCAGGGTGAGAAGTTAGGTTAAACAACCTTCTTGGCATAAAACCTGTAGATAACAGATGGAATACTGCAACCTACCCGAATATAGGGTTCCAGAATCTTAGACCAAACTGGTCTGAGAAGGAGATGAATCTGTATTCAGAGCCTCCTAAAGATAAAAGATGCCAACACCTATGAAAGCAGTTAGACAATTCCAAATGTTCCCCAGATAAAAGCTTTTAAAATTTATCTATTTTCGCTTAATTAAGGCAAGAGCTCTCTGCCACTGTTTTAGAGGGATTGCTTTTATCAAGGTGATGTGAGCATGGAAGAAAATAGAATTCACTTGAAATAAAATGAATGGTATATTTATGTGATGAGTCACATTTATTGATTTTTGTATATTTAACTAACCTTACATCCTGGAGATGGAGCCTACTTGATAGTGGTGGTTTAGTTTTTGTTGTGCTGCTGGGTTTGGTTTCCAAGTATATTGTTGAGGATTTTTTTCATCAATGTTCATCGGGGATATTGGCCTGAAGTTTGTTCTTCTGGTTGTGTCTCTGCCAGGTTTTGATATAGGGATGATGCCGGCCTCTTACAACAAGTTAGAGAGGAGTCCTTCCTCCTCAATATTTTGGAATAGTTTCAGTAGGAATGGTAACAGCTCTTCATTGTACATCTGGTAGAATTTGGCTGTGAATCCATCTTGTCCTGGACTTTTTTTTTTTTTTTTTTTTTTTTGGATGGTAGGCTATTTATTACTGATTCAATTTTTGATCTCATTATTGATCTGTTCAGGGAATCCATTTCTTCCTGGTTCAGTCTTCAGAGGGTATATGTGTTCAGAAATTTAGCCATCTCTTCTAGGTATTCTAGTTTGTATGCATAAAGGCATTCATAGTAGTTTCTGTTGGTTATTTTTATTTTTTGTGAGGTCAGTGGTAACATTCCCTTTATCATTTCTAATTATTTTTATTTGGATATTGTCTTTTCTAATTATTTTAGCTAGCAGTCTATCTTATTTAGTTTTTCAGAAAAGTAAGTCCTGGATTTGTTGATTATTTGTATGGTTTTTTTCTGCCTCCGTTTCCTTCAGTTCAGATCCGATTTTGGTTATTTCTTGTTTTCTGCTAGCTTTGGGGATAATTTGTTCTTTTTTCTGTAGTGCTTTCATTTGTGATGCTCAGTTGTTAATTTGAGATCTAACTTTTCAATATGGATATTTAGTGCTATGAATTCCTCTGTTAACACTTCCTTAGTTGTGTGCCAGAAATTCTGGTATATTTATTCTCATTACTTTCAAAGCACTTCTTAATTTTTGTCTTAAGTTCCTGGTTTTCACAAAAGGCATTTAGGAACATGCTGCTTAATTTTCAGATAATTGCATAGTTTTGAGTGATTTTCTTCGTCTTGACTTTTATTTTCTTAGTCTTTCTTCTATTACATTGTGGTTTGAGTGTGTGTTTGGTATGATTATCTGTCGTTTGTATCTGCTGAGAATTGTTGTATGACCCATTATGTGATTGATTTTAGAATATGTGCCATGTGGCCATGAAAATAATTATATTCTGCTGGTTTTGGATGGAGAGTTCTTATAGAGGTCTGTCAAATCCATTTGGTCCAATGTTGAGTTCAGAGTGTGAATATCATGTTAATTTTCTGCCTTGATAATCTGTCTAATACTGCCAGTGGAGTGTTGAAGTCTCCCACTGATTTTGTGTGGGATTCTGTGTAACATTGTGGGTCTCTAAGAACTTGCATTATGAATCTGGGTGCTCCTGGGTTGGGTGCATATGTATTTAGGATAGTTGGGTCTTTCTGTTGAATCAAACCATTTACCATTATGTAATGCTCTTTTTATCTTGTTTGATCTTTGTTGATTTAGAGTCTGTTTTGTCTGAAATTAGGATTGCAACACTACTTTATTTCTGTTTTTATTTGCTTGGTAGATTTCCCTCCATCCCTTTATTTTGAACCTATGGGCATCCTTACATGTGAGATGAGACTCTTGAAGATAGATAGCGTACTATTGGGTCTTACTTCTTTATCTAGCTTGCCACTCTGTGCCTTTTAAGTAGGGCATTTAGCCCATTCACGTTCAAGGTTAGTGTGGACATGTGGGGATTTCATCCTGTCATTGTCTTGATAGCTGCTTATTATGCTGGCTTCTTTGTGTGGTTGCTTAATAGTGTCCCTGATCTGCATATTTAAACCTTTTTTTTTTTTTGTATTAGCTAGTAGTAATCTTTCTTTTCTATATATAGTATTCTTTTCAAGATCTCTTGTAAGGCAGATCTGGTGGTAACAAAATACCTCAACATTTGTCCTTCTGAAAACGATCTTATTTCTCCTTATCTGACGAAGCTTAGTTTGGCTGAATGTGAAATATGTGGTTGCAGGATTTTTTTCTTCAAGAATGTTGAATATAGGTCTCCAATCCCTTCTGGCTTGCAGGGTTTCAACTGAGACATCCACTGTTAGCCTGATGGAGATCTCTTTGCATGTGATCTGCCCTTTCTCTCTAGCTGCCTTAACATTCTTTCTTTTATTTGTACCTTAGAAGATCTGACCATTATGTATTTTCAGGATGATGTTCTTGTGTAGAATCTTGTAGGAGTTCCCTGTATTCGATTGTTGATCTCTCTAGCAAGGTTGGGGAAAATTTTCATGGACAATATCCTGAAATACATTTTCCAAGTTGTTTGCTTTCTCCCCCTCCATTTCAAGGAGGATAATGATTCGTAGATTTGGCCTTTTGCATAATACCATACTTCTTGGAGGTTTTTTAAAAAGTCTTTTTGTTTGTTTGTTTTTGTTTTTGTCTGACTGTCTTATTTCAGAGACCCAGTCTTCAAGTTATGAGATTTTTTTTTTCTTAGCAGTCTGGCCAGTCTGTTGTTAACACTGGTGATTCCATTGTGAAATTCTTGTCTTATTCAGCTCCGATAGATCTATTAGGTTCTTCTTACATCACTTATTTTGTTCTATAGTTCCTGTATCATTTTATTGTGGTTCGTAGTTTCCTTAGATTGGGATTTTTTTATTCTCCTGAATCTCAATGAGCTTCATTCCTGTTCTTATTCTGAGTTCTAGTTCTGTCATTTCAGCCAGCTCAGCCTGGTTAAAAACTCTTGTTGGAGAATTGGTGTGATTCTTTGGAGGATATATGACACTCTGGCCATTTGAGTTACCAGAGTTCTTGTGCTGATTCTTTCTCATCTCTGTGTGTGAATGTACTTTTAACTGCAGTGTAGATTGTATACAGTCAATAAACTTATTTTATGAATGTTTTCACCAGGCTGAGGCTTTGTGAAGGGTTTTAATTTGAAGCTGACTCTTTGTCTTTGGTTTCAGAAGGGGGTATGTTAGTGAAGTATTTTTGGTGTTGAAGCTTTGAAGTGTGATCCAGTAGGTGGCACTTAGGCATATTGGTCAGCTGGTAGACTTTTTCTCAGTTGTGTGGCTCCCCAGTGTTTTCTTACAGTTGCAGCTGTGTTCCCTTTCAATGCTCTGAAAGTGTGAGTTCTTCTCCTTGAGTGCTGGGTATAGGTAGTGACTTGGCACTCTTGGACTGCCCACAGCAGTTATCAGGTGATCTCAGTGTTTATGTTTCTTCCTCAATCTGGAGGCAGCAGAAGAAAGGACCTTAGTAGTGGTTGTGGCCAAGGGTCTTTTGCTTGTCTTCTGGGGGCTCCAAACTGGAGAGATGCAGGTCAGCAGTTGCTCAATGCAAACAGCCCAGGATGGTGGGTCTATGCTGTAGACCCATGCTGGGGGTTCCCTGTTTGGTGATGAGCAGGGGATCATGGGTTATACCCATGGCAGATGAACTGGCCTCCTCTCTTTGGGTTGACTACAGCTTGTTCGAGGTATAGATAAGGCACTTAGGGTCTTTGCTCCTTTGTTAGTTCGAGGGTAGCAAAAGCAGTTCCACTGCAGATGTAGGGGCAGAAAGGCCTTTAGTTGCCCCTGGGGCCTCTGTCCAGGGAGTTGCAGAGCTGCTACTAGCTCAAAAGCTCTGATTAGGGGTGGCTGGAGACCTACACCTGGAGGACCTGCCCAGTGAGGATATATGGGAATAGGCACCCATGTAACAGTCTGGCCACTTTTCCATAGGGCTGCTACAGTATGCTAGGGGCCTGCTGTGGTCCCTAGTCACTTTGAACTTTTCAGTTCTTGGAGGTATCAGCAATGAAGGCTGCAAGACAGCAAAGAGGGGCCTGCCCCTCTCTCTGGGAGCTCTGTCTTAGGTAGGTTTTAAATCTCTGTTGGCTAGAAAACACTGGTGGGGTTAGCTGGACACTCCAGTAAGGGAAGTCCCACCCTGTGAGAAGGAATGGGATCATAAACCTATTTTAAAAAGCAATCTGGCCACATTGTCAAAGAGCTGCTGTGCTTTGTTGGGGGACTGCTTCTGCTTCCAGTCAGCTTAGATCCTCCAAAGCCTGAAGGTTGAAACAGCTATGTTGCACAAACAGTAAAGATGGCAGCCCACCCCTCCCTCTAATAGCTCTATTCCAGAGAGGTTCCAAATCTCCGTCTGCCAGAAAACACTGGTAGGGGTTGCTGGAGACCCTGGTTGATAGGTTCTGCTCAGTGAGCAGAAAGAGAATCGGGGATCTGTTTAAAAAAGCAGTCTGGCCATATTTTTGTAGCAACTGTGCTGTGCTGGAATTCCACCCCCAGTTGGCTTGGACTCTCCAAAGCCTGAAGGCTGGAATGGCTAAGTTGGCCAAACAACGAAGATGGCAGTGTGCCTCTCCCCCTGGGAGCTCCTTCTTAGGCAGGTGCAATGCTGCTACCCATGGCTGGCTGGAATTCTAAACCAGTGGGGCTTATCTTGTGAGGTTTTGTGAAAGTAGGCCCTGCAGACAGTCAATGGTCAGCCCCCTGAATTTATCCCTTTTCTTAGTGGTATGTATAGGAGTCTAATTGCCTGCTTTGCCAGAGTTGCAGCTACTTTTGCTGGGAAGACTAGGGAGTCTGAGTATCTAAGGCTTGCAAGTCTCTACATGTGCCTAAGTGGCTACTCTGCCAAGACTCCACATAACTGGGTGTGTTAGACTGAAGGCCCTGGTGGAGTGGGCTCATAAGGGGATCTCCTGATGCAAGGGTTGCAAAGATCCACAGGAAAAGTATGGGTTCTGGGGGTCATAATTCACTCACTGCTTTCCTGGGTGTGGGAGGTATCCCTGGCTCCATGTTGCTCCTTGGTGCGCCATCATGCTGCCTTACTTTTCTTCATTCTATGTGGGTAGAATTGTTTCCTTGGTTAGTTCTAATGTAAGTACCTGGATGTTTTAGTTAAAGGTACTATATTTACTCACCCCTTCTGTGCACACTAGCTGCTTCTAGTTGGCCATCTTTTCATTATGTATTTCTTTATTCAGGTTTTTGTCTACCAAAGTTGGGATAACTGAAATTTCCTTCTGTTTTAGAGGTACATTAATATCAAAGTGATGCTAAATTATTGGTTAATTATTTTGTCTTTTGCAAGTGTTCTTTAATTCTACCAGCATTTCAATGGCCCTATTGATGGTAATGGAAGTGAACATTTTTCTCATTTGCAAACCATGAAGTAATGGTCAAAAAAGAAATTGCCTATGAGATTTTCCAGCTTTCCAAATAGATTTTAATAACAGCTTTTTAGACTTCTTTATTAGTGACTTCAGTTGAGGATGATGTGGTTGGGTGGAAGAAATAGCCAAATGGCATACCCTCTGCTAGCCATCTTTCCTATGGCATATTATTTCTCCCTCTCTGTTTTTTTTTTCTTTTAATATTTTAAAATTATGGTGTTCTTGCTCTACTTTTTAACATTTTATCAAAATGCTACTGTAAAGAATATGTGTTAGACTTACAACCATATTGACATTTACCATGTAGATTAACATAAAGAAAAGTTCCAGTCAGGTAACTTAAAATGGAAATCTATGATTATATTTATTTGTTTTTTCCTGATCAGGAAAGGTTGCCTTGATAATGTACTCTTCCCTTCCAGCCAATCTGAATGGCTTTGGTGTTAATTTATTTAGAATAAATTATCCTTTGTGTACATGTGGCTTAATTTTATCTACAAAGTTAGTAAATTTTATCAACTCAGAGTCCCTTTTTATTAGTTCTTAACATTCTAGTCTACCTATTAAAAATGACTAACACACAAATTAGTGTCTATGGTAGCTTATTCTAAAATAATTTTAATATAGAACATGTGCATTGCTATACTCGGGGCCATTGCTTCTGTTTTGCATTTCTTTTCCTCTCATCTACCCATTCAGGAAAAGGAACTTGGGTCTATCTTACTGAGTCACTAGGACTAGGCTGATTATATCTTAGAAATAAACAAATATTAGAAGCTCAAATAAAATCATTAAACCAAATGAATAATTACAATTTTGAAATTAGATTACTGAATTGGGGTTAAGTAGATGAAGATCAGGGTCAAAGATAAAACATCTATTCATTTCTTGATCACTTATTATGTATTACATACTGTACTAAGCACTGGGGATACAAAGCTAAATAGCCCCTAACCTCAGGTAGTTCACAGTTTGATCAGGAAGTTTGGTTGTCAAGGCAAAGTCATAAAGGTTAGAGATCAGATAAGCTGTGTCTGAACATATTTTAATTAGGTATATCCTATGTGCTTAGCACATAGTGTATGTGCTAGGGGCTATAATGATGTTTGTGTTGAATGGATCTATGCATATATATAATACACAGGATTCACTAGTTATTTGGATATTTTCAAAACCTGGCTAGAGAGAAGAGAGGGGTCAGATACACCAAACTCCCCTGGACACTGCTGGCCTCTGTTAGGTGAGCATGACTTCAATTAAGCTATATGTACACAAAAGTCAACTGGACAAGTTGAACTTAGAAGGGTTGTCATTTAAAGTATGACATTTTCATCAGGCACGGTGGCTTACACCTACAATCCTAGCACCTTGGGAGGCCAAGGTGGGTGGATCATCTGAGGTCAGGAGTTTGAGACCAGGCTAGCCAATGTGGCAAAACCCCATCTCTACTAAAAAAAAAATACAAAAATTAGCAAGGCATGGTGGCAGATGCCTATAATCCCAGCTACTCTGGAAGCTGAGGCAGAAGAATTGCTTGAACCCAGTGGGGGAGTGAAGGTTGCAGTGATCCCAGATCGTGCCACTTCACTCCCGCCTGGGTGAAAAAGTGAAACTCCATCTCAAAAAATAAATAAAGCATGACATTCTCTATTAAGTAATCTCTATATCCCATAAATGCAGATCCGTTTTACTAAAGCATATCTCCCTTTATATTAGCTGGTCATCCAGGTTTTGCTAACTCCTGTGTTTCCATGTGAGTAGTACAACATTCATTTGCTGTATAATGTAATTGAGCACTCATGCTCATTTTCAAAAAGAAACTGGATGATATTTTTAGAGAAATCTGTGTTCAATGTTGTTAAACTGTAATTCATGCTTTTTATAATCTACCAGATATGCTGCTTTTTTGTTGAAATTATTATTTTCATTTTGCAAATGTAGGGTTGTTTGTTTGTTTGTTTGTTTGTTTGTTTTTGGTCTTACAACTGAGCAGCTGTAAATGGCTCTTTTTTTTAAGAATATACTGCCACACTTTTTTTTTTTCATTTCCAGGAAAATCATACACATAGATTATAGGGAAGACACCAGCAGCTCTGTGAGATAACTTTTGTCCAGGTTCTAAATTCAGAATTCAGATGATTGTCAATCACTTGAAAACTGTCATCCACAGCCCAATAAATGACAGAAGGAAAGTTCTTCACTATATGACTTGAAAATATTGAGTTCAAGTGTTCATAAAAAATGCAAAAGTTTTGTTTTTACAGATGTCAAAGTCAAAATTCCAGTGTTCTTTTCTAAATTATATATAATTTGCATTGTTCTTTTATAAACTTTCAAGTACTCAAAATATTTTTCCCTGAGCTGCAGCTATCTTGTTTTTCTAAATGCATGATGGCTTTAGAAATCCATGATTGAGCTTAATGAGAAATTTGTCTACTGAATCATCCACAAAAAAAACAGCTGCAGAAATCCATGTAGTATAGGGCTGATGGAGAGAATTAAAACATATTTTTAAAGCTTAAAAACAATTATATAAAGTAACTAAAGACATTTAAAGTCAATAATGTACACTATAATGAAAAACACTTGTCTCCAGTTGGTATTAGAAGATATGTAGGAATGGCAATTACGCCAAGACACAGAAAGGGCACCACTAATTAGAGTGCAGTTTTATATAAAGAGTCAAATCTAAGATATTTTTCTAATGCTTTACTGCTGGAGCCATTGATAAGATCTCAACAGAAGAATCGGAGGAACTGTCGATATAGTTGTTGCTACGGAAACTTGTCGATTTAATGCAATAGGAACAATAAAAATTTCTGAAGAGCTATTTTCACTATCATGGTTGAAACAGATCATGCCTCAGGCAATTGGCCTTGGCGTCTTTTTCTTTGCCAAGTATAAGTGTGTTTGTGGTATGCTTCTGAAAAGATTAACTTGATTACCAGTTCAATAATTTCCTGCCTAACCATTTATGAGGTCTCGGTATTAGCTAATGTGTGATATAAGGACACAGGGAGTCAGTGGGATCAAGCAGTCATGATGTGGCCTGAGTATAATGCTAGGGTTTCTGGGTGGTTTATTGATTTTCTTCTGGGAAAACCAGAGATGACTTGGTGGTCAAGCCAGTGTCTATATAAGAGCAGAATCATGAAAACAGCTTCAGGAACTTAGATGCACAGAAAAGTCAGATCACTGTGGGCTGCCATACCTATTCATGGCAACAACCTCAACACTACTTGTTCTGTAAGGAAAGGCTAAGCATCCAATGAGAGTAATGTAATTTTATTTATCACTTGTGTGCTTAATTCATTCACAAGTGCAGTACTAAATGCCATATAATAATGATTGTGCATAGACTGAGTTTCTGTCTTCTGGTTGCTTTCAACTAAACCCAGAAAGTATTTCCTATTGGCTCAAATTCTAGCTTTTCCATGTAGCTTTCTATAAATACTCCAGCCTCTTAATCAAATTACTGTGATTCCCATCGATTATACCACTCACTGCTTTTTTCTTTTTTTTTATTTTTTGATATTCATTCTTGTGTAGTTTTCTGTCTCACAAGAATATATTTGTCTAATGAGGCTGTTAACTTCTTGAAAGTAGGGATCTTATAATTATTGTGTATCTTTCATAGTATACAAAATAAGAATGTGCTGTACACATATTAGGCAGTCCTTATTTAAATCCACTGTTCTAAGTATGTAGTACTCAGTATTTGTCCCAAATTTTCATTTTCAATGAAATATCATCATTAATGACTGATGAAAATTAGTCATGATGGGTTTGGTACCTCCACTTTGTATCTCCAGCTTGTGCCATGACCTCATCAACTAGTGTGTGAGGTGTATGCACAATATGCAGAATTCTCACTTTTTGTTTTTTTAAAGACAGGATCTCTCTCTGTCCCCCAGGCTAGAGTGCAGTAGCAATGTCACGACTCACTGCCACCTCGATCCTCCAAGCTCAAGTGATCCTCCTACCTCAGCCTCCCAAGTAGCTAGGACTACAGGCACATGCCACCATGCCTGGCTAAATTTTAAAAATTTTTTGTGGAAACAAGATCTTTCTATGTTGCCCAGGCTAGTCTTTGAATTCCTGGCCTCAAGCCATTCTCCCACCTCACCATCCAAATATGCTGGGATTACAGACCTGAGGCATCATTTCCTGCCAGAGTTCCCACTTTAATGACTGGTTAAATTGGCAAAATGGCCAGGTAGATACCGGCTTTTTGTTCATCCCAACTCTTTCCATATCGACCAGAGCTCATGCCTCCCTTTCAAAAATAACATGCTAGGGCCCTCACTGGAAAAGCAAAGTGTGCTCAGAAAGGAGAAGCTATCGATAAATAAATTGTTCCAGTCTTCAGCGGTAATGAGAAAAGAATTCACTGTTCCTTTTTCTACCAGCCATTTTATGTACCTAGGAGTTGCTCTATGGCCAGGATCCCAAACTCAAAAGATTGGTGAAGCTGCCACACTGCCAGTCAGTGAGATCATAGAAATAATAGCTTAGATGTATGTGAAATATTTACCAGAAATAAAAGCTGAATGGTCCTGCTATAGAGAATATAGAAAGGAGTCTGGTTATTCTTCCTATAATGGGTTTGTTAATTCCTGTACACTGAAAGCCTACAAATGATACCGAAGAGAAATGCTGGGTAGAGGAGGGCATGGTCCCTTTAAACAGGATATGGAAAGGGGGAAGAGAAGTGCTTGGTGGAGGAGAGCGTGGTCCCTGGTTAGAGCTCCACCCACCTGGGCTTGTGCCCATGAACCTAAGTGAGGACAGGCATTTTTGTTTTCTTGCCCAAATGTTGCATTTCTCAAGACCTCTCCTAACCTGCCATGTCCCCGTCCTGTGCCTATAAAACGACCCCCACCCCCTAGACCCTAGCAGATACACACAAGTTGCTGGACACGGAGAGGAGCAGATTGTCGGAAGAAGACACAGGGGGCTGGATGTACAGAGAAGCACATCAGTGGAGGAACACACAGGTGGCTGGACATGGAGAGGGTCACATTAGCAGGCACTGACAGGCCAGCAGGCCACCCACAGGCAGAACGCCATGGTGTTTATCTGGAGCAGTCGGAGGAGAGCCCAGGCCACCCAGTGGCCCGACTCCAGGGGAAAACCATCTCCCTTCTGGCTCCCCCATCTGCTGAGAGCTACCTCCAGTCAATAAAACCTTGTTCTTGGGCCCGCCCACCTGTAATCCCAGCACTCTGGGAGGCTGAGGCCAGAGGATCACAGGTCAAGAGATAGAGAACATCCTGGCCAAAATGATGAAACCTCCTCTCTACTAAATATAGAAAAATTAGCCAGGCGTGGTGGTGCACACCTATAGTCCCAGCTACTCCGGAGGCTGAGGCAGGAGAATCACTTGAACCCAGGAGGCAGATGTTGCAGTGAGCCAATATTGTGCCACTACACTCCAGCCTGGGCAACAGAGCGAGACTCCAGGGGAGAAAAAACCACCTTGCACTCATTCTCCAAGCCCATGTGTGATCCAATTCTTCCAGTACACCAAGGCACGAACCTCAGGATACAGAAAGCCCTCTGTCACTGTGATAAGGAAAGGGGTCTAATTGAGCTGACTAACACAAAGCGCCTATGGGCGGCTAAACTTAGAGAGCATCCTGTTAACACATGTCCACTGGGGCTTCAGGAGCTGTAAACATTCACCCCAAGGCACTGCCGTGGATCGTAGCCCCATAGCCTTTCCATCTGTATACTCCCCTAGAGGTTTGAACAGCATGGCACAGAAGTGAGCCACAACCCCATCTCACACCCTGCAAGGAGGGCAAGAAAACTTTTCCCGTTTCACAAATATGTATTCAATTTATAATTTGCAGCACTTTTTATACATGGAAGAGGTATACATTCTTCCCATTTTAGCAGCAGCCTTATGCGTCCCAGAGGTATGTGGCATTTACTCTATTAATACTGAGGAAGGAAAGAATAATTGCATAAGGAATGGTGGGGCATTTCAATTTGAATAAAGACTTCACACAGAGTATGCTGTTGATCCAATTCTTGAAGGACAAATATTAGTTTAACAAGTGGACTAGAGGGATAGATACATGTAGATATGAAATAAAATGATGTGTTATGACAATGGAGTTATTTCATAATCTTGCAGCATAGGATGCTTGTAGAAACTTACAGGAGATGAGCCTTGAAAGGTTAAGCAGTGGTTGAATAGCAGAGACCTACATATGTCAACTTCGAGTTTGGCTCCATTGAAATACTTCATGCAAGGGAATAATATGATCATATTTTAGGTAGATCTCTGGCAGCAGTATAGAAAACATATTAAAATGAGAGAGCCTGAAGGTATAGATTACAATTAAATGTTTGTACAATTCCAAGTAATGTTGAACGCCTGAATTAGAATTGTAGCAATATGTATGAAGAAAAGTGAATAAATCTGAGAGGTAGTTAGGAAGTAAAATCTACCAAAATACATGACCTACTCATTTTAGGGTAAAGCAAAGAGAAAAGTAAAAAATGACACTAAAGTTGATAGTCTGAATAACAGGGCAGGTGGTAAAGTTTTCAAGTGAAACACAGAGCTCAAGCAAGGGAACAGTTTAGGAGAGATAGGAAGAAATTTTATGAAATTTGTTCCTGGGCCTTTGAGATTTAGATGTCAGTGGGCCATCCAGCAAAGCTGTGCTGTAGTTGAAAATGTCAGTTCAATGTACTAGAGAATACCCTGGGAAGTGGCAGAATAAGAAGAGATGTGGACTCCACATGGATTCCTGAGGACTACTAAAATTTAAGGGCATGGTGGAAGAGAAAATGTTATTATCATATTCTAAGAAGGAAATAAATATATAATTCCTTCTCATCTCTCTTGATCTACTGAAGTACACGTGTTTCAGTGAGAGATTTTCTGGTGGTTAGTGACCAGATAGTCCCAACATTTAGACAAAATTTAGCTATTTCTAGTATACACAATCTCCAATTAGGGCTTTTTAATGGAAATTTCAAACTAAAAGAGAATCGATATTAATATGAGCACACACTGATAAATGATAAACATATTTACTAAGTAGATGTGAGTTATTATTTCAACTCATTATATTCATAAAGGTGTTTTCTTAGATCACTGTGGGAATCAGTTCTTTGGGCAATGTTGACTAGATAAGAATCTTAGATCTATTCTTATTTCATCTTCTGCTTCATTTCCCTTTTCTTTATACACATATTTGTGTGTGTGTGTTTCAGTGGCTTTTAAATTCTCCTTACAATTTACTTAATATCACCTTCTGTTATTAGCATTATTACATAATGACATAGTATCTTATCACCTTTCTGTAAAGCTTAATAAAGATGATTTTATTTTTTTCTGCACACTCACACTGCCATATATTTTTCTCTCTTCTTTTTTAGAGAGATCGAGTTTTGCTCTACCACCCAGGCTGGAATGCACTGGCCTTATCATTGCTCACTGCAGCCTTGAACACCTGGGCTCAAGCAATTCTCCTGCCTCAGCCTCCCACATAGCTGAGATTACAGGCATGTATCACTATGCCTGGCTATTAAAAAAAAAAAAATCTAAATACTGGGTCTCGCTTTGTTGCCCAGGCTGGAATGCAGTGGTGTTATCATAGGTCACTGTAACTTTGAACTCCTGCACTGAAGTGATCCTCCTGCTTCAACCTCCCAGGTAGCTGGAACTACAGGTACATATCACTATGCCTGGGCACTGACATATATTTTTCTATGTACTTTTTCCCTCCAGCAGAACACAGTTAGTGCTGTGCAGTAAAATTATGTTGTTTTTAATTTACCACAGTCATCTGCCACTTTTCTTTGTTCTATACTTGCTAGTACCTCATCTTTTGTATTGTTCTTGCTATACTCTGAGCTTTTGCTATCCCTCTGTGTTTGATCACCCTCATTTTGTGCTGCCAACATCCTCATGAAATGCTACAGAGCAGTTCTACTCTCTGTGTTTTTTTCTTGAATAATTCTGTATTGCTTATTTGGATAAAGAACTGGCTTCTTTGTAGATAACCATAGAATGACCCCTTTTCAAGTGAAAAATTCACACTCTCACATATAAACTTACTATACACATGCAAACACACATGCATACACGTAACAATTTATGGCACTTTATGATATCCTCACATACCCTACATGCAAAAATATCATCTAAGTGCTTTTTAAGTGTTATCTTTATACTACCTCTTATATGTGAGTTGAATGAGCACTTTTTTGTGTGATACTGAGTATAAAAATAGAAACTAAAGAAGGTTTAAAATTAGGAATATAAATCAAAGTTTTTATAAATTTAAATATATAATTAGAATAAATCTTCATGAATCAGAATCATCAATGACATTTCAGCATTTAGAAATATGAACAAAGGAATGCTTTTAGAACAGGTACCAGAAGTCTTAAAATTAGAAATATGAAAGAACATAAATGTAAATTTCCCTTTACTTTGTCAACATAGTGTGTCTGCTTTGCAAGAATTAATAATTCCTGTAATCGTATTTCAGTGCCCTGATATCCATATGTCAATTCATTTAGAAGAAGATATAAAATTTGGTACATAATGTTATGTGGTATAAACTTAGTATAAACTATATCTCTACATAATGACAAACAACTGGTCACTTTATTGGGAAATCAATCAATATGACTCTTTGAGTGTAGGTAAAAGATAGCATTAATAACAATGGCTTACATATTTATATGTAGCACTTCATTCTCTTTAAAGCCTTTTCAAAAATAATCTCCGCTTTGCTTTTAATCAATTCTATGAAGGGGCAGCATAGGTAATACTATCATCAATTCAAAGATAAGAAAACAATTATGTCCATACATAATTTAACTGGATTTAGACAAAGTTCAAAGTTTTCTGACTTGTAACCTGATGGTTATTATTTCAGATTCAGAGCCATAAACTGGAGCATGGAAGAATTTTGTTATATAACATGGTTTTACAAATGGATTACATAAGAATAAAAGTTTTAGACTTGAAATCATAAAACTAAACAAAATACAACTTTACCAGTATAGAACTTAGAAAAAAAAAAAAAGCTAAACCAAAGTACATGCAACCCCTTCTCCCCACCAAAAAAAAAAAAAAAAAAAAAAAAATTCCAAATATATTTACTAGTTTTCATCAAATGTACATTCCTTATGAGTTGAGTCAAAACAGGAATTACAGTGATCGGAAAACCTAATGTGATACAAAACATCATCTGCATAATTAAAAACCTTAGGATGAGCAACATTATGTACTCATTCTCTTCTGTCCTGATGGACACATATGGAAAATGCCTTATTTCTAGGCTCTATTCTTGAAGAGAAGGCACACCAATATGTGTTCAGACAAAAAGCAAGGAGGATCTAAAATATTCATAGTATATTAAAGTAGTTGAAGTAAATAGAAAGTTATTTATATATTTACAGATATGTAATGTGCAAGAGGAGTTAAAATTGTTCTGTTTTGTCCAGAGAATATAACCAGGTTCAATGAGGGAAAAACTAAAATAGAAACAGATTTCAGCTCAACAAAGGAAACATTTTCAAAAAATTAAAGGTCTTCAACAATAGAGTGAGTTGCATGTTGGTGTCTTCATGCCGAGGTAGAGTGATCACTAGGCAGGAATACACAAGGGATACCAAACTATTTATTTGTATGTTGGACTAGGAAAACTGGTTTCTTCAATCTACAAAACATGATTCTCTCAGAGAATCTTTCTAAAATATCTTATTATTCTCAGAATGTGTCAAATTTTGTATCAAAATGATCTCCAGTATAGGGCCCATTCATAAAAATCTATGCCAGCTCCTTGAGGTCAGCTCTCTGAGGTCATGAAATACTTTGTTAGACAGCCTATGTCATGGGAAATTGTAAGTAATCCACAAATAATTTGGAAGTCTATTTTCTAAGATTCATGACAGTGGAGCAACATTTCACCCCACAAATCTATATGAGACATCTCTCCCTGGGTTGAGTGTAATGATCCCACTTTCTAACCTGACTAGGAGGCTGGGAGAATCGAGCAAATTGAGTATATTTTTGTGTTGTATTGTTTTTTACCTTTAATAATAAAATTTTCTCCAGGACCATGATTAATCATCAACATAAAAAACCAACAAAGAAGTCTTTGAATAGAACTAAGTAATGATATTTAATTTTCACTTGCTCCTTTAAATATTCATATAGTTTAAAACAATGGCTGGGAAAATAAAGATTTTTTTTTATTTTAATAATGTTTAAAAAAATCCATTGGAGCAAGCCACTGTATGACTATTATAGAACACTTCCAGTGCTGTTAAAATATATTTCATTGTAACAATCTATTTACTTCTATTAGATTTGAATCAAGGTCAGTGAATCTTCTACACATTGCTTCATGATTAAAGATGCTATGAGGATCAGTGATGATAATCTCTTATACCTCATTTATGCTCATTCAAAGAAATGATCTCATTTCACATAATGAAGTCATTGGCTCTGTGTGTTTGGGCTAAAAAATGAATAGCCTGATTATACTGTTAGTAGTATATATGCTATTTACATCAGACTGAATATTTCCTATAACATTTCAAAGCATTGAATATAGCCTTTAAAAATTGTTTATTTAATTTTACTAGCTTTTAACACTTATTTCCTTTGTCAATATTTACTTGTATGAGAAATAATACATAAGATTTTAGGAAACTTCTCAAAGCCAGAGAGATACTGACAATTTTCATGCATACAAATTAGCTTAACAAAATTGGGCTGAATTCCAAAAATCAAGTTAAAGCAACTTATTAATGTTAACTCATTACTTATAAAAACTCTCTCTACCACTATACATATTTCTAAACATATAAAAGAAATGCAAATTTATACAAATATATATGCATATGTATGTGATATATATAACACAAAAATCCCCAAATCTGTTTCTTCTATTTTATTGCTCATACTGCATGTAGACCATTGTGTGTCAGCTGTAGCTTAACTCCATGTACCTTCTCATTCTGAAATCTAGGGTAAGGGAGACTACCCTGTGAGATAGGCTGTTCTTGTAGCAGATTGCAAATGGTACAAGTCTTGATGCTTTTTCTTCTAAAATGAACAGGTATGATTTTTGTAACCTGACAATGAAAACAAAGGGTTTTTTTTAAATTTTTTATTTTTTAGAGAAGGCTATTTTTTTTTCTCCCAAGAGTACATGGCTAGAATTGAATGATGTAAATATATTCAAATACTAATGTATGAGAATCTAGGATTCAAATACAAGTAGGATTTGGAATAGAATCATTTATAAAAGGTGATGAAAGTACCAGAATTAATCAGGAACCCTTTGGATGTTCCAGGGAATATGGCATACTGACTAGCCCCCAGCTTTGTTCCAATCTCGTTTGCAAGAGTATCAATATAATGAGGAGAGGTTTTCATAGCTTGTCCAATTCTCCCATGTTAGAGATTGTCCAATTCTCCCATGTTAAAAAGAAACCTAATAATATCTGGACTTTATATGCTCTTTTAAACAGACTTTTCATTCAAGTATAATGACAAGAAGAAAATTATTCAGATTCTAAGTGTACAGCATATTGGACTATCACCAAATGAGCACACTTGTATAACCATTACTCAGATTACAAACATAGAACATCATGAACATCTCAAAAGCTCCTTGTCTGCCAACTATCAAGTATTAACCATTTTCTTCTTCCCCAGAGGAAACTACAATCCATACTTTTTTGTCATAAATTAATTTTGTCTGTTTTTGAACTGCATATAAATGAAATTATATAGTATGTATTAACTTTCATCTGGATTACATAGCTCAACATTATGTTTGTGAGATTCACTCATGTTGTTGCATGTAGTAGTGATTTGTCTATTTTCATTACTGTATAGTATTCTATTATATGAATATGCCACAATTTATCTGTTCTGCCATTGACAGATAGTGGATTGTTTCGAATTTTGTCTATCATGAATAACACTATTATGATCATAGGCAAATATACTATGGAGATAAGATAAAGCTTCAGGTCTCCTCACTTGTACACACCTCCTTAAGGACTAGTCTTGCTACAATTTGTATAATATTCTGTATAGAAAGGAGAAATCATAACCTATAAAACTTCTCTATGAGAACAGTTCTTTTTTTGTGGCTAGATAAGTGTATACATTTAGCGGGTACATGAACTATTTTAATACAGAAATGAAATGTGTAATAATCCTATTATGGAAAATGATCTATCTAACACCTCAAACATCTTATGCTTTATGTTACAAACAATTCAGTTATACTCTTCTGATTATTTAAAAATGTACAATCACATTATTATTGACTGTAGCCATCCTTTGTGGTATCAAATACTATGTCTTATTCATTCTTTATTTTATTTTTATTTTACTTTAAGTTCCAGGGTACATGTGCAGAACATTCAGATTTATTAGATAGGTATATGTGTGCCATGGTGGTTTCCTGCACCTATTGACCCGTCCTCTAGGTTCTCTCCCCTTGCTCCTCACCCCCGGACAGGCCCTGGTGAGTGATGTTCCCCTCCCTATGTATCCATGTGTTCTTATTTTCCAACTCCCACTTATGAGTGAGAACATGCGGTGTTTGGTTTTCTGTTCCTGTGTTAGTTTGCTGAGGATGATGGCTTCTAGCTTCATCCATGTCCCTGCAGAGGACATGATATCTCCTTCCTTTTTATGGCTGGATAGTTTTCCATGGTGTATATACACCATGTTTTCTTTATCCAGTCTATCATTGATGGGCATTTGGGTTGGTTTGATGTCTTTGTTATTGTAAGTAGTGCTGCAATAAACATATGTGTGCATGTGTCTTTATAGTAGAATAATTTATATTCCTTTGGGTAAATACCCAATAAAGGGTCAAATGGTATTTCTGGTTCTAGATCCTTGAATAATTGCCACACTGTCTTCCACAATAGTTGAAATAACTTACATTCCCACCAATAGTTTAAAAGTATTCCTATTTCTCCACAGCCTCACCAGCATCTATTGTTCCTTGACCTTTTAATAGTTGCCATTCTCACTGGCACTAGATGGTACCTCACTGTGGTTTTGATTTGCGTTTCTCTAATGATCAGTGATATTGAGCTTTTTTTCATATGTTTGTTGTTCACTTAAATGTCTTCTTTTGAGAAGTGTCTGTTCATATCCTTTGCTCACCTTTTAATGGAGTTGTTTTTTCTTGTAAATTTGTTTATGTTTCTTGTAGATTCCAGATATTAGACCTTTGTCAGATGGGTAGATTGCAAAAATGTTCTTCCACCCTATAGGTTGCCTGCTCACTCTGATGATAGTTTATTTTGCTCCGCAGAGACTCTTTACTTTAATTAGATCCTATTTCTCAATATTGACTTTTGTTGCAATTGCTTTTGGCATTTTCGTCATGAAGTCTTTGCCCATGCCTATGTCCTGAATGGTATTGCCTAGGTTTTCTTCTAGGGTTTTTGTGATTTGGGGTTTTACATTTAAGTCTTTAATCCATCTAGAGTTAATTTTTGCATAAGGTGTAAGAAAGGGGTTCAGTTTCAGTCTTTTACATATGGCTAGCCAGTCTTCCCAACACCATTTATTAAATAGGACATCCTTTCCCCATTGCTTGCTTTTGTCAGGCTTGTCAGAGATCAGATGGCTGTAGATGTCTGGTGTTATTTATGAGGTCTCTGTTCTGTTTCATTGGTCTATATGTCTGTTTTGGTACCAGTACGAAGCTATTTTGGTTACTGTAACCTTGTAGTATAGTTTAAAGTCAGGTAGTATGATTCCTCCAGCTTTGTTCTTTTTGCTAAGGATTATCTTCACTGTATAGATTCTTCCTTGGTTTTATGTAAAATATAAATTAGTTTTTTCTAATGCTGTGAAAAATGTCAGTGGTAGCTTGATAGTGATAGCATTGAATCTATAAATTACTTCGAGCAGTATGGCCATTTTCACAACATTGATTCTTCCTATCCATGGGCATGGAATGTTTTTTCATTTTTTCTGTCTTCTCTTATTTCCTTGAGCAGTGGTTTGTAGTTTTCTTTGAAGAGGTCCTTCATATCCCTTGTTAGCTGTATTCCTAAGTATTTTATTTTCTTTCTAGCAATTGTAAATGGAAGTTCATTCATGATTTGGCTCTCTGCTTGTCTATTGTTGGTGTACAGGAATGCTTGTTACTTTTGCACATTGATTTTGTATCCTGAGACTTTGCTGAAGTTGCATATCAGCTTAATGAGTTTTTGGGCTGAGATGGTGGGGATTTCTAAATATAGAATCATGTCATCTGCAAACAGAGACAATTTGACTTCCTCTCTTCCTATTTAAATAACCTTTATTTCTTTTTCCTGCCTGATTGCCATGGTCAAAACGTCCAATACTATGTGGAATAGGAATGGTAAGAGAGGGCATCCTGGTCTTATACCAGTTTTCAAAGGGAATACTTCCAGCTTTTCTCCATTCAATATGATATTGGCTGGGGGTTTGTGATAAGTAGATCTTATAGAACTCTCCAACCCAAATCAACAGAATATACACTCTTCTCAATGCCACATAGTACTTATTCTAAAATTGACCATATAATTGGAATTATAACACTCTTCAGCAAATGCAAAATAACTGAAATCATAAAAAACAGTTTCACAGACCATGGTGCAATTAAATTACAACTCAAGATTAAGAAACTCATTCAAAAAAAAAAAAAAAGCGCCACAAAATTACTTGGAAATTGAACAAACTGCTCCTGAATTCCTGAATGACTCCTGGGTAAATAATGAAATTAAGGCAGAAATCAAGAAGTTCTTTGAAACCAACAAGAACAAAGAAACAATGTCCCAGAACCTCTAGGACACAGCTAAATCAGTGTTAAGAGGAAAATTTATAGCACTAAATGTCCTCATATAAAGCTAGAAAGATCTCAAATTGACACTCTAATATTAAAATTAAAAGAGCTAGAGAAGCAAGTGCAACAAATTCAAAAGCTAGCAGAAGACAAGAAATAACTAAGATCAGAGCAGAATTGAAGGAGATAGGAACACAAAAAACCCTTCAAAAATCAATGAATCCAGGAGGTGGTTTTTTGAAAAAATTAACAAAATAGACACTAGCTGGACTAACAAAGAAGAAAAGAGAAAAGAATCATATAGACACAGTAAAAAATGATAAAGGAAATATCATCACTGACCACAAAGAAATACACATCATCATCAGATAATATGATAAACAACTCTGCAACTCAACTAGAAAATATAGAAGAAATTGATAAATTCCTGGGCACATACACCTTCCCAAGACTAAACCAGGAAGAAGTTGAATCCCTGAATAGACCAATGACAAGTTCTGAAATTGAGGCAGTTATTAACAGCTTACCAACCACGCCCTCATCTCCCTCCTCAAAAAAAGCTCAGGACCAGAGGAATTCACAGCTGAATTCTACCAGAGGTACAAAGAGGAGCTGGTACCCTTTCTTCTTAAAGTATTCCAAACAGTTGAAAAGCATGGACCCTTTCTAACTCATTTTATGAAGCCAGCATTATCCTGATACCAAAACCTGGCAAAGGCACCACAACAAAGAAAACTACAGGCCAATGTCCCTGATAAAAATAAATGCCAAAATCCTCAATAAAATACTGGCAAGAATTCAACAGCACATCAAATAACTTATCCACCACGATCAAGTCAGCTTCATCCCTTGGATGCAAGACTGTTTCAACATATGCAAATCAATAAATATAATTCGTCACATGAACAGAACCAAAGATAAAAAAAATTTGATTATCTCAATAGATGCAGAAAAGGCCTTTGATAAAATTCAGCATTCCTTCATGTTAAAAATTCTCAATAAACTAGGTATTGATGGAATGTTTTTTCTAACTCTTCATTTTGTACCCATTAACCATACCCACTTTGCCCCCTCATTACCCTTCCATCCTCTGACAGCCATCCTTCTGCTATCTCCATTGTTTTAATTATTTTGATTTTAGGCCCCACAAATAAGTGAAAAGATTCTCCTCCATGTATGGGCACTGACTGAGCCTGGCACAGTTTTTCTCTCTGCTATAACAGGACAGCACTGAGTTCAATGTAAAGTCTTACCATTGCTGTGCTGTCCATCTTCCAAACATACAGATTTCTCTGGTGCTCTTCCTCTCCAACCATACAGATTTTACTGCACCCTGTGGGTCCTGCCAGGGAAAGGGGATAGGTGGCACAATAACTCTCTTAGCCACCACAGCTGATTTCTTAGTGCCCCACTAGTCCACTGGATCTGAGCCCAATTCAGCACTAGGACTTGCCTAAGACCTGCTGTCCTTGTGCCTAGACTGCCTGTCTAGTTCACTTAGCATCCTGGAACACTTTATCCCTTAGTGATGAGACTTGCTGAAACTCAGGCTCTGACTGCCAGGATAGACAATTCCCCTCTGGCTAGGGCCAAAGTGCTCCCTCAGTGGGCGGGCATCATCTGGATACGGTCTAATACTGCTTTCTGCTGTGACAGAGCAGCACTGAGTTCAATGTAATGTCTCCCTGTCGGTGCACCTTTCCTCCCCCAAGGGCACAGATTCTCTGCATCATCCAGCTACTTCAGGGGAATGGGGGAGGGGAGGTATCAGCAATTTAAGACTGTTTCTCCTACCCCCTTATAGTGCCACTTTCAGTAATATAAAGTTAATACCAGGTTGTGTCATTGCTCATCTAATTTTCTGGTTCTTGTGATGGTGCTTTTTGTGTGTAGTTAGTTGTTTCAACAGGGGTACTGAATAGTGTAGACTTCTATTCAGCCATCTTGTTCTGTCCTAGGAAAACATTTCTGGTTAAATGCCTAAAGAAATTGCAGAAAAAAGAGGCTTGAATCCCAAAGCCTCCTGAAATTTTGGTGATTTTTAAAAATTATCCTAGTTACATACTTATGATTTCTGTATCTAATCTTACATTCAAAATTTGTGTTGTTTCTTAATCAGAGTTCACCACCTCCAAGTTATATAAGCTTCCCATTCCATGTAACATGTATTTACTTCTGAATATGGGAATTTTTATAAATGTTTTTAGTATGTATTCTGTAGAGAATACACTTAGGCGTGTTGTAGCTGGATTATATAGTATGCTCATTTCAGCTTTAGTAGATACTACCCAATAGAGTTCCAAATTGGTTGCACCCCTTTACAATCTCATGAGCTATGTTTAAGAGTTCCTTTTGCTTACATGCTGGCCAATAATTGGTATTTTGGTGAGCTTCGGTGTTATCACATCATGGTTTTAATTTCCATTTCCTTGATAAAGGAGTTGGGTTGAGCACTTTTTCATAAGCATATTAGGCCATTTGGACATAATCCTTTGTCAAATGTCTCTGCATGTCTTTTATCCATTTTCACTGAGTTGTTTGTCTTTTTCTTATTGATTATTAGGAGTTATTAGATGCTCTGATTACAAGACCTGAGTTGGTTACAAACATATTTTCCTACTTGTGCCTTGCTTTTTACATTTTTAATGGGCCCTTTATTTCATAGAATTTTCAAATTTTAATGTAGTCTGATTTATAAATCTTTCCTTAATGTCCTTCTTCTACATTAAGTACTCTAAATAGTACTTCTTGTATTCCATGGAAAAAATCTTTGTCTGCCTCAAAGTTATGAGGATATTGTCTTATGTAATCATCAATAAATTTTACTGCTTTAACATTTAGATCTATAATCTAGATAAATTATATTTTGTAAGTGGCATAAATTAGAGGTCAAGTTACAAATTATTTTTTCCTAGGAGCCTCGAATGTTCCTTGCTAGATTTATCCCAAGGTATTTAATATTTTTAGTAACAATTGTATATTTTATAAATTGTGTTTTCTAAATTTTTATAAAATACAATTCATTTCTGCATACTGACTCTCATAGCAGCAACCTTGCTACATTCATTATTTATTCTAGCAATAGTTCTGAGATTCCTTTTAATTTTCTACATTAAAAATAATTGGTATATAAATGAAAATACATATGTTTTTCCCAATATTTATAATTTTATTTATTTTTATATCACTGTAGTGACTAGGAACTCTAGTACAATGGTGCACAAAAGAGATAAGATGGGAATCATTGCCTTGCTTCTAATCTCAGTATTAAATCTTTCAGTGCTTTACCATTTGCATGACTCAAATGTCATCTTGTCCAAGAGTACCTCCCTAATGACACTGGTCACTCTCTCACCTAACTCTGTTAAAGTTTTATTCATAGAAACTTTCATTCTCTGAAATTATATTCTAAATTATTTATGTGTTTATTGCTAGGCCTCACTAGAAATTAACCTCCTTGAAAATAGTGCATTTAGTGATATAGCCCTAGAACTTTTAATAGTGAGTGGAAAAAAGTAGATGCTAAATAAACATTTATTGAATAAATGAATGAGGTGATGCTCATGATGGTCCTGTGGGGTAAAAACAAGTAGGACAGGTGATGACCTAATTATCCCCATCTCCTCATTTTATGAACAACGAAACTGAAGTTGGTATATGAATAAGTGATTTGCCCAAAGTCAAGGCAGCTTGTAAGTGATAGAGTTTAAGCAGAATCAAATCCTTTGGTTTTTCCTCATTTGTTCATTTTGTTTTTCTAATCCCTATAGCAGCTGAACCCAAAAGGAAGGCTTAGCCTTGGAGATAGGAGGAAAGGAGCAGCAAAATGAAGACAGTGATTTTAAAGGAGGCAAATTGAGGGAATTCTTATCAAGGAGGAAGAGAATTTATGTGAGGAGCCAGAAAGCAAAATAATGGGAATAATTTTGAAAGAATGAGAAAAGCGAACAATAGAACAAGGCACAGATCGAAAAACTCAAGCTGAAGAGGAGTTGTAATTTGAATAGCTTAAATATATGTTGTTAAAAATGGAGAAATGACTACTCAAAGAGGGAGGAATCATCTATGTTTCAGACCATAGAGAGAATGATGGTCTTGCGGTTGGAAGACAACTGCACAACCGCATGCATTTTGGCATGAAGTGAGGTGGTGGTAGTTCGAGAAACAGAAGTATAAGTAAAGAAATAATGCTAAAGATAAGTGAGAAGAATTTGGTGACTGATAGAATATCCAGAAGAAGTGAATAACAGTTCTGAGCCTGGGGATCCAAGAATAATAAATTGTTTATTCTTTGAAGGCAGGAAAGTTAAAAGTAGCTACTGAAAGGGGAAAGTTCTCTTATCCCCTTCATAGGACCTGTGACACAGGTGTGCCCCACTGCCCACTCAGATGGGCAGATGCAGAGGTTGTGGGAAGTGCTTTTGGGCTCTGGTCCCATGGCAAAGTCTAGGGGTGGGTGTCTACAAATCCTAAAGCCCAAATGGGCATGTATTGTAGTGTGCTGTTTCAGCTTTGTTGTCTGCAGATGGCTGTGTTAAATAGCTCAACAGACCCTCTGCCTTATTGCAAGGGCAGGAGGCCAATGTGACAGCCTGAGTTCTTGCCCAGTATACTGGAATAATCAAATCGTATGTCGGCTGGAAAGATAAATGCAGTGAGTGGTGAAGGTGGTTCTCAGTGAAATGGATTGGGAGCCAGAAGTGGGGGATGGAAGGTGGTCTTTCCCTTTTCCTTTTCCAGCCACTCCTGGCTGAATTCCTCTTGTGTTCATACGTCATTCCTCTTCTCTCTTTCTGTGCCATGCTGCTACACCACTCTCTGCTACTCTCTGCAATTCTGTTCCTCTGTTTCTCTTATTGTGATGTTCAGCTGCTTGGGTCTGTGCCCTCTAAAGTCTCGGGTTTATATAGGGGCAGGATAGGGGCACGTGCTGGGCAAAAAGGCAACTTTTGGATCCAGAAACAGAAATGCCTGTCCTTATTTAGGGCCACAGGTACAGGCCTGAGGGTAGAGCCTTCACCAGGGACCCCGTATTCTTTATCCAACACTTCATTGCCCCTCTCCTGTATCACTATTGTATAAAGGAGTTTATTCTTTATTATACTTCTGGGAAGAATAGTGTGCTGAATACTAAATGTAATCATTAGATCATATCCTTAATTTTATACCATAAAATACAAACATCAAGTTGAAGAGCAATAGGTATAGATATAATTTTTGGACCATTACATCAGAATAATTTTCTGTCTTCACTTTGTTTAGAAGGAAGTGTTAGAGTTATAAATTTCAGTTCCATTAACTCAACTTTATTCCTGGCACAGTGAATTTCAAACAGAAAATAAGATACCAATTCATACTTCATATTCACTAATGAACTTAAATTCACCTAATTAAAAGATAACATATTTGACAATGGGAAGTTATCTTTCAAGCAAAGTCTTTGATTATCTCTTTTTCTGGCAATAGTTAATAGCAAACAGACTCATACACACATAAATCCTGATAAAATTATATATATTTTGGAACAATATAATAAGCCCCCAGAAAAATCATTTGCATTTATGTAGTTTAAAATGTCTTATTGTGAATTTTTTTCAAAATATTCTGCAAATAGAAGAGTTTATATATTTTATATTTGTATTAATAAATAAAAGAAAGGTGGCTACACATTGTGCTTTGGGGCTTATTTATGCTTAACTGTTGAGTCTTATTATTTATAACATTCACTACAGGAAGGAGAGGTGACATATTCTGGGAAAAGGAGGATAATAACCAATATATTCAGTCAAAAATACTTAAACCTATCAGGGATGTCACGTTTTGTTACAAACCAAAATGCAGGCAGGATTTTAATATGTATTTGCAAAAGACTGAGCTAGCGCTAACAAGTCAGCATCTATGGAAGAAAAATGAGTCTTTTCTATATGCCAAATCAGCTGAGCAAACTAAGTGGGAAGTGACTGTATATTTGGCACTAGATAGAACAAATAACTGGCTAAAAGCATTATTGGCATGTGATATGGGAATTGCAGATAAAATCTGAAGCAAGTGAGGTGTCTCTTCTTTCATCTTTATATTAGGGTCTAATCAACATACAATTGGAAATTTCACAAAATGGACACATATGAACAATCAGTATGCAAATCAACACACTGAACATTAGCAGGACTACAGAAGCCCTCTTTATAATCCATTCTCATCACAACTACAAATGGTAAACTCTACACTGACTTTTAAAAGCTCACACATTTTTGTACTTTATATACTTGGAATTACATATAATGAACTATTTTTCTAGCTTTTTTCTCTCAAATTGTTGTATATGAGATTCATACATATTGTTATATCTCATTGCTGTATAGCATTCACCATCTCTCTATATAACATTCATTGCATGACTATATAACATTCTACTATTGATGGACTTTTAGGTTGTTTACAGTCTGGGGTTATTATGAGTAAAGTAACTATGAACCTTTTGGTACGTGTCTTTTGGTGAATATATGTGCTTTTTGTGTTGGGTGTACACCAGGAAGTGTAATTGCTACTTGGAGTATGCATCATCATTCAACTTTAGCAGTTACTGACAAAGAGTTTTTCTAAAGTGGTTTTATTGGTTTTGCTCCTGCCAGCAGTATGAGCATCCTAACTCCACATTCTGGTACTTGGTGTTAACATTCTTCATAAAGTCTATGATTCTGGTAAATCCATACTGATAGTTCATTGACTAAGGTAGTTGAGTTTCTTTCTATATGTTTATCATTCACTTGCATGTCTTCTTTTGTAAATTGCCTAATCTAGTCTTTCTTCTCTTGGCTTGCCTGTCTTTTTTGTTATTGATATCTTACAAATATTATGGATGGTAGTCTTTTATTGGGCATAAGTATTGTCAATATTTCCCCTACTCTAAGAATTCTTTTTTATTCCTTTAATGGTAATTTGTAAAATAAGACGCCACAAATCTACAACAATCTGATCTTTGACAAACCTGATAAAAACAAGCAATGGAGAAGCGATTCCCTGTTTAATAAATGGTGTTGGGAAAACTGGCTAGCCATATGCAGAAAACCAAAATTGGAACCCTTTTTTATACTTACACAAAAATTTACTCGAGATGGATTAAACACTTAAACATAAGACTTAAAAATCATAAAGAAGAAAACCTAGGCAATACCATTCAGGACATAGGCATGGGCAAAGACTTCATAACTAAAATACCAAAAGCAATGGCAACGAAAGCCAAAATAGATAAATGGGATCTAATTATACTGAAGAGCTTCTGCACAGCAAAAGAAACTATAATCAGAGTGAAAAGGCAACCTACAGAATGGGAGAAAATTTTTGCAATCTATCTATCTGACAAACGGCTAATATCCATAATCAAGGAACTTAAATTCACAAGAAAAAAAAATAATCCCATCAAAAAGTGGGCAAAGGATACGAAAAGACACTTCTCAAGAGAAGACATTTATGTGGCCAACAAACATGAAAAATAGCTCATCAACACTGGTCTTTAGAGAAATGCAAATTAAAACCACAGTGAGATACCATCTCACACCATCTTCTACCAGTTAGAATGTAGATCATCATTAAAAAGTCAGGAAACAGCAGATACTGGAGAGGATGTGGAGAAATAGAAATGCTTTTATACTGTTGGTGGCAGTGTAAATTAGTTAAACCATTGTGGAAGACCATGTGGCAATTCTTCAGGGATTTAAAACCAGAAAGTTCATTTGACTTAGCAATCCCATTACTAGATATATACCCAAAGGATTATAAATCATTCTACCATAAAGATGCATGCAAACACAATGTTTATTACAGCCTGTCAGGGAGTGCGGGGCAAGGGGAGGGATAGCATTAAGAGAAATAACCTAATGTAGATGATGGGTTGATGGATGCAGCAAACCACCATGGCACGTGTATACCTATGTAACAAATCTGCACATTCTGCACATGTATCCCAGAACTTAAAGTATAATAATAACAATAAATAAATAGGTGCTCTAAATGTTGGTAAAAGTAGCAAAGGAGAAAGGACTTACAGAGTGCCTACATAAATTGATTGTGAGTAACACATAAACAAGGAACAACAAACTGTGGAAGGCCGCAGGAGGCCTCTGAGGAGGAAGGCCTCTCTATGCCTCATGTTCCAGTGCAGGGTGACCTTGGCTCTGTTACCATAAACATTGTGCTCAAGTATGTAAAACCCCTTTGTAGTGCTATGATGTAGCCAGACTTGTAGGCTCCTTGTAAGGCCCATGTTCCATCAGCTGTACATAGATAATAAGCTAAAGATAACTACATGTTCTTGTTTTGTAAAATTCCCAAACCACCACTGTTATCAGTCCTTAGGATGACATACCAGTTCCTGCTCACTGATTCACTTCCAGCTCACTGATTCATTCCACCATCACTCCGCCCTTATCTTATAGATCAAAGTGATTGTAATCAATAAGTAGTGCAGATGATTGGAGCTCGGAGCCTTCACTGTCTCTTCCAAAATAATGAGTGATGCCTCCCTGGTCCCACTCTCTCTCTCTCTTAATCATATTTTTCTCATTCCTTTGTCACCACTGAACACAGGGTGCCCACAGGTGATATAGGGCTGGTTCCCTACATTCTGGCACCCAACGTGTGGTGCTCATGGATCCCTACATTCTGGTGGCCAATGTGTGGGGCTCATGGATCCCTACACTTAAGTTTCTTATAATCTAAATTATTATTGTTTTATGATAAATGTTTTTCTTTTTAAAAAAATGTTGGCTACTCTAGGTCCACGAAGATAGATTTATTTTATATTTGACATACAATATATTTGGAATTGATTATTATATTTAGTGTGAGGTAGGGATCAATATTTTTTCTTATATGAATATCCAATTGACTCAGTACTATTTATTGAAAAGCTCCTCCTTTGCTCACTGTGCTCTCTTTGCATAAATCAGATAACTATGTATGTGTGGGACTGTTCCTGGAATCTATTTTCTTCAATTGATTAGCTTGTATATTATTTTTCCAATATTACATTATCTTATTATAGCTTTATAATTGACCTTGATATCTGAAAATATAAGTCCTCCAACATTGCTGTCTTTTTATTTTGTGTATAACCATCAACAGAGACTACAGGAGTGATCTTTACCTGTCAGACACATCAATAACATGTCCTCTCCAAACTATTACTAATGTACATTCAAATACTGCAATGATTTTAACTAAAAATGCTCAAATTTGAAGGTTGGCTTTGAGCTATCAACTTCAAATAAAGTTTAACTTCTTTTTAATGCAGAGTAGAATATACAGAATACTATTAGAAAAAATGAAAAATATTAGGCAGTACCAAACAAATATACCTGTCAAGCTGACTTACTGAAATATTTTGGGGAAATAAAGTCTTTTCTCCTTGAATGGTAATAGTTGAGCCAAAGGAGGAGGTTAGGGGTCCAGGATCCAAGAGTAATGCACTCAGACTCCATATGGTGTTCTTCCATTGGTTCAGTCTCCTCCAATTCTTTTGCAAAAGATGAGCATCTTATGTGGGGACAATGGAGTACCTGCATCAGAATAATACACTAAACTAGAATTGCTGGGTGTGGGCCTTGAGAATATGCATTTTAACAGGTCTTTTAATTAATTTTGATACTTTGAAAATCATTGATATAGAGCAGTGTTTCTCAACTACTGGTAATGTTGTCCCTGAAGGGATATTTGGTCTTCTGGTTGTTACACTGACATGGAAGACATGCTTCTGGCATCATGTTACAATTCACTGTACAGTCTTATACAACAAAAAAATTATCAATTTCAAAATTTCAGTAGTGCCATTTTGAGAAACCCTGATCTAGAGATAATGAGGGAATTAAAGAAACCTGGTTGAAACCAGCAAGTATTTTTATACTAGAAGAAATAGTACACAAAATTACTTAAATCAGTGTGCAGCCTGCAAAAACAGCAGAAGCCTTCAGTCATTTTTCAGCTTTTGCCAAGACATGTCCTGGCTGCCATGATCATTAGTTCCAAGGAACTTTGCTTCCATTAAGCTTCAGCCTTCAGCCTTTATAATGTAGATTCTTTAGGGCCTGCCTCAGTTATTCAGAGTAAGAAGGAAAAAAATTAATACAAGTGTTCACTCCATTGAAGGAAATATTTCAGACATTTTTTTCATATGTGATTCCAAGTTATTTTCATAACAACATTGTGAAACAGATAGTATCATATATTTTTAAATGTGAAGACATTTTAGATAAATGAAATGGAACTCAGAGGCAATTTCCTTTGAGTATAGGTTATGATTCAAACTTGTCATAAATTGCTCACAGTGTAGTTGTAAGTAGTATTTGTATTAGTTTTTATGTTGCTGATAAAACATACCAGAGACTGGGCAATTTACAAAAGAAAGAGGTTTAATTGGACTTATAGTTACATGTGCCTGGGGATACCTCACAATCATGGTGGAAGGCAAGGAGAAGCAAGTCATGTCTTACATGCATGGCAGCAGGCAGACAGAGAGAGCTTGTGCAGGGAACTAAGAGATTTTGTGAGACTTATTCACTATCATGAGAACAGCCTGGGAAAGACCTGCCCCTGTGATTCAATTACTTCCCGCCGGGTCCCTCCCATAACACAAGTGAATTCAAAACAAGATTTGGGTGGGGCATAGCCAAACCATATCAGTATTATTATAATGTATGGAGTATAATGAAAATAATTAATATTTATAAGCCTTGCACTTAACAGACATCATAATATTTTGTTACATCTTAATATTACATCATACATATAAAACAAAGGCCAGATAGGTGAAATTAGTTGTACAAGAACATGTAACTAGTAAGTGATGCTCTGTTAGATTCCTAGGTGCTGTAACCACTACACTGCTATATTAACTGATATATGTATGTTAATGTAACTTATAAACTAGGAAGAGATACAAATATTAAATGCTATTCCAAAATTCCAATTGCATGCAATTTGAAGAAATTACATTCTTAGCATTATAGGTAAGAGGAAGAGAAAAATATTTTAATATTTAATATTTTGTTTCTTATACACAGGAACTATTTAAACATCTGGGGATTTGTTTTTTGATAAAGTTAAAAAAAAAGAGATTCTCTAGCCTGACATTCTGAAATCTATTTGACTGAAAGCTTTCATTGTCATAATTACTTTTATTAGCTAATCAACTTGAATTGTGCAAAATTACTTGAAATAACATTTGAGTAATTTTTCCCAATTATTTAACTTTATTTCTCAAAATAGAATCAGTGAGCAACAACCTGTCTTTGGAGATTAGAACTGTCAATATCTTCCACAGGCTTGAACTGTTTAGAGCAACAGCTTTCAAGGGTGGATTACTTGCATTTGACAGTAATTGTTCCTGTTTTAGCTAAATTCTTTTAGAGACTTTTGGAAACTGCTTCTCTGATATATTGGTAAGTCAAAATTTTCTTTTAGAAGTACTTCTGAGCTATCCAAGTTCTGTGCATAGTTTTACAAGAAAGAAAAATGTCAAATTTTACCAATGTTTCAAGCAGTATACTGTAAGAGGATTATCTATTGAAGAGTACAAAAACTATCATTCTTTTCATTTTAACATAGCATTTATTTATGCAGCATACTGAACACAGGACAATAGATTTTTCATACTTGCTTTAAAAATATATTCCATATTACAAATGCAAATCTTATTTATATATAAACATTTTACAGTATTTTGCATATATATACAATTTTATTTTAAAGTCTAATTTACCCACCATAAACTTCATACATTATAAATACTTCATTCAATGATTTTGAAAGAATTTATGAAGTTGCTCAACTATTATAATTCATTTTAAAATATGTCTATCACCCCACTTAATAGTTCTATCTGCCACTACAAGAAAACTACTAATCTTTTTCTTCTTTCTCTCTATATGTTTACCCTTTCTGGAGATTTGATACAAATAAAATGTATCGTGGTATTTTGTGTCTGAATTATTTCACTTACATGTTTTAAAGTTTCATTAATGTTGCATGGCTTTGTTACTTTTTATTGATAAATAATCTATTGTATGGACATACCACATTTTATTTATTCATCCTCAGTCGATGGATGCTTGGATTGTTTCCCATGTTTTGACTATGAATAATGATGCTATGAAAATTTATATAAGTATTGGTACAGATACATATTTTCATTCCTTTTGGGTAAATACCTAAAAAAAATGGAAGTGATACCATTTGATACAGCAATCCCACTACTGGGTATATACCCAAAGGATTATAAATCATTCTACTATAAAAACATATGCACACAATGTTTACTGAAGCACTATTTACAATAGAAAAGACTTGGAATCAACCCAAATACCCATCAACGACAGACTGGATAAAGAACATGTGGCACATGTACACCATGGAATACTATGCAGCCATAAGAAAGAATGAGTTCATGTCCTTTCCAGGGACATGGATGTAGCTAGAAAGCATTATTTTCAGCAAACTAACACAGAACAGAAAACCAAACATCACGTTCTCACTCACAAATGGGAGTTGAACAATGAGAACACACGGACACAGAGAAGGGAACATCACACACTGGGGCCTGTTGGGGGAGGGGGGCAAAGAGAGGGAGAGGATTAGGACAAATACCTTGTGTATGAGGGGCTTAACACCTAGATGACAGGTTGATGGGTGCAGCAAACCACCATGGCACATGTATACCTATGTAACCTGCATGTTCTACACATGTATCCTAGAACTACAAGTATAATTTAAAAAACGCAAATAAATAAATAAATAAAAGAAATGGAAAGGGAAGTAGAATTGCTAGATCATATGGTAAATCGATGTTCAGTATTTTTGGGGAACTGTCAGACTGTTTCCCAAGACACAGGCATCATTTTACATTTCACAGTGATATATGATGATTCTGGTTTCTCACCAACACTTGTTATTATCAGTCTTTTAAAATTATAGTTGTCCTTGTGGGCATTAAGTGGTATCTTATTAGAAGTTGGATTGCATTTCCCTAATGGCTAATGATGTTGATTATCTTTTCATGTGCCACTTGGCCATAAACAGATCATTTTTGGAGATACGGCTATTCAGATAAGTTTTCCATTTCTTCAACTGAGTTGTTTGTATTCTTATTATTGAATTGTTAAGAGGTTTTTTTATATATGCTCAATAAAAGTTCCTTACTAGATATATGATCTGCAAATATTTTTTAACCTCAGATTATTTCTGTGTAAAATGGGGAAATGGGTGAATTTTGCTATGGGAGTTGACCTGTCATTTTGTCATTAGCCATTTTGGATCCCTGTGTCCACATCTGAAAAGGAAGTGCTCAAAATTCATGCTACATGGTGGTTTGCTATGGGTACTTGTGGCAAAAAATTAACTATAGCACATATTCTGGATGCAGCCATTTTACTAAAATAATTCAGGCAGATAACATTCTATCAAAATAATATATTTGTTTTAAAAATAAGCTTTGATCTTCATACCTTTCCCCTAAAAAAAATTTGCATTTGTGTATATGTGTGTGTGTCTTTCTTTTTTTTAATTGCATTTTAGGTTTTGGGGTACATGTGAAGAGCATGCAAGATTGTTGCATAGGTACACACATGGCAGTGTGGTTTTCTGCCTTCCGTCCCCTCACCTGTATCTGTCATTTCTCCCCATGCTATCTCTTCCCATCTCCCCACCCCCCGTCCCTCCCCCATTTCCCCCCAACGGACCCCAGTGTGTAGTGCTCCCCTCCCTGTGTCCATGTGTTCTCATTGCTCAACACCCGCCTATGAGTGAGAACATGCGGTGTTTGATCTTCTGCTCTTGTGTCAGTTTGCTGAGAATGATGGTATCCAGGTTCATCCATGTCCCTACAAAGGACGTGAACTCATAGTTTTTGATTGCTGCATAGTATTCCATGGTGTATATGTACCACATTTTCTTTATCCAGTCTATCATTGTTGGGCATTTGGGTTGGTTCCAGGTCTTTGCTATTGTAAACAGTGCTACAATGAACATTCATGTGCATGTGCCCTTATAGTAGAATGATTTATAATCCTTTGGCTATATACCCAGTAATGGGATTGCTGGGTCAAATGGGATTTCTATTTTTAGATCACTGAGGAATCACCACACTGTCTTCCACAATGGTTGAATTAATTTACATTCCCACCAACAGTGTAAAAGTGTTCCTATTTCTCCACATCCTCTCCAGCATCTGTTGTTTCCAGATTTTTTAATGACCGCCATTCTAACTGGTGTGAGTTGGTATCTCAATGTGGTTTTGATTTGCATTTCTCTTATGACCAGTGATGATGAGCATTTTTTCATATGCTTGTTGGCCTCCTGTATGTCTTCTTTTGTAAAGTATCTGTTCATATCCTTCGCCCATTTTTGAATGGGCTTGTTTGTTTTTTCTTGTAGATCTGTTTTAGTTCTTTATAAATTCTGGATATCAGCCCCTAGTCAGATGGGTAGACGGCAAAAATTTTTTCCCATTCTGTTGGTTGCCGATTCACTCTACTGACTGTTTCTTTTGCCATGCAGAAGCTGTGGAGTTTGATTAGGTCCCATTTGTCTATTTTGGCTTTTGTTGCCATTGCTTTTGGCGTTTTCGTCATGAAGTCCTTGCCTACGCCTATGTCCTGAATGGTTTTGCCTAGATTTTCTTCTAGGGTTTTTATGGTGTTAGGTCTGATGTTTAAGTCTTTAATCCATCTGGAGTTAATTTTGGTTTAAGGTGTCAGGAAGGGGTCCTGTTTCTGCTTTCTGCACATGGCTAACCAGTTTTCCCAACACCATTTATTAAACAGGGAGTCCTTTCCCCATTGCTTGTTTTTGTCTGGTTTGTCGAAGATCGGATAGTTGTGGGTATGTTGTATTTCCTCTGAGGCCTCTGTTCTGTTCCATTGGTCTATATCTCTGTTTTGGTACCAGTACCATGCTGTTTTGATTACTGTAGCCTTGTAGTATAGTTTGAAGTCTGGTAGTGTGATGCCTCCTGCTTTGTTCTTTTTGCTTAGAATTGACTTGGCTATGCGGGTTCTCTTTTGGTTCTATATGAAGTTTAAGGTGTTTTTTTCCAGTTCTGTGAAGAAGGTCATTGGTAGTTTGATGGGAATAGCGTTGAATTTGTAAATTACTTTGGGCAGTATGGCCATTTTCATGATGTTGATTCTTCCTAACCATGAACATGGAATGTTTCTCCATCTGTTTCTGTCCTCTCTTATTTCGTTGAGCAGTGGCTTGTAGTTCTCCTTGAAGAGGTCCTTCACGTTCCTTGTTAGTTATATTCCTGGGTATTTTATTCTCTTTGTAGCAATTGCAAATGGCAGTTCGTTCTTGATTTGGCTCTCTTTAAGTCTGTTACTGGTGTATAGGAATGCTTGTGATTTTTGCACGTTGATTTTGTATCCTGAGACTTTGCTGAAGTTGTTTATCAGTTTCAGGAGATTTTGGGCTGAGATGATGGGGTCTTCTAGATATACAATCATGTCATCTGCAAATAGAGACAATTTGATTTCCTCCTTTCCAATTTGAATACCTTTTATTTCTTTTTCTTGCCTGATTGCTCTGGCTAGAACTTCCAGTACTATATTGAATAGGAGTGGTGGGAGAGGGCATCCTTGTCTAGTGCCAGATTTCAAAGGGAATGCTTCCAGTTTTTGCCCATTGAGTATGATATTGGCTGTTGGTTTGTCGTAAATAGCTTTTATGGTTTTGAGATACGTTCCGTCAATACCTAGTTTATTGAGGGTTTTTAGCATAAGGGGCTGTTGAATTTTGTCAAAGGCCTTCTCTGCATCAATTGAGATAATCATGTGGTTTTTGTCTTTGGTTCTGTTTATGTGGTGAATTACGTTTATGGACTTGCGTATGTTGAACCAGCCTTGCATCCCCGGGATGAATCCTACTTGATCATGGTGGATGAGCTTTTTATATGCTGTTGCAATCGGTTTGCCAGTATTTTATTGAAGATTTTTGCATCTATGTTAATCATGGATATTGGCCTGAAATTTTCTTTTCTTGTTGAGTCTCTGCCGGGTTTTGGTATCAGGATGATGTTTGTCTCATAAAATGATTTGGGAAGGATTCCCTCTTTTTGAATTGTCTGGAATAGTTTCAGAAAGAATGGTATCAGCTCCTCTTTGTATGTCTGGTAGAATTTGGCTGTGAACCCATCTGGACCTGGGCTTTTTTTGGGTGGTAGGCTCTTTATTGCTGCCTCAACTTCAGACCTTGTTATTGGTCTATTCAGGGTTTCAGCTTCTTCCGGGTTTAGGCTTGGGAGGATGCAGGTGTCCAGGAAGTGTGTGTATCTTTCTATAATGTGCTTTTAAACATGCTTTGGTTGAATAATTTATGAATTATTAGAATTTTTTAATAACATTTGATGTTCTATGACATATAATAGGGATGTGACAAATATCTCCTACTCTTTCACCCTCAAATATCTCTGACTTCTAAGCAAGCTCTGATGGAAACCCTTATATTCTGTCCTCTATAATGTACAAATTATCTGTAAAGAACTGTACGAGAGGAGATCAACCAAAAAAAGCACAGGTCAGTCGGTTTCACAGCTGAATTCTATTGGACATTCAAAGGAGAATTAGTACCAATTTTACTGAAACTATTCAAAAAGATTGAGAAGGAGGAAATCCTCTCTAATTCATTCTACAAAGCCAGTATCAACCTGATAGCAAAGCCAGGAAAAGACATTAAAAAAAGAAACTACAGACCAATATCCTTGATGAATATAGATGCAAAAGGCCTTAACAAAATATTTGCCAACTGAATCCATCAGTACATCAAAAAAATTTTACTGTGATCAGATGGGTTTTATTCCAGGGATGTTCTGGATGAATGACACAAACAAATGGATATACATTGCATGTGCATGGGTTGGAATAATCAATACTGTGAAAATGACCATACTCCCCAAAGCAATCTACAGATTCACTGCAATTTCTATCAAAATACCAACATCATGTTTTACAGAATGTTTTTTTTTAAAAAATCTTAAAATTCATATGGAATTCAAAAACAGCCTGGATAGTCAAAGCAATGCTAAGCAAAAATAATAAATTTTGAGACACTATGTTACCCAACTTCCAATTATACTACAAGGCTATAGTTACCAAAACCACATGATACTGCTATAAAAGGTGATACATAGACCAATGGAAAAGAATAGAGAACCCAGAAACAAAGCTAAATATTTACAACCAACTGATTTTTCACAAAGCATACAAAACCAGTTGCAGAAAGGATACTCTATTTAATAAATAGTGCTGGGAAACTTGAATAGCCACATGTAGAAGAATAAAACTTGATCCCAATCTTTCACCATATAGAAAAATTAACTTGAGATGGATTAAGACTTAAATCTAAGACCCAAAGCCATACCGATTATAGAAGAAAATACAGGAAAAAAAAAAACTCTCTGCACATTGGCCTGTGCAAAGAATTTATTACTAAGACCTCAAAAGCAAATGCAACAAAAATGAAAATAAATGCATAGGACCTAATTAAACTAAAAAGCTTCTGCACAGCACAAGACATAATCTAGAGTAAACAGGCAACCTACAGAATGGGAGAAAATATTTCCAATGTATACATGTGAAAAAGGACTAATTTCAAGAATCTACAAGGAACTCAAGTTAGCAGGAAAAAAAAAATCCATTAAAGAGTGGGCAAGGACATGAATAGACATTTCTGAAAAGAAGATATACAAATGGCCAAGAAACATATTTTAAAATGCTCAACATCACTAATCATAAGGGAAATGCAAATAAAAAGCACAATGAAATACCACCTTATGCCAGCCAGAACGACCATTATTAAAAAGTCAAAAAACAATAGATGTTATTGTGGTTGTGGTTAAAAAAAAAAAAAAAAAAGTATTGCTTATACAACTGCTGGTGGATATGTAAATTTGTACAACCTCTATGGAAAACGGTATGGAGATGTCTCAAAGAACTAAATTGCAGAACAATTTACAATTGCAAAGATATGAAATCAACAAGTGTCCATCAGCTGATGAGTGGATAAAGAAAATGTGGCACACATACAGCAGGGAATACTACTCAGCCATAAAAAGGAATGAAATAATGTCTTTTGCAGCAACTTGGATGGACCTGGAGGCAATTATTCTAAGTGAAGTAACTTAGGAATGGAAAACCAAATTTTGCATGTCCTCACTTATAAGTGTGAGCTAAACACAAAAGCATAGGGAGAAGTATAGTGAAAATGGGAGACTTGGAAGAGGGGAGAGTGGAAGGAGGGTGAGGCATGAAAAACTACTTATTGGGTACAATGTACACCATTTGAGTTATAGGTACAATAGAATTGTAGACTTCACTCATACAAATCATCCATGTAACTAAAAACCACTTGTACTTAAAGGTATTGAAATTAAAAAATTAAAATTAAAAAACCCAAAAACAAATGCCATAGCTAAAATTTGTATCTGTTTTAACATCTTTCTTTTCACCTTAGGTAAAAAGTTTGCCAAGAATAAGGAGAGATAAATCTATTGTGCATATTGTTGTTATTTTTCTAACCAAACAGCATCGTGGTTGAGGCTGAGATTGGTTCATTTAGTTTTAAATACAGTGTTTGGAAAAAATCTACTGCATATTTACTAAATCAGTCATAAAAGTTTTACAGATAGATGAATTAATTAGCTGAAGAAAAGGACTGATTTCCCATTTTCTGTGAGAATAAATGTTTACATTCCAGAAACTCATAAGCACAGTTGGGAATACAGCATATCTCCTATTCAGTGGAAGAAAAGTTTCCAATTAAGTTTGCTTGTACTTTTTTGTAAATTTAAAAGGGTGAGTTTAAGTAATGAAATTAACCAAGTTTATTCCCCAGGACACCATCATATAAAAATGAATTTTCTTATACAGAGAATGAGCAGTCTTTGGAAGTTTATGATCCAAAGTTTATGATCTACAAGATGTTGTAGGCAGAAATGCTTAAATAAAAGAGCAATTAAATCATCTTATGGGATAAAAATGCAAGAATAAATGAAGATGTATTCTTTTTCTAATGTTAGTCTGGAAACTGTGGTACTTTTTTGCTTCTTTCATTATTTGAACAAAGAATTAGCTCAGATAATATTGTAATGACAAAGAGTGTATTTTTGATGTTTTATCACAAGACAAAAATTTGTTTATATAAAATAGCACCATAGTTTGGTTCAAAGATGGCTAAGAATACAAGAGATCATGTAGAATACTGTTATGGCACTTTAATTAATGAGCATACAGTTACTTTATATAATACATCATAGTTCAGCAGGGTCTACTCAATAGTAATCATTCAAAACCTGTAAAAATGTTTAAATTGATGTTATGGGTAGTATTTCATGACCATAGTAAATTGTTATCTTTGACCAAGTAAACTAATTCCATCTTCTGAGGTTCCCGCAGTTGTCATACTATGTCACTTATAACTAAATAACTAGATCCATTTTATAGTTTTCTCTCTCTTACTGATCTTACTCTGAGGATGTCTAGTTGAGTTAATGGAGACAGGGAGGCTGCAGAGCAGTATTTGGGGAGACTGCTTGGATTAGTATTCCAGCTCAATCTTTTTTTAAGTCATGGATCTTGTAGCACTTCACCATTTTGATATATTCTTTCCCCGGCCTATGAAGTGAGAGTAGCAATAGTATCTTTCTCATTTTTTTTTTAAAGAATGAAATGAAATAATCTATTTAAAGCACTTACACAGAGCCTAGTACCTGATAGGCACTCATTAAATGTTAGCTGTGATCACTTTTCCAGAATTTCCAAACCTATTTCTATCTTGACTAGAGGAAAGCCAAGGAGTGCTTACAGAGAACCTACACCAATGGTCTAAACCTTAGTGTGCATCAGAGTAAGCTGGAAGGCTGTCATCCCCGATCTAATGAATCAGAAGCTATGGACTGCGTTGCCAGAGCTTCTGATTCATTAGATCTGGGATGATGCCCAAGAGTTTGCATTCCAAAGAAATTCCCTGGTGATGCTGAAACTTAGTTGGATGAAATCATGAATTATGTGTCCAATGCAACAATTGCAAGCACATGTCTGATTCACAGGACTCTTAATTTAGAAAAAAAAATTGTGTTCTGTTTATATTTACATTATTATAAAACATAGATTTATGTTCAATATTGAAACTTTACTGACCACTCAACAAAGTATTAGATATTTTATTTTCAAAATAAAGGCTTCCCTAAAGTTTTACTTGCCATTCATCTATTGGATAAAAACAAAACAAAACAAAAAAACCCTGAAGATTATTGGAATAATCTGATTTTCCATTTGAAGCATTTGATCATACTACACTGATATAAGACTGGTATATTTTGCTGTTTATGAACTTTTTCTGCTAATGAAGCCTGTGTAATCACAACTACTGACCCACGTCTTATACATGCATATTAATAGAAAATTAAAGCAATCAATTTAGAAAAAAATCATTTGATCTAAATAAGGCATGTCTTATAAAATAGTATGTGAATACACCTTCCTCACATATACATATTATATAATTGTCTTTTATAATAATCTATTTTTTAACTTCTATTTTAGGTTCTGGGTACATGTGCAGTTTTTTTATATATGTAAACTGAGTCATGAGAGTTTGGGTGTACAGATTATTTCATCACCCAAATAATAAGCACAGTACCTGATAGGTAGTCTGCAGTCCTCATCCTGCTCCCTCTCTGCACTCTCAATTAAGCCCTAGTGTTTGTACTTCCCTTCTTTGTACTCACTGAGCTGCCGGAATTCTTGTACTGGTTCTTTCTAATCTGTGTGGGCTGATTTCCTTTAACTGTGGTGTAATTTGAATACAGTCAGTTGACTTCTTTTCTGGATGTTTTCAGAAGACTGAGTCTTTGCTCAGGGTCTTTATTTTTAGCTGAGTTTTTGTCCTTGGTTTCACAGGGTGGGTATATTAGCAAAGTATTTTCGATGTTGAAATTTGGGCTGTGGTCCAGTAGATGGCACTTAAGCATAATGGCCAGTAGGTAGGCTCTTGCTCAGCCACATGGCTCCTCTGTATTTCCTCACATTTGCACCTGTGCTCCCTCGCAGTGTTCAGAAGGTGTGGGCTCCTCTCCCACTCTAGGGCTGATTGCAGATATTGTCTTGATACGCCTAGGCTACACACAGTAGCCCTGGAGTGTTTTCTGGTTTTATGCTCCTTCCCCAGCTTGAAAGAAAGAGGGGAAAGGACCTTGGCAGTGGCTATGGCAGAGGACCTTTCACTTGTCTTTTGAGACTCCACCCTAGAGAAATCAGAGCCACTACCAATCAGTGTGATTAATCCAGGATGGGGTGGATGTGTTGTAGGCTCAATCCAATAGGCCTTGTCTGGTGATGAGCAAGGAGTTCTGGAGACTCCTGGGGAAGACTGATTACCCTCTTCTTAGGGCAGCTGTGGCTTGCTGGAGGCGTGGTTAAAGCACTCAGCATCTTTGCTCCTTCCTCATTTCAAGGACAGTAAGGGAAGTACCACTGTAGTGTCAGTAGGAGAGAGGTTTTCGATTGCCTCTGGGAGCTAAAACGCAGAGCAGCTGCTGCTGGGAATGCTCAGCCAGGGGGTGGGATGGCTGCACTGCTGGCCCATGCTGGGAGACCTGCTTGGTGAAGGGTGGAGGCTTTTATCTATATGTCGACTGTGGCATACTGGAAGCACAAGTGAAGCCTTCAGACTCTATTTCTTCTCCATTTCGAGGGCAGCAGGAGCAGAACCTCTGACATGGTAGTGGCAGAAGGGCTGTCTTTTGCCTCCGGGAGCCCCTTTTCAGGCATAGAGCCACTAGCAGTGGGAATGCTCAGCTGGCTGTAGGACAGCTGATTTGTGGTTCCAAGACAGGGGCCCTGCCTGGTGAAAAGTGGAAGGTGGGGTCTCAGAAAAGAAAGACAGGATTCTCTCCCTATGGTGACTGTAATGTGCTAGAGGTTCCAGTCCTTTGCTCCTTCCCCATCCTGAGGGCAGTAAGCGCAATATCACTGCAGCTGCAATGGCAGAGGGGCTGTGGGCTATTTCTGGGATTTCCTCCTCAGAGAATCACGGAGCTGCCACTGACTGAAGTGTTTGGGTGGGGGCAGGGGGATTGTGCTGGAGGCCCAGGTTTAGAGGCACTGCCCAGTGAAGAGTAGCTGAGGTCGAGATCTGTATGGAAAATAGTGCGGCCAGTTGTAAATATGGCTGCTGCGCTTTGTGGCACAAGGAGGAGGTCAGGAGTCGGGATGGTCCTGTGTCACTCCCCAGCCACTATGCTCTCTCCTGAGGGCAACAGGAGTCATGGCTTTAGAGCAGCAAAAATGGTGGCCTGCCCCTCCTTCTGGAAGCTCTACCCCAGAGAAGTGCAGAGCTGCTACTGGTCTGAGAACCCAGGAGGAGAGTGGCTGGGGTGCCAGGTCGGGAGGCGCTGCCCAGTGAGGAGGAGTGGGGTCGGGGACCCATGTGGAAAAACTGGCTGCTTTTTCTTGAGATGGCTGCACTCCTGAGCGTCCTCATTAGTTCCTAATCACTGCACACCCTCCAGATCCTGAGGGAAACAGGAGAGAAGGTTGTGGAATAGCAAATCTGGCAGCCTGCCTCTCCCCCTGGAAGTTCTATCTCAGGGAATTGCAGAGCTGCTCTCCGCCAGAACTCAGGCTGGGATAGGGTAGCCTCACTAGGATCCCCGACCAGTGGGCCTTATCCTGAAAGATGCAGTCGAGGCAAAGCCTGCAGTCGGTCACTGCTCAGCCTCTAGATTTGGCCCCTTTCCTGGGGGCATGCTAGGAAGCCTAGCCTCCTCTGTTGCCAGAGCTGCAGCCATTGTTGCCGAGGTGCCAGGGAATCCAATGCTCGCAAGACTCTGCATGTGCCTGAGCAGCAACTTTGCCCAAACTCCACGTAGCCCTCCGTGTGGCTCTGGAGGCCTCAGTAGAGGGAGTTCACGAGGGATCTCCTGAGCCCAGAGATATAAAGGTCCATGGCAGCAGTGTGGGTCCCTGGGGACTCTGACTCATTCACCATTTTCCCGTGTTGGGGGACTTCCCCTGGTTCTGTGCCATTCCCAGGTTGGCAGTTGTCCTCTGTGGCTGTTTTTTCTTTATGAGTCACATTGTTTCCTTGAAAAATCTCAGTGTGTCCACCTGGAAGTTCCAGTTCAAGAGCTAATATTTACTCACCATTCTTTCTCCTCTCCTTGAGAGAGGTGCACATTGACTGCTTCTAGTCAGCCATATTGGCTATATGATAATCTTAAAATAACTACTAACTTGTGTGATAGATGCTGATGTTTCTTCAGCAGATATGTATCTCCTGGTTAACATGTGGTCCGCTATGTTACTACTGCTCCACTAACATTTTGTGTAAGTTACATGTTCCTTGTCAATGTTCTTGAGAAACAGAAACTCAGTATTTAATTTGCCATTATTCATATACTTACTTTTAATCATTGATGCTGAAAAGACTCTTAAAAATTCAATGTGTTAATAGGAAGATTAGTAAGCAGTTGAAAATTTATACCATGGCAAAAACAACAACAACAACAACAAAAAAAAAAAAAAACGTGTAGCAAGAGTGTTAGAACACTCTTCAGATACTCTACAGCAGGACTGCTTAAGATTTTGTACCCCAGGTGGCAAGGTGTGTCACAAATTTAGAGAAGGCTACTCTTCTGTCTCTTTCTGTCCTAGCACTGCTCTGTCAACTTGAAGATTTCTGGGACCAGGTAAGAATACTTTTAGTTTTTTTAAATTTATTTATTATACTTTAAGTTCTGGGGTACATGTGCAGATTGTGCAGGTTTGTTACATAGGTATACATGTGTCATGGTGGTGGTTTGCTGCATCCATTGCCACATTATCTACATTAGGTATTTCTCCCAATGCTATCCCTCCCCAGTCCCCTCACCCCCTGCTTTTCCTCCCCTAGCCCTCCACCCCCCAGGCCCTGGTATGTGATGTTTTCCTCCCTGTGTCTGTGTGATCCCATTGTTCAACACCCACTTATGAGTGAGAACATGCAGGAACACCCTTAGTTTTGATGCTGGCATTCCTGTGTCAGAAATCTATCAGAATTGACAGATATAAAACTTCATGGAACAGATTTGTAAATAAAAATAGCAAACAATTTTTGAGTATTTACTGTGTCAGGTAAAGTATATACCTTCTTTGACACTGATCTGTTAACTGAAAATAATTAAAAGTTTCCCTACCTAACAGTGGTTTTGCTAATAATAATAGTAACAATAATAAGCATATATCAAGTACTAAAAATGCATCACACATTTTATGTACATTAATTTATTGAATTTCCTTTATTATTTTCATTTCCCTCTCCTCCTTCCATTTCTGTTCCAACAACAATAAACTTCCTCTTCCCCTTATAAAATCTTTCCACTCTGTATACAACACAATAAGCAGTTTACCTCCTTTTGTTGTGAAGCAGATGGCATCTTTTTCCTGCACAACCCCATTTAAAGATTTGGAACCTGAGGCAGAGGAAGATTAAATTACTTGTTCATGTTATGTAGCTAGGGAAGGATAAGGACTATTTGATCCCAAGAGACAGGCTTCAGAGTCTACATGCTCAATTACTTAGCTAGACTCTTCCCGGACCTTAAGTGTCAATAATTGGAAGTTCCAATCAATGAAAACTGAAGTAGGATAGGGAAATTAGTGGTGACCAAAGCTTCAAGACTCATTTTAAGCCTCCTGTGAAAGCCATTTTGCGAGTTTTGAAAAAGAATTGGAGGACCCTTTGAGGAAAAGTTGTTTTCTGATTGAGAAATCCTCTGTAATTTGAGTATGAATGTAAAGGGAATTTCATTTGTATCTACAGGTTGGAGAGGCCTGGGTTGAGTTGTATGGAAATTAATGGGTTTGGATAAGATGATGCCTAAATTTCCCATATGAGCTAATTACTATTCTAAGATTTCTTAACATGGCACCACAAACATTGCATTTTAGTATCTTTCTATTTGATTGATGTAAATAAAAGAATGGATGATGTCCTAAAACCTGTATTCTATTTTGTTTCTAGTAGAAAATGACTTTCCAAAGGGTGCTTCTTTTTTAATTGTACTTTAATTTCTGGGGTACATGTGCAGATCTTGCAGGATTGTTGCATGGGTACAGTCATGCCATGGTGGTTTTCTGTCTCCATCCCCCAGTCACCTATATCAGGCATTTCTCCCAGTGTTATCCTTCCCCAACCTCCCTGTGCCCCACTGTCCCTCCCCTAGCCCACCACCCCTCAACCCCAGTGTGTGATGTTCCCCTCCCTGTGCCCATGTGTTCTCATTGTTCAACACTTGCCTATGAGTGAAAACATACACTGTTTGGTTTTCTGTTCTTGGGTCAGTTTGTTGAGAATGATGGTTTCCAGATTCATCCATGTCCCTACAAAGGACATGAACTCATCGTTTTTTATGACTGCATAGTATTCCATTGTGTATATGTGCCACATTTTCCTTGTCCAGTCTATCATTGATGGGCATTTGGGTTGGTTCCAGGTCTTTGCTATTGTAAACCATGCTGCAATGAACATGTGTGCATGTGTCTTTATAATAGAATGATTTATAATCCTTCGGGTTATAATCATATATACCCACTAATGGGATTGCTGGGTGAAATGGAATTTCTATTTCTAGATCCTTGAGGAATCGCCACACTGTCTTCCACAATGGTTGAACTAATTGACACTCCCACAAACAGTGTAAAAGCGTTTCTATTTTTCCACATCCTCTCCAGCATCTATTGTCTCCAGATTTTTTAATGATTTCCCATTCTAACTGGTGTGAGGTGGTATCTCAATGTGATTTGGATTTGCGTTTCTCTAATGACCGGTGATGATGAGCATTTTTTCATAAGTTTGTTAGCCTCATAAATGTCTTCTTTTGAAAAGGGGCTGTTCATATGCTTTACCCACTTGTGAATGGGTTTGATTTTTCTTGTAAGTCTGCTTTAGTTCTTTGTGGATTCTGGATATCAGCCCTTTGTCAGATGGATAGATTGCAAACATTTTTTCCCCATTCTGTTGGTTGCTGGTTCACCCTAATGATTGTTTCTTTTGCTGTACAGAAACTCTTAAGTTTAATTAGCTCCCAGATGTCTATTTTGGCTTTTGTTGCCATTGCTTTTGGTGTTTTAGTCATGAAGTCCTTGCCTATGCCTATGTCCTTAATGGTATTGCCTAGGTTTTCTTCTAGAGTTTTTATGGTATTAGGTCTTATGTTTAATTTAATCCATCTGGAGTTAATTTTAGTCTAAAGAAGGGGTCCAGTTTCAGCTTTCTGCACATGACTATCCAGTTTTCCCAACACCATTTATTAAGCAGGGAATCCTTTCCTCATTGCTTGTTTTTGTCAGGTCTGTCAAAGATTGATGATTGTAGACCTGTGGCAATGCTTCCGAGGCCTCTGTTCTGTTCCACTGGTCTATATCTTGTTTATTACCAGTACCATGCTGTTTTGATTACTGTAGCCCTGTAGTACAGCTTGAAGTCAGGTAGCATGATGCCTCCAGCTATGTTGTTTTTGCTTAGGATTGTCTTGGCTGTGCAGACTCCCTTTTGGTTCCATATGAAGTTTAAGGTATTTTTTTCCAGTTCCATGAAGAAGGTCAATGGTAACTTGATGGGGATAGCACTGAATCTATAAATTACTTTGGACTGTATGGCCATTTTCATGATATTGATTCTTCCTAACCATGAACATGGAATGCTTTTCTATCTATTTGTGTCCTCTCTTATTTCCTTGATCATTGGTTTGAAGTTCTCCTTGAAGAGGTCCTTTATATCTTTTGTTAGTTATATTCCTAGGTGTTTTATTATCTTTGTAGCAATTGTGAATGGGAGTTCACTCATGATTTGGCTCTCTGATTGCCTGTTATTGGTGTATAGGAATGCTTGTGATTTCTGCACAATGATTTTATATCCTGAGACTTTGCTGAAGTTGCTTATCATCTTAAGGAGATTTTGGGCTGAGACAGTGGGGTCTTCTAAATATACAACTCTGTCATCTGCAAATAGAGACAATTTGACTTCCTCTTTTCCTAACTAAATAACTTTTATTTCTTTTTCTTGCCTGATTGCTCTGGCTAGAACTTCCAATACTTTATTGAATAGAAGTGATGAGAAAGGGCATCCTTGTCTAGTGCAGGTTTTCAAAGGGAATGCTTCCAGTTTTTGCCTGTTCAGTATAACATTGGCTGTGGGTTTGTCATAGATAGTTTTATTATTTTGAATCACGTTCCATTGATACCTAGTTTATTGAGGGTTTTTAGCATAAAGCGCTGTTAAATTTCGTCGAAGGCCTTTTCTGCATCTATTGAGATAATCATGTAGTTTTTGTCTTTGGTTCTGTTTATGTGATGGATTACATTTATAGATTTGTGTATGTTAAACCAGCCTTGCATCCCCAGGATGAAACCCGCTTAATCATAGTGGATAAACTTTTTGATGTGCTGTTGCATTTGGTTTGCCAGTATTTTATTGAAGATTTTTGCATCGATATTTGGCATGGATATTGGCCTGAAGTTTTCTTTTTCAGTTGTGTCTCTGACAGGTTTTGGTATCAGGATGATGCTGGTCTCATAAAATCAATTAGGGAGGATTCCCTGTTTTTGTATTGTTTGGAATATTTTCAGAAGGAATGGTACCAGCTCCTCCTTGTACATCTGGTAGAATTTGTCTGTGAACCCATCTGGACCTGGACTTTTTTTGGTTAGTAGGCTACTAATTGCTACCTCAACTTTGCCCATGTTATTGGTCTATTCAGGGTTTCAACTTCTTCCTGGTTTAGTCTTGGGAGGGTGTAAGTGTCCAGGAATTTATCCATTTCTTTCAGATTTACTGGTTTATATGCATAGAGTTGTTTGTAGTAATCTCTGATGGTAGTTTGTATTTCTGTGGAATTGGTGGTGATATCCCCTTTATCAGTTTTTATTGCATCTATTCTATTCTTCTCTTTGTTATTATTCTGGCTAGTGGTCTATCTATTTTGTTGCTTTTAAAAAAACAGCTCCTGTATTTATTGATTTTTTGAAGTGATTTTTGTGTCTCTATCTCCTTCAGTTCTGCTCTGATTTTAGTTATTTCTTGTCTTATGCTAGCTTTTGAGTTTTATTGATCTTGCTCCTCTAGCTCTTTCAGTTTTGACAATAGGGTGTCAATTTTAGATCTTTCCTTACTTTTCATGTGGGCATTTAGTGCTATAAATTTCCCTCTAGACACTGCTTTAAATGCGTCCCAGAGATTCTGGTACACTGTGTCTTTGTTCTCATTGGTTTCCAAGACATCTTCTGCTTTCATGTCATTGTTTATCCAGTTGTCATTCAGGAGCAAGTTATTCAGTTTCCATGTAGTTGTGCAGTTTTCAGTGAGTTTCTTAATCCTGAGTTCCAATTTGATTGCACTGTGGTCTCAGTGACTGTTTGTTATGATTTCCATTGTTTTGCATTTATTGAGAAGTGATTTGCTTCCAATTATGTGGTAACTTTTAGAGTAGGTGTGATGTGGTGCTGAGAAGAATGTATATTCTTTGGATTTAGGGTGGAGAGTTCTGTAGATGTCTATCAGGTCCTGTTGGTCCAGATATGCCTTCAAGTCCTGAATATCCTTGTTGATTTTCTGTCTCATTGATCTGTCTAACATTGACTGTGGACTGTTGAGGTCTCACATTATTATTGTGTGGGAGTCTAAGTCTCTTTATAGGTCATTAAGAACTTGCTTTATGTATCTGGGTGCTCCTGTATTGGGTGCATAGATATTTAGGATAGTTAGCTCTTCTTGTTGCATTGATTCTTTCTTTTACCTTTCTTTGTCTCTTTTGATCTTTGTTGGTTTAAAGTCCATTTTATCAGAGACTAGGATTGCCACCCCTGCTTTTTTTTTGCTCTCCATTTTCTTGGTAAATCTTCCATCCCTTTATTTTGAGTTAATGTGTGTCTTTGGACATGAGATGGGTCTCCTGAATACAGCACACCTATGGTTCTTGGCTTTTTATCCAATCTGCCAGTTTGTGTCTTTTGACTAGGGCATTTAGGCCATTACATTCAATGTCAATATTGTTATGTGTAAATTTGATCTTGCCATTTTGTTACTGGCTGTTTATTTTGCCTATTAATTGACTCAGTTTCTTCATTGCATGGTATGTGTTTCCAATGGCTTGTACTGGTTGTTCCTTTCCATGTTTAGTGCTTCCTTTAGGAGCTCTTGTAAGGCCAGTCTGGTGGCGACAAAATCTCTCAGCAATTGCTTGTCTGTAAAGGATTTTATTTCTCTTTCACTTATGAAGCTCAGTTTGGCTGGATATGAAATTCTTGATTGAAAGTTCTTTTCTTTAAGGATGTTGAATATTGGCCCCCACTCTCTTCTGGCTTGTAGGGTTTCTGCTGAGAGATCTGCTGTGAGTCTGATGGGCTTCCCTCGGTGGGTAACCCAACCTTTCTCTCTGCCTGCCCTTAGCATTTTTTCCTTCATTTCCACCCTGCTGAATCTGATGATTACGTGCCTTGGGGTTGCTCTTATTGAGCAGTATCTTTGTGGTGTTCTCTGTTTTTCCTGGATTTGAATGTTGGTCTGCCTTGCTAGGTGTGGAAAGTTCTCCTGGATAATGTCGTGAAGAGTGTTTTCCAGCTTGGATTCATCTTCCTTGTCGTCTTCAGGTACGCTGATCAAACGTAGATTAGGTCTTTTCACATAATCCCATATTTCTTGGAGGCTTTGTACATTCTTTTTCACTCTTTTTTTTCTCTAATCTTGGCTTCTCATTTTATTTCATTGAGTTTATCTTCAATCTCTGATATCCTTTCTTCTGCTCAATCGATTTGGCTATTGAAACTTGTGTATGCTTTGCAAAGTTCTCGTGCTGTGTTTTTCAGCTCTGTGAAGTCACTTTATGTTCTTCTCTAGGCTGGTTATTCTAGTTAGCATTTCATCTAACCTTTTTTCAAAGTGTTTAGTTTCTTTGCATTGGGTTAGAACATGTTCCTTTAGCTCAGTGAAGTTTGTTATTATCCACATTCTGTAGCCTGCTTCTGTCAATTTGTCAAACTCATACTCCATCCAATTTTGTTCCCTTGCTGGTGAGGAGTTGTGTTCCCTTGGAGGAGGAGAGGCGTTCTGGTTTTTGATGATTTCATCCTTTTTGTGCTGGTTTCTTCCCATCTTTGGGTGTTTATTTCCATTGATCTTTGAAGTTGGTGATTTTGGATGAGGTCTCTGAGTGGCCATGCATTCTGTTGATGTTGATGCTATTTCTTTTTTTTTTTTTTTTTTTTAGTTTCCCTTCTAACAGTCAGGTCCCTCAGCTGTAGGACTGTTGGAGGTCCACTCCAGGCCTTGCTTGCCTGGGACTCACCTGCTGGAGGTCGGACCAGCAAGGATTGCTGCCTGATCGTTTCTCTGGTAGCTTCATCCCAGAAAGGTACCCACCAGGTGTCAGCCTGAGCTCTCCTGTATGAGGCATTTTTTTCGTTATTCAAGGGTGAGGGAGCTGCTCGAGGAGGCAGTCTGTCCTTGTCTTCCTGCAGAGGTGCTGCTGGACTGCTCAAACTCAGCCCGGTTGATGTGTAGGCTTCCTTTGGCTTTTGTTTACACAGGTGAGACTAGACTTGCCTTCACAATGGTGGATGTCCTTCCCTCCTCTGAGCTCCATCATCCTGGGTTGAGCTTGGACTGATGTACTGGCTGCGAAACTCTCAAGTGAGGGAGGTTCAGTTTGCTGGTCTTTGTGGGGGTGGGATCTGCCAACCCGTATCACCTGTCTCTCTGCTTTCAGCTCTCCCTCTTCCTGGGGGGCGGGTAGATCTGTCCCGCAGGTGCTCTTGGCGCTAGTCAAAACTTTCACCCAGATCGGTACCAGCAACTTGTGGTGCTTGGCTGGCTGAATATGTCACTAAGATCAGTATTGGTAACTGATGGTGCTTTTCAGCCTCGTGGCGTTCTCCTGGACTATAGGTTGCAATGGCCATGGGAGAAGCACAGTATCTGAACCAGAGTGCCAAGGTGGTAAAGTCCCTGATTCTCCATCCAGTTGCAATTTCTGGGTAAGGCATTGCCCTGCCCTGCCTCAGTTCACGCTTTTTGGGCTACACTCACTGTCCAACCAGTCCCATTGAAATGAACGTGGTACCTTGGTTGGAAATGCAGAGATCACTTACCTTCTGTGTCTCTCACTGGGAACTGTGCTCTGGAGCTGTTCCTATTTGGCCATCTTGGCAGGAGTCAGGATGCTTCATTTTTGATGGCCCTCTTTTTGCATTCTGCTTCTCTGGACTAAGTAAAAGAGAATGCATCACACAATGTCATGTGGTGCATATTTAAACATAAAACCAGGCTGTGGAGAATATGCCATGTGTTCCTGCTAATGTGGGAAATTAGGTTCATCAGGAAAAAATTAAGCTGCCCACTGGACATTCAGCACACTAACCAGGTTGTAACCTTTTGTTCCAGTTGATCCAGACAGCTGTGCTGGGAACCAAACAGGAACCTTGGACAAAGTACAGTTAAGCTGCATTATACCCCTAATGATACAGGGCAGAGCTTTGTTAACCTAAGGCAAATTTAGTTTGAGCAGGCTTCAGCACTCTAAGCACTATGGGACAAAGAAAAACTGAATCACTATTTATTAATAAGATACTATAATACAGAGAAAATGTACTATGCTCCTATCAAAATTTAGCCCCATGCCTCAGAACTTAATGTGTGTATGTATGTATGTGTGTGTGTGTGTGTGTGTGTGTGTGTGTATATATATATATATATATATATACACCCAGCCCCTCCAAATGTGTTCAAGATCCCTTTTATTCACTTCTAAAAGATTTTGCTTTTTAATGATCCCTTCTCTGTCTGTGGCATTAGCAACCTCTCAGTTACTGCTGGCTCATTCACATAAGTACACTGATATACTCTATAAACTTAACAAAATAAGCACATTTGTCTTGACCCCACTTCCCTCTTCAGCTGCCATTCTATTTATCTGCTTTTTTAATGACAAAATTTAACAACAAAATGGTATGTGTGGTCTACATTTTCTAAGAATCAGTTTGCCCTGTTTTTTGTTATGAAATAATTTAGGTACACAGAAACGTATAGGGAGTGATATAGCATATATAACTACACATCTACCCTGCAGCTTATCAAAGCTTAATATTGTATATTTGCTCTAGATCAAACTTTATCTCATTTTTTTAAAGAGATAAAACCTAAGAGGTGGATTTGAAGTCTGTGTACTACTCTATGATTCTATTCCATCCTTGATTTGAAACAATCAAACAAAAATCAATGATGATTCTGGTTTAGTATGCCCATGATTTCCCCCTTATATTTCATACACATATATGTAGCTATAATGTGTGTATGGGTATAGGTATATGTATACACACACACACACATACATATATACAGAGGTATATATTGTATATATAGAAATGTGTATATGTAGATATATATGTATATACATATGCACATTTATTGTGTGTATGTGTGTGTATACACACACACAATCACAATAAAAAATTTCCTGCATGGTAGAAAAAATCTCCATACATCATTTCCTTGTTTAAAATCATTTTGACATTCTTTTATTATCATTACTAATGATGTTTTTCTTTAGTCTTTCAGATAGATTTTAGGATTAGCTTGCAAAGTTTCATCAAAGTAGGTTGGGATTTAGATTGAAAATACATTGCAATTACTGACTTGCTTGACAATAATTAGCATCATTAGCAACTGGAGTGTTTCTATTCATGAACGTGGTGAATTACTCTACATACTTGCATACCAATTTATGTCTTTTACTGAAGTTTTATAATTTATACTGTAAATATATTGAATCTTTTAAAGGTATTTATTCCTAAGTATGTTTTTTTTAAAAATTTTTTATTGCATTTTAGGTTTTGGGGTACATGTGAAGGACATGCAAGATTGTTGCATAGGTACACACATGGCAGTGTGGTTTGCTGCCTTCCTTCCCCTCACCTGTATCTGTCATTTCTGCCCATGCTATCCCTTCCCACATCCCTACACCCCTGTCCCTCCCCCATTTCCCCCTAATGGACCCCAGTGTGTAGTACTCCCTTCCCTGTGTCCATGTGTTCTCATTGTTCAACACCCCCCTATGAGTGAGAACATGTGGTGTTTGATTTTCTGCTCTTGTGTCAGTTTGCTTAGAATGAAGGTTTCCAGGTTCATCCATGTCCCTACAAAGGACATGAACTCATCGTTTTTGATGGCTGCATAATATTCCATGGTGTATATGTACCACATTTTCCCTATCCAGTCTATCACCGATGGGCATTTGGGTTGGTTCCAGGTCTTTGCTATTGTAAACAGTGCTGCAATGAACATTCGTGTGCATGTGTCCTTATAGTAGAATGATTTATAATCCTTTGGCTATATACCCAGTAATGGGATTGCTGGGTCAAATGGGATTTCTATTTGTAGGTCATTGAGGAATCGCCACACTGTCTTCCACAATGGTTGAATTAATTTACACTCCCACCAACAGTGTAAAAGTGTTCCTATGTCTCGACATCCTCTCCAGCATCTGTTCTCTCCAGATTTTTTAATGACCGCCATTCTAAATGGTATGAGTTGGTATCTCAATGTAGTTTTGATTTGCATTTCTCTAATGACCAGTGATGATGAGCATTTTTTCATATGTTTGTTGGCCTCCTGAATGTCTTCTTTTGTAAAGTGTCTGTTCATATCCTTCCCCATTTTTGAATGGGCTTGTTTGATTTTTTCTTGTAGATCTGTTTTAGTTTTTGTAAATTCTGGATATCAGCCCCTTGTCAGATGGGTAGACTGCAATAATTTTTTCCCATTCTTTTGGTTGCCAATTCACTCTACTGACTGTTTCTTTTGCTGTACAGAAGCTGTGGAATTTCATTAGGTCCCATTTGTCTATTTTGGCTTTTGTAGCCAATGCTTTTGGCGTTTTGGTCATGAAATCCTTGCCTATGCCTATGTCCTGAATGGTTTTGCCTAGATTTTCTTCTAGGGTTTTTATGGTGTTAGGTCTGATGTTTAAGTCTTTACATATATATATATATATATATATATATATATATATATATATATATGTGTGTGTGTGTGTGTGTGTGTGTGTGTGTGTGTGTGTATTGCATTTTAGGTTTTGGGGTACATGTGAAGAACATGCAAGATTGTTGCATAGGTACACACATGGCAGCGTGGTTTTTTGCCTTCCATCCCTTCACCTGTATCTGTCATTTCTCCCCATGCTATCTCTTCCCACCTCCCCACCCCCCCGTCCCTCCCCCATTTCCCCCCAATGGACCCCAGTGTGTAGTGCTCCCCTCCCTGTGTCCATGTGTTCTCATTGTTCAACACCCGCCTATAAGTGAGAATATGCGGTGTTTGATTTTCTGCTCTTGTGTCAGTTTGCTGAGAATGATGGTTTCCAGGTTCATCCATGTCCGTACAAAGGACACAAACTCATCGTTTTTGATGGCTGCATAATATTCCATGGTGTATATATACTACATTTTCCCTATCCATTCTATCACCGATGGACAATTGGATTGGTTCCAGGTCTTTGTTATGGTAAACAGTGCTGCAATGAACATTCGTGTGCATGTGTCCTTATAGTAGAATGATTTATAATCCTTTGGCTATATACCCAGTAATGAGATTGCTGGGTCAAATGGGATTTCTATTTGTAGGTCATTGAGGAATCGCCACACTGTCTTCCACAATGGTTGAATTAATTTACATTCCCACCAACAGTGTAAAAGTGTTCCTATTTCTCCACATCCTCTCCAGCATCTGTTGTTTCCAGATTTTTTAATGATCGCCATTCTAACTGGTGTCAGATGGTATCTCAATGTGGTTTTGATTTGCATTTCTCTAATGACCAGTGATGATGACCATTTTTTCATATGTTTGTTGGCCTCCTGTATGTCTTCTTTTGTAAAGTATCTGTTCATATCCTTCACCCATTTTTGAATGGGCTTGTTTGTTTTTTTCTTGTAGATCTGTTTTAGTTCTTTGTAAATTCTGGATACCAACCCCATGTCAGATGGGTAGACTGCAAAAATTTTTTCGCATTCTGTTGGTTGCCGATTCACTCTATTGACTGTTTCTTTTGCTGTGCAGAATCTGTGGAGTTTGCCTTTGCCTATGTCCTTAATGGTTTTGCCTAGATTTTCTTCTAAGGTTTCTATGGTGTTAGGTCTGATGTTTAAGTCTTTAATCCATCTGGAGTTAATTTTGGTGTAAGGTGTCAGGAAGGGGTCCTGTTTCTGCTTTCTGCACATGGCTAGCCAGTTTTCCCAACACCATTTATTAAACAGGGAATCCTTTCCCCATTGCTTGTTTTTGTCAGGTTTGTCGAAGATCAGATGGTTGTGGGTATGTTGTATTTCCTCTCAGGCCTCTGTTCTGTTCCATTGGTCTATATCTGTTTTCATACCAGTACCATGCTGTTTTGATTACTGTAGCCTTGTAGTATAGTTTGAAGTCTGGTAATGTGATGCCTCCTGCTTTGTTCTTTTTGCTTAGAATTGACTTGGCTATGCGGGCTCTCTTTTGGTTCCATATGAAGTTTAAGGTGTTTTATTTCCAGTTCTGTGAAGAAGGTCATTGGTAGCTTGATGGGAATAGTATTGAATCTGTAAATTACTTTGGGCAGTATGGCCATTTTCACGATGTTGATTCTTCCTAACCATGAACATGGAATGTTTCTCCATCTGTTTGTGTCCTCTCTTATTTCGTTGAGCAATGGCTTGTAGTTCTCCTTGAAGAGGTCCTTTATGTTCCTTGTTAGTTGTATTCCTAGGTATTTTATTCTCTTTGTAGCAACTGTGAATGGCAGTTCGCTCTTGATTTGGCTCTCTTTAAGTCTGTTACTGGTGTATAGGAATGCTTGTGATTTTTGCACGTTGATTTTGTATCCTGAGACTTTGCTGAAGTTACTTAACAGTTTCAGGAGATTTTGGGCTGAGATGATGGGGTCTTCTAAATATACAATCATGTGATCTGCAAATAGAGACAATTTGATTTCCTCCTTTCCAATTTGAATACCTTTTATTTCTTTTTCTTGCCTGATTGCTCTGGCTAGAACTTCCAGTACTATATTGAATAGGAGTGGTGGGAGAGGGCATCCTTGTCTAGTGCCAGATTTCAAAGGGAATGCTTCCAGTTTTTGCCCATTGAGTATGATATTGGCTGTTGGTTTGTCGTAAATAGCTTTTATGGTTTTGAGATACGTTCCGTCAATACCTAGTTTATTGAGGGTTTTTAGCATAAGGGGCTGTTGAATTTTGTCAAAGGCCTTCTCTGCATCAATTGAGATAATCATGTGGTTTTTGTCTTTGGTTCTATTTATGTGGTGAATTACGTTTATGGACTTGCATATGTTGAACCAGCCTTGCATCCCCAGGATGAATCCTACTTGATCATGGTGGATGAGCTTTTTGATATGCTGTTGCATTCGGTTTGCCAGAATTTTATTGAAGATTTTTACATCTATGTTCTTCATGTATATTGGCCTGAAGTTTTCTTTTCTTGTTGAGTCTCTGCCGGGTTTTGCTATCAGGATGATGTTTGTCTCATAAAATGATTTGGGAAGGATTCCCTCCTTTTGGATTGTCTGGAATACTTTCAGAAGGAATGGTATCAGCTCCTCTTTGTATGTCTGGTAGAATTTGGCTGTGAACCCATCTGGACCTGGGCTTTTTTTGGGTGGTAGGCTCTTAATTGCTGCCTCGACTTCAGACCTTGTTATTGGTCTATTCAGGGTTTCGGCTTCTTCCGGGTTTAGGCTTGGGATGATGCAGGTGTCCAGGAATTTATCCATTTCTTCCAGGTTTACTAGTTTATGTGCATAGAGTTGTTTGTAATAATCTCTGATGATGGTTTGGATTTCTGTGGAATCCGTGGTGATATCCCCTTTATCGTTTTTTTTGTTTGTTTTTTTTTTTTTTTTTTTTTTTTTTGCATCAATTTGGTTATTCTCTCTTTTCTTTTTAATTAATCTGGCTAGTGGTCTATTTTGGTGATCTTTTCGAAAAATCAGCTCCCGGATTTATTAATTATTTGAAGAGTTTTTTTGTGTCTCTATTTCCTTCAGTTCTTCTCTGATCTTAGTTATTTCCTGTATTCTGCTAGGTTTTGAGTTTTTTTTTATCTTGCCCCTCTAGCTCTTTCAATTTTGATGATAGGGTGTCAATTTTAGATCTCTCCTTTCTTCTCATGTGGGCACTAATTGCTATATATTTTCCTCTAGAGACTGCTTTAAATGTGTCCCAGAGATTCTGGTATGTTGTGTCTTCAGTCTCGTTGGTTTTGAAGAACATCTTTATTTCTGCCTTCATGTCATTTTTTATCCAGTCAACATTCAAGAGCAAGTTGTTCAGTTTCCACGAAGCTGTGCAGTTCTGAGTTAGGTTCTGCATTCTGAGTTCTAACTCGATTGCACTGTGGTCTAAGGACTGCTTGTTATGATTTCCGTTCTTTTGCATTTGCTGAGGAGTGATTTATTGCCAATTATGGGGTCGATTTTATAGTAGGTGTGATGTGGTGCTGAGAAGAATGTATATTCTGTGGATTTAGGGTGGAGAGTTCTGTAAATGTCTATTAGGTTTGCTTGTTCCAGGTCTGAGTTCAGGTCCTGGATATCCTTGTTGATTTTCTGTCTGGTTGATCTGTCCAATATTGACAATGGGGTGTTAAAGTCTCCCACTATTATTGTGTGGCAGTCTAAGTCTCTTTGTAAGTCATTAAGAACGTGCCTTATGTATCTGGGTGCTCCTGTACTGGGTGCGTATAAATTTAGGATCGTTAGCTCTTCTTGTGGCAGTGATCCTTTTACCATTATGTAATGTCCTTCTTTGTCTCTTTTGATCTTTGTTGCTTTAGTCTATTTTATCAGAGATGAGAATTGCAACTCCTGCCTTTTTTTGCTCTCCATTTGCTTGGTAGATCTTCCTGCATCCCTTTATTTTGAGCCTTTGTGTATCCTTGCATGTAAGATGGGTTTCCTGGATACAGCACACTGATGGGTTTTGGCTTTTTATCCAATTTGCCAGTCTGTGTCTTTTGATTGGGGCATTTAGTCCATTGATATTTAGGGATAGTATTGTTTTGTGTGAATTTGATACTGTCATTTTGATGCTACCTGGCTGTTTTATTGGTTAGTTGATGCAGATTCTTGATTGTGTTGATGCTCTTTTACCATTTGGTGTGTTTTTGGAGTGGCTGGTACTGGTTGTTCCTTTATATGTGTAGTGCCTCTTTCAGGAGTTCTTGTAGAGTAGGTTTGGTGGTGATGAAATCTCTGAGTGCTTGCTTGTTCACAAAGGATTTTATTTTTCCTTCACTTATGAAGCTTAGTTTGGCTGGATAGGAGATTCTTTGTTGAAAGTTCTTTTCTTTAAGAATGTTGAATATTGGCCCCCAATGTCTTCCGGCTTGTAGGGTTTCTGCTGAGAGATCTGCTGTGAGTCTAATGGGCTTCCCTTTGTGGGTACCCCGACCTTTCTCTCTGGCTGCCCTTAGCATTTTCTCTTTCATTTCAACCCTGGTGAATCTGAAAATTATGTGCCTTGGGGTTGCTCTTCTTGAGGAATATCTTTGTGGTGTTCTCTGTATTTTCTGTATTTGTATATTGGTCTGCATTGCTAGGTTGGGGAAGTTTTCCTGGATAATAGCTTGAAGAGTATTTTCCAGCTTGGATTCATTCTCTTCATCACATTCAGGTACACCTATCAAGCGTAGATTAAGTCTTTTGACATAGTCCCACATTTCTTGAAGATTTTGTTCATTCCTTTTTGTGCTTTTTTCTCTGTTCTTGCCTTCTCTTTTTATTTCATTGAGTTGATCTTCGACCTCTGATATTCTTTCTTCTGCTTGGTCAATTTGGCTGTGAAGCTTGTGCATGCTTTACGAAGTTCTCGTGTTGTGTTTTTCAGCTCCATCAATTCACTTATATTCCTATCTATGCTGTCCATTCTCGTTAGCATTTCTTCCAACCTTTTTTCAAGGTTCCTAGTTTCTTTGCATTGGATTAGAACATGTTCTTTTAGCTCACTGTAGTTTCTTGCTATCCACCTTCTGAAGTCTGATTCTGTCATTTCATCACCCTCCTTCTCCATCCAGTCTGGTTCCCTTGCTGGTGAGGAGTTGTGATCCCTTTTAGGAGGAGAGGTGTTCTGGTTTCAGGAGTTTTCATCCTTTTTGCACTGGTTTCTTCCCATTTTTGTGAGTTTATCCACCTGTTGTCTTTGTAGTTACAGACTTTCAGATTGGGCCTCTGAGTGAGCTTCTAGTTTGTGGATTCTGAAGTTACTTCTTTTTCTTTTTCTTTTTTTTTTTTAATCTTTTCTTCTAACAGTCTGGCCCCTCTGCTGTAGGACTGCTGAGATTCTCTCCAGGCCCTGCTTGCCAGGGGAACACCTGCAGCAGCTGCAGAACAGTAAGGGTTGCTACCAGTTTCCTCTTCTGCTATCTTTGTCCCAGAAGGATGCTTGCCAACTGTCAGTTCGTTCTCTCCTTTATGAGGTGACTCTTTGGACCTATGGGGGTCAGGGAGCTACTTGTGGAGACAGTCTATCTTTTATTGGGCCTTAAGTCCTGAGCTGTGAGCTCCATTGTTCATTCAGAGTTGCTGGGAAGGTACGTTTAGGTCTGCTATAGCTGAACTCATAAACTGCTTTTTGTTCCCTGGTGCTCTGTCCCAGGGTATTGGCTCTTTATGAGTTTCCGTTGTGCCACTGCCTTATTTTTTCTTTCAGGTCTGCCCCCGCCCAGCTAGCAGCCCACCTAGCCACTGTCTGCCTGCAGAGGCTTTGCTGAGCTGCTGTGAGCTCCGTTCAGCTGCTCTGTGCTCTTCCCTGCAGTCCTGTTTATATAAGCATAGTTAGAACTGCCTCGGCAACGGTGGCCCCATCTCTGTTATGGCCAACTCTCTCTGTTGTGGCAGGTTGCCTCGGCAATGGCGGCCTGCCTCCATAGTGATGGAGAGTCTCGGTAATGGCGGACGTCCCTCCCCCACAGAGCTGGACTGTCCCAGGTTCCACTGTGCTTGCTGTGAAACGCTCAACCCAGAGCCTTTTCAATTACTGTTTTTGTTTTTGTTGTTGTTGTTGGGGGTGGGGGTTCAGACCAACCGAGCCTGATCACCTGACTCCCTGACTCAGAGTCTTTTCTTTTAAGTTGAAGGACCCTGTGTTCCAGTCGCTTGTTGAAAAGGCGCTGGGATCTTCTGTGCTGCGACTCACTGAGTCGGCTCAAACAGCGGAGCCGGCTCCTGGTGTTTTTTTTTTTGCCTAGAAATCTCCTGGCCTGGCTTGCTATTTCAGATGAATGGGCAACTCTGCCGTCTCAGGGCTCGCCAGCTAAGAGGGCTCCCAGACCAGTGGCTTTTGTACAGAGAACCACCGCAACAGGGCGTGGTCAAAGCAGCCACGCAGGCCAAATCAGCCCCGCGGGGGCCAAAACAGCCACACCGGCCGGAACAGCAGCGCTTGTGACCCCTCTGCCTGGGTATCTCCTGGTCTGTGGGCAATAAAAATTCGTCAAGAAATGCGGCGTCCACTCACCCTATGCGCTTTCGCTGGGAGCTGAAGTCTTGAGCTGTTCTTAGATGGCCATCTTCCCAGTATTCCCCCTTCCTAAGTATGTTATTGTGTTCCCTTCAATAGTAAATTGCTCCTTGTAAAAAAGTAAATTTTATGATAATATTGGTGCTCAGAACATAATACTCTAAGGTATAGCACCTCGGTATGCTTAAGACTTTGAACTGGGGGAATATGGCCACCTAAGAACAGCTCAGGACTTCAGCTCCCAGTGAAAGCACAGAGGGTGAGTGGATGCCACATTTCCAGACGAATTTTTATTGCTCACAGACCAGGAGATACCCAGGCAGAGGTGTCGCCAGTGCTGCAGTCCCGGCCGGTGCAGCTGTTTTGGCCCCCATGGGGCTAATTCGGCCCACGTGGCTGCTGTGACCACGCCCTGTGGTGGCCAGTTCTCTGTACAAAAGCCACTGGTCTGGGAGCCCTCTTAGCTGGCGATCGGAGCCCTGAGATGGCAGAGTTGCCCATTCATCTGAAATAGCAAGCCAGGCCAGGAGATTCCTAGACAAAAAAATCTGCCAGGAGCCGGCTCCGCTGTTAGAGCCAACTCAGTGAGTCGCAGCGAGGAAGATCCCAGCGCCTTTTCAACAAGCGACTGGAACGCACGGTCCTTCAACTTAAAAGAAAAGACTCTGAGTCAGGGAGCCAGGTGATCAGGCTCCGATGGTCCCAGCCCCCCACCCCCAACAACAACGAAAACAAAAACAGTAATTGGAAACCTTCTGGATTGAGCCCTTCAAACCAAGCATAGCTAAACCTGGGACAGTCCAGCTCAGTAGGGGTGGGGTGTCTGCCATTACTGAGACTCTCCACCACTACTGAGGCAGGCCGCCGTCGCCGAGGCAACCCGCCGTTGCCGAGGCAACCTGACACAACAGAGAGAGTCTGCCATAACAGAGGCAGGGCCACCATTGCCGAGACAGTTCTAACTACACCCATATAAACAGGACTGCAGGGAAGAGCACAGGGCAGCTGGGCGGAGCCCACAGCAGCTCAGCAAAGCCTCTGCGGGCAGGCAGTGGCTAGGCGTGCTACTATCTGGGTGGGTCAGACCTGAAAGAAAAATAAAAAAAAGGCAGAAGTGCAATGAAAACTCATAAAGCCCCAACTCCCCGGGACAGAGCACCTGGGAACAAAAAGTGCTTTATGAGTTCAGCTGCAGCAGACCTAAACGTACCTGCCCAGCAGCTCTGAATGAACAACGGAGCTCACAGCTCAGGACTTAAGCCCCAATAAAAGATAAACTGTCTCCACAAGTAGCTCCGTGACCCCCACAGATACAAAGAGTCAACTCATAAAGGAGAGAACAGACTGACAGTTGGCGAGCATCCTTCTGGGACAAAGATAGCAGAAGAGGAAACTGGTAGCAACCCTTACTGTTCTGCAACTGTTGCAGGTGATCCCCAGGCAAGCAGGGTCCGGAGAGGACCTCAGCAGTCCTACAGCAGAGGGGCCAGACTGTTAGAAGGAAAGCTTAAAAAAAAAAAAAAAAAAAAGTAACTTCAGCATCCACGAACTAGAAGCTCACTCAGAGACCCAATCTGAAAGACAGTAACTACAAGGACAACAAGTGGATAAACTCACAAAAATGGGAAGAAACCAGTGCAAAAAGGATGAAACCTCCCGAAATCAAAACACCTCTCCTCCTAAAAGGGATCACAACTCCTCACCAGCAAGGGAACCAGACCGGATGGAGAAGGAGGGTGATGAAATGACAGAATCAGACTTCAGAAGGTGGATAGCAAGAAACTACAGTGAGCTAAAAGAACATGTTCTAATCCAATGCAAAGAAACTAGGAACCTTGAAAAAAGGTTGGACGAAATGCTAACGAGAATGGACAGCATAGAGAGGAATAAAAGTGAATTGATGGAGCTGAAAAACACAACACGAGAACTTCGTGAAGCATGCACAAGCTTCACAGCCAAATTGACCAAGCAGAAGAAAGAATATCAGAGGTCAAAGATCAACTCAATGAAATAAAAAGAGAAGGCAAGAACAGAGAAAAAAAGCACAAAAAGGAATGAACAAAATCTTCAAGAAATGTAGGACTATGTCAAAAGACTAAATCTACGTTTGATAGGTGTACCTGAATGTGATAAAGAGAATGAATCCAAGCTTGAAAATACTCCTCAGGATATTATCCAGGAAAACTTCCCCAACCTAGCAAGGCAGGCCAATGTTCAAATACAGGAAATACAGAGAACACCAAAAAGATATTCCTCAAGAAGAGCAACCACAAGGCACATAATTTTCAGATTCACCAGGGTTGAAATGAAAGAGAAAATGCTAAGGGCAGCCAGAGAGAAAGGTCGGGTTACCCACAAAGGAAGCCCATTAGACTCACAGCAGATCTCTCAGCAGAAACCCTACAAGCCGGAAGACATTGGGGGCCAACATTCAACATCCTTAAAGAAAAGAACTTTCAACAAAGAATCTCCTATCCAGCCAAACTAAGCTTCATAAGTGAAGGAAAAATAAAATCCTTTGTGAACAAGCAAGCACTCAGAGATTTCATCACCACCAAACCTGCTCTACAAGAACTCCTGAAAGAAGCTCTACACATATAAAGGAACAACCAGTACCAGCCACTCCAAATCATAACAAATGGTAAAAGAGCATCAACACAATCAAGAATCTGCATCAACTAACGAATAAAACAGCCAGGTAACATCAAAATGATGGTATCAAATTCACACATAACAATATTATTCCTAAATGTCAATGGACTAAATGCCCCAATCAAAAGACACAGACTGGCAAATTGGATAAAAAGCCAAAACCCATCAGTGTGCTGTATCCAGGAAACCCATCTTACATGCAAGGATACACAAAGGCTCAAAATAAAGGGATGCAGGAAGATCTACCAAGCAAATGGAGAGCAAAAAAAAGCAGGAGTTGCAATTCTCATCTCTGATAAAATAGACTTTAAAGCAACAAAGATCAAAAGAGACAAAGAAGGACATTACATAATGGTAAAAGGATCACTGCAACAAGAAGAGCTAATGATGCTCAATATAGTACGTACCTAATACAGGAGCACCCAGATACATAAGGCAAGTCCTTAATGACTTACAAAGAGACTTAGACTCCCACACCATAATACTGGGAGACTTTAACACCCCATTGTCAATATTAGACAGATCAACCAGACAAAATCAACAAGGATATCCAGGACCTGAACTCAGACCTGGAACAAGCAAATCTAATAGACATTTACAGAACTCTCCACCCCAAATCCACAGAATATACATTCTTCTCAGCACCACATCACACCTACTCTAAAACTGACCGCATAATTGGCAATACATCACTCCTCAGCAAATGCAAAAGAACGGAAATCATAACAAACCGTCTCTCAGACCACAGTGCAATCGAGTTAGAACTCAGAATGCAGAACCTAACTCAGAACCGCACAGCTTCATGGAAACTGAACAACTTGCTCTTGAATGTTGACTGGATAAACAATGAAATGAAGGCATAAATAAAGATGTTCTTCGAATCCAATGAGAACGAAGACACAACATACCAGAATCTCTGGGACACATTTAAAGCAGTCTCTAGAGGAAAATATATAGCAATGAGTGCCCACATGAGAAGAAAGGAGAGATCTAAAATTGACACCCTATCATCAAAATTGAAAGAGCTAGAGGAGCAAGATCAAAAAAACTCAAAACCTGGCAGAAGACAGGAAATAACCAAGATCAGAGCAGAAATGAAGGAACTAGAGACACAAAAACTCTTCAAAAAATCAATAAATCCAGGAGCTGGTTTTTCGAAAAGATCACCAAAGAAGACAGACCAATAGCCAGATTAATAAAACAGGAAAGTGAGAATAACCAAATTGATGCAATAACAAATGATAAAGTGGATATCACCACAGATTCCACAGAAATCCAAACCATCATCAGCGATTATTACAAAGAACTCTATGCACATAAACTAGTAAACCTGGAAGAAATGGATAAATTCCTGGACACCTGCATCCTCCCAAGCCTAAACCTGGAAGAAGCCGAAACCCTGAATAGACCAATAACAAAGACTGAAGTCGAGGCAGCAATAAAGAGCCTACCACCCAAAAAAAGCCCAGGTCCAGATGGGTTCACAGCCAAATTCTACCAGACATACAAAGAGGAGCTGCTACCATTCCTTCTGAAAGTATTCCAGACAATCCAAAAAGAGGGAATCCTTCCCAAATCATTTTATGAGACAAATATCATCCTGATACCAAAACCCGGCAGAGACTCAACAAGAAAACAATATTTCAGACCAATATCCATGATGAACATAGATGCAAAATCTTCAATAAAATTCTGGCAAACCGATTGCAACAGCATATCAAAAAGCTCCTCCACCATGATCAAGTAGGATTCATCCCAGGGATGCAAGGCTGGTTCAACATACGCAAGTTCATAAAGGTATTTCACCACATAAACAGAGACAAAGACAAAAACCACGTGATTATCTTAACTGATGCAGAGAAGGCCTTTGACAAAATTCAACAGCGCTTTATGCTAAAAACCCTCAATAAACTAGGTATTGACGGAATGTATCTCAAAACAGTAAAAGCTATTTACAACAAACCAACAGCCAATATCCTACTGAATGGGCAAAAACTGGAAACATTCTCTTTGAAATCTGGCACTAGACAATGATGTCCTCTCTCACCACTCCTATTCAATATAGTACTGGAAGTTCTAGCCAGAGCAATCAGGCAATGAAAAGAAATAAAGGATATTCAAATAGGAAAGGAGGAAATCAAAGTGTCTCTATTTGCAGATGACATGATTGTATATCTCGAAGACCCCATCGTCTCAGCCCAAAATCTCCTGCAACTGATAAACAACTTCAGCAAAGTCTCAGGATACAAAATCAACGTGCAAAAATCACAAGCATTCCTATACACCAGTAACAGATTTAAAGAGAGCCAAATCAAGAACGAACTGCCATTCCTAATTGCTACAAAGAGAATAAAATACCTAGGAATACAACTAACAAGGAACATGAAGGACCTCTTCAAGGAAAACTACAAGCCACTGCTCAACGAAGTAAGAGAGGACACCAACAGATGGAGAAACATTCCATGTTCATGGTTAGGAAGAATCAACATCGTGAAAATGGCCATACTGCCCAAAGTAGTTTACAAATTCAATGCTATTCCCATCAAGCTACCAATGACCTTCTTCACAGAACTGGAAAAAAACACCTTAAACATCATATGGAACCAAAAGAGAGCCCGCATAGCCAAGTCAACTTTAACAAAAAGAACAAAGCAGGAGGCATCACACTACCGGACTTCAAACTATACTACAAGGCTACGGTAATCAAAACAGCATGGTACTGGTATGAAAACAGATATAGACCAATGGAACAGAACAGAGGCCTGAGAGGAAATACAACATACCCACAATCATCTGATCTTCGACAAACCTGACAAAAACAAACAATGGGGAAAGGATTCCCTGTTTAATAAATGGTGTTGTGAAAACTGGCTAGCCATGTGCAGAAAGCAGAAACAGGACCCCTTCCTGACACCTTACACCAAAATTAACTCCAGATGGATTAAAGACTTAAACATCAGATTTAACACCATAGAAACCCTAGAAGAAAATCTAGGCAAAACCATTCAGGACATAGGCGTAGGCAGGGACTTCAAGACCAAAACGCCAAAAGCAATGGTAACAAAAGCCAAAATAGACAAATGGGACCTAATCAAACTCCACAGCTTCTGCATGGCAAAAGAAACTGAGTAGAGTGAATCAGCAACCAACAGATTGGGAAAAAAATTTTGCAGTCTACCCATCTGACGAGGGGCTGATATCGAGAATTTACAAAGAACTAAAACAGATCTACAAGAAAAAAATAAACAAGCTCATTCAAAAATGGGCGAAGGATATGAACAGATACTTTACAAAAGAAGACATACAGGAGGCCAACAAACATATGAAAAAATGCTCATCATCACTGGTCATCAGAGAAATGCAAATCAAAACCACATTGAGATACCATCTGACACCAGTTAGAATGGCGATCATTAAAAAATCTGGAAACAGGAAAATTCTGGGAAGATGACCGCCTAAGAACAGCTCAGGACTTCACCTTCCAGTGAAAGCGCAGACGGTGAGTGGACGCCGCATTTCCAGACAAATATTTATTGCCCACAGACCAGGAGATACCCAGACAGAGGGGTCGCCAGTGCCGCTGTTCCGGCCGGTGTGGCTGTTTTGGCCCCTGCGGAGCTGATTTGGCCCACGCAGCTGCTGTGACCACGCCCTGTTGCTGCGGTTTTTTGTACAAAAGCCACTGGTCTGGGAGCCCTCTTAGCTGGTGATTGGAGCCCTGAGACAGCAGAGTTGCCCGTTCATCTGAAATAGTGAGCCAGGCCAGGAGATTCCTAGGCAAAAATTCCGCCAGGAGCTGGCTCTGCTGTTTGAGCTGACTCAGTGAGTCGCAGCACGGGAGATCCTGGCGCCTTTTCAACAAGCGACTGGAACGCGGGGTCATTCAACTTAAAAAATATAAAAAGAGACTCTGAGTCAGGGAGCTGGGTGATCAGGCTTGGTTGGTCCCATCCCCTACCCCCACAACAAAGAAAACAAAAACAGTGATTGTAAACGCCCTGGGTTAAGTGTTTCACAGCAAGTACAGCTGAACCCCGGATGGTCCGGCTCAGTGGGGGAGGGGCGTCCGCTATTACTGAGACTCTCCACCACTACTGAGGCAGGCTGCCATCACCGAGGCAACCCGCCACAACATAGAGAGTCCGCCATAACAGAGGCAGGGCCACCATTGCCCAGACAGTTCTAACTACGCCCATATAAACAGGACTGCAGGGAAGAGCACAGGGCAGCTGGGCGGAGCCCACAGAAGCTCAGAAAAGCCTCTGTGGGCAGACAGTAGCTAGGCGTGCTGCTAGGTGGGCGGGTCAGACCTGAAAGAAAAATCAAAAAACGCAGTAACACAAAGGAATCTCATAAAGACCCAGCTCCCCAGGACAGAGCACCTGGGAACAAAAAGTGCTTTATGAGTTCAGCTGCAGCAGACCTAAACGAGCTCCCTGAACCCCATAGATCCAAAGAGTCACCTCATAAAGGAGAGAACAAACTCAAAGTTGGCGAGCATTCTTCAGGGACAAAGAGAGCGGAAGAAAAAACTGGTAGCAACCCTTACTGTTCTGCAGCTGCTGCAGGTGATCCTCAGGCAAGCAGGGCCCAGGGAGGACCCCAGCAGTCGTACAGCAGAGGGGCCAGACTTTTAGAAGGAAAGCTTAAAAAAAAAAAAAAAAGTAACTTCAGCATACACGAACAAGAAGCTCACGCAGAGACCCAATCTGAAAGACAGTAACTACAAAGACAACAGGTGGATAAACCCACAAAAATGGGAAGAAACCAGTGCAAAAAGGATGAAAACTCACAAAACCAGAACACCTCTCCTCCTAAAAGGGATCCCAACTCCTCACCAGCAAGGGAACCAGACTGGATGGAGAAGGAGGGTGATGAAATGACAGAATCAGACTTCAGAAGGTGGGTAGTAAGGAACTACAGTGAGCTAAAAGAACATGTTCTAACCCAACGCAAAGAAACCAGGAACCTTGAAAAAAGACTGGACGAAATGCTAATGAGAATGGACAGCATAGAGAGGAATATAAGTGAATTGATGGAGCTGAAAAACACAAGAACTTCGTGAAGCATGCACAAGCTTCAACAGCCGAATTGACCAAGCAGAAGAAAGGATATCAGAGGTCGAAGATCAACTCAATGAAATAAAAAGAGAAGGCAAGAACAGAGAAAAAAGCGCAAAAAGGAATGAACAAAATCTTCAAGAAATGTGGGACTATGTCAAAAGACCTAATCTACCTCTAATAGGTGTACCTGAATGTGATGAAGAGAATGAATCCAAGTTTGAAAATACTCTTCAGGATATTATCCAGGAAAACTTCCCCAACCTAGCAACGCAGGCCAATATTCAAATCCAGGAAATACAGAGAACACCAAAAAGATATTCCTCAAGAAGAGCAACCCCAAGGCACATAGTCGTCAGATTCACCAGGGTTGAAATGAAAGAGAAAATGCTAAGGGCAGCCAGAGAGAAAGGTCGGGGTACCCACAAAGGGAAGCCCATTAGACTCACAGCAGATCCCTCAGCACAAACCCTACAAGCCAGAAGAGATTGGGGGCCAATATTCAACATCCTTAAAGAAAGAACTTTCAACCCAGAATCTCCTATCCAGCCAAACTAAGCTACATAAGTGAAGGAAAAATAAAATCCTTTGTGAACAAGCAAGTACTCAGAGATTTCATCACCTCCAAACCTGCTCTACAAGAACTCCTGAAAGAGGCTCTACACATATAAAGGAACAAGCAGTACCAGCCACTCCAAAAACATACCAAATGGTAAAAGAGCATCAACACAATCAAGAATCTGCATCAACTAACCAATAAAACAGCCAGGTAGCATCAAAATGATGGCATCAAATTCACACATAAATGGTGTTGGGAAAACTGGCTAGCCATGTGCAGAAAGCAGAAACAGGACCCCTTCCTGACACCTTACACCAAAATTAACTTCAGATGGATTAAACACTTAAACATTAGACCTAACACCATAGAAACCCTAGAAGAAAATCTAGGCAAAACCATTCAGGATATAGGCGTAGGAAAGGACTTCATGACCAAAACGCCAAAAGTATTGGCAACAAAAGCCAAAATAGACAAATGAGACCTAATCAAACTCCACAGCTTCTCCACAGCAAAAGAAACAGTCAGTAGAGTGAATCGGCAACCAACAGAATGGGAAAAAGTTTTTGCAGTCTACCCATCTGACAAGGGGCTGATATCCAGAATTTACAAAGAACTAAAACAGATCTACAAGAAAAAAACAAACAAGCCCATTCAAAAATGGGCAAAGGATATGAACAGATACTTTACAAAAGAAGACATACAGGAGACCAACAAACAAATGAAAAAATGCTCATCATCACTGGTCATTAGAGAAATGCAAATCAAAACCACATTGAGATACCATCTGACACCAGTTAGAATGGCAATCATTAAAAAATCTGGAGAGAACAGATGCTGGAGAGGATGTGGAGAAATAGGAACACTTTTACACTGTTGGTGGGAATGTAAATCAATTCAACCACTGTGGAAGACAGTGTGGCGATTCCTCAATGACCTAAAAATAGAAATCCCATTTAACCCAGCAATCCCATTACTGGGTATATATCGAAAGGATTATAAATCGTTCTACTATAAGGACACATGCACACGAATGTTCATTGCAGCACTGTTTACAATAGCAAAGACCTGGAGCCAACCCAAATGCCCAACGATAATAGACTGGATAGGGAAAATGTGGTACATGTACACCATGGAATATAATGCAGCCATCAAAAACGATGAGTTCACGTCCTTTGTAGGGACATGGATGAACTTGGAAACCATCATTCTCAGCAAACTGACACAAGAGCAGAAAATCAAACACCGCATGTTCTCACTCATAGTTGGGTGTTGAACAACGAGAACACATGGACACAGGGAGGGGAGCACTACACACTGGGGTCCATTGGGGGGAAATGGGGGAGTGACGGGGGGTGGGGAGATGGGAAGAGATAGCAAGGGGAGAAATGACAGATACAGGCAAGGGGACGGAAGGCAGAAAACCACACTGCCATGTGTGTACCTATGCAACAATCTTGCATGTTCTTCACATGTACGCCAAAACCTGAAATGCAATTGAAAAAAAAAGAAAGAAAATGCTAAGGGCAGCCAGAGAGAAAGGTCAGGTTACCCACCAAGGGAAGCCCATCAGACTCACAGGAGATCTCTCAGCAGAAACCCTACAAGCCAGAAGAGATTGGGGGCCAATATTCAACATCCTGAAATAAAAGAACTTTCAACCCAGAATTTCATATCCAGCCAAACTAAGCTTCAAAAGTGAAGAAAAAATGAAATCCTTTACAAACTAACAAGTACTCAGAGATTTCATCATCAGCAGGCCTGCTTTACAAGAGCTCCTGAAAGAAGCACTAAACACAGAAAGGAACAACCAGTACCAGTCACTCCAAAAACATAACCAGTGGTAGAGTGCATTGAAACAATAAAGAAACATCATCAACTAATGGGCAAAACAGCCAGCTAACATCAAAATGGCAGTATCAAATTCACACATAACAATATTAACCCTAAATGTAAACGGGCTAAACACCCCAATCAAAAGACACAGACTGGCAAATCGGATAAAAAGCCAAAACCCATTGGTGTGCTGTATCCAGGAAACCCATTTCACTTGCAGGGATACACAAAGGCTCAAAATAAAGGGATAGAGGAAGATTTACCAAGCAAATGGAGAGAAAAAAAAAAAAAAAAAGCAAGAGCTGCAATTCTCATCTCAGGTAAAATAGACTTTAAACCAACAAAGATCGAAAGAGACAAAGAAGGTCATTACATAATGGTAAAAAGATCAATGCAGCAAGAAGAGCTAATGATCCTAAATATATACGCACCCAATACAGGAGCACCCAGATACATAAAGCAAGTTCTTAATGACTTACAAAGAGACTTAAAGTCTCCCACTATTATTGTGTGGGAGTCTAACACTCCATTGTCAGTATTAGACAGACCAATGAGACAGAAAATTAACAAGGATATCCAGGACTTGAACTTAGAGCTGGACCAAGCAAACCTAATAGACATTTACAGAACTCTCCACCCCAAATCCACAGAATATACACTTCTCAGCAACACATTACCCCTACTCTAAAATTGACCACATAATTGGAAGTAAATCACTCCTCAGAAAATGCAGAAGAATGGAAATCATAACAAACAGTCTCTCAGACCACACTGCAATCAAGTTAGAACCCAGAATTGAGAAACTAACTCAGAACAGCACAGCTTCATGGAAACTGAACAACTGGCTCTTGAATATTGACTGGATAAACAATGAAATGAAGGCAGAAATAAAGATGCTCTTCGAAACCAACGAGAATGAAGTCACAACATACCAGAATCTCTGGGACACATTTAAAGCAGTTTCTAGAGGAAAATATATAGCAATAAATGCCCATATGAGATGCAAGGAAAGATCTAAAATCGAACCCTACAGTCAAAATTGAAAGAGCTAGAGGAGCAAGACCAAAAATCTCAAAACCTAGCAGAAGATGAGAAATAACTAAGATCAGAGCAGAACTGAAGGAGATAGAGACACAAAAAAAAACTCTTCAAAAAATCAATAAATCCAGGAGCTGGTTTTCTGAAAAGATCAACAAAATAGACAGACTACTAACCAGATTAATAAAAAAGAAAAGAGAGAATAATCAAATAAATATAAAAAACAATAAAGGGTATATCACCACTGATTCCACACAAATACAAACCATCATCAGAGATTATTACAAACATCTCTATGGACATGAACTAGTAAACCTGGAAGAAATGGATAAATTCCTGGACACTAGCATCCTCCCAAGCCTACACCAGGAAGAAGCTGAAACCCTGAATAGATCAATAACAAGGTCTGAAGTTGAGGCAGCAATTAAGAGCCTACCACCTAAAAAAAAGCCCAGGTCCAGATGGATTCACAGCTGAATTCTACCAGACATACAAAGAGGAGCTGGTACCATTCCTTCTGAAACTATTCCAAACAATACAAAAAAAAGGAATCCTTCCCAAATCATTTGACGAGACCAATATCATCCTGATACCAAAACCCAGCAGAGACTCAACAAGAAAAGAAAACTTTAGGCCAATATCCATGATGAACATAGATGCAAAAATCTTCAATAAAATGCTGGCAAACTGATTGCAATAGCACATCAAAAAGCTTATCCACCATGATCAAGTAGGCTTCATCCTGAGGATGCAAAGCTGGTTCAACATACACAAGTCTATAAATGTAATTCACCCATAAACAGAACCAGAGACAAAAACCACATGATTATACCGAATTGACGCAGAGAAAGTCTTTGACAAAATTCAACAACCCTTTAGGCTAAAAAACCCTCAGTAAACTAGGTATTGATGGAACATATCTCAAAATAATAAAAGATATTTACGACAAACCAACAGCCAATATCATACTGAATGGGCAAAAACTGGAAGCATTCCCTTTGAAATCTGGCACTAGACAAGGATGTCCTCTCTCACCACTCCTCGTCAAAATAGTATTGGAAGTTCTACTCAGAGCAATCAGGAAAGAAAAAGAAATAAAGGGCACTCAAATAGGAAAGGAGGAAGTCAAATTGTTTCTATTTGCAGATGACATAATTGTATATCTAGAAGACCCATTGTCTTAGCCCAAAATGTCCTGAAACTGATAAGCAACTTCAGCAAAGTCTCAGGATAAAAAAATCAATGTGCAAAAATCACAAGCATTCCTATACACCAATAATAGACTTAAGGAGAGCCACATCAAGAACGAACTGCCATTCACAATTGCTACAAAGAGAATAAAATACCTGGGAATACAACTAACAAAGGATGTAAAGGACCTCTTCAAGGAGAACTACAAACCACTACTCAAGAAATAAGAGAGGACACAAACAGATGGAGAAACATTCCATGTTCACAGTTAGGAAGAATCAATATCGTGAAAATGGCCATACTACCCAAAGTAATTTACAACTTCAATGCTATTCCCATCAAGCTACCAATGACCTTCTTCACAGAACTGGAAAAAAACACCTTAAACATCATATGGAACCAAAAGAGAGCCCGCATAGCCAAGTCAATTCTAAGCCAAAAACAACAACAAAAAAACAAAAACAAACAAACAAAAAACCCACAATGGGAAGCATCACACTACCAGACTTCAAACTATACTACAAGGATACAGTAATCAAAACAGCATGGTATTGGTACCAAAACAGAGATATAGACCACTGCAACAGAACAGAGGCCTCAGAGGCAACACCATACATATACAACCATCCGATCTTTGACAAACCTGACAAAAACAAGAAATGGGGAAACGAGTCCCTGTTTAATAAATCGTGTTGCGCAAACTGGCTAGCCATGTGCAGAAAGCAAAAATTGGACCCTTCCTGACACCTTACACTAAAATTAACTCCAGATAGATTAAAGACTGAAACATAAGACCTAACACTATAAAAACCCTAGAAGAAAACTTAGGCAAAACCATTCAGGACGTAGGTGGAGGCAAGGACTTCATGACCAAAACACCAAGAGCATTGGCAACAAAAGCCAAAATAGACAAATGGGACTTAATCAAACTCCACAGCTTCTGCATGGAAAAAGAAACAGTCAGTAGAGTGAATTGGCAACCAACAGAATAGGAAAAAAATTTTGCAATCTACCAATCTGACAAAGGGCTGATATCCAGAATCTACAAAGAACTAAAACAGATTTATAAGAATAAAACAAGCCCATTCAAAAGTGGGAAAAAGACATGAACAGACACTTTACAAAAGAAGACATACAGGAGGCCAACAAACATATGAAAAAATGCTCATCATCACTGGTCATTAGAGAAATGCAAATCAAAACCACATTGAGATACCAACTCACGCCAGTTAGAATGGCCATCATTAAAAAATCTGGAGACAACAGATGCTGGAGAGGATGTAAAGCAATAGGAACAATTTTACACTGTTGGTGGGAGTGTAAATTAGTTCAGTCATTGTGGACGACAGTGTGGCGATTCCTCAAGGACCTAGAAAACGAAATTCCATTTGACCCAGCAATCCCATTACTGGGTATATATCCAAAGGATTATAAATCATTCTACCATAAGGACACATGCACATGAATGTTCATTGCAGCACTGTTTACAATAGCAAACACCTGGAACCAACCCAAATGCCCATCGATGATAGAATGGACAGGGAAAATGTGGCACAGATACACCATGAAATACTATGCAGCCATCAAAAATGATGAGTTCGTGTCCTTTGTAGGGACATGGATGAACCTGGAAACCATCATTCTCAGCAAACTGACACAAGAGCAGAAAATCAAACACCGCATGTTCTCACTCATAGGTAGGTGTTGAACAATGAGAACACATGGACACAGGGAGTGGAGCATCACACACTGGGGTCTGTAGGGGAGAAATAGGGGAGGAATAGCGAGGGGTGGGGATTTGGGGAGAGATAGCATACGGAGAAATGCCAGATATAGGTGAAGGGGAGGAAGGCAGCACATCACACTGCTATGTGTGTGCCTATGCGACAATTTTGCATGTTCTTCACATGTACTCCAAAACCTAAAATGCAATTTAAAAAGGCATTATACCCCTTTCACTCCTAAAATTGTTTATTAATGTTATAACGGAATTCATTGACTTTTAAAATAAACTTTATATTTTGAAAAGTTTTAGTTTTATAGAAACTCATGACGATAATATGGAGTTCCCATATATCCTACACATAGTTTCCCCACTGTTGACATCTTACATTAGAATGGAACATTTGTTATAACTTGTGAAACTACATTGATATATTATTATTCACTAAAGTTCATACTTTATTCAAATCTCATTTATTATTACCTAATACTATTTTTTTTTTTTCCATTTGAGGATCCAATTCAAGATAGCACATTACGTTTAGTCATCATGTCTCCTTGACCTCCACTTATTTATGACAGCTTATTATACTTACCTTGTTTTTGATGGCCTCTGTAGCTTTGAGAATTACTGGTCAGGTATTTTGTAGAATGTCTCTGAATTAGGAGACATTATGTGAAGTTTTTCTTCTGATTAGAGTATTGTATGGGTTCTAGAAAGGAAGACCATAAAGGTAAAATGCCATTTGCATCAAATAATATCAAGGCTACTTAATATCAACCTGACATATCACTGATAATGAGGATAATAACGAACACCTGGCCAAGGCTGTGTTAGTCAGGTTTCTGTACTCTAATATTATGTCACCCCTCCCTCCACTTTCCATATTGTACTCTTTGAAAGGAAGTTTCTAAATGCAGATTCTCACTTAAGAAAAGTTATAGTCTACTTTTTAAAAAGTGGAATAGAACATAAATTATTTGGAATTTTACATATTGTCTCCTCTCCTCATTTATTTCATTTATTTATATCAGCATGAACTCATAGATACTGATTTTATTCTTTGCTATATAATGAACACTACTGTATTTTACTATTCAAAGTTTTCCAGTCTCAACCATTGGAAGCTTTCTCAGCTGATTCTTGCACTTATTTGACATAGCCCAATCATTTTGGAATATTTTTTATCACTTCCTTACTTTCTTATACTACCAGGTGCTTTAAGCTCATATATTTCTTGACCTAGTCCTAGAATCATCCATTTTTCTAAGGACTCCTGTTTACTTTAATTAAGGAATGGTTTTAGAAAGCAAGATCTGGGCTGGGCATGGTGGCTTACACTTGTAATGCTAGCATTTTGGGAGGCCAAGACAGGTAGACTACTTGAGGTCAGGAGTTCAAGACCAGCCTGGCCAACATAGTGAAACCCTGTCTCTACTTAAAAAAAAAAAATAGCCAGGTCCATGCCTGTAATCCCAGCTACTTGGGAGGCTGAGACAGGAGAATCACTTGAACCCGGGAGGTGGAGGTTGCAGTGAGCTGAGATCATGTCACTATACTCTAGCCTCAAGATTCCATCTCAAAAGCATAACAAATAGAAAAAGAAATCAAGATCCGACACTAGGTATGTTTATCACTTCTTTGTTGTTGTTTTTAGGTCCACTTAGCTGGCAGAGCAAGAAAGATATGAATGTATACTAACACATGTATATACATATGTCAATACATATTTTTAGGTATCACCATCTGTGATATATATATAATAAGCTAAATATGAGTTCATACTTATGTCTCCAACTCTAATTTATTACCATATGGACCATTCTAGCCTTTTTTTTAATCTGTGAACTCTCACTCCAACAGTAAATAATCTGGTTCTCAGCATATGCCATTCATTTATTATTTCCAGTATACATGCACAGAAGTATTAAAATTGTTAACGAGCTCTTCCATGGAAAACAACTTCCACTCATTTTCAAAGTTACTTGGGCATTAGTTGTTGTAAGGCTAATACATTTGAAATACAATAAGATTGTTTTTGTCACATCCTGTATTCTATCTTGGTATCTCCTAGATCTCATAAATAATTTACAACATTTGTATACATTAAGGTTGACTCTCTTCTATAAAGCGTAATAAGTTTTGATAAATGTGTAGTGTCATGTGTTGACCATTATAGTATCATGCAGAATAATTTCACTACCTTGAAAAATTACCCATGCTTTACCTATACAACACCTTTCCACACCTTCCCTGAACTAGCAACCACTGTACTTTTTACTGTCTCTATAATTTTGCCTTTCCCAGTATGTCATACAATTGGAATCATCCAGTTAATATCCCTTTTTAGCTGGTTTCTTTCATGTAGCAATATTCATTTAAGATTCGTCTATGCCTTTTTATGGCTTGATGGCTCATCTCTTTTCATTATTGTGTAACGTTACATTATATGAATGTAAAACAGTATGTTGATCCATTCATCTACTGAAGGACAACTTGCTTGCTTCTAGTTTTGGTGATTATGAATAAATCTATAAACACTGACATTTTTGTGTGGACATATTTTCAACTCATGGGTAAAGACAAAGAAGCACTATTGCTAGATCATATGGTAAGGGCATGTTTAATTTTATAAGAATATGATACATTGTTTTCTAAAGTGACTGTACCAATTGGGTTTTCCTTTAGCAATGAATCAGAGTTTTTGTTGCTCCGTATCTTTGTCAGCATTTGCTGTTATCGATGTGTTGGGTTGTAACCTTTCTTTCTCTTTTAATAGTTGTGACAGTTTGCATTCCAATAGCTATTAATTTCCTATATAAATAATTATAGAACTATATAAACTGACAGCAGATGATGTCAGTTTTTCTTTTTCAATTTGGTCTTTAATTTTTTTATTTTCTTATTGAACTTTCTAATACTTCCATTTCAGTGGTGAACAGTAGTGATAGTAAACATCTTTTAAACTTAGAGTGGTTTTTAATGTTTAACAATTAGATTTAAAGGAAGTGGATTAAAGTGCAGTCTGATTAATGCTTAATTATAATGATATTTCTGTCCAGAATTATTATTCACCTGGTGAGGCTGGCTTCAAATGCAGCAAACAGAAAGTGAGGAGGGAAATTCAAGAAAATGGAGAGCCACAGAGGAAAAGGCCTACAGTTAAGCACTATAAATGTATATGTTTCTGAAAAACAGACTCCAAATATACAAGGCACAACTGACAAAATTATTCACTGGTGTGTGGCGGCATGTACCTGTAGTCTCAGCTACTCAGGAGGCTGAGGCAGGAGGATCTCTTGAATCCAGGAATTTTGGGCTGTGGTGAGCCGCTTATGCCAGTGAACTCTGGCCCAGGCAACAGAGCAAGACCCTGTCCCCAAAGAAAAAAATGACAAAATTAAAGGAGACATAGACAAATCTTCAAACTTCGTTGTATATTTAAAAACCTCTCTTTAGTTGACGTAAGTAGTCCAAAGGTGAACAAAGTCAAGGAAGATCTAAAAACACTATGAACTATCTTGACCTAATTGATATTTATACATTACACTCTAAAACTGAAGGACATAGTCTTTACAAGTACATATGGCATGTTTCCAAATATAGACAATATGACTGGCTATGAAACAAGTTGTAATACATTTTTAAGGTTTGAAGCCATATGGAATGTAATGTAGTTTAATGTGATGGAACTACATTAGAAATCTATAACAACATGAAGTCCAGATAATCCCAAATGTTTGAAAATGAACTGATATACTTCTAAGCACTTCATGGGTCAAAGAATTGTTTTATATGTTCTTTCCATTTTAATTCAATTATAAACATTTTTAATATCTATTATCACATATTTTTGGGTCCCAGAGTTGTTTAAAAGTAGTTTCTAAAACTTCCAAATAGGCAAGCTTAATTTTTTAGGTATCTTTTTGCCCTTGTGATATGATTTGGCTGTGTGTCCCCACCCATCTCTCATTTTAAATTGTCATCACCATAATCCCCATGTGTCAAAGGTGGGAACTGGTGGGAACTGATTGCATCATGGGGCTGTTGCCTCCATGCTGTTCTCGTGATAGTGAGTTTTCACTATCGCATCTGATGGTTTTATAAGCATCTGGCATTTCCTCTGCTTGCACTGCTCTCTCCTGCTGCCATGTGAAGAATGTTCTTGCTTCCACTTTGCCTTCTACCATGATTGTAAGTTTCTTGAGGTTTCTCCAGCCATGCAGAACTGCGAGTCAATTAAACCTCTTTTCTTTATAAATTACCCAGTCTCAGGCAGTTTTTTATAATAGTGTGAGACAGAACTAAAACAGTTAATTGGTACAGAGCTATTGGGGCACTGCTATAAAGATACTTGAAAATGTGAAAAGAACATTGGAACTGTGTAACAGAGGTTTAAACAGTTTGGAGAGCTCAGAAGAGGACAAGAGGATGTGGGAAACTTTGGAACCATTTGGTTGAATGGTTTTGACCAAAATGCTGATAGTGATGTGGACAATGAAGTCCAGGCTGAGGTGGTCTCAGAGGGAAATGAGGAACTTATTGGGAACTGGAGCAAAGGTCACACTTGCTATGCTTTAGCAAAGAGACTGGCGGCATTTTGTCCCTGCCCTAAAAATATGTGGAACTTTGAACTTGAGAGAGATGATTTAGAATATCTGGTGGAAAAAACTTCTAAGCAACAAAGCATTTAAAACATGATCTGGATTGTTCTGAAAGCATTCAGTTTTATGCAGTTACAAAGAGATGGTTTGAAATTGGAACTTACCTTTAAAAGGGAAGCAGAGCATAAAAGTTTGTAAAATTTGTAGCCTGACAATGGAATAGATAAGAAAAAAAACAGTTTTCTGGGGAGAAATTCAAGCCAGCTGCAGAAATTTTCATAAGTAACAAGGATCTAAATATTAATTGCCAAGACAATGAGGAAAATGTCTCTAGGGCACATGAGAAATCTTGATGGGAGCCCCCCATCCTATCACAGGCTCAGAAGCGTAGGAGGAAAAATGTTTTCCTGGGCCAGGCCCAAGGACCCAGCTGTTCCGTGTAGCCTCAGGACATGACACTTGCATCTTAGCCACTTCAGCACCAGTGATGGCTAAATGGGGCCAAGGTACAGCTCCAGCAATTGCTTCAGACTGTATAAGCCCCAAGCCTTGGTGGCTTCCATGTGGTGTAGGGCCTGCAGGTACACAGAAGTCAAGAATTGAGGTTTGGGAACCTCCACCTAGATTTCAAAGGGTGTATGGAAATGCTTGTATGTACAGGCAGAAATCTTCTGCAGGGCAGAGTCCTCATGGAGAATCTCTCTAGCATAATGCAGAAGGGAAATGCGAGGTTGGAATCCCCACAGAGTCCCTACTAGGGGACTGCCTAGTGGAGATGCAAGAAGAAGGCCACCATTCTCCAGACCCTAGAATGGTAGATCCAATGACAGCTTGTACCATTGCCTGCGAAAGCTGCAGGCACTACCAGCCCATGAAGGAGCTTCGCAAGGCTATGGGAGCCCACCCTTTGCATCAGTGTTCCCTGAATGTGAACCATGGAGTCAAAGGGAATCATTCTGGAGCTTTAAGATTTAATGACTTCCTTGTTGGATTTCAGTCTTGCATGGGACCTGTAGCCCCTTTGTTTTGGCCAAATTCCTCCACTTGGAATAGATTATCCAACACCTGTACCTCCATTGTATCTTGGAAGTAACTAACTTGTTTTTGATTTTACAGGCTTCTAGGTGGAAGAGATTTGCCTTGTCTCAGATGAGACTTTGGACTTGGATTTAGGGTTAATGCTGGAATGAGTTAAGACATTGGGGAACTGTTGGGAAAGCATGATGGGTTCTGAAATGTAAAAAAGACATGAGATTTGGGAGGGGTTGAGGCAGAGTGATATGGTTTGGCTCTGTGCCCCAACCCAAATCTCATCTCAACTTGTAATCACCATAATCCCCAAGTGTCGAGGATGGGACCTGGTGGGAGATGATTAGATCATGGGAAAGGTTTCCCCCATGCTGCTCTCATGACAATAAGTTCTCACAAGATTTGACGATTTTATAAGGCTCTGGCATTTCGCCTGCTTGTACTTCTCTCACCTGCTGCCATGTGAAGAATGTTCTTACTTCCCCTTTACCTACTGCCATGATTGTAAGTTTCCAGAGGCCTCCTCAGCCATGCAGAACTGTGTCAATTAAACCTCTGTTCTTTATAAATTACCCAGTCTCATGCAGTTCTTTATAGATGTGTGAGAATGGACTAATATACCTTGGTTTCTAATTATATTCTATGGGACACAGAGAGTATGGTCTGTATTATATACTACTTTATACTATGTTGGGATATGTTATCGATTCCCACACATGTTGAATTTTCACAAATATCCCATATGTGCTTGAAAGAATGTGTGTTTGTAAATTATATGTGCCAAATTCTATGTGTGGACAAAGAAATATTTTATGTATCTTTTTCTAATATTCCATATGCTTACTAAATGTGTGTTAATGTTAACTTTTCCTTCAATGTTATACATATATAAATTTCTCCTATCTTACCAACTTTTGCTTCATATTTTGGACTATACTATTGGATATCTACAAATTTAATGTTACTCTAGCTTCTGAATTTTGTTCTTTATTAATTTATAGTGTTCCAAGAATACAAAAACATAAATTGGTGAAAAGACACCCTATTCAATAAACAGTGCTGAGAAAACTGGCAAGCCACATATAGAAGAATGAAACTGGATCATCTCTCACCTTATGCAAAAATCAACTGAAGATGGATAAAAGACTTAAATATAAGACCTGAAACTATAAAGTTCGTAGAAGTTAACATTAGAAAAACCTTTCTGGACATTGGCTTAGGCAAAGAATTCATGGCTAAGACCCCCCAACAGCAAATGCAACAAAAACAAAAATAAATAAATAAATGGAACCTAATTAAACTATTATAAAAAGCTTCTGCACAGCAAAAGGAATAATCAGAGCAAACAGATAACCCACAGAGTAGAAGAAAGTATTCACAAACTATCCATCTAACAAAGGACTAGTATCCAGTAACTCCAAGGAACTCAAATCAGAAAAAAAAAAAATCAAATAATCTCATCAAACAGTGAGCAAAGGACATGAACAGACAATTATCAAAAGAAGATATTGAAACAGCCAACAAATTTATGAAAAAAAAAATGCTCAATATCACTAATCATTAGGAAAATGCAAATTAAAATCACAATACAATATCATCTTACTCCTGCAAAAATGGTCATTATTAAAAAGTAAAAAAAAAAAAAATAGATCTTGGCATAGATGTGGTGAAAAGGGAACACTTTTATACTGCTGGTGGGGTTGTAAACTAGTACAACCACTATGGAAAACAGTATGAAAATACCTTAAATAACTAAAAGTAGATCTATCATTTGATCCAGCAATCCTACTACTCAGTATTTACACAAAGGAAAAGAAGTCATTATTATGAAAAAGACACGTGCACACACATGTTTATAGCAGCACAATTTACAATTGCAAAAACATGTAACCAACTTAAGTTTAGTGCCCACCAACCAATGAGTGGATAAAGAAAATGTGAGATATATACACCATAGACTACTATTCAGCAATATAAAGAAATGAAACACTGTCTTTTGGAGCAACTTGGATGAAGCTGTAGGTAATTATTGTAAATGAAGTAACTCAATAATGGAAAACCAAATATTGAATGTTTTCATTTAAGTGGTGGTTAAGCTCTGAGGATGCAAGGCTTAAGAGGGATATAGTAGACTTTGGGGACTTGACAGGGGGAAGCTGGGATGGGGTAAGGGATAAAAGAGACTACAAATTGAGTACAGTGTATGCTGCTTAGGTGATGGATACACTAAAATCTCAGAAATCACCACTGAAGAACTCATCCATGTAGCCAAAAACCACTTATATCCCCCACAACTATTGAGATAAAATAATAACATAATAATTTACAGTGTGCCTAATGTAAATTCTAATAAGGCCACCTCCTCTAAGGTTTATTTGGTCTGATATTAATACAGACACATCAACATATTATTTGTTTACTATTTACTGGGTTTATCTTCATTTCTTTCAATCATGCTCTTACCTATATTTCAGGATGTCTCTTAGAGACAGAGTTAAGCTAGATTTTTTTTAGATCAATCTGACAATCTGTTAACTGGTGAATTAGGTCCATTTATATGTGATTTGATTATTGATATATTTAGTTCAGTTCTATATCTTCCTATAGACCTTGTATATATTTTTCATTTTTTGCCTGTCTTTCCCTGTTCTTTATTGTATTATTTATGTTCTTCCTCTTTCCTTGTGTTTCCTACTAATTAGGAAGTTATATATTCTGTTTCTGATAGTGTTATCAAGGGCATCAACTACCTCGAAGTTTCCTCCCCAAAATAAAATATAGACAGTAATCTGTCTCTCTTCTTGTATGTTATTCTTTAGTACTTTTATCTCCACCTTATTTAATATCTACATATTCATATTATTTTTCAAATTATTATTTTATATAGGGAATACTTATTTAGACATGTTTATGTGTGAAGTTTCTTCTTATATGTCTTCCTTATAAAAAGCTTACACACAGCAAAAGGAATAATCAGCAGAGTAAACGGGCAACATACAGAGTGGGAGAAAGTATTCACAAACTATGCATCCAACAAAGGAATAGTATCCAGAATCTACAAGGAACTCAAATCAACAAGAAAAAATTAAAATAATCCAATTAAAAAGTGGACAAAGGACACTTTCTGCCTTTCTAAAGTATACATTTTAACAATTTTATTTTTAGCAAGAAATTATTGGTGATAAACCCTTGCAGTCTTATACTGGGATTGTATTTAATTCTTGCACTTGGCTGATAATTTAAATGAGTCTAGAATTATATATTAATATTCATTTATCATTGTCAGCCCCATTGCCTTAGTTTTTTTGAAGTCTGTTCAAATTTCTTCTTATCAGTGAGACCTTCCCTAACCACTTTATTTAAACAGCATGTTTCCACCACATCGCACAGTGTTTTCCATCTCCTAAACTAGCACTTATTACCATCAGCATCTTTTGGATTTCTTAATTATTTATTGTCTATCTTTTCTCACTAGCATGTAATATTCATGCATAACTCTGCTTTGTTTTTTTTTTTCACTCCTACATTCATAAAAACCAAGAACAATGCTGGGCACATAGTAGGAAATCTATACACAGTTACCGAAGGAACTGAGTTGTTTGTGCTATTGAGAAGTCTACTATCAGTCCAGCTTTTATTCTTCTTTCTGGTTGCTTTTTAAATCTCTGTCTTTGGTGTTTTGCATTTTAATATATAGCTTTCTGATAGCTCTTTACTTTCCTATAACTTTCCTTTATTTATTTCTCTTTTTTCCAGGACTTTTTATGACTCCTGAATATGAACATACCTATCTTATTGAATTCTGGAAATATCTCATTAATATTTCTTATAAATATCATTTTCTCCATTGTCTTCTTCATTTCTTCTTAAACTCCTATATGATGTATACTGTATCTAATAATTCAGTTCTTGGTGTCTCTTAATGCCTTTTATTTTTGAGATGGCATTTCGCTCTTGTTGCCCAGGCTGGAGTGCAATGATGCCATCTTGGCTCACCGCAACCTCCACCTCCTGGGTTCAAGCAATTCTCCTGCCTCAGCCTCCCAAGTAGCTGGGATTACAGGCATGCACCACCATGCCCAGCTAATTTTGTATTTTTAGTAGAGATGGGGTTTCTCCATGTTGGCCAGGTTGGTCTTGAACTCCTGACCTCAGGTTATCCACCCGCCTCAGCTTCCTGAAGTGCTGGGATTACAGGCATGAGCCACCACACTTAGCCACTTAATGCCTTTTTTATATGTTCTATTAATTTATCACTGTAGTGAATTTTGGCAATTGAATATAATGTTTTTCATTCCCTAAATTCTCTGTCTAATCTTTTGCTCACACAATCTATATTTATTTGTACTCTGATCACTGTACTTTTTAAGAAATGACACAAGAGCAGAAAATCAAACACCACATGTTCTCACTCATAGGCGGGTGTTGAACAATGAGAACACATGGACACAGGGAGCGGAGCATTACATACTGGCGTCTGTTGGGGGAAATAGGGGAGGGGGAATGGGGGGTGGGGAGTTGGGGAGAGATAGCATGGGGAGAAATGCCAGATATAGGTGAAGGGGAGGAAGGCAGCAAATCACACTGCCATGTGTGTAGCTATGCAACTATCTTGCATGTTCTTCAAATGTATCCCAAAACCTAAAATGCAATTTAAAAAAAAGTAATTTATTTAGTTTTAAAATGTCCCTCTTTTACATAGTGATATATTTTTAATTATATTTTATTTATATTTTCTTAATTCTTTAAAACATAATTTTTTGGAGTTTCTATAATATTGTTTTTGAGAGTCTGATTCTGCTGTTTGTTATATCACATGATTCTTCACCACGATGGATGATTTTCTTATTTGTTATATAATTTTTTATTCTAACCTCATATATAGTAGGTAGTTTTTTTGTGTGTGATAACACTTTGTTAAAAGAATGAGAGTGTGTATCCAGAGTGAATTTGTTTGTGTGTCTTGCAAGTGTCCTATAGATATCATGGGGCATAGGTTGTACTAATATTCCAACTTAGGAATTTTTGTGTCATTTATATGGTATATATTTTGACCTCCAAGCCACATGAGTAGACTCATGTTCTCAAACTCAAAGACCAACAAGCTTCCTTGTTGTCTTCTTTTGATATTGAGGGATTTTCCCTATTTCACACTTTTACCAAGGTTATGACCTTTGATATTTACAATCAGAGCCTCCTAAACTTTTTACATAATGTTGCACTTAGAAAATTGTAACATTTCTAAGGCATACTAAGATAAGTCCCACTACATTCTGGTTAAGAAGCTCTGTTCTCAGTTCATACAGAGGTCTCTGTTCTAATTTATTACTTTACGAATAAACAAACCCTGGTTTGATGTCACATGATGCCATTAAAACCTTAAAACTATTGATATTGTAACGTGCATTCCTTCTCCCCACCCTCACCATCCCAAGGTGGCTGCAGTATTACTTATATGCTTAGAATTCTTACTATCAATTCATTTTGTTGTTGGCATTGTTATTGTTGTTCCTTGGTCCTTTCTGTTTTCTTTAAGCTCAACCACGTATGTAAAATAAGAATTTATTTGGCATTTCCATGTATTTGCAATGGGAAAGTTTGGGGTTAATCTTATTTAAAATTGATGCTATAATAAAATATTCCTTCTTCTTCAACCTGTTCTAATCTTGTCCCATCAATATCACTCCATTATAACTGCTTTTACAAAATGTAACAATTGGTTAGACTAGATTATGCTTCAGTAGCAAACAGTTCTGAAATGTTAGGGCTTGCCTACAAAAAACATAGATAGATAGATAGATAGATAGATAGATAGATAGATAGATAGATAGATTTGCACATTATATGTTGGTCACTGAGATTCTGCATCATGTCCTCTTCATTCCAAGAATTAAGCTAAGGGAAATACCTCTCTGGAATACTGTTATGCCTATGGTAGAAGAAAAGGAGGCGGTATATGCTTCTGCTCACATCCGTAATGTGAGAATATTTAATTCCCCATGCCATAGGGAGGAGACATAGAAGGTACTGTAATGAAAAACAGCTAGTATTTTGAACAACTTAATATCCCACAGTCTAAAACACTAGATTATAAATGATCCCTATTGTTAGTTCCCATAGATACATGTTAGACCTCCTTTTACTCAATTTATCACTATTATTTGATACAGGGCATGGCTCCCCATGTCTTAAAGCAGTTTATATACATGTGACTTTGCTCAGGACCTACTTTTCTGATTTTACTCTAGTAAACAAAGTGTACATGATATAACTGGTAGGATCTAACACTTTAAAGATGACCATACTTTAAAATTCTTTCATATTAAATAAAACATATTCTAATCTTCTATTCTTATCTTCATCATTCTAAAAATACACATACTCAAGTCTTTCTTTTAATGTTTGATCAATGAATTGAAAATAAGCCTGCCATCATGTTAATAATATCATTCTCACTAATGCCTAACTTGTAAAGATGCATTTATTTTAGAGACTAACTTTTATGATGAAAACTCAAACTTTTCAAAGTGCTTAGCCCTAGGTAGAAAGTGGTATGAATCATCTCAATCCATCTCATTTATCCTTTTAATCTAATAACAGGCCTTATATTAACAGCATATTTGGAACCATCACTTAAAATGTTTGTTTGCTTCTGCCTTTCCAGTAAGCATAAGCTCAAGGTGAGATAAACCATTTTGGAACTATAATAAATACAGCTTTGGGCCGGGCGCGGTGGCTCAAGCCTGTAATCCCAGCACTTTGGGAGGCCGAGGCGGGTGGATCACAAGGTCGAGAGATCGAGACCAACCTGGTCAACATGGTGAAACCCCGTCTCTACTAAAAATACAAAAAAAAAAAAAAAAAGTAGATGGGCATGGTGGCACATGCCTGTAATCCGAGCTACTCAGGAGGCTGAGGCAGGAGAATTGCCTGAACCCAGGAGGCGGAGGTTGCAGTGAGCCGAGATCGCGCCATTGCACTCCAGCCTGGGTAACAAGAGAAAAACTCCGTCTCAATAAATAAATAAATAAATAAACAAATAAATACAGCTTTGGAAAAGTCAAAAGCACCAGGTGCCGAGTCTGTCCCACAGACTCTGGCCAAATGATGGGTGAATGGAGTTTTCAGACATAGTTATTTTTGCTTGTGAGTGTGGCTAAGGGACCACATGGCTTAGCCTGCCTAGAAGAAAATGCAGCCCCAATAAGCTGGAGACACTGGCATTTATTTAGTACAGATTTAATGACAAAAGCCTAAAGCAAACACCATTTTTGAGAAATTAACATTGTTGGATCCTGGGTAGAAGGCAGTCCTATATGCAGATGATCAAATGTTGGTTTCTAGAGAAATAGGTAAACAAACCTATCTAGATAAATTTTTTTTGCACTCCCTTATTGTCTGCCCTCCGCCATTAGCTGAAGGTAAGAGGATTAGGCTGCCTTCAGCCATAACACTTTCCTGAAGCTTTTACAAAACCTCCGAGCCTTCCACGAGGCTTTGTGTCTTTCCTATAATTTTTCTCACCACCCTGACCGATCTCCTACAACTAGGTATACAGCACCTACAACTAGGTATACAGCATAGTTCTTTCAAAATGCATTTGTGTAAAAGCACACATTCGGGGTTTACAAGATTTCTAAAATAGTATAATTTGCTATAATTTGATCACATTGTTACACATTGCCTTGGTCCATTTTATGTTGTTATAAAGGAATACTTGAGGCTGGGTAACAAATAAAGAGGTTTATTTAGCTCACAGTTCTATAGGCTGTACAAGAAGCATGGTTCCCAAATCTGCTTGGCTTCTGGTAAGAGCCTTTATGCTGTTCAAAACATGGCAGAAAAGGTCAAAGGAGAAGCAGGCACATGTGAAGAGAACCCAAACCTGAAAGTGTTCTGACTTTATAACAGCCCACTCTCAAAGGAACTAGTCCTTTCCCACAACAACCAATCCTGTCTTGTGAGAGCAAAAACTGAGTTACTACCAAGAGAATGGCACCAAACCGTTTACATGGGATTCAACTGCACTACCGTAATACCTCCCACTTATCACTGCTTCTTAACACCACCACAGTGGGGATCAAATTTCAAGATGAAATTTGCTGAGGACAAACACCATATCTAAACTATAGCATAACCTTAATTTTTAAATGATATTTTGTTAAATGAATAATTGATTGCTGAAGATTCTGACATCTCAGAGAACTCTGTAATATCAACAACAATATACTGGTTGATATTTTAAGGCTAAAAACATTACTTCTCAGAAATATATGGGATAGATAGCCTTGAAATCAGATTATCATCATTACCAATTAGAATAAGTTTTATTCTCTTTCTTCTCTGTGTTCCATGTCCCCAAAATAAAGGAGTTGGATTAGATGATCTCCAAAGCCATTTCCAGAAGCTTCTGCTTTTACTTGCTATAAATGTCCAGTGACACTTATCATTACTTTTGTGAAGCCAAGTCATAGTTGGTTATTGGGAACAGTATGATCATTGTAATCTGAAAATTCTTTTCAATTGCCTAATTTACAACCAGTAACTTGGCTGCAGAGAAGAAAGCACTCTTATCCTAAAGGTGCTAGTTTTATACATTTTAAAAACTTAAGACATAATACATATAAAAGATAGAATAGTATCATCAGTTGGGTACTAAACTGAATGTCGGGGAACCTAGTTCTAGTTCTGCCACTGAACTGTGTAACTCAATCAAGGCAATAACTGCCATTAAATTGGTGGGCTACATTATTTGAGAAATCCTTATTTAGTTCTAAAATTTTACAAAAAATATGTCACAATTTTCTCTCATCTTTATGCAGGCAAAGTCAAGAAAAAAAAGTCAGAAAGATTAAATTTAATGAAAGGTTTGGACACTTTTAGATTTCTATGGCACCCGCATTTCCAGTCTTCTAGGATTTTGGAGACCCTATGTTTCACACATGTTTATCTCACTTAACACCCCTGGCACTTTCAAACATTTTATATGTTCACTAGGAAAGACTTTTCATTTTAGAGTTTATGGTTGATTTATATTCACTTAGATCGTCTTTTATTTTTGTTTAGATTTTATGATAAACTGTTTAGATTGCTTTTGATTGGTATAATCCATAAATTTTATCTGAGTCTGGTAAGCAAGTTTAGACCAGCTGCAAACTCATTAGCTTTTAACATTTTTAACATTCTGCTTCTCTCACAGCTGCCTGTGATTGGGGCACAGCAGTAATTATGGATAGGGATAAGGTGAAGGTGGAGAATTATGAGGGCAATTTCAGACATTGTGAGGATGCTGGATAGAGCTATTTCTTGCTGAAGCTTGAAAATAAGAAATGTCAAGAAATGTAGTGATGAACAAATTAAGATATTATATGTATGTATATATTACATATAACAACACTTTTAAGACCTAGCTCATACTAATGACAAATTACATATTCATAGAGCAATGCCTCTACTTGATGCAACTTCCAGGAAAGCTATTTTTGAAAGTGATCTACTCTAGGAGATGATTACTAGTGGACATCATTGTTCTTATTGGCAGTGAAGTTGTTAATACTGTCATTCCTGTCTATATTTAAATTCCAGGAGGCTAAATTTTAGCTGGCATTTGTCAAATTATTATTTTCTTACTTCCAAGTATTCTTAGCTATGCAAGGCTTCTGTCTTTCAGTATTTGCCATATGCTCATATAAAAAAAGCTACAGAGGTAGAGTATATAGTTATGTAAACTAATTGGTTTGGCTGTCTTGCTACAGGAAAATAGTTATTTGAATGTTCATAATCATTTCACTTTTTTTTTTTTTTTTTTTTTTTTGAGATGGAGTCTCACTATGTCACCCAGGCTGGAGTGCAGTGGCACGGTCTCAGCTCACTGCAACCTCTGCCTTCCAGGCTCAAGAAATTCTTCTGCCTCAGCTTCCTGAGTAGCTGGGACTACAGACGCCAACCACCGTGTCTGGCTAATTTTTGTATTTTTGGTAGAGATGGGGTTTCACCATATTGGCCAGGCTGGTCTCAAACTCCTGACTTTGTGATCTGCCTGCCTCAGCCTCCCAAGGTGCTGGGATTACAGACGTGAGTCACTGCACCCGACCAACTGCTTCCCTTCTTAATAAAGTTAGGAGGCAGCAGTGTATAGTAACAACTAGCTCTGATGTTGAAATACTTAGGTTCTAATGTTAATTTCATTATATACTGGCTACATGACCTTCACAAATTGCCTATTTTTTTCCTATCATCTGTTTTCCATTCTGTAAAATGAACACACTAATGTAACATATAACTATTAGGATCATTGGAAATAAATGAGTAAATGATTCAAGATGGCAGAAAGGAAGGCTCCACCAATCATCCCCCACAAGGAAACCAATTTAACAACTATCAATACAAAGAGGCACCTTCATAAGAACAAAAATCCCACCCTAGAATCTGAGGGTGGAAATTAAGAGCTTGAAAATCATATAGCCCCAATATCCATATGACATCTGAGTCTGTTCTGTGCCGTAACTGTCAAGAAGATTTGCCTGTGCAAATCACTCCAGCAATTGAGAAGTCACTATTGACCTCGTCTATTCAGAGTCTTTAGAATCATACTAAAGCCAGGTGAACACTCACAGTACCTATTTTTAACTTAATTTCACTAAAAGTGACATGGAAGAGGTAGCAAAACAAAGTATTGAATCACAGATGTTACTCCTCCCCATGCCCTGGCAGCAATAGCGTGGTGCAGATAATGTTTTTGTGTTCTGGGTAGAGGAAGATCACAGCATTTGTGAGGCGTTGAACTCAGTGCTGCCCTAGTATAACAGAAAACAAAACCAGATCAAACCCAGCTGATGCCTGCCAACAGAGGGGGCATTTAAACCAGTCCTAGCCAGAAGTAAATCACTGATCCCAGCCGTTCAAACTTGAGTTTTCACAAGCCTTGACACTGAGGACTAAAGACCTCTGGGACATAAAATACACTTGAAAGGCAGTCTAGATGAAAAGGATTGCAACTCCTAGGTAAGTTCTAGTGCTGAACTGAGTCCAGAGATAGTTGACTAGAGGTGGGAGTCACATAACCTATTGGGACACTAGCTTGGGTGGTTAAGGGAGTCCTGGCATGACCTCTCCCCTAATCCCAAGCTTCACAGCTCGTGGCTCAAAAAGAGTTCCCTTCCCTCTATTTGAGACAAGAAGAAAGAGTGGGAAGGACTTTGTCTTACATCTTGGATGCCACTCAGCCACAGCAAAATAGGGTACCAGTCAGTTATGAGGCCCTGTTTCCAGGTTCTAGCTCCAAGATAATGTTTCTAGACACCCTTGGGCCAGAAGGGAACCCATTGCCTTGAAGAAAAGAATCTGGTCCTAGCAATATTCATCACCTGGTAACTGAAGAGACCTTGTGCCATAAATAACCAGCAGCAATACCCAGGTATTGAGGGATTTAGGTGAGACTCTGAGACTTGCTGGCTTCAGGTGAGACTCACCACATTTCCAGCTGTGATGGCTAGGGGATGATACTCCTACTTGAGAAACTTGAAGGGAAATGCAAAAAAGGTTTTGTCTTGCATGTTAGGTACCAGCTTGGCCACAGAGGGATATAACACCAGGCAGGCTCTTGTTACCCTTAATTCCATAATTTGGACAGCATTTCTGGAGCCTTCCCTGAGCCAGAGGAAAGCCCACTGCTCTGAAGGGTAGGTCCCAGGCCAGGTAGCATTAACCATAAAATGACTGAAGAGCCCTTGAACCTTAAAGGAATATCAGTGATAGTCTGGCAGTATTCTTCATGGAACTCTGGTGGTGATAGCCATGGGGTGAGACACCTCTACCTTTGAAAAAGGGAGAGAGGAGCAAGAAATACTCTGTATTTTTTTGATTTGAGTGCCAGCTCAGCTGCAGTACAAAATAACGCAAGGTAGACTTCTAAGGATTTTTTTACTCTAGTCCATGGCTCTGGACAGCCCCTCGGGACAGGCTCAAGGCCTAGGGGAACTCACCACCCTGAAGAGAAAGACATAGGCCTGGCTGATTTTGCCATCTGCTGTTTGTAGAGCCCCAAGATTTGAGCAAACATAAGCCACAGCCAGGGAATGGTTACAGCAGGCCTTGGGAGACATTCAGTGCCATGCTAGCTTCGGAACTGACCCAGTACATTCCTGGTGGTAGTGGCCACAAGGGTGCTTGTGTCACACAACTTTCAGCTCCAGGTATCTCAGAATAGAAAGATAGAGAGACTGTTCACTTGAAAGAAAGTGAAAAAGAGAAAAAGAGTTTCTGCCTGGCAATCCAGAGAATACTTCTGGATCTTGTCTAAGACCATCAAGGTGGTACCACTATGAAACTGCAAGAATCACAGGATTACTGAGCTTAAGGTACCTCGTAAAGCAGATAGGTCTTAGATTACTATGCCCAAAATAAAAAATATATATATCTGGAAAATCTTCCCAAGAAGGATGAGTAACAACAAACCCAGACTGAAAAGGCTCCAATAAATACCTAACTCTTCAATGCTTAGATGCCAATGAGCACTGACAACCATAAAGACCATCAAGGAAACATGACCACACCTAATGAACAAATTAAAGCACCAGAGACTACTCATGGAGAAACAGAGATATGTGACCTTTCAGACAGAGAACTCAAAATAACTGTGTTGAGAAAACTCAAAGAAATTTAAGAGAACACAGAAGGAATTCAGAATTTTTTCAGATAAATTTAACAAAGAGATTGAAATAACTGAAAGAAATCAAGTAGAAGCTCCAGAGATGAAAATGCAATTGTCATATTGAAGAATGCCTCAGAATTCTTTAACAGCAGAATTGATCAAGAAGAAGAAAAAAATTAGTGAGGTTGAGGGCAGGCTACTTGAAAATACACAGTCAGAGGAGACAAAAGAGTAAAAAACAATAAAGCATGCTTACAGGGTCTAGAAGATAGCCTCAAAAGGGCATATCTAAGAGTTACTGCCCTTAAAGAAGAGGTATAGGAAAAGATAGAAGTAGAAAGTTTAGTTGAAGGGATAATAACAGAGAACTTCCCCAAACTAGATAAAGATATTAATATGCAAGTACCAAAAGGTTATTGAACACCATGCACATTTAATCCAAAGACGACTACCAAAAGGCATTTAATAATGCAACTCACAAAGGTCAAGGATACAGAAAGGATTCTAAAAGCAGCAAGAGAATAGAAACAAATAATACGCAATGGAGTTCCAATATATCTGGTAGCAGTGATTTCAGTGGAGAAATTAAAGGCCAGGAGAGAGTGGCATGACATATTTAAAGTGTTGAAGGAAAAATATTTTACCCTAGAATAGTATATTCAGTGAAAATATTCTTCAAACATGAAAGGGAAATGAAGACTCCAGACAAAAAAAAAAAAAAAAAAGCCAAAGAATTTCATTCACACCTGTCCTGTTCTACAAGAAATGCTAAAGGGAGTACATCAATCAGAAAGAAAGAAATGTTAATGAACAAGAAGAAATTATTAGAAGGTACAAATCTCACTGGGAAGTAAACAAAAATACAGAGTGTTATAACACTGTAACCATGCTATATAAACTACTCTTAAGTAGAAAGACTAAATGATGGACCAATCAAAAATAATAACTATGACATTTCAAGACATAGACAATACTAAAAGATATAAAAAGAAACAACAGAAAGCTAAAAAGTGATGGGATGAAGATAAGGCATAGAGTCTTTTGATTTTTTGTGTGTGCAAATATTGGTAAGTTATTTTCAGCATAAAATAATAGGTTAAAAGATAGTATTTTTAAGCCTCATGGTAACCTAAAACTAAAAAACATACAACTGATATACAAGAAATAATTTAAAAAACTAAATCATATCACCAGGGAAAATCATGATCACCAAAAGGAAGACAGGAAGGAAAGAACAAAGGAAGAGAAAACTATAAACAACCAGAAAAAAAATAAGAAAATGGAAGGAGTACATCCTTACTTAACAATAATAACATTGAATGTAGATAGACTAAACTCTCCAAACAAAAGACATGAGCTGAATGGATAGGAAAACAAGAGCCAATGATCTGTTGCCTAGAAGAAACACATTTCAAATATAAAGACACACATAGTCCCAAAGTAAAGGAATAGAAAAAGATATTTTTTGTCAATGAAAACCAAAAAAGAGCAGGATTAACTATACTTAGACAAAATAAATTTCAAGATAAGAACTCTAAGAAAAGACGAAGAAGGTAACTGTATAATGATAAAGGGGTCAGTTCAGCAAGAGAATATAACAATTGTAGACATATATGAACCCAATTCTGGTGCATACAGATATATAAATCAAATATCATTACAGTTATATATAGAGAGAGAGACAGACCTCAATAAAATAATAGCTGGAGACTTCAATAGCCCACGTTCAGCATCAGAAATATCTTCCAGACAGAAAATCAACAAAGAAACATCAGACTGAATCTGAATTACAGATCAAAGAGATCTAATGGATATTTGCAGAACATCCAAGCACTGCAGAACACGCATTATTTTCCTCAGCATATGGATCGTTCTTAAAGATAGACCAATTGTTAGGTCACAACATTAACCTTTAAACATTCAAAAAATTGCATTAATATCAAGCATCTTCTCTGACCACAATGGAATAAAACTAGAAATCAATAACAAGAAAAATTGTGCAAATGATACAAACACATAAAAATTAAACAATATGCTCCTGAATGACCAGTGGGCCAATGAAGAAATTCAGAAGAAAAATGAAAAACTCCTCAAAACAAATTATAATGGAAATACAACATACCAAAACCTGTGGGACACAGAGAAAGATACACGAGGGGGAAAGTTTAGAGCAACAAGCATCTACATCAAAAAAAAAGTAGAACAACTTCAAATAAACAACATAATGATGCATTTTAAAGAACTAGAAAAGCAAGAGCAAATGAAACCCAAAATTAGTACAAGAAAAGCAATAATAATGATCAGAGCAGAAATAAATAAAATTGAAATGAAGAAAACAATAAAAAATATCAATGACACAAAAAATTGTTTTTTTAAAAAGTTAAACATAATTGACAAACTTCTTGCCAGACTAAGAAAAAAAGAAAGATAAAAATAAATAAAATCAGAAATGAAAAAGAAGACATTACAATGGATACCACAGAAATTCAAAGGATAATAAATTCGTGGCTACTATGAGCAACTGCATTGCAGTAAATTGGAAAAAGTGGAAGAAATGGATAAATTGCTGGACACAACTTACAAAGATACACAAATTGCTAGACACATACAACTGTGTAGGTTATATGTGTCTAGTTTTAATTTTCCAAAACTATAAAACACTGATGAAAGAAATTGAAAAGAACACCAAAAAAAAAAAAAGAAGAAGAAAAGATACTCCATGTTCATGAATTGAAAAAATCAATATTGTTAAAATGTCCATAATATCTAAAGCAATCTACAGATTCAATGCAATCTGTATCAAAATACCAATGACATTATTCGCAAATTTTTTTAAAAAAAATTAAATTTATATGGAATCACAAAAGACCCAGAATACTCAATGCTATCCTAAGCAAAAAGAACAAAACTGGAGGAACCACATTACCTGACTTCCAATTATACTACAGAGCTATAATAGCAATAAGAGCATGCTACTAGCATTTAAAACAGACACATAGGCAAATGGAACAGAACAGAGAACCCAGAAATAATTTATACATCCACAATGAACTAATTTTCTACAAAAGTGCCAAGAACACAAACTGGGGAAAAGACAATCTCTTTAATAAATGATGCTGGGAAAACTGGATATCCATATGCAGAGGAATGAAACTAGACCCCTATCTCTTTCCATATAAAATCTAAAATAAAAATGGATTAAAGACTAAAATTTAAGACCTCAAAATATGAAAGTACTGCAAGAAAACTTTACGGAAACTCTCCAGGACATTCTTCTAAGTAAAGATTTTTTTAGGAATACCTCATAAGCAACCAAGGTAAACATGGACAAATGGGACCACATCAAGTCAAAAACTTGCACAGCAAACAAAACAATCAACAAAGTGAAGACACAACCCACAGAATGGAAGAAAATATTATAAACTTTCCATCTGACAAGAGATTCATAATCAGAATATATGAGGAGGTCAAACTCTATGGGAAAAAAATCTAATAATCTGATCAAAAAAGGATGAAAGATTTGAATAGATATTGCTTAAAAAATACATACAAGTGATAAACAGTCACATGAAAACTTGCTCAACATCAGTGAGGTTGCTTAACATCATCGATTATCCATATGCAAATCAAAACTACAATGAGATATCTACTCCTTTCAGTTCAAATGGCTTATATCCAAAAGACAGGCAGTAGCAAGTGCCGAAGTGGGTGTGGAGAAAAGGGAACTCTTGCACACTGTTAATGGAAATGGAAATTAATACAACCACTATAAAAAACAGTTTGGAGGTTCCTCAAAAAACTAAAAATTGAGCTACCGTATGATCTGGCTCTCCCTCCTACTGATACCACTTTTAGCCTACATACCCTTTAGTTATTTTCATATCCCAACTTTCAGTATCCATGAAACCCAAAGCAAGGTCCTGCTATCAAGAGATTCTGGAGAGACTGGACTTTGAAAAGTCTGGGTATTTATCCAAAAGATAGAAAATAAGTATATTGAAGAGACGATCTGCACTCCCATGCTTCTTGCAGCACTACTTACAATAGCCAAGATTAGGAAACAATCTAAGTGTCCATCAACATATGAATGGATAAAGAAAACGTGGTACTTATACACAATGTAGTATTCAGCCATAAAAATAATGAGATCCTGTCATTGGCAACAACATGAATGAAACTGAAGGTCATTATGCTAAGTGAAATAAGCCAGACACAGAAAGATATACATTACATGTCTCACTAATTTGTGGAATCTATAAATCAAAACCATGAAACTTGTGGAGATAGAGAATAGAAGGATGATTGTCAGAAGCTGGGAGGTGTAGTGGGAGTGGAGGGAGGATTGGAGACGGTTAAAGGGTAAAAAACGTACTCAGAAAGAATAAGTAAGACCAAGTATTCGATAGTCCAGCAGGGTACCACAGTCAATAATAATTTAATTTTGCATTTAAAAATAACTATATTTGGATTGTTTGTAACAAACAATTGTAACAGAGTGGATAAATTATTGAGAGGAGGGATACTCCATTTTCCATGAGTTTATTATTATGTAATGCTTGCCTGTTTCAAAACATCTCTAGTACCCCATAAATATATCCACCTAGTATTTATCCACAAAAATTAAAAAAGAAAGTACTATCAAAAATGACTCTTCAGAATTTATCTTATTTAGCCATATGAATGCAGTGTAATTTTCTGAGACTGAGAACACTTGGATAGATAGCTTTCAGCAGAAAGTTCACGATTTGGTTTGGAAGATATTTTTATTTTGAGATGTCTTGGAGACATCCAAGTAGAAATGTCAAGTAGACAGTTAGATGTGTGTGTTTTGGAACTCAGAGCAAAGAATGGGGCTGGTAGATTCAAATTTGTGAGTCATATTCTCTTCAGTGATGTAAGTTAAGTGTGTGGGTGAAATGCCCTAGGGAAAAATATAGAGTGAAAAGAAGGTGGCCCAGGAGGAAAACTGAAGATTCAACATCTATTCCAAACCCACTCTTGCATTCCTTCTTTCCAAGCAAACTTCAGATTCTGGAGTGATATGACTATAGTGAGAGCACACATCCTGAGGATAACAGGTATGACTGATGTCTTCGTTCCCGTGCCAGGCTTTGGACAAAATAGATTCAGAAGGTTTTTCTGATAATGTAAATTCACATGTACAAGTGCACATGAAGAGAAAGTATGCAGATTTTGTGAATGAGACAGTTACATTTTTTGTTTTAAATGAATAGATTGATACTGTCACTGTTTTACTTTCATGAATATCAGATATGGTAAGTCAGTCTCTCAGAACCACACAGGAGAGTCTCTTAGAATCTTTTTCACTTTCTGAGGGTCACATCCAGCCTGGCTCTCCCTCCTACTGATACCACTTTTAGCCTTCATACATTTTAGTTATTTCATATACCAAGTTTCAATCTCCATGAAACCCAAAGCAAGGTCCTGCTGTCAAGAGATTCTGGAGAGACTGGACTTTGAAAAGGATGGAAATGATCAGAACTAGGCATTATGTGACACTCTAGGAAATCAATATGGTGATATGGTTTGGCTCTGTGTCCCCACCCAAATCTCATCTCAAACAGTAATACCAATAATACCCATGTGTCAAAGGCAGGACCTGGTTGGAGGTGATTAAATTATGGGGGCAGTTCCTCCATGCTGTTCGCATGATAATGAGTGAGCTTTATTGAGATCTGTTGGTTTTATAAGTATTTGAGAGTTCATCCTACACACCCTTTCTTCTCTCCTGCTGTCACATGAAGAAGGTTCTTGCTTCCCCTTCATCTTCTACCATGATCGTAAGTTTCCCAAGGCCTCCCAGCCATGTGGAACTGTGAATCAATTAAGCCTCTTTCCTTTATAAATTACTCAATCTCAATCCAAGATGGCCGTTTAGGAACAGCTCAGAGTTGCAACTCCCAGTGAAAGCCAGAGGGTGAGTGGATGCCACATTTTTATTGCCCACGGACCAGGAGATACCCAGGCAGAGGAGCCCCATGGATCACCAGTGCGGCTGTTTTGGCTGGCACAGTTCTTTTGGTCAGCGGGGCTGCTTTGCCCACACAGCTGCTTTGTCGGTGCCCCGGCCAGTGGTTCTCCATAAAAATACACTGGTCCGGGTGCCCTTTTGGCTGGTGATTGGAGCCCTGGGAAGTCACCCATTCATCTGATTAAAGAGGGGACTGAACAGGGAGCAAGGCCAGGAGATTCCTGGGCAAAAAAGCGCCACGAATTTCAGTGCCGCGGTTTAAGCCAGCGCAGTGAGTCGCTGCAGGGAAAATCACACAGATCCCGGCGCCTTTTCAACAGGCGACTGGACACCTGGGATAGAGTCAACTGTTCAACTAAAAAAGAAAAAAAAAGGCTCTGAGGCAGGGAGCCAGGTGATCAGGCTCGGCTGGTTCCACCCTCACCAAAGAACAGCAATCAGAAACTCTCTGGATTGAGAGTTTCACAGCAAGCACAGCTGAACCCAGGATGGTCCAGCTCTGTGGGGGAAGGGCATCCACCATTACTGAGGCACTCCACCACTACAGAGGTAGTCCACATTTGCTGAGGCAGCCTGCCGTTACCAAGGCAACCTGCCATTACAGAGAGAGTTTGCCAATACAGAGGTGGGTCACCATTGCCGAGGCAGTTCTAACTACAGCCATATAAACAGGATGGCAGGGAAGTTCACACGGCAGCTGGGTGGAGCCCACAGCAGCTCAGCAAATCCTGTGCAGGCAGACAGTGACTAGGCTGCCTCCTTGCTGGGCAGGGAAGCCCTGAAAAAAAAAAAAAAAGCAACACAATGGAAAGTCATAAAGAAAACCCTAACTCCCTGGGACAGAGCACCTGGGAACAAAAACTGGTTTATGGGTTCTGCTGCAGCAGACCTAAATGTACCTGCCCAGCAGCTCTGAATGTACAATGGAGCTCACAGCTCAGCACTAGAGCTCCTATAAAGGACTGACTATCTCCTCAAGCACCTCCCTGACCCCTGTATATCCAAAGGGTCACCTCATAAAGGAAAGCTCAGACTGACTTTGGCGGGTATCCTTCTGGGACAAAGATAGCAGAAGAAGAAACTGGTAGCAACTCTTACTGTTCTGCAACTATGGCAGGCGATCCCCAGACAAGCAGGGCCTGGAGTGGACCTCAGCAGTCCTACAGCAGAAGGGCCAGACTGTTAGAAGGAAAACTAAGAAACAGAAATAACTTCATCATCAACAAACAGAACGTCCACTCAGAGACCCAATATAAAAGTCAGCAACTACAAAGACGACAGGTAGATAAATCCATAAAGATGGGAAGAAACCAGCACAAAAAGGATGAAAACACCCAAAACCAGAACACCTCTCCTCCTACAAGGGATCACAACTCCTCACCAGCAAGGGAACAAGGTTGGATGGAGAATGAGTGTGATGAAATGACTGAATTGAGCTTCAGAAGGTGGGTAGTAAGAAACTTCTGTGAGCTAAAAGAACATGATCTAACCCAATGCAAAGAAAATAAGAACGTTGAAAAAAGATTTGATGAAATGCTAATGAGAATGGACAACTTAGAAAGGAATATAAGTGAATTGATGGAGCTGAAAAACACAACATGAAAACTTCATGAAGCATGCACAAGTTTCAACAGCCGAATTGACCAAGCAGAAGAAAGGATATCAGAGGTCGAAGATCAACTCAATGAAATAAAACGAGAAGGCATGATTAGAGGAAAAAGGGTAAAAAGGAATGAACGAAGTCTCCAAGAAATATGGGACTATGGGAAAAGACCTAATCTATGTTTGATAGGTGTAACTGAATGTGATGAAGAGAGTGAATCCAAGCTGAAAAATAGTCTTCAGGATATTATCCAAGAAAACTTCCCCAACCTAGCAAGGCAGGCCAATATTCAAGTCCAGGAAATACAGAGAACACCACAAAGATATTCATGAAGAACAACGCCAAGGCACATAATTGTCAGATTCACCAGAGTTGAAATGAAGGAGAAAATTCTAAGGGCAGCCAGAGAGAAAGGTCAGGTTACCCACAAAGGGAAGCTCATGAGACTCACAGCAGATCTCTCAGCAGAAACCCTGCAAGCCAGAAGAGAGTGGGGGCCAATATTCAACATCCTTAAAGAAAAGAAATTTCAACCCACAATTTCATATCAAGCCAAACTAAGCTTCATAAGTGAAGGAAAAATAAAATCCTCTGGGAAAAAGCAAGTACTCAGAGATTTTGTCACCAACAGGCCTGCTTTATGAAAGCTCCTGAAAGAGGCTCTACACTTACAAAGGAACAACTAGTACCAACCACTCCAAAAACATACCAAATGGTAAAGAGCATTGAAACAATAAAGAAACATCATCAATTAATGGGCAAAACAGCCAGCTAGCACCAAAATGGCAGTAGGAAGTTCACACATAACAATATTAACCCTAAATGTAAATGGACTAAATGCCCCAATCAAAAGACACAGACTGGCAAATTGGATAAAAAGCCAAAACCTATCAGTGTGCTGTATCCAGAAAACCTATCTCACATGCAAGGATACACGAAGGCTCAAAATAAAGGGATGGAGGAAGATTTACCAAGCAAATGGAGAGCAAAAAAAAGCAGGAGTTGCAATTCTCATCTCTGATAAAATAGACTTTAAAGCAACAAAGATCAAAAGAGACAAAGAAGGACATAATGGTAAAATGATGAATGCAACAAGAAGAGTTAATGATCCTAAATATATACGCATCCAATACAGGAGCACCCAGATACATAAGGCAAGTTCTTAATGACTTACAAAGAGACTTAGACTCCCACACAATAATAGTGGGAGACTTTAACACCCCATTGTCAATATTAGACCGATCAACAAGACAGAAAATTAAAGAAGGATATCCAGGACTTGAACTTAGACCTGGACCAAGCAAACCTAATAGACATTTATAGAAATCTCCACCCCAAATCCACAGAATATACACTTTTCAGCAACGCATTACACCTACTCTAAAATTGACCACATAATTGGAAGTAAGTCACTCCTCAGCAAATGCAAAAGAACGGAAATCATAACAAACAGTCTCTCAGACCACAGTGCAATCAAGTTAGAACTCAGAATGCAGAAACTAACTCAGAATCACACAGCTTCATGGAAACTGAACAACTTGCTCTTGAATGTTGACTTGATAAACAATGAAATGAAGGCAGAAATAAAAATGTCATTCAAAACCAACGAGAATGAAGACACAACATATCAGAATCTCTGGGACACATTTAAAGCAGTCTCTAGAAAAAAATACAGAGCAGTAAGTGCCCAGATGAGAAGCAAGGAGAGATCTAAAATTGACACCCTACCTATGCAACAATCTTGCATGTTTTTCACATGTACCCCAAAACCTAAAATGCAATTTAAAAAAAGAAAAAATTGAAAGAGCTAGAATAGCAAGATCGAAACAATTCAAAATCTAGCAGAAGACAAGAAATAGCTAAGATCAGAGCAGAACTGAAGGAGATAGAGACACACACACAAACAAAAAAAAAACCTTCAAAAAATCAATAAATCTAGGAGCTAGTTTTTCGAAAAGATCAACATAATAGACCACTAGCCAGATTAATAAAAAAGAAAAGAGAAAATAACCAAATTGATGCAATAAAAATCAATAAAGTGGATATCACCACAGATTCCACAGAAATTCAAACCATCATCAGAGATTATTACAAACAACTCTATGCACATAAACTAGTAAACCTGGAAGAAATTGATAAATTCCTGGACACTTGCCTCCTCCCAAGCCTAAACCAGGAAGAAGCTGAAACCCTGAACAGACCCATAACAAGGTCTGAAGTTGAGGCAGCAATTAAGAGCCTAACACCCAAAAAAAGCCCAAGTCCAGATGGGTTCACAGCCGAATTCTACCAGACATACAAAGAGGAGCTGGTACCACTCCTTCTGAATCTATTCCAAACAATCCCAAAAGAGGGAATCCTTCCCAAATCATTTTATAAAACCAACATCATCCTGATACCAAAACCCTGTAGAGACTCAACAAGAAAAGAAAACTTCAGGCCAATATCTATGATGAACATAGATGCAAAAATCTTCAATAAAATACTGGCAAGCTGATTGCAACAGCATATCAAAAAGCTTATCCACCATGATCAAGTAGGCTTCATCCTGAGGATGCAAGGCTGGTTCAACATACGCAAGCCTATAAACGTAATTCACCACATAAACAGAACCAAAGACAAAAACCACATGATTATCTCAATTGATGCAGAGAAGGCCTTTGACAAAATTCAACAGCCCTTTATGCTAAAAACCCTCAATAAACTAGGTATTGATGGAAAGTCTCTCAAAATAATACAAGCTATTTATGACAAACCAACAGCCAATATCATACTGAATGGGCAAAAACTGGAAGCATTGCCTTTGAAATCTGGCACTAGACAAGGATGTCCTCTCTCACTACTCCTAGTCAATATAGTACTGAAAGTTCTAGCCAGAGCAATCAGGCAGGAAAAATAAATAAAGCGTGTTCAAATAGTAAAGGAGGAAATCAAATTGTCTCTATTTGCAGACGACATGATTGTATATCTAGAAGACCCCATCATCTCAGCCCAAAATCTCTTGAAACTGATAAGCAACTTGAGCAAAGTCTCAGGATACAAAATCAATGTGTAAAAATCACAAGCATTCCTATACACCAATAACAGACTTAAAGACAGCCACATCAAGAACAAACTGCGATTCACAACTGCCACAAAGAGAATAAAATAACTGGGAATACAACTAACAAGGAAGGTAAAGAACCTCTTCGAGGAGAACTACAAGCCACTGCTCAATGAAATAAGAGAGAACACAAACAGATGGAGAAACATTCCATGTTCATGGTTAGGAAGAATCAGTGTCATGAAAATGGACATACTGTCCAAAGTAATTTACAGATTCAATGCTAACCCCATCAAGCTACTAATGACCTTCTTCACAGAACTGGAAAAAAATATCCTAAACTTCATATGGAACCAAAAGAGAGCCCACATAGCCAAGTCAATTCTAAGCAAAAAGAACAAAGTGTGACATCACACTACCGGACTTCAAACTATACTACAAGGCTACAGTATTCAAAACAGCATGGTACTGGTACCAAAACAGAGATATAGACCAATGGAACAGAACAGAGGCCTCGGAGGCAGCACAACTTATCTACAACCACCTGATCTTTGACAAGCCTGACAAAAACATGCAATGGGGAAAAGATTCCCTTTTTAATAAATGGTGTTCGTAAAACTGGCTAGCCATGTCCAGAAAGCAGAAACAGGACCCCTTCCTGACACCTTACACTAAAATTAACTCGAGATGGATTAAAGATTGAAACATAAGACCTAACACCATAAAAACTCTAGAAAAAAAACCCAGACAAAACCATTCAGGTCATAGGCATAGGCAAGGACTTCATGACCAAAACACCAAAAGCATTGGCAACAAAAGCCAAAATAGACAAATGGGACCTAAGCAAACTCCACAGCTTCTGCACGGCAAAAGAAACAGTCATTAGAGGGAATCGGCAACCAACAGAATGGGAAAAAATTTTTGCAGTCTACCCATCTGACAAAGGGCTGATATCCAGAATTTACAAAGAACTAAAACAGATCTACAAGAAAAAAACAAACAAGTCCATTCAAAAGTGGGCAAAGGATATGAACAGACACTTTATAAAAGAAGACATACAGAAGGCCAACAAACATACGAAAAAATGGTCATCATCACTGGTCATTAGAGAAATGCAAATCGAAACTACATTGAGATACCATCTCACACCGGTTAGAATGGGGATCATTAAAAAATCTGGAGACAACAGATGCTGGAGAGGATGTGGAGAAATAGGAACACTCTTACACTGTTGGTGGGAGTGTAAATTAGTTCAACCATTGTGGAAGACAGTGTGTCGATTCCTTAAGGACCTAAAAATAGAAATTCCATTTGACCCAGCAATCCCATTACTGGGTATATATCCAAAGGATTATAAATCGTTCTACTATAAGGACACATGCACATGAATATTTATTGCAGTGCTGTTTACAATAGCAAAGACCTGGAACCAACCCAAATGTCCATCGATGATAGACTGGACAGGGAAAATGTGGTACATATACACCATGGAATATTATGCAGCCATAAAAAACGATGAGTTTGTGTCCTTTGTAGGGACATGAATAAACCTGGAAACCATCATTCTCAGCAAACTGACACAAGAGCAGAAAATCAAACACCGCATGTTCTCACTCATAGGCGGGTGTTGAACAATGAGAACACATGGAGACATGGAGGGGAGTACTACACACTGGGGTCTTTTGGAGGGAAATGGGGGAGGGACGGGGGGGTGGGGAAAGATAGCATGGGGAGAAATGCCAGATATAGGTGAAGGGGAGGAAGGCAGCACAATTCATACTGCCATGTGTGTACCTATGCAACAATCTTGCATGTTCTTCACATGTACCCTAAAACCTAAAATGCAATAAAAAAAAATATACTCCAAGACTAAAAAAAAACAAGGACAGTTTAAGATTAGAAGCAAGATGGAGTTGTTCAGGCCTGATCTCTTTCACCATCATAATTTCCTCAGTCAGAATTTTTGCAAAGGCAGTTTCAATATTTTATTGTTTACCTGAAATTTGAACTGGATCTTAAGTTTTATGGTTTACTTCAATACCTGGTTGTGAGTTGACAAATTAACATTTTCATTTTTTTTTCCTCCAGCCCTTCTGCATCACTCAAATTAAAACTGTGTTTCCTTGAAGCCTTACAAACTGATAAATAGACTCCAGTGAAATCACAATAATGCCATGTGTATGGACAACTTTTATGCTGGAAAAATCTTTCAGATTACTACTGTTTTCCCTGCTATAAGTGAAGATGCTTCAAACCCATTCCAGAAATCTTGTAAACTCACTGCCCTCTAGACTCTCGAAAAACTAGCTTATAGACTACTCTAGACATTAATCTTTGTTTTTCTTCTTTTTCCATAGAAATACCCTTATTAAAGATCTGTCTGCTGCTCATATATATAGGTTGAGCTTTCTCAGTCCAATTGCAATGTCATTTCCTGAAATGAAACACAAGTGTTTAACTGAACTAATCTATTCCTAGGATTAAGAAACTGATTCAAAATGATATGAAACAGTCACTAAAATTTGTTCCTTTTCACTTGTTCTTCCCTTTGTCAATCTCTTATCTAATAACTTCTAACCCAAAATATTCTATAGCTACCAGTTCTACTTTAATATGTAAAACTTTCTGAAAATAAAGATTCAAATGGGGAAATTAAGGAAACGAATAATATTTCACCCCAAACATACTTCTTTCACATATTTTAAAGATGACTAATGAGAGGGGCTGCAAATACAAAAATAGCTGTAAACCTGCATTTTGTTGAGGAGATTTACATCTGTAGAGGAAATCTACATAAGTAAAATAAACAACAGAGGCAAACATCCCTTCTCTGAACACCCACCTACTCGCCACCTTGGATTTAGAAAAGATTATCTAACAGGAAAAGGAGACTAAAGGTCTGTCAGAGAAACCTGTACCACAGCCTACCATCTTTCCTTTTTGAGAGATGCTGTGAACACAGGGAGAAGAAAGGATTTGGAGGAAAAGCTAGAAGATACTGAGTTCAGTATCCTTGTGATACAGGCATATAGATGTGTTTGATAACAAATGGATATAAGTTCTAAAGATCAGGTGAAATTTTGATACTGAAAGTAAATACATTGGAGTCATCCACTTATTGTTATAGTTGATGCCATGATGGTGTATGAGACTACCTCCAAAAAAGTGGGTAGTATAAGAGAAGAAAATTTGCCTCCAGACATGGCATATGGGAAAACTAACATATAACATGTATACAAAGGAGAAAAAATCCCACAGAGGAAATAAATAAAAAGTGAAACACTCAGAAGAGCGGGAAGTTTGGCTTCAAATAAGTCAAGAGAGAAGAGTATCTCAAGGAGGAAGTAGAGTTATCAGTGTCAAATATTATAGAGAAAAATATCTATAAGATTTAGTAATAAAGGAACCACTGATAACCTTGGCAAGAGCAGTTTCAGTTGAATTAAAGGGATAAAATATTCCAAATTAAAATGATTGAAAAAATAATGGAAGATGAAAAGTAGATGCATGAAGTGCACTACAGTTTTTAGAAACTAGCATTCCAAGGGGAAAAAAAATGGACAGAGTAATAGAATTGAGATAGAATTTTTATTTTTTTAATGGGAACAGCTTGAAAATATATATGTGCTATTAATGAAAGAAAGCAGAATAGAAAGGGAGAATTGGAACTTATTGAATATCAAAATCTATCAAATGAATCAAATGAGTAGGTACCTGAAGGAGTGGGAAGAACTGGAATCCAAAATCGAGGTGAATGGATTCGCCCTTGGGAGACCCAAGCAGCTCCAATATACCTGGCAGCAGACTTTTCAGTGGAAACCTTACAGGCCAGGAGAGGGTTATCTGATACATTTAAAGTACTAAAGGAAAAATAAATAAATAACTTTTCACCCTAGAATGGAATATCTGGTGAAAATATCCTTCAGACATGAAAAAGAAATAAAGGCATTCCAAGACAAAGCCAGAAAAAAAAAAAAAGTGGAGGGATTTCACCAATACCAGAAATCCCTCCACTTTTTTTTTCTTAGTATTGCTCATTAATGTCCTCTTAGAAATGCTAAAGAGAAGAATTCAATCAGAAAGAAAAGGACATTAATGAGCAATAAATAATCATCTGAAAGTACAATATCAACTAGTAAGTACAAAGAAATACAGAGTAGTATAACACTGTAAGTGTGGTGTTATCATAAGTAGAAAGACTAAATAATGTACTAATAATGATGACAACTTTTCAAGACATAGTACAGTAAGATATAAATAGAAATAAAAGAAAATTAAAAGCTGAGAGACAAAGTTAAGTTTTTATTCATTTTCTTTTTGCTTGTTTATTTTGTGCACTATGTTCCTTTTCCTGTTGTTACTTACTACCATTCACCCATTTGTCGAAGACAAAATTCTGTCTAATTTTTATCTTTTAAGCACACCTCCTATCCAGTCAGTCATTGTTCTTGTCCATTGTGCATTGCTATAAAAGAATACCTGTGATTGTTATGATTTCCGTTTTTTTGCATTTCCTGAGGAGTGATTTACTTCCAATAATGTGGTCAATTTCGGAGTAAGTGCGATGTGGTGCTGAGAAGAAAGTAAATTCTGTGGATTTGGGGTAGAGAGTTCTCTAGATGTCTATTAGATTGGTTTGGTCCAGATTAGAACTCAGGATTAAGAAACTCACTCAAAACTGCACAATTACATGGAAACTGAACAAACTGCTTCTGAATGACAACTGGATAAATAATGAAATGAAGGCAGAAATAAAGATGCTCTTCGGAACCAATGAGAATGAAGACACAACATACCAGAATCTCTGGGACACATTTAAAACAGTTTCTAGAGGGAAATTTATAGCACTAAATGCCCACATGAGAAGCAAGGAAAGATCGAAAATGAACATCCTATCATCACAATTAAAAAAACTAGAGGAGCAAGATCAAATTCAAAACCTAGCAGAAGACAAGAAATAACTAAGATCAGAGCAAACTGAACGAGATGGAGACACAAAAACACTTCAAAAAATTAATTCCAGGAGCTGGGTTTTTGAAAAGATCAACAAAATAGACAGACTACTAGCCAGACTAACAAAAAAGAAAAAAGAGAAGAATCAAATAGATGCAATAAAAAACAATAAAGGGGATATCACCACTGATTCCACAGAAATGCAAACTACCATCAGAGTTTATTACAAACATCTCTATGAACATAAACCAGTAAATCTGGAAGAAATGGATAAATTCCTGGACACTTACACCCTCTGAAGACTAAACCAGGAAGAAGTTGAAACCCTGAATAGACGAGTAACTAATTCTGAAGTTGAGGCAGCAATTAATAGCCTACCAACCAAAAAAAGTCCAGGTCCAGATGGGTTCACAGCCAAATTCTACCAGGCATACAAAGAGGAGCTGGTACCATTTCTTCTGCAACTATTCCAAACAATACAAAAAAGGGAATCCTCTCTAACTCATTTTATGAGACCAATGTCATCCTGATACCAAAACCTGACAGAGACACAACTAAAAAAGAAAATTTCAGGCCAATATCCACGATGAACATAGATGCAAAAATTTTCAATAAAATACTAGCAAACCAAATGCAACAGGACACCAAAAAGCTTATCCATCAAGATCAAGTTGGTTTCATCCCAGAGTTAAAGGCTGGTTCAACATATGCAAATCTATAAATGTAGTCCATCACATAAACAGAACCAAAGACAAAAACCACATGATTATCTCGATTCAGGAAATGGTGGAGAGAGATCCAAGATGGCTGATCACTAACAGCTCGGGATTGTAGCTCCCACTGAAAGCGCAAAGAATGAGAGGACGCCACACCTTCACATGAATTCTTGTTGCTCATGCACCAGGAGATTCCCAGCGGAGGAGCCCCACGGGTCGCCAGCGCAACTCTTGTGACCGGCGAGGCGGTTTTGTCGGCGCCTTGGAGCAACGGTTCTTGGTGCAGAGTCAGAAAAGCACCATCAATCTTAACGCCGCTGATTTGGTCAGTGCAGTGGGTTGCTCAGATTTCGGCGCTGAGAATCAGTAAGTTGGACGTCCACTCAGAAACCTAATTACAAAGACGGTGAATTCAAAGACCACAGATGGATAAATTTATAACGAAGGGAGGAAAATGGCCAAAAAAGGCTGAGAATGCCCAAGATCAGAACGCCTCTCCCTCAGCGGGGGATCACAGTTCCTCATCAGCAACAGAACAAGGCTTGATGGAGAACGAGTGTGTTCCAATTACAGAAGCAGGCTTCAAAATGTGGATAATGAGAAACTTCTGTGAATTAAAAGAACTTGTTTTAAACCAATCTAAAGAAACTAAGAACTTTGAAAAAAGATTTGACGAAATGTTAACAAGAATACACAATTTAGAGAGGAATATAAGTGAATTGATGGAGCTGAAAAACACAATAGGAGAACTTCGTGAAGTATGCACAAGTTTTAACAGCCGAATTGATCAAGCAGAAGAAAGGATATCAGAGGTCGAAGACCAACTCAATGAAATAAAACAAGAAGACAAGATTAGAGAAAAAAGGATAAAAAGGAACGAGCAAAGTCTCCAAGAAATATGGGACTATGTGAAAAGACCTAATCTACGCTTGATAGGTGTACCTGAATGTGACGAAGAGAATGAATCCAAGCTGGAAAATACGCTTCAGGACATTATTCAGGAAAATTTTCCCAGCCTAGTAAGGCAGGATAATATTCAACTCCAGGTAATACAGAGAACACCACAGAGATATTCCTCAAGAAGAGCAACTCCAAGGCACATAATCGTCAGATTCACCAGGGTTGAAATGAAGGAGAAAATACTAAGGGCAGCCAGAGAGAAAGGTCAGGTTACCCACAAAGGGAAGCCTATCAGACTTACAGCAGATCTCTCAGCAGAAACCCTACAAGCCAGAAGAGAGTGGGGGCCAATATTCAACATCCTTAAAGAAAAGAACTTTCAACCCAGAATTTCACATCCAGCCAAACTAAGCATCACAAGTGAAGGAAAAATAAAGTTTTTTGTGAATAAGCAAGCACTCAGAGATTTCATCACCACCAGGCCTGCTTTACAAGAGCTTCTGAAAGAACCACTACACATATGAAAGGAACAAACAGTATCAGCCTTTCTAAAAAAATTATCAAAAAGAGCATCAATATAATGAAGAATTTACATCAACTAATAGACAAAATAGCCAGCTAATGGCAGTATTAAACTCACATATATTATTATTAATTCTAAATTTAAATTGACTAAATCCCCCAATCCAAAGACAGGCAATTTGAATAAAAAACTAAAACCCATCAGTATGCTGCATCCAGATCCATCTCACATTCAAGGATACACAAAGACTCCAAACAAGGGATGGAGAAATATTTACCAACCAACCAGAGAGCTAAAATAAATAAATAAAAAGCAGAAGTTACAATTAAGCAACAAAGATCAAAAGAAGCAAAGAAGGACATTATATAATGATAAAAGGATCAATGCAACAACAAGAAGAGCTAAAGATCCTAAATATATACGCACACAATACAGGAATATGCAGACATACAAGACTTATAAAGTGACTTAGACTCCCACATAATAATAGTGGGAGACTTCAACATTAATATTAGACAGATCAATGAGACAGAAAATTAACAACGATATTCAGGACTTGAACTCAGATCTGGAACAAGTAAATGTAATTAACATTTATAGAACTCTCCACTTTAAATATACAAAGTATACACTCTTATCAGTACCACATCATATCAACTTAGAAGTTTAAACGAAATCTTGGTTGGCTCCTTGTTTGCTCTTCTCTTCCCTCATTTTCTTTCATGTCTCCATTATTAAAGACAATTACAGGCATACCCATATTTAGACTGCATTCTAGCCCGGGCAATAAAGCAATACCCCCATCCTCTCTCCCTCTTCCTCTTTCTCTTTCTTCCTCTTCTTTATTCTTTTTCAAAAAAAAAAAAAAACCACATGATTATCTCAATAGATGCAAAGAAGGCCTTTGACAAAATTCAACAGCCCTTTATGCTAAAAACCTCTCAATAAACTAGGTATCAATGGAATGTATCTCTAAATAATAAAAGCTATCTATGACAAACCCACGGCCAATATCATACTGAATGGGAAAAAACTGGACGCATTCCCTTTGAAAACTGGCACTAGACAAGGGTGCCCTCTCTCACCACTCTTACTCAACATAGTATTGGAAGTTCTAGCCAGAGCAATCAGGCATGAAAAAGAAAGTGTACTGAATTAGGAAAGGAGGAAGTCAAATTATCTCTATTTGCAGGTGACAGGATCGTATATTTAGAAGACCCCATCATCTCAGCCCAAAATCTCCTGAAACTGATAAGCAACTTCAGCAAAATCTCAGGATACAAAATCAATGTGCAAATATCACAACCATTCCTATATGCCAATAACAGAAAAACAGAGAGCCAAATCATGATCAAACTCCCATTCACAATTGCTACAAAGAGAATAAAATATCTAGGAATACAACTAATAGGGATGCGAAGGACCTCTTCAAGGAGAACTACAAATCACTGTTCAAGGAAATAACAGATGACACAAACAGATGGAAAAACATTCCATGCTCATAACTAGGAAGAATCAATATTGTGAAAATGGCCATACTGCCCAAAGTAATTTATAGATTCAATGCTATCCTCATCAAGCTACCATTGACCTTCTTCACTGAACTGGAAAAAACACCTTAAACTTCATATGGAACCAAAAAAGAGCCCACATAGCCAAGACAATCTTAAGTAAAAAGAACTAAGCTAGAGGCATCACGTTACCTGACTTCAGATTATACTACAAGGCTACAGTAATCAAAACAGCATGGTACTGGTACCAAAACAAAGATATAGACCAATGGAACAGAAAAGAGGCCTCAGAAGTAACACCACACATCCACAACTATCTGGTCTTTGACAAACATGAAAAACAAGCAATGCAGAAAGGATTCCCTATTTAACAAATGGTGTTGGGAAAAATGGCTAGCCATGGGCAGAAAGCTGAAACTGGAAGCCTTCCTTACACCTTATACAAAAATTAACTCCAAATGGATTAAAGACTCCATTCAGGACATAGGCATAGGCAAGGACTTCATGACTGAAACACCAAAAGGAATGACAACAAACGCCAACATAGACAAATGAGATCTAATTGAACTTAAGAGATTCTGCACAGCAAAAGAAACAATTATTAGAGTGAACTGGCCACCAACAGAATGTAATAAAATTTTTGCAATCTACGCATCTGACAAAGGCCTAATAGTCAGAATCTACAAAGAACTTAAACAAATTTACAAGAAAAAAAAAAAAAAAAAAAAACAAGTCCATCAAAAAGTGGGTGAAGAATATGAACAGAAACTTTTCAAAACAAGACACTTATGTGGCAAACAAACATGAAAAAATGCTCATCATCACTGGTCATTACAGAAATGCAAATCAAATTCACATTGAGATACCATCTCACACCAGTTAGAATGGTAATCATTAAAAAATCTAGAGACAGATGCTGGAGGGGATGTGAAGAATTAGGAACACTTTTACACTGTTGATGGGAGTGTAAATTAGTTCAACCATTGCAGAAGACAGTGTGGTGATTCCTCAAGGATCTAGAAATAGAAATACCATTTGACCCAGCAATCCCATTACTGGGTTTATACCCAAAGGATTATAAATCATTCTATTATAAAGACAAATGCACATGTATGTTCATTGTGGCACTGTTCACAATAGCAAATATCTGGAACCAACCTAAGTGCCCATCAGTGATAGACTGGATAAAGAAAATGTGGCCCATATCCAGCATCTAATACTATGCAGCCATAAAAAAGGATGAGTTCATGTCCTCTGCAAGGACATGGATGAAGCTGGAAACCATGATTCTCAGTAAACTGACACAAAAACAGAAAACTAAGCACTGCATGTTCTCACTCATAAGTGGGTGTTGAACAATAAGAACACAAGGACACAGGGAGGGGAACATCACAAACTGGGGCCTGTTGGGGGATTCGGGGGCTAAGGGAGAGATAGCAGCGGGTGGAGGTATTGGGAAGGGGTAACATTAGGAGAAATACGTAATGTAGGTGATGGGGTGATGAAGGCAGTAAACCACCATAGCATGTGTATACCTATGTAACAATCCTGCATAATCTGCACATGTACCCCAAAACTTAAAGTATAATTTTAAAAAAAGAATACCTGAGGATGGATAGTTTATAGAGAATAGAGTTTTATGTGATTCACAGTTCTGCAAGCTGTACAATAAGCATGGTGCCAGCATGTGCTTCTGGTGAGGGCATCAGGAAGTTTCTATTCATAGCTGAAGGAAAAAGGGGAGTAAACAAGTAGAGATCACACGGCAAGAAGTGAGAAAGGAGAGGGAGATGTCAGGCTCTGTTCAACAACCAGCTCTGGGAGGGAGAGGTGGCTCTCAGATTCCTCAAGGATTTGGAAGAAAAGCTGGAATGAATAGAGTGACAACTCATTCATTATTGTGAGGACAGTACTAAGACCTTCATGAGGGATCCGTCCCCATGACCCAAACACCTTCCTTTAGGTCCCTCCCCTCCTTCACTATTATGGATATAATTTTATCATGAGACTTGGAGGGGGAAAATATCTAAACTATATCAGTCACCAAGTCCTGTTTCTTCTCCTAACTTAATAGGATTCCTTCTTCTTTACCTACTACTACTATCTTGGTTCAGTCCTGCATCATTCCTAGATTATGATTACATTATTCACTAAATGTTTACTGAGTGCATATCATGTGCCAGGCACTGTTCCAAGTGCTGGTGATACAATAATGAGCAAAACATAGCAATTCCTATTCTCATGAAACTTGCTTTCTACTGGCAGGTCAATAAACAAATGAATAAATAATATAATTAATTTCAAACAATAACAATTGTTATTTCAAAAAAAATAATAATAACATGAGAGCCAGTGTCAAGCATGCATGTGTGTTGTGTGTTTTAAATAGGGAAACCAGGAATGGCCTTTATGAAGAAATATTATTTGAATAGACATCTGAATGATGAGAGGGGGTCAGCCAAATAAATGGAGGAAGAACATTCTAGAAAGAAATAGCCAATATGGCTTAGAGAGAAAAATTAGCTTAATGATTTCATAAATATCAAAAAGGTCACCATGACAGAAGCTTAATTGTGAAGAATGGAAGGAGATGAGGTAAGAAAGGAGATCAGATCATGTAGGTCCTTTAAGGTTATGCTATTGAGATTGGATGTCTAGTAAAGGTTTAACGGAAATACAAATAAAGGAAGGGTTCCTATTTACATTTTAGCTTTTGTGTAGAAAATAGACCATAAATGAGCAAGTATAAACATGAGAGTAAGTAAAAAATTAATAAAATCTATGAGAAATTATTAAAATGATAGCTACTGAAATGGTAAGAAGTGGTTAGTTAGATATCATATCTATCTCAGAGTTAGAGCTAATAGGACTTGTTAATGGAAGAGGTAAGAAAAAGAGAGGAATCAAGAATGTTTCTTAAAAGCTGACCTTTCTTTTTCTGGGTTTGGCCTCCTTTAAATCCATTCTCTGAAATAGTACCACTATGTTTTTTCTAAAAGAATATTCTGATAATGAAACTTTCTATCACAGTCGTTATTAATGAGGGTTAATTTTGCCCTTCAGGACATGTTTGGCAATGTCTGAAGACATCTTTGCTGCAACTTCTGGGGAGAGGGCTTCTGACTGGCATCTAGTGGGTAGAGGCTAGGAATGCTTCTAAACATTCTACAAAGCAGAGAGTAGCTCCCCACAAGAAATTATTTGGCCTCAAATGTGAATAGTAACAAAGATGAAAAATCCTTCTCCACTTACTTTAAATGTCACCTTCTCTGGGAAACCTTTTCCAGTTTAACAATATAGCAATTATAGTTAATATAAGCTAAGACTTGTTATGCCTCTCGTATTAAGAGGCATGCATGCATTTGTGAATTAGAAATTATCCTCATTTCACAGATAAGAAAACTGAGGCTAAAGGGATGGATAATTTGCCTAAAGATAAAATGTTAGAGAGAAAAAACAAAGCTGAGATTTGAGCCCAGATGGATTTGACTAAAGGTTTCTTAATAACAATATTGCCACTCCACCCTGAAGGTTGAAATAGAGGTGCTCCTTCATGGTAAATGATTTGATTTTAGAGCCAATTACATTGTCTTTTAACTGTTTTTCTGGCTGTCCCTGCACTAAACAGTGAGCTCCTTGAAGGCAGGCAATGTGCCCTTTGTCTATGTATCCATAGCATATAGAGAGGCACACTATCAACCCTCAGTAAATGTTTACTGAATGAATACTTACATTGTAGAGATTTGTGTACAGATTATTATTTCTCCAGAGTAGCTATTTGAACTTCATTAAATTCACAAATATATTTCACAAGTTTTACAGATGGGGATTAGTCTCTAAGGGAGATGGCAACGGGCAAAATTTACATTTGTAGTCACATTTTGAGATTTTGTTGCTGGTAGTGTGGTGGAAGTTGAGGATGAGATGAGCAATTGCTATGCATTTTATCAGCTTTAAAGTATGGTTTCTGAATGATGATAGCTCCTTTTTGTTATAGAAATTTAGAGCAATGTATATCCTAATTCTCTGAGAAAGATCTGAGTTTCTGTCTCTGGCCCAACACTCACTTAATAAGAAAATATATGAAGGAGCAAATAAGATTAATTCAGTTCATGTTTTCAGAAGAATGCTGATGACCTTGCAAAGTTAGACACAGATTTAGAAAACAAACAGAATAGATACAGTTGGTAGAAGCTACCATACTAGCTACAAATACACAAAAATAACAATTTTCTGGATTTACTTTAAAACTATAATTGTTGAATATCACATGGCTGTGCTGATATAATAGGTCCATTTTGCTAATCTTTGTCTAACCCTGCCCTGGCATGTCCAAGAGATTCTTGATTTTTAGTTTAACTCTCTTCCTGGACCACTCTCTGGATCCAGAGCCTGGTACAGATTTTAGCCTGGCTTGGCTACCTACCCAATTTTGAGAATTTAGATGATCAGTTCATCTTGTTAAGTAATACTGTGGACTCACATGTAAACAATCAGTAACTTTTCTGAATAACTAGTAAAAATTAATGGTAACTAGGGATTTATTAAGTAAGAGCAGTGCTGACAGAGGAGGAGGGCAGATCTAGGACACTTAGAAGAATATTAGCAAGCAGCAGGCAATTATGATCACAATTATAGAGCTACAGACTGTCAGTCAATAAAGAAGAAGGTAAAGCTAATGTTGGAGAGATCCAATAAAAGGTGGCAGGGAGAAAGGTTTTAAGATTGAGTGTACACAAGAAGACATTGTTCCTAGAGTAATTGGAAAAAATGAAAATGGAGATCCAGGAATTAGGGGAAAAGACATGAGTTTTAGAATGAGGCAAGAAAACCAGTGTTGAAAGTTAAGAGTGTTATCAATAGCTAGATTGATTTGATATTGAATTATTGAAAAATAATGGTCTTAAACACCTTCTATTCATCTGGGCCAGGAATATGACTGGTTCTAAAAAATAGGAAAGAAAGGTTTTAATTTTCTGAAGCTATAAAATTTAAGGGAATTCAGTGACAGAAGCTTATCATATTTTATATCCCCCTCCCTGGGGTTGAAAAACAGGGTGGATGACTGTTCCCTTTTTCCCATTGGATAACTCACTCTGGAGGTGGAGAGGAATGAGGGGGTCTGGTGGCCTCCAGGTAGAAAGACCTTCCTTGGCCCAGTGCTCTATCTTTCTGTTGATGTCACTTAATGCATTTTTTTCTCTATGTGGAGATTCAGAGTTTTCTTCATTAACTACACAAATGCCACCGTGCTTTTCTTCTCTAAGATAACTCCTGATATGTCAAGCTCATTATGTGTCTTCATTGAATGATGGTTGGTATTTCTGAGGTTGTCTTTCTCTACATACAGGTACCAATATCCTATATTCACTGACTGAGTCTACAGGATGCTGGTCAGCATCACCAGTCTCCCTTCCTGGAACACCATTTGTAGCTATCTTCTAGCACCTTTCCAGGAGATCCAGCAGAAATGCTATAATTTAACCTTCTCATAGCAACTAGGAAATCATGCTTTTTTTTTTTTTTTTTTTTTTTTTTTTTAGTCTATGTCTGATTTCACTTAACTCCATACATCTTAATTTGGCCCAGACAATTAAATCTAAGTCAAAGTAGAAGATAAATCTATTGAACAGCCCCTAGTCTCCCCTACCCTCAAATATAGGTTTTCTGTCATGTGACACGGTGGAGTACATTATTTTGTCTTTGTAAATATCATATAAAATTATGTTGGAGATTTGATAACAGCATCCAAAATATCTCTTCAAGACATATGACTTAGAAGGCTGGGCCCAGTGGCTCATGCCTGTAATACCAGCACTTTGGGAGGCCAAGGCAGGTGGATCGTTTGAGGTCAGGACTTCGAGACCAGCCTGGCCAACATGGTGAAATCCCATCTCTACTAAAAATACAAACATTAGTCAGGTGTGGTGGTGCATGCCTGTAATACTAGATACTCAGGAGATTGAGGCAGGAGAATCACTTGAACCTGGGAGGCAAAGGGCAAGGTTCATGTAGAGAGTCAAGAATTAAAGATACAAGAGATAAAATGAATAAATTATGATGCAGGTCATCAGAGAAAATAGTGTTGGGGTAATATAATGAGCATTGGAGAAGAGGTTAGCCTTTTCAAAAATAGAGATACTGGCTGGGTGTGGTGGTTCATGCCTGTAATCCCAGCACTTTGGAAGGCCAAGGTAGGAGGATCATGAGGTCAAAAGATCGTGACCATCTAGGCCAACATGGTCAAACTGCGTCTCTGTGGGGAACATTCCCGTGTGAGACCCCCAAAAGGCGTGAGTCTCACTATACAGTGAGTTTGATCCCAAACACAGTTTCCTACTGGAGGCAGTCAAGCTATCCAGAAAAAGGAACTTAAAGATGGATGATCAGTTTCTAATATCAACCACAATATCATTTGGGCCTAAAACTATGCGGTGCTGCTAGACCGAGTGACCCCCTACCAGCAACCGGTTCCTGCTTTTAACTTTTTTACGACTCTTTAAGAATAAGCTTTAACCTTTTCTTTACTTACCTGACTGCCTTGTACCCTAGATAGTGGTTTAACTGTCGGGATATTTGCAAAGCAAATGCCACCATAAGGGATGGCTTTGATTTCTGACTCAGAGACTCCTGAATGGGGAAGTTGAGATAAGTTGAGTCAGGAGTAGACAAAGGAGAATCCGTTTAAAAGATATTCTGATGAGCAAAACCAGAAAACCTTTTCACATCTCAGTTCTAAAACAAGATCAAACCAGAGATACCTGCAGCCAGGAGGAATAATGACTGGATATAAACAAGCTTTGTGATCACAGGAAATTCTGTTACTTTTTACAACCACTGATTGTGTATCTGACTTCTCTATTGTATAGACCATGTAAGGTATACATTTGCATTTCCTCTTGCTATGACGTAAACCAGAGCAGAAGAAAGTGTATTTATTCCTGGCCTTTGAAAAATAAAATTTGCTGTTTAGGCACGGCCTATCAGCCCTCCAGATCCCCACTCAGGCGCACTCTCTCTTCCAGGTATTGGGACCCTCTTGCAGGTCGAGAGACCCCCAGCAGACGTGCCTACCCGTCCCGGACGGTCCCCGACATGTCTCTACTAAAAATACAAAATTAGCTGGATGTGGTGGCACTTGCCTGTAGTCCCACCTACTCAGAAGGCTGAGGCAGGTGAATTGCTTGAATCCAGGAGGTGGAGGTTGCAGTGAGCCGAGTTCACCCCACTGTACACCAGCCTGGTGACAGAGCAAGACTGTCTCAAAAAAAGAAAAAAAAAAAAAAAAAAAAAAAAGAAATAGAGATAATGTGTTTTCTTTCAGGCAAGAGCACAAGAGTTTAGGTCAGGAAACTAGGAAGAAATTTTCAACCATGAAAGCGTCATGACATCTCAACCCTTAGTTACAATAATACACTTTTAAACTTTCTAAAGAGCTGAAGTTTTCAGTTCATTATTGTAAAAGGGGACACATATGACATGGAGTACTTGATAACTATATTCAGGAAATTTACAGATATGTTCTTGTTGGGAAATGCAGCTGTGTGCATCCAGTCTTTTGAGTCCTGCACAGTGGCATGAGCGTGTGTCTTAGGGCCTGGATCATTCCCTTGCAAAGAGACAAAGAGCCCTCACAGTTTGTATTGGGCATATCTTTTTGCTTGGGAATATTTTTCCCTATTCTGGACTTGATTTGCGCTTCTTTGTTCTGATTCAACATGCATGTCATATGGCACCTGACCAACTCTACAGCTGAATCTGTTCCCAGTTGGGAGGCAATGGAGTCCTTCACCTGTAGCACAGGACGGACCCATCCAAACCCCCTCATTGTGTTGGCTACGGGGTGAGATCTGCTGGTCATGAGGAACCACCACTGTCTATTGAGCTAATCTTGCTTTGTGTTATTCAATCCTGAATGAGCTGTATCTTTCTTAGCAACCTCAATACCTGCAAATTATAGTGAGTTGACATGCTCAAACTGCTGCTCTTGGTGGTAGACAACAAATGTTAATTGCTCATCAATTTCAGCCTGGCCAGTCTTTTTTTAAATAAAGCAGAAGACCAGTCTTTGCTCAATATGATACTGATTCCCTGAGAGCCAGACTCATTTGGAGGCCTTGCTGCAGTTTGCTAGGTCCAGACTCTCAATTGAAATTGCATTTTCCAAGATCAATTGCTTTTAGTGCTTACTTCAGTGATAGGTGACTTCTCTGAAATAATAAAAATGGATCTTTCCCTTGGAAAAGAATAATGTTTGGCTTGCACCAAACCCTATGGTGTAAGATACTGAAGTGCAGTGATGAAGTTCTAAATTACATTGATAGAGATTTACTCATGGTGAAAAATTATTTTTGCAGTCACTGAGTGATTGAATGTGTAGTGAGAAGAGAGCAAAGAGAGGGTGAGGAAGTACTACTATAATCAAGGGTTACATATACCAAAAAATTATTTTCTGGACTTTCTGGGTTTTGTTTGATAAAACTACAAATAGCTATCACTTCTAGATTGCTCACTACATGTTACAAACTGGACTATACAGATTTGCATATTGTCTTAGTCCATTCAGGCTGCTATAACAAAACGTCATAAATTGGTTGGCTTATAAACAACAACCATTTATTTCTCACAGTTTTGGAGGCCAGGAAGTCTAAGAGCAAGGAGCCACCTAGTTTGTTTGATGAGGGCCTGTTTTCTCGTCCATAGGTGACACTTTCTCACTGTGTCTTCACATGGTGAAAGAATCTAGCTTTTCTCTTTACGTATGTGTCTCCTTTATAATAATGAACGGAAAACTTCAAATCTTTGATTATCTAGGAAGCTTTAAAAGTGTATTAATATCCTTATAAAAGAGATCTGGGATCCCTTCCACTCATGAGGACTCCATCCTCATTACCTGCTATCTTCCTAAACACCCCACCTCATAATACCAACAACTTAGAGGTTAGAATTCCAATATAAATCTTAGAAGAACAGAAACATTCAGACCATAGCACATATATTAACTCCCATCTCTCTCCATCCAGGAGATTTCATAGTTTCTGTTTGAATTTCATGGGCATGGGAAGAAACTAAGAGTCAGTCACTCCAGCAGAAATTCTAAGGAACTCCTTTCATTGGCCTGGGGTCTTAGAGAAGGTGGGGGTTCCTACCAAGTTAAAAGTCCCCTACTTCCACACCCCTTTGGACAGCATTTGGGTCCCCTTCCATGAACATTCTCTCATGGAAGCTGCTTTCCCTCTCCTAAACTCCATCTCTCTCCCTCAATTCCCTTCTACTCAGTGTGGAAGCTGCTTTCCTCTCCTGGATTCCACCTTTCTGGATTCTCTCACTCAGTGTGAAAAGAGCTTTCCTTCTCTGGTTTCTCCCTCTGGGAACCCTTCTCACTCTGTGTGAGAGCAGCTTTTCTTTCTCTCACTCAGTGTGAGAGTTAGCTGTTTCTTTCTCTCTCCTTCTCCTGTTTCTCTGTTTTAAATAAATCACTTTCTACAAACACTTTTGAGTCAGGCATTTACTGCGTACTGCACCATGATCCCCTCTCTCACTCTTGTGAAGGCAGGAGACCAAGAACCTGGAGGAACATCCTCTCAGGGGAGCTGAGGGCACCCTGAACCCCAATATTACAAGCTCAAGAAAAATTAGACAATGATGACCAATATTTTATGTAGGTGTAGACATCCTACTCAATAAGATATAAGAAAGGATTTAACTGTGTTTGTGTGAAGACAGACTTTGGATGGTATTAGAGTGGTTAGTGTAATATGGCTTCCACAAATTCCTATAGCTTCATCAAGTTAGTCTAATTCATTCTCTTAGAATATTTTCTCTTGCCAAATTCTTCTTGAAATTATTCTATAAAATACACACTACAACTTTCTATTCAAAAGTTAGTAATACTATCTACCCTCTGTTGAAAGCCAGTATTCATTCTAGGCCAGTGCTCGGCAAGCTGCCATCCCTTTTAGTCCTCAATGTTTTCTGAAAACTATTTTTACTTAGTACTCTTTCCTCTAAACTGTGGTACCTCAAAAGATGTCTACTTTTCTGCATGGAAGCATTTTAGTCATTACAAAATCACAGATACACACAATGTCTATGATTTATATGCTTTAACATGAACAGAAAATGGTAAACATGAGTAGAAATTAAATGAACATAGAAACTATGGCAATCTCACCAGATATTAACATATTAAAAGGAGAGTTAAAACCTTGGTTTGGTTTTATATGGCTAGAGATAAAGGTCAATAGTATTTGGCAAGGCACCTGTCAGTGGATTAATTTCTTCTCATTCTTTTAAGGATCTGGATTATCACAAGCATTTTTGTTTGATGAATCTAGAAACTGTTAGAGTATCAAATAAAACTTTTTGAGAAAGCTTTTATTAAGAGTTTTTCTCACCCACACAGAAACACAGCATGTTTCAGACTATAGCAGATAAGAGAAGGAAGTGTTTTTAGATGAGATAGTTAGAAAAAAATGTATTTTTTGTCCCTAATATTATACCAAAGAATCATTCATTCAATATATATTTATTGAATTACTACTATATACCTAACACTGTAGCAGGGAGACTAGAGATAAGGCTTTTAAATCACCCAATACCTACTTACAATCCTTGCCATATTCTGCAATGGCATTTCCATTTTATTGCTGTTGAAATTATTTTATGTGAGCTCATATTTGCAGATAATTCTAAGAATCTGTTTTTTCCTTAGATCAAGCCTGAACCCAATCACAGAGTACCTGGCAGGGAGAGTAGAAATTTTAAACCTGGTCTTTATGCAGGCCATAGTTGGCATAGACTTCCAAAGATGGAAGGTGACCATGAGGAATCTTGTTGTCATACAAGATAAGAGAAAAGAAAGGACATCAGAACTTCGCTTAATCTGTTTCCAAGGAACATGCTGGATTTTTGTGTTGCTATACATACGGACCTTCACAATTTCCTATATCTCTTCCCTGAAAAATAAGAGGATTTATGTTTTGGGGTTTTAAGTTTTTTTTCTGTGTGTGTACATAGTAGGTGTATATATTTATGAGATATTTTGATATAGGAATGCAATGTGAAATAAGCACATCATGAAGAATAGGGTATTCATCCCCTTGAGCATTTATTCTTTGAGTTACAACAATCAAATTATACCCTTTAATTTATCCAGTTATACTCTTTAATTATACCTTTAAAGGGTACAATTAAGCTATTATTATTGGCTATTAATATATTATTGACTCTTTAAATTATTTTAAAGTGTACAATTAAGCTATTATTGACTATAGTTATTACACTGTTGTGTTATCAAATAATAGGTGTCATTCATTCTGTTTTTTTTTTTTTTTCTGCACCTATTAACCACTCCAACCTCCCCACTGCCCCTCAATCCCCCACTAACTTTCCCAGCTTATAAGGAAGGTAACCATCCTTCTACTCTTTATATCCATAAAATAAACTGTTTTGGTTCTTAGATCACACAGACAAATGGAAACATGCAATGTTTGTTTTTCTCTGCAGGACTTATTTCATTTAACATAAAGATCTCCTCTTCCATCCATGCTTTTGCAAATGACAAGATCTCATTATGTTTTATGGCTGAATACTTCACTGTGTATGTGTACCACATTTTCTTTCTCCATTCATCTGTTGATGGACACTTAGGTTACTTCTAAACCTTAACAATTTTAAACATTACTGTAGCAAATGTCAGAGTGCAGACATCTCGATATACTGATTTCTTTTTTTTTCTTTTTTTTTTTTTTTTTTCTTTTTTTTTTGACAGAGTCTGGCTCTGTCACCTAGACCCAAGTGCAGTGGTGCGATCTCGGCTCACTGTAACCTCCGCCTCCTGGGTTCAAGCAACTCTCCTGTCTCAGCTGCCTGAGTAGCTGGGTCTACAGTTGCATTCCACCATGTCTGGCTATTTTTTTTTTTTTTTTTGTATTTTTAGTAGAGATGGGGTTGATTTCTTTTCTTTTGAGGTTGCTGGATCATATGCTAGCTCAAATTTTAGTTTTTTGAGGATCCTTCAAACTATTCTCCATAGTGATTATACTAATTTACATTCCTACCAACAGTGTATGTGAGTTCCCCTTTTCCCCATATCCTCAGCAGCATTTGTTATTGCCTGTCTTTTGGATATAAGTTATTTTAAATGATGTGAGATAATAATTCATTGAAGTTTTGATTTGCATTTCTCTGATGCCCAATGATGTTGAGCACCTTTTCAAAAAGGCTTTTGTCATTTGTATGTCTTCTTTTGAGAAATGTTGATTCAAATCTTTTGCCCATTTTTAAAATCAGATTATTCTATTTTTTTCCTTCAGAGTTGTTTGAGTTCCTTATATATTCTGGTTATTAATCCCTTATCAGATGGGTAGTTTGAAAATACTTTCTGCCATTCTGTGGGTTGTCTCTTCACTTTGTTGATTGTATCATTTTTTGTGCACAAGCTTTTAAATGTGATGTGATCCCATTTTTTGAAGTTCACTTGGGTTACCTGTACTTGTAGAGTATTGCTAAATAATTTTTTGCCCAGACCAATGTCCTAGAGATTTTCCTCAATGTTTTCTTGTAGTATTTTCATAGTTTGAAATCTGAGATTTAAGTAATTAACCACTCTGATTTGATTTTTGTATATGGCAAGAGATAGGGGTCTAGTTTCATTCTTCTGCATATGGATATCCAGTTTTCCCAGCACCATTTATTAAAGAGACTGTCTTTTTTCTCGTGTATGTTTTTGGTACCTCTTTCAAAAATGAGTTCAATGTAGGAGCGGATTTATTTCCGAGTTCTCTATTCTGTTCCATTGGTCTATGTGTCTTTTTTTATGCCAAAACCATAGTGTTTTGGTTATGATAGCTTTGTAGTATAATTTGAGGTCAGGTAATATGATTCCTCTAGTTTTTTTTTTTCTTTTTGCTGTTGGTAGCTTTGGCTGTTCTGGGCCATTTGTGGTTCCATATAAATTTTATTTTTTTTAAGATTTTTTAAAAATTTCTGCAAAGAATGTCATTGGTGTTACACTGAATTTATAGATTGCTTTGGGTAGTATGGACACTTTAACAATATATATTTTTCTAATCCATAAACATGTACTATTTTTTCATCTTTTGGTATCCTCTTCAATTTCTCTCATCAGTATTTCACAGTTTTTATTATAGAGATTTTTCACTTCTTTGATTAATTCCTAGGTATTTAATTTCATGTGTGACTATTTTAAATGGGATTACTTTTTAAATATCTTATCCTTACACAATGTTTAAAATAATTTTTCTCCTTTGTGCCCTCAAAAAAGTTATATCTTCAGAAAAGGTACATCATAATTTTGTGTAATATCAATATGTGCCTATCATTATTTGAAAAGGAAGCCTTTTCAACGTATAAACTCAAATCTTTTAGGTCTTCAAAATCAAAATAACTTCCTCAATAGTATATTCCATATTGCTTCCTCTTTCTTGTATTTCTTGTATTCTTTTATTTTGGTGGAGTGTGTCCTGGGTGATTCCTGCGATAGGGTAAAAAGAAAGCAAATCTTTTAAGAACATGCATGTTTGAAACAAATTTCATTCTACATTAATATTTGAATGGTATATTTTCACAGAATAGAATTATAAATGTGGAGTCATCGTCCACTTGTGATGGCATTGCTCCAAAATCTTGTAGTTCCCACTGTGATAGTTGAGTAGTACAATTCTGAGTTCTACTCCTTGGCATGTGACTTAATTCTGGAAGTTTTTGAGATCCTATCTTTATTCATAGTATGCTAAAATGCAGTGAAGATGTGTCCTGATCCGGGATTTTTTTTTTTTCATTATTTTAGTTGGAGAATAGGGGAGGAGACATAAGATAATTCCTTTTAATCATCAACCATGTCCTTCATTTATGGGAAATATTTTTGGAGGAGTTGTTTGATACTTTTATTCTCTTCCTATTTTCTATGTTTTCTTTCTTCAATTTGACAGACTTCTTGAATTCATATTGTAGGCTTTGTACCATTTCCCTCTATTTTTTTTTTTCTTTTCTCTAAGGAGGGAGTGTAGTAGTTAGATGCACATCCTTTGGAGCTACAGGTCCTGGGTTCTGATATGAAAGCTACCATTTACTAGGTTTTGACTTTGGACAAGTCACTTGTCTTCTCTGTTACACAGTTTTTCTATATAGAAATTGAATTGTGTCTATGTTCACATTTGTTATGAAAAGAAAATGAATTAATGTATGCAAAGTGCTTATAACAGTGCCCAACACATTATAAGAGCTATATTGAATTTTCTATTATATTGTAATTATTACTGTATCGCTTTGATGTTCTATCTTCTGTACATGTCTTCAACTTTGTCTTAAACATTTTTGGTTGATTTTTTTTTTTAGAAATTTTAATATTATTTAATTTTCAAGATTTTTTCTTGAATATTGTGATGACAGTAGTTAGTAATACTGTATTGTATACTTGAAATTTACTGTATTGTATACTTGAAATTTACATATATACATACATTATACACTGTAAATGTTTATAATTTTTGTCAACTGTACCTCAGTAAAACTGGACAAAAAGATTCTTCTCTGTTTATATGTCAATCTATCATTTTATCATGGATGCTATATCTTTTCTTTCTCTAAGGTGTTAGAGTTTTACTTAAAGCTTTCTTGTGCTTTCTCACACTGTCTCTGCTTCTGTTTGTTTACTTTGTTCATTTTGGCCTATGTTTCACATTGAAAGTTTTCATCAAATATCAGTTATCCTTGGCTCTCTACTCACATTTAAGAGTGAAGAAAGAACTGTCCATTTATACTTAAGAATAAAACTAAAAAGCTATTTGAAAGGTCTTTGTTATTGTCTTAGTTAACTGGTGATATTCACTTTAAAGTGATTGTATAGACACATGGATACCTGGAAGGACTGCCAATTTTTTGTGTATGAGGGTTTTCCCCTTTGATAAGGCACTAATTCGTCAAAAATAAATTCTCTCAATTCTTGCCTGGTTGCTTGTGTTTGAGAAGAGGTTAGACATTTTGATTCTTCCTATGAAATAATTCACTTAATATCAGTGTTTTTTGTTTGTTTTTTTTCTTCCACCTACCACTGTGCTTGAAATTTCAATCTGGAGCATTTCTTAAATTTTTCTAAGGAACAGACATCTGATCACCTACTAGGATGAAGAGGACCTGAAATTCTAGTATCTCCTTATCTAGTCTTTAAATAATTACTCTGTTTTCTGCCCTATACGTTTTTCTTCCATCATCTTTTGAGATACTTGGTATTTCAAACTCCTGAGCCTTTTCAGTTTCCATGGGCTGTACTAATTTGCTTCTTACCAACATTTCCTTCTGCAAGCATTTTGATCTTGATTTGATTAGCTTTGTTCAGTCAACATACTTCCATCTGTTTTCTATATTTCAAATTTATGCTAATATTTCTCATCAATTTTTGTCTCTTCTTGTGGTTCCTTTATCCTTATGGGTTTATGCCTTTTCATTTCTCATAGTATTTGTGGGTACAGGTTCTAAAGCTGAACTCTTTGTGTTTGAAGCCTTGCTGTGCCATATTACCAGCTGAGAGAGCATAGGTTATTTATTTAAGTTGTCTGCATTTCTATTTTTTTTCATTTATTTTCTTGTTTAAAAACATAAATTTTAAAAAAAGTACCTGTATCATAAAAGTTAGTACATGTAAAGTACTTAAAACAGTGTCTGATACAAAATACCTGTTCAATAATTGTCAACTGTTACTATTGTTATCACTATTAACATATTATCATTATTTAGAAGTTTCAGATAGGAGAAGAGATAAACATGTGCATTTGATTCTCGGTATTTAACCATTAGTTTATTTTTTAAATGTAGATGAGACAAGTGAAGACTCTATTACTAATTGTCCTGGAGAACTTAGAAGAGCAGGACAAAGTAATTGTGGTCAGCTTTTATACATGATATTCCTTAAGAGCTTAGAATGAATAAAGTACTGGTACATGAGTCATTGCATTTCTCTACTTTCCTGAACTCATTACCAGTTTCATCTTAATGATGGTTTTCTTTAAGGTCACGAGATGGATATAGCAGTTACATATATCTCATGCAGATATGACAATGTTTAGATGCAGAAAAGGTACAATGTTATTTATATCTTCTTCTGAAGAGTGAACATATCTTTCTTAGAAGCCCCCAACAGATCTTCATTCATATATCATTGGCTACAATCCATTAATTACCCTTAAATCAATCACTGGCAATAAAAATAGAACCACAAAAATTGGCATAGATTGATTAAGGCTTATGTCTTGGCCTGGGACTAGAATCCTAAGCTCTTAGGTCGTATGGGGCAGGAGTGCACACATAAAATAAATTGTATTGTTGTAAGAAAAAAGGTCAGGCACAGTGGCTCATGCCTGTAATCCCAGCAGTTTGGGAGGCTGAGGTGGGGGATCACTTGAGGTCAGGAGTTCAGAACCAGACTGGCCAACATGGTGAAACCCCCATCTCTACTAAAAATACAAAAATTAGCCAGGCGTGGTGGTGTCTGCCTGTAATCCCAACTAATCAGGAGCCTGAGGCAAGAGAATCGCTTGAACCCAAGAGTGGAGGTTGCAGTGAGCGGAGACTGCACCATTGCAGCCTGGGTGATAGAGCAATACTACATCTAAAACAACAACAACAACAACAAAAAACAAAAAACAAAAAGAAAAAAAAAAAAAAAAGGAGGGGAAGGAGATGTTCAGTAGGCAAACAAGTGATGCCAAGAAATGGATTCTCCAGGTTGTTCTATAAAGTCATAAATATTGAGTATACCTCAAGAAGATTAAGACCTATAATTTTAATGAGCATGCTTGGAAAGCAAAGGTGGATTTCCCTAATGCCTAGTAAGTATTCTGTAATGCCTAATACTAGGCCTATTGGTATTCAAATCAAATTGCTGTTGTAACTTAAAGCTTGCTTGCTGCAGTGTTGCAAATAGCCAGCTTCATTGTTCAGATAAAAACAGATAAACTTTCCCAAGTTAACTACTTCCTTTCCCTTTAGGCATTATGCATGAGATAGATGAAAACTGGGTAAAATAAATATAAATGTATATTACATTCAGAAGTGAATGTCAGTGCAGTTTCCTTACTCTTACCTATGCCCAAAGAGTATCTGGGAATAGTGAATGAACTGCTTACCTGACTTCCTGTCTTCCTGAGTATAATTCAAAAAATGAATTTATAATTCTCCAATTTGCCTTACACACTGTAGTGAGCTAATTACAACACTTTTACAGTTCAGCCTCCTTAAAAATCAAACTGTGGAAGTTGTGATAAACCTACTGGCAATTAAGAGACAGCAAGATGGATTATCTCCAGATGCTCATGAGACTTCCTGAAGTTTGGAGAGTCACATCTGTTTCTGCTATACTTTGGTCTTTTTTGTTGTTGTTGATTACGGAAGCTTTTTGTGGCACTGTTGAGTTGCAGATATGCAAATGAGCTTTATCCAAGCGTGCTTACTTTCTGGGATGAAAAGTTTCCAGGCAGATACACAGCAAGAAGTCACGGTACATTCATTCTCAGAGCCTGAAAAACGTATGCTAGGTCTCATAAGTAAACTTTCAATTTTGGAGAGACACAGTGGAAGCTTATGATATTTTTCAGTGTGATTTAGATTGGAAAAGAGGTGAAACATTTTTCTACTTTGGAATGCACTGATAAGAATAAAAAATAGTACCCCTAAATGAGTCCAATAAAGCCTGGAGTATTCTTTCTTTCAGTTTCCTATTTATTCTTCATTTAGGTTTCCTACAAAAATTTCATATAATTCTGCATTAGGAGCACATATGCAGAAAGTTATAAAATATAGAGACATTTTTCTTTGGCACAGATACTTCAGTGACATTAAAGTTTAAAGTGATTTTTTTATAACAGTTTTGCTAATCCACACGTAGAGTCAGTTTTGAGATGAAGACTCATAGCTGAATCAATCATTTTAGATGGATTTGGGGTTAGGAGTCAGAAATGACAGCTAATTGAACCAACAGCAGAACAACACAGCTATTTCTACAACCAAAAGAAGTGAATCAACCATGTATATTTGTTCATATAGACATGACATTTGCTGATACGATGTCAAAACCCCAATCCATCTACAAAATAGTTGCTTTATTTTATCTTATAAACACTGCACATGACTCCATTAATGTAAATTTCCTTTGAACTTATCCAACTACTTATAGGAAATTTTAGTTGTCCATCGTTTGTAGAAATTTATCACTTGAGATTATAATAGACTTATTTTATTAGCTGTATGTCCAGACTATACTATCTGGTACAAGAAACTAAGCCTATGATGATTTTTAACAATTTAGTTCTGTGCACTGGATAGCTACATGCTTGGGTACAATAACTTACACTTAACATTTATAATAATATTTATCATACATAATATTTCCAACAGCAAATAACATTTACAAAGTTACTGTTGTATGTCTAGTGTAGGGTTAAATGTGATGCAAGATAGGTAAGAGTTGAAACACACAGTTTGTATACCTAATTCTGGTTAGGCTTCTTTGCGAGAAGTATAGTGTCTGGAATGAAATAGTTTTATTCTACTGTGTGATGGTCTAAACGTTTGCGTCCTCGTGCCTCCCAGTTGATATATTGAAACCTAATCTCTAAAGTGGTGGTATTAAGGGGAGAACCCTTTAAGAGGGGAGGAGGTCATGAGGGCTTTACCCTCATGAATAGTATTAATGCCCTTATAAAAGAGGCCCCATGGAGCTTCTTTACCCCTTTTACCATGTGAAGATACAGCAATAAGGCACCATCTATGAAGCTGAGTGAGTTCTCACTAGACATCAAATCTGCTGATATCTTGATCTTAGACTTTCCAGTTTCCAGAACTGTGAAAAATAAATTTCTGTCATTTATAAAGTACTCAGTCTAAGATATTTTGCTATAGCAACCCAAATTAACTAAGGCAGCCTATACATTGAATAATACATTTATTTCTGGCTGTCACACTAAGAAAAGCCATCTAGAGGCTAGAACTGTGTATGTAGAATAAAAAGGACCTAAGAGGATGAGACCATCATGGGCATATGTGAAAGAAGAATTGTACTTGTTTTGTGTGATAGAGGATATAACTAGGACCAAGGAGTGGATGGAAATTACGTGAAGAAAGAATTCATTATATTTTAAGAACTTGTTTTCTTATTGCTTCTCTGTTGAGGAAAGTTGAGTTTATCATACTCCTCAGTTGATGGCACACTGATTATCATTGCTGCTTGCAAGTACCACATTTATTTGATTGTTTTTATCTATTTTCATTTCTCATACCGCTGGGCAATTATTCTAATCCTTTACTGTTTGTCTACTTGTAAAATATGTTTTGTTTTCTATTTGCATATATAGTTTACATAAGTGGTATTTTGTATAGACATCATTCTATTTATTTCCCTTTTCACTCCACATGTTTTCTAAGTTCTATTTAGTTTGCTGCATATATTTTGTCATTTGTAAATGCTACATAATCTCCATAGTACAGCTGCCACACTTTACCAATTAAATTGGCTGATTATGTGATTAACTATCATTTCTGACTCCTAACCCCAAATCCAGTGATGAGTATCCTGATCACATCCAACTTCCTGCCACCATAAACAACATTGCAATGAATAGCCTTACATGTCCCATTTTAAACTTTTGTAAGCCTATATATTCAGGGTCATACAGTGTATGTATAAATAGCTCCCTTTTGCTCTATTGAATGACTTCTATCAATAGTGTATGAAGGATTCTGGAGCCTAGGGCTTAGCAAATTTTTTCTGTGAAGAACCAGATAGTAAATATGTTAGGTGTTTCATACCACTAGAGAGTCTTTGCCACCCTTCCTCTTTCTCCTCTTCCTCCTCCTTCTTCATCCTCTTCTTCTTTGAATCATCCATCGAAAATGTTAAAACTATTCCTATCTTATGAGCTGTACAAAAATGGACCAAGAACATCATTAAACTCTTGGGCTATCTAGATCTAGCCCTGCATTTCTGCCAACATGTGGCAGATGATTCACTTCTCTAATTTTGGCCATTGTCATAAATATCAAGTGAGTACTTACTATTTTAATTTCCACTTCTCTGATTATTAATTAGTTAGATGATTTTTTAAATTATTTGTTAACATTTGGGTTTTCTCGTCAGTAAATTTCCTATTACAACTTTTATATTATTGGTTCTTAGTGGTTTCGTATACATTAGAAACTAATTCATTGTCAGTTTTAGGCACTTTAAGTCTCTTTTTAAATCCGCTATTTGCGCACTAATGTTATACATGGTGACTTTCATTGAACAGAAATACTTAATTTTGATGTTTTTCAAGAGTTTTCTAACAGTCTGAGCTACAAACAGAGTAAATGGACCACCACAACAGGTAGTGAGTTTCTGAGCACTAAAGTGTTTCTTGAAAGGCTGAATGGTCATTTGGCATCAATGTTGTATTATAGTGTTTCAAATATTAAACACTATAATGTTTGGAAAAGAGTATTATGGTCTTTTTTGATACACATGAAATTATTTGAGATTATTTGATACACATGAAACAGTTTGAGAGCATTTGGTAATCACAGGATTTGGGCAGTAAAAGGAGTATTAGTGATTCATTTAATCCAGATTTCCCATTTTCCATGGTAAGAAACTGCCAGAACAGGGGAGGTACTTGCTCAAATTTCCCACAGCTAGTAAGTGGCAGAGGCTGGACCAGAATTTCTTGCTTCATAGTCCACTGCACTTTCCATTACCTCAAGATAAATTCCAAATTTAATGGGCCAGCAGTAAACACTCTAGGTGGTTCCAGTGGTGGGAGGATAGCACTGAGGTAGAAAATGTATGCGGAAAGGGGCATCTACAAGTTTTCCTAGGATTGATTGGTTCATGGTAAATGCTAATGCTACTTTTATGACTATCCATAATCTATGTTGTTGCTGTTTATGAAAACAATTATAAAGTTATTATCCACATTTTTCTCTCACCCAAATTATTATGAAGCCTGCAGCTTTTCCAACTACCCCAGGCACAAATTGTATTGTCTTTTTTCTCTAATGCCAGATACTAAAGACTACTGTGCCTTTTCAGCTGAACTAGGACTGTGTAACAAACAAAAATATTGCAGAATCCTTAATATCATGCATTTAAGAGCGCCACTAGCTGCCAATACTTGATATGTGCAGATCGGAAATTCAATCCCCTCCCACAGTGCTTGGCAACAAAGTTTTTCAAGATTTGTGCACTATTATCCACTCTAGTGGAAAAAACTTATGAAAGAACTTGAAGTTTTTTAAAGGCGGTGCCACCCTAAGTAAAATCAGCTTATTTTAGACCTACCCTGATACTGCTAAGAAAAACAAATGGTTTCTCTAAACAAGTATTTTTTTTTTCCTACCCTAAGTTTAAGATTTTTGGTGTTTTACACATTGTTAGATCACAAAATAAGATTGTGAGACCCTTTCTGTGAGGTTGTATCAACAATACTAAGCAACTCTTATACTGTACTGATGCTTATATATTAATTTCTAACATTAGAGATTTTTGTGTTGGTGGAGACTGAGGGGCAAGGGGTCAACAGGCTGGGAAAATGTCATTATAATATTATACGACAGCCATATTTTAAGTGGGCTTTATAGGCACATGTAAATGACAGGAGTTCAGATAAGATACTCCTGGTTTGTTTTTGTTTTTTTCCCTCAATAAGAATAATCCCTGAATGAGCTAGTTTCCTTTTCTGAGCAGCACAGTGGGAGATTTCACAGTTTTCTCCCAGGCCTTTTCGAAACTTGACAGCTAATTGGAAGAGTACAAAGGCCACTTTCATAACTTTTGCTCAGCTGCAATTCTTCTCTTGCCTACTCCCTTCCACAATGTGTCTAATTGTCCTGTACAAGAGTGTCTATTTGATGTATCTTGAGTACTGTGACTGTCCTGACAATGTTGGCAAAGTTCAGAGTGACTGGGAGCAATTCTTTATACCATACGTGTTCTCATTTTTCAGTGTTGTCTACTTTTGACCTGGACTAGCTGTTATGCTGAAACTATTTCTATTGCCCTTTCTCTAGGAAAACTGAATACTGTTCTGGGATTGAATAATCTTCCTACCGACGCCTTCCCCTAGCACTACATCTGCTTCCATTATAATTTCTTTTTGCTGTATAGCTTAAATATACAATTTAAACACCCTGCTTATTTTTCCACAAGTCAAAAGATATTCCCTGCTTGAATTGAGAAGAAATAAAAATAAAAGAAATAAAAAAAGAAGGGAAGAAGAAGGAAGTCTGTCTTCATTGGACCTTTCTTGGGCAACAAATGGCATGTGTGAGAGTTCTAGCTAGAAAGAAATGCTGATCAATGATTGAACAGTGCTAACTCAGTTCCATTTCCATTCTAAAAGCTGAAAGAGTAGAAAAGGAACCAGCAGTCCCTGTAGTATGGTGAAGCACGCTTCCTTTTCTATGTATAAGCAAATGAACTTACACATAGAGTGCCTCAAACCACTCCCACTGCTGCTCATGATTGGCCTAAAGTACCTCTGTTCTCCCTGAGGAAAGAGGATACCAACTTGCCACTGTCCGCATACACTCTTTTAGGTTTCCATCCAACTCCCTACTCTAGCTCATCAGAAGTACGGGTGAAGCCTAGATAAATATGTATGTAATGACTAGGGATATAGTAAACAACTGCTTCAAGAAAGGCAGAATAGGGTGCCAAAACATAATTCTCTTCTGGTACTATAATAAATTGAGATAATATATTAATAAAATCTTAACTGTACCAAATATGAGTCCTGCAGGTTATAACTCAGGGTTCATTCCTTTTACGTCCTTAAGAGAAAATTAGGAGTGAGAAGATGACACATTTATTAAGATTCAGTGTGTGAGATGTCTAGACAACCTGAATAAAACACAGGTAATCCCAGTCATCTGTGATGAGATATTAAATTTGTATAATAAACTGTCAAAAGTATGGTCTCTTCCAATCACCCCTAGGAAGAATGCTATTGTTTTGATAATTCATGATTTTCTTATCGGTTTCCAACACAGGAAAAAGTCTTGTGTCTCACTACTGGACTTCTTCTCACCATGAGAACTAATCTGAGTACCTGGCTGCCCATATTGACATTGTTTTCCACATGCATTCATGAGTATGAGAGCAGGTCTTTCCATATTTAAAAAAAAAAAAAAGCTAATTGTATCAGGTGCAGTATGAATTGACTCTCAGGTTATATTAACCCAGCTCTCATTACTAGGAGTCTTTCATCACCTATGGGCCTTTTTCTCCCCCTAAAATGTATTTACTTTTGGAGGACGGTAAAGAGGTAAATGGTATGATGAATCATTGCTATTTCTCCTCATGAAAACATTAAATAGAATCATGAACTACCAGAAAAAGTTCATCAAACCTTGCTCTACTGCCTTTCTTTATGAGGATAATGCAGCCCCCTAAATCAGGACTTGTCAGTGGTGAAAACTGGGGTTGCCAAGTCTCCATTGGAAATTTCATGGGAAAAGGCATAAACATGATTTTTTTTTCCTTTTATGAAATTCAGATAAAGCCTTAAAAATTTATTCTCTCTCTTTCTGTTTCAGTGATCTGACTCTCTGTATGAGATTCATTAAGCCAAAGGCTGACATTTTCTCTGACCACAGACTCGACTTCAGCCTGCAGATACTATCCTGCAATTCAGCACACATTGCTATCTATTCATCGTGGAGGAAAAGCAAATTGCAAATATTTTACTCAGCCAAATAATTATGTGCTTAGGATATTCAAAGTTACACAAAGCTAAGTAACATGTACTTTTAGATACTTGGCATTGTAATTACAATGTAGTGCAAATAAACAATTATTTATTGGGCACTTATGTGTCTAGCATTGTAATCATGGCTTTTCTTTAAAAAACACTTGACATAGCTGGATGGATACAAGAGATTTTCTGAGCAGAATTTCTTCTGAAATTTTCCCTCCACTGGCCCATTATTTTACTATCGGAGCCTTTTTTTGGATCTCAAAAAATGTTGGTTTTCAGATTCTCTGAGGGTAATCAAGACACACTGGATATGGCAATTAGAGCAATCATTGCAGTTGTTACTGGCAGGAAACAAGAGTCAGAATTGGACTTGAGATAAATATCGAGAGTAAGAGAAAGTTTTAATTTGAGAGAGATGTATATTAAATGAGAAGGGACAGAAGGTGGAGGTCATCTCTGACTAGCCCTGTCTCCCTCTTAGTTTTGCTAATAATCTGTCTTTTGTATGGATTAAGGAGTGTAAACTTCCAAAAAGAAGCAGAGCCAGTTATGTCTAAGTTGAAGCAAAAAGTACATTTCACTGTTGAAGACTTATTTGATTATCCAAGCCACTGCTTTTTTTCTTTTAAAATGGATAATGTTGAAAAGTTCAGAATCTAGTAAATTCTTGAGATGTTGCTTTCGGTAACATGTGCCAAATAATTCACAGGCACAATTAACAAAAATATCTGTATCACAATGATTGAATGTTCTCAACTAGTTTGTCCCTTTTGCTTCTCTCTCTTTCTGGCAAGTCTTTGAATAAGTTGGAACATTGAAATTGCATGCAGACTTTTAAAGACACTGATGTATAATTCAATAGCACCTCATTGTTTCCAAACATCAAGATTTCACTACTGATTTTCTTCAGAGAAAATTCATTTCCACATTTGTCATTCACAGAGGAGACACAAAGCGACCTCTTTTGTAGTGATTTTCATGAGCAAATGATATAAAATATGAAGGAAAAACATTATTTCTTGTGTTTTATTTGTAATACCCTATGTATATGCCTGCACTCTTATAGTTGAGGACACAAGAAAGGAAGTTTGATAAGAAAGATGTAAAATATAGAGATGAATTTTCACCATATTATGTAGTCAGCAGTAAAGGTAGAGAAGGCCAGCAAGACAGCATGTTCATAAGTGTTATAGTGGGCTCAGAGTGAACCAGGTATTCAAGTATTTCATAATAGCATGCCACCACCTTCTCGGACGATGTTATATTGACAGTGAGACATTCATTACTATTGCTGAGTATAGCAGTAATCCTGTAGTATGAGGTTTCATCTCAAATCATTCAAAGTGGCTTGAAATTATACACTGGCTGATTTTAAAAGATGGGTTAGAATCATAACTTATTTGTTTTAAAGAAAACTATGTCATCTGCTTGCATAATGATTTGTAACTTAATGCTTTATTCAATCTTTCCATATAATTGAGCCTAGTTGTTCTCTAATATTGAAAGGCCTAAGCTTTATATGCAACAATCACTATCTTTGATATTTCTGTGAAGGTGCTTTTGAATAATAAGTGTATACACTTTTTAGATTTTTTAATCAATGTTTTATATTCCAAGACTGCTATTTACACTTATTTGTATTCTTAGTCTATAACATGTAGTATTCAGGAGAATAAACCCTTGGGAGTGCTATGCAATAAGGATTCTAAGAGACCTTTATGTCCTATTTATTTTTATAGTTTCCATACAAAAGTGCTTATTGTGCAGAAACAACCAGGATAGCTTATATATATATGATGTCTGGAAAGATCCCCAGGGTCTTTATTTTTTACATTGTTTGATAGCCGCATTCTAATTGTTGATAGGTTAAGGCCCACGTTCTTAGACTGATGTTCTCAAGATTTTGTTTCCTCTACCTTAAAAGTTAAAACATTCAAAAGAATGGATAACATGTATCGAGCAATTACTACATGAGAGATACAAAGGATGGGTAGACTTTTAGTAATTAGAGAGCAAGAAGAAGTTTTTGAATTTGGAATAAACAGTACAAATAAGACAGAGTGCAGGATATGTTGTAGGTCAGTGTTTGGTTGAAATGGAGGGAGACTCTCATGCAGGATAAAAAATGGAGAATGGCTAGAAAGGTTAGAGTTAGATTGTAAAAAAGCCTGAATGTTAAACTAAGCAATTTGTTTCACCTTATAGGCAGTGGGGAGCTATGGAGTACCATCAGTAATTCACTTATTTTCAGAGTAGAAACATTTACTTATTATAGAATGCAGACATTTATTTGGAAGTGCAATAATCATTTAACTCTTAGCATGACACCCATGCTGATATACAGCATTACATTTTCCCCATATGAAATACTATATGAAGAATAAAATCAATTTATATTTCAACTTTCTTTTTACTTGGAGATGGTGGCGAATGTTGATCTTGATCTTTAGGCAGTGATACTGATCATTATCATTACCTTTTTTAAATTCCAACAATGTGCAAATGGAAGTGTAAAACATACAACTTGGCAAGGTAGTTCTTCTCATGGTTGACTAATTGGAGATATTTCAAAGTGAATTAGAAAGCTATTAACCTCTTCGGATTTTTCTTTTTGTCAGAATCATTAAAGGGATTGGTATTTGGGTGAGATTTGAACTCTGTGAGATCAGAAATTATGACATACTTACTCTACTATTGCCAATATTCAGCACATAATTATATGCCTGGCACATATTTAAGAGACTGAAAGGAACTTATCGAGTAAATGAGTGAATGAATGATATTCTGGACTTCTGTGATTTTTCCTAATGTGATTTCACCCCCTTTTAACTTCTGTCACCTATTAACACTTGTACATTGTTATCACTAAAATTCATCCACTCTTAAGACATGGTAATTAATGCAACACATGATCATAAATGGATCCCAGACAAGAAGGAGCCATTAGGAGGAAAGTTTTAGCCAAGTGTGGTGGCACACTGCTACTGTAGTCTTAGGTACTGGGGACTCTGAGGTGGGAGGATTGCTTGAGCCCAGAAAGTCAAGGCTGCAGTGAGACGTGATAGTGATATTCGAATAAGAATTTTAGATATTAAAATTATATCATTGTAAATTTTGTGATGTAGATCATTGTTCTTTGATTATATAAGATGGTAACAGAAATTTTGCAGAAACTGGATAAAGGTTATACAATAATTACTTTACAATTTTTACAACACTTGTGAAAGCCTGAAATTATTTTTTTTAAATTGTAAAAATTGAAGGAAAAAAATTTTCTTAAACTTTTTCACCCGCAAGATATTATTATTACATTGTATTACTCATTTCACACCCCCGAGTTTCACTCCTACATATACCCTCATCATAATATTTTTGTTAGTCTATTTTTTAAATGTATAATTGATATATAGTGATTGCAAATATTTATGGGTACAATGTGATATTTCAATGCATGTATACAATGTATAATTATCAAATTGTGGTAATTGTCAATTACTATTAATGTTTATAATTTATTTGTAGTGATAACATTCAAATTACTCTCTTCTAGCTATCTTTAAATATACGTTGTATTATTATTTGCTGTAGTCACCCTACTGTGTAATAGAACATCAGAATTTATTCTTCCTTTTCTTGAGGTTCAGAAAACAACATCCCAAAATGAAAGCCTCAGTGGCAGCTTCAGAAACAAGTTTTTCTCTGAACTTCTCCTGCCCTCTTCAGTTCCATTTTCCTCCTCACTCTGCCATCCCAGAAGTAGGCATAGAAACTAGAATCACTCTTTTTCAAGCAGGGTCATAGAAACCAGTACCCTTTTTCCCCAAAGCAAGACATAAAATCTAAAAATATTCTATGTAAAAATTGGTTGTAAAGAAATGATCTGACCTACTTTGTTTGACTTTAGGTCATAAGACCCACATTAGAGAGAGAGCTCTGCCCCACATCCAGAAGGAAGGACTACAGGCTCAGAGAGGCCAAAAAGGCCTTGCTGAGTTTCCCTACTCAGTCTATTAGCATTAGAACATATCCTTTTCTTCAATCATACTTCTAGACCACTGTCCATACTTTATTAACCTCAGCTTTATAAACGTTAACAATTTCCCCTATATTTTTGAGGTCATCATTCTGAAGCCTCCTGTGTATACATGTTAAATGATTGGTATGCCTTTTCACCTAATTTGTATGCCTGTCTCATGTTAGCGATTTTTTTAGCAAACCTTGGCCTCTATGCTTTCTAACTGTAACTTTGTACCTGTTGACCAACCTCTCCTGATTCCATGTCCCTGCTCCCCTCCCCAGATTCTAATAATCATTATTACACTATTTCTATAAAATCAACTTTTTTAGATTCTGCATATGAGTGAGATCACGTGGTGTTTGTTTTCCATGCCTGGCTTATTCTACTTAGCATAATGTTCTCCAGGTTCACCCATGCTGTCACAAGTAACAGGATTTCATTCTGTTTTATGGCTGAATAATACTGCATTGCATATATGTACATTTTATTTACCCATTCATTTGTAGGTAGACATTTGGTTTGACTTCATATCTTGCATATTGTGAATAGTGTTACAATAATTATGGGTGTACAGTATCTCTTTGATATACTGATTTAATTTCCTTTGGATATATATATACCCAGCAATGGATGGGATTGTTGGATCATATGATAAATCTATTTTTAATTTTTTGAGGAACCTCTATAATATTTTTCATAGTGGCTGTACTAATTTACATTTCTACCAACAGTGTAGGTTTTTTTTCCTCCCTATCCTCCCAACGCTTTTTAGCTTTAATTTTTTTTTTATAATAATCATTTTGATGGGGGTAAAATGATATCCCATTGTGGTTTCTGTTTGCATTTCTGTGATGATTAGTGGTGTTGATCATTTTTTTTTTCATATATCTGTTGGCCATTTGTATGTCTTCTTTTGAAAAGTGTCTGCACTTCTGCTTCTGAGTCAGAGCCATGGTGGTGACAGATTCAAGCCCTGTCCCCCATGGTGTTCTTTGATGCCAGTTTTGGCAGTCAGGAAGTTGGCCACATGAAGATCCAGCTCTTTGTAGACATTGCCGGCAGTCCTGCAGCACAGAATTCAGAAAAGATAGGATTCCAATAGGATACAAAGGAAGCACCTTCCACAGGATCATAAAAGAGTTCATGATTCAGGGTAGAGATTTTGTCAATGGAGATGTTACTGTAGTCACCAGTATAGTATTTACCAGGGCCCATTTGCAGATGAAAATTTTAAAATCAGACACTCAGCTCCAGGTCTGCTTTCCATGGTGAACAGTGGTCCCAGTACAAATGGCTGTCAGTTCTTTATCACCTGCTCTAAGCACAATTGTCTCAACTGGAAGCATGTAGTGTTTAGAAAAATCACTGATGGACTTCTAGTGATGAGAAAGATTGAGAATATTCCCACAGGCCCCAATAATAAGCCCAAGGTACATATGATGATCTCATAGTGTGGGGAGATGTAGTCCAGACCAAGAGTGATTCAGGCATTCCCTTCCTCTTGGTGATGTTTTTGAGTAAGATAATCTGGACTGGCCCCTGTATTTGCTTCCCTGCCTGCTGCTACCCCATTTGATCTGGATTCTGGAAGTATCAGAGATTCAGAATCCAAAATTGTGTTTAGGCTTTCAACGTAAATGAGGTTTTTTGTATGTTTAAAAACAAGAAAGAAAGAAAAATGTCTATTTAGATGTTTTGCCCATTTTTAATTGGATTATTTGGTTGCTTCCTATTGAGTTGTTTACATATTTTGTTATAAGTCTCTTCTCAGATGCATAGTTTGCAAATATTTTCACCCAGTGTATAGATTGTCTCTTCACTCCATTGATTATTTCCTTTGCTATGCAGTAGCTTCTAGTTTTATATCTCATTTGTCTATTTTTACTCTTTTTGCCTGTGCCTTTGAGTTCTTATTAAAAAAAATCCTTGCCCAATCCAATTTTATGAAGCATTTCCCTGTATTTTCCTTTACTAATTTTATAGTTTGGGACTTACATATAAGTCTTTGATATATTTTGGGTTGATTTTTGTATACAGTGAGAGACAGGTGTCTTGTTTCCTCCTTCTGCATGTGGATATCCAGTTTTCCCAGCACTATTTATTAAAGAGACTGTCCTTTTCCCCATGTGTGTTCATGGTACCTTTGTTGAAAATCAGTTGGCTATACATGTATGGATTTATTTCTGGGTTTTCTATTCTGTTTCATCGGTCTATGTGTCTGTTTTTATGCCTATACCATGTTGTTTTGGTTACAATAGATTTGTAGAGTATTTTGAAGTCAGGTAGTATGATGCCTCTCACCAGCTTTGTTCTTTTTACTCAAGATTACTTTGCCTATCCAGCGTCTTTTGCATTTGAATGCCTCATTATGATCTTTGATCCCTTGCTCTTATAATATTTTCTAAATCAATCACAACAGTTTTTAATATCATTGGCTTCCTTAACTAGCCTGCAGAAACAAAGCTACAGTTTCTAAATTATTAAGTGCTTTAATTGATATCCTTGCATGGTTCCTAGACTTGGTCAGACTTTTGGCCTTTACCATTACCCTCATGTCATCCACAAACCTGGGCCACCAACTTCTCACCTGTTCTTCAAATCCTAAGAGCTACTAGGAAATTAACAAAATTGTGTGACAATTATCTACCACTTTCTTCCTTCAACTTTAGATCTTCTAATTTTTTTTTTTTTTTTTTTTTTTTTTGAGACAGAGTTTCGCTCTTGTTACCCAGGCTGGAGTGCAATGGCGCGATCTCGGCTCATGGCAACCTCCGCCTCCTGGGTTCAGGCAATTCTCCTGCCTCAGCCTCCCGAGTAGCTGGGATTACAGGCACGTGCCACTATGCCCAGCTATTTTTTTGTATTTTTAGTAGAGACGGGGTTTCACTATGTTGACCGGGATGGTCTCGATCTCTCGACCTCATGATCCACCCACCTCGGCCTCCCAAAGTGCTGGGATTACAGGCTTGAGCCACCGCGCCCGGCTAATTTTTTTTTTTTTTACAATCCTTTTATTTATATCTTATTTTCTTCCAACCATTTTCTGCTTACTCTTTCCACAAATCTCAAACAGCCTTAATTCTACCACATATACATAGTAACCACAGTTAACCTTAGGGGGTATATGCTGTTAATATGTAGAAAGAGGATATCTCACTACTGAAATTTTCTAAATGAGTTTAGCCTCAAGTGCACATATTCTTTGTAACTTAATTTTCTCATTTGATAATATAACTTGATAATTTCCAATGCCATGAAATATTATTGAAGACAGTAATTTTTGAATGTTATAATAGATTTCATGTCACAATAATGTTGCAATGAGAATACACCCATTTCTGATTCTTTTTTAGCATAAATTTTCAGTAATGAAATAATAATAGAAACAAGAGAAATATGTATTTTTAAGACTTACTAGGCCAGATGCAGTGGCTCTCACCTATAATCCAATCACTTTGAGAGGCTGACATGGGAGGATCACAAGTTCAGGAGTTTGAGACCAGCCTGACCAACATGGTGAAACCCTGACTCTACTAAAAATACAAAAATTAGCTGGGCATGGTGGCGCATGCCTGTAATCTCAGCTACTCAGGGGGCTGAGGCAGGAGAATCACTTGAACCCAGGAGGCAGAGGTTGCAGTGAGCTGAGATTGTGTCATTGCATTGCACTCAAGCCTGGGCAACAGAGCAACACTCTGTCTCAAAAAAAAAAAAAAAAAAAAAAAAAAAAGAAGCACTTACTGATCCATATTGTGAAATTTGCACTCTTGCCAGCAATATAAAAAGCATACTTATTAAAGAGAAAATGTAGTACTATAATTTGTATTTTAATTTTCCTAAAGAACAAAAAACAACAATAATTACAATAATATAGATTCATTTTGTATTTCTTTGGATGAAAATATTTTTAATATTAGTTGGTTATTTGTCTTTCTATTTTACTTTTCTTTCTTTTCAACCTTTGTTTCTTCACCTGCAATTGCATTATATGTCCATAATTTATCTTGGGGGACTTAAGTATAAGATAAGATAGTTAATCTATTTAATATATATTTAGTATTAATGGTAATAATATTTAGCCTATCATATACAGAATAAATTTTTCTCCAAGTTTATTTTTTAAAGTTGAGTTTTTATTTTTTTAATATATACTTTTTTAATGTGAGCATAGCTTTTAATTTTTATATTATGGTTTGAATCTTTCCTTTATACCTATGTATGTGTCTGAAATTAATACTTACAAATTGAAATACAAAGCATACTTGTATTTTTATTATTTTTTATTTTTTGTAAGCAAAGGTTTTCTTTTTTTCTTTTTTTGCTTAATTTTCTTTTTTGTTTGTTTATGTGAATGTATTGAGTACCTAAGAAATTTTGATACATGTGTATAATGTATAGTGATCAAGTCAGGGTATATAAGACATCTATTGCCTAAGTACAATACATTTTTTGTTGAGTAGAGTCACCCTACTCTGCTATCAAGCATTTAATCTATTCCTTTTCTCCTACTGTATGTTTGTATCTTTTATCCCATTCTCTTCATTCTCTCCCCTTCTCCCCCACTCACCCTTCCCAGTCTCTATTATGTGTCTTTACACTCTACCTCCATGTGATCAAATTTTTTAACTTCCACATATAAATGAGAACTTGCAGTATTTGTCTTTTTAATTTTTACAATCACTTACACAATTCTAAGCACCATTGACCAGGTGAACTAGGTTATTTCTCCACTAACTTAAAATGTGACAGTTGCATTAACTAACTTTGGTAAATAGTTTATGATGATTTTTTTTTCTGTTGTATGGATTTCCCCACCAATCTCATGCCATTAGCAGACTATGGAAATTATTGTGGTTTCTACATACTTTTAATATCTTGAAGGACCAGTCTCTACTCAGTAATTTCTTCAATCTTTGACAAAACTTACACATGTATTTCTTCACTGAAACATTTAGAATTATTTTGAAAAGTTAAAAAAATTCTTTATATTTTTATTCTAATTTAGAAAAAAAGATCCAGATATACACTAAAGGGTCATCTTCTTTAGAAAATAGCATCTTTAAGGCCAGGCACAGTGGCTCACACCTGTAAATCTAGCACTTTGGGAGGCTGAGACAGGTGGGATCACTTGAGGTCAGGAGTTTGAGACTAGCCTGGCCAACATGGTAAAACCCAGTCTCTACCAAAGATACAAAAATTATCAGGGCATGGTGGCATGTATGTGTAATCCCAGCTACTCAGGAAGCTGAGGCAGGAAAATCACTTGAACATGAGAGGCAGAGGTTGCAGTGAGCTGAGATCTCACCACTGTACTCCAGGCTGGATGACAAAGTAAGACTTCATCTCAAAAAAAAAAAAAAAAAAAAAAAAAGGTTGGGGGGATGAAGGAAAGTAAAATAGTGTCTTTTCATTATTTCTTGTATAATTGTATGTCACTCCAAGTTTTATGGTTTCTTCCATATAGGTTCTATTAGATTTAACAGTAAATATTTATTTTGTTTGTATCTTGAAAACTGTATCAAGGATCTTCAAAAAGTTTTCTCGGATTCCTGAGCAAGATGGCTGAATAGCAACAGCTCCAGTCTGCAGCTCCTAACAAGACCAACACAGAAAGTGGGTGATATCTGCATTTCCAACTGAGGTACCCAGTTCATCTCATTGGGACTGGTTAGATAGTGGGTGCAGCCCATGGAGGGTGAGCAGAAGCAGGGTGGGGCATCACCTCACCCAGGAAGTGTGAGGGGTCGGGGAACTCCGTCCCCTAGTCAAGGGAAGTCCTGAGAGACCCTGCCATGAGGTACGGTGCTATACTGCCCAGATACTATGCTTTTCCCATAGTCTTTGCAACCCACAGACCAGGAGATTCCCTCAAGTACCTATACCAATGTGCTGTATTCTAGAGACCCATCTCACATGCAAAGACACACATAGGCTCAAAATAAAGGACTGGAGAAAGATTTACCAAGAAAATGAAAAGTCAAAGAAAAAAAAAAAAAGCAGGGGTTGCAATCCTAATCTCTGATAAAACAGACTTTAAACCAACAAAGATCAAAAAAGGCAAAGAAGGGCATTACATAATGGTAAAGGGATCAATGCAACAAGAAGAGCTGACTATCCTAAATGCATATGCACTAAACACAGGAGCACCCAGATTCATAAATCAAGTTCTTAGAGACCTACAAAGAGACTGAGACTCCCACACAATAATAGTGGGAGACTTTAACACCCCAACTGTCAATATTAGAGAGATCAACGGGACAGAAAATTAACCAGGATATCCAGGACTTGAACTTAGCTCTTGACCAAATGGACCTAAGAGACATCTACAGAACTCCCCACCCCAAATCAACAGAGTATACATTCTTCTCAGCACCACATCTCACTTATTCTAAAATTGACCACATAATAGAAAATAAAACACTCCTCAGCAAATGCAAAAGAACAGAAATCATAACAAACAGTCTCTCAGACCACAGTGCAATCAAATTAGAACTCAGGAATAAGAAACTCACTCAAAACGGCACAACTACATGGAAACTGAACAATCTGCTCCTGAATGACTAATGGGTAAATAACAAAATTAAGTTAGAAGAAAATAAGTTCTTTGAAACCTATGAGAACAAAGACACAACATACTGGAATCTCTGGGGCACAGCTAAAGCAGTGTTTAGAGGGAAATATATAGCACTAAATGCTAGCAGGAGAAAGCAGGACAGATCTAAAATTGACACCTTATCATCACAATCAAAAGAACTAGAGAAGCTAGAGGAATTAAATTCAAAAGCTAGAAGAAGACAAGAAATAGCTACAATCAGAGCAGAACTGAAGGAGACAGAGATACAAAAAACCCTTCAAAAATCAATGAATCCTGGATCTGGTTTTTTGAAAAGATTAAAATAATAGATAGACTGCTAGCCAGACTAATAAATAAGAAAATAGAGAAGAATCAAATAGACACAATAAAAAATGATAAAGGGGATAACACCACTGATACCACAGAAATACAAAGTACCATCAAAGGATACTATAAACACTTCTACACAAATAAACAAAAAAATCTAGAAGAAATGGATAAATTCCTGGATATATACACCCTCCCAGACTAAACCAGGAAGAAGTTGAATCCCTCAAGAGACCCAACGATGATAGACTGGATAGGGAAAATGTGGTACATATACACCATGGAATATTACACAGCCATCAAAAACAATGAGTTCACGTCCTTTGTAGGGACATGGATGAACCTGGAAACCATCATTTTCAGCAAACTGACACAAGAGCAGAAAATCAAACACCGCATATTCTCACTCATAGGCGGGTGTTGAACAATGAGAACACATGGACACAGGGAGGGGAGCACTACACACTGGGGTCCGTTGGGGGGAAATGGGGGAGGGACGGGGGGGTGGGGATGTGGGAAGAGATAGCATGGGGAGAAATGACAGATGCAGGCGAGGGGATGGAAGGCAGAAAACCACACTGCCATGTGTGTACCTATGCAACAATCTTGCATGTTCTTCACATGTACCCCAAAACCTAAAATGCAATAAAAAATATATATAAAATAAAAAAAATAGAGTACAGTTAAAAAAAAAACTTCAGCCATTTTATATATTGAATGTGTAAGATGATGATTTAAGATATCTTTTTTTTAAAAAAAGAGACCAATAACAAGTTCTGAAATTGAGGCAGTAATTAAGAGCCTACCAACCAAAAAAAAAAAGCCCAGGACCAGAGGGATTCACAGCTGAATTCTACCACAGGTACAAAGAGGAGATGGTAACATTACTTCTGAAACTATTCCAAACAATATAAAAATAAGGGCTCTTCCCTAAATCATTTTATGAAGCCAGCCTTACCCTGACTCCAAAACCTGACAGAGACACAACAGAAAAAGAAAATTTCAGGCCACTATTCCTGATGAACATTGATGTGAAAATCCTCAATAAAATATTGAGGAAACCAAATCCAGCAGCACATTAAAAATTTATCCACCATGATCAAATCAGCTTCACGCCTGCCATGCAAGGCTGGTTCAACATACACAAATCAATAAATACAATCCATCACATAAACATAACCAATGACAAAAACCACATGATCATCTTAATAGATGCAGAAAAGGCCTTCTATAAAATTCAGCAGCTCTTCATGCTAAAAACTTTCAATAAACAAGGTATTGATGAAACATATCTCAAATAATAAGAGCTATTTATGACAAACCCATAGTCAATATCAGACTGAATGGGCAAAAGCTCAAAGTAGTCCCTTTGAAAACTGGCACTAGACAAGGATGACCTCTCTTAACACTCCTATTCAACATAGTATTGGAGCTTCTGGACAGGGCAATCAGGCAAGAGAAAGAAATAAAAGATATTCAAATAGGAAGAGAGGAAGTCAAATTGTCTCTATTAGCAGATGACATGATTGTATATTTAGAGAACCCCATCATCTCAGCCCAGTATCTCCTTAAGCTGATAAGCAACTTAAGCAAAGTCTCAGGATACAAAATCAATGTGCAAAAATCACAAACATTTCTATACACCAATAACAGACAAACAGACAGACAAATTATGAGTGAACTCCCATTCACAATTGCTACAAAGAGAATAAAATACCTAGGAATACAACTTACAAGGGATGTGAAGGACCTCTTCAAGGAGAACTACAAACCACTACTCAAGGAAATAAGAGAGAACACAAACAAATGGAAAAACATTACATATTCATGGATAGGAAGAATCAATACCATAAAAATGGCTATACTGCCCAAAGTAATTTATAGATTCAATGCTATCCCCATCAAGCTACCACTGACTTTCTTCACAGAATTAGAAAAGCTACTCTAGATGTCATATGGAACAAAAAAGAGCCTGTATAGCCAAGACAATCCTAAGCAAAAGGAACCAAACAGAAGGTATCATGCTACCTGACTTCAAACTATACTACAAGGCTACAGTAACCAAAACAGCATGGTATTGGTACCAAAACAGCTATATAAGCCAATGGAACAGAACAGATCCCTCAGTAATAACACTATACATCTACAACAGACACTTTTTAGCAGAAGACTTTTATGAGGCCAACAAACATATGAAAAAAAGCTCCTTATCACTGGTCATTAGAGAAATGCAAATCAAAACCACAATGAGATACCACCTCATGCCAGTTAGAATAGTAATCATTAAAAAGTCAGGAAACAACAGATGCTGGAGAGGATGTAAAGAAATAGGAACGCTTTTACAAAGTTGATGGGAGTGTAAATTAGTTTAGCCCTTGTGGAAGACAGTGTGGCAATTCCTCAAGGATCTAGAGCTAGAAATACCATTTGACCCAGCAATCCTATTACTAGGCATATACTCAAAGTATTATAAATCATTCTAATATAAAGACACATGCACATGTATGTTTATTACAGCACTATTCACAGTAGCAAAGACTAGGAACCAGCCCAAATGTCCATCAATGTTAGACCAGATTTTTAAAATGTGGCACATCCATAAAATACTATGCAGCCAAAAAAAAAATATTGAGTTCATGTCCTTTGCAGGGACATGGATGAACCTGGAAACCATCATTCTCAGCAAATTAACACAGGAACAGAAAACCAAACACTGCATGTTCTCACTCATAAGTAGGAGTGGAACAATGAGAACATATGGGCACAGGGATGGAACCAACACACAAGCCTGTCAGGGCTTGGGGGGAAAGGAGAGGGATATCATTAGGAGAACTACCTAATGTAAATGATGGGTTGATGGATGCAGTAAACCACCATGTCACACGTATACCTATGTAAAAAACCTGCAGGTTCTGCACATGTATTCCAGAACTTAAAGTATAATCATTAAAAAAAAAAAAAAAAGAAAATATGAAAAAAAGGTTTTCTCAAATTTCTCCTTTAAATGCTTTTATGAGTGGAGATTAGATTTTCAGTTTTACCAATTGCCTTTTGGGTTTCTATCAAAATCATATGTGATTAATTATTTTAATAATTACCTCATATTAAACTCTCATGGTGAACTTTCCAGGCATGCCTGAAGTAAATTTTGTCTTTTTATAATAAAACATACCTTACTATCAATTTTTTTCAATTAGGTTCATTGAGGTATAATTTATATACATAAAATTTATCCTTTTTAGTGGTACAGCTCTGTGATTTTTAACAAATACATGCATCCATACAATCACTACCAAAATCAAAATATGAAACTTGTTTATTACACCCGATAGTTTCCTGTTACATTTTGGATTCAATCATCTTTATCCAGTTCCAACCTCTGGCAACTATTGACTCTACCTTTACCAATAGTTTTGCATTTTTCAAAATAACATATAAATGGAACCATATGATATATAGCTTTTTCAGTCTGGTATTTTTCACTTAGCATAATGTATTTGAGATTCAACTTTGTTGTTTCATGGCAATTTCCAAATGCTATTCATTGTATAGATTTACAACAATTTGTTTATCCATTAAAAAGTTGATGGACATTTGAATTACTTCTTGATTTTTACACTATAAATAAAGCAACCATAATTACTTCTGTACAGATTTGTTTGAAGTTATGCTTTTATCTCTCTTGGATAAATGCTTATAAATGGGATTGCTGATTCATATAAGTAAATGTTTAACTTTATAAGAGATTGCCAAAATTCTAAGTAGCTGTAATATTTTACATTTTCCACCACAGTGGATGAAAATTCCAGTTGCTTCATATCCTTACTAGCACTTTGTAATGTCAGATTTTTTTTTCTTTTAAAATATATTTATTCATTTGAATATATCTGTAAGCATATCTTACTTTACTTTTTGAGAGGGAGTCTTGCTTTGTCACCCAGGCTAGATTCCAGTGGAGTGATCTCGGCTCACTGCAACCTTCACCTTCTGGGTTCAAGCTATTCTCCTGCATCAGTCTCCTGAGTAGCTGGGATTACGGGCATGTGCCACCATGCCTGACTAATTTTTGTATTCTTAGTAGAGATGGGGTTTCACCATATTGGCTAAGCTGGTCTTGAACTCCTGGTCTCAGGTGATCAGGCCGCCTCAGCCCCCCAAAGTGCTGGGATTACGGGTGTGAGCCACCACACCCAGCCCTCATTTTATTTTTTAAGTTTTATTGAGATTTAATTTACATAGCATTCAATTCTTCCATTTAAGTGTATAATTCAAAGTTTTTCAGTATATTCACAGATATGTGCAACCACCAACATGCAGTCAATTTTAGAACATTTTCACTACCTCAAAAAGAAACCCCCTAACCCTTTATCTAAGGATTGCCTATCTCCCCACTGCCTACCCCCAGCCTTAAGCAAATAAATCTACTTTCTATCTTTCTATTGCTATAGGTTTCTCTGTTCTAGACTTTCACTTGAGTGAAATAACATATTGCATAGTCTTTTGTGACTGCCTTCTTCCACCTAGAATAATGTTTTTGAGATTTATCCATGTTTTAACATGCATTAATGCTTCATTCGTTTTTATAGCCAAATAATACTCCACTGTATGGATTCCACATTTTTTAATCCATTTTCCACTGGCAGACATTTGTGTTGTTTCCCCTTTTTGGCTGTTATGAATAATACTTCTATAAACATTCATGTACATTTTTATGGACATATGTTTTTATTTCTCTTAGGCTAAAATTTGTTTTAATAAACAATGTTTAGGTTCATAGCAAAATTGAGCATAAAGCACAGAGATTTCCCACATACCATCTGCCCCCACACATGCACAGCTTCCTTACCATCACATCTCACAGGTAAGTAGTATATTTGTTATAATTGATGAACTTACATTGATACATTGTTATCATGCAAAGTCCATAGTTTACATTAGGGTTCACACTTGGTATTGTACAATCTATGGATTTGGATAAATTCACAATACGTGTATCTACAACTATAGTATGATATAGAACAGTTTCACTGTCCTAAAAATCCTCTGTGTTCCATCTATTAATCACCAGCCTTCTAACCCCTCGGCAACCACTGTTCTTTCTATGGTCCCCATGGTTTCACCTTTCCAGAATGTTATGTAGTTGGAATCATCTCTGAATGTCTTCTTTCACTTAGTAATATAAAGTTACTGTTTCTCCATGTTGTTTCATGCAGTCATCTATATTTATCTTCATATTTTCTATTTGGTGCTTGTTATTTCCTTCTCTAGTTTTGTGTTTCCATCTGGTATCATTTTTCCATCAGCACTTATAATTTCCTTTAACACTTTTCACAGTTTACGCCTCCTTGTGAGAAAATCAGTTTTCATTAACCCGAAAACATCCTCATTTCTCCTTCATTTTTGAAAGATATTATCACTGGATACAAGATGCCGTTTCACAGATTGTTGTTCTAGTGTTGTTGTTCTTCTAGTGTTCAGGTTTTTTACTTTGCGGCACACAAGATTTTGAGAGCAAGTTCAGAGTAAGAATAGGCAAGAAGTTTACTGCAAAGCAAAACTGCACTTGGATAGCTGGGTCAGAGCGGGCTCCTTGAGAATGAAACAGTGCTACTGGCACTGGAGAAACTCACTTTATGGGAGTCTTACATGATTATTCATGAAGGGGAAGGAATGGGCATTGTTGTTAGACATGTCCTGGGTGGTCTCCTGGGCCCACATGTACAGTCACCATATATGCTGGCACATACATTGCATATCTCGTTAGCATTTTAAATTTCCACTGATGAGTGTGTTTTTTTTATTATTATAATGATTAAAGTTCACCTTAAGGACATGATTCTTTGCTACTACATATGCTTGGCCTTTGGGACTTTGCCTTCAACAGTTCCTCCTTTGACCAAGAAGTTGCTAACTGCAGGTGGCCACAGATATCTTTCCTGGCCCCTTTCGGGAACATCATGTGTTAATGACTGGGGTCATTGTGCTAACCTGTTTGGTTTCATTTGTATTACTCTTAACCACCTGCAAATAATCATGCCCATTCCTTCACTGCCTGCCTGCCTTACTTTTACTTGAAGAATGTCATAGGTGTCATATTTTCACTGTCCTCTACTATATCTGTTGAGAATTCAGATGTTCTTTTAATTTTTTTCTTTATATAATGAATCATTTTTCTCTAGATGTATTTCAGATCTTCTATCTTTGTATTTCAACATTATGAGTACAATATTTTCTTTGCATCTTTATTGAGCTTGTAAAATCTGTTAAGCTGACCTATGAGTACAGAAGTAAAGATCTGTAAGGTATTTTTTTTTTTTTTTTAAGTTTTGGTCATGCTTTCTTCAAATAGTTTATCTGTCCTTTCTCTCTCTCTCTCTCTCTCTCTCTCTCTCTCTCTCTCTTTTTTCCTTCTGGGACTACAAAAACATCTATTAGGTTATTTAATAATATCCCAAAAGTCACTGAGGCTCTGATCATTACCCTCTTTTATTCTTCAGACAGATAATTTCTAATGATATATTTTCAAGTTCATTGGCTTTTTATTTTGCTCTAATCTGCTGTTAAGATCATCCAGTAAATTCTACATTTTAGTTATGCAATTCTAAAATTCCCATTGGGTTTATTTTTATGATTTTATGCTTTGCTGATATCTGTTTAGCTATCATGACCATCATTTCCTTAAAATTCTAGAACATATGTTAGCCATTTTAATCTATTCATTTACTAATCCCAATATCTTTGACATTTTGTGGTTGATATTAGAGGTATTTTTTTCCTTTTATTTTATATATATATATATATATATATATATATATATATATATATATATATTACAGTGGACATAGTAGGTGATGCATTGTACAAAACATGGACTGGCCTATGTTCTACTAACAGTTGTCTTGTCTGGACTTGAACTTTTAAGTCTGCCTCTCCTGGTGGTTACCAGACGAAATTACCATTCAGTTTGTCTTCAAGACTTGTTTTGTGCGGGATATTCTTGGAAGCTTCTCTGCACATATGTCCTTTGATAGTTACAATTTGAGCAGGATTCACACATTAATTTTGGGGCTCACCCCTCTGCATTTCTCTTTGTTTCAGGATTTTTAACCTTATTTTTCCAGCCATTGTGCCATCATTAAACTCTCCCTCTAAAATGTCAAGACAGTGAGAGTGAGATTTTATGCTACCACATGCGATATGGATCAGAAAGTGCCCTTTGGCAAAATGGTGTAAAGACTCAAAACTCACTAAGTGCAATTCCTGTCTTTCAGTAGTTGACTTCTCTTCCATTTCTGCCTGTTTTTAGTTGCTGTCAACTGTATTCAAATCACTAGATTTGAATGCAGATGTTTTTATATTTTGGTAGGTTTTATTATTTTTTATTTTTCCAGATTTTAAAATTTTTGTTTTTTGGAGAGTTAGTATGACTAAAGTGCTATACCATTAATGGAAGCTGGGATTCTTGTACATAGTTTTAAATTTCCTTTTTTATGATTATATTTCTAAAAAAATTAATTTGCATATTTTTCACATCTGAAGCTTTTTTGTTTTTTCTTTTTTCATTTTTGAGACAAGGTCTTGCTCTATTGCCTAGGCTGGAGTACAGTGGTGCAATCACAGCTCAATGCAGACTCAGACTCCTGGGCTCCAGTGATCCTCCCACCTGTCTCCTGAGTAGCTGGGTCTATAAGCACACACTACCAAAGCCAGCTAATTTTTTGTATCTTTTTTTTTGTAGAGACGGGGTTTTGCCATGTTGTCCAGGCTGGTCTCAAATTCCTAGGCTCAAGTGATTTGCCCACCTTGGCTTCCCAAAGTGCTGGATTACAGGCATGAGGCACCACGCCTGGCTATAGCTCTTTTTTATGGTCACTTGGGCTTTATTCATATTGTAATACTTTTTTAATTTAAATCCTTTAGATATGTATTGTTTTCAATATTAATATTTAGATTCCTTCTGGATCTAAATATATATCTGATGCTTGTTTTATTCATGGTGCTTTGTTTCCTTGTGTGATTTATCCCATTGATTGTAAGCTTAAAATGTTTGGAAGTTGTGGGACATTTTTGAAACCTAGGAAGAAAAGTAGAACCATTTTTCCTTTTGCACACCTATAGAAGTTTATTCCTCTGTTATTGAACTTACGGCATTTCACTGTATAGGTGTTTACGTATCTCTTTCATTTGGAATTAAGGTTGCCTGCACAGAAAACTCCAAATTATCGTAGCTTAAACAAGATTGGATCTTATTTTTCACCACATAAAAGCACTTTAGAGAAAGATAGTTAAGGTCTATTATGTTACTCCACTTCATCATAATATGAGTTCATTTTTTATTGTTGTACAATCATGTCTGTGACTTCCTCTGCATTGCCTGAGATACTTGCTTCAGCTGTAGCCATCACACATGCATTCCAGCAAGTAGAGAGGAAGAAGGAAACAAGAGGGTAAGTCCCCTCTATTTACATTCTTGTTGTGATAGCCCTCCAGGCACTTATGTACCACTGCCCAAAACTTATTTACATGGGCACACCTGCTTCAAAGGGGCTCAGAAATGCAATTTTAATTTGGGAGGACAAGATGCCCAGCTAAAAATTGGGAATTTGTTATTAAAGAAGATGGGCATAATCGATACTAGGAGGAAATTAATATTCCCTCCTACCTTGCCTCAGCTATACTGTAATTGTATTGACTGAAATAATATCTTAATTATCATTTTATACCCCCATAGAAGGTAGTTGTCAATGTCTTTCATGTAATATGTACTCCATAATTTTTTGTTGAATAGACAGCGGAAGTTTTTTTTTGCAGCTTTTAAAGTCACAAAGTTTTGTCCTTTCCAGTATTTTGTGTGACTCAGCTTACATTAGTTAGTTATGAGATATAATTATGTTATTAATGTAGTATTTTTAGGGCTGTATGTTGATGATAGGGGATTCAAGTAGTTTGAGTCAAAATTTTCTAAATGACTGTATGAGTTATCTACTCAAGCTATAAGAATGTACTTAGATATTTATTTAAATAGATTTAATTTTGTTATTTTGTTATGTTATACATTCCTCTATTTTATGTGTATATTTATGTGTATATGTATATATATACATATATATACATATATATGTATATATATACATACATATATACATGTATATATATACATATATACCACATACATACATATATGTGTATATATACATATATACACACACATACATATACACATAAAATAGAATATGTATAAAATAACAAAATATATGTATGTATGTGTATATACGTATATACACATACATACATATATATGTATATATACATATATACACACACATACATATACACATAAAATAGAAGAATATGTATAAAATAACAAAATGACAAAATTAAATCTAAGTAAATATGTGTGTGTGTATGTGTGCGTGTGTATACACATACATACATAAAATAGAAGAATATTTGTGTTGCAATTGCAAGCATGTTCACATGTATTTCTGGTACTAATTTTTTTTCTGTTACTAATTTACCACTCAAGATAATGCTATGAATTTTATGAGTAATATTGAATAGAAAATAAAGAACAGAGACTGTAGCTGTCTTCTCCAAGGTAAAACATCAGCAGGAAATATTAAATAGGAATATAGAAAGAATCAGTTTTAGAGTTCATCACCAAGTTTCAGAAGGTTACGATTACAGCTTGTTAATAGCATCTAAAACACAGGTATTTTTGGTTCCTCACACAGGTTTAAGCAGCTATATGCTTGGCTCTCATTCATCTAATTGTGAAATTCCTTTATCACCTTAATTATTCCCTTTTGATTATCTTTTGCTGAGATCCTGAAATTCTCTCTACTTCTCCCAGTACCTTATGACCACTCACAGATGAGACACAACAGACCGTGATGCTAAGCAGATCTCTGTAGTTCATGTATTTTCCTGAAGCTATTAATGTATCAAAATGTAATAGTCTCTGGTCTGCAATTATCTTTAGCAGTCTACTCTCTGCTGGTGGTAGAGGTTGATCACAGGCTAAAACTTATAAATTAATCTTTCCTATATGAGAAATCTAAATCTCTGAGATTAAATACAAGTGTCTTTAAAATATACTCTGATACTGCTAATTAAGAAGCATTCTTTCTAGCCAGGTACAGTGGCTCACTCCTGTAATCCCAGCACTGTGTGAGGCTGAGGCATTCCCAACACTTTTGGAGGCTGAATACTCCTGACACTTGAGGTCAGGAGTTTGAGACTAGCCTGGCCAACATGGCGAAACCCCATCTCTACTAAAAATATAAAACATTAGCCAGGTGTGGTGGTTTGTGCCTGTAATTTCAGTTACTTGGGAGGCTGAGGCAGGAGAATCCCTTGAACCTAGGAGGCAGATGTTGCAGTGAGCCAAGATCACGCCACTGCACTCCAGCCTGGGAAAGAAACATTCTTTCTTATTCAATATATAGCAATGAGAAAGAAAATCTAAAATAAAAAGAAAAGGAAAAAACACAATACATAAGGTAATCATCTTTATGGACTAAAAATAGCATGAAAATATGCAAAGTGAACAACAGGGCTAAACAGGCTCAACTGATAGTCTCCAGGTCCAAATGAAGGGAGAGGCAGCTGAGAGATCACTTCCCATGTTAAATAGGCCAAAAGCCCTTCAGCCAGGATGTGAGTCCGGATCCAGGCTCACTGCCACAGACCAAAGACTTGGGAAGTTTATCCCTACTTACGGGTGGAGGTTGAATTAAGTTACTTCTGAACACTGCCTAGTGATGAACACAGAGATAAATTTATAATTAGTAGCTTAGCCAAAATGCCTACTGAATTGATCATTGGATCAGCAGTACTCCATGGATACTCCTCAGTATAGGAGTATACTGCCTCAGAAGAAGGCAACTCTAAGACCATTGGGCAGGAAGAGAGTAGAGACAGATGGTAAGAAATGAAAGAGAGTTACTAATCAAGACTAGACTAAAAACTCAGACTTAAGATGAAAATATCTAACACTGAGAAAGGCAGATTAAATAATCAGCAATCAAAAGATGATTTTGTTCCAGTGAAACCTTAAAAAGGAGAGCCAAAGACTTTAAGTATGTTTACTATCCTCATAGAAAATTGATATAAGAAAAAGTAGAAAAATAAGAGAAATTATGGAAAAATCAAATGTTAAACAATAACAAGGATATATGAAATTATTTAATTAGATAATTCAGAAAGTAAATCTCTCTTTTTCTCTCAATATATTCTCTGTGTGTTTACATGTGTGTATTTAATTATTAAAATTACACAAAAACAAAAAAACTCAGCTGGGCTCAGTGGCTCATGCCTATAATTCCAGCACTTTGGGAGGCCGAAGCCAGTGGATCACCTGAGGTGGGGAGTTCCAGACCAGCCTGACCAACATGGAGAAGTCTCCGTCCCTACTAAAAATACAAAAATTGGCCAGGCATGGTAGCGCATGCCTGTAATCCCAGCTACTGGGAGGCTGAGGCAGGAGAATCACTTAAACCCAGGAGGTGGAGGTTTCGGTGAGCAGAGATCACACCATTGCCTTCCAGCCTGGGCAACACGAGCAAAACTCCATCTCAAAATAATAATAATAATAATAATAATAATAATAATAATAATAAAGAAACTCAAAAAATGAAGTAAGCCCTAGAATGAGTATATTAATACAAAAATAAATTCATGAGTTGAAAGTTTACAATGATGAATACAACACAGAGTATAGCTATATTACCTGGACTACAGTACAAATATCTAAAAGATGAAAGTGGATAAATAAATCAGATGAAAATAATGCTGATTAAGTGGGTCTAATTTTTTCTATTATGAGTTCCTGAGGAAAAAGATATTTAGACAGTTGAAGAAGTATATCATTAAAAATAAATCCTAAATTCCAAGCACATTTTAAATATAAATCCATGTGGAAAAACTTAAATATATTGAAGGGGGAAAAAAAAGCAAAAATGGTACCAGAGAGAGAAGCAGGTTATCCATGAAGGAAAAGCAAGCACTCGCACCACCAACTTTATATTTAGAACAATGGCTAAGTAATAATAGATGATGACATAATACTGTCAAAATGTTAATGGAAAATAACCTTCCACCTGAAATTAATTCAAGTGTGGGGCTTAAGATATATTTTCACACCAATCAGGACTAAGTTTACTAGCAACAGACCCTTACTGGAAGACATATAAAAGCAAAAATTTAAATACTAGATAGTGAATAATACTAAATAAATACATTGAACATAAAGTTAGGGAAATAACAATGAGAATAAAATTAATTTTAAAATATATTTGTTTAATTATTGACATTTAAAGATAACTAGATTTCGTGTGTGTGAGTATATTTATGCTCTTGCTTAATAATGAAAGGAAAATTCTAAGGACTAGAAAATGATAAAATCAAATAAGGGTGGGAGTGTGGGAGTGTGGAGGAAGTGTTTTAGAATGAGTTATTAAGATTGTCTAAAATTTTGCCTTTTTTGGGAGGAAAGTAGAGATACAAAATCAATTCTTTCTTAGAGAATTCTAAAAGTAAGGATGCACATTAAAATTTTAGGGTAAAATTTTAAATAAAATTATCTTAAAATTTGAAATAATTACAGCATTCAAATTTTAACTGAAAATATAATAAATGCAAAAAAATTATCCATTCAACAGAAGGTAGAGTATAAGCATGATAAACAAAACAAGTAAACAATGAACAGAATAAAGATAAGAACAATTACAGATATCAGTAATTATAGTATAAACAAATAGATTAAGCTCACCTACTAAAAGACAGAATTTCAAATTGAATGTACGTAGATATAAATACATATGCAAAGAAAGAGAAATGCCTAAAACAAGTTGATATGGATAAATTTAAAATGTTAGCAATAGAAAGCTGATAAAGCATTTTAATTTCACATAAAATAAAACGAGGCAGAAAAGCAGTAATAATCAAGGGAAATATACAATGAAATAAATAATCAACTAAGAACATAGAAAAATTAAAGTATATGAAGAATATAGATTTTACATACATGAAGCAAAAATTGAGACATTATGAAAAGCAATTTATAAAACTCAGTAAGCAATTCAACGCAATGCACTCAAAGACTATAATGTCAAACAGGAAAAATTCTCAGGGTTTGAATAACACAGTTAAAAAGATAGGTTTGATGGGGTTGGGTGGGGAGGTGGGGAGAGATAGCATGGGGAGAAACGTCAGATATAGGTTAAGGGGAGTAAGGCAGCAAATCACACTGCCATGTGTATACGTTTGTAACAATCTTGCATGTTCTTCACAAGTACCCCAAAACATAAAATGCAATTTAAAAAAACAAAACAAACAAAAAAAAAAAAAAACAATAAAATGTATGATCCCAGTTGTGAATAAAATTACACCAAAATAAAAAAAAGACATGTATCATCATTAAAAATATTTATTAAATGCCTACTTGTGAGCTATGAAAAAAAAAAAAAAAAAAGAAATGTCCAAGTAAAGTAAACATGTTACTTTCAAGGACATGGTAAATATTTAAAATTTGACTTTGTTTAAAATAATTTTAAACAACAAAAATCCACAAACTTTCCTTTCAACACAAAAATTTTATTAAACATGAACAATAAAGTGTGTGAGAGAGACAGTGAAACTGGAAATGCACTATTGAAATAATGTATTTGTTTAAAAAAAGAAATGAAAATGGAAGTTACAAAATGTGTTAACCAAGAACCCTTGTCAGAACTAAATTTTGAATTGTTTGTGATACATCTAAATACATATTTAAGATAAAATTACAGCAACAAATTATCTTATTAAAAGTGAGGAGAGATTGAACATGAATAAATTAAATGTTAGGCTCAAAAGAAGGCTAGGGAAAAAATAAGTGGGTAAGCCTTAAGAATACAGAATTAATTAATCCCAGCACTTTGGGAGGCCGAGGCGGGTGGATCACGAGGTCGAGAGATCAAGACCATCCTGATCAACAGAGTGAAACCCCATCTCTACTAAAAATACAAAAAACTAGCTGGGCATGGTGGTGCGTGCCTGTAATCCCAGCTTCTTAGGAGGCTGAGGCAGGAGAATTGCCTGAGCCCAGGAGGCGGAGGTTGCGGTGAGCCGAGATCGCGCCATTGCACTCCAGCCTGGGTAACGAGAGCGAAACTCCGTCTCAAAAAAAAAAAAAAAAAGAATACAGAATTAATAAGATACTAGAGATAAGAACAGAATTGTAAAAAGTGGAAAACAGAGATAAAACTGAAATGTTCAATTATTCAACAGGCCTAATAAAATAGATAAACCTCAATCAGGGATGATTAAGAAACCAGAGAAAAGGCAAAAATAAATATTTGGATAAAGAAAGGTTTTGTAATTTAAGATATAGTAGAGATTTTACACATAACAAAACATTCATTTCATAAAATTAAAAAATAGACAAAATTTTACAAAATTTTTATTGTGGATATTAACAAACAGAAAAAAAAAAATAAACCTTAATAAACTAACATCACAGATATTTAGTGAGTAAATTATCATTTTCCCCAGACTTGCCCTTCAAAGTAGCAGGCCCAAACTTTTGCACGAACCAGTCTTACTACATTTCCAAGGCATTTTTTTTTTTTTTTTTTTTTTTTTTTTTTTTTGAGATAGAGTCTCACTCTGTTGCCCAGGCAGGAGTGCAGTGACACAATCTCAACCCACTGCAACCTCTACCTCCCAGGTTGAAGCGATTCTCCTGCCTCAGCTTTTCCAGTAGCTGGGACTACAGGTGTCTACCATGACACCTGGCTAATTTTTTGTATTTTTTAGTAGAGAAAGGGTTTCACCATGTTAGCCAGGATGGTCTCAATCTCCTGACCTCATGGTCTGCCTGCCTCAGCCTGGTAAAGTGATGGGATTACAGGTGTAAGCCACCGCGCCCAGCTACATTTTTAAGTTTTAGCATAGCTTACCTTAACACAAATTACCACAGAATAAAAATAATAGCTCTATCCATAAGGCTAATCTAACCTTGACAAAAAAAGAGTCAAGGAATGTACAAGAAAAGTACAAACAAATCTTGTGAACATAACTGCAAAAGGCCCAAATGAAAGTATCTCTAAAACTAGTTCCACAAACCGGTGCAGTGGTTCATGCCTGTAATCCCAGCACTTCAGGAGGCTGAGGCAGGCGGAATGCTTGAGGTCAGGAGTTCAATACCAGCCTGGCCAACATGGTGAAACTCCGTCTCTACTAAAAGTAAAAAAATTAGCTGGGCGAGGTGACACATGCCTGTAGTCCTAGCTACTGAGGAGGTTCGCCTCCGGTGCTTGATTAGAAATGTTTATTTAGGGACATGAACATATAGGTTCTGAAGGGAAGAAAAATGCATAAGAAAATCTTCTATAGTGGTTGCCTTTGCCTATTGCCTCTCCCATTCCTTTGTTCAATTAATTAACTGTCAGCCAGAAAATACGTATGAAACACTGGGCAGAAAAGATCTGAACATTCTGTCTCAACCTGATTCAATTATGCGTCATGATTGATAAAAAGGCAATTCCAATAAAACTCTGTTTATTAATAAAAGTTTATATTTTTTAACAAGAAAGCACAAATAAGACAATAAAATGTCTGTCCCCATTGACATAAAAGACATTTTGTTTAAACTTCTAAAATTCAAAAAATTATAAAATGAAAAATGAATGCTTTATATTCCTGCACTTCCTACCCACTAATCTTTCCCCTAATAGTTAATCCTATAAAGCATTTGTTTTTAAGAAGTATATTCCAGCATATCTATGTATCTAAGAACATATTTTTCTAAATTCCACAAACATACTATACATAATTCTGCATCTTTCTCTTTCACTTAATAATATATTTGTATACTTTTTCATATTAGCTCAAATGGATGTTCTTTACTACCATTAATGACTATGTGATATCCCATGAAGTGGATGCATTTAAATATTCTGTTCAATCTCATCTTACTTACTTTGTGTCTTTAAGGAATTTTCATGTTTTATAATGCACTGAAGTCTCTTCTTGTTTGCAACCCAATAATAACATAGGTATTTATTTTTAGACTATTTCTAGCATTTTAAATTATTTAGGATGTTAGAGGAAAGCTGCTACCTATATTACAGTTTACCGTCTTCAACTGGAACCAAAATGAAATCTTAAGCCACATGGCTAACGAAGTTTTATTCTATTCTGCTCTAGTTAGACTACATATGTAAATCTGGATACTATATTAAGATGACAAACAATGAATTAAAGTGGGCCCCTGGAGGATTTTGAAGGTATATTAGAACTAATGAAGGTAATTCAGCCTGAAGAAGTGAAGCCTTGGGGTGTGGATCTAAAATTTACTCTGATATATTTGAAAAGCATTCAAGGATTAGAATGAGAATTTTGGTTCAAGCTTATAGGAGGATGTTTAGACATAGAAAACCAGTGATTTTCAGATCAATAGATTTTGAGGTTGGTTAATACCTATAGGTGGTAGGAATTCCAAAACAGGCCTGTGGAGCACAATATCTAGAGAATATTGAAATACACAATTGTTGGCAGTATAGACAGGTAGTCCTATCAGCGTGATCCAATTTAACAAGCAAGAAAAACAGTGTAATAGGGAATCTGGGAACCAGAATGATAGTATCACCATAAAGGCTCGGTTTTAGGAGGGACAAAAACACTTAAATAACCATCTGAACCCAGAATACACTCTGGAACGTCCACACAAAGGGGTCAATTGTTATATGTAAATTTTCAGGGCTGCAAAAGAAGTAGCACTCAAATATAAATTTCAGCAAGGCAATTTAGTTTTATAGAAGGGTATGGCTCACAGATGGAACAATGGTGAGCACACACCTGGACAAGGGAGTGGAAGGGGTACTTATTCCTGAGAGAGGTAGCCCTACTACTGTGTCATTCCCCTATTTGCTAGGGTTAGACTATACAGTCTAGTCTAATTCCAATTGGCTATTTTAAGGGGAGCAGGGGTACGATCTGAAGTGGCGGGTGGGTAATGTGGCAGGAAGGATGGTTATGGGACAAGTCAGAGCAGGTAGCCAGGGGTGACCTAGGTCAAAGCAGGTGACAGAGCAGGTAAGTGGGGCAGTTGACTGGGATGAGTCAGAATGGAGCAGGGGACTGGAAGAACAGACATGAACTACTAATTAGAACTGGTGGAAAAGGTTGTTTACTGAAACTACAAGGAAGTTAAACTTTAAAATGGAGGACAAAGAACTGAACATACTGACATACTGATTCTTTGAAGAGACACTTGGAGTTCACTATAGCTAACACATTTAACATAAGAATAAATGCATACATTGCCCAGGTTCTCATCTCAAGGTACTGTATTTTATTTTTGGAAAGCCTCGTTTAAGAAGTTATTTGTAATACTTAAATTTATCTTTTTAGTAATTTCACCAATTAATATTTCTCAAAGGTGCCTCCACACTTCTTCAACCAACCTTCCTTTTGCCCAGGATGCCTTATGCCCATCCCTCCTGCCCACATCCCAAAGGTTTACTGAAGTCCTGTTTTCTTTTCAAAATGTCTATTGTTAGCCTAGCCTTTAGTACATTTCTGAACTATTCAAGAATGCCCTGTATAAGTAACATTAGCCACATAGATACAGATATGGATGCAGATATAGATATATCTCAGATATATATAATATTAGATACCTTTTCCAGTATACCTTTCTTACATCCCCAACTTCACTGTAAACTTCAAGGCCAAGATTATGTCTTGTACATCTCTGTATCCAAAGAACAGCTAGCACTCTTCTGAACCTATTGAGTGTTTTCTAAAGAAAACTGCTTGCTGCTGGCCTTCTCTAGTTGAATACTTGCACTTCAAAGATGTGAGTAACCTCTGTGTTGTGTAGATAAGCAAGTAAATGAGACTTGAAACCTGAAAGTAGGTGGAGTGCATCAGGACTACTTAGCCAAATAGCTAAAAAGATAAATTTGTGTTCCAGTCCTTCTCTCTTCATTTCATCAGCCCTTTGGGTTGTTTTAAAATTTTCTGCGTGGTAGGTGCCCACAGGCAGTTGTTGGCTTCTTAGACTATAGCATTGTGACTTCTTACCAGTTGTAAACATTGCTCTTTGCTTCTAGTCCAGTCTGTTTGATTAGTGTGTGCTCCACCCTGGATATAATGCTTGGAAATTTCCCCTTATTAATGAGTTAACAAAAAATGTCTTAAAGTTTAGTCTTCTTAAAGATTGGTGACTTCCAGAGAGTGGAAGAGCAGAAATTCCAACAGGAGGGTTGAACACAATGCTTTTTATTAAACCTCTCCAATTACAGCAATCCTTTTTGCTACTTCTTTCCTCATGAAGCCTAGAGAAAAGTATTATTTTATTTTGCTATAAATGTGAATAAAAATTCCTTAGATTTATTGGCATCAAGAGGCATCTGATATTCTGAGAGAGAGACATATTGAGAGCAATTTGGGGTTTTCCTGTTTTAATATAGCTAAACATACATTGTCCACCTATGCCTGTTTTACCTTTTTATCTTAAAAGTATAGATTCACAGGAAGTTGCAAATAAATGCACAGGAAACTGCTGTGGACCCTTCTACCTTTCCTAGACACTCCTAATGTTAACATTAAGAAATTGCCATTGGGATAATTCTCAAAGTTTATTCAGATTTTATCAATTATGCATACAGTAATGTGTGTGTGTATGTGTGTGTTTAGCTCCATGAAATTTTATATATGTAGCTTCATGTAACTAGAACCAAAATCAAGACACATAACTACTATGTGGCACCATAAAACACCTCATTCTACCCTTTCATAATTTACCCCCTCATCCTTAACACCTTGCAACCACTAAACTGTTCTCTAGCTCTATAATTATGTTATTTCAAAAAAATAGAAGAGAATATAAAATAGAATAGCTACAAAATAGAATCATACACTCTATATTGTTCTGACACTTTTCTTTCATTCAGAATAATTCTCTTGAGATTCATCTAAGTTGTTGTTTATATAAATAATTTGTTCTTTTTTTATTGCTGAGTGACATTCTCATGGTATTGATGTACCAGTTTGTTTATCCTTTTACCTATTGAAAGACATTTCAGTAGTTTCCAATTTGGGGATATTATGAATAAAATCAGATACAAGATTTGCAACTAACAGTTCTTTTCTTTCAGAAAGTGTTGCGTTACTTCCTCATGACCATTTTGGTTTTGTCTGTGAAATCTGCTGTTATTTTAATCAGTATTCTTCTACAGGTAATGTATCATTTTTCTCTGGTTGTTTTTAAGGTTGTTAGTAAGTTTTTTTTTTTAATTTCAGCTATTTTACTTTCATATTCTCTCATTTCCAATATTTTCACTTTTTATGTCTTCTTTTTTGAATTTTCTATTTTTTTTTTACTTGTTTAAAGAGAATTTACAATTATTGGTGAAAACCTGTTTATAACACCTGCTTTAAATCCTTGTCAGACAATCTCAGCATTTGTTTTATCTCAGCACTTGTGTCAATTAATTGTATGTTCTCATTAAAGTAGTATTTTTCATCATATTGTATGACTAGTGATTTACAATTATATTCTGGACATGTTATATATTGTGTTAGGAGACTTGATTCCATTTAGATCTTTTATTTCATCAACCAGTCACCCTCTTTAGATTTTACATGTGGGTCTTTGCCTACTTTTGTGAGCTGTAGTTCCAATGTCAATTTAATTTTTAGAGCCTTGAGAGTCGATTCTGATTGGCTTTGTACTTCTGGCTCTACTGGATTTCTACTCCATCCTTGCATGTGCTATTTAGACTGCCCAGTGTCACTGAGTGGGTGTTAGGATACTCTGGGCTTTGGTTGCTGTTGCTGGGTAGGATCAGTCTCATTGTTCTCTCAGGTATGTCACAGGAACCCTGATGTGCTATTGCTGCTATGCCCTACTGGGCTGCCACTGATCTTGGTGTAGTGTGGTTACTGGATCGTGACTGGCCCTACTAACACTCCTACTGTAGCTGCTGTTGCTCTGAGTATCAGACAGAGACTCAGCTATTGCTGCTGCTGTGGTGGATTGTGTGTTGTGTGACAAGCATCCCTTACTGGGTCCTATTGATTCTCTTGCTATCCGAGGCTTGGGCAGGGACCCTCTGGCAACTGTCACTGTGATGAAACAGGCCTCAATGTGGGGTAGATTCGATTGCTACAACTGCTCCTGTGGTTATTTGAGATTGCCACTGTTCCGTGTGTGAAGTAATGAATGTGTCCATGTTGAGTCCTGCTGCTTCTGTTGTTGCTGTTATGGGTCTGGCCTATGCTGCCCTGGGTGTTGGTGCTGCTGCTACAATAGTTTGGGCTATGTGCTTCCCTTAGTATTACATAGGACAGATCTTTCTTATAGGACTCTGTTGGGTTGCTTTTTTTTGAGGGGTCATTTGGCCAGAGAGATGAGAAGTTTTTGTTTTGTTTTATTTTTTGTCTACACTCATTGGAGGTTCCTGATGACAGGCCTCTCCAGAACACAGTATGGAATATATGGAAAAACCTGGGCAACTCACTATGGTGTCATTATTCAAGCCCTAAAGTTTCTGGACAGCTTGACTTCTTTTCTCCATCTTTCAGGGTCCTTTTACAATTGTCTGTTAAATAATTTCCAAGGTATTTAGGTGTAGTTAGAGGGGAAGAGCAGGGAAAAGTGAGGATGCATATTTTCCCGGTACTCAAAAACCTATGCCTTTTACGATGTTTTATAACAGGAGGATGAGGGCTTAAGTATAAGGTAGTATATAAAACTAACCTAGTGGGATCCATATTGGAGCAAGATATTAAAAGTAGCACTCCTTTCTCCCTTCAAAAGTAATAGTGTAATTGTGAAGAGGATTAGAGATTTCTTTGACTTTTATTTCTTACTAATGGGATATCAATTATTCTCAATGAAGATCCATACCTACTGGGTATATTAGCTTCCTTTCAAAGAGGAATGATACATCAGTTATCATTACTGTAACAAAATGGGGCATTTCTTTTAATTTTATGAGATTTTTCTCATTCTTTTTTACAGAAATGTTAATAATGTTTACATTCTAGACTTTAATAATAAATTATGCAGCAGGATAACAGATGATAATTTGGAGATCCTGAACAAATGTCAGTTAACACAGAGTGAACAATTATATCAATAGTAAATGAGGTTTTGACCCACTAAGTTTCTAAGAAATTTGCCTATGATTTTGATTAACATTGAAAGATAGAGAATTTAATTAAACATAGTATTTTAAAGGTCATTCTTTCAGTAAGCTTTCATCTTAGTCTTAGTTTTCCTTATCATTATCCCCATTGTTTCCATCAAGTCGACAGATACAGATCTAGAATTGCAGTTGATGAAATATAGTGGAATAATAATTTAACTAGATTTTAAATTACCTGGGCTATTTTGAATAGTATGTATTTTTCCCCCAAAGACTATGTACTAATTTAAACAGACAGAGTCCACATTTTATTAAAAGTAATGACAAAAACTGCAATTACTTTTTGCACCAACTTAATATTACAAACCTATATTCTGAGGAAAATATATTTTAAGCTATTTTGTAAAGAGACTTCTTGTAAGAAAAAGATATCTTATGTCTGTCTGTGTTCCAAGCACTTAACCCACTGCCCTACAACTACAAAGTATACAATATATGCTTGCCCTTGATGATATTGATGAAATTATCATTCCCCCAAAGGATGCCCTATACCCTTTGAAATGGAGCAAATATACCACCACCTTGAACTCTTTACAGGAAAAATGCTTTTAAAGTGACAAGTACAAGTAGGAGCTCTCTGAGTGTTTGTTAACTTTTACCATGAAAGCAGATTAAAATTCTCCAGAGTGTAATAAGTCCCCGGGAGACTGTTCCACTCGTTACAAATTCCCTTCATTTATCTCATTATCCGAAATGACATTTAACATCTTGCTCAGTTGGAATAATCTGACCTGATGCACATTATCTTTCTATGACTGATGATTGTTCTAGTAAAAGATGAAAGCCTAGTTATAACAAGATCATTTGGTCAAATGTGCACAATGTTACTAAAAATTCAGATAATAATTTAAAAATGATTTTTAAATCCAGTTTGAACTACCATGTTATTTTTCTAAGGCTCTTTCACCTTATTACCTCTGATTACCTTCAGGCTATTTCCACATAATGAGTATCTTGACTCTCCTTTCATCCCTTTTTCTGACCTTGTTAATTTTCTTGACTTGATGCTATGCCTTATCTGACATCTGAACTGGTGAGGGCCAAGACTGGTTATAGAGGCAACAACTTGAGGTCTACTGTAGGAATTTGTCCAGTCTTTATTGTATTACAATCTGAATGCTAAACTATGTTTTTAATAGCCACATATTTGATTATTAGTTTTAATATTCTCTTTGAATTAATATCCAATTCTCTATATTACTGATTCTAGTTGGTTAATCATCATATTTCTTGACTGGAACCTGGCTGTGCTAGTATACTGGGCATTTACATATTTTTGTAAAAATTGTTTAAAATTAAAAGTATACTATCTTTCTAAAAATTGTTTGAGGAATACATGTGTTCCTTAGAAGAGCCAAACTCAGTTTCTTAGCTGCCTTGAGCTCCACTTTAGGCTCTGGAGCTTCTTCAGTATTTTTCAGTACTTGACTACCTCAATTTTTAACTAACCTCAGACCTTTTGTATATGGCCAAAGAATGCGAATATCTCTAAAACCTAATGCAATAAATAAATAAATAAATAAAATTTTTAAAAAGTAAAAACATCTATTAACACCATAGATTTAGCCTAGAGAACATGGCATACATTCTCTTCACATAAGTTTAATTTTATGTGTTAACCTGGCTAGGCCATGGTACCCAAATACTTAGTCACACATTAATCTAGATGTTTCTGGGAAGGTATTTCAAAAACAGGATTAATATTTAAATTAAATTAGTAGACTCTGAGTAAAGCAGATTATCCTCTATAATGTAAGTAAGCCTCATCCAATCATTTGAAATCCTTTACAGAAAAAGACTGATCTCTCCCAAAGAAGAGGAAATTTTGCTAGAAGACTGCCTTCAGACTGGAACTTCAACTCTTCTCTGGGTGTCCAGCCTACCAATCTACCCTGCAGATTCTGGATTTGCCAGCCTCATAATCGCATGAGCCAATTCCTTAAAAGAAACCTCTCTCCCTATGCATATCCTATTAGTTCTATTTCTATGGAGAATCCTGACTAATGTATTGTACAATTACCAGTGGAGATTAAACCTGCTGAGATAATTACTGAATTGTTGAGAAGGAAGAAGCCACATACTTCTCTTTCTATTCGGATATTTTCAATGAAATTGATTAAAATAAAACTAATATTTTAAAAACTTTGCTATGTGCCACTTTGCCTTTTTTTTTTTTTTTTTTTTTTTTTTTTTTTTTGAGATGGAGTCTCCCTCTGTTGCTCAGGCTGGAGTGCAGGGGCGCAATCTTGGCTCACTGCAACCTCTGCCTCCCAGGTTCAAGGGATTCTTCTGCTTCAGCCTCCTGAGTAGCTGGGATCATAGGTTTGCACCACCATGCCCCACTTGGCTAATTTTTTATTTTTATTTTTATTTTTATTTTTAGTAGAGATGGGGTTTCACCATGTTGGTCAGGCAGATCTCAAACTCCTGACCTTGTGATCTGCCCGCCTCAACCTCCCAAAGTGCAGGTATTACAGGTGTGAGCCACCGTGCCTGGCTCTTCCCTGCTCCCCTTACATATCATAAACACCTTGACTACCCTTACTTCACTGATTTATCCATGGAGAAGACATAAGACAGACCTCTAAATTTAAGGTAGGTGTTTTTTTTGTTTTTTGTTTTTTTTCTCAAATGACTCCTTTCATAGTGCTCTGCTGCCACGGTATCATTGTATTCTATCCAATATACTTATATGTAGCCCCATCAAAGTTGAATCACTTCTAATCTGAAAGTGACTCTATTCAATGCCATGCAAAATTCTTCATCTTCCTGAGACACAACTTGTTAGGTTCATGTATTACAGCAAATCATATCTTCTAAACTATGCTATGCTATGATATTTTGAGTTATCCTTCTGGTAGTTTTCTCTGCCTTGTCTGTGGATCATCATAGAGGAATAGGAAACTTGAAAGATTTATAGTATTTATCCAGATCAGGTAGGAGACAGAATTCTAAACAATGAGAATGACACACATAAAGACAGTAGGTAAAACAGAAAAGGTCACCATCACTGGGTTATAGATAGCAAGGTGACCAATTTTATAAGACCAGAAGACTATGCAATTTTCTTACTTATTTCAAAGAAATAAGTGATATGAACATTTCAAGAAATGTCTAATTTAGTAGAGACATGAAGTCAGGAGTCTTTTATTCATGGTTTTTCTTTTGAGCTTATGAAATAGACAGCTGTATTGAAAACTTCAGATTTACAAAAGAGCTTTTGAAGACCCTTTCACTAAGTAATACTTTCTTTGAAGGCATCTGGATTTCTTTATCCATAAGGGATATCATTGTATATCTTAAGGGCAAAAAAGCCTGGAGGATATTTTTGAGCTTGACTTCTTTGAAAATATCCAGGTGCTAGAGATACAGTGTACATTTGAAGGAAACTGCAAATGTAATTTTTTTTTTTTTTACATATTTCAAACCTCATTTAGAATCTGGATGCTATTTGAGCTGGTGTCAAGGATGCATGAAATTAAATTTAGAAAATCTCAGCTCTAAGAAATGCCAATATTTTTCCTACATCAGGTAGTTCGATGTTGGGTAAGAATTAAAACTGGCTATTTTCCCATGGAAATGAATGACACCAGAGAGAATATTTTTACAATATTACACATCAATAATATACTGATAATTTAAGGGGCTGAGGGCAGATTCAAGGAATCTTATTTTAAAAAGGGGGAAAATCTATGGAACGGAAAAGGATCTCATGGGAGTTTACTACTTTTTGAATAAAAAGCAAATGTCAATTTTTTTTTTTTTTTTTTTTTTTTTTTTTTGGAGACAGAGTTTTACTCTTGTTTCCCAGGCTGGATTGCAATGGCACAATCTCGGCTCACTGCAACCTCCACCTCCTGGGTTCAAGTGATTCTCCTGCCTCAGCCTCCCGAATAGCCAGGATTACAGGCATGCACCACGATGCCCTGCTAATTTTGTATTTTTAGTAGAGACAGAGTCGCTCCATGTTGGTCAGGCTGGTCTCGAACTCCCGGCCTCAGGTGATTCGTCTGTTTCAGCCTCTGAAAGTGCTGGAATTACAGGCGTGAACCACCACACCCAGCTGGGAAACTCCCTTTCATAGAAAATCATATCTCATGAAAGTTATTTATTATCATAAAAACAACACAGAAAAGGCCTGTTCCTATGATTCGATTACCTCTCACCAGGTCCCTCCTACAACACATGGGAATTTAAAATGAGATGTGGGTGGGGACACAGCCAAACCGTATCAACGTTGTTTTGTGTAGTGAGGATTTTCTTCTGAAGGCAATAACGTTTACTTCTCCTATATTGCAAAGTTTCTAAATTCTACATCAAAGAGTTCTTTCATCACAGATTCTCTGCATGATAAAATCGTATATTGTGAAAGTGCTTGCCTGCTTACCCTTCTCTTTTGCCACTTGACCCTTTCAACAATTCTATGAAGCATTTAGAAATGATGTTAATTACAAATGAGGAAAACTAGAAATCAGAGAGCTACAACTTAAGTTTTATGTGACTACTAGGTTGCAGAAGGAGAACTACCACTTGGGATTCCTGGCTCCCAATCCAATGTTTTTTCCATCGTGTTGTGTGGTCTGTTCTGAATCAGATCATTTAGTTCAACAAAAATATTTTCTCCCAACTCAATAAAAATGGTGATTATTAATCATGCTACTGATTTGTATGATTTGTATCTGAAAGAAAGGAATGGATGGGCCATATGAAATGCTTATGAAATAGTGAGGGCGTCAGGGTAGCAACATCTTTCTACTTAACAAGTTCAGTTTGATAAAGTTGGACAGAGAACATGGTATCTTTTATGATTCTTTCATAAATGACTTAAATGAGAAACTAGCACTCACTACTCACAGATTCACTGTCAGCCACAGTGAATAAGATAGAGATGATCTTTGGCATTCATGGCATTTTCATTATAGGGGAAGAGATAGACAAATAAATAAGCAATTAAAATAGAGATTAATGTTACAATAGAAGAAATAGGTGCTATAACAACACATAAAAGGGACATCAAACCCTAATTTATGGACTAATGGAAGGCTTACTAAAGAAAGACATAAAAGATGAGTAAATAACTGGGTAATGAGTGTTTCAAAAAGAGGAAAGAGCAAGGACTGAGACTCAAAGAGCATAAAATAATTGAAAAACTAAAATGAGTTCATTATGGCTGGCATAAAAATCGCTAGAGGAGAAATGATGATCAAGGAAGTGTTTTCGTTATCTTAGAGGAGGCTGAATGGAAGGAAAGCATGAGGAGAAGGAACATGGAACAAGGCAAACAAAGCACAAAAGAGGACTAACTCTGACCCATCTTATTCCAGGTTCCAGGCTTCTCACTGCTACCAGGAGATTGTCTCCCACCCCTCACAGTGTTGTTGTGGCCTTTAAGAAAAAACATATATATATATATATATATATATACACACTAGTGTTTATTAAATGCTAACAACTATGTGCCAGGCCATTTTAGGTGTGCTATCTCACTGGAGCCTCATGGCCCTCGAGGCAGGTACTGATACCTTTATCTTACAGATGAGGAAACTAAGACTCAGAGAGGAGATAAAAATTGCCCAATGTCGAATGATTAGTAAGTGACAGTGCAAAAACCTTTCTCCAGGTCTCTCTGCTTCTAAACCCAACACTATTTGACTGTATTTTATTGTCTCCTTAGTAAGTCTTCAGTACAATAATTATGGTTCCTCTACATTATTACTGCTTGAATAGAACAACTTAACAGGAAATTATTTGGTTTATCTCAGTTGAAAGTAATCTCTCCTAACACCGTTAAGTCAAAGTGTATTTCCTAAATGAATGGATTTGAGGGCTGACTAGTCATGCAGACAAGACCAGGAGACCAACAAGGACTTTAATAACTTTTTTTGTGTGTAAAATTCCTTTCACTCTCAGACCCCCAAAGAGAGACTCCCTTAAATCTTTTACAATTTTGTAGAAATCTCAGGTTGAGACAACTACCCTACTAATACCAAAAAAAAAAAAGAAAGAAAGAAAGAAAGAAAGAAAGAAAAAGAAAAAGGCACCTGTATCTGAGAAGATTCTCCTTGATAGCATTTTTGGAATGCAGAGTAGGAGATAGTAGGATGCAACACTGATTGGGAGCTGTTCCAATTTAAGCAAGAACTTACATATGTGAAATCTAATACTGGAGAAACTGAATTGGCACACAACAGTCTGTTATAAAGGACATGCCCTTCCTATGTATTTTTGTAACAGTTCTGGTATTACATTAAAAATGGCATCTATTTAAAAAGTGCTAAGAAAGTAGATTTTAAAATGTTCTTACCACAAAAAGTGATAAGCATATGAAGTGATGGGTATGTTAATTAGCTTGATTCAATCATTTCATAATGTATACACATATCAAAACATCACACTGGGCTGGGTGTGGTGGCTCATGCCTGGAATCCCAGCACTTTCAGAGGCCGAGGTGGGTGGATCACGAGGTCAGGAGTTCAAGACCAGCCTGGCCAACATAGTGAAACCCCATCTCTACTAAAAATACAAAAAATTAGCTGGGCAAGGTGGCAGATGCCTGTAATCCCAGCTACTTGGGAGGCTGAGGCAGGATAATCACTTGAACTCAGGAGGTGGATGTTGCAGTAAGTGGAGATTGCACCACTGGGCACCAGGGCAACAGTGTAAGACTTCATCTTAAAAAAAATAATAATTCTTTCATCTTCAAAGTGTTGGGAAATGGTGCCTTGCATTACTTTTGGATTGACATTTAAAATATAATGCTTTTGTTACATGTCTACATAATAACTGATTTTAATTTATGTGCAAATTATATTTTTAAAAGAAAATAATATTTTATACTTTAATATGGCTACCCATATTTTAATAAATTCTAAACACAAAGTTCTTTAAATTTATTTTAGCAATAAAATAAAGACTATTTACAATTCATTACTTAATGCATCATGTATCATATTATCTTCATGTTTTGTTTGAAACTGTTTAAAATCGATATAGGTCCTGCAATAGCAGAAATCATTGGCTCTATTGAATATAAATTCTATGGTGAATATATATTTGAACTTTTCATTCATAATAAGGCACAAAATATTGTGTTATTATTCCATTTTTCTAAAACCAAATGTAACCTGAGGTTGTTACTGGTGCCTCCCTCTAGGTACTTCAAGATACTTAGGGAAAAGTTGAGATTGTTTCAGTTTGGAAACTCTAAGTAATATGTAATAAGCTTTCTTACACAAACCTGATATGAGAAATTATTCTTAAACAAAGGAACATTTGTAACATTTGCTTCTCCTTAAGGTAATAAGAAAGTAAGAGTGCTTTGCTTTTTTGAATAATTTTACTAGACTCTGGTTTGAGACTATCATTTATAAAATTGAGTATCTGATAAAAAACACTGGCCTAACTTTGAGAGAAAAATAACTGAAGATACTGAGGACAATGATAAATAAAAATGGAAGCAAATGTATGGAATGTCTTGAGCCTTAAAAGACTGTCTTACTTCTTAATTTGTGTTAGGAACTGTGGCACAATAAAATAAGACATCAATATAAGTGGCCACAAGAATTTCTAGTTTAAAATAATGCCTTATTAACAGCTCCTAATTCAAACTTTCCTAGCTTCCTGCTAAAATACCAAATAAAGGCATACATTAATGTTAAATCTCATGCCACCACTAAAAGAAACACTGACCTAATGCTAGATTGTGGAAGAAATGTCTGTTAACTATAAGAATATGAAAGTGGATTAAGAAAAAGACTTCAGATCTTGCTGAGCTCTCCACATTTCACTTCATGAAACAGCTTTTCTTTAAAAAGCAAGAAGAAACAAGAAGGCAGGGGACAGCTTCTGTTCTCATTAAAAACATTCAGAAACAGCTATAATCAAAATATAACAGGACAAGAAAAAAAGAGATATGGTTCCTAGGGATAAAGTTCTTTGTGAGGGGAAGTCAGGGAGGAATGAGAAAGACACAGAGAGAAGTGTTAGAAGCGGTATACTCAATTTTTCAGAAAACTAGGCAAAGCGGTAGAAAATTATCCCACTTCAGAACATCAAAGTTGTACTGATAGTTGCTAAAAGTGGGCTTGGGATGAAAAGTAAGCACATCAACCTGCTCCCAAATATTGATTTTAGAAGTGAATTTATCTATAATTTAAGTAAATAAAAGGCAGCTCATAGGCTGTGTTAGATATAGTGAACTCCAAGTTTCTCTTCAAACAATCAATATGTAGTATGTTCAGCTCTCTGATTCTTTAATTCTTCATTTTAAAGTTTAACTTTCTTGTAGTTTCAGCAAAAAACCTTTTCCACCAGTTCTAATCAGTAGTTCACATCTGTTCCCCTGGTCCTCTGTTCAGTCCTGACTCATCCCTGTCACCTGTTCTGGTCACCTGCTCTTGTTACCTGCTTTGACCCCTGGTTACCTGCTCTGATCTGTCCCCTAACTATCTTTCCCACCGAAGTACCCACCCTGCCACTCCGGCTCATACCCCTGCTCTCTTTAACATAGCCAATCAGAATTAGCCCAAACTGTGCTGTCTAACCGTAGCTAATAGTGGAATGACACAACAATAGGGACTACTTCTGTCAGAAATAAGAACCCCTTCCCCTCCTTTGTCCAGGTGTGCAGTTGCCTTGGTCCATCTGTGAGCCACACCCTTCTACAGAAGTAAATTGCCTTGCTGAGGAAATTTATATTTGAGTGCTACTTCTTTTGTGGCACTGAAAATTTACATATAACAGCTGTCAAATAAGTCCAAATAAAGCTTATTTCATTCAGGAAAAAAACAGAACAATCTCACAATGTTTTATAAACCACCACCACTGCTGCAGCTAATACCAATATCACCAAAAGCACTTTGGGTTTGTGGGAAATGTTCAAGAAAAAAAGAATAGTAATATAAGCTCATACTTTTAAAGGAAGCATCTATATTTGAAAAATAAATGACCTCCTGAATAATTCTGCAGAAATTTCTAAAGATGTTGCATGTATCCTGAATAGACTGCAAGGAAGTATGGTATTTTCAAAAAAGAAGCAGACAATTATGAAATGAAACAAGCTCAGATGTAAACAAAAATGGCTGAAATAAGGAAGTATTGCAAGGAAACTGTACTATAATAATAGAATTAATATCCACATTTGAACTGAGTAAAGGAATAGTTAAGCCTGCCAAAAATTATTTCAGCCCTGTAAGTGAAAAGAGTAAAAAAACTGTCAGACAGATTTCAGCCCTGTAAGTGAAAAGAGTAAAAAAAACTGTGTCAATAGAATTTTGTGTCAATTAATACTATAATAATAGGATTAATATCCACATTTGAACTGAGTAAAGGAAATGGTTAAGACTGTCAAAAATTATTTCAGCCCTGTAAGGAAAAGAGTAAAAAAACTGTCAATGGAGAAAAATGGCAAAGAGAAATACTGTAAGATTACAGAGGAAAGGGAAAAGAGAAGAAATCTAAAAAGTATAGGTGTTTCTGAGGAAGAAATAGGAAGAATAGAGTCAAAAGAAATAATCAATTATCTTTTAAAACTGAAATAAAGAAAACTTGTGTTTACAGATTGAAGGTCTCACAATTTTCCTGGCAAAATACATGAAAAAAATTCTTATCTAGATAAACACATCTGGGATTTTTTAAATGACAAAGGTATATAACTATCCTACAAACATCCAAAAAAACTTCATAGTTCTCTATAACCTGGGAAACCAGAAAATCTGAGACAGGTCGCAGTTAATTTATAAAGTTTATTTTGCCAAGGTTGAGAATGTGCCCATGACACAGCCTCAGGAAGTCCTGACATGTGCCCACGGTGATCAGGGCACAGCGTGGTTTTATACATTTTAGGGAGATATGAGACATCAATCAATATATGTAAGAAGTACATTAGTTCCTTTTAGAAAGGTAGGGAGAACTCAAAGAAGGGCCACCCTCTCCCCTCTGCCCCTGGGGCTTCCAGGTCACCAGTACCCGAGAGACAAATGGTTGAATTCTTTTGAGTTTCTGTAGGTGTTTCCAAAGAAAGCAATTAGAATATGCGTCTATCTCTGTGAGCAGAGAGATGACTTTCAATAGAATGGGAGGCAGATTGGCACTTAGCAGTTCCCAGCTTGAAGGGACCCAGGATATTTTCCTTTCACAACCCTAATTAAAAAACAATTTTTTACAAATTTATCATGTTTTAAATGATGTATCTTATGGTCTATCTTCAGAGGATGCTAAAAAGAGTTATAAAATTCAACACCCATTACTAATATAAAAAATTGTTAGTAATATCACAAAATATTACTGACCAATATGAATTATAAATATAGGTGCAAAAATTCTAAATAAAATGTTAGATAATAGAGTCTAGCATTATATGATAAAAGATGAATGCACCATAACCAGTGTGGTTTATTCCAGGAATTCAACAATGATTCTTTGTAAGGAACTCTATTAACAAAAATTATAACAGAAATAGATCAAATGACAGATGTACACTGATCCATATAGTACAGAAAAGGCAGTTGATATAAGACAACACTTATTTCTGATAGGGACAACATTTTAGAAACCTAAAAATGAAAATCTTTCTTAATATTGTAACCAGGTGTGCTGCAATGGTATTTTCAGATTCTTTGCCTCCCAACCCTGAAGAATGGGAAAGGGGGCCTTGGTGTTGCGGTGAGTGTTATAGCTCAGATAGAACTTATGGATCCAAAGAGTATGCAGTAGTGCAGTTTATCAGTAGAGTGAAAGGACAGCTTCCAAGCTGTGGAAGGGGACCCAGAGGAGGTGCCGCCCCACACTGGGGCGGCTAGAGTTTTTATCCTTGAGTTATTAATCCCTTCTCATTCCTGTTCTTGTTCAATGAGAGGGATTATTTTAAACTTTCTTTGGATTAATTGATTTTTGACCACTTTACTGGATTGGCTACTATTCTGCAACCCTGAGTTACAGAGCCCCCATCTCCAAGAGCCAGAGGCTGGAAAATTGAAGACAAAGCCCCTACCTAGCCTGCCAGAGATGGGAAAGTGGAAACAAAGGCTGCTGGTTGGCCAGAGGTGGGAAAGCAGAAACAGAGGCCCCTAGGTGCCCCAGAAAGTCCCTCTAAGACAGTCCCTCAGCAGGTTATTTTACGTGTATTTATAACTAAAAGCATCTATAATATATACTGTTAAAACGTTAATCACATTGAAATAGGAATAAGGCAAATCCTCCTACAAACTTACTTATTTTTCATCCTTCTGGAAGTATTATTTAATATATTAGAACTAATAAAGTATAATTACTTCAAAATAACTGTAATGGTAATAGAATTGAATCTATAAATCACTTTAGGCAGCATGGCCATTTTCACAATATTGTTTCTTCCTGTCTGTGAGCATGGAATCTTTTTCCGTTTGTTTGTGTCCTCTCTGATTTTCTTGAGCAGTAGTTTGTAGTCCTTCTTGAAGAGGTCCTTTACTTCCCTTGTTAGCTGTATCCCTAGGTATTTTACTCTCTTTGTAGCAATTGTGAATGGGAGTTCATTCATGATTTGGCTCTCTGCTAGACAAATGTTCTTAATGCCATCAGGAATGGTGAATCCTTTCCAGATGGTTTTCAATGGACTTTTCCCAGATCTGTCAGAGGAATCACTATTTATGGCAGTTATAGCCTTGTAAAAATGTATTTTTTAAATAATAAGATGTGAAAGTCAAGATTGATTCATGGGATGCAGAATGAAAGTTGTATAGCCAAGCATGAAAACAACATTAGTCTCCTTGTACATCCCCATGAGTTCTGAGTATTAGGTACATTATCAATGAACAGTAATAAGCAGTGGGTCTCAACACTGAACTTAACATATTCAGAAAACCATGTTGTAAACATACGTGCTGTCATCCAGGCTTTGCTGCTCCATTTATAGAGCACAGGCAGAGTAGGTTTAATATAACTCTTAAAGGCCCTAGGATTTTCAGAATGGTAATGAACATTGGCTTTATTGTAAAATCACCACCTTTAGGCCCAATAAGAGTCAGCCTGCCCTTTGAAGCTTTGAAGTGAGGCATTAACTTCTCCTTTCTAGCTCTGGAACTTCTTCCAATATGAGACTGCTTGTCTACATTAAAAATCTGCTGTTTGGTATCACTTGCTACTTCGTCTTGCACTTTTATGTTACGGAGACAGCTTCTTTCCTTAAACCTCATGAACCAACTTCTAACAGCTTCAAACATTTCTTCCTCAGCTTCTTCACCTCTCTCAGCCTTCATAGAATTGAAGAGAGTTAGGGCCCTGCTCTGAATTAGGTTTTCACTTAAGGAAATATTATGGCTAGTGATCTTTTATCCACACAACTAAAACTTTCTCCATATCAACAATAAGACTATTTCTCTTTCTTATTGCTAGTGTGTTCACTGGAGTAGCACTTTTAATTTCTTTCAATAGCTTTTCCTTTGCATTAATAACTTGGTTGCTTGGTGCAAGAAGCCTAGCTTTCAGCCTATTTTGACACTCAACATGCCTTTCTCACTAAACTTAATCATTTCTAGCTTCTGATTTATAATGAAAGATGTAAAATTTTTCCTTTCACTTGAACATGTAGAGTTCATTGTAGGGATGCTAAATGACCTAATTTCAATATTGTTGTGAGAACAGAAAGGCCCAAGGAGAGAGGGAGAGAAACAGGGAAGTGGTGGGTCACTGGAGTAGTCAGAACACACATGGCATCTATGGATTAAGTTTGCTGACTTACTGAGTGCAATTTGTGGCACCCCAAAACAATTACAATAGCAACATCAAAGATCACTGATCACATGTCACCATAACAGATAAAATAATAATGAAAAAAATTGATACATTGCTAAACTATCAAAATGTCACACACAGACATGAAATGAGCACATACTGTTGGAAAAATGGAGCTGATAACTTGCTCAATGTAAGGTTACCAGGAATCTTTGATTTGTAAAAAAAAAAAAAAAAAAAAAAAAAACACAGTATCTGTGAAGTTCAATAAAGCAAAACACAATAAAACAAGATATGCCTGTAGTTGCCAGCATAGAGAATGTAGCTTTTTCCGACTGCTATTTTTTTTTTTTTTTTTTTTTTTTTTGAGATGGAGTTTCACTCTGACGCCCAGGTTGGAGTGGAGTGGTGCAATCTCCACTCACTGCAGTCTCTGCCTCCCAGGTTTAGGTGATTCTCCTGCCTTAGCCTCCCAAGTAGCTGGAACTACAGGCAACCACCATCACACTCGGCTAATTTTTGTATTTTTAGTAGAGATGGGGTTTCACCATATTGGCCAGGCTGGTTTCGAACTCCTGACCTTGTGATTCACCTGCCTTGGCCTCCCAAAGTGCTGAGATTACAGGTGTGAGCCACCACACCCAGCCCCAACTGCTATTTTTTACTTAGTAATATTCATTTAAATTTCTTTCATGTATTTTTCACAGCTTGATTGCTCATTTCTTTTGAGTACTGAATAATAATCCATTTTCTGGAAGTATCACCGCTGATTTCTCCATTCACCTATGATATCTTGGTTGCTTTCACGTTTTGGCAATTGTGAACAAAGCTACAGTATAGACACAAGTTTTCAACTCCTCCAAGTAAATATCAAGGAGCCCAACTGCTAGATCATATGGTAAGAGTATGTTTTGTTGTGTTAAGAAACTGCCAAACTCTCTTCCAAAGTGTCTGTACCTTTTTGCATTTCCACCAACAATGAACGAGAGTTTCTGTTGCTCCACACCTTCATCAGCATTTATTGTTGTCAGTGTTTTGGATTCTGGCCATCTAATAGATGTGTAGTGGTATCTCACTGTTGGCTTAATTTATATTTCCCTGATGGCATATGATATAGAGAAATGTAATAATTTTAACCATTTTTCAGTGTATAGAATTGCTATGTATATCCACAATGTAAAGTGTGTTCCACATGGTTGTGAAACAGAGCTCCAGAGATTTTTATCTTGCAAATTTTAAATTATACAGCAATTAAACAATGATTCCCCTTTCTCCTTTCCACAGCTCCTGGTAAGTGCTGTTCTAGTTTCTGTCTTTATAAATGTGACTTCTCTAGGTACCTCATATATGTTTTGTCATATAAGTTATAAAAGTGTAAGCATTTATATGTCATATATGGATATATAATTTAGAAACATATAGGTATAGGTAGAGTGTGTAAGTGTATATAATAGGTGTATTAGCATAAATATATAAGTATGTATGTATATGTCATATTAGTGTCTGTTTTTCAGCTTTATAGAAGTATAATTAGCAATTAAAATTTGTATATATTTAAGGTGTAAAAATTGATGTTTTGATATACATGTGTCATGAAATATGTATACATATAATTACCACTATCTAGCTAATTAACATATGTCATTTCATATAGTCACTTTTTATGGTGATAACATCTATGGTCTACTCTTTTAGCAAATTTCAAGTATATAATATATTACTGTTAACTATTGGCCACCCTGCTGTACATTAGATCTCCAGAAATTCTTCATTCTGCAAAACTAAAATTTTATATTTTTGACCAATATCTCCCCATTTCCCCCAGGCTTGGCCCCTTCAAACAACAATTCTAATATCTGCTTCTATTAGTTCAACTTTTTCAGATTCCAAATGTAAATGAGATAATGTGATATTTGTCTTTCTGTGCCTGGCATGTTTTACTTAGCATAATGCCCTCTAAGTTTACCTATGTTGTCATAACCAAGAGTTATTTCTTTTTTGAGGCTGAATAGTACTCCATTGCACATATATATGTGTGTGTGTATATATATCCCACATTTCCCACATTTTCTTTATCCGTTTAACGATTGATGGACACTTAGACTGATTCCATATCTTGGATATGGTGAACAATGCTTCAAAGTACTTGGGGATGCAGCTATCGTTTCATTATTTCTGGATATATACACAGAAGAAAAATTGCTGAATTATATGATTGTTCTGTTTTTACTTTTTTGAGAAACTTTCATACAGTTTCCATAGTGGCTGTACAATTCATATTGCCACCAACAGTATATCATAGTTCCCTTTTCCCATATCCTCACCAACACTTGTAATCTTTCATCTTTTTTGTAACAGCCATTCTAACAGGTGTGAGGGTGTGAGGTAATATTTTATTGTGGTTTTAATTTGCATTTCTGTGGTGATTAGTAATAGCAAGAATTTTTTAATATAGAAGTTATCCATTTATATGTCTTCTTTTGAGAGATGTTATCAGGTTTTTTGCCCATTTTAAAAATCAGATATGTTATTTTCCTTCTGTTGAGTTGTTTGTGTTCCTTATATATTTTGGACATGAATCCCTTATCAGATGTATGGTTTGCAAATATTTTTGCCCATTCCATAAGTCATCTTTCACTCTGTTGATTCTTTCTTTGGCTGTGCAGCAGCTGTTGAGTTTGATATAATCCCATTTGTCTAATTTTGCTTTTGTTGCCTGGGCTTTTGGGATCTTATCAAAAAAGTAATTATCCTGACCAATATCATGAAACTATTTCCCTATGTTTTCTTCTAATAGTTTTACAGTTTCAGGTCTTACATTTAAGTCTTTAATCTATTTTGGGTTGATTTTCATATATGGTATAAGATGAAGGTCTTATTTCACTCTTGTGCATATGGATATTCAGTTTTCCTAGCACCATTTATTGAAGAGACTGCGCTTTCCCAATTGTGTATTCTTGGCATCTGTGAAAAACCAATTAATGGTAAATGAATGCATTTATTTACAGGCTCTCTATTCTCTTGCATTGGTCCATGTGTTTGTTTTATACTAGTACAATGCCATTTTGATTGCTATGGCTTTGTAGTATATTTCGAAATCAGGTAGTGTGATGCCTCTAGCTTTTATTCTTTTTGCTTATAATTTCTTTGGCTATTCAGTGCCTTTTGTACTTCTTTTAAAATGAATGTACCAAGTCAAGTAGGAAGCTGATTTCTATATATTGATACTAATATATGATTCTTTCTAAAGTTATTTAAAAATGAAAATTGAAGTTAAATATCTGTATTATAGTATACATGCATTTTATTCTGGAAATACATTTGAGGAAAGTTGGGTAGCAGAAAGAGATAAATTTTAGAAAATTTGAAATATGTTATTGTGCTCAAGTTTGTTTAAAATTTAAAATTCTGGCCCTCTACATGATTGCTAGTCTTACATTTTTAAAGCTGTAACTAGATATTTTTGGTTTTAATATTTTCTTGTTACTATTTCTTATTACATATGCTTTCATTTTTGCAAGGAGGTTTATACCTATGAAATGTTACAAATAATTCACTATCAATTTAAAACGTGCAGTGTCTTTTAAAGAATTATCAATCTGTGTTTTACAAACCACAGCAGATATGATTACAGTTTATTTAGAGCTACAGTTGATGAGCTCTACTTTACTCCAAAGATGTATAACTATCCTACAAGCTTGATTAGTAGAATCTAACATTTAATGCTTAATGATTTGGAAAAGTACAAATGACATCAACCTTTAGAATATCCATCCATAGTATTAGTTGAAATTAAATATAGTGGTGCATATTAGTTGTCAGCTTGACTGACTTTCACAGCTAAGAATGCTAAGGTTACAGTCCAGTCTTCATGCTGAGTAGTTTGCTTTGCATAGCGTGAATGTTCACTGTGACTGCTGCTACATAAGTTTTAGTTATCCAGGAAAAATGGAAAAAAATATAAATAGTCGGGTGAAGCTGAAGGTACACACTCTTTATGGAGAGTACATGAATAGTTGCTACCATTTTCTTTTAAAATTATATTCAGTAAAACCACTTCAAATTACTTTGGCTAATTTTTAAAAAAATGCAAAATGGATTTTTTTTCACAGTATGCTTCAAGTGAATAAAATTAACCATCTGTATTGAGAAGCTAAAGGTCAGACTGTATGTAACAGAAAGACATCCCTTTGTGATTACTTGGTTACCTTATCAGGATATTGAGTCTATGATGTACTTTGCTGACAAAATCTTGAATAGGTCTAGAAATTCATTAACTGTCTTTGTCAAGTTAAAAATATTTTTCATATAGGCCTCTAACTTAAATCTTGGAACGTTGATAATAGCAGACAAGCATTTTATGAAATTGATTTTTCCTCAATTTTTAAATATTTTTTTAGATTTCTAAAGTAACAAAAGCACATAAGAAATTTAGAAAACAAAAAATACTAACAGATAAATTTAAAACATCCCAGTGTTTGCTGCTGAGATTTTGAAGAATATGCTTCTTCTGCATTTTCTCTATATATGTGGATTCTATTATAATTGAGATAATATTATAAATTTTATTCTATAACATTTTCTCAATTACTGTAATGTAAAATGATTATGTCCAGTGTCATTAGATTTATTTACACAATATAAGGTTTAGTGACTGTATAGTGTTTTGTTCTATGGATATTGTACAATTTATATAATCTATCATCTATTTTTTAAATAATTTTTCATTATTACAAACAATATCACATAATATTCTTATATATAAATCATGGCATATGACTTCATTTTCTTAGAATGTAATTCTAAATTATATCAGCTTAATAAAAAGATATTCATATTTTAAGAATATGCTTAATACCAATGGTATTAATACACATTGTTATTCCAAGAGATAACACTTATCCACAGAGTATGAGCCTGCTCATTATCTTGCTCTATCAACAACAATGGATAGGTGAAAAATGGTACATCATTGTTCTAATTCCCATTTCTATATTGTCAAGTGTGATTGATAATTTTCCTCCACGTTCATTGAACATTTTTATTTTTTTGACTGCAATTTTCCTAAAATGGACTTATGCCATAAAAGAGTGTTTATGTTTCTTACTGATTTACAATATTTTTGCTTCAATTTGCCATTTTACATTTGTGTCTTTTGTATTAACAGATTTTGTTACTTTTATATTGTCAAAGCCCTCTGTAGAGTTATACCTAGAATAATAAATTTCCCACACCTAAGTTTTATAATAAACTACGTTTTCTTCTAGCATTTTAGTAGTTTTCATTTTCACATTTAAATTTTTGTGTGATGACATGGCTACAATATGACAGAGTTCAAAATTTGATTTTTTTTTCTTATTTCCCCAAATGGTTGGTTAGTTTTCCAAACACACACACACACACACACACACACACACACACACAAATATATATATATTTTAAGATGGAGCCTGTAGTGCAATGGCACTATCTCGGCTCACTGCAACCTTCACCTCCCGGGTCCAAGTGATTCTCATGCCTCAGCCTCCCCAGAATAGCTAATTTTTATACTTTTTGTAGAGATGGGATTTCACCCAGCTAATTTTTGTACTTTTTGTAGAGATGGGGTTTCACCATGTTGGCCAGGCTGGCCTCAAACTCCTGACCTCAGGTGATCCACCTGCCTCGACCTACCAAAGTGCTGGGATTACATGTGTGAGGCACCTTGCCCAGCTTAAACACAATTATTTTTTTTTCTACTAAGAAATACTATGTTTATAGTAACCTAAACAGATACATATTATTTGGTCATTTTGGCGAATTTATATTCTGTTCCATTTTTAAAAATCTGTGAAGGAGATGAAGATGGCAGATACGAAGCAGGACTAGCTTACAGCTCCCACTTTGATGGACAAAGCAGCATGTGGAGATTCACATCATTAACTTTTGCTTCAAGAATTACCACAGGAACATACCAGGAAAGCTGAGAGAATCTACAGAGCCTTTGAAAGAACTGGATCACCACTGCATACTCCCTGAGATGCCAAAAAACTGTGAGTCAGCTGGCTTTCTCAATATAGAGGCTTGTAGTCTGGGGCAAGTTCTCAGACCCGGTCATTGACTGCTTGGAAATAGACTTGGTTCTCTTGGAGGGGTGTGTTGGGAATGAGATTGGCCTTTAGGATGGCCGGCTGTGTAAGAGTGGGGTGAGGCTGGTGACTGCCAGCTTTCCCCCACTTCCCTAGTGACTTGTATGACTCAGCAGAGGCAGCCATAATTCCCCTGGGAAATAACATCATTGGACTGGAAACCACACTCTCATCCCCCGCAGCAGCCACAGCAAACCCTGGCCAAGAAAAGGCTGAGTTTAGACCCATCTATATCTGCCCACACCTGGTGGTCTTTTTTCTACCCACCCTGGTAATTGAAGACCAATGACATAATCTCTTGGGAGCTCTGTGGCCCTTTCCACTGCCTAAGAATCCTTTAACTTAACCAGGTCTCCCTAGGGCAAGTTTGCATTCTCCCTGTAGGACCACAGCTGATTTCTTGAAAGGGCCACCTCCTGGCTTGAGACCAACATATATAAAACCAGTAAACTAAACAAAAACACAACTGAAGACCCTCACAGAGTCTACTTCACTTCCCTGCTACCTGCACCAGAGCAGGTGATGGTATCCACAGCTACAAGACCTGAAGATGGATCTCACAGCACTTTCTGCAGAGACTCTCCAGTACCAGTCTGGATCCTGGTAGATTTGCTGGGGGACTAGACACAGAAAAGCAAAAACAATCACTACAGTTTGGCTCTCAGGAAGTCTCATTCCTAGGGGAAGTGAGAGATCACCACATCAAGAGAGCACCCCATGGGACAAAAGAGTCTGAACAGCAGTCCATGAATCCCAGATCTTCCCTCTGACATAGTCTACCCAAATGAGAAGGAACCAGAAAAACAACTCTGGTGATATGACAAAACAAGGTTATTTAACATCCCCAAGGGATCATACAAGCTGTATTAGTCCATTTTCACTCTGCTAATGAAGACATACCTAAGACATGGCAATTTACAAAAGAAAGAGGTTTAATTAGAATTACAGTTCCACTTGGTTGAGGAAGCCTCACAATCATTGCAGAAGGCAATAAGGAGTAAGTCATGTCATACATAGATGGCAGCTGGCACAGAGAGAGTTTGTGCAAAGAAACTTCCCTTTTAAAAACCATAAGATTTAATAAGAGCAGTGCAGGAAAGACCCACTCCCATTATTCAGTCACTTCCCACTCGTCCCTCCCATAACAGGTGGGAACTCAAGATGAGATTTGAGTAGGGACACAGTTAAAACGTATCACCAGCTCACCAGCAATGCATCCAAATCAAGATAAAATATCTGAATTTCCAGAAATGAATTCAGAAGATTGATTACTAAGCTAATCAAGGAAGCACCAGAGAAAGGTGAAGTCTAACCTAAAGAAATCAAAAACTCAAGACCAGCCTGGCCAACATGGCAAAACCCTGTCTCTACTAAACATACAAAAATTAGCTAGGTGTGGTGCTGTATGCCTGTAATCCCAGTTACTATAGAGGCTAAGGCAGAAGAATTACTTGAACCTATGAGGCAGAGGTTGCTATGAGCCAAGATCGTGCCATTGTACTCCAGCCTAGCAACAGAGCAAAACTGCCTCAATAAATAAATAAATACATATATAAATAAATAATGTAATACAGTATATAAAAGAAAAATTCTTCAGTTAAATAGATAACATAAATAAAAAACAATCACAACTTTTGAAAATCAAGGACATACTTAGAAAAATGCAAAATGCACTGAAAAGTCTCAGCAATATAATCAAACAAGCAGAAGAAAAAACTTCAGAGCTCAAAGACAAGACTTTTAAATTAACCCAATCCATCAAAGAAAAAGAAAAAAAAATTTAAAAATGAACCAAGCCTGCAAGAAACTGGAACTATGTTAAAAATCCAAACCTAAGAATTATCAGTGTTCCTGAGGAAGAAGAAAAATCTAAAAGTTTGGAAAACATATTTGAGGAAATGAATGAGGAAAACTTCCCCAGCCTTGCTATAGATCTAGACATCCAAACAAAAGAAGCTCAGAGAACACCCAGGAAATTCATCACAGAATGATCATTGCCAAAGCACATAGTCATTGGGTTATTTAAAGTCAAGGTGAAGGAAAGAATTCTAACTGTAAGGCAAAAGCATCAGGTAATCTATAAAGGAAAATTTATCAGATTAATAGCCGATTTCTCAGTAGAAACCCTACAAACTAGAATGGACTGGGGTCCTATTTTGGGCCTCCTTAAGTAAAACAATTATCAGCCAAGAATTTTGTATCCATCAAAATTAAGCTTCAATAAACGAAGGAAAGATGTAGTCTTTTTCCAGACAAATAAATGCTGAGAGAATTCACCACTACCAAACTGGTACTGCAAGAACTGCTAAAAGGATCTCTAAATCTTGAAACAAATCCTTGAAATACACCAAAATAGAATCTCCTTAGAGCACAAATTTCACAGGACCTATATAATAACACAATTTTTAAAAAAAGTTATTCAGGCAACAAATAACATGATGAATAGAATAGTACTGCACATCTCAATACTACTAACATTGAATGTAAATGGCCTAAATGCTCCACTTAATAGATACAGAATGGCAGAATGGATAAGAATTCACCAACAAAGTTTCTGCTGTCTTCAGGAGATTCACCTAACACATAAGGACTCAAATAAAGTTAAGGTAAAGGGGTGGAAAAAGATATTCCATGCAAATGGACCCCAAAAGCAAGCAGGAGTAGCTCTTCTTTTTTAAAAAATCTTTTATTCTAGAAGTAGCTATTCTTATAGTAGACAAAACAAACTTCAAAGCAACTGTAGTTAAATAATAACGAGGGACATTAAATAATGATACAAGGACTAGTCTAATAGGAAAATATCACAGTTCTGAATATATATTAACCTAACATTGGAACTCCCAAATTTATAAAATCATTACTGCTAGACCTAAGAAATGAGATAGATGGCAACACAATAATAGTGGGGGAATTTAATATTCCATTGACAGCACTAGACAGGTCATCAAGACAAAAAGTCAACAAAGAAACAATGGACTTCAACTATACCCTACAACAAATAGATTTAACAGATATTTACAGAACATTCTACCCAACGACTGCAGAATATACATTTTATTCATCAGCATATGAAACGTTCTCCAAGACAGATCATATGAGAGGCCACAAAACAAGTCTCAATCAATTTAAGAAAATCAAAATTATATAAAGTACTCTCTCAGACCACAGTGAAATAAAATTGGAAATCAACTCCAGAAGGAATCCTCAAAACCATGCAAATACATGGAAATTAAATAACCTGTTTCTGAATGATCTTTGGGTCAATAATGAAATCGAGATGCAAATTAAAAAATTCTTTGACCTGAACAATAATAGTGACACAACCTATCAAAACCTCTTTGATACAGCAAAAGTGGTGCTAAGGCGAAAGTTTATAGCATAAATGCCTACATCCAAAAGTCTTAAAGAGCACAAATAGACAGTCTATAGTCACCTCATGGAACCAGAAAAACAAAAACATTCTAAACCCAAACCTAGCAGAATAAAGGAAATAACAAAGTTTAGAGAAGAACTAAATGAAATTGAAACAAACAAAAAAATACAAAAGATAAATGAAACAAAAAGCTGGGTTTTTTAAAAGATAAATAAAATTATACCAATGGCAAAATTAACCAAGAGAGAATTTCCAAATAAGTTTAATTAGAAACAAAACAGGAGATATTATAATAAAATTAGACCTATGGCAAAATTAACCAAGAGAGAATTTCCAAATAAGCTTAATTAGAAGCAAAATGGGAGATATTACAACTGATACTGAGGAAGGAGATCCTTAATCACCCTTAAGCATCTAAGACTACCTCCCCCTTGACATTTTTTTTTTTTTGAGACAGAGTTTTGCTCTGTTGCCTGATGCCAGGCTAGAGTGCGGTGGTGCGATCTTGGCTCACTGCACCCTCTGCCTCCTGGGTTCAAGCAATTCTCCTGTCTCAGCCTCCCAAGTAGCTGGGACTACAGATGAGTGCCACCATGCCCAGCTACTTTTGGTATTTTTAGTAGAGATGGGGTTTCACCATGTTGGTCAGGATGGTCTCGATCTCTTGACCTTATGATCCAACCACCTCGGCCTCCCAAAGTGCTGTGATTACAGGTGTGAGCCACCACACCTGGCCTCCCCCTTGACTTCTACATTTCATTTCAATAGGAGAAGTAAAGACTGGCAGACTGGTGCCACCTTTAATCATGCTCCTATAGATCTCAGGCATGGTATGGAGGAATCTTCCCCGAAGGCACTGTTTGTGCCTAAACACGATCAAACCCCCCACCACCACCACCAAAGTCATGTACTCCACAACTACCTCATGGATCAAGACCCTTTCACATGTAATTTCTAGAGTTGTAAGCCTTTAAAAAGGCAGGGATTTTCTTTGTTAGGGGAGCTCAGCTGTTAGGCAACTATGCTGCTGCTGCTCCCAGCCAAATAAATCACCCCTTCCTTCCCAGTTTGGTGTTTTGTGGCTTTTCCTGCTAGAATACCACAGAAATACAAATGATCATTCAAGGCTACTATGAACACCTTTATGCACATGAAAACCCAGAGGAGATGGATAAATTACTGGCAATATACATTCCTTTTATATTAAACTAGGAAGAAATAGAATCTCTGAACAAACCGGTAACAAGCAGAGATTGAAACGGTAATGACAAAGTTGCCAAGAAAAAAAAGTCCAGGACCAGACAGATTCACAGCTGAATTCTATCAGACATTCAAAGAAAAATATCCAAAGGATTATAAATCATTCTACTATAAGGACACATGCACACGAATGTTCATTGCAGCACTGTTTACAATAGCAAAGACCTGGAACCAACCCAAATGCCCATCAATGATAGACTGGATAGGGAAAATGTGGTACATATACACCATGGAATATTACGCAGCCACCAAAAATGATGAGTTCGTGTCCTTTGTAGGGACATGGATAAACCTGGAAACCATCATTCTCAGCAAACTGACACAAGAGCAGAAAATCAAACACCGCATGTTCTCACTCATAGGCGGGTGTTGAACAATGAGAACACATGGACACAGGGAGGGGAGCACTACACACTGGGGTCCATTGGGGGGAAATGGGGGAGGGACGGGGGGTGGGGAGGTGGGAAGGGATAGCATGGGGAGAAATGACAGATACAGGTGAGGGGAAGGAAGGCAGCAAACCACACTGCCATGTGTGTACCTATGCAACAATCTTGCATGTCCTTCACATGTACCCCAAAACCTAAAATGCAATAAAAAAAAGAAAAATTGGTACCAATCCTATTCACACTATTCCAAAAGATAGAGAAAGATGGAGTTCTCCCTAAATCATTCTACATAGTCAGTATCATCCCAATACCAAAACTAGGGAAGAACATAACAAAAAACAAAACAAAACAAACAAACAAAAAACAAAGACCAATATCTCTGATAAACATAAATGCAAAAATCCTCAACAAAATACTCATGAACTGAATCCAACAGCGTAAAAAAAAGATAATCTACCACGATCAAGTGGGTTTTATATCAGGGATGGAGGGATGGTTTAACATACAAAAGTCAATAAACGTGATACACCACATAAACAGAATTAAAAACAAAAATCACATGATCATCTCAACAGACACAGTAAAAGCATTTGACAAAATCCAGCATCCCTTTATGATTAAAACCCTCAGCAAAATCAGCATACAAGGGACATACCTAAAGGTAATAAAAGCCATCTATGACAAACCCATAGTCAACATTATAGTGAATGGGGAAAAATTGGAAAGCATTCCTTCTAAGAACTGGAACAAGACAAGGATGCTCACTTTCACCACTTCTATTCAACCTCATACTGGAAGTCCTAGCCAGAGTAATCAGATAAGAGAATGAAATAAAAGGCATTTAAATTGGTAAACAGAAAGTCAAACTGTTGCTGTTTGCTGATATGACTGTTTACCTAGAGAACCCTAAAGATTCATACAAAAAGCTCCTAGAACTCTGCTATATGTCAATTTTTGGTGCCACAAAAGAAGTAGCACTCAAATACAAATTTCCTCAGCAAGGCAATTTACTTCTATAGAAAGGTGCAGCTCACAGATGGAGCAATGGTGAATGCACAGTCGGACAAGGGAGGGGAAGGGGTTCTTATTCCTGATGGTGGTCACCCTTACTGCTGTGTTGTTCCCCTAATGGCTAGGGTTAGACTGCACAGTCTAAGCTAATTCTGATTGGCTATTTTAAACTGGGGTATGAGCTGGAGTGGCAGGGTGGGTAGTGTGGTGGGAAGAATGGTTACAGGATAGGTCAGAGCAGGTGACCAAGGGTGACTCAGGTCAAAGCAGGTGATCAGGGCAGGTGTCTGGAGCAGGTGACAGGAGCAGGTGACTGGGATGAGTCAGGATGGAGCAGGGAACCAGGGGAACAGATGTGAACTACTGATTGGAACTGGTGAAAAAGGTTGTTCGCTGAAACTACTAGGAAGTTAAACTTTAAAATGGAGAATTAAAGAATAAGAGAGTTGAACATACTGGCATATTGATTCTTTGAAGATAACTTTGGAGTTCACTATATATAACAACTGGTAAATGAATTCAGAAGTTTTTGGACACAAAATTAATGTACACAAATCAGTAGCTCTGTTATATACCAACAGCAAGAAAACTGAGGATTAAATCCAGAAGTCAACCCCTTTCACAATAGCTGCAAAAAATAAAATAAAATAAAATACTAGAAATATACCTAACCAAGGACATGAAAGACTTTACAAGGGAAACTACAAAACACTGCTGAAAGAAATCATACACAAACAAACAGAAACACATCCTGTGCTCATGGATGAGTAGAATCAATATTGTGAAAATAAACATATTGTCGAAAGCAATCTACAAATTCAATGCAATTCCTATCAAAATACAACCATCATTCTTCACAGAACTAAAAAAAAAAGATCCTAAAATTTGTATGGAACCAAAAAGAGCCCACATAGCCAAAGCAGGACTAAACAAAAAGAACGAATCTGGAGGCAACACATTATCTGACTTCAAACTGTTCTATAAGGCCATAGTCACTGAAACAGCATAGTACTTATATAAAAATAGGCACATAGACCAATGGATCAGAATAGAGAACCCAGAAATAAAGCCAAATGCTTAAACCCAACTGATCTTTGACAAAGCAAACAAAAACATAAAGTGACGAAAGGACACCCTATTCAAAAAATGGTGCTGGGATAATTGGCAAGTCACATGTAGAAGAATAAAACTGGATCTTCATCTCTCATCTTATAAAACAATCAATTGAAGATAGATCAAAGACTTAAATCTAAGACCTGAAACCATAAAGATTCTAGAAGATAACATTGGAGAAACCCTTGTAGACATTGGCTTAGGCAAAGATTTCATGACCAAGAACCCAGAAGCAAATGCAACAAAAACAAAGATAAATAGATGGGACTTCATTAAACTAAAAAGCTTCTGCACAGCAAAAGAAATAATCAGCAGAGTTAACAGACTACCCACAAAGGGGGAGAAAATTTTCACAATATATACATCTGACAAAGGACTAATATCCAGAATCTGCAAGAAACTCAAATCAGCAAGAAAAACAATTAAGCAATTCCATTAGAAAGTTGGCTAAGGACATTAATAGACAATTCTTAAAAGAAGATATACAAATGGCCAAGAAGCATATGTAAAAATGTGTGACATCACTAATTATCAGGGAAAAGCAAATCAGAGCCACATTGCAATACCATCTCAATCCTGCAAGAATGGTGGTAATTAAAAAATCAAAAAATGATAGATGTTGATGTGTTTGTGGTGAAAAGGGAGTACATACTTTTACATTGTTGGTGGGAATGTAAACTAGTACAACCACTATGGGAAACAGTGTGTAGATACCTTGAAGAACTAAAAGTAGATCTACCATTTGATCTAGCAATCTCACCACTAGGTATCTACCCAGTGGAAAATAAGTCATTATACAAAAAAGATACTTGCACGCATATGTTTATAACAGCACAATTTGCAATTGCAAATATATGAAACCAGCCCAAATGCCCATCAGTCAATGAGTAGATAAAGAAAATGTGGTATATATACCATGGAATACTACTCAGCCATAAAAAGGAATGAAATTACAGTATTCATAGCAACCTGGATGGAATTGGAGACTATTATTCTAAGTGAAGTTACTCAGAAATGGAAAACCAAACTTTGTATGTTCTCACTCATATGTGGGAGCTAGGCTATGAGGATGCAAAGGCATAAGAATGATACACTGGACTCTGGGGACTCAGGGGAAAGGGTGGGGTGGTGGCAAGGAAGAAAAGACTACACATTGGGTACAGGTACACTGCTTGGGTGATGGGTACGCCAAAGTCTCACAAATCACCACTAAATAATTTATTCATGTAATCAAACACCCCCGTTCCCCAAACACCTGTTGAAATAAAAAACTTAAAAATTAAAAGAAATTTATTATCACTATGGAAATACATTAAGTGTGATCACATTGTATATGGTTGATATATCACAGTTCAAATTTCTATTCTGTATTTTAGTTTTCAGAATTAACCTGGCTGATTTGTCTTTTAATTATTCTTCATGCACTTTAGAATTGGTTTGTTAAGTGTAAAATTAGTTCTTTTGATATAATTTTAATTTCTTTAAATTTAAAAAATAATTTGGGGAGAAATTGTATTTTATAATGTGAGTTACATATCCAGAAAACTTGTTTATCTCTCCCTTATTTAAATTGTATTTTATTTGTCGTATATACTCTTTAGTATTTTCATATTAAAAACATCTATTGTTTTAGAAAAACTCAAACAAATTTTTCTCTATTCTCACACCAAAACAACAGTCATCAACACAGAAGACTTCAGTGACCCCAACATATGTGGGGATTTCTCCCTACAAGCAAGCAAGCAAGCAATTAATTCTGCATTGGATAACAACTGGTTGTTCTCCAATTCAATTATGACATTATTTAACTGGAGATTGTGTCAGATCCCAGTTTTGGGAGCTCAGTCGCCAAAACTGCCCCCACTTCGAATACCAGTTGTTAAGTCTGACCCTCTGGAAGTTTTGACCAACTGGTTTCAAGATGAGTTTCCTACAGTCCTCTCTTTGGTTCGATTAATTTGCTGGGGTGGCTCACAGAACTCAGGGAAATGCTTACTTACATTACTGGTTTATTACAAAAAAGGATATTACAAAGGATACAGATGAAAAGATGCATATGGCGTGGTACGGGGAAAGGGATATGGAACTTCTATACCTTTCTTAGAGGGCACACAACCCTCCAAGAAGCTTCACATGTTTAGCTATCTGGAAGCTTTCCAAATTCTGTCCTTTTGGATTTTTATGGAGTCATCATTACATAGGCATGATTGACAATTGCATAGAAATATGATTGAACAAAAGGCACATGATCCAAAAAGTACCCAGCGAGGTTTGTCTGTTCAGACTCTTCTTGGTCTTTGTGTGTAGCATTCCTTCCTCTAGGGTATGGGGCAGGACCCTCTCTGGAATTAGTTTTTTGCCCCACAATCAGATTACAATCCTGCCTTGGGCTCATGAAAGGAGGGGAAGAGAAGGTCACATAAAGAGAATCTATCTCCTGAGGCCTGATCCTGAGGCCTAAAGTGCCTGAATATATATTATAACAAAAGACTGTATCAACAGCTATGGGAGTTATGAGCTAGGAATCATACATAAACATATATATATATTTTTTTTAATTTAAAAATTTTATATTTTTAAATTATAGAGTTTAAAAATATATAGATTTTTTTAAAATACATATATATATATATATATATATATACATGTATATATAGGGAGAAATTTTTTAGACATAAGAAGTAGGAAAAGACAGACTGGAATTTTAAAAGTATATCAATAGATTCTGAAATAAGCTGAATTAGCAGATAAAGGTTTAAGAGTAACTATTATAAATATATTCAAAGAATTAAAAGGAAATGGGTAAAACTGGTAGCAGATATGTAATCTCAGAAGAATGGTAGAAATTACATAAAGGAAATACAGGAATAATAGACATGGAAAGTACTACATCTGCAATGAAAAACTCACTGCATGGAATTAACAAGGACCATAAATAATGAAAAGCCTGTGGCACCAGTTTCTACTGCAAATGTTAAACCTAGCCAAACTTCTAGATTTATTAACCTAAAATCTCACATCAAAGACTTTTATCTCAGTTCCTCTTACATGAAATGCCAGTTCTGACTTTCAAGAAAAAAGTCACAAGTCATTCTAAACAGCAAAACAAAATACAATCTGAAGAAAGAAAGCAAACATTAGAATCAGGTTCAGATATAATACATATTTTATAATTAACAGGCAATTATAAATAACTATGGTAAATATGTTAAGGGCTCTAATAAAGTCAGTTGACAACAAACAAGAATGGAAGTAGAAAGAAGGAACTCTAAGAAAGAATCAAAAGGAAATGCTAGGAATTAAGAGTGCCTCTGACAGGCTCACAAGTTGACAGAATACAATGGAGGGAATAGAACATATTCCCTCAGAACTAGCTAGAACATAAATAAATGAGAGCATATTAATATCAACTGTGAACGACTTTCAAGATGGCCGCCTAAGAACAGCTCAGGACTTCAGCTCCCAGTGAAAGTGCAGAGGGTGAGTGGACGCCGCATTTCCAGACGAACTCTTATTGCCCACAGACCAGGAGATACCCAGGCAGAGGGGTCGCCAGCGTCGCAGTCCCGGCCGGTGCGGCTGTTTTGGCCCCCGCGGGGCTGATTCCGCCCGCGCGGCTGCTGTGACCACTCCCTGTTGCTGCGGTTCTCCGTACAAAAACCACTGGTCTGGGAGCCCTCTTAGCAGGCGAGCAGAGCCCTGAGACGGCAGAATAGCCCATTCATCTGAAATAGCGAGCCAGGCCAGGAGATTCCTAGGCAGAAAATCCACCAGGAGCCGGCGCCGCGGTTCGAGCCGACTCCGTGAGTCGCAGCACGGGAGATCCCGGCGCCTTTTCAACAAGCGACCGGAACGCGGGGTCCTTCAACTTAAAAGAAAAGACTCTGAGTCAGGGAGCCAGGTGATCAGGCTCGGTTGGTCCCACCCCTCCACCTCCAACAACAACGAAAACAAAAACAGTAATTGGAAACCCTCTGGGTTGAGCCCTTCAAACCAAGCACAGCTGAACCGGGACGGTCCGGCTCCGTGGGGGAGGGGCTTCCGCCATTACTGAGACTCTCCACCGCTACGGAGGCAGGCTGCCGTTGCCGAGGCAACCCGCCGTTGCCGAGGCAACCTGCCACAACAGAGAGAGTCCGCCATAACAGAGGCGGGGCCACCATTGCCCAGACAGTTCTAACTACGCCCATATAAAAAGGACTACAGGGAAGAGCTCAGGGCAGCTGGGCGGAGCCCACAGCAGCTCAGCAAAGCCCCTGCGGGCAGGCAGAGGCTAGGCCTGCTGCTAGCTGGGCGGGTCAGACCTGAAAAAAAAAATCAAAAAAGGCAGTAGTGCAACGGAAACTCATAAAGCTCCAACTCCCTGGGACAGAGACAGACAACAGGTGGATAAACCCACAAAAATGGGTAGAAACCAGCGTAAAAAGTATGAAAACTCCCGAAACCAGAACACCTCTCCTCTTAAAAGTGATCACAACTCCTCACCAGCAAGGGAACCAGACCAGATGGAGAAGGAGGGTGATGAAATGACAGAATCAGACTTCAGAAGATGGGTAGTAAGAAACTACAATGAGCTAAAAGAACATGTTCTAACCCATCGCAAAGAAAATAGGAACCTTGAAAAAAGATTGGACGAACTGCTGACGAGAATGGACAGCATAGAGAGGAGAATAAGTGAATTGATGGAGCTGAAAAACGCAACACGAGAACTTCGTGAAGCATGCACAAGCTTCAACAGCCGAATTGACCAAGCAGAAGAAAGGATATCAGAGGTCGGAGACCAACTCAATGAAATAAAAAGAGAAGGCAAGAACAGAGAAAAAAGCGCAAAAAGGAATGAACAAAATCTTCAAGAAATGTGGGACTATGTGAAAAGACCTAATCTACGTCTGATAGGTGTACCTGAATGTGATGAAGAGAATGAATCCAAGCTGGAAAATACTCTTCAGGATATTATCCAGGAAAACTTCCCCAACCTAGCAAGGCAGACCAATATTCAAATCCAGGAAATACAGAGAACACCACAGAGATATTCCTCAAGAAGAGCAACCCCAAGGCACATAATCGTCAGATTCACCAGGGTTGAAATGAAAGAGAAAATGCTAAGGGCAGCCAGAGAGAAAGGTCGGGTTACCCACAAAGGGAAGCCCATTAGACTCACAGCAGATCTCTCAGCAGAAACCCTACAAGCCAGAAGAGACTGGGGGCCAATATTCAACATCCTTAAAGAAAAGAACTTTCAACCCAGAATCTCCTATCCAGCCAAACTCAGCTTCATAAGTGAAGGAAAAATAAAATCCTTTGTGAACAAGCAAGCACTCAGAGATTTCATCACCACCAAACCTGCTCTACAAGAACTCCTGAAAGAGGCTCTACACATATAAAGGAACAACCAGTACCAGCCACTCCAAAAACACACCAAATGGTAAAAAAGCAGCAACACAATCAAGAATCTGCATCAACTAACCAACAAAACAGCCAGGTAGCATCAAAATGACAGCATCAAATTCACACATAACAATACTATCCCTAAATGTCAATGGACTAAATGCCCCAATCAAAAGACACAGACTGGCAAATTGGATAAAAAGCCAAAACCCATCAGTGTGCTGTATCCAGGAAACCCATCTTACATGCAAGGATACACAAAGGCTCAAAATAAAGGGATGGAGGAAGATCTACCAAGCAAATGGAGAGCAAAAAAAGGCAGGAGTTGCAATTCTCATCTCTGATAAAATAGACTTTAAAGCAACAAAGATCAAAAGAGACAAAGAAGGACATTACATAATGGTAAAAGGATCACTGCAACAAGAAGAGCTAACGATCCTAAATATATATGCACCCAATACAGGAGCACCCAGATACATAAGGCAAGTTCTTAATGACTTTCAAAGAGACTTAGACTCCCACACAATAATAGTGGGAGACTTTAACACCCCATTGTCAATATTAGACAGATCAACCAGACAGAAAATCAACAAGGATATCCAGGACCTGAACACAGACCTGGAACGAGCAAACCTAATAGACATTTACAGAACTCTCCACCCCAAATCCACAGAATATACATTCTTCTCAGCACCACATCACACCTACTCTAAAATTGACCACATAATTGGCAATAAATCACTCCTCAGCAAATGCAAAAGAACAGAAATCATAACAAACAGTCTCTCAGACCACAGTGCAATCGAGTTAGAACTCAGAATGCAGAAACTAACTCAGAACCGCACAGCGTCATGGAAACTGAACAACTTGCTCTTGAATGTTGACTGGATAAACAATGAAATGAAGGCAGAAATAAAGATGTTCTTCGAAACCAATGAGAACGAAGACACAACATACCAGAATCTCTGGGACACATTTAAAGCAGTCTCTAGAGGAAAATATATAGCAATGAGTGCCCACATGAGAAGAAAGGAGAGATCTAAAATTGACACCCTATCATCAAAATTGAAAGAGCTAGAGGAGCAAGATCAAAAAAACTCAAAACCTAGCAGAAGACAGGAAATAACTAAGATCAGAGCAGAACTGAAGGAAATAGAGACACAAAAAACTCTTCAAAAAATCAATAAATCCAGGAGCTGGTTTTTTGAAAAGATCAACAAAATAGACAGACCACTAGCCAGATTAATAAAAAAGAAAAGAGAGAATAACCAAATTGATGCAATAAAAAACGATAAAGGGGATATCACCACAGATTCCACAGAAATCCAAACCATCATCAGAGATTATTACAAACAACTCTATGCACATAAACTAGTAAACCTGGAAGAAATGGATAAATTCCTGGACACCTGCAACCTCCCAAGCCTAAACCTGGAAGAAGCCGAAACCCTGAATAGACCAATAACATGGTCTGAAGTCGAGGCAGCAATAAAGAGCCTACCACCCAAAAAAAGCCCAGGTCCAGATGGGTTCACAGCTGAATTCTACCAGACATACAAGGAGGAGCTGATACCATTCCTTCTGAAACTATTCCAGACAATCCAAAAAGAGGGAATCCTTCCCAAGTCATTTTACGAGACAAACATCATCCTGATACCAAAACCCGGCAGAGACTCAACAAGAAAAGAAAATTTCAGGCCAATATCCATGATGAACATAGATGCAAAAATCTTCAATAAAATACTGGCAAACCGATTGCAACAGCATATCAAAAAGCTCATCCACCATGATCAAGTAGGATTCATCCCGGGGATGCAAGGCTGGTTCAACATACGCAAGTCCATAAACGTAATTCACCACATAAACAGAACCAAAGACAAAAACCACATGATTATCTCGATTGATGCAGAGAAGGCTTTTGACAAAATTCAACAACCCTTTATGCTAAAAACCCTCAATAAACTAGGTATTGACGGAACGTATCTCAAAACAATAAAAGCTATTTACGACAAACCAACAGCCAATATCATACTGAATGGGCAAAAACTGGAAGCATTCCCTTTGAAATCTGGCACTAGACAAGGATGCCCTCTCTCACCACTCCTATTCAATATAGTACTGGAAGTTCTAGCCAGAGCAATCAGGCAAGAAAAAGAAATAAAGGGTATCCAAATTGGAAAGGAGGAAATCAAATTGTCTCTATTTGCAGATGACATGATTGTATATCTGGAAGACCCCATCATCTCAGCCCAAAATCTCCTGAAACTGATAAACAACTTCAGCAAAGTCTCAGGATACAAAATCAACGTGCAAAAATCACAAGCATTCCTATACACCAGTAATAGACTTCAAGAGAGCCAAATCAAGAACGAACTGCCATTTACAATTGCTACAAAGAGAATAAAGTACCTAGGAATACAACTAACAAGGAACGTAAAGGACCTCTTCAAGGAGAACTACAAGCCATTGCTCAACGAAATAAGAGAGGATACAAACAGATGGAGAAACATTCCATGTTCATGGTTAGGAAGAATCAACATAGTGAAAATGGCCATACTGCCCAAAGTAATTTACAGATTCAATGCTATTCCCGTCAAGCTACCAATGACCTTCTTCACAGAACTGGAAAAAAACACCTTAAACTTCATATGGAACCAAAAGAGAGCCCGCATAGCCAAGTCAATTCTAAGCAAAAAGAACAAAGCAGGAGGCATCACACTACCGGACTTCAAACTATACTACAAGGCTACAGTAATCAAAACAGCATGGTACTGGTACCAAAACAGAGATATAGACCAATGGAACAGAACAGAGGCCTCACAGGAAATACAACATACCCACAACCATCTGATCTTCGACAAACCTGACAAAAACAAGCAATGGGGAAAGGACTCCCTGTTTAATAAATGGTGTTGGGAAAACTGGCTAGCCATGTGCAGAAAGCAGAAACAGGACCCCTTCCTGACACCTTACACCAAAATTAACTCCAGATGGATTAAAGACTTAAACATCAGACCTAATACCATAAAAACCTTAGAAGAAAATCTAGGCAAAACCATTCAGGACATAGGTGTAGGCAAGGACTTCATGACCAAAACGCCAAAAGCAATGGCAACAAAAGCCAAAATAGACAAATGGGACCTAATCAAACTCCACAGCTTCTGCACGGCAAAAGAAACAGTCAGTAGAGTGAATCGGCAACCAACAGAATGGGAAAAAATTTTTGCAGTCTACCCATCTGACAAGGGGCTGATATCCAGAATTTACAAAGAACTAAAGCAGATCTACAAGAAAAAAACAAACAAGCCCATTCAAAAATGGGCAAAGGATATGAACAGATACTTTACAAAAGAAGACATACAGGAGGCCAACAAACATATGAAAAAATGCTCATCATCACTGGTCATCAGAGAAATGCAAATCAAAACCACATTGAGATACCATCTCACACCAGTTAGAATGGCGATCATTAAAAAATCAGGAAACAACAGATGCTGGAGAGGATGTGGAGAAATAGGAACACTTTTACACTGTTGGTGGGAATGTAAATTAATTCAACCATTGTGGAAGACAGTGTGGCGATTCCTCAAGGACCTAAAAATAGAAATCCCATTTGACCCAGCAATCCCATTACTGGGTATATATCCAAAGGATTATAAATCATTCTACTACAAGGACACGTGCACACGAATGTTCATTGCAGCACTGTTTACAATAGCAAAGACCTGGAACCAACCCAAATGCCCAACGATGATAGACTGGATAGGGAAAATGTGGTACATATACACCATGGAATATTATGCAGCCATCAAAAACGATGAGTTCACGTCCTTTATAGGGACATGGATGAACCTGGAAACCATCATTCTCAGCAAACTGACACAAGAGCAGAAAATCAAACACCGTATATTCTCGCTCATAGGCGGGTGTTGAACAATGAGAACACATGGACACAGGGAGGGGAGCACTACACACTGGGGTCTGTTGGGGGGAAATGGGGGAGGGGCGGGGGGTGGGGAGGTGGGAAGAGATAGCATGGGGAGAAATGACAGATACAGGTGAGGGGACGGAAGGCAGCAAAGCACACTGCCATGTGTGTACCTATGCAACAATCTTGCATGTTCATCACATGTACCCCAAAACCTAAAATGCAATAAAAAAAAAAAAAATTACAAAAAAAAAAAAAAAAAAAAAAAAAATTAAAAAAAAAAAAAAATATCAACTGTGAATAGGAAAACAATGAAAAAGAACACCAATGAATATTTAAGAACCCTGGGACAATTACATCTTCTTTTGAGAAATGTCTATTCAGCTCTTTTACATATTTTTAAATTACATTATTTGTTTTAACTATTTAGTTCTTTGAGTTCCTTATATATTTTGGATATTAACCTTTTATCAAGTTTATTATTTGCAAATATTTTCTCCCAATCCATAGATTGTTTCTTCATTCTGTTGTTTGTTTCCTTGGCTGTCAAAAGACACTAATGTCCTCTGTGGAGTAGGCTGCTGGGGAAAATAGTGGTTCTAGCCATATGACTGATATCAATAGTTTCCTCCTTTCTTTGTTCCTAGGCAACTCCTGCAGTTTCAGGTAAGCCAATCTCATCAGCAATCTTTTCTGAGTGGATATTTCCCATTGCTTTTTTTCTCCACTTTGTTGCTATAGATTCTTTAGTGGGTCCTGAAGCCTTCTCAGGGCTATTTCATTTTGCAAATAGCTCTCTATATTTTGAAGGGTGGGAGGGTAGAAAATGAAGGCTCATATTTTCTACTCTGTCACTTTGGTGATGTCACTCCTCTTCATAAGTTTTGAAGTACAGTTCTACCATGTATCTCATCCTAGTTGATGGTTTTTTCTTTCAGCATTTTAATATATCCCTCTTCCTTCTGGACTACAAGATTTATACTGAGAAACCCACTGAAAATCTCATTAAGAATCCATTTTATGTGATGAGTTACTTTTCTCTTGCTCCTTTGAATATGTTTTATGTGTTTGGCTTTTGACAGTTTTATTAGGACATATCTTGTGTGGGTCCCTTTGGTTTTATCCTACTTGGAGTTCTTTGAGTTTCTTGTTTTTGTAGATCCATATATTTCATCAAATTTGGGAAGTTTTTAAGACGTTATTTCTTTAAATAATTTCCTCTCCATTCTTTTTGTCTTCTTCTGGAACTCTCATAATATATACATTGAGCTACTTGATGACAACCCATAACTCCCTTAGGTACTGTTTAGTTTTTTTAACTCCTTTTTCTTTCTTTTTGCTCCCCAGAATTAATAATTTCAAATTTCTCGTCTTCAATTACATTATTCTTTATTTCTTCTATTTGATTCTGCTGTTGAACTCCTCTAGTAGATTTTTCAGCTCAGATGTTGTACTATTCTGTTTGAGAATATCCGTTTTAAATAATTTCTATGTCTTTGTCAATATTATTTTATTTACATATTATTTTCTTGAATTCTTCTATTTTTTTTTTGTACACTGTGCATTAGCCATTCAAGTATAGTTTAAGACAATTGTTTTAAAATCTTTGTCTAATAAATCCAATGCCTATGTTTCTTTATGGACTGTTTATACCACGCTACTTTTTTTTGTTGAACAGGCTGTTTGTCTGTTTCTTTAAATGCCTTGTGATTTGTTATTTTGTATTGAAAATAAAATAGCCACCTCTAATATTTTTCTAGGACATTAGGTCACATCTTGAGCCTTGGTACCAGGCTAGAGGGAAAGCTTAAGGTCTTCTCAGGTCTTTTCTGGTTATGCATCTTTTTAAATCCCTGCATAGATTTTTAAAATTTTCTTATATATATGGATGCTTTCAAATGTCTTAATTTCTCAGGAGTATCACTTCATCTTCTCCTTGGAGCCTAAAATATTCTATTGTATTTCTCCACCTGTAATCTCTTCTCTCAGACATGTGGGTCTGTACAGTTCACACAAGCTGTGGTTGCTGTTTTTGTGACTTTTCTTGCCTGAGATCCAAGATATGCTGTTTTTCCCCATCTGAGCTCTGAGCCTTGGCTCAGGAGAAAGAGACATGATATCCGGAGACAGTTCCCAGACAGACTAGACTACTGCTAATAATATGAGTCCTACAACCTCTGGTTTCAGGGAGGGAATTTGGGACTGAATTGTTGCTTCCTTCTGACCAAACTACCATGTGCCAGAAATGGCATGGAACAAGGGCAAGCAAAAATGCCAACAAGGCAGGGTGGCCCATGCCTGCAATCCTGGCACTTTGGGAGGCCAAGATGGGGGGGAAGGCTTGAGGCCAAGAGTTTGAAATGAGCCTCAGAAACATAGCAAGGCCCCATCTTTAGACAACGATAAGCAAAAAGTAGATGGGCATTGTGATGCATGCCTGTAATCTGAGCTACTCAGGAGGCTGAGACAGAGAATTACTTGAGCCCAGGGATTTGAGAATGCAGTGAGCTCTAATGGTGCCACTTCACTTCAGCCTAGGTGAGAGAGTGAGTCCCTCTCTTTCTGAAAAACAAAAAGCCACATATAATTCTCTTGTCTTGAATGTGGATTTTTAATAATTAGATATTGGCTTTATTGCTGCATATCTTTGACTATTTTCTAGAGCTTCAATAGAGATTTTAATGAGTCTCTTTTTTTTGTTTGTCTTTTAATGTTTCAATGGGGTTGGGGGACTAAAGGCCTGAGCTTCTTAGTCAGTCATCTTGCAGAAATTACTCCCTTCTACCTAAATTTTGTAGTATTTATTCTCAGATTTTGTTTTAAATATAAATGTGTAGTTTATAGTTCATAAATTTAAAAGCATAAAGTATCAGTAAAAATAGATGATAAATTACTACAAATACTAGACTTGGCAATATGAATAAATAAAATAGAACAAAAGGTGAAAATTGTGTTCTCTAATTTGCAGTTTTTTAAAGAAAAAGTACCAATGTGTGTCTGTGTGTGTGTGTGTCTGTGTGTGTGTGTGCACATGTGTGCATGTGCTTGATAAAGAGGGAGAGAGAGAATAGTTTGCATTATTTAGAGAAAACGTGATATTTGACACTCTGGATAAATTTTTCCCAGAGGTCAGCCCCACTCCAGGTTTTACAGTTTGTTCACATAAATTAATAATTCCACATTTTTGCTTAATGTAGCTGTGTTAGTCCCTTTTGTGTTGCTACAAAAAAGAATACCTGGAGAATGCTGGGAAGATGGCCGCCTAAGAACAGCTCAGGACTTCAGCTCCCAGTGAAAGTGCAGAGGGTGAGTGGACGCCGCATTTCCAGATGAATTTTTATTGCCCACAGACCAGGAAATACCCTGGCAGAAGGGTCGCCAGCGCCGCAGTCCCAGTCGGTGCAGCTGTTTTGGCCCCCGTGGGGCTGATTTGGCCCACGCCCTGTCGCGGCAGTTCTCCTTACAAAAGCCACTGGTCTGGGAGCCCTCTTAGCTGGCGATCGGAGCCCTGAGACAGCAGAGTTGCCCATTCATCTGAAATAGCCAGTCAGGCCAGGAGATTCCTAGGCAAAAAATCCACCAGGAGCTGGCTCCACTGTTAGAGCCCACTCAGTGAGTCGCAGCAAGGGAGATCCCCGCGCCTTTTCAACAAGCGACAGGAACGTGGGGTCCTTCAACTTAAAAGAAAAGACTCTGAGTCAGGGAGCCAGATGATCAGGCTTGGTTGGTCCCAGCCCCCAACCTCCAACAACAACGAAACAAAAACAGTAATTGGAAACCCTCTGGGTTGAGCCCTTCAAACCAAGCACAGCTGAAGCCGGCACGGTCCAGCTCGGTGGGGGAGGGGCGTCCGCCATTACTGAGACTCATCACCAATATGGAGGAAGGCCACCGTCGCCGAGGCAACCCGCCACAACAGAGAGAGTCCACTGTAACAGAAGCGGGGCCACCATTGCCGAGACACTTCTAACTACACCCATAAAAACAGGACTGCAGGGAAGAGCACCGGGCAGCTGGGCGGAGCCCACAGCAGCTCAGCAAAGCCTCTGTGGGCAGGCAGTGGCTAGGCGTGCTGCTATCTGGGCGGGTCAGACCTGAAAGAAAAATCAAAAAAGGCAGTAGTGCAACGGAAACTCATAAAGCCCCAACTCCCCGGGACAGAGCACCTGGGAACAAAAAGTGCCTCATGAGTTCAGCTGCAGCAGACCTAAATGGACATGCCCAGCAGCTCTGAAAGAACAACGGAGCTCACAGTTCAGGACTTAACCCCCAATAAAAGATAGACTGTCTCCTCAAGTAGCTCCCTGACCCCCATAGATCCAAAGAATCGCCTCATAAAGGAGAGAACGGACTGACAGTAGGCGAGCATCCTTCTGGGACAAAGATAGCAGAAGAGGAAACTGGCAGCAACCCTTACTGTTCTTCAGCTGCTGCAGGTGATCCCCTGGCAAGCAGGGCCTGGAGAGGACCTCAGCAGTCCTACAGCAGAGGGGCCAGACTGTTAGAAGGAAAGCTTAAAAAAAAAAAAAAAAAAAAAAAAAGTAACTTCAGCATCCATGAACTAGAAGCTCACTCAGAGATCCAATCTGAAAGACAGTAACTACAAAGACAACAGGTGGATAAACACACAAAAATGGGAAGAAACCAGCGCAAAAAGGATGAAAACTCCCAAAACCAGAACACCTCTCCTCCTAAAAGGGATCACAACTCCTCACCAGCAAGGGAACCAGACCAGACGGAGAAGGAGGGAGAAGAAATGACAGAATCAGACTTCATAAGGTAGATAGTAAGAAACCACAGTGAGCTAAAAGAACATGTTCTAACCCAACGCAAAGAAACTAGGAACCTTGAAAAAAGATTGGATGAAATGCTAACGAGAATGGACATAGAGAGGAATATAAGTGAATTGATGGAGCTGAAAAACACAACACGAGAACTTCGTGAAGCATGCACAAGCTTCAACAGCCGAATTGACCAAGCAGAAGAAAGGATATCAGAGGTTGAAGATCAACTCAATGAAATAAAAAGAGCAGGCAAGAACAGAGAAAAAAGCGCAAAAAGGAATGAACAAAATCTTCAAGAAATGTGGGACTATGTGAAAAGACCTAATCTACGTCTGATAGGTGTACCTGAATGTGATGAAGAGAATGAATCCAAGCTGGAAAATACTCTTCAGGATATTATCCAGGAAAACTTCCCCAACCTAGCAAGGCAGACCAATATTCAAATCCAGGAAATACAGAGAACACCACAAAGATATTCCTCAAGAAGAGCTACCCCAAGGCACATAATCGTCAGATTCACCAGGGTTGAAATGAAAGAGAAAATGCTAAGGGCAGCCAGAGAGAAAGGTCGGGTTACCCACAAAGGGAAGGCCATTAGACTCACAGCAGATCTCTCAGCAGAAACCCTACAAGCCAGAAGAGATTGGGGGCCAATATTCAACATCCTTAAAGAAAAGAACTTTCAACCCAGAATCTCCTATCCAGCCAAATTAAGCTTCATAAGTGAAGGAAAAATAAAATCCTTTGTGAACAAGCAAGCACTCAGAGATTTCATCACCACCAAACCTGCCTTACAAGAACTCCTGAAAGAGGCTCTACACATATAAAGGAACTACCAGTACCAGCCACTCCAAAAACACACCAAATGGTAAAAGAGCATCAACACAATCAAGAATCTGCATCAACTAACCAACAAAACAGCCAGGTAGCATCAAAGTGACAGCATCAAATTCACACATAACAATACTATCCCTAAATGTCAATGGACTAAATGCCCCAATCAAAAGAAACAGACTGGCAAATCAGATAAAAAGCCAAAACCCAACAGTGTGCTGTATCCAGGAAACCCATCTTACATGCAAGGATACACAAACGCTCAAAATAAAGGGATGGAGGAAGATCTACCAAGCAAATGGAGAGCAAAAAAAAAGCAGGAGTTGCAATTCTCGTCTCTGATAAAATAGATTTTAAAGCAACAAAGATCAAAAGAGACAAAGAAGGACATTATATAATGGTAAAAGGATCACTGCAACAAAAAGAGCTAACGATCCTAAATTTATACCCACCCAATACAGGAGAACCCAGATACATAAGGCAAGTTCTTAATGACTTTCAAAGAGATTTAGACTCCCACACAATAATAGTGGGAGACTTTATCACCCCATTGTCAATATTAGATAGATCAACCAGACAGAAAATCAACAAGGATATCCAGGACCTGAACTCAGACCTGGAACAAGCAAACCTAATAGACATTTATAGAACTCTCTACCCCAAATCCACAGAATATACATTCTTCTCAGCACCACATCACACCTACTCTAAAATTGACCACATAATTGGCAATAAATCACTCTTCAGCAAATGCAAAAGAACGGAAATCATAACAGTCTCTCAGATCACAGCGTAAACGAGTTAGAACTCAGAATGCAGAAACTAACTCAGAACTGCACAGCTTCATGGAAACTGAACAACTTGCTCTTGAATGTTGACTAGATAAACAATGAAATGAAGGCAGAAATAAAGATGTTCTTTGAAATCAATGAGAATGAAGACACAACATACCAGAATCTCTGGGACACATTTAAAGCAGTCTCTAGAGGAAAATATATAGCAATGAGTGCTCACATGAGAAGAAAGGAGAGATCTAAAATTGACACCCTATCATCAAAATTGAAAGAGCTAGCGGAGTAAGATCAAAAAAACTCAAAACCTAGCAGAAGACAGGAAATAACTAAGATCAGAGCAGAACTGAAGGAAATAGCGACAAAAAAAAAACTCTTCAAAAAATCAATAAATCCAGGAGCTGGTTTTTCAAAAAGATCAACAAAATAGACAGACCCTAGCCAGATTAATAAAAAAGAAAAGAGAGAATAACCAAATTGATGCAATAAAAAACGATAAAGGGGATATCACCACAGATTCCACCGAAATCCAAACCATCATCAGAGATTACTACAAACAGCTCTATGCACATAAACTAGTAAACCTGGAAGAAATGGATAAATTCCTGGACACCTGCATCCTCCCAAGCCTAAACACGGAAGAAGACGAAAACCTGAATAGACCAATAACAAGGTCTGAAGTCGAGGCAGCAATTAAGAGCCTACCACCCCAAAAAAGCCCAGGTCCAGATGGGTTCACAGCCGAATTCTACCAGACATACAAAGAGGAGCTGATACCATTCCTTCTGAAGGTATTCCAGACAATCCAAAAAGAGGGAATCCTTCCCAAATCATTTTACGAGACAAACATCATGCTGATAGCAAAACCCTGCAGAGACTCAACAAGAAAAGAAAACTTCAGGCCAATATCCATGATGAACATAGATGCAAAAATCTTCAATAAAATACTGGCAAACCGATTGCAACAGCATATCAAAAAGCTCATCCACCATGATCAAGTAGGATTCATCCCAGAGATGCAAGACTGGTTCAACATACGCAAGTCCATAAACGTAATTCACCACATAAACAGAACCAAAGACAAAAACCACATGATTATCTCAATTGATGCAGAGAAGGCCTTTGACAAAATGCAACAGACCTGTATGCTAAAAACCATCAATAAACTAGGTATTGATGGAACATATCTTAAAACAATAAAAGCTATTTACGACAAACCAACAGCCAATATCATACTGAATGGGCAAAAACTGGAAGCATTCCCTTTGAAATCTGGCACTAGACAAGGATGCCCTCTCTCACCACTCCTATTCAATATAGTCCTGGAAGTTCTAGGCAGAGCAATCAGGCAAGAAAAAGAAATAAAGGGTATTCAAATTGAAAAGGAGGAAATCAAATTGTCTCTATTTGCAGATGACATGATTGTATATCTAGAAGACCCCATAATCTCAGCCCAAAATCTCCTGAAACTGATAAACAACTTCAGCAAAGTCTCAGGATATAAAATCAACGTACAAAAATCACAAGCATTCCTATACACCAGTAATAGACTTCAAGAGAGCCAAATCAAGAACAAACTGCCATTCACAATTGCTACAAAGAGAATAAAATACCTAGGAATACAACTAACAAGGAACATAAAGCACCTCTTCAAGGAGAACTACAAGCCACTGTTCAATGAAATAAGAGAGGACACAAACAGATGGAGAAACATTCCATGCTCATGTTTAGGAAGAATCAACATTGTGAAAATGGCCATACTGCCCAAAGTAATTTACAGATTCAACACTATTCCCATCAAACTACCAATGACCTTCTTCACAGAACTGGAAAAAAACACCTTAAACTTCATATGGAAACAAAAGAGAGCCTGCATAGCCAAGTCAATTCTAAGCAAAAAGAACAAAGCAGGAGGCATCACACTACCGGACTTCAAACTATACTACAAGGCTACAGTAATCAAAACAGCATCGTACTGGTACCAAAACAGAGATATAGACCAATGGAACAGAACAGAGGCCTCAGAGGAAATACAACATACCCACAACCATCCAATCTTCAATAATCCTGACAAAAACAAGCAATGGGGAAAGGACTCCCTGTTTAATAAATGGTGTTGGGAAAACTGGCTAGCCATGTGCAGAAAGCAGAAACAGGACCCCTTCCTGACACCTTACACCAAAATTAACTCCAGATGGATTAAAGACTTAAACATCAGACCTAACACCATAAAAACCCTAGAAGAAAATCTAGGCAAAACCATTCAGGACATAGGCATAGGCAAGGATTTCATGACCAAAACGCCAAAAGCAATGGCAACAAAAGCCAATATAGACAAATGGGACCTAATCAAACTCCACAGCTTCTGCACGGCAAAAGAAACAGTCAGTAGAGTGAATCGGCAACCAACAGAATGGGAAAAAATTTTTTCAGTCTACCCATCTGACAAGGGGCTGATATCCAGAATTTACAAAAAACTAAAACAGATCTACAAGAAAAAAACAAACAAGCCCACTCAAAAATGGGCGAAGGATATGAACAGATACTTTACAAAAGAAGACATACAGGAGGCCAACAAACATATGAAAAAATGGTCATCATCACTGGTCATTAGAGAAATGCAAATCAAAACCACATTGAGATACCATCTCACACCAGTTAGAATGGCGATCATTAAAAAATCTGGAAACAACAGATGCTGGAGAGGATGTGGAGAAACAGGAACACTTTTACACTGTTGGTGGGAATGTAAATCAATTCAACCACTGTGGAAGGCAGTGTGGCGATTCCTCAAGGACCTAAAAATAGAAATCCCATTTGACCCAGCAAGCCCATTACTGGGTATATATCCAAAGGATTATAAATCATTCTACTGTAAGGACACGTGCACACGAATGTTCATTGCAGCACCGTTTACAATAGCAAAGACCTGGAACCAACCCAAATGCCCAACGATGATAGACTGGATAGGGAAAATGTGGTACATATACACTATGGAATATTACGCAGACATCAAAAACGACGAGTTCACGTCCTTTGTAGGGACATGGATGAACCTGGAAACCATCATTCTCAGCAAACTGACACAAGAGCAGAAAATCAAACACCACATATTCTCACTCATAGGCGGGTGTTGAGCAATGAGAACACATGGACACAGGGAGGGGAGCACTACACACTGGGGTCCGCTGGGGGGTAATGGGGGAGGGACAGAGGGGTGGGGAGGTGGGAAGAGATAGCATGGGGAGAAATGACAGATACAGGTGAGGGGACGGAAGGCAGAAAACCACACTGCCATGTGTGTACCTATGCAACAATCTTGCATGTTCTTCACATGTACCCCAAAACCTAAAATGCAATTATATATATATATATATATATATATATATATATATATATATATATATATATATAAAGAATACCTGAGACTTGGTAATTTATAAAGAAAGGTAGTTTATTTTGGCTCATGGCACCTGCATCTGCTTGGCTTCTGGTGGAGACTCAGGAAGACTGACTCATGGTGGAAGGTAAAGGAGGAGCCAGTGTATCACATAGTGAGAGAGGAAGTAAAAGAGACAAAGAGGTACCAGGCTCTTTTAAACAAGCTCTCACAAGAACTAACATAGAGAGAAGTTGCTTATCACCAAGGGATGGCACCAAGCCGTTCATGAGGGATCTTCCCCCATGACCCAAGTATCTCCCACCAGGCCCCACCTCCAACATTGGGGATATCATTTCAACATGAGATTTGGAGAGAACAAATATCCAAAGTATATCACGATCTTAAATTGGTATGCTACTAGAGTTGTGACTAGTACACAAATTATAAACTGCATAAAATAAATCTAACAATAATTGTGTAAATTCTATATAAAGAAAACAGCTTTTCTGAAACACATGTAAGTGGGCTAGAATAATTGAGACACAAAGATATGTTCCTGGATGGAAGATGCAAATTATTCCTAAATCTATCTATTAATTCAATGCAACACCTCTCAAAACCCCCTCAAAAGTGTATTTTTATCACATTTTACTAGAAAAAAGTAATTTGATATCTTAAAAAGATTACACTCTGTAGTTATTGTTTTGAGTTTGCCACATTTCTTATACATTTGGGATTTTAGAAAATGTTATGATAAAAATCATACATAACTCGACATCATTATATTTACCAAGTGACAGACAGCATAAGAATCTTTGAATTTGTTTTGTAGTGTGACTTCATTGACTCATACTTTTCTACCTATGAGTATATAGAGGATAGTGTCTTCAAAGGTTGTTCGTTTTTCTTGATAGTAAACAATACCTATGTGTTTTTCACCTCTTGTATTTTGGTTGAATTTCTATATGAACAGTGATTATTTTAATTTGTACATATTTGCAGTTTTATTTACATAGGGTACAATATTGTTTCTGAGACTTAGGATATTCCAAACATGAATAGAAATTGGACCTTTATAATTTTGATCTAGCCAAAGAATACTCTATTCAGATTGTATTTTTCTTCCATTAGAAAAATTCAGTTGGTTAGAAAATAGACTTGATCCTAACTTCATATCGGAAGCACTTCTCAGTATGGGACCCATCTGCCAGAGGACAAAATTCATGGTCACTCTTTCATATGAGAGATGCTTGGCTGCTTCTGAGCAGCATGCTGTCCCTGGTAAGAATTTCATCAATCAAGGTTCTCAAGCTTTAGGGTTCCTTGTGTGGCTTAGTCTGTAATTCCAGACTTTCAAGAGGATATGTAGAGATTATTATCAGAATCAACTTTTCCATCTTGGATAAATTACATAATATATTTGAAAGAACACCATGGGGAGTAGAGCAAAATAATATTCCTTCTTGGCATGCATCTGTTGATATTTTTGGATCGCTGGTGACAGCTTATTGACTATACATTTTTAAAATAACCTGTGGAATTATAACGATAGAAATAACTCCTTGAGAAGAGATTAACATATATTCTAAACTTTGGTGTACAATTTGTTGGCTTTCCATTTACACAAATAGAAGTGGGATGACGAATATGTAGGTCTTTTGGGGGGATTTTCTGTAAATTGTTAGACCTAATCCTCATTTGCTTATAAGTTGTAACAATACTCATCACAATTTTTTTGTTCTTTGTCTTTATGTCACTCACTTCATGTAAGAAAAATGTCTTACAGCTTCTCACTAGAAGCTTGCTATCATAATAACTGTTACAGTACAGAATTTTGATAGAGACCCAGGGATTTATATTATTATTTAATGCCAAAATAAACACACAGATGCACTGTGTGTAGATGTTATTTTATATAATCTTCACTTGTTATTTTTATTTTAATTGTACCTGACCAATGGACCTGGCCTTCTTTGATGAATTATTTTTACCTATTTATTTTACAAATTGAGACAAGTATCTTAAAATATGAAACTGTCCTGGATACACTGTGCTCAAGGATCAGGAACAAACTGAGATAAAAGCCTGATAGGCTGTTGTAGAGCCTAGTACGTACTGTGGTATCATGCTACTTCTATTGCTTTTTACTTACTGATTTGTGGTTACGCAATGCTATATGATTTGTGCTATATCATGTAATAATAAAGAGTTGAATAATTCTCCCTGGCATGTCTATACCTTTTTGAATAGCATAGAATTATTTTTCTTCTACAATTAGTTTTCTTCAGTTTAGTTGCACTTTCCATTCACATTTGGTTGTTTAGAAAACTGAATTTTGCTTTAATACCATGCTTAGATGAATACTCTGCCAATTTCTTGCTCGCCCAGTTTATGATGTATTCAAACTAGATGTCAGGCATTCATCTATCACTTTTGTCAGACCGATCTGAGAATCTGCCTTTTTTTTTTTATAAGAAGGATTGCTAATTTCATGTTGATTACAGCCCCCCACAATCACCAATCAGTTCTGTCTACTCCATTTCAACATTGCTCTCAGAATTAGTCATACTGTAAATAGCAGCATTTAGCCTTTGAAGTTTTTGAAGACAAATAATTAAATTGGACCATTTACCTTTGCCTGGTCTGGATTTATTTTTCCAGCAGTTTTGGATGTTTTTGATGACATAGTTTTGCTGTTGCTCTGGATGTGGTGCTCTTTCTTTTGCAAGCTGACAACCAGACTCTTCGATGATATAGCACTCTCATAAAATCAAATTAGAATATTCAACCTGTGTTGTCTTATGCAATGCCTGCAGTCAATATTTACTTGAATGAGTAATTTAAGAGTTACTGTGTCTTCGTGAAACTGATATTGCACAAAGCCTGGCTTGATGGTGGAACAACAGTTGAGACTGGTTACAGGCAACCATTGTTTGCTGGCTCTAGCATTGTTCTCTATACAACTACCTAGCTGTTGGGCTGAGTTGATTATCACCCTCAAATATAAGCAAAAGTAACATTTTCCCTTTACAAGTGCCAAAATACAGTGAATTACTCACAATCGTGACAGGAAAAAACATAATAATAACAAAAGCATGTACATGTTACTTATTGATCTTTTCTTTTGCTTGGGCTCTTGCCTCAGCCCAAATGCTCAAGGATTTATCTATGTTCTTTTCTGATATCGGGCTCCAAGTACAAGGTCATGTTGTGGTTCATAAATATCAGTGAGTGGTTAAGACTATAGTTAATCCTTGGAGATACATGTGTGAAAGTACAATACATACAGTGAAACGGGAAAAGTTCCCTTGTCCCTCTCCCAGGTCATACGATGGGGGTATGACTCATTTCTTCAGTGCCCAGCTGCTCAAACCTCTAGGGGAGCATATGTAGGGCTCTGACCCCAGGAAGTGTCTAGGGGTGAATGTTTACAGCTCGTGAAGTCCCAATGGCTCCTTGTTACAGGGTGTTTTTTTTTTTTAGTTTGTCATCTAAAGGTGGCTTGTGTTAGCTCAGTTAGACCCTCTACCTTGTTGTATGGACAGACGGCTTTTTGTAGCCTGGGTTTCTTGCCTTGGTGTACTGGAAGATTCGGATCACATGTAGGCTTGTGTGATTCGAATCTTCCAGTACACCAAGGCAAGAAACTCATTCTACTCATCCGTAGAATGAGTGCAAGCTTTTATTGAGTAGAAGTAGCTCTCAGCAGATGGGGGAGCAAGAAGGGAGATGGTTTTCCCCTGGAGTTGGGCCGTTTGGTGGCCCAGGCTCTGCTCCGACTGCCCCAGCCAAACTCTACATCGTTCTGCTAGTCAATGGCTTGTCAGTATGCTGGTGCCTGTCAGTGTATTCCTCTTGAGGCCCAGCCATCTATATGTCCCTCAGCTGATGTACTCATCTTCATGTCCAGTTGCCTCTGTTTCTGCTTTGCTAGGGTCTTGGGATTCTACAGGCACAGGATGGGGGTGTGGCAGGCCAGGGTGGTCTTGGGAAATGCAATAGAAATACCTGTCCTCACCTAGGTTTGTTGGGTATTTCAGCCATCAAAAACAATGTATGTCATCTTAAGGACATAGGTAATAATTTCCTAGGAATAATACTCAGGAATAGAATTGATGGATCACCGGGACACATCATTTATGATTACTTAAGCCACAGACACAAATTATGCCTTAAAGGTTTTGTCAAAGATCTGCTGCTAGAAAAGCTTGTCTTTCTTTGACTGGATATGTGATAGATAGAGGAAGTAGCTTTTCCATTTAATAATAAGTATTGTGCATTTACATTTTCTATTTCTTTTGGAGTTATTTTATTTATTTCCTTAACTACCACATCATGCTGCAATTTTCTCCTCCTTTTTGCCAACACAAGAAGCCTTTTTCATTTGGATGTATTCTTAAAAACGATTAATGTTGTTTTATACATATTTTCAATTTACCTATGTGGTTTTTTAATCTCTTTTTAACTTTTTTACTAAGCAATGTGCATTTAACATTAATATTTGTTCATGTTGCTAGTTATACATCTAATTTGTTGCTTCTAAATGCAGCATCATATTTAATGATGGGCATCCATCTCACTTTACCTATCCACTCACCCAATAATGTATATTTAGTTGCATCAAACTTCCCACCACCACAAATAATATAACAAATTATATACTAGTATATGTACTTTTATAAATCTAGGTGAGAATTTATTTGTGTTATATATATAGAAGCATAATTGCTGAGTCATAGCATATACACATAGTGCTAGATTGTTTTCTAGAATATGTGTACCAGTGTACTCTCACACTGGCAGTAATTGAGCATTTCTGTATTACCACATTTCTGCCAATATTTGCATTTATCCAGCTTTCTACTTATTTTCATTTTAATACATGTTAAGTGATACATCAGTTTTAATAAGCATTTCTCTGATTATTGTTAAGTTTGAACATTACTTGTATATTTGTTAGCCTTTTAGGTATTCATCTTTCCAACATTCATATTATTTGCATATTTTTTCTACTTTTATTCCTGTATTCTTATGATTGAATTGTAGGACAATCATGTATACTCTAGATATTAATCCCTTATTAGTATTAGACATTGCAAATAAATTCTGTCATCTAACTACAAACTTTTTCCATAGTATCTTACATGAAACAGAAATTCTAAATTTTTGATGTCATCAAATTCATAAATACAGCTTTATTGAATGTGCTTTTGATTTTTTTGGTGAGAAGATCTTCCCCAGATTTAGAGAACAAAAATTTTCTCCTACATTGTTTTATTAATTTTGCATTTTTTGCTTTTATATATAGACCATCAGTGAATCTGGAGTCCATAATTTTAAGTGTATTCTGAAGAGATACAGGATTTTCTATTTATAATAAGATTTTCCTTACCTAATCTCAAATACCATTTTTCTTTTGATTTTTTGATATCGATTTTGTTATATATTTTCTTATATACATGTGAAAATCTATTTGTCTCTGAGTTCCTCTTTTGGTCCATTGGAGTATTTGTTAAATATGTGTACTTGTATCAATACCACACCGTGTTTATTACTATAATTTTGCAGTCTGTTTTGTTTAAATGTATCAGAAAGCAAGAATTCTTTTTTTTTTTTTTCTTTTTTTGTGTGGAGACAGGGTCTCCTATGTCAACTTAGACTGGAGTGCAGTGGCTATTCATAGATGTGATCACAGTGCACTGCATTCTCAAACCCTGGCCTCTAATGACCCTCCTGCCTCAGCCTCCTGAGGAGCTAGGAATAAAGGCATGCACAACTATGCCCAGCTTATTTTCTCCTTTTTAATAGTGACTTAGCAACTTATAAATGTCTATGTTTCCCTATACATTTTAGAGTAAGTTTATTGTTGTTAGAACACAACTGCAATTTTTATTTAGACTGTACACATTTAGTGAGAATTGACTTCTTTTTAATACTAAACTATCTTATCCAAGAGCATGATTATGCTTTTCTGTCTATTTAGATTATCTTACGGCTTGTATATTCTAATCTAAGTTCTAGATATTTTATAAATTGTACTACCAATGTGAATTATATCTTATAATGGAATACATTTACTAATTCATTAGTGCTAAAATGCTACATTTTTTTTAAATTTTAAAATTATTTCTTAAACTTTGTGTGAGTACATAGCAAGTGTATATATTTATGGGGTACATGAGATGTTTTAATACAGGGATATAACATGAAATAGGTACATCATGGAGAATGAAGTATCCATCCCTTCAAGCATTTATCCTTTGAGTGACAATCCAGTTAATTAATCCTACTCAAATGATTTCAAAAAATAGAGGTGAAGAAAATACTTCCAGACTCATTCTAATGAGCCAGTAATACCCTGATACCAAAACCAGACAAAGACACATCAAAAAAGGGAAACTACAGGCCAATATCTCTTATGAATATTGATACAACAAAGTAAACCAAATTTAACAATACATTAGAAAGATTTCTCATTATGACTAAGTGGGATCCATCCCCTGGATGCAAATACGGTTCAACATACACAAATTAATCAATGTGACACATTATATCAACAGAATGAAGGAATAAAAAACATATATTACAATGCTACTAATTTTTGTAGGTAAATATTTCACTTGGCAAACTCACTGGATTCCTTAATATTTCTAGTATTTCTTATATTGATTCTACTGATGATTCCATCTAAATAATCACATAATCTAAAAATAATGGCAGTTTAATCTCTTCCTTCTTATACTGATATTTTTACTTGCTACATAACAAATTTTCACAAACTTAGTAATTTAAGAAAACAGCCATTTACTATCTCAAAGCTTTTGTGTTAGAATCCTAGCATAGTGGAACTAGTCTCTCTGCTCATGGCTCTTGGGGATGCTGATAAAATTCATTTTCTTGCAGCTGTGGAGCTCATGGAAACTAGCTTCATCAAAGCTGGCAGAAGAATCTCTGCCCTCTAGACCATTTGCTAAAAGGGTATCAGATTTAGTCAGGCCCAGGCAGAATAATCTCCCTTATTAACTCAAAATCAACTGATTTGGGATCTTAATTGCATTTCTAAACCTCTTTATGAGCAATCAAGAGTTAATTATGTACATTCTAATAACTAGAATTTACTTATTATGTTTCATCTGTTTATATTTGTATGCTGTATCATTTTCTAACAAGCATACATTAAAATCTCCAACTACGATTACTGTTGTATCTATTTCTTGGAACTGCTGTTGCAAAGCCTCCTAACTTTTCAACCAATGTACAAGTATTACTTGATTGTAGGTTCACCTCTGTTGGCACCAATGGAGTAATTCTCAAAGTTTTGTAATACTTTTCAGAAATCTTTTTCTTATTTTTTTTGAGACAAGGTCCCACTCTGTCACACAGGCTGGAGTGCAGTGGTGTGGTCTGGCTCACCTTAATATCTACCCCACTGGAGTCAAGTGATCCTCCCACCTGAGTCTCCCAAGTAACTGGGACTAGAGGTGCACGTCACCATGCCAGGCTAATTTTTATTTTTTGTAGAGACAGAGTTTTGCCATGTTGCCCAGGCTGGTCTCAAACTCCTGGACTCAAGTGATCCACCCGTCTTGGCCTCCTAAAGTGCTGGGATTACAGGCATGAACCATCATGCCCAGCCTAACAACATCTTTTAACCTTTTATTTTGAACTTGTAAACTTACAGAAAAGTTGCAAAAATAATAGAGAGTTCCCATATAACATGTTACCCAACTTCTCCCAATGTTAATATGTTACATAATCTTAGTATAATTATCAAAATCAGGAAATTAACATTAGTAAAACATTATTACTAAATACAGATATTAGTTCAAAATTCACAAGTTTTTCCATTAATGTATTTTTTCTCTTTCATGATCTGGCTCAGGATACTGCATTGCATTTATTTACTATTTCTGCTTTGTTGTTTCTAATCAGCAACAGTTTATCAATCATCTTTCCTTTTCTTTCATAACCTTGACATTTTTTTAGAAGTATTGGTCAGTTATTCAGATAGAATGTCCCTCAATTTAAACCTTTTCTGATATTTTCTCATAACTAGATTAAGATTATAGTTTTTTCCCAAACATATTCCATAATGATGTTGTGACCTCAGTGTGTCAAAATAAACAGTTCATCATGTCGATAGTCTTATAATTGATGTTGAACTTGATCACTTGGTTAAGTTTAATTTTGCTGAGTTTCCCCATTATAAAGTTACTATTTTCTCCCTTGCAATTAATAAATGTCTGAGGGAGATACAATAAGACTATGAAAATATACTATTTCTACTCAGACTTTTTTTTTTTTTTTAGATAATCTGTCACCAGGCTGGAGTGAAGTGGTACGATCTTGGCTTACTGCAATCTCTACCTGCTGGGTTCAAGCCATTTTCCTGCCTCAGCCTCCCAAGTAGCTGGGATTACAGTGCATGCCACCACACCCATCTAATTTTTGTATTTTTAGTAGAGACGGGGTGTTACCATATTGGCCAGGATGATCTCAATCTCCTAACCTCATGATCCACCTGCCTCAGCCTCCCAAAGTGCTGTGATTCCTCAGACATCTCTCACACTGATTTTCACCTCCATTTAGGGAAATTGCCTGTAGATGTTACTACCACAGTGTTTGCCTAATGGTGACATTTTATTGACCCCCCTATTTATTTTATGCTTGTTAATTGGAATTGTTTTGCAAGAAGGAATTGCCTCTTTTCATTCATTCATTAATTCACTCAGTTATTTACATTAGTACCAACTCATGAATACTTATTCTATGGGCTGACATTGAATACAACCATTATTTATTTTCTTGCTCAATTTTGTTTCAGCTTTTACCTTTAGGATTTCCTTCAGGTTGGCTCTTGTGTCCTTTTAACAAGTCCCCCCCTCCACCTCCTTTTTTTGGGGGGGCACTTTCTTCTTTCCTGGCACCATAGGATTTTCCAGGATGATCATGGTTTTCCTTATCCAAGCTTTAATTTTAATACATCTCTGAGGAGAAAATTTTGCTTATTTCTTGCATGCACGAAAAGTGATTTCAGAATTGCTAACCCAAACCCCTGTGTGAAACATATTTACTAACTAGATTATGGCATTTATGACATTCTTTATGTCCTTTTTTTTTGCGATTTTGAAAAACAGTATCTGGTCAGGATACTGTTTTCCAGATTGGTTCTTAGATTAGTTCCTTTCTTCCTCACGACTAGTGTGGTTAACTTATTTATTTTTGCTAGAGGTAGCTTGGGGTTTTTTTTAACTGTTTATATTCCGTTTCAATTATTTTCATACTTTGGTTTTAACTACTCATTTGCTAATATTTTAAGTTTATATTAAACATTAATATAATTCTGAGTCTAAGCTATAAAACAGTTCTAGTCAGAGAAATGTTACATCCTTCTCATTTTCCCCCTGTATGCATTGTCCTCCTATTACAAACTCTTCCTCTTTTTCACATAACCCCAGGCTGAGGCTGTAATCCATTTCTTCAGTGTTCATTTTTAACCATTCCTATATTACTTTTGCACCACTACTCAGGAACATGCATATTTTCTGATACGCAATTCTTTCTCACATGAAGGATGGCATACACACAGGAGCAGGGAATTATGGTCCATACCCTTGAGAGTGAAATAGCTACAGTAATTATTTGGATTTCTTTTGTACAGTATATTTATCTCTTCTCTTACATTTATTTATCCAAGCATTTAGTTATATCAGGATGGAGTCCTGGATATTTACTTTGTACTTTGCATTGTAATCCAATATGGCTTCATTTATGTTGTTGCTTGAATTACTACAGATTTAACCACACTGATCTTTTTCAGTTGGCTCCTGTGTCTATTTGCATATTCCTATCAGCGTGTGTGTGTGTGTATGTGTGTGTGTGTGTGTGTGTGTGTGTGTGTGTGTGTGTGGACTTCCTTGCTTTCTGGCACTACAAGATGCTGCAGGCTTATATTGTATATTTTATATCCCAGACCTATAATAAACTGTTTTTTCAATGGGGCTCTGTTCTTTTTTACTGGAGAATGTTACTAGATGCCAATTTCTGGGTGCTAGGTGTACTCACTGCTATTGGGTATTATTGTTTCTAGGCCTTTTTAGTGGACAGATCAAGGATATGCATATTTTTATATTAATTCATCCATATATGTATACTTATAAAGATTTCCATATGCAATTGCCTGGATCTATATTAAGCTTACACCTAATCTTGTGGTAAGGAAGGGGTTGAAAATATTTGACTTTGTATTTATCTTTTATCTTGCAGGACTTTAAATTTTCTATTTTTTCTACTTTCCCTTTTCACCATCCAATTCCCATACACTGCTTCTTCCTTCTGTTCAGCCTTTATTCTTCCTCTGAAACTAAAGGCTTATAAAATTGTCCCTTTAAATTTCATATAGCCCAATAAATTCCTTCTGGACCTTTAAATCAAGCTTATTTGGAAATTCCTTACCTGAGGTCCATACTCTGATCTGCCTGGACACTTTCCCACTACATTTAGATTTAGGGTTGGTTTAATCTTTTGGGTACGCATTGCATATCACCCTTGGTCCCCTTTGTTAGCCTCAGTCTCCTTCAGTTTTCCTCAGGTTGTAGTTGTTTATCACAAAGCGCCGGAGCAGGGCAGAAGTTAGAGGCATGAATGTGAGAAATTCTGTGCTCTCAGCCATTTTGCAGTTGAGCATGTGCGGTCTTGAAATAATGCCGAGGTGTGGTTTCTGTGTAAAATGTTTATAGTTTTAAAATTATTTCACATAATTTGGAAAAGAAATTTTGAGAAATGAGAACTATACATTCTTTTCAGCTACCCAGAAGTTCCAGCTTTCTTTAATATTCATTATAGAATATTGTATTTTTCAGAGATAATTATAATATAAAGGGTGTATTTTGGTAGTTGTGAGTACAAGCTTTGGATTTAAACCTGCACTGTAGTTTTGGCTTTTCAACTTTTCTTGGGCAAATTATTTAACCTGTTTCAATCTCAGTGCATCTGTCCAAATATGGATATAGTAAAACCTTTTTTATAATGTTATTGTGAAGATTAAATTAGAAAACAATATGAGAAGTGCCAAATGCATATGTAGAGGCTTATTGAATATCAAATCTCAATAGCAAAGCACCAGCATAAGACAACAATTATAGTGGGTTTGCATTTCTTCTATTTTGAGATTGTTTGTGCATTAAAACATTTACTCACAAGCTCAATTTGGTAAATTCAGTCATCAGTAAAATATACTGAAGTCCAACCTGCTTGCTGCATTGTAGACAAAAAACGTTATAGACTTGTAGCCCATAAAAACTTGGCATTTAAATGTAATTTTATAAACCAAAAAGACAAGATAATAGTAATAATGTTATATTGCCATGAGGAGTAAAATGTGGCAAAACCAAATTTTTTCTAGTAGATGCATAACTGGAAAAATATAAATAGATTATTGAGATAAACCATTTATTATTTTTCATTCTATGCCTTTGGAATTAACATTTACAGAAAAATTAATCAAGAGAAAATATTAAAACCTCTTATTTGATTAATGTTCTTGGAATTAAATGCTATAATTTTTCCAGAGTGCTCATTAACTTGTTTCCTGTGCATTGATAATTGTATTTCTTTTTTTCCCTCTAGATTATTTGAAATTATCATCATTTTGCTCAACTAATTTTATTTAAATTGTTCTTTTACTTACATAATAGGAAATAAGAAATATTCTAGTTCTACAATTTTGCTTTGGATTCACTATTACTGTCCATTAAAATATTTGTTATAAATCCAATATTTTAATTAATATAGCAGAATTTTAAATTATCTATTGTTGATTTTATGAATATTTACTTTGGGCAAAATTAATAATGTATGTCAGTTAGATTATTTATAGATAGAAAGGTAGATGAAGAAAAATTTTTAATCCAGCTTTTTTCTTTTTTTTGGGGTGGGGGGGATTAGTCTTGCTCTGTTGCCCAGGCTAGAGTACAGTGGTGTAATCTTGGCTCACTGCAACCTCTACCTCCGAGGTTCAAGTGATTCTCCTGCCACAACCTTCTGAGTAGCTGGGGTTATAGGCACCTGCCACCATATCTGGCTAATTTTTATATCTTTAGTAGAAACGGGGTTTCACCATGTTGGCCAGGCTGGTCTTGAACTGCTGACCTAAGGTGATCCACCCACCTCGGCCTCTCAAAGTGCTGGGATTACAGGTGTGAGCCGCCATGCCCCGCCTAAACCAGCTTTCCAACAGTCAACCTTTTTGTTAAATTTTCAAATATTTTGATCGTTCTAAACAACATTTGAATTAAAAAAACCTCCTGATTTTGGGTTAACTTAAATTTTAGAAAGAGTGGTTTTTCCAGGCTACTAGAAGCATCACATTATTTTTTCTGGAAATAGAGACCTACTTTATAAGGTAGAATTTAATGAAAATATCAATATTTAGTTTCTGAAGAGAAAAAAATAAACATTTTAATTTGGCTGGTTCTGCACAAACTTATTAAATTATGAAGAGAAACATGAAAGTTGGGTAACACGGTCCACTATAAAGTTTGACTGACATAGCTGGTATGTTTCATATAAACAAAATGTTGCTGCTTAATGCTCATGACCCAAACTGGTTTATTGTTGACACTATGTAGGTGAAACAAAGTACTTAGATGTGACTAGGTCTTTGAATACAGTAGGAGGAAGATCTTTCTACAGGATACTGCTAAGTAACTTGCTAAGTCATAGCACTGAAGAGCAACTTGGCAAGTGTTAAGAGAGTGATGGTCGGAGAATGCTGGGAAGATGGCCGCCTAAGAACAGCTCAGGACTTCAGCTCCCAGTGAAAGTGCAGAGGGTGAGTGGACGCCGCATTTCCAGACGAACTCTTATTGCCCACAGACCAGGAGATACCCAGGCAGAGGGGTCGCCAGCGTCGCAGTCCCAGCCAGTGTAGCTGTTTTGGCCCCCGCGGGGCTGATTCCGCCCGCGCGGCTGCTGTGACCACGCCCTGTTGCTGCAGTTCTCTGTACAAAAGCCACTGGTTTGGGAGCCCTCTTTTTCTTTTTTTCCTCCTATAAATATTTTCTCTTTATTTGTGTTTAGAAGTTGCAATTTTAGGTTAGCTGGCGATCAGAGCCCTGAGACGGCAGAGTTGCCCATTCATCTGAAATAGCGAGCCAGGCCAGGAGATTCCTAGGCAAAAAGTCCGGCAGGAGCCGGCGCCGCAGTTCGAGCCAACTCCATGAGTCACAGCACGGGAGATCCCCGCACCTTTTCAACAAGCGACTGGAACGAGCAGTCGTTCAACTTAAAAGACTCTGAGTCAGGGAGCAAGGTGATCAGGCTCGGTTGGTCCCACCCCTCCACCCCCAACAACAACAAAAACAAAAACAGTAACTGGAAACCCTCTGGGTTGAGCCCTTCAAACCAAGCACAGCTGAACCCGGAAGGTCCAGCTCGGTGGGGGAGGGGCTTCCACCATTACTGAGACTCTCCACCTCTACAGAGGCAGGCTGCCGTTGCCGAGGCAACCCACCGTTGCTGAGGCAACCTGCCACAACGGAGAGAGTCCTCCATAACAGAGGCGGGGCCACCATTGCCAAGACAGTTCTAACTACACCCATATAAACACCATTGCAGAGAAGAGCTCAGAGCAGCTGGGCAGAGCCCACAGCAGCTCAGCAAAGCCCCTGCGGGCAGGCAGTGGCTAGGCCTGCTGCTAGCTGGGCGGGTCAGACCTGAAAGAAAAATCAAAAAAGGCAGTAGTGCAATGGAAACTCATAAAGCTCCAAATCCCAGGGACAGAGCACCTGGGAACAAAAAGTGCTTTATGAGTTCAGCTGCAGCAGACCTAAACATACCTGCCCAGCAGTTCTGAACGAACAACGGAGCTCACAACTCAGGACTTAAGCCCCAATAAAAGATAGACTGTCTCCTCAAGTAGCTCCCTGACCCCCATAGATCCAAAGACTCACCTCATAAAGGAGAGAACGGACTGACAGTAGGTGAGCATCCTTCTGGGACAAAGATAGCAGAAGAGGAAATGGGTACCAACCCTTACTGTTCTGCAGCTGCTGCAGGTGACCCCTAGGCAAGCAGAGCCTGGAAAGGACCTCAGCAGTCCTACAGCAGAGGGGCCAGACTGTTAGAAGGAAAGCTTAAAAAAAAAAAAAAAAGAAGTAACTTCAGCATCCACGAACTAGAAGCTCACTCAGAGACCCAATCTGAAAGGCAGTAATTACAAAGACAACAGGTGGATAAACCCACAAAAATGGGAAGAAACCAGTGCAAAAAGGATGAAAACTCCCAAAACCAGAACACCTCTCCTCCTAAAAGGGATCACAACTCCTCACCAGCAAGGGAACCAGACCGGATGGAGAAGGAGTGTGATGAAATGACAGAATCAGACTTCAGAAGGTGGGTAGTAAGAAACTACAGTGAGCTAAAAGAACATGTTCTAACCCAACGCAAAGAAAATAGGAACCTTGAGAAAAGATTGGACGAAATGCTAACGAGAATGGACAGCATAGAGAGGAATATAAGTGAATTGATGGAGCTGAAAAACGCAACACGAGAACTTCGTGAAGCATGCACAAGCTTCAACAGCCGAATTGACCAAGCAGAAGAAAGGATTATCAGAGGTCGAAGATCAACTCAATGAAATAAAAAGAGCAGGCAAGAACAGAGAAAAAAGCGCAAAAAGGAATGAACAAAATCTTCAAGAAATGTGGGACTATGTGAAAAAACCTAATCTACGTCTGATAGGTGTACCTGAATGTGATGAAGAGAATGAATCCAAGCTGGAAAATACTCTTCAGGATATTATCCAGGAAAACTTCCCCAACCTAGCAAGGCAGACCAATATTCAAATCCAGGAAATACAGAGAACACCACAAAGATATTCCTCAAGAAGAGCAACCCCAAGGCACATAATCGTCAGATTCACCAGGGTTGAAATGAAAGAGAAAATGCTAAGGGCAGCCAGAGAGAAAGGTCGGGTTACCCACAAAGGGAAGCCCATTAGACTCATAGCGGATCTCTCAGCAGAAACCCTACAAGCCAGAAGAGATTGGGGGCCAATATTCAACATCCTTAAAGAAAAGAACTTTCAACCCAGAATCTCCTATCCAGCCAAACTAAGCTTCAAAGTGAAGGAAAAATAAAATCCTTTGTGAACAAGCAAGCACTCAGAGATTTCATCACCACCAAACCTGCCCTACAAGAACTCCTGAAAGAGGCTCTACACATATAAAGGAACAACCAGTACCAGCCACTCCAAAAACACACCAAATGGTAAAAGAGCATCAACACAATCAAGAATCTGCATCAACTAACCAACAAAACAGCCAGGTAGCATCAAAATGACAGTATCAAATTCACACATAACAATACTATCCCTAAATGTCAATGGACTAAATGCCCCAATCAAAAGACACAGACTGGCAAATTGGATAAAAAGCCAAAACCCATCAGTGTGCTGTATCCAGGAAACCCATCTTACATGCAAGGATACACAAAGGCTCAAAATTAAGGGATGCAGGAAGATCTACCAAGCAAATGGAGAGCAAAAAAAAAAAAAGCAGGAGTTGCAATTCTCATCTCTGATAAAATAGACTTTAAATCAACAAAGATCAAAAGAGACAAAGAAGGACATTACATAATGGTAAAAGGATCACTGCAACAAGAAGAGCTAACGATCCTAAATATATACGCACCCAATACAGGAGCACCCAGATACATAAGGCAAGTTCTTAATGACTTAAAAGAGACTTAGACTCCCACACAATAATAGTGGGAGAATTTAACACCCCATTGTCAATATTAGACAGATCAACCAGACAGAAAATCAACAAGGATATCCAGGACCTGAACTCAGACCTGGAGCAAGCAAACCTAATAGACATTTACAGAACTCTCCACCCCAAATCCACAGAATATTCATTCTTCTCAGCACCACATCACACCTACTCTAAAATTGACCACATAATTGGCAATAAATCACTCTTCAGCAAATGCAAAAGAACAGAAATCATAACAAACAGTCTCTCAGACCACAGTGCAATCGAGTTAGAACTCAGAATGCAGAAACTAACTCAGAACTGCACAGCTTCATGGAAACTGAACAACTTGCTCTTGAATGTTGACTGGATAAACAATGAAATGAAGGCAGAAATAAAGATGTTCTTCGAAACCAATGAGCACGAAGACACAACATACCAGAATCTCTGGGACACATTTAAAGCAGTCTCTAGAGGAAAATATATAGCAATGAGTGCCCACATGAGAAGAAAGGAGAGATCTAAAATTGACACCCTATCATCAAAATTGAAAGAGCTAGAGGAGCAAGATCAAAAAAACTCAAAACCTAGCAGAAGACAGGAAATAACTAAGATCAGAGCAGAACTGAAGGAAATAGAGACACAAAAAAACCCTTCAAAAAATCAATAAATCCAGGAGCTGGTTTTTTGAAAAGATCAACAAAATAGACAGACCACTAGCCAGATTAATAAAAAAGAAAAGAGAGAATAACCAAATTGATGCAATAAAAAACGATAAAGGGGATATCACCACAGATTCCACAGAAATCCAAACCATCATCAGAGATTATTACAAACAACTCTATGCACATAAACTAGTAAACCTGGAAGAAATGGATAAATTCCTGGACACCTGCATCCTCCCAAGCCTAAACCTGGAAGAAGCCAAAACCCTGAATAGACCAATAACATGGTCTGAAGTCGAGGCAGCAATAAAGAGCCTACCACCCAAAAAAAGCCCAGGTCCAGATGGGTTCACAGCCGAATTCTACCAGACATACAAAGAGGAGCTGATACCATTCCTTCTGAAAGTATTCCAGACAATCCAAAAAGAGGGAATCCTTCCCAAATCATTTTACGAGACCAACATCATCCTGATACCAAAACCCGGGAGAGACTCAACAAGAAAAGAAAATTTCAGGCCAATATCCATGATGAACATAGATGCAAAAATCTTCAATAAAATACTGGCAAACCGATTGCAACAGCATATCAAAAAGCTCATCCACCATGATCAAGTAGGATTCATCCTGGGAATGCAAAGCTGGTTCAACATACACAAGTCCATAAACGTAATTCACCACATAAACAGAACCAAAGACAAAAACCACATGATTATCTCAATTGATGCAGAGAAGGCTTTTGACAAAATTCAACAACCCTTTATGCTAAAAACCCTCAATAAACTAGGTATTGACGGAACGTATCTCAAAACAATAAAAGCTATTTACGACAAACCAACAGCCAATATCATACTGAATGGGCAAAAACTGGAAGCATTCCCTTTGAAATATGGCACTAGACAAGGATGCCCTCTCTCACCACTCCTATTCAATATAGTACTGGAAGTTCTAGCCAGAGCAATCAGGCAAGAAAAAGAAATAAAGGGTATCCAAATTGGAAAGGAGGAAATCAAATTGTCTCTATTTGCAGATGACATGATTGTATATCTGGAAGACCCCATCATCTCAGCCCAAAGTCTCCTGAAACTGATAAACAACTTCAGCAAAGTCTCAGGATACAAAATCAACGTGCAAAAATCACAAGCATTACTACACACCAGTAATAGACTTCAAGAGAACCAAATCAAGAACAAACTGCCATTCACAATTGCTACAAAGAGAATAAAATACCTAGGAATACAACTAACAAGGAATGTAAAGGACCTCTTCAAGGAGAACTACAAGCCATTGCTCAACGAAATAAGAGAGGATACAAATAGATGGAGAAACATTCCATGTTCATGGTTAGGAAGAATCAACATCGTGAAAATGGCCATACTGCCCAAAGTAATTTACAGATTCAATGCTATTCCCATCAAGCTACCAATGACCTTCTTCACAGAACTGGAAAAAACACCTTAAACTTCATATGGAACCAAAAGAGAGCCCGCATAGCCAAGTCAATTCTAAGCAAAAAGAACAAAGCAGGAGGCATCACACTACCGGACTTCAAACTATACTACAAGGCTACAGTAATCAAAACAGCATGGTACTGGTACCAAAACAGAGATATAGACCAGTGGAACAGAACAGAGGCCTCAGAGGAAATACAACATACCCACAACCATCTGATCTTCGACAAACCTGACAAAAACAAGCAATGGGGAAAGGACTCCCTGTTTAATAAATGGTGTTGGGAAAACTGGCTAGCCATGTGCAGAAAGCAGAAACAGGACCCCTTCCTGACACCTTACACCAAAATTAACTCCAGATGGATTAAAGACTTAAACATCAGACCTAACACCATAAAAACCCTAGAAGAAAATCTAGGCAAAACCATTCAGGACATAGGTGTAGAATCATTTCTTTATCCCTGATCTTTGAGAGTTTAATTATTAAATTCCTTGACTTATTCTTATTTGGATTAACTCTGTTTGGTGTTCTATAACCACCTTATACTTTGATATTGATATTTTTCTTGAAGTTTGTGGAGTTCTGTTATTATCTGTTTGAATGACCTTTCTATCCCTATTTTTCTACCTCCTGTTTGAGGCCAACAACTCTTAGATTTGTCTTTTTGAGGCCATTTTCTAAAATCTGTAGATGTGATACATTGTTTTTTATTGTTTTTTCTTTTGTCTCCTCTATGTGTTTTCAAATAGGCTGTCTTCAAGCTCACTAATTCTAACCTCTGATTGATCCATTCTGCTACTGAAAGATTCTGATGCTTTCTTCATTATGCCAATTGCATTTTCCAGCTTCAAAATTTCAGCTTGGTTCTTTAAAATTATTTCAATCTCTTTGTTAAATTTATCTGATAGAATTCTGGATTCCTTCTCTGTGTTTTCTTGAATTTCTTTGAGTTTACTCAACACAACTATTTTGAATTCTCTGTCTGAAAGGTTACATAACTGTTTCACCAGGATTGGTCCCTGGTACCTTATTTAGTTAATTTGGTGGGATCATGTTTTTGTGAATGGTGTTGATGCTAGTAGATGTTCTTTGGTGTCTGGACATTGAAGAGTTAGTTATTTATTTTAACCCTCACAGTCTGGGCTTTGTTGTAGCTGTACTTTTGGGAAGAATTCCAGATATTCAATAGGACCTGGGTGTTGTGATCTAAGCTGTATCTGCTTAAGGCAGCACCCCAAACCCAATAACCATGTAGTTCTTGCAGACTCATAGGGATACCACCTTGATGGTCTTGTACAAAATCTGGGAGAATTATCTGCATTACCAGGCAGAGATGCTTCTTCTCATCCCTTACTAACTACCAAAAAGAGTCAGTCTCAGTCTCTCTCTCTCTCTCTCTCTCTCTCTCTCTCTCTCTCTCTCTCTCTGTTCTGAGCCACCCAAAACTGGGTGTGGTATGACACAAGTACCCCTGTGGCCACCACCATTATGACTGTGGTGGGTCAGACCAGAAGCCAGCATAGCACTGGGTCTCACCCAAGGCCTGCTGTAACCAGTTTCTGGTTACAGCTTACGTTCTCTCAAGCCCCTGGGACTCTGCAATCCAAAGCTGGCAAAGACAGCCAGGCCTGTTTTTCCCTTCAGGGCGGTAAGTTTCCCCAGCCCCAGGTGGGTCCAGAGGTACCATCTGGGAGTCAAGGACTAAAGTCAAAAACCTGAGAAGTTGTACCTGCTGTTCTATTGCATTGCAGTTGAGCTGGTACTCAAGCCACAAGATGCAGAGTTCTTCCAACTCTTCCCTTCCCTTTTCAAAGGCAGAGGAGCCCCATCCCATAGCCACTACCACTGCAGGCCATGGGGAGTACTGCCAGACTACTGCCAAGATTCTCTTACATCAGCTTGTGGTGGATGCTTTCTAGCCTAGTGTTCACTCCTCTGGGCAGTGGGCTCAGGAAAGATCTGGCCAGAAAAGATCCAGAAATGGCATCCAAGAGTCAAATTTTTAACTCACCATCTCAAGAGCCCTCTTGGTGCTCTACCCCTCTGTGGCCATGCTGGTACCTAAGGTGCAAGACAAGATCCCCTTTACTTTTCCCTTTACTTTTCTCAAGAGGAAGGAGTTTTGCCCCATAGCCACCAAAGCGGATAATGTGCCGAATCTCACCTGAAACAGCAATGAACGCTACCAGGATTAAATCCTTCCCTCCAAGGCGGTGGATTCCCTTCTGTCACAGGACTTGTCTAGAAATGTCTGGGAACTAGGGCCTGGAACAGGGGCCACACAACTCTGACCAGTGCCCTATCCTGCTGTGGCTCAGGTGGTATTCAAGATGCAAGGTAAACTCCTCCCCACTCTTCCCACTCCTCTCCTTAAGCAGAAGGAAGCGGTCTCCTTTGGAGCCATGAACTGTGAAGCATGGAGTTAAGGGAGGAGTGATGGCAGCACTCCCTTAGTCACCCCGGCTGGTGGGTCAGTTGGTCGCATTCCTCCTCACCCACTAACTAACATATATATTACCTTGTTATCTAATCGCATAAGATAATCATATGTATATTGCAATGATTCCCTACTGGTATATTGTCATCAGTTGAATTTTAATGCTATCCTCTCAGTTTTATCTGAAGATGCTATAAAAAAAGTTCCTAAACATAGTTACTATGGTGTTTTTCTTGAGGACATACTGATATTGTTTAATGCCCTGTATAAAGACATGCACAAAAACTCACATATACACATTCTTTTCATACTTATTTTACTTAAAGTTAAGCTTTGTATGAATAATGACTATGCTTTATAATAATTAAAATATCTAAAATTTGGCTTAAAATTGTTTAAAATGCCAATATTATTGAAAGTGACATATACAGGGATGAAAAGTTGCCTATCAAATTTAAAGATGGGTTTCTAATAAACGTCATCTTTTAAATTAATTAGACCAGGGTTTCTCATAGTTTCTATTTACTATGGAACACTAGTTTTATAGGGTGTTTAAAGTTGGTATGCAATTAAAAAAAAGAAAACACCTGATTAAATGTATACATACATGTTTTCCAACAGGACTTCTCATGCCCTTAATGTACATGGTAATTTCCCCAAAACAAAATATATTATGCTACAGTTCCAAAACATAGTTGATCATTGAACCATTGTTTTCCAGGCTATTCCATAAATCACATGACAGAAAATGTTGCTGAAGATATTTTAATGAATAATGAAGGCTTTGGGAATTTGTGTGTACAAGTGAATTAAAGGAAGAGAAAATAAGTAGAATTCTAGCGAGGATTACTTATTTTGCTCTACTCTAGTCGGAAACAGCTGTTTTAATGGTTTTGTAAACACTAAGATACTCTTGTTCAGGCAGAGCTAATCTGCATAAGAACAAGATTCTAGGTACATATGGCATAAACACACTCTAGGAAAGAGAATCATCACAGGACTTCATCCCCCAGGACGAGAAGAACAAAAATTCTCATTTCTTCTCTTCCTGTTTTTAAGAGATAGGGTCTCACTCTGTCACCCCTCTGGAGTGCAGTGCAGTGACACAATCATAGCTCATGGTGAACTTGGAACTCCTGGGCCCCAGTGATTCTTCAGCCTCAGCCTCCTGAATACCTGGAATTACAGATGTGCATGACCCCACCTGTCTGATTTTCTTTTTTAATTTTATTTTTGTAGAGACAGGGGTCTCACTATTTTGCCCAGGCTGGTCTTAAACTTCTGGCCTCAAGCAATTCTGCTGCCTTGGCCTTGCAAAATGCTGGGATTACAGGTATGAGCCACCACAACCAGTCCCATTTTCTTAATACAGGTATTTAAAAAGAACTCTTCACCATTCTGGAAATCATATCAACACACAGAATGAACAGATAACTAGACATACAGGAACAGTATTTGCAGATTTGCACATATAGTTAGCACTTTCTATTAAAGCATGGTATGACAAAGGAAGGAGGAGCAGTGTGCGCAGTCTTCCCCAGTGAGGAGAAATATTTTATCACTAATATTGTTTAGAATTGCCAGTGTATGGTGATATTCACAAAAAGCCAACTTGCAGGAATTTCATTATTGCTTTTAAATTCTTCAAAAGTAATACATTCCCTCAATGTCTGCTCTTGGGGTGGACTACTTCTGCTATTCTGTACTTGGCATTTCACTATTAGAAGCTGTCTTTAAAGAAAGCTCTACTTAAGATATTAAACTGGGAACAAACTTACACAACAAAATGATTCATTCATATATCTTTCAAAAGTGTCTAAAACAAGTTTTTGCCAATATTGAACATTTTCACATATCAGATTTAGCATTCAAAATTGAAAAAACTATATAAAATTTATTAGGTTCCCTTAAAAGGGCATGAATCTGACCATAGAAATGAATAGTTATGAACATTGGCATGCTTATTTTGAAATTCATTCAATAAAACCCATTAAAATCAAGTGCCCTGGAAAGCTCAGTTGCATAAATTTACCCTGGTATGGTCATCTACTTATTAGAATAATACTTCAATTGATTACAATCTGTATCTTTTATGTCTTGTATTTTCAAGGTAGAAAATATTTCAAGTTGACCAAATGATGTCCTTAACCCTAATCAGATACCAAAGGGCCATTATTAACTGTCTTCCTCTAGGCTCTCTATCTCTCCTCTCATTCCAGCTGGTTGGAGACATTTTCATTCTTTCTCTCCCCAGTGGTTTTCACTAGCTTTGTGTTATACCCTCTAGTCTCTGATTCAAAATTACTTTTGCCCCTGTGATTATATCCTCTCTTGTTTCTCAAAAAGAACTGGCATAGTATTATTCCTTTTTTTCTGAACAAAATTGGTAAGAAAACCTTAGGGTTTGATGAAGAAATAGAGGGTTGAAAATATTTTTCATCAACATTGCATATTCATGTAGAATGTGAGGAGGACAATAGTGGTAGTTTATGGCTGACAATAGAGAGTGAAAAAATATAATTGCTAATTGATTATGGGATAAAGGTCAATTATCACTAGAAAAAAAAGAAAAAAATTTGTCCTATTCTTTATTTTATTTTTTGCATGACTATTAAAAGGTTGAAAAAATTTCATCTGGTCTATTTGGTTCTTAGGTATTAATATATTAACTATTTTCTAATAGACAAATATAATAATTATTTATAAGTAAGAACACTTTAAATACTTATCAAACAGAGGAATCTGGCATCTAAAATATGTTGAACCCAACTTCCAACATTATATAAAAACTAGCATATGGAAGCTGGAAACTGATCATCATACCCCCAGATTCTGGATGCAATTGACACAGGTAATACATAAGTAATACTATTTGGAAAATAGAATAATAAACTATTCCTAAATTGCCAACTACATAATAGATATTATTATTCAAAACAAATCTATACAGACAAGATGTCAGCTGTAAAAAACAAAAAGAATGTGTTGTAGAAAAAGGATCAAACTGGGGAAAAATGAAATTCTTATCAAAGTTCTTCCAGTACCCAGTTGTGTGGCCTTGGGAAAATCACTTAACCTCCTTAACTTTCAAATTTCTTATCTACAAATGAAGGGTTTGAGTAGATCATTTTTAAGATAATTTTCAGCTCTCAAAATACATTGTCCAAAATATAGTCACTGTTTGACCTGTAGTATGTCATTTAAGAAGAGTCAGCTCTCTCCTCTGTTTCCTAAAAAATACTTTTAATCTTACATTCCCATATGCTAGCTATGAATTTTTTTTAGCTTTTTAGGCATTTTATTAATGAAATTCTGATATAAATATTCTAATTGTCAGATACCACTGCATAGGTTAACCCTCTAGGATATCAGATGGTATTGAGGGGGTCAAGGATGTTAACAAAATTTCTTGGAGTTAATCATCTATATCATGATTTGTATTATAGTATACTACATTCAGTTTTCTGATTAAAGCAAAGAATATCACTTCCTCCCATCCATGACCAGTGCCACTCAATTTTGTATATTCAATTATGAAATTTCATAAGAAACATGAAGCTAACCTAACCATAAATGATCATATTCTTAGGATAGAGTCGGCTTAATTTTTCATACATACAACCTTGAAAATTACTGATGTTTGACTTAAGTATATTTCAATTCAGAAATTATATTAATCTCAATATTTTCTTTACTAGTTATTAACTTTTTGAAAAGTTATATCTTTCTCCTCTACATGTAGAAGTGAGTTTTAGTAGAATGTTGACAATACAACTCAGTATAGTAAAAATATTTCTCATCCGGGTCAGGTGTGGTAGCTCCTACCTATAATCCCTACACTTAGGAAGGCTGAGGCAGAAGGATCACTTGAGCCCAGGAGTTCGAGACCAGCCTGGACAAGATGGCAAAATTCGTCTCTACAAAAAATAAAAACAAATTAACTGGCTGTGGTGGTGCATGCCTTTAGTCTCAGCTACTTGAGAGACTGAGGTGGAAGAATCACCTGAACCTGGGGAGGTTAAGTCTGTAGTAAGCTGTAATCACACCACTGCACTTCAGTCTGGGCAGCAAAGTTATATCGCTCTCAAAAACAAAGAAACAAAGAAGCAAACAATAAATATATTTGTGACTGGCTGAGGTCACAGGAAAAAAATGGTAAAAAAATAATTCTCTTTCCAGATCTGACAGAATGTAGCAAACAATTACTAAGTATCTACAAAAGCTAGGGAAGGAACACGTGCTAAATTAAGCATCTGCTATGACTGCATGTCTTTCTTCTGTACATTGTGCTAAAACTTAACGAAGATTCAGTTGTTCTCTCTACTATGAACATCAGTCTGGGGAATCACAATTTTCGCAACCATTTAGTCACATTTAGAGCATCAAACAGTTCTTATTTCTACATCTCTGGATGGTTTTTATGAGAAAATTTTATTCAAAGAATTGTGTCTTTATACAGTATCTAAAGGATAGTATTCAAATATATCAGTAATTATTTTCTATAGTAGAAGAATATTCTTGAAAAACATCTTGAAGTCATATTACAAGTCAGAGATTAGAAGTCTGTAAGCATGCTTGTAAATGATTTCCCTCTCCCTTTGAGAGTAGTAGTAGGTAGAAGCAGAAAAACAAAACAAAACCCAAACAAACAAAAACACAATGTGGTTATTTCAGTAAATTCCAAGAATGAAAAACATACTTGAGAGTTACTGGCTCCAATTCTATATATCACTGATAATATGCTATTCCTAATAAATGAAGTGGCTGATTTTGCAGTCCTTAGGACAAATCTTGGGATTTGCCCTAATTAAGCATAAGATATATAAATGGAAACACACACACAAACACAGACACACAAACGTACACACAGTGGCACAGGCTCTGGAATAAAATTTGGATTCTATTCTTGTCATTTTCTAACTTCAAATTAGCTTTTCTCAGCATTAGTTTTTAATCTATAAAAATGAAATAATGATACCTAATTTGCTGGGTTAGCATGAAAAGGAAGCAATAAAATACATGTACCAGAGAGAAAATATATAATTTTAACAGTCAGTAGCATCATTCCTCTTAAAAAAGGAAATGTTTTTATTTAGAAAATAAAGACTATTTATTTAGCTATGGAAGATATGTTCCTAAAACCATGAATTAGGAAGAGACAGCAAGAATAAACTCTGCCTGAGAAGTGAACGGAATTTTGTTTCTCTCTCTCCCTCTCCCTTACCCTTGAGAGAGAGAGAGAAACAGCAAGAGAATCTTTCAAAACTAAAGAAGTCTAAACTATGAAGAAATAGGTGACTAATTTTTTTTTTAGATGGAGTCTAGCTCTGTCATCCAGTGGAGTGACCTTGGCTCACAGCAATCTCCACCTCCCAGGTTCAAGCAGTTCTCCTACCTCAGCTTCTCAAGAAGCTAGGATTACAGGTGCTCCCCAACTCCCCACCACATGCCTGGCTAATTTTTGTATTTTTAGTAGAGATAGTGTACACCATGTTAGCCAGGTTGGTCTAACTCCTGACCTCAAGTGATCCTCCCACTGTGGCCTCCCAAAGTGATAATATTACAAGATAAGCCACTGCACCTGGTAGTGACTGGAAATGTTTAATGCCAGGGTAACCAAAAGGCTCTTATGAACAGAAAGAACTCATTTAAGTTATTGATATTTTTGCTATGTAAGAGCTACTTATGACAAACCCACAGCCAATATCATAAAAAATGGGCAAAAGCTGGAAGCATTTCCTTTGAAAACTGGCACAAGACAAGGATGCCCTCTCTCACCATTCCTATTCAGCATAGTATTGAAAGTTCTGGCTGGGTCAATCAGTCAAGAGAAAGAAATAAAGAGTATTTAAATAAGAAGAGAGGAAGTCAAACGGTCTCTGTTTGCAGATGACATATTCCTATATTTAGAAAACTCAATCATCTTAACCCCAAAACTCCTTAAGCTGATAAGCAACTTTAGCAAAATCTCAATATACAAAATCAATATGCAAAAATCACAAGCATTCCTATACACTAAATGATAGACAAGCAGAGAACCAAATCATGAGTGAATTCACATTCACAACTGCTACCAAGAGAATAAAATACTTAGGAACACACAAGGGATGTGAAGAATTTCTTCAAGGAGAACTACAAACCACTGCTCAAGGAAATAAGAGAGGACACAAACACATGGAAAACATTCCATGATGATGGACAGGAAGAATCAATATTGTGAAAACGGCCCTACTGTCCAAAATAATTTATAGATGCAATGCTATTCCCATCAAACTACATTGACATTCTTTACAAAATTAGAAAAAAACTACTTTAAAATTTGTATGGAACCAACAAAGAGCCTGAGAAGCTAAGACAATGCTAAGGCAAAAAAAAAAAAAAAAAAAAAAAAAAGCTGGAGGCATCACACTACCTGACTTCAAACTATACTACAAGGCTATAGTAACCAAAACAGCATGATACTGATACCAAAACAGACATTTAGATCAATGAAATAGAATAGAGACCTCAGAAATAAGACCACACATCTACAACCATCTGATCTTTGACAAACCTGACAAAAACAATAAATGGGGAAAGGATTCCTATTTAATAAATGGTGTTGGGGAAACTGGCTAGCATATGCAGAAAATGGAAAATGGACCACTTCCTTATTTATGCCTTATAGAAAAATTAACTCAAGATGGATTAGACTTAAATGTAAAACCCAAAACCATAAAAACCCTAGAAGAAAACCTAGGTGATACCATTCATGGCATATGCATGGGCAAAGATTTTATGATGATATCACCAAAAGCAATTGCAACAAAAGCTAAAATTGACAAATGAGATCTAATTAAACTAAAAAGCTCTGCATAGCAAAAGAAACTCTCATCAGAGTGAAACAGGCAACCTACAGAATGGGAGATAATTTTTACAATCTACTCATCTGAAAAAGGTCGAATATCCAGAATTTACAAGTGACTTAAAACAAATTTATAACAAAAAAACAACTCCATCAAAAAGTGAGCAAAGGATATAAACAAACACTCCTCAAAAGAAGACATTTTTGTGGACAGCAAACATATGAAAAAAAACTCATCACTGATCATTAGAGAAATGCAAATCAAAACCAACCACAATAAGATATCATCTCATGATAGTCAGCATGGTGATTATTAAAAATTCAAGAAACAACAGATGCTGGTAAGGCTGTGGAGAAACAGGAACATTTTTACACCATTGGTGAGAATATAAATTAGTTCAACCATTGTCAAAGACATTGTGACAATTGTTCAAGGATCTAGAACCAGAAATACCATTTGACCCAGCAATTGTATTACTAGGTATATACTCAAAGGAATATAAATCATTATTATAAAGATACATACACACATATGTTTACTGCACCACTATTCACAATAGCAAAGACATGGAACCAACCAAAATGCCCATCAGTGACAGACTGGATAAAGAAAATGTGGTACATATACACCATGAAATACTATGCAGCCACAGAAAGGAATGAGACCATGTCCTTTGCAGGGAAATGACTGAAGCTGGAAGCCACCATCCTCAGCAAACTAATACCGGAAGATAAAACCAAACACCACATGTTTTCACTTATAAGTGGGAGTTGAACAATGAGAACACATGGACACAGGGAGGGGCACAACACACACCAAGGCCAATTGGGGATAGGGGGCAAGGAGAGGGAGAGCATCAGGACAAATAGCTAATTTATGGGGGGCTTAAAACACAGGCAACAGGTTGATAGGCACAGCAAACCACCGGGCACATGGATCCTGGAACTTAAAGTTAAAAAAATAAAAAATGAAAAAGAAAGAAAAACAAAGACTTCTTTTTTGAGACAGAGTCTAGCTCTGTCACCCAGCCTGAAGTGAAGTAGGATGATTTCAGCTCACTGCAACCTCTGCCCCCCAGGTTCAAGCAATTCTCCTGACTCATCCTCCTGAGCAAGCAGCTAGGATTACAGGTGCCCCCCACACCAACTCCCTTCCATATGCCTTGCTAATTTTTGTATTTGTAGTAGAGACGGTGTCCACCATGTTGGCCAGGCTGGTCTCAAACTCCTGACTTCAAGTGGTCCACCCACCTTGGCCTCCCAAAAGGCTGAGATTATAGGCAAGTCTCAAACTCCTGACCTCAGCTGATCCACCCACCTCGGCCTCCCAAAGTGCTGAGATTACAGGTGTGAGCCACCACATCTGGCCCAATAACACATTCTTGAACAACCAATGATTAAATAAGAAATCACAGAGAACTTAGAAAATATCTTGAGACAAATGGAAACAAAAACACATATACCACAACTTATGTGATGCATCAGAAACAGTATTAACAAGGAAGTTTACAGCAGTTAAATGCCTACTTTACATAAAAAAAGGATCTTAAATCAATCTAACTTTACATCTCAAGGAACTAGGAAAATAAGAACAAATAAATCAAATTTAGCAGAAGAAAGGAAATGATAAATATTAGGGCAGAAATAATGAAATAAAAAATAGAAAACAGTAACAAAACTAAGAGTTCGTTTTTAGGGAAAAAAAAAATCAACATAATTGATAAGCCCTTAGCTAAACTATGAAAAAAGAAGGAAGACTCAAACAATTTCAGAAATGAAAGAAGATATATTAAAACTGATATCATAGTAATAAAAAGGAGTATAAGAAACTACTCTGAACAATTACACTCTGACACATAGGTAACACAAAATAAATAAATAACTTCCTAGAAACACACAACCTATCAAGATTAAAACATGAAGAAGTAGAAAATTCAAACAGACCTCTATGTAGTAAGGTTTAATCAATAATCAAAAACTTTATAACAAAGAAAATATTTAAAGAAGAACTAACATAATTCCTTCTCAAACTCTCAAATATTAAAGAGGAGGGAACACTTCTATACTCATTTTATGAGGTCAGCATTACTCTGACACCAAAGCTAGACACACGATCCTACAAGAAAAGAAAACTACAGGTCAATATTCTTGATGAAGGTCGTTGCAAAAATCCTTAACAAAATACTAGCAAACTGAATTTAATAGCACATTAAAGGGATTACACACCTTGACTAAGCAGGATTGATCCCTGGAATGCAAGAATGAATCAACATTTAAAAAAATCTTTGTGACATGCTACATTAACAGAACAAAGCATAAAGTCACATGATCATCTCAACAGATGCAGAAAAAGCATTTGACAAAATTCAACACCTTTCCATGATAAAAATGTTCAACAAACTAGGAATAAAAGGAAAATTCCGACATAATACTGACCATTTATGAAAAGCCTACAGCTAATATTATAGCCAGTGATGAAAGACTGAAAGTTTTTCATATAAGATCAGGAAAAAAAATAAAGATGATCACTCTCACCACTTCTAATCAACATCATATTGGAAGTTTTAGTCAGAGCAATTAAGCCAGTGAAAGACATAAAAGGCATCCAAATCAGAAAGAGAGTAAGTTAAACTGTCTGTGTTTGCAGATGATGCCATCTTAGGTATAGATAACCCTAAAGACTACATAAACACAAAATTATTTAGTTATGTATTTATTTATTATTATTATTTTTTGAGGTGGAGTCTCACTCTGTCGCCCAGGCTGGAGTGCAGTGGCGCAACCTCCCCCGCCCAGATTCAAGCAATTCTTCTGCCTCAGCCTCCCGAGTAGCTCAGATTACAGGCACGTACTACCACGCCCTAATTTTTGTATTTTTTAGTAGATACAGGGTTTCACAATATTGGCCAGGCTGGTTTTGAAATCCTGACTGTGTGATCTTCCCACCTCCGTCTCCCAAAGTGCTGGAATTACAGCTGTGAGCCACTGCGCCCAGCCACAAATTATTATTAGGACAAATATGTGAATTCAGAAAAGCTTCAAGATACAAAATCAACACACAAAAATCAGGAGTATTTCTGTACACTAACAATAAATGATCTGAAAAGAAAATTAAGAAAAAAATATATTTACAATAGTACCCCCAAAAATAATACATGCAAGAATAAACTTAACCCCTAAAAGCAAAACATTTATCCACAGAAAATTAAAAAGTGTTGAAGAAAATTAAAGAAGACATAGATAATGGAAAAACATCCTATGTTCAGGAATTGGAAGTCTCAACATTATTAAACTGTTCAATGTATCCAAGTGATCTACAGACTCACTACAATTCCTATTTTAAAAAATCCAATGGGATTTTTCTCAGAAATAGAACAAAAACCCCAAAATTAATATGTAATCTCAATGGATACTGAATAGCTGAAAAAATCTTGAAAAAGAACAAACTAGAGGCCTTACCTTTCCTGATTTCAAAACATATTACAAAGTTACAGTAATCAAATCAGTGTATTATTGCCATAAAAACAGAAATGTAGACCAATGGAATAAAACAGAGAACAGAGAAATAAACCTTCATATATTTGGTCCACTAATCATCAACAAGGATGCCAAGACCACACAATGGAGAAAGAAGCATCTTTTCAACAAATAGTGCTTGGAAAATCTGGACATCTACATGAAAAAGTTGAAATTGAACCTTTATTGCATACATATGTATAAATTAACTCAAAATGGATTAAAAGTCTGAACATAAAACCTGAAACTTTAAATTGCCTAAAGGAAAACCTTGAGGGAATTCTTCATGACATTGGACTGGGCAACTATTTATTTGGATCAGATGCCATAAGCACAATTAACAAAAGCAAAAATAGATAAACTAGACTGCATCAAACTTAAAATTAGTTGCCGCACAAGACACAATCCAGAGTGAAAAAGCAACCTACACAATGGGAGAAAATAATATCTAATAAGGGGTTAAAATCCAAGAGCTATAAAGAACTCCTACAACTCAATAACAGCAACAAAATGAAACCTAATTAATAAATAGGCAAATAAGCCAAATAAGAATATGTGTTTCTCCAAAGAAGACATGCAAATGGCTAACAGGTATATGAAAAAAGATGCTCAATGTAATTAATCCTCAGAGAAATGCAAATAAAGGCCATGTGAAATATTACTTTATACCCATTAGGATAGACACTATCAAGAAATAGGATATAACAAGTGTTAGTGAGGATGGAAAGAAACTGGAACCCTTGTGGATTGTTGGAATTATAAAATGGTACAGCCACTATAAAAAAGAGTTATACCTTCCTCAAAAAATTAAAGTAGATCTACCGTATGACCCAGCAATTCCACTTGTAGATATATATTCAAAAATTCAAAACAGGATCTTAAAGAGAAATATTTGTACACCCATGTTTATTGGGACATTTCTCATAATAGTCAGGATGTGAAAGCCACCTGAGTGTCCATCAATGGGTGAATTACTAAAGAAAATCTGGTATATACACATAACTGTATGTTATGCAGCCTTAGAAAAGAAGGAAATCTTGGCATATGCTATAGCATGGATGAATGATAAAGACATTAAAAGTGAAATAAACCAATCACAAGATAATACTGATTCCACTTGATACTACCTGAGTTATCAAAAGTAATCAAATTCATAAAAGAAGAAAGCAGAATGGTGATTGCTAGGAGTTGGGAGAAAGGGGAAACAGTTGTTCAATGGGTATAGAGTTTCAGTCATACAAGATGAACAAATTTTAGAGATATATTGTACAACAATGTGAATGTAGTTAATAATGCCATAAAGTATTCTTTAAAATGGTTAAGGTAAAATTATTTTATAATTTTTAATTACAACACAAAAACACAAGGCAAAATTCAAAATGTGTGATATTATTACCCTTTTCAAATGTCTTTCTGTGATGACATTGGAATGCATATATGTTGTTTTGTTGTGGAATCAGGCACTACTTGATCTATTGCCCCCTACTCCAGGATTGTTCAGTCAGTGCTCTGGGCTGGGAACATTCCCTTCTGTGGAGGCTGGATGCCTGAACTGTCCTGAGCTTTCCCTAGGCTCCAGATTCTTCTTTATTAGAAGAAATCTTTAATTTCACGCAGTGAACTTCCTTGTACTGGTTAAGCATATGCGTCTTATGGTATCTGACCAGCCTGACTAGTATATCTGCCCTCAATAGGAAGAGAATGAATCTTTACCTGTAACAAGAGGAGGGGTATCCTGTCCATCACCCTGTGTCACTTTTGGGGAGGAACCTTCCAGCCACGGGGGACTGACATGTACTAAATACAGTGATCTTGCTATACCTTTTTCCTTTTCAGTAAAATGTCATTCCAACAAGTCCTTTATGTTTTGAGACCTCCTTGGCAACTCTGAATCCATAGAACATGCAGTGGGCTGAGGTTTATGGGATGCTATTTCTGGTGACTGGCATTGTTATGATCTTTGTCATCTTCCACATGGTGGAAATTCTCACTAAAGATTGGTTGCTGGACTGTCCTATGTGATATCAGTGGCTAAAAAGAATGTATTGAGTTTGCATGTCTAAAATTAAAAAGTGAAGTTTGTATACGTATTTGAAAAAATATTTTGAATCTATGCTGAATCTCAACTAAGTTCTTAGGTTATAAGACTAGCTTCTGAAATATTGGTCTGTTAGAATGTATTTTTCGGAGTATTTTTAATATAAAGGGAAAATGGCAGCAAAATCAACATATAATTTATCTTTTCTGCTCTTTGAGGTAGTAATTTGTGAAGGAACATAATGCTTTGTTAGAAGATGCATTTAAAGAGGTAAATGCATACTGTGTACTTGATTTACATTCCCTTATCTTCTAGAGAGAACATGGATATTGTGAAATGTAGTTCTTAATATTATGCATAAACAAAGTCTTTTCCCTTTATAAATCATAAAGATATAAAAGTCAACAGTGATATAATTCAGGATTATAATCAGCCAGGTCCTTCTCTACTCTTCCTCAAGCAGTCTTTACTTCTATGACTGATTCAGTTTATTGTAAAATTTAGTTTCTCATTTTTCATTGATGTGTAGTCTATTTATTTGTTTCATTTTATTTAAGATTTATTGCTGTATAATTTACAAATAAAATTGCATATATTTAAAGTGTATAACATGATTGGCTGTAGCAGTATACACTAAATGTGTTGCTTTTCTTTTTTCTTTTTTTTATTGCATTTTAGGTTTTGGGGTACATGTGAAGAACATGCAAGATTGTTGCATAGGTACACACGTGGCAGTGTGATTTGCTGCCTTCCTCCCCTTCACCTATATCTGTCATTTCTCCCCATGCTATCTCTCCCCAACTCCCCACCTCCCGTCCCTCCCCCATTTCCCCCCAAGAGACCCCAGTGTGTAGTGCTCCCCTCCCTGTGTCCATGTGTTCTCATTGTCCAACATCTGTCTATGAGTGAGAACATGCGGTATTTGATTTTCTGCAGCCATAAAAAACGATGAGTTCGTGTCCTTTATAGGGACATGGATGAACCTGGAAACTGTCATTCTCAGCAAACTGACACAAGAATGTGTTGCTTTTCTACTTCCCATTTTAACATAATGAATTTGATGCAATAGTCATCACAATTATTATTTCTGTATTGAATGCTTTTACAACTGCCATTTCACAGTCATCACATGGCCTCATTTTCTTTCTTTTTTGTAGAAATGTTATTCTCCTATATACTTTTGGTTATTCATTTATATATTTAATTTTATTTCCTCCCTCTCCACATGAATGTAATTCTCATAGCAAGTGCCTTATGTCTTGTACAGTGTACCATATGTTATAGCTTATACATATATAGCATATATATTATTTCTTGACTTAATTAATTTTTATTTAATTATTTGCTGCAAATTATTCATTGACCGAAGGTATTCACCCCCTTATTTGGCACTTTTGTATGAAACATTTGGTTAGCACTTTAAATTTTAAATTTGTGGTCACAGTATGAACTAAGACATAGAGAATTTATTTTCTACTCTTGGATACTAAGAATTTAAAGGTGGAAACTAAAAAGCATGTGCAAGAATGAAAAGAAGGAATTGACAGGTCTGAGTAATTTAATAAGGGGTGAAAAAGATGAATTTGTTTTCCATTCTTATCTGAGAGAGTTTGTTAAGAGAAAAATAAGAAGGAAACTAGGTAACTGAAGGACATTCACAGAAATGTTCAGTAGGCAATTTACATCAGGGAACTTGAGCGCTGATGTTAGGATAGGTTAAGCCTAAAGATCTAGAGAACGTGATTGAAGGTATAAGATAGAAGTCACCAGAGTAATTAGCTTAGAACAGTAATTCCAGGGTCAGGAACTGAACCTTAGTAAATGCTCACATTTGAAAAAATTTGGAGGAAAGCCAAAAACAACAGAGATAAAGAAATGGTAATTAGAAAAGTAGAAGATGAAGCTGAATAATAAAATACTTTGGAAACAAAGAGAGTGAAAGTGCTCCAAGTAGCCTTGAGAGACCAGTCAATGGTGTCAAATGCTACAGAAAAACTGAGATAGAATATCAAAAAATTGACTGGATTTTGTGCTAATTACATTAATTACCTTCAACAAAGTAGTTTTAGGGAATTAGGCGGCTAGAGGAAAAGACGATTTCATGAAATTAAAGAATGAAAGAGTTGTGGCTTAAAGAAGTAATATAATTAATTCCTATAAGAAATAGTTTATTCACCAAACCATTCATTCAACAAATACCTTATTGTTCACTATTTGTCATGCACCATACTACATGCTGGGCACATATGGTGCCTACACTTAGATGGAGACACATATTTTAATCAAATATTTATACATAAAAACTAATGTGAATTATAAAACTCTCATAAGTGGTATGGGTGAGGAGTATTTGGTTCCAGAGAATGTCAGGTATGAAGATTTGAACTAGGCTTGGAATGATAATGTGATAAAGTAATAACAGACAGCAGGGGAGTGTAGAGTGTGAGGATGAAAGAGGAAACAGCAATGCCAAATGCTTTTATTTAATTTTTAAATAAATATTGAAGAAAATTATGCATATTTAAAGGCAGAAGAAAAGGAGCTTTGGTAATGTATGTGGAAGTAGGTATGTTGGTTGTGGGGAGCGGTGGTGGACAATTTTACTCTGTTTAGAAATGATCTCAAAAAGTATCTGTATTCTGACAGGATTTTCACAATTTCAGAGTTACAGACTTATTTAGATCAATTTGACAGAGAAGATTTAACTCTTAGGTATTGCTAGCTATACTCTTAAGAGAGTGATTTTTAAAAGCAAAAAAATCAATGTATTTGTTAACGCTAAGTAATAAAAGTGCCAAATAAAACAGAAACAGAAGCTTCCTATTGACTAACTTTCGTGCCTGCCCAGTAGGGAAACCATGTCAATATCAGAGAGTTACTTGATGAGAGGTCAATGCAGTGATTTCAAGACAGTGTCAAAGTTAGAATTACCCATTGTGAAACATTGTGAAAATAAATCTCTAGAGGAAGTAGAAAGAATAAGAGAGAAAAAGTTTTTGTGGAATAGTTTAAGAATGCTATCAATAGACTGGTTGTACTTCAATGTGATAAGCTTAAATTTCCCTTTATTTTCAGTGCTGAGTAAAAGCAAATATGAAATTGAGAAGACACGCTCATTGAGAAAGATTTTCCCAGGGCAATAACTGAATATCAGTTTAGTAAACACCAGAGTATTTCTAACAAATTTAAATTTTTGTAGTGCTGTTTAAATTGAAGTATTCACACAGAAGTACATGTTTATGCAATTATGTATACACATACACCAACTACACATTCATTCCCACAGAATGGCCGTAGAAGAAAAAATGTTAATCCTTTATCTGAATATCATTAGATTGCTATTCTTTGCAACTTTTAGAAACTATTCAGCAGCCTCATGACCTACCTAGGACAGAATCAAGTAAACTTAAAATATTAAGAAATGCCTGGAACCATTTTTGTATTTTGACGTGGGCTATCTCATCACTGTCCCCTATCCTGACATTCTATTTTTAATCACATGTGTACCAGAAGTCAAATTAAATCTACTCATGGCTTTTTTCCATCTGTTCAATTTCTCAAACATGTGTCTGACAGGAATCATGTTTATTCAGAATGTGAGTTTCCCTAAACATACCACATAAGTAGCAGATTACATTTGAAGGGTATGTTTTTCCAGGTAGATTTACTCTATCTTGTATTTCCTAGTCAATCAAAATTCTCTGAGTTTCTTCAGGCGTTCAGACCATAGATAGCCCTCTTTTATTCCAGCAAAAATATGAAAACATGTCTTTTCTTATTACTCTAGCAAACACAATATTGAAAATTTTTTTAAAACTGAGAGAAAATCTGTACAAAATTTGATTTGATGATATTGCAGAAGTCTCCATGGCACACCTTAGGTAGCATAACATCTTCAGTTCTTTTCTCATTCCTTAACCTTGTCTAGGCTGTGTGCAAACATAAATAATATAAATTTTCTGAGGGAAATATCGGCAAACCCCACTAGGAAAGCTGGTGGGAGCCATAGATTCCCCCAGAAGCTGTTTACTATTCATGTGTTCATGAGTAAACACGTGAAGGATGTATATTAATTTTGCTCTCCAGGTGACCTTACAAGTCCTGATTCAGTCTCTGATCTTTCACTATTAAGCTGCATAAGGCAGCTTTGAATCTGATTTAGAAAAATCACCTCCACTCAGTTTCACGTGGCCCTAATCTAATTTGGTGTACCAAAATAGATTAGGGCCACGTGAAACTGAGTGGAGGTGATTTCCCCTTTTGTATCGATTCAGTGTTATGTTAATTTTATCTCATCCACAGATCACTGTTTTGACAATTCAAATAAAAATAGCAAGCCATGTCCCCCAAAATGTGCTCCACGGGCCCTGCAAGAGACACAATGGTACTCTATTCAGATCACCTTAGATCTCCCGCTTCCCTAGGCTTGAATGTGGGTTTGTTTACAAGGACCTGCAGGAAAAAGTCTTTGAAAGACTGACTAGGTTACTATAGCCACACACTCACACATATACATGCAGAGCCAGAAGTACCTGTGAATTAACAACTCAGCCTATGACTTACAATTGAGGCAGGGTATAAAAACCTACCTCCTTTGACTCAAGTTGGGACAGACTGAATTTGAAATTTATGCCTCTAACCTCTCCAGAGGATCAGACTAGAGGCTGACACTTTCCCTAAAATGTCATTCCTGTTTGGCTTCTTTGCATTTTCTCTACTGTATTTCCTTTCCTTTATTATTTTCTCCTAGGAGCATTTTCTTAATAAATGAATCCTCATCTTAGGGTCCACTTTTGGGGACCACAACCTAAGATATACCTCTTTATCAGACTCACCTGTGATGCTTGTTAGAATTGTTGATATCTGGCTCAATCCCAAGGAGCGAAATCTTCATTTTACTAAAAAAACTCTGAATAATGTTTATGCCGCTGCATTTTACTAAAAAAAACTCTGAATAATGTTTATGTGTAGCAAAATTTAAGAGCCAATGGTTTGAGTTATAATTATTAACCAGTTTTGGATGATTTGAAACCTAAATTTCTTTCTTAGTCTGTTTTGTGCTGCTTTACAGAATGCCTGACAACTTAGCAATTCATAAGAAACAGAAATGTATTTCTTACAGTTCTGGAGACAAGGAAGTCCAAGATCAAGGCATCAGCATCTAGTGAGGGACTTCTTACTGCATCTTCACATACTGGAAAGCAGGAAGGCAAGAGCAACAAACTCCCTCCGTCGAGCCCTTCTACAGAGCATCTAATCACATTCACAAGAGAGGAGCCCTCGTGGCCTAATTACCTCTTAAAGACTCCACCTCCTAATACTATCTCATTGGCAGCACCTGAATTTTGGAGAGGCTGCATTCAAACAACAGCAGTTTCTATCCAACCTACTAGCTTAGCCCCTCTAAGTGATCAATATCATCTTCCCTTGATACCTGCCTTCTTCACATCACCTCCCTCCAATATCCAGAATGACAAAAAAATAAATAGACATTTTGCCATTTACATTCTTTTACAAAATAAATTATAAGCTTCAGATAAATTGTACATAGCAAAGGCTTCATATATAAAATGCAGCCAGATGGGCACATTGGCTCATGCCTGTAATCCTAGCACTTTGGGAGACCAAGAGGGGAAGATTGCTTGAGCCCAGGAGTTCAACACCAGTCTGGGCAACATGGTGAGATTCCATCTGCACAAAAAAATGAAGAAAAATTATTCAAAAATGGTGGTACACACCTGTTGTCCTAGCTACATGGGCGACTGAGGTGGGAGGATCACTTGAGCCCAGGAGGTCAAAGCTACAGTGAACTATGATTGTACCACTGCACTCCAGCCTGGGTGACAGAGCAAGACCCTGTCTTAAAAAAATAAAATATTCACTCTTTTGAGAATGGTCATAAAATGAGTTAAAAAATAGTTACTCTGGAATTTTAAATTTATATAAAGTTATAAAAATATTGACTACAAAAGATGAGTAAGTCTAATTTTTATTTTGAATGTGTTTTCAGAATAAGCTCTAAATTTCTGAGCTGAATATTCAAATTCTTCCATAATCTAACATTAGTCTAACTACACTGACTTTGTTCATTAATCCAATTATCTGTGTGTTACTTGGTATTTTTAGAGAGAACTATTAGTCACAATGACATAAACTGTCTTTCTTATAAAATCTCTTCAGCTATTATTTACATATAATAACATCACCATCCACAAATTTTTCCAGTAAAGTCCTGAAATGTAGAGAGGACTTGTCTTGAATTTGAAAAGACAGGTTGATTCATAGGAATACACAGTATGTGAATGTTTACACCTGCTGGATTTAATTTTAGGTGAAGGCAGAGATGCATGTTGCTTTTTGTCTAAATATGAATCTGTACATCATTTTGTAGGGTCACAAGGCACTTTAGTGGTAGAGATCTATTTGCTAGCTCTCTCCCTTTTCAGTCATATAATCTTTATTCTTTGACAGAAAAGAACTCTAATATCCCATAAGGCTTGAAATTATATATTTTTTGTTTTCTTTTGTTTTTATTGTACTTTAGGTTCTGGGGTCATCTGCAGATCATGCAGGATTGTTGCATAGGTACATACATCCCAGTGTGGTATGCTGCCTACATCCCCCTGTCACCTATATCTGGCATTTCTCCCCATGCTATCTCTCCCCAACTCCCCACCCCCTACTGTCCCTCCCCTACGTGTCCCCAAACAGACCCCAGTGTGTGATGCTCCCCTCCCTGTGTCCATGTGTTCTCACTGTTCAACACCTGTCTATAAGTGAGAACACGTAGCGTTTTATTTTCTGTTCTTGTGTCAGTTTGCTAAGAATGATGGTTTCCAGATTCATCCATGTCCCAACAAAGGACATGATCTCATCGTTTTTTATGGCTGCGTAGTATTCCATGGTGTATATGTGCCACATTTTCCTTGTCCAATCTATCATCGATGGGTATTTCAGTTGGTTCCAGGTCATTGCTATTGTAAACAGTACCACAATTAACATATGTGTGCATGTGTCTTTATAATAGAATAATTTATAATCCTTTGGATATATATGCAGTAATGGGATTGCTGGGTCAAATGGAATTTCTATTTCTAGATCCTTGAGGAATAGCCACACTGTCTTCCACAATGGTTGAACTAATTTACACTCTCACAACAGTGTAAAAGTGTTCCTTTTTCTCCGCATCCTCTCCAGCATCTATCATCTCCAGATTTTTTAACAATCACCATTCTAACTGGCATGAGATGGTATCTCAATCTGGTTTTCATTTGCATTTCTCTAATGACCAGTGATGATGAGCATTTTTTCATATATTTCTTGGCCTCATATATGTCTTGTTTTCTGAAGTGTCTGTTCATATCCTTTGCCAACTTTTGAATAGGTTTGTTTTCTTCTTATAACTCTGTTTTTTCTTTGTAGATTCTGGATATTAGCCCTTTGTCAGATGTGTAGATTGCAAAAAGTTTTTCCTATTCAGTTGGTTGCTGGTTCACTCTAATGATTGTTTCTTTTGCTATACAGAAGCTCTGGATTTTAATTAGATCCCATTTGTCTATTTTCGCTTTTGTTGCCAATGCTTTTGGTGTTTTAGTCATGAAGTCCTTGCCTATGCCTATGACCTGAATGGTTTTGGCTGGGTTTTCTTCTAGGGTTTTTATGGTGTTAGGTCTTATGTTTAAGTCTTTAATCCACCTGGAGTTAATTTTAGTGTAAAGTGTCAGGAAGTGGTCCAGTTTCTGCTTTCTGCACATGGCTAGCCAGTTTTCCCAACAGCATTTATTAAACAGGGACTCCTTTCCCCATTGCTTGTTTTTGTCAGGTTTGTCACAGATTAGATCATTGTAGATGTGTGGCATTGCCTTTGAGGCCTCTGTTGTGTTCCATTGGTCTATATCTCTGTTTTGGCACCAATCCCATGCTGTTTTGATTACTGTAGCCTTATATTATAGTTTGAAGTCAGGTAGTGTGATGCCTCCAGCTTTGTTCTTTTTGATTAGGATTATCTCGGCTATGAGGGCTCTCTTTTGGTTCCATATGAAGTTTAAGGTGATTTTATCCAGTTCTGTTAAGTGGATCATTGGTAGCTTGATGGGGATGGAGTTGAATCTATAAATTACTTTGGGCAGTATGGCCATTTTCACAATATTGATTCTTTCTAACCATGAGCATGGAATGCTTTTCCATCTGCTTGTGTCCTCTCTTATTTCCTTGAGCAGTAGTTTATAGTTCTCCTTCAAGACATCCTTTACATCCTTTGATATTTGTATTCGTAGGTATTTTATTCTCTTTGTAGCAATTGTGAATGGAGTTGGCTAATGATTTGGCTCTCTGTTAGTCTGTTATTGGAGTATAGGAATGCTTGTGATTTCTTCACATTGATTTTGTATGCTGAGACTTTGCTGAAGTTGCTAATCATCTTAAGGAGATTTGGGGCTGAGACAATGGGGTCTTATACAATCATGTCATCTGCAAATAGAGACAATTTGACTTCCTCCTTTCCTAATTGAATACACTTTATTTCTTTTTCTTGCCTGATTGCTCTGGCTAGAACTTCCAATACTATATTGAATAGGAGTGGTGAGAGAGGGCATCCTTGTCTAGTGCCAGATTTCAAAGGGAATGCTTCCAGTTTTTGCCCATTCAGTAGGATATTTGCCTGTGGGTTTGTCGTAAATAGCTTTCATTATTTTGAGATATGTTCCATTGAAACCTAGTTTATTGAGGGTGTAAGTGTAACACAGAAAATAACAAACATGGTATATATTAATCCAGCTATATCAATTAACATGATACCATTAAGGAAAAGTAAGATAATGTTCTGATGTTAATTTCAGACAAATCAGACTTCCGAATAAGGAAAATTATCAGGGATAAAGAGGGAAATTGTATAGTTATAAAGAGGTCAATTCTCTAGGAAGATATAACAATACTTAATGTGTATGCACCTAATAATGGAGCATCAAAATGTATGAAGAAAAAGCTGACAAAACTTCAAGAAGAAATAGATGAATTCACTATTATAGTTAGAAATCAGTACCTCTCTCTCAATATTAATAGATTAAGCATGCAGAATATCAACAAGAATATAGTTGACTTAACAGGACTATCAATAAAAGAGGGAAAATTAATATTTATAGATTTCTCCATCCAATATCAAGAGAATACATGTTCTTCGTAAGCTTCCTGGAACATTCACCAACATTGATCATTTTCTGGGCCATAAAACACACCTGAACAAATTTAAAAAAATAGATACTATACAAACTGTGTTCTTATATTATAAGGGAACTAAGCTAGAAATGAATATCAGAAAGACCTGGATAATCTGCAAATATCTGTAGATTGAACAACACACTTATAAATAACACGTGAGTCAAATATAAAGTGTCAAGAGGAAGTTCATAATATTTTGAAGTAAATGAAATGAAAATTCAACTTATCCAAATTTGTGGGATGTAGCAAAAGCAGGGTTTAGAGGGATATTTATAGCACTAAATGCATATATTTAAAATGAAGAAATTTCTAAAATCAATAAGCTACTTTAGGAACTAAAAAAAAACAAGAACAATTTGAGTATAAAGTAAGCAGAAAAAATTAATAGTAAAAATTAGAATGGGAATCAATGAAAGTGAAAACAGGAAATTAACAGAGAAAATCAACAAAATCAAAAGCTGATTTTTCAAGAAGAGCCCATAAAATTAAAAAACAAACAAACAAACAAATAAATAAAAAATAAAAAACCTCTATCCAGGCTGCTCAAGAAGCAAACAAAATCTACACATTACTATGATGGAACTGAAAGAGGACTCATTCCTACTGATCCTGAAGGCATTAAAAAGATAATAAAGAAATAGTATAAACCATTCTGTCAGTAAGTTTGATAACTTAGATAAAATGGATCAATTCCCTAAGAAACGGAAACTATCACAACTCACACAAACAGAAACTTGTGTGACTCTGAGTAGACTCATATATATTAGTGAAATTGAAACAATAATTTATAACTTTCCAAAAAAGAAAGCACCATCCACAGATGGTTTCACTAATGAAGTCTACCAAACATTTAAGGTAGAAATGATGCCCATTCTCCACAATGTTTTCCAGAAAACAGAAGCGAGAAAATCTGTTCTATTTAATTCTATAAGGCCAGATTTACCCTAATACCAAAACCAGATAAGAACATTGCAAGAAAGAAGAACTACTCACCAATATGTCTAATACACATGCATGCAAAAATATTTGACAAAAAACTAACAAATTAAAACCAATAATGTATAAAATGAATTATCCACCATGACCAAGTGAGATTTATTGTGGATATGCAAGACTATTTTGACATTTGAAAATCAGCCAATATAATCCAAAACATCAACAAACTGAGGAAGAAAAATCATTGTGATAAAAATACAAAGGCTATAGAATAGGCTCAATGCAATAAGAAGTAAATCCATAATGGTATATATCCAATATTATGGTATCATGTTGAATTTTTTCACCCTAAAAATTCTCAGTACTCTGCCTATTAATTCCTTCCTCCCCACAACTCCTGGGAACCACCAGTCTTTTTCCTTTTGCCATAGATTTCCCTGTTCCAGAATGTTACATAATTAGAATCATACCATATGTAGCCTTTTCAGTTTGGCTGGCTGCTTTCACTTGATAGTATGCATTTAAGGTTCTCTGTATCATTTCATGGCTATATATATATATATATATATATATATATATATATATATATATTTGAACTTTGCAGTTTTCTTTCTGCCTATAGAAAATATGAAAAAATTTTTTGCAGAAAAAGTCTGCTAGTGATAATTTCCATATCTATGTATATATCTAGTGCTGAATGCTATTCTGTTGCCTGTATATACCACAGTTTATCAATTCACCTACTGAAGGACATCTTCATTGCTTCCAAGTTTCGACAATTATGGATAAAGCTGCTATAAATATTTCTGCAGGTTTTTGTGTGGATGTAGTTTCCAACTCATTTGGGCAAATACCATTGAGTGTGATTGCTGGATCGTATAGTAATGTTTAGCTTTATAACAAACTGCCAAACAGTCTTTGTAAGTGACTATAGAATTTTGCATTCCCACCAGCTATGTATGAGAATTTCTGTTGCTCCATCTTCTCATCAGTATTTAGTGTTGCCAGTGTTTCAGATTTTTGTCAGCCTAGTAGTTGTTTAGTGGTATGCCTCTATTTTTGAAGAATAATTTCACTGGATATAGAATTGGTTGGTTGGGCTGGGCACCGTGACTCACACCTGTAATCCCAGCACTTTGGGAGACCAAGGCAGACAGATCACCTGAGGTCAGGAGTTTGAGACCAGCCTAGCCAAAATGGTGAAACCCCTTCTCTACTAAAAATACAAAAATTAGCTGGTCTTGGTGGTAGGCGCCTGTAATCTCAGCTATTCAGGAGGCTGAGGCAGGAGAATCACCTGAACCCAGGAGGTGGAGGTTGCAGTGAGCCAAGATTGCACTGCTGCACTCTAGCCTGGGTGACAAAGAAAGACTCCATCTCAAAAAAAAAAAAAAAATCGAGTTTTTTTTTTTTTTTTTTTTTTTTCCAACACTTTAAATATTTCACTTCACTCTCTTCTGCTTTCATGGTCTTGGATCAGATATCTGCTGTAATTCTTATCATTTTTTTATATATATATATATATATAGGTAAGATGGCTTCCTTCATCTCCATTCCCTGGGCTTTAAGGCTTTTTTTTTTTTAATAATCTTTGTATTTTTGCTGTTTAAATATGATATGCTTATGTGGAGTCCTTTTGGTATTTATTCTGAATGGTATTCTCTGTACTTTCTGTATCTGTAGTTTGTTTTGTATGTAATTAATTTCAAAAAATTCCAAGTCATATTCCTGTTATTCTGAATATGCACATATTTTGATATTTTTCTATAGTTCTTGCATATTCTTTTTAAAATTAATATTAGTTTTTCTTTTTTATTTTAGTACGGGAAGTTTCTACTGACTTATCTTCAAGGTCACTTGTTCTTTCCCTGCCTTGTTCAGTCTACTGATGAGACCATCAAGAGCATTTTTCATCTTTGTTTTTATGCTTCTAGCATTTACTTTAGATTTTCCATTTCTCTGCTTACATTAACATCTGTTCTTGTATGTTGTAGATTTTTTTTTTTCATTACAGCCCTTACCATTTTAATCATGGTTATTTTCCAACATCACTACCATATTTAAGTCTGGTTCTGATGCTTTTCTTTTCCAATTGCTTTTTTCCTGCCTCTTGGCATGCTATGCAATATTTTTTGAAGGCTAGATGTGTTGCATTGGGCAATAAGAATTGTGATAAGAAGGCTACTAGTGTGAGAATTTATGTTAATTGAGTTAGGAGTCAGTTTTTGTTTAATATTAGCTGTAGCTATAGTTATCAGATGCTTCAGATTTTCCTAGTGTCTTATTTTTGTAACTGCTCTTTACTTTGGTATTCCCCAAATATTCCTAAAATAAAGTCCGAGTCTTGCAGTTCTTTCAGCTGTAATATATTGTTATTGTACTGGTGATCATGTCAAAATGTGGAAACTAGCCCTATATAATCTTCCACTTAATTATCAGTCTGTTAGTGGGTATACATTTTGGCCTGTAAGTTTTATAAGTGTTTTTTCTTGTATAGGTTTTCTTTTATCTTCCACCTTAGATGAGAGGCCTGTCTCATCTAAATATTAGAGGAGGCTAAAGTGGAAAGAATACCATTTTCTCAGGGCTCTGGGGAAAAGCTCTGTTAATTATTTTCCCCTAGAGAATAGATCTTTGTTATGGAGAATGCCCTATAAAAATTTCATAATATTACTTTTCTTCCTCCTACTACCAGAGCCCTGTCATCTGTCTTGATTCTTGGCAGTGAGAACACAGTAACGCTTCTGGAGATAAAATCCATGAAAGTGTGGGGGCATCCCTAAGACTGTGGACCCCAGGAGTCTCTCATTTTCATGTTAGTCCACACTCCGTCTTCAACAATTTGTCAAAATTTCCATTTAGGTGTCCCTATCAATTTATGTATGGCTCTAGAGATTTATGCTTCATTTAAGGAAATTACAGCTGTGACTCAATGAATTTGCTTGTCTTTCCAGATTTCAGAAGGGCAGTTTGCTTTGTGATTTTACTTCTGGGTCGAAGAAAAATCATTCATTTTCAGTTTTATTTTTCCTATTGTAAGGATGGTAGTGATTACTTCTAGGTTATTTACTTGTTAGAGATGAAATAAACAAAAAGACTTTGTTCTTTGTGTTTGAGTTTGCTGTTTAATTAATTTGGCTTCAGCCTTCATTGTCTGTCAGGGCCAGTACAATTTGTATTTTTTCCTTTCTCCTCTTATCAAACAATGTCTTAATCCATGAACACTCACGCTGTATCAAGTAAGATTCATTTTAGCTGCTCATAATGAAAAAATCTAGAGTAACAGAGATTTTAAGGTGATAGACTATTTCTGTTTTATGTAAAGGAGGTTTGGAGATAGGCATTCCAGGCTGGTATAGAGATACCCTGGGGGCATAGAGATCTAATTTCTTTCTTTCTTCTATCATAGCCCTAACATACAATTTCCAGTTCAGAATGGCCGCTGAATTGTCAGCCATTAACTTTCCTGTTAGGAGAAAAAAGACAGGAGGTTAAGGGACAACAAGGGCATGCATCTGCCCATCTTTTAGAAACTTTCAATATAGTTTCATCCTGTAACTTCTACATACATCTTAGTCTTAATGCCACACCTAATTGTAAGAGAACCTGGGAAATGAAATCTTTTTTGCTGCACGCATTGGGATCCCAATTAAAACAACAGTCACTAAGCAAAGAGTAATAATGTATATTGAGTTGACAAATAATAGACCCTGTGTCAACAAGATTCAAAATCAGTAGAATTTGAAAGCTAATAGCAATCTAACTCCAAGTTATCTTTCTAAAACCAAAATTAAAATGAAAACACACAGACAACAACTACAATTGACTTTGTTTTCAATAGCTGATGGAGTAAGAATTCATGATGATATGGCTTTGATGACTAGAAGAACACCAGAGTCCTTGGTTTTATACTGATTTAAATAAAACAACACAGACACACATGGACTGCTTTTAAGGAGTGGAGAGTTTAATAGGCAAGAAAGGAGGAAGAAATTCCCCCATGCAGAGACAGAGGGAGGGGGACTTCAACGAGTAAAACAAATCACCGTTTAAAACAAATTTCTAATCAGATCTTGCTTTGTGTTTCTGGGGATGGAATAAATATATTCCTATGATGGTTCACTTTCATATAGGTGCTTGATGATTAGGCAACGACTGATGAACACAATTGTTGGATTTTTGGAAGAGAAGAAGTGCCATGTGGGAACACCAGTTTACTGACAGGGAAAGTTGGGTTGGGAGAAATCAAAGAAATAAGAAACAGCTATTTCTGCGTGGGCATTGTGCTTTTTATGTTTGATTCAACTATAGAAGTTACAAAAATAACATTTTTTTAATCGACAAAGTGGGGTGAGACATCACCACTAGACAGTTGTTATCTAATTGCTAAATTCAGTTAAAGAGGTGAAGGCATCACTGTTCTCTGTTTCCAATGGTTAAAAAAAAAAATTAGCCTCAAATTGGTCAATTCCTCCACAAATTTTTGAAAATTAACTATATAGAAAATTCCTAAAATAAGAACTCACTTGATAGGTTCAATACCTGAATGTTTTTCTAATTTTCTATGTGATACTACTTTAAATAAAAGTGTAATTACGTGTTTAAACTTACACATACTAAATTTTGAGACAAGTGATCAGGTTTAGGACATAATCAGCATGTTTACTAGATAATTTTCCATAGTTTCTATGTTTTAATTGGAGTGCTTTGAGAAAAAAAGGAGAGAAAACAGTAAGGATTTAAATAATGCCAATTTCTACAGTAAAAAAAAAAAAGCTAATGATTGAAATGGATGAGCTACTGACATTGCCATATTTAAAGTGTTTGTAAATAATTTTATGTACCATATTGTAAAATTTGTAACCTAATAAACTATAAAAAATTGATGATTTTTTTCTGAAATCAAAAGAGGTTAGGTTCAATCAGTTTCTTACACATCATTTATACATCACTGTGATGTTCAAGATTTACTATGATATCCCTGAAGTCATGTAACTAGATGATAAGGTGCCTTCTTAGTAATTAAAGAATATAAATTGTGTTCAGTGTTCCCTACAGTGAAATGCCATTTTGTTGAAAAGGAGTAATTCATATAAAGTATATATGTTAATTGTCAGTGAAATAGAAGAACAAATGAAGTGAATCATCCAATTAACCATCCAGACAAATGAAGATATATTTGAGTCAAATAAAGATACTAAGCTCACTTTGAGGAATCACTTAAAGGGAGTTTGCTTACTATGGTATAAATGAGTATTTAATACTTTTAGAGGTGACCCCTGAGCTGATACCGAAGCTATCTCAGCAAGGTCCTATTTCTCTTTTGCTTGACTCATATGACTAAAATCTATAAGAAGTAATTTCCCCTGAATTTACAGAATACACATTATCATCTATGCTAAAGCAAGATTTTAAAAAATGGAGTTAATGTTTTCATTTCCTTCATTATATTATCCTGTTATTATAAGCATCTTTCAGCCTCTATAAAGTGAGGAAAATGGTTTAGTGTTTTAAAATGTATGTAGGACTAAGGGTGAAATCAAATAACACTCCCTTATAGCCAACTGTTATGACAACCTCTTTATGGGCAACTATTAGGGTAATGGCTCAAACTCTAAAAAAATAAATAGACAAACTAAAAGCAAATAAACATAGCATGTATGATGGATTGAAAATGGAAAATATTTTTTAACAAATTGACAAAACAATACAGTTTAGGGAATTATTTTCTTTCATCTTCCTCAGAATTTATAGATTGACAAAGAGTGATTATTTTTATGATAGAGTTATATAATTTTACCAGTCTTTGTACAAATCCAAAACTTGTCAACCCTCAGACTCACAATACTTTTTAAAAATAAATGTTATTCCAGATACAATTCAAGTACTATGAGATCTTTTACTTCTCTGGCTGCTATGGACTAAATTTTGCTCCCCCCAAATTTATATGTTGAAGTCTTAACCTACAACTCGATGCTATTTGGAAATGGCATTTTTGAGAAGTAATTAGTTCAAGGGGAAACCATTAGAGTGGGGTCCTCATAATGGGATTAGTGCCCTTATAAGAAGAGACAAGAAAGCACTCTCTCCTCTCTCTCAAAACCCCTCCCTCTGTTTTTGCCAGGTGAGAACACAGCAAGATGATGGTGATCTGCAAACCAGAAAGAGGGCTCTCACTAGGAGCCAAATAAGCTGATACCTTTATCATGGATGTCCCAGCCTCCAGAACTGTGAGAAATAAATGTCTGTTGTTTAAGTCACGGAGTTTATGATATTGTGCTATAGCAGCAAGATACTGCCAAACATTTTACATGTTGTTATTATGCAAATAATATGTCAATTTATTAGTTGAGTGCATAATTTGTTCTTGGAAATATGGTAATTACTAGGAATACAAAGTAACTTAAAGGTAGTTCTTACCCTTTTGGAGCTTACAGAATAGCAAGAGAGACTGGCAATAACAAATCCAATGTGAGAAGTTGTATGACAGGGAAGTAGACGATCCTATGAGAACATATAAGTGGAACACCTAACTTGAACTGCACTATGTGCTTGAATTTATTATTTTATTTAGCAATGTATCAAGTACTGGGAAGTTAGTTTTGGGATAGAGAAGACTGGTCTTTGATATTTGGACTTAAAGTTCTGGTGGTATTAAACGGCAATATGTCCCGATTATTTAGGGATACCTTTTCTGCCTTTTCCCTAGCTAATCCCTAGAGGTTCATTAGAAAGCTACATGAACATGTAAAAATGCTAAATAAGATATGAAATGATGCTTTATTATCCAAGTCAATATAATCTGAAATGCAGGGGTGTCTCAGACTGAATTGGAGCACCTAACTTAGGAAGAAAAAAACATACTTGTGCCTCAATGTAAATCTTAAATTTACAGCCAGCCTTTCACCAGACGCAAAGAAACAAGAAGGCCTAAATTTCAATTGCCCACAAGAGAGAATGTGCTAGATGTCTTCACTTTCTGAACTTGCCTTCATGTAAAAAGAGGAAGAAGGATCAAGAGGTTCACAATTTTTTATCTCAAAGTTACTGCTCATTAGTAATGGTGACCTAATCAGTTTCCTAGTATCTGACAAATCAGATAAAGTTATTCCACCCTCTTTGGTTTTGGGAGGCAAGGTGGTAAGAATATACAGACAAAAGTGGACACATAAGCAGTCAAAGGGGTGAGAGGCTTTCCTCTTCCCTGGTTATCCCATTTTTTTGTTTAACTCTCAGGATTAACAGGAAAGCCTATGAAATGAGTGTTCTTCCCTGGAGAAAACGGATAAAATATACAAATCCTACTGTATTGGATAGCCTTAATCTAATTTTCCACAGTTCTTATTGATCCTTCTTGGACCAATACAACAGACATTCTAGCTGATTGTCCTCAGAAGTTTCAGAGATTGATCAACATAGGAACTTAATTAACTCTAAGGCCTCCTTATTCCTGAGGATATATGTTTATCTCTTACTCTAGTTCTGCTAATAACGTGTAAACCTACAATGTCCTAACTAATTATTCAGAAAGGATTATAAAATGGATAGCACATTGTAGAAAAGCTTGTATCAGAGATTTATATGGGCAGTTGGTATAAGGTAGAATGAAACCTGTACAAAACTGTTCACTGTAGCCATGACTGGAATCAGCGTTCAAGTAGAGACTATGTGAGGTGATACATAAAAGCTGGTTGACACTACCATGCCCTTCATTAAATGGAATAAATCTTGAACTTGGTGGCCAGTCACAATTTTTATGATAGTCTTAATGCAGGAAGGTTAGTGGAAGAAGGTTAGTATTTGCTTGCTTTTACTGAATCGGAAGGCATAATTGGTATTCATCCCCATCCTTCTGTATGTCATTTACATGGTGATTAACAGTAAATAAAAGCTGCATTTTCCAAACTTTACCAATAATAGATATCGCTAGTGAAAACAAAAGTTACACTATCAGATGAAAATTAGAATTTTGTTGCTTTAATTTTGCTGTTTGATTTACATTGAATTTAAGCATATTTTACAGTGTCTTTTTACATTTCTTCATTTTTGAATATCATATTCTTCTTTTCTTATTTTTCTGTTGAGCCTTTCTATAAATTGTGTTGATTTTAAAAAGCTCAGATAAATAATTAATAAATTATACTGTAAGTCAAGAAAATGTGACTGACTCTTGGGAAACAGATGTGGGGCAATGGCAGTTTCATATAGTCTTTTAAATTGTACTGAATAGGTTGTTATTTATTTCTCTGCACTAGTTATAAAATAGATGATTGTTATAATGAACCACTTTGAAGCACTAAATTTGAGTTTTAACCTAGAATTATGGTGAGTAGGTCATTCTGTCTACAAAAACTAACAGAAGGGTGCTTTTAAAGTGTATGCTATATTGATATTTCTGGATTCAAGTGCCATTAATTATTTGAAAACATTTTCTACCTCTTTTTAGATAATAGTGTGTGAATAAGATATGCTCATGCACATTACTCTAATTTTCCCAACTGATTATTACCAAGGTAGGGTATCAATTGAGTTTGCAAGTTTATCAGTCACTTGCAGCACTGTTTATATTATGTTGGCTTCCTTAAAACCCATGTCATGGAACCAATTTAATTTTCTGCTCAAGAGTGCTGTTTAATTTACATTCAATGTGTTCTGTTTTTTGAGATTTAGGCTTTTTCAGAAAATAGTTTTAGCAGAACACTTCCTGAGGCAGGTAATAAATTCTAAGTTCCAGAATGTCACTGAAGAAATTGAAACAAGTGCCTGTTCATTAATTAAGCTCACTATGTAAATTAGCTTTTGAGTGGAGGTTACAGAAAGGTAAGTTTTGGTTCAAAACAAAGAATATTTAATAATTTTTACTGCTTAAAATTGGAGAACATTATCTCAAAAGATAGTAAGTTCTTAGTCACTATCAGTGTTAAATGTCCAGAGACTCAATTGTTCTGGAGGGAGACCCTGCTAGGAGTGAGGACTGACGGGTTCATGGGTGTCTGTAAAGGATGGCCTAGGTTCAGCCACATTAACAAATAACCCTAAAGGAGGTTTAGAACAACAAAATATTCTCATATGCTAAAATCCAAAGAAACTGAGAGGTGGAATATGGCTGGCTCTGCTCATCCTCATTACTTCACAACTCTGGTTGACAGGTTTCATCTTGAAATGAGCTTCTGTTCTTACTAGTGTATAGAAATGAAAGGTGGTAAACAAAATAATGGCTCCTAAAGGTTTTTCCTGTAAGCGACACTCCATTTATTGGCCAAATATTATTCATCCTTGAAAAAGAAGGAGATCCTGACATTTGTCACAACATGAATGGACCTGGAGAACACTATGTTAAGTGAAATAAGCCACAAAGAAAAAGATTGCATGATTTCGAAAAAGTCCAAATATGTGGATAGAAAATAAAACAGTGGTTACTAAGGTTAGGGAGTGGTGGAAGTGTGAGAATTGGGAGATGTAGATCAAAGGATACAAACTAGAAAATATGTAGGGCAAACAAGTCGAAAGATCTAATGTACAATATAAAGACTATAATTAATAGTAGCGTATTATGTTCACAATTTTTTTCTAAATGAATAGATTATAGCTGCTTATGCCATGGCTATGGATGGGTAACTATGGGAGATGATGGATATGTTCATTAGTTCCACCATAGTAACCATTTTACTGTACATGTATATTTCATAACATCATATTGTGTACCTTAAATACACACAGTAAAATTTATTTTTAAAAAGACAAACAAATAAAAACACATTGCCTAACTTTAACAGCTGTGAGTGCCATCCCACCTCATCCCCATACACTAAACCAGATTTGTGAGCAGCTCTACAAGCAACCACAGTGTCCAACTGTCATTTGTTTTTGAAATCACTTTGAGTCCAAATAGCAGAAAGCCAATTACAGGATGTAGAAATAATCCTCATTTAGTACAGCAGACTCAACTTTTTGGCATTTTGTGTCTCTTTGAAAGAGTTTCATAAAAGCAAACAGTGAGTACAAATAAAAGTTGAATGAATGTAGTTCATTGCCATATATCATATCTGCATGAATATTGCCTTTTAATTATTTTATTTAAAATTGTTATGGATACATAGTAGCTGTACGTATTTATAAGGTACAAGATATTTCAATACAATCATACTATGCATAGTGATCAATTCAGGATAACTGAAGTATCTATTACCTCAAGCATTTATCATTTCTTTGTGTTAGGAACATTCCAATTCCACTCTCTCAGTTATTTTGAAAACTATAGTAAATTATTGTTAACTATACTTGCCCTATTATGCTACTGAACACTGGATCATATTTATTCTATCTGTATTTTTGTGTCCATTAACTATCGCCTCTTTATCCCCCTCTCCCCACTACCCTTCCCAGCTAACCAACATTCTACAGTGTAAGTCCACAAATTCATTTTTTAAACTTATATCTCCCACATATTATGGAGAAAGTGTGAAGTTTGTCTTTCTGTGCCTGGCTTATTTCACTTAACATAATGACCTCCAGTTCCATCCATGTTGTTGCAAATGACAGGATTTCATTCGTTTTTATAGCTGAATAATACTCTATTGTGAATTTGTACCACATTTACTTTATCCATTCATCCATTGTTGGATACTTACTTTGATTCCATATCTTGGCTATAGTGAATAGTGCTGCAATTAACATGGAAATGCAGATATTGCTTTGATATACTAATTGCCTTTCTCAGTGGGATTGCTGAATCATATAATAGCTCTATTTTTACTTTTTAAAAATTTTTTTGAGGAATCTCCATACTGTTTTACATGGTGGCTGTACTAATTTACATTCCCACCAACAGTTTATACAGGGTTCCCCTTTCTCCATATTCTTGACAGCATTTGTTGTTGCCTGTTTTTTGGATAAAAGCTTTATTTTTTTTGAGACAGTGCCTTCCTGTGTTGCCTAGACTTAATTCAGACTCCTGGATTCAAGCAATCCTCTCATCTCAGCCTCCTGCGTACGTAGGACTACAGGTGTGAGCCACAGTGGCTGGCCTAAAAAGCTCTTTAACTGGAATGAGATTATAGCTCATTGTAGTTTTAATTTGCATTTCTCTGGGAATTGATGATGTTGAGATTTTTTATATACCTGTGGGGCATTTGTATGTCTTCTTTTGAGAAATGTTCATTCATATTATTTGCAAATGTTTAAGTTGGATTACTTGGTTTTATTTTTATTGAGTTGTTTGAACTCCTTATATGTTCTAGTTATTAATCCCTTCTCAGGGTAGTAATTATCAAATATTTTCTCCCATTCTATAGATTCTCTTTTCAGTCTATTAATTGTTTCCTTTGCTGTGAAGTAGCTTTTTATCTTGGTGTGATCTCATTTATACATCTGTACTTTGATTGCCTATGCTTTTAACGTCTTAGTCAAGAAATCTTTGCCCAGGCCAATGTGCAGGTGTGTTTGTTCAATATTTTCTTCTAATAGTTTTATAATTTGGAGTCTTACATTTAAGTCTTTAATTTATTTTTTGATTTGATTTTTCTATATGATGAGAGATGGGGTTTAGTTTCATTGTTCTTCATATGGATATCTAGTTTTTTCAGTACCATTTATTGAAAAGACTGCTCTTTCCTCAGTGCATATTTTTGGGACTTTTGGTAAAAATGAGCTGACTGTAAATGCATGAATCTATTTTGGAGTTCCCTGTTCTGTTTCAATGGTCTCTGTGTCTGTTTTTATGCCAGTACCATGTTGTTTTTGTTACTGTACCTTTATAGCATAATTTGAAGCCAGGTAATGTGATTCCTCCAGTTTAGTTCTTGCTTAGGATAGCTTTTGCCAGTTTGGGTCTTTTGTGACTCCATATAAACTATAGGGTTGCATTCTCTATTTTTGTGAAGAACATTATTGGTATTTTGATAGAGATTGCATTGAATCTGTAGATTGCTTTGGGCAGTATAAACATTTTAACAACATTGATTCTTCTAACCCAAAGACATGGAATATCTTTCCATTTTTTTGTTAACTCTTTAATTTCTTTCATCAACGTTTTATAGTTTTCTTTGTAGAGATATTTCACTTCTTCAGTTACTTCCTAGTTACTTAATTTCATTTGCAGCTATTGTAAATGGGATTACTTTTTGATTTGTTTTTCAGATTGTTTATGCCATAAACAATGCTGCTGGTTTTTTTGTGGATTTTGTATCCTGAAACTCTACTGAATTTGTTTATCACTTCTAACAGCTGTGTAGTGGAGTCTTTAGGTTTTTATAATGTAAAATCAGATCATCTGCCAACATGGCTGATTTGACTTCATTTCTTATTTGGATATTCTTTATTTTTCTCTTTTCTAATTTCTCTAGCTAGGACTTCTAGTACTATGTTGAATAAAAGTGGTAAAAGTGGGCACCCTTGTCTTGTTCCAGATGTTAGAGAAAATGCTTTCAGGTTTTTTTTTTTTCCCCATGCAGTGTGATACTCTCTGTGGATTTTTCTTATATGGGTTTTATCATGTTCAAGTGCATTCCTTCTATACCCAGTTTTTTGTAAGTTTTTTTTTTTTTTTTTTGTGAAGGGATGTTAAGTTTTATTGAATATATTTTCTGTATCTAATAAAATGATCATATAGGCGCATCCTTCATTCTGTTTATATGATGAATCACATTTATTAACTTATGTATGTTGAACCATACTTGCACCCCTGGGGTAAATCTCACTTGATCAGGATGAATGATCTTTTTAATGTGTTGTTGAATTCTATTTACCAGTATGTTGTTGAGGATTTTTACATCTATGTTTACCAGAGATGTTGACCTATAGTTGTGTTATTGTTATGTCTTCATCTGGTTTTGGTATCTGGGTAATACCGGTTGTATAGAATAAGTTTGGAGGCATTACCTTTGCCTCAATTATTTGGAATAGTTTAAATCGGACTGCTATTAGTTCTTCTTTAAATGTTTGGTATAATTCAACAGTGGAGTTGGTGAAATGCTGGTATGAGCACTCCTGTGGCCAACCCAGCTGGCACTCCACGTTGGTGCACCTGAAGCTTTGTAGACCAGCCTGTGGCCACTGCTGCCTGTCAGCTGCTGCTGTTTATTCAAAGTCCAAGACTACTTCAGTCAGTGAATGATAAATTCTTCTGATACTGGGTGCATCTCATCAAGGCAGTGGATTCCTTTCTGGCCCACAGTGGATCTGAAAATGCTGTCCAGGAGCAAAGATCTGGACTCTGGAGCTTCAGAAACATGCCTGCTGCTTTTTTTTTTTTTTTTTTTTTTTGAAACGGAGTTTCGCTCTTGTTACCCAGGCTGGAGTGCAATGGCGCGATCTTGGCTCACCGCAACCTCCGCCTCTTGGGTTCAGGCAATTCTCCTGCCTCAGCCTCCTGAGTAGCTGGGATTACAGTCATGCGCCACCATGCCCAGCCAATTTTTTTGTATTTTTAGTAGAGACGGGTTTTCACCATGTTGACCAGGATGGTTTCGATCTCTTGACCTTGTGATCCACCCGCCTCGGCCTCCCAAAGTGCTGGGATTGCAGGCTTGAGCCACCACGCCCGGCGCCTGCTACTTTTTATTATTATTGCTGAGCTGGTATCCAGGTTGCAAGACAAACTTCTCTGTATTTTTCCTTCTCCTTTCCCCAAGTGGAAGGAGTCTCTCTCAGAAATGTACTGCCTGGAGTTGGTGAAAGGGTGATGTAGGCACTCCTTTGCCTGCCACAGCTGGTGTCACACTGGGTCATACACCAAATACACGGCCTCCAGGACCATTGTAGCATCAGGGCTTGCCCTAGGGTTTCAGTCCTTGTAATCTGACTGCCACTCAAATTTATTTCAAGCCACAGGTCACTTTAGTCAGCTGGTGGTGAAGTCATCCATAACTTTCCTCCTCCTGAGGCAGGGAATTGCTCTCTAGCCCAGGGCTGGTCTAAATGCTCCCTTCGTGAGTGCCAGCAGAATTCTTCCCTGTACTGTGTTCCACTGTCGCAGGACAGCACTGAGTTCCAATCAAAGTTCCACTCTTACTCCAGTCTTTCTTGCCCAAGCACACAGATTCTGTCTTCATGCTACTCTACGTAGGGTTCAGGGAAGAGTGCTATAGGCAATGCAAGACTGTCTTTTCTACCCTATTCAATGCCTCGTTACTTGATAATATATTCAAACCAAGTACTGTGGTTGTCATCTATTTTGGTTTCTATGAACGTGCTTTCTTGCTTGGTCTTCCTGAGGGGGAATGATCATTGAAGTGTTCTATTCAGTAATCATGCTCTGTCTCCCAAATATTGCCTCTTTTAAGTATGGAAAAAGAGGAAAAAAACATTAACCACTCCCCACCCAGCTTCCCTCTATAGTGACATAAAAAACAAAAGATATGTTGGAGTAGCAGAAAAAAATACAACCCTGGACACGTCAATGGAAACTAGCAAAATATTTTTATAATCTATCTATTTATTTTTATATTTATTGTCACCTTTCAAGTCCAAGCCACCATCATTTCTAGTTTGAGCTACTTCAGTAGTCTCTTAATTGGTCTTCCTGGTTTCTCTTTTACTACCCCAACTACTCTTATTATCAAACTGCAAACATAATGATATTTTAAAAAGTGCAAACCTCATTGTATTAGTCCTTAACAAACATCAAAGCTTCCAATGGCACTTAGAGAAGACACAAACATGTATATATGTAAATGTATGTGCTCACACACAAATTTTTACCATGACCTACAGGGAAGTAAGTAATTTGGCCTTTATCTGTCTCTCCAACTCCAAGTATGCCAACGGGGTATACTTACTTTACTAAGCCAAATAATGGGGTTTCAGAGGAGATTAATATGTATTGAATTAAGGGGATATTGTGAGGACAAAAATGGTGGTAACTGATTCATGTCTGAAAAATCTAAAGGTGAAAGACTGGATCAGGCATTTAAGTAGCAGAACAGAAAAACACTGCTGTTTGGAAATAGTCTGCACCTTCAGAGACTGGCTGTATATAGGTGTATGCTTCCAATGTTTCCCATGGACTGGATGTGAATCCCATATAAAAAAAGTTCAACTTATGTCATCTTCAGGGAAATGCCTGTAGAAGCAAAGTAACCCCAAATTTAAAAGTGATATGTAATTTCCCTCCCTCTGACTGCTTTTAAAAAAAATTCAATTTAATAAGTTCTACTATGAGGAGCCTACTTGCATTTTTCTTTGCATTTATCCTACTTGGGGTGTCTAGCACATCTTGAATCTATAGCTTGATATTACCTATCTATCGGTTTTGAAAAATTCTCGGCTGTTTCTCTGCAATTACTGTTTCTGCCTCATGTTCTGATTGAATTGCTCTCCTCTTCCATGATGCCAATTACATGAATATCGGAATTTTCCCCATGTCCCAAATGTTTCTTGAGCCTTTTTCTCTGTGTTTCAGTCTAAACAGTTTCTCCTGAGTCTTTACTCACACTTCGCTCTGTTTTTTTCTTCATCTCTAATATGCTATGAAACTCGTCCATCTATTCTTAGTTTCAATAATTATATTTTCTGATTCTAGACTTCCTGTTTGATCATTTGTTTTGGTTACCAGTCCTCTGCTGAATACTTTACCTTATCACTGAATTTCTTAAACATGTTAATCATTTTTAAAGGTTCATGTCTAAAAACTAAATAGCTAGATTCTACATGAGTTTGTTTATATTGTCTGTTTATTTTTCTTGGTTTTCAGTTAATTTTTTACTTTTTCCATGCCTAATGGCTTTTTATTTGCTGCTGATTATTGCATATGAAAAATAGTTGAGATTATTTGAAGCTCTGGATATTATTATACTTCTGGGACAACTTAATTTTGCTTCTGGCAGGCAGTTAGGTTAAGGACAGATTAAATTATTTCAATCAGGGATTTAACTGATTTTAAAAGTTGGCCTTTAGTTTTGGTGAGGACTATTTTATTTCTCATTCACCCTTATCCTTGGAATATAACTCTTCTGGGTCCTAACTTAAAGCCTCAAGTGTTTACCAAGTCTTCCCCTTCTTGTCAAGATTTAAATTCCAATTTTCCTCCTGCAGATCTGAGGTTCTGCAAACAGCTCTCTTATGTTTTCAGTCTCTTAGTCACTGCATTTGGCTATGTCTGTATAAATCCTTTAAGGTACTTAGTGGTGCCAAATCAGTCTCACCTTCTATGTTTCCCTTCTCTGAGAGATCATGTCTCCACAAACGCATACTGTTGTGGTAGGTTGCTTTGCACTCAAATAGATGTTATTTTATATGTTATCCAGATTTTCTAGGTTTCTCAGAAGTACAATTGGTCCAAACAAACTACTCCATAATTTCTAGAAGTGGTAGAGTGCTATAAATCGTTTACCTCTAATATTCCAGTTGATTTTTTAATGAGAATTTATCTTGGCACTAATTATAAATATTTGCATAACACATTTTTTAAAACAATCTATTTTAATATTTATAGGTGCACAATCACTTTGGCATATAAAATTCCTTTCACAATTAATTCCCATAATTATCTATTGTAGATTAATTCAACCCAGATATCCTCAGAAATCTGTGCTGTCAATACAAACATTAATTTATTTTTAGCTATAATACTATAAATTACAGTTCTTGTTTATAAATTATGGCCACTGAAAGCGATACTTTTTCCTTTGTTTTCTTCTGCTATTCTGAGAATAAATTGAAATTGCATTAGTAGTGTATGCTTCCTTAAATTAAGATCTCTTGCTTTGCTATCATTATTTAAATACCTAGTGTTATGGACTGACTGGTTGATTCATTGATAGATTTAGCCATTCATCGACTGAACATCAACTTTGTATTAAGCATATTTCTGAGATAAAATGTGTATAGAAAGGAGTGAGATGGGTAGACAAAGAACTAAAATGCAACAATTTAATAGCCACAGTTGAGAAATGTTCATAGCACAAAAGAAGCATAATTCTGCCTGGAGAAGTCAAGGAAGGATTCACAGAGTAGTTAATCTTTTAACTGATCCCTGAAATATTATTTGTAGTTTTCAAGTCTGATGAGTCCTATGGGAATCATATTGAGTGGTTACCAAATCCTGCCTTGAGAAATCTTGAAAAGATTATTAGTTTTCAACAAATGGTGCTAGAATAACTGGTCATGCACATGAAAGAAAAAAATCAAGACAAAGACCTTATACTCTTCACAAAAATTACAAAACAGTTCACAAAAATTTAACTCAAAACACTAGTGGAGATAGAGAGTAGAATGATAGTTACCAGAGGCTGGGAAAAGTAGTGGGGGTTGGGGGTGGGAGAAAAGTGAGGATGGTTAATGGGTAAAAAATAAAATAAATAATATCTAGTATCTGATAGCACAATAGGGTGACTATAGTCAACAATAATTTTATTGTACATTTTATAACTAAATCAATATAATTTGGTTGTTTGCAACATAAAGGATAAATTACTGAAGTCATGAATACCTAATTTACCCTCATGGGATTATTATACATTGCATTCCTGTGTCAAAATATCTCATGTATGCTATAAATATTTACACCTACTGAATACCCATACAAAGTAAAAATTAAAAATAAATTAACTCCAAATGGATCATATACCTAAATTTAAATTACAAAGTGCAAAACTCCTAGAAAATAACGTAGGAGAAAATCTACATGACCTTGGGTTTTGAGATGACTTTTTTGATATGGCACCTGTTAGAATCAATGAAAAAAGAATTGACAAGCTGGATTTTATTCAATTTTTAAAATTTCGGTTTTGCAAATGACCCTGTCAAGAAACAAAATGCAGACTGAGAGAAAATATTTGCAAAAGAGATATCTGACAAAGTATTGTTATCCAAAATATATAAAAAACTCTTAAAACACATCAATGAGAAAACAATCAGCTCAGTTAAGCAATGAGCCAAAGGCCTTAACAGATAGCTCACCAAAGTAGATAAAGTAGATACATACATGACAAATAAGTCTATGAGGCAATGGTCCACATCGTATGTCATAAGTGAAATGCAAATTTAAAAAATAATAAGATACCCTACATACCGATTAAAATGGCCAAAATCCGTAACACTGGTAACACTTACTACTGGTGAACATGTGGAACAATGGGAACTTTCATGCATTTCTGATGGGAATGTGAAATAGTGCAGACACTCTGGAAGACAGTTGGAAGTTTCTTAAAAAACTAAAACTAATCCTACTTTTTTTTTTTTTTTTTTTTTTTTTTTTTTGAGACGGAGTTTCGCTCTTGTTGCCCAGGCTGGAGTGCAATGGCGCGATCTCGGCTCACCACAACCTCCGCCTCCTGGGTTCAGGCAATTCTCCTGCCTCAGTCTCCTGAGTAGCTGGTATTACAGGCATGCGCCACCATGCCCAGCTAATTTTTTGTATTTTTAGCAGAGACGGGGTTTCACTATGTTGACCAGGATGGTCTTGATCTCTTGACCTCGTGATCCACCCGCCTCGGCCTCCCAAAGTGCTGGGATTACAGGCGTGAGCCACCGCGCGCGGCCCCATACTCTTACCAGATGATACAGCAGTTATGCTCCTATATATCTACCCAAAGAAGTTAGAAACATGTCCACCAAAAATACCCACACATGAATGTATATAGCATATTTATTCATAATTGCCAAAACTTGGAAGCAACAAAGATTTCCTTCAGTAGCTGAATGGATAAACAGTGGTATGTCCAGAAAATGAGATATTATTTAACACTAAAAAAAAGCTATCATGCCATGAAAAGACAGGTAAAACTTAAATGCATATTATTATTAAGAAGCCAAATTGAAAAGGCTATATAATGAAGAGGCTATGATTCCAACTATATGACATTCTGGAAAAGGCAAAAGGTATAGGGACAGTAAGACTAGCAGTGGTTGCCAAGGGCTAGGAGAGGGGAGGAGGTGGAGCACAGGATTTTTAGGGTAATGAAATTATACTTTGTAATACTATCATGGTGGATACATGTCATTATGTGTTTGTCCAAATTCGTAGAAGGTAGAACACCAAGAAAGAACCCTAAACTAAACTATGGTCTTTGAATGATAGTAATGTGTTTCAAAATACATCCATCAATTGTAACAAATGTGCCCCTCTGGTGGGGGATGTTGATAATGGGGGAGTCTGTACATGTGAGGAAAATGGGGGTATATAGGAATATGAGAACTTTCTGTATTCTCTATTTTTCTGTGATCCTAAAACTGTTCTAAAAAATGAAAATTATTAGAGACTTAGCATGTGGAAAGAGCCCAAAGCTAAGGAGAAAATACAATGAGACTGAGGAATTCTGATTATTTCAGCATTACTAAATCTTGAGGATTGGACAATGACAACAATGAGCAGAAAGAGGAAGAGAAATGAGGCTAGAGAGTAAAGCCTAAGTGTGATGAACCTTAAAGGCCATTGTAACAAGTTTGGCCTTCATTTGGAAAGAAATGGATTGTCTTTAAAAGATTTTTAACAGAGGAGTAACATGATCATATTTACATTATAGAAAGATAATTCTGGTTGTATTACAGGGAATGGTTTGGACAGACAGAAGACTAGAGGCAGAGAAGCCAGAGAGAAGAGTATTGCAATGATCTAGCTGACACAAGTTTTGAGCATGGAATAAAGAATGGAGAGGGCAGATTATGAGATCACTGCTATCTTTGTTCTATATAACCTTCACCTCCACCCATAGTTTTTTTCTTTTTCCATGCATAACCAGAATTTGAGGCTACCCTTTTTCCAATAAAAACAGTATTTAACTGGCAACCATATTTCTGTACTGCTCTCTCAAATTCATTCCTGTCAATGACACCACTTCTTTTCACATTTCCTAGATTTCACTGAAAGTTTCTTATTTAAATTTCACCAAATTTTAAAGCGATCATTATTTTAAATATGTTAACTCACATTTAAACAGTGCAGATTTTACAGAGTTGTACAAAAGGGATGCCTCATAAATATTTTCAAACTATGATGAGGCTTAATTTTATTAATCTATTTTAAGTTCTGCAGTATGAACACAATTAGAGTTTTGTTCTCTCTCAGCCGCGCATATATTTCACATGAAAGACATTTCAAAGTTATCTTATAATATGAACCAGAGGAATAAGTGAATTTAATAAAAAAAAAAGTGTTTCCTTAGAAGGGAAGCAATACATGACCAAAAAAAGCTCACATTTATTTAAAATGTCATTTGTCAGCTCATTATATTAATAGCTATACACACAACAAGTAAGTATATGAAGTGACATGGACCATCACTTCATATACTTACTTGTCATGTGTACTGCCCTTACAAGGGAAGCAATACATGACTGAAAAAAAGCTGTATTGCCCTTAGAAGGGAAGCAATGCATGACCAAAAAAAGGTCACATTTATTAAAAATGTCATTTGTCCACTCATTCGTTATATTAATAGCTTACATTTGTAAGGTACTTTAAAATTATTTCACATTTATTGTTCAATTTTTATTAAAATAAAAATAATTGTAAAAATTTTAGCTAGTAACAGGCTGTATGGATCTTAATGTGGAACTAACACTCATTATCTCCAGGATCCTGTAATGTGTGCAGGTATTAGGAAGATATTTGCTGAATACCTACTATGTGTTCATGATTACTCTAAATGCACTGACAAATAGTAATGGTTTTCATCCCTCCCTTGATGGTGTAATAATTCTATCTTTCCCAATGGCAAGGGACAAATTGTTAAATAAAATCTATCATTTACTATTAGCAAGAAAATAGCCTGAGTATATAGAGACACGCTTTTTATTAAGTCTGGGATTTTGAGTCACAAAGAAGTTGAGATTTGCATTATAGCTTTTCATTTCTAAGCAATTCCTGGAAGGGGGGTGGGCAACTTTCCCAAAATTTAAAGAAATTGTTTTAATTGTAATGTATAAAATTTCCCAGAAAAGATTTTCCTGTGGTACAGTGTATATGACAATGTATTTTATTTCTAAAATAGTTTCTTATTGGTATGCTTAGTGGAAATGTTAAGTCTCACATTACAGACAAATCTCAGTTTGTTCAGGAACTAATTAATCAGGTAGGATTTTCTTTTGAAGTTTTTATTCCTTGATTTTGTCCATATTTCTATTTCTTATTATTTCTACTAGTAGATGGCTAACAACTCAGAGAAAAGTTTTAAGAAGTCAATTGTATTGAATGCCTTCCTAAATTTTTCCTTTGAATTTTTCTTGAACCTACATATATTTCACTGAGAGGTGAAAAGATTTGTGAGCATCTGGATTCTAGTTTGCTGCCACCTATGACAGTCAGCATTAATGTTTAGATCCTTTCCCTATCCCTAAAAAACACTGACAAAGTTAATCAGTGACAAAGTTAATTAGAATTTAGTTCTCCTAAAATGTCTCATCATCAACAGCAATTCTATGTACCACTGGAAGATGCAGTTTAGAGAGAATGTCTGCAGTGATGCTTATCAAAATAATTGAAAAAGGCGAGTGGCGGTGTTGCTTCAGAATTAATCCCTAACAAAGCACAAAAAGCATCAAGCATCTCAAGTTTGTAGTATGTTATGAATTGAATTGTGTCCCACAAAAATATATGTTAAAGTTCTTGCACCTGGTACCTGTAAATGTTAGCTTATTTGGAAATAGTCTTTGCAAGTAGAGGCCATTAGAGGGGGCCTTCATCCAGGATGAGCGATGTATTTATAAGAAGAGAAGAGACACAGACAGAGACACACTGGGAGGCCATTATGGCTAACAGAAGCAGAAATTGAAGTGCTTGCAGCTGAAAACCAAGGAATGCTAAGGATTGCCAGCCACTACCAGAAATCAGAAAGAGGCAAGGAAGGATTTTCTGCCCAGAATCTCAGGGGGTATATGGCCCTGTTGATACCCTGATTTCAGACCGTCAGCCTCCAGAACAGTGACAAGATACATTTCTGTTGTTCCTAGACACTCAGTTTGTGGCACTTTGTTACAGCAGCCCTAGCAAACTAATACAGAATGTAAACAATATTTTTTTTTTTTTTTCAAAAGAATGAAAAACGTGCAGGCATGTAATACTAGTCAGTAACTCTATGCTTCTAAAATACAGACTGGTTCAGCTAGAAAACTGTTTGCTATTTTTTAATTAGCTGCAAGAGAGAGACTGCTCCTTAAATTTTTCAAACTCACTTGTTTTTTAAAGTAAACTTCATTTTGAGATATCTGTAGTTTCACATGCAATTGAAATATTTGGATAATGCCATGTTTCTCTGAACTTCAGAAAGTAAAGAGATCAAGGTGTTAAGCAGAATGGTATGCTTGATCCTATTATATGAGACTCTGGAATAGAAGATAATGATTAAAGAGTGCTGAATGTTCTCATAAATATAATTATGTTGATAATAATATTATTAATAATGTAGAGAAGAAAAAGAGGAAAGTACCCAAAGCAATCAGTGAAACTGAAAATTAAGCTTTTTGTTGAACCTAGATTTATAAAGTTTTGTGACTGTGTCCAAGGTAACTATGAGAAGAATGTATAGGCAAGTAATGCTCAAAGTGAACTGAAGTCTTAGAGAGATGGTAGAGTTTTGATGTAACAAGAAAAAGCAGAAATCTCTTTTTTTTTTTTTTTTTTTTTTTTTTTTTTGAGACGGAGTTTCGCTCTTGTTACCCAGGCTGGAGTGCAATGGCGCGATCTCGGCTCACCGCAACCTCCGCCTCCTGGGTTCAAGCAATTCTCCTGCCTCGGCCTCCTGAGTAGCTGGGATTACAGGCACGTGCCACCATGCCCAGCTAATTTTTTGTATTTTTAGTAGAGACGGGGTTTCACCATGTTGACCAGGATGGTCTCGATCTCTCGACCTCGTGATCCACCCGCCTCGGCCTCCCAAAGTGCTGGGATTACAGGCTTGAGCCACCGCGCCCGGCCTAGAAATCTTATTCTTAAGTTGTGTTCTGCTCTTTCAACATATGTCATAATTGCAGAGCATTAAAAAATATTATTTAAAAGAATTTTTAAAAACGGGTGAATAAGGTGGCAAAGAGGATCAACCTGCCCTAAAGAAGTCTGTCAATGGAATCACCAAACGTTACTCTTCATGTATCAGGAATCATGGGGAACTATATGGATGTTGCCAAATTTTAGAGAATAATTGAAGAAGGTGATGATGTTTAAGCTAGGGAATAGAAGGTGACATAATAGTTTTCGACATCACTTGCCTTAGAATTTGGAGTGATGTCATAAACATGGCATAAAAGGAAACTCCACGCAGTTCTCCCACAGGTAGACATATAGATAGATAGATAGATAGATAGATAGATAGATAGATAGATAGATTAGATAGATAGATAGATAGGCAGGCACACAGACATGCACACACACACACACACACACACACACAGACCAACTGACAGACAGATAGACAGATAGATGGATAAATATTGGCTAAAATAATTTTATCAGAGCTCTGAAAATAGTCAAAGGTCTATAGTGACCAAGTGAATGCGTAATCAAGAAAAAGCCACATTCAAAACATGAGGAAATGTGATGTTTTTACTAATTTTTACCTTACCCAGCTCCCAACGTGGCATAATGCAGCAGTGAAAAAGCAACGACCCAGTTCCCAATTCCTTCCCTCAAAATGGAGGAAGCAGAGAAACATTTTTACATTGTTCTAACCTGTCTGGGCCTGGCCCAAAAGACTGATTGCAGGCCACAAAATCAACGTGCAAAAATCAGATCTGTTTCTGTACATTGAGAATTGACATTCTGCAAAGGAAATCAAGAAAACAAATCCAGTTATAAGAGCATCAGAAACATAAATGCTTTGGAATAAACAACTTAAGAAGTAAAAGATTTGTACATTGAAAACTAAAAAATTCTGCTGAAGGAAATCAAAGGGAAAAATAAATAGTTATCTAGCGTTTGTGGATTAGAATACAATTCCTATTGTTATAACGTCAATACTACCCAAAGTGATCAACAGCTTCAATACAATTCCTATCACTTTCAAATTTCTGATGACATTTTTTGCAGAAATAGAAAAATGAATGCTTAAATTCATAAGGTCTCTTAAGGGATGCCGAGTATTCAAGACAATCTTGAAAAAGAAGAACAAAGTTGAAGATCTCAGATTTTTTTATTTCAAAACTTAATACAAAGCCACACAGTAATCAAAAGTGTGATACTGGCATAATGACAGACACATAGACTAATGGAATAAAGTAGCTTTTTCATAAATGAACCCTGCATATATGGTCAAAAGATTTTCTTCATGGTGCAAAACACCTTTTTGCACCTTGCAACACCTTGCAAAAAAGGTTTTTTGCACCTTTGGGCAAAGAATTTTTCACCTTTCAGAGTGGGAAAAGGAGGATCTTTTCAACAAATGATGCTGGGAAAACCATATCCACAAGCATGAAGATGAATTTGGACTTTTACTTTATATCATATATAAAATTAATTCAAATAGATTAAAAATCTAAATGTATGAGCTGAAAATATAAAAGTCTTAGAAGAAAACACATGCAAAAAGCTCCATGACATTGAATGCAGCAACGATTTTTTAGCTATCGCCCCAAAAGCACAGGCAACAAAAGGAAAATAGATAAATTGGATTTCATCAAATTTAAAACTTTTGTCATCAAAGGAAATTAACAGAGTGAAAAGGCAACCCACGAAATAGGATAACATATTTTCAAATCACATATCTAACAATATATAAATATCCAAAAAATACCAAGAATTCCTACAACTCAACACAAAAAGCAATCAATACAATTAAAAAAATGGACCAAGGACTCAAATAGGTATTTCTTCAAAGAAGATATACAATGGCTGGTAAACATATTAAAAGATAGTGAGTATCATTTATCATTAGGGAAATGCAAATAAAAAACACAATGACAGGCAGGACGCGGTGGCTCACGCCTGTAATCCCAGCAGTTTGGAAGGCCAAGGCAGGTGGATCACCAGAGGTCAGGAGTTCGAGACCAGCCTGCCCAACATGACGAAAACCCATCTCTACTAAAAATACAAAAAATTAGCCAGGTGTGGTGACAGACACCTGTAATCTCAGCTACTCAGGAAGCTGGGGCAGGAGAATGGCTTGAACCAAGGAGGCAGAGGTTGCAGTGAGCTGAGATCATGCCACTGCACTCCAGCCTAGGTGACAAGAGTGAACCTGTGTCTCAAAACAAACAAACAAACAAACAAAACACACACATACAAACAAACCAAACACACACACACACACAATGAGCTACCACTTAACCCACTAGTCACCCACTGTAAGAGTGATGACTACCAAAAACAGAAACATGTGCTGGCAAGGATGTGGAGAAATTGGAATCCTTATGCATTGCTGGTGGGAATGTAAAATAATACAGCCACCGTGGAAAATTATGTGGCAGTTCCTCAAAATATTAAACATGGAATTACCATATGATCTGGCAATTCTATTTTTGTGTATATACCCCAAAATATTGAAAAAAAGAATTTGAACAGATATTTGTACACCAATGTTCATAGCAGCATTATACACAATAGCCAAAAAGTAGAAAGAACACAAATGTTGATTGACAGATGACGGAATAAATGAAATGCAGTACATATGTACAAAAGAATATTATCCAGTCTTAAAAAAGGAATTACATTTCAGCACATGTGAAAACCTGCGTGAACCTTGAAGACATTATGTTTAGTGACATAAGCCAGACACAAAAGGGCAAATACTATGTGATTCCACTTACATGAGCTATTCACAGTAGTCAAAGTTATACAGGCAGAAAGTAGAATGGTGATTGCCAGGGATAAGGGGGAAGTGGGAATGGGATGAGTTTCAATTTGGAAAGAAGAAAATTTTCTGGATGCAAATGATGGTAATGGTTGCACACCAATGTGAATTTACTTACTGCCACTGAACTATACACTTATCAATGTTTAAAATGGTAAATTTTATGTATGTTTTACTGCAATGCAAGAAATTCAATGGAGACAGGGTGGGGAAAAGATTGACTGAAGGGTGTCATTAGGAAAGTGTTGGTACTGATAAAAGTGTTCTATATGTTTACTGCAATGGTTGTTAAGGGTATATGCTTTTATGTATTCATTGAGTACATTTTATCTGGTTTAATTTTATTGTATACAAATTATACCTGAGTAAAGTTTATTCAAAATTTTTTTAAAAATAGCACTTGCCTTTAAATTTAAAAAGAGGATTGACTGAATCAGAGTAAGAGTTGAAAAGAGAAGTGGGCAGAGGCTACAGAGAGGTGTATGTCTTCTCCATATACAGGATGCTTTGCTTAATGATGGAGCATTGTCAGGAGATATCATCATTGTGGGAACATCGTAGAGTGCATGTCACAGTCTTAGATGGTATAGCCTGTCGCTTCTAGACTGCAAATGTGTACAGTATGTTACTGTACTGAATATTGTAGGCCATTGCAACACCATGGTATTTGTGTATCTAAACATAACTAAACATAGAGAAGGTACACTAAAAATACGTTATTAAAGATAAAAATGGTACACTTGTAGAGAGTACTTACTGTGAATGTGCTTTCAGGACTAGAAGTTGCTTTGGGTGAGTTGGTGAGTGACTGGTGAGTGAATGTGAAGTCCTAGGACATTACTCTACTGTCGACTTTATCAACACTATACACTTAGGTTACACTAAGTTACTAACAAAACTTTTTTTTCTTCAATACGAAGTTGCCCTTAGCTTACTGTAACTTTTTTACTTTATAAACTTTTTAATTTTTAAAAAATTTTTGACTATCTTGTAAAAACTCTTACCTTAAAACACAATCACATTTTACAGCTGTACAAAAATATTTTCTTTATATCCTTATTCTATACATTTTTTTAGTTTTTTAAACTTTTTAAACATTTTGTTAAAAACTAAGACACAGACACACACATTAGCATAGGCCTATATCGGGTCAGAATAATCTCACTGTCTCCCACCTCTACATCTTGTCACACTGGAAGGTCTTCAGGGGCAGTAACATGCATGGAGCTCTCATCTCTATGATAAAAATGACTTTTCCAGAATACCTCCTGAAAGTCTGTGCCTGAGGCTGTTTTACAGTTAATTTTTTTTAATAAGTAGAAAGAGTATACTCTAAAATAAAAAAGAAGTAAATTCATAAACCAGAAGCATAGTCATTTATTTTCATTATCAAGTATTATGTGCCATATGTAATTGTATGTGCTATATTTTTATATCACTGGCAGCACAATAGGTTTGTTATTACCAGTATCACCATACACATCTGAGGAATGCATTGTGCTACAACCTTACAACAGCTACGATGTCACTAGGTGATAAAAATTTTTTAGCTTCATTACAATCTATGGGACTACTGTCATACATGCAATCCATCATTGACTGAAATGTCATTATGCAGAACATGAGTATACTAATAATTACAAAGACAGCATCTAACTTCTAACAATGTAATTGAGTTCTTGCTACAAACCAGGCACTGTTCTAAATTATTTTCACGTATTATCTAAATGAATACTCACAAAATAGCTCTAATGTTAGGTACTATTATTGCCCTCATTTTTAAGATGAGGAAACCGAAGCTTAGTTTCAGCAGCTTCCCTAATGCCTTATATAGATAAGTAGTGGATTCTAATATATATATTCCATTCTGAGAGCAAAAGCTATTAATCAGTATGCTGTCATACTAAATAAAGCTTTTCATAAATGTAACTGCCATACCAACTAATTGTCTCCAATTCCTGGAAATATCTGGGTAGGTATTGAGGAGCTATCAATCAAAGAAATTATAGAGCAGGCATGAACAAACTAAGGCCAGTTATGAAATCAGATCCTGCCAGGTTTTGTTTTTTAAATTGTGATATGATTAACATTCCATAAAATGTACCCTTTTAGAAAGATGTTATATTTAGTGGGTTTTAGTATATTCACAAGGTTGTACAACTATCACCACTATATAGTCCCCAAATATTTTAATGGCATCCAAAAATAAACTCCATATTCACTAGTATTCACTCTTCACTATCCTCTTGCCTTACTTCCTAGCAGCAGTTAATCCATTTTCTGCCTTTTTGCCTATTCTGAATATGTCATGAAAATGAAAGCACACGGTCGGGTGTGGTGGCTTATGCCTGTAATCCCACAACTTTGGGAGGCAGAGGGGGGTAAATCATCTGAGGCTGGGAGTTCGAGACCAGCCTGACCAACATGGAGAAACCCTTTCTCTACCAAAAATACAAAATTAGCTGGGCGTGGTGCCACATGCCTGTAATCTCAGCTACTCAGGAGGCTGAGGCAAGAGAATCACTTGAACGTGAGAAGTGGAGGTTGTGGTGAGCTGAGATCACACCGTTGTACTCCAGCCTGGACAACAAGATCAAAACTCTGTCTCAAAAAGAAATAAAATAAATGAAAGCACACGATAAATGATTTTTTTGTGACTGGCTTTCTTTCACTTGGCAAATGTTTTTAATGTTCGTCCATGTTGTAGCATCAATATTGTGTTCTTTTTCATGGCTGCATAATATTCCATTATTTGTATATACAACATTTTGTTTATTCATTTATCAGTTAACGGACATTTGGGTTGCTTATATTTTTGGTACTATAAAAATGAAAGCTATGAACATTTATGTACAAAATCATGCTTGAATCTATGTTTTCAATTCTTTTTGGTATAACCTAGGAGTGGAATTGTTAGGTCATAAGGTAACCCTTAGTTTAACAAATGAACTGCCAAACTATTTTCCTAAACTACTGCATTATTTTATATAACCCTTGCAAATATATGAGGGTTTCAATGTCTACAAAGCTAACATTTCTTATTTTCTTTTTGCTTATAGCGCTCCTAGTGGATGTGAAGTGCTATATCATTGTGATTTTAATTTGCACTACCCTAATTTATAATTATGTTAAGCATCTTTTCATGTATATATGGACCATTTATTTGTATAAATGTTTATTCAAATATATTACCATTTTTAATTGAGTTGGTTATTTGCTTCTATTATTGATTTGTAAGAATTCTTTATAGATTCTGAATATTTGACCCTTATTAAACATATGATTTGTAAATCTTTTCTACATTTCAGTAGTTTGTCTTTTCACTTTCTTGGGAATGTCCTTCAATGAACAAATACTTTTAATTTTACTAATGTCCAAATTATTTATTATTCTTTGGATGTATGTTTTTAAGTGCCATATGTAAGAAATCATTGCCTAATCTAAGATCGCAAACATTTACACCTATATTTTCTTCTAAGAAGCTTATACATTTTGTTTTTACATTTTGGTCTTCTATCTAGTTTGAGTTAATTTTTGTATATGGTAGGTGGAGGTATTTAACTTCCTTTATTTGTTTATAGATATTGTTTCCCAGCTCCGTTCTTAAAAAAAGACTATTCTTTATTCATTGCATTGTCTTGATACCCTGTCCATTTCTAGACTCTATTCTATTGGCCTATGGGTCTATCTTAATAATGACAGTAGCACATTGTTGATTACTGTGACTTTGTAGTAAGTTTTGAAATCAGGAAGTGTGAGTTTTCTAATTGTGTTATGTCTTTTCAAGGTTGTCTTTGACATTCTGGACAAGTTGCATTTTCTTTTGACTGTTAGAATTAGCTTGTCAACTTCTGCAAAAAGTTAGCTAAAATTTTCATAAGAATTGCATTCAACCTACAGATCACTTTGAGGATTATTGGTATCTTAGTAACATTAAGCCTTCTTATTCATAAATGCAAGATGTTTACCATTTATTTAGTTTTTCTTTAATTCATTTCAATGATGTCTTTTAGTCTTCATTGTGCAATTCTTGCATTTCTCTTGGTTAGAGTTATTCTTAATATTTGATTCTTTTTCAAACTGTTGTAAATGACTTAATTTTCTGATATTTTAGTAATGGGATTGTTGGGTCGAGTAGTAGTTCTGCTGTTAGTTCTTAGAGAAATGTTCAAACTGCTTTTCACAGTGGCTGAATTAATTCACATCCCCACTGACTGTGTATATGTGTTCCCTTTTTCTCTGCAGCCTCACCAGTATCTGTTACTTTTTGACTTTAATAATAGCCATTCTGACTGGTGTGAGATGTTATCTCATTGTGGTTTTGATTGGCATTTCTCTGTCAATTAGTGATGTTGAGCCCCTTTTCATATGTTTTTTGGCGACTTGTGTGTCTTCTTTTGAGAAGTGTTTATTCATGTCTTTTGCTTATTTCTGATGGGATTTTTTTCTGCTTGTTCGATTGTTTATTAAAATTCTGGATATTAGAGTTTCGTTGGTTGAATAGTTTGTGAATATTTTCTCCCATTCTATAGGTTGTTTACTTGGTCTATACTTTCTTTTGCTGTGCAGAAGCTCTTTAGTTTAATTAGGTTCCATTAGTAAATTTTCTATTCTTTCATTGCTGTCTGTTAAATAGATATTTTTTAGTGTATCATTTTAATTCCCTTGTCATTTTAGTATGTTTTTGAAGTTATTTTCTTAATTGCCCTGAGGGTTGCAATTAACATCTTAACCCATAATAGTCTATGTCAAATTAATACCAATTTCATTTTAATAATATATCAAAACTTTTCTCCTTAAACGTCTCTCTTCCCATTCATTGTGCTATTACACTCACAGAAGTTAATTTTTATAATTCTGTATCTATCAACATGGATTTATGATTATTGGCTTACGCAGTTGTCTTTTATATGAGATAAAGGAAGAAAAATATAACAAGCAAGAATATATTTATTTTGTCTCTTGTATTTACCTATAGTTACCTTTAGCAATACTCCTCATGATTTCATGCCAACTCAAGTTATTGTCTAGTGTCTTTTCATCTGATCCTGATTTAAATTATTGTCTGGTGTCACTTTGTTTCAACCTGAAAAACTACGTTTCGTATTTCTCGTACAGCAGGTCTACTAGCAATGAATTATTTTGTCTAAGAATGTCTTAAGCGCCCACTTATTTTTCGAAGTATGGTTTTGCTAGCTATAGAATCTTTGGTTGAAAATCTTTATCTCTCAATACCTAAAGTATGTTATTCCACTGCCTCTGGCCTCGTTTCCGATGAGAAGGCGGCTGTTAATTTTATTAAGGATCCCTTATACATGATGAATCACTTCTCTCTTGTTTCAAGATTTTCTATGCCTTTGGCATTCAACCATTTGACTATGATGTGTCTCTTTGTATATTTCTTTTCTTCATCTTACTTGAGGTTTGTGGAGCTTCTTGGATAAATTTATTAATGTTTTCCATCCAACATAGAAAGAGTTTGACTATTGTTTATTCACATATTTTTTCTGCTCATTTTCTTTCTTTCTCCTCCCTGGGTTTTTTATTACATAAATGTTGTCCTTAATTGTATGTCACAGCTCTCTAAGTCTCTACTCACCTTTCTTCATTCTTTTTTCTTTCTGTTCCTTACATTGAATACTATCAATTGACCTTTCTTCACATTATCTTATTCTTTTCTCTGCCTGCTCAATTCTGCTCTTAATTACTTCAGTTAATTTTTCATTTTAGTTATATTTTTAAACTCAAGAATTTCTACTCATTTATTTTTTAGAACTTCTTTTTATAGATATTCTCAATTTGATGAGACATCATTCTGATATTTTCTATTAGGTCTATAAACATGTTTTTTTAAAAAAGTTCTTTAGATATATATAAAATAATTTATCTGAAGTGTTTGTCTAGCACATACCATATTTGAGCATTCTCAGGGAGACTTTATATTAATTGCTTTTTTTCCTTTGTGTATGATATTTTCCTGTATCTTTGCTCATCTCATAACTTTTTGTTGAAAACAGGACTTTTCAAAGAATCTAATGTAGTAACTTTCGTAATCATATTTTCTCCATTTCCCAGGGTCTGTTGCTTTTGCAGTTAGTTGTTGTTATTTGTTTGTTCAGTTACATTTCTACACTAATTCATTAAGTCTGTATTATTTATTCTGTGTCGCCACTGAAATTTTTGCTAAGTATAGTGGTCATAAATTTTTGCTAAGTATAGTGGTCACCAATAATTTGCCTAGTCTTTGCCAAAGGGCTTTTGTGCGTGTTTGGGCCCAAATTCAGCACTCAGCCGGGTAACTGAAAACTCCGTTTTATCCCTTAGTGCCTGCTTGTGTAATGTCTTGAGGTTAGCCAGAAGTGAGAGCTTAAGACCTTCTCATATCTTTCTTGGACATGCAAACAGCTGTACAGAGACGTGTGGCCTTTTACATTCTCAGGAACACATCTGAGCTTTCAAAGCTTCTTTGGTCATCTTAATTCTTAGATTTTCATTTTAAGGTTTTTGGGTAGTTAACCTCAGGAAGCCATAAAGTTAACCAATTATTTCTAATTTTTGTTTTTTGGAACAAATGCCCCTAAGACAAAGGCTTTTCACACTGTGCAAACTCCATGTCTAGTCAAATAAAGAAGGTGTTGCAAGTAGAGTTTCCCAGTCACCAGAAAGATCAAATAATGACAATTCTCTGGCATAGAACTTTGAAGAGGCTTCAGATCCATTCTGCCTTCTGGCTGTGAAGCTGTCTGTTTCCAACAAAATTAAGGACCTTTGATTTTCAAGCCTACTGTGGAGGTGGAGGAGGGAAAGATGGGAATAGGGTGAGTTAAAATGGCACAAAGCTTACTGTTCTTACTAAGACTCAGTTTTTTTTCTCTCAAATAAAACCATTCTTCAGATTGCTGCAAGCTTTTTGTGAATTTCCATCATTCTGTGAACGTTGATTCTTTTGTCTCTGTTTTCTCATTGATCTTATGGAGGAGAAAAGTTTCAGAGATTCTAACTTTATCATTTTTACTGACTTCCCTCTGTTTTTGTAAATCATATTTTATTGGGACTGTGAACCCAAAAGTATCTGAGACAGATCCCAGTCAATTTAGAAAGTTTATTTTGCCAAGATGAAGGACATGCACACGACACACCCTGATGACATGTGCCCAGGGTGGCTGGGGCACAGCTTGATTTTATAGCTTTTAGGGACACATGAGACATTAATCAATATGTGTAAGATGTACACTGGTTCCATCCAGAAAGGTCATAGGGAGATAAAGATGAATGGTTGCTTTTCTTTAAGACTCTGATTAGCCTTTTACTAAATACACAATTTACATGTGAGAGGAGGGTAAAGAAATAGTCACTTATGCCTTAGTCTGGCTTAGTGAAACAATAAAGCAGAAGAAGCAATCAAATATGCATTTGTCTCACATGAGCAGAAGGATGACTGCTTTGAGTATCCTTTATCCACAAGGAATTTCTTTATGGACAAATTGTGTGGAAAATATGTAGCATTTTTATCTTTGTAGCTATCTTATTTACGAATAAAATGGAAGGCAGGTTTGCCTGATGTTGTTCCCAGCTTGAATTCCCTTTGGTTTAGTAATTTGGCGGTCTTGAGATTTAATTTTTTTCAAGGGCATAGTAGTGTTCATTCATTTTATGTATTATTTCATGTTACAATGGGGGAACTGAAGAGTCATGACAGCCTGTATGCCCTCCAAGTCTAAAATATTTACTATCTTGTCCTTTATAGAACAAGTGTTCCAACTTCTATTATATGACGTTTTTATATTTTGTTGGAAGTTAGACTAGTTCAGTTGCTCCTAACCTAGGTTCTCACTAAAATCATTTGTGATGCTGGCTTAAAAGTCAGATTTGAGCACCCCCCACCCAGAAGTCTGATTCAATGGGTATAGAGTACAACCAGTAAGTCTGTATTTTTTTTTTTAATGCTTCAGGAATCCTAATGCAGATAATTCTATTATTGGGAACAAGTGAAGTAACTGATTTCTAGTATTCTTTCTAAATGAATGATTCTATATGTTAGATTTCCAGTAGCAAGCCCTAGTAACAACAAATGGAAAAAATAATCATATGCTGATTATCAAGCATTGTATTTTCACTCCTATTATCAAAAATGTTCCATTTCATTTAAATGGATTCATCTCTAGTTTATTATAGTCAATAGCCCATGGAGGAAGCATTAATGAACCTGAAAGCCTGAATTTTTACAAGTGTGTGTGAATTGCCCTTTACTGATATTTCCTTTCAAGGCTCCAAACTTACTCAATTTTCTTACTTGATTGACAGATCTCAAGAAGGCTCAGGGCCCTATTTTTAAAAATAGGCCTTTTTTATATATAATATAATATAATTATAAGTAAGCCTCTAATTAATGAAATTTGCAGTAGAGGCTCAGTTTTTATAAGTCCATTCACGTTTATGACATACACATAATTATTAACACTTTATTTGACTAATGGACACTAACAGAGGGACTTACTCATATATGAGAAAAGAGCACTCAAAGTTAACTATTCTTCCATCTGAAGCCCTTTTCCAATATCCCTTGACACACTAGATTAAACTTTGAAATGTTCAAATATTTTAGGCTATTTTAAATTATTGGAGTATTCAATCATTTAATGTCTGAGAAAGACGTTAAAAAATTTTCCAGTGTGACTATTGACTTAACAACATCTGAATATATGTATAATAGTTTTTTCTTATATACTTTGAGGCTGTATTGTTTAATGAGTACAGCGCCAGAATTTTACAACTTCCTAATGAAAAGCTCCTTATGATTTTTAAGTAAAGATGATCTTTATCTTTTAAAATACCTTTAATCTGAAAGTCTGTTTTGATATTACTTTTGATTTGCTGTGCTGACATTTTTTTTTTGCATACCATCTATTTAGTGTATTTTTTCTTCTTTTATACCTGTTTTATTATTTTTGTATTTAAATTTTAAATTTTTTATTTTTGTATTTTAAATTTTATTAAAATATTCAAGCTTGCAAAAATTAGATATATTGGTCTAGTAAGCTGTCTTGTAATTATCTTCATGCTTAAATAGTTGTCCACATTTTGCAAATCTTGTTCAATCTCACACCTTCATATATATCTAGGCCCCTTGTAAATTACAGAAAAAACGGGATATTTTATCCCAGATCATATACTTTCCAGCTTACATTTTCCTAGTATTTAATTCCCTGCTGGTTAGACAGCTACCAAAGTAGTTACTATTAAGAGTGGTCTTCACAGTCAGTGCTAGGTTAACATACACATTTACTAATTTCTTTATTCATCAGTACTTCTTACATTCAACTCATTTTTTCTCTGGGGTTCAGCTTTCTTCTTCCCAGGGTAGCTTTAGAATATTTTGAGCTGAGATACTGGCTATTAATTACAGGAGAAAGTGTAAGCAGATAAAAGGTTACTACATTATTCCAGTCTTGAAATCCTAAGAGTTTGAACTAAGGTGTTGCCAACGGAAATAAAAAAGAACTGAGACATTACAGAAGGGACTGATTAGGTTTGTGTTGTAAAGTGGGCTGTAATCTAAGGTAAATTAGATTTCTATGCAGTTTTACTAGATATTTGGTGAAGTCTCAACCTCTATTTAGAAACACATGGACATACTAAATTTGAGCTGTTTGGGAGACATTTGGGTAGTAAACATTCTATAGATGTTTGAAAATGAGCCTGTCTCAATGTAGAAAGTTGAAGATGGAGATACACGATTGACAAAAGGAGCATATTTTTGTCCAAAATTCTAAATTCACCCTATCTTCTCCCCCATCTTCTGAACATGTACATACATCTCCTCTTTACATCCCTGGGGAAGCCAGGGTAGGGAGTGCTTCACTAGATTATCTCTGGTGATCTAACATATCTTAATTTGACAATGTTTTCAAGTTTTGTTATTCAAAACGCTATCTGTGGACCAGCAGTAGAACTTGGAAGCTCATTAGAAATGCCAAGAATTGACACCATAGTTTGTCCTGAAAGCAGATTTGGGTAAGAATTAAGAGACATAATAGTAGATCCAGATAATAAAAGATCATTTGAGGTGCCTGCAAAAGCTGGCTGGTGGAAGTTTCTTTATTAGATTGCACATTAGCGTTTCAGTTATTGAATTATGAGGAGCTCTGGAAGTCCAATGGGAGGGGCCAAGCAGGCAGGGTAAATTTGTGGTGGGATGCAACACCCAAGGGACACCAAAAGACATTTTTGAACTGTACATTTGATCAGATTGTTAGCTTTTCTGTTTTATTTCTTTTGAGAACCTTTGAATAAAAAACATCTGAAATTAAAAAAAAAAAAAAGAAACAGTTATTTGCTAAACCATGGGTAGTATTTCAGCATTGTGACAAATAGTACAACCTTACCCTGGGGAGTCAAGAAGGGTGTGGCTCAGGGATATCCATTTCATAGCCTAATGGCATATATTTCACAAATAGAGATTATCCAAGACAAAATTCTTGGTAGCAAATTTGTAAGAAGGAGAGATATTTGGGGAACTTTATGGAAGTACCCCTTCAATTTCATTAAATTGAAGCAGCTACTGCTATTCTTATGTTTCGAGTTTATTCTTATGTATGTCTTACTCCTGGAACTTTTATGCTACTGAGGAGGAGATATAATTTTCCCTCAACCCTCATAAGTTAGTAGTTTGTAAAAACTCCTGTAATAAAAGACAAACTAACAAGAGAAAAACAAGCAAGTTTATTAATGCATGCAGTGCACATTGCAAGTGAGGAACTTCAATAAAAGGTAACTCAAGGCAGTGGCTTAGAACTCTGGCTTATATACCATCTCCAATAAGGAACAATGAATTTGTAGAGAAATGACAAGGTAAAAGAACACAGCTTTATGCTTCCAAAGACAGGAAACTGTGGGAAGGCAAATGCAGTACATGGGAAGAAACTAATGGAGTTAAGTTCATTTACAGATTATTCTGGTGTCATCTCTGGGCTGATAAGAACTGTTTCCAATTAAAGAGAATTTACATACTGTCTTTAGGATAGAGAGTTTTTCCTCTGGTTGCTGCTGCTTAATTGCCTTTAGCTCAAAAATAGGTTTTATGCCAAAGAGGTATATTTTGAGGTCTGCATTCCTTTAGCAGTATCAATTAATGCATCTTAGGAACTAAACATATTATAATTGGTTTTGACTTTTTGCCATCACTAAAATGAAAAAACTACTACTCTCTATCCATATCTATATGCAAACACTTGGCACAAGGCATGAGAAAACCAATGGGATATAATTACATCTGTTATATTCTCTCCTTATTTCAGGTGAGACACTATCATTGATTTTACCATGGGTATTAAAAAGTAGTATTTTTTTCTCAAAAGACAGTATTTCATTTAAACTGGACAAATTATAACATTTTTTAATTGCAAGATTAAATATAAAAAATAAGAGTAAACATAATCTAATAAACAAAACTTCAAACTCGAAAAATGGGCAGGAAACATCAGCTCTATCTTTGTTGCAGTGCTTGAAAGTTACTAAATAACAGAGTCAATTTGTGCTATTTACAAATTTACAAGTTTCCTTCTAAGCTAAATTTAGATGTTGTGCTTTAATGAATACAGTTCATAATAAAATAACATTTAATAAAATTTGTATAATTGAGTAAATTATTTGTGCTTAATTTTTTTTGCTTAATATATGTTGAAATATATTGCTCAGTGTAACAGACATTAAAATTGCCAACTAGATGAAGTCCTCAATATCTATACCAGAAAGGAGAAAATGAGGAAGAAATAAAAGTTGAATTGGGGCCATCATTCTAAACTTTACCATCTGCAGTACATAGATGTGAGCCAGTGAAACATAAAGGTAGCCGTTAATAAGATGATACTATTATTTCATATCAGTTGGTGTTAAAATTGCCTGGAGAAAGACTTGTGGTTTTAGCTCTAATATATAAAGAGCTTAGACATCATCGCTACATTTCTTATAAGAAGAAAAAGCTGAAAAAACTGAAAAGGACTTACTAGAGAGATGGATTTAGAGGGCAAACACTAGCCCAAAATTCGGAGTGACAGTTAAATCCAGAGAGTTATAGCTGAGATTTGCTTACCTGGAGTAAAAGCTGCTGTAAGCCATAAACTCATAGAAACACTTAAATGGTGATTTTGATGAATTGTTAGAGATTGAATGTAGTATAGTATAAAAATGAAAACCTCCTGTGGGCAGCAGTTTTAGAGAGACACTTACACTTTTGTGGGCTTTATGTCTAGCAACCCCACAAGATTCTCACAGTATAGATTTAAGGAAGATCTCCTCAAGGGTCCAGCAGAGAGAACAAAAGAATAATCCTCATAAGATATTACAGAGCATTCTCCATAACAAAGGCCTACTCTCCAGAGGTAAAGATTTTAGGCCGGGTGCGGTGGCTCACGCCTGTAATCCCAGCACTTTGGGAGGCCGAGGCGGGTGGATCACAAGGTCGAGAGACCAAGACCATCCTGGTCAACATGGTGAAACCCCGTCTCTACTAAAAATACAAAAACATTAGCTGGGCATGGTGGAGCGTGCCTGTAATCCCAGCTACTCAGGAGGCTGAGGCAGGAGAATTGCGTGAACCCAGGAGGCGGAGGTTGCGGTGAGCCGAGATCGCGCCATTGCACTCTAGCCTGGGTAACAAGAGTGAAACTCCGCCTCAAAAAAAAAAAAAAAAAAAAAGAAAAGAAAAGAAAAAAAGATTTTACCAGAATGTTGTCCCAGAGCCATGGAGGTAGAGTCATTCTCTGGCCCTCCTGTTTCACTTAAGTTTGGAGATGAGATAAACATATTTTTAAGAAAAAAAAATATATATAATAAAAAAAAAAACTTGTGAATGTCATAGGCCAAAGACATAGGCCCACTAAAAACTGAGATTTAATTGGAAGATTACAGGATTCTTCCACTTCTCTATTGAAACAGCTACTGCTATTCTTATGTTTCTTACGTAATTCTTACCACAATTATAACAGGAATCTATTATAATAATAATGACTACAGTTGGAAGAGTTGCAATATACAGAATCTCTATGAGGAAGAATACTTAGACAAGGCCAAGGCAAGGCAGGAGGTGAAAATAAAGACACTACAGGAATTTGAAGACTTTTTCACTTATAGCTTATTAAATACAGCCCAACTTCTAGCCATATTACCATCAATCATCACATTAGAGATAGATTTACCTCAGTTACTATTACATAAAACATCATTCCCAGCCCTTAACAACAACAAAATACAAGGCACACCAAAAGATAAGTGAAAACAATCTGAAGAGGTGAAGCATTAGAACCAGGTTCAGATATGACAGAAATGTTGAGTTTATCATACAGAGAATTAAGATATTTATGATTAGTATGCTAGATAGTTATGATTAGTATGTTAGGGGATCTAATAGGGAAAATAGATAGCATGCAGGAACAAATGGATAATGTAAACAGAAAGATGAAAACTCTAAGAGAATATGAAAAAGAAATGTTAGAATCAGTGAGCTTGAACATAAGTCAAGAGAAACTTCTCAAATAGTCATGCAAAGGAAAAAAATAGATAATGGAACATGCAAGATGTGCAACAATTTCAAAAGATACAATGCATGGGTAATTAGAAGAATTGAGCAGAAGTAATATTTAACATAACTATAGACAAAAACTATCCAAATAAGACAGACACCAAAGCAATGATCAAGAAGGCTTAGAGAATACAAAGTAGAATAAACATCAGACATACTAGGCATTGAAATATCATACTCAAATCACAAAAACTCAAAAATACAGAGAACAATTTGAAAGATGGTGGGAGCATGAAACATTACTTATGGAAAAATAAGAATAAAAATTACAGCAGATTTCTCATTAAAAAAACATGCAAGCCAGAAAAGAGTAGAGTAGGATATTTATTGTTCAAAGAAAGAAACTACTAACCCAGAATTCAATATACAGTAATATAATTCTTCAAAAGCAAAGAAATAAAAGACTTTCTCAGATAAAAACTGAAGGAATTCATCACCAATATACTAGCAGACTTGCTCTGCAAAAAAGTTAAAAGATTTTCTTCAGGTAGAAGGAAAATTATATAGTTCAGGAACCTGAATCAACACAAAGAGAGTGTTGGAAAAAGAATACATGAAGGTGAAAAAAAATACTTTTGTTATTCTTATTCTTAAATAATTTAAAATATAACTCTTTAATGTAATATGAGTAACAATGCATTGAACAAGTTTAGCACATAAATATGTCAAATAAGTGTCAGCAACATCATAAGGAGAAGGAGGAAGAAATTGTGGATACTTTGTTAGTGTGTATTGGCACTGCATGTAATATGGAATGATATTATTTGAAGGTTGGCTTAGATTTGCTAAATATGTATGTTATAAACTTTAGGAAAACTGCTTTTTTTAATAACACCAAGAGAGTGTATATAATCATATAAAATGTTCAGTTAAAGCCAGATAAAGCAGAAAAAGAAGCCTCTGACAATGAATAATGGCAATTACAAATGCATTTAATGTTAATCCAGAATATTATTTCAAACATATCAATAATAATTTTAAATATTAGTGGTTCAAATATACCAATTAAAATACAGATATTACTAGAGTAGATGAAAAGACAAGACCATAATATATAATTCAATAATGAATCTACTTAATTATAGTGAGCCCTATGTGTTAAAAGTAATGGGATGAAGAAAGATATATCACACTAACACTAAGCAAAATGAAATTGAAGTAGCTACATGAATTTCACAAAAACAAAATTCAGAACAAAAACAAATTATCAGTGACAAAAAGGATACTACATAATGAGGAAGGGATCAATTTTCTGAAAAGATGTAACTATCCTAAACATGTATGTACCAAATAACAGAGTATCAAAATGCCTGAGGCAAAGATTGATAGAATTGAAGGAAAACTAAACAAGTCTTCTATAAAAGGTAGGGATTTCATCAACATACATACAAACATCTCCATCAGTAATTGATAGATTATACTGGCAAAAAGTGAATAAGGATATATTTTACTTGAACAGCACTATCAATGAATTGGATCTAATTGAAATTTATAGAACAACTCATTATCTTAGAGAATTAGATGTCATCTTACTATACAATTTAGCAATCATGTGTCTAAGTATTTACCCAATTGCTTTGATAATATATGTCTGCAAAAAAACTTCATGTGCATATTTGCAGAAGTTTTGTTTATAATCACTATATTATCACACTTACCAAAGTCACCAAAAACTAGAAGCTATTATAGTATCTTTTGATGAGTGAATGGATAAACAATGGATTAATATTCAGTGATAAAAAAGAAATGAGCTATCAAAGTATAAAAAGTCAGGGATTAAAACTAAATTGGTATTTCAAAGTAACAGAAGGTAGTCTATAAAAGTTACATATTGTATTATTACAATTATGTGACATCCTGGAAAAGGTAAACCCATGGAGATGGTAAACAGTTCAGTGATTGTCATGTTTTCTGCACAGAGAGGTGGGGGATCAAGTCACAGGACATTTATTAAGGTGTGAAACTGTTCTTTATGATACTATAGTGACCAGTATAGTACACTAAACATTTGTGAAAATCTGTAGAATTTCAAAGCCCAAAGAGTAAACCTTAGTACAGCAGATTTTAAAAATTATTCATGATGTTTAAAGATTCCAGGATGGAATAAAGAATAAGACGAAAAAATCTTAATGTATTATAAATACATGAAAGAACCTCACTAAAGGGGGAGGGGTAAAATGCTGATCTCAGCAACTTTAAAAATGAGAGACCTCTATAAGATTAAAGACAAAACAAACTATACATAAGCACTTTACTGTAGTTGATAAAGTAGTTTCCCACAGGGATACAAGTTAACAATTTTAAAAGAACTATACAGCTGTCCCTCAGAATATGTGAGAGAATTATTTCAGGATCAGCCCCCATACCAAAATCTGCATTTTCCAGGCCCACATTCAGCCCTGTAGAACCACATATATGAAAATTTGGACTGCTGTATACATGGGTTTTATGTCCCAATAATTCTGTATTATTTATTTATTTTTAAGATGGAGTCTTGCTCTGTCACCCCAGCTGGAGTGCAGTGGCACTATCTCGGCTAACTGCAACCTCTGCCTACTAGGTTCAAGAGATTATTCTGCCTCAGCCTCCTGAGTAGCTGGGATTACAAACATGTGCCACCACACCCAGCTAACATTTTGTATTTCTAGAAGAGACGGGGTTTTGCCATCTTGGCCAGACTGGTCTCTAACCCCTGACTTCAGGTGATCTGCCTACCTTGGCCTCCCAAAGTACTAGGATTACAGGTCTGAGCCACTGCATCTGGCCAAATTCTGTATTTTTAATTAGCATCTGGTTGAAAAAAATCTGTGCATAGGTGGACTTACACAGTTCAAACTTACATCGTTCAAAGATCAATGAACATGTATGTCAGTATTTGACAACTGATGGTTTGAGCCAGATTTCTCACTATGGATTCTTCCACTTGGAGTGGAAGGCTACAGATAATCAAGGAGAAGATGCTAGAATTATCAATAGGGTAACTGATCAGGGTGGGAGATATCAGTACGAACTCATCTTTAGCTCAATATATATTGATTAGCTAGATATTGACATAGATACAGATATTTACATGTAGATATATTTTTCTGTATGTGTATATGTGTGGTGTGTTTGTATATGTTAGGAAATATATACATGTTTTCTTGTTCTCTTAACTGAGAGGATCTAAAAGCAACAAAACTCTAGTAGCAATGAGCATACCTATCACCTAGATCTTGGTTTCTATTAATAATATCATTCTTCAATAAAAGAAACCGGGGTCCCTGGAAAAATTACTAACTCCAGGACTGGGAGAAGAAGTATACAAAAAGAACTGGAAACCTCCTGTAGTGCTATAAAATAAGAAAGTGGTTAAAATAAATAAGTAAATAAACAAAAAAGCTTACAATGATGGGGAAATGTCAAGAGAATACTGGAACCAACTGAAAGAAAAGCTTCTAATGGTCTATGCTGAAACAACTGATCAGCAAAATTTTATGGTATTGGAGTATAAGCCAAAATATGAAATAAATGCCTATGAGTCCATACTAATAAAAATAAAGGATTGAATAAATAAACAGGGGAGAAGAGAATAATCTCCCATGCTCAAAAATTCCATGTAATTTATATAGACAAACATCCCTAAAGGGAGTAGAGCATAATTATGTACTCTACGTGTAGGATGCTTGTAGTATCTTTCTTCCAAAGGGTATAGAAAAATTTTTAAAAAGGAACTTTACAGTAGAGACACCTAACACTACCTCAAACCAGGTGATCAAGGTTAACATCAAGTGATAGTGATTAAACAAATGATAGTGATAGTGTGTACCCTTAAAATAATGTGATGAGAATTGTACTTTATTGCTGTGGTCTTCTTTCCTCAAAACTTTAATAATGAGAAAAATACCAGACACATCCTAACTGAGGGACATTCTAAAAAGTACCTGGCCAGTACTACTTGAATTCTCAAGAACTTCAAAAACATGGAAAGTGTGAGATGTCAGAATCAATAGAAATCTAAGGAAACATGACAACTAAATGCAATAGGATCTTCTGGATAGGATCCTGTAACAGAAAAATAACCTTTGGACAATTTGGAAAAATCTTAATAAAATATGTGCTTTAGTAACATTAATACATCAATATTGATTTATTAATTGTGACAAATGTACTATATTAAGATGCTAATAATAGGGAAAACTGTGTGGATGTATACAAGAACTATCTTTACAATAGCTCCATAAATCTAAAGCTGTTCTAAAATAGACTTATTAAAGTTTATTTTAAAATTTTGATCTGAGACATATATATGTGTATGCACCAGATGTAAGTTTCAGGGCCCCTCACCTGAACAAACACATTTTTTAAAATCTTATGATCTAAGATGAATATGTTCACATGGTCTCATATTCTTGCAATGATTTTAAAATGGAGATATTTTAAGCACAGTTATTAGTTAAATAACTGTTCTTTATACTTCAAATCTCTCTCCATCATTCTTTCTCTCATGTAGTTTTGGAGACATTTGGGGGATGAGGGTAAAAAGAGGTTGTGTTAGAAATACATTTAATTTAGCGGTGGAGGAATGTGTGAAATTTTGGTTCTCACTTATTGTCATCTATAATTATAGCTAGGATTACTGGCATAAGAATAGTTTCCAAGTATACTCCTACAGCTATGCTAACTTACCTTGCATTATGACAGGAGACTGTAAGGTCATGTTACATTATGAATGTGTGCTGCAGTGAACAGCCAGAAATACAAGGGTAGTTGGGAATCTAGATTTGAAATATACATAGCCAGAAGGTGAATTTTCACATATGTCCAGTTCTCCAATGTCTACCTTTTTATTGGTGTCCTTTGACAATTTAATTATTGATATGGTTGGATTAAAATCTATCACATTGAGAGTTGTTTTTTTATTTATTCTGTTATAGTTTTTTTTTCTTTCTGCCTGCTATTAAGTTATTTATTTCATTTGCTTCCACTATTGGCTTATTATTTTAATTCCTTAAGAAAAATGGAATGTTTCTCCAGCTTTACCTTATGCATTTTTAGTTTATCACAGCTTACCCAAATAATATTTAGAACCCGTATTAGTCCCTTTTGCATTGATGTAAAGGAATATCTAAGGCTGGGGAATTTATAAAGAAAAAAGTTTGATTTGGCTCATTGTTCTACAGCCTGCACAAAAAGCATGACACCAGCATCTGCTTCTGGTTAGGACCTTGGGAAGCTCTTACTCATAGCAAAAAGCAAAGTGAAGAGGAGTGCCGTGTCGAGAGAGGGAGCAAGAGAGATGGCAGGCTCTTTTATACAACCAGCTCTCATGTGAACTAATAGAGTGAGAACTCATTCATTACTGTGGGGAGGCAACCAAGATATTCCTGAGGGATCAGCTCCCATCACCCGAACACCTCCCAAAGCCCTACTTCCTACATTGGGGATTACATTGAGATTTGGAAAGGACAAACATCCAAACTATATCAGAGCTCCATATTTACTATAAGACCCATAAAAACATATACTTAAATTTTTCTCTCTCCTTTTTTGTGCTATTGTTATGTATTTTACTTCTACATATGCTATAAGCATACAGTATATTATTATTTTTCTTGTATATAGTAAATTATACTTTAGAGTTATTAAAGTAAAAAATGTACATTATAGTTACCTTCATTTTAACTATATGCAATTTTTCATTGTTTTGTCTAGATGTATATATCCAAGTTATTGTCTGGTAACATACTCTTATACCTGGAGAATCTGCCTTAACATTTTTTTGTTGTTGTAATGAATTCATCCTGTAACCATTTTTATTTTTTATTTTTTATTTTTTTGTCTACAATAAATTCTCTCAGCCTTTTTTTTGGTATGCAAAATCATGTTTTCCCTTTATTTTGAAAAATATTTTCACTTGATATAGAATTTGAGTTGATGGTGACTTTCTTTGATTAAAGATGTCATGGCATTGTTTTCTTACTTGCATAGCATCTGATGACATAGTGAATCTAATTATTTTCTTTCTTGTATATAATGTGTTTTTTAAACTCTGGCTGCCTTGAAGATTTTCCCTTAATCATTGGTTTAAGCCATTTAAGTAGGATGTTTCTAAGTCTGTTCTTCTTTAATTTGTTTGGGATTCTCTAGGACTTTTAGGGTATAATGACTTGATTTTTAGAAACCTCTATGGCACCACTTCTTTAAATATTTATTCTGCCCAGTTCTTTCTCTCTTCTTCTGTGATATACCTACTCAGATGCTAGACCATTTGATACTGTTCTACAATTATAGGATATTTCATTCTTTTGTTACTTCTTTTTTTCTCTTTGTATGACAATTTGGGTAATTTTTGTTGACACCTTCTAATTCATTGATTTATTCCTTAGCTAGATGAAGTCTACCTGAAAAACTATTTAAGGCATACATCATCTCTATTATCTTGATTTTTTTTTTTTTAGGTCTAGTATTTCAGTGTGATTGCTTTATATGTTTCAGTCTTTTTGTTGAAATTCTACATCTGTCCATTTATATTAAACTCCTTTTCCACTTGAGCCTTTAATATATTTAACAATAGTTAATTTTAAATTTCTATTTTATATTACCAATATCTAGCTCATCTCCGAAGCTGGTTTTGTTGATTGTTTTAGAAAATGTCTTTTTCTGGTGTCATTGTTTTTAATTGATTATTTAATATGTATACAGTACAGATGATATAAATAGAAGATACACTTTGAATGAGTTTTCCTCTTTTTTTATTAGGCTTGTATTGTGCAGTGTCTAGTTAATCTTCTCAAGAGTTGCACCATGTTTGGCATTTGTTGTTGCCAAATACTGGGTATGGGAAAAGAGTTTAACTAAAATGGTCATGAGAGAAATTTTTGAACTGATAAAAATATTCTTTATTTTAATCTTAATAGCAATTATACAATAGTATGCATATGTCAAAACTCATGGAACTACATACCAAAATTTATGGATTTTACTATGTACAAATTATACTTCAATAAGCATTTTTAATGTACCATCTATGCACTTAGACCTTGAAAAACACTATTAAGTGTTACAAAAAGTATAGAAAAAAAAAAAACTGGAAAGTTCTCAAATCAATACCCAACATCACAACTAAAAGAATTAGAGAAACAAGACCAAGCAAATTTAAAATCTAGCAGAAGACAAGAAATAACTGAGATTAGAGTAAAACTGAAGGAGATGGAAAAACAAAAACCCCTTCAAAAAAATCAATGACTCCAGGAGCGGGGTTTTTTAAGAAATTAATGAAAGTAGACCACTAGCTAGACTTATAAAGAAGAAAAGACACAATAAAAAATAATAAAGGGGCTACTACTAATAACCCCACCAGAGACCACTATTAACACCTCTATGCAAATAAACTAGAAAATCTAGAAGAAATGGATAAATTTCCTGAACACATACACCTGTCCAAGACTAAACCAGGAAGAAGTCAAATCCTGAATAGACCAATAACATTCTGAAATTGAGGCAGTAATAAATAGACTGCCAACCAAAACACAGCCTAGATTTATATAGATTTACAACTGAATTTTACCAGAAGTACAAGGAAGAGCTGGCACCATTCCTTCTAAAACGATTTCAAGCAACTGAAAAGAAGGGACTTCTCCCTAACTAATTTTATGAGGCCATCATCGTCCTAATACCAAAACCTGGCAGAGATACAACAAAATAATAAAACTTCAGGTCAATATCTTCCAATATCTTTGGTGAACGTCGATGCAAAAATCCTCAGTAAGATACTGGCAAACCAAATCCAGCAATACATCAAAAAGCTTATCCACCAGGATCAAGTCAGCTTCATCCCTGGCATGCAAGGCTGGTTTAACTTATGTAAATCAGTAAATATAATTCATCACATAAACAGAACTAAAGACAAATACCACATGATTATCTCAATAGATGAAGAAAAGGCCTTTAATAAAATTCAACATCTCTTTATGTTAAAAACTCTCAATAAACTAGGTATTGATGGAACATATCTCAAAATAATAAGAGCCATTTATGACAAAGCCACAGCCAATAGCATACTGAGTGGGCAAAAACTAGAAGCATTCTCTTTGAAAACTGACACAAGACAAATGCCCTCTGACCACTCCTATTCAATATAGTATTATAATTTCTGGCCAGGGTAATCAGGCAAGAGAAAGCAAGCAAGCAAATTCAAATAGGAAGAGAGGAAGGCAAACTGTCACTGTTTGCATACAACATGATCCTATATCTAGAAAACCACATTGTCTCAGCCCAAAAGCTCCTTAAGCTGATAAGCAACTTTAGCAGTCTCAGGACACAAAATAAATGTGCAAAAATAACAAGCATTCCTATACATCAACAATAGACAAGCAGAGAGCCAAATCATGACTCAACTCCCATTTGCAATTGCTACAAGGATAATAAAATACCTAGGAATACAGCTAACAAGGGATGTGAAGGACCTCTTCAAGGAGAACTGCAAACTATTGCTCAACGAAAACAGAGAGTACACAAACAAACAGAAAAACAGTCCATGCTCATGAATAAAAAGAATCAATATTGTGAAAATAGCCATACTGCTCAAGGCAATTTATAGATTCAATGCTATTGCCATTAAACTACCATTGACATTTTTCACAGAATTAGAAAAAACTACTTTAAAATCCACATGGAACCAAAAAAGAGCCCATATTGCCAAGACAATCCTAAGAAAAAAGAAAAAGAAAACAAACAAACAAACAAACAAAGCTGGAGGCATCACATTACCTAACTTCAAACTATGCTACAATGCTACAGTAACCAAAACAAAATGGTAATGGTACAAAAACAGACATGTAGATCAATGGAACAGAATAGAGACCTCAGAAATAAGACCACACATTTACAACCATATTATCTTTGAAAAACCTGACAAGACCAAGCAATGGGAAAAAGATTCCCTATTTAACAAACAGTGCTGGAAAAACTGGCTAGTCACATGCAGAAAATTGAAACTGGACCCCTTCCTTACACCTTATGTAAAAATTAACTCAAGATGGATTAAAGACTTAAATGTAAAATCTGAAACTATAAAAACCCTAAAAAATAATCTAGCTAGTACCATCCAGGAGATAGGCATAAGCAAAAATATCATGACAAAGACACCAAAAGCAATCAAAAAGCAAAAATTGAAAAGTGAGCTCTAATTAAACTGAAGATCTTCTCCAGAGCAAAAGAAACTATCATCAGAATGAACAAAACAACCTGCAAAATGGGAGAAAAAATTTGTAAGCTATTCATCTGACAAAGGTCTAATATCCAGAGTCTTCAAGGAACTTCAATTTACAATTAAAAAAAAAAAACCTCATCAAAAAATTATGCAAAGGACATGAACAGATACTTCTCAAAAGAAGACATTTATTTGGCCAACATATATAAAAAATCTTAACATAACTGATCATTAAAGAAATGCAAATCAAAATCACAATGAGATATCATATCATACCAGTCAGAATGGCTATTATTAAAAACTCAAAAAATATTTGATGCTGGTGAGGTTATGGAGAAAAAGGAACATTTTTACACTGTTGGTGGGAATGTAAATTAGTTCCACCATTGTGAAAGACAGTGTGGCAATTCCTCAAAGACCTAGAGACAGAAATACCATTTGACCTAGCAATACCATTACTGGCTATGTATCCAAAGGAATATAAATTGTTCTATTATAGACACATTTACATGTATGTTCATGGCAGGAATATTCACAATGGCAAAGACATGGAATCAACCTGCATGCCCATAAGTAATAGACTGGATAAAGAAAATGTGGTATATATATACCATGGAATACTATACAGCAATAAAAAGGAATGAGATCATGTCCTTTGCAGGGACATGGATAGAGCTGGAGGCCATTATCCTTTGCAAACTAACACAGGAACAGAAAACAAAATACCACATGTTGTAACTTATAAGTGGGAGCTAAATGCTGAAAACACATGGACACATTGAGGCGAACAAAACACACTGGAGAGTTTTGGAGGATGAAGGGTGGGAGGAGGGAAAGGATCAAGAAAAATAACTAATAGATACCAGGTATAATACCTGGGTGATGTGATAATCTGTACAGCAAACCCCCATGACACACTTTACCTATGTAACATACCTGCACATTTTGCCATATACCCCTAACTTAAAAGTTTAAAAAATATGTATTCATTCACATGTTTTTGTCCACATGTGCAAACATATTTGGCACATAAGCATCCTAATATGATGACCACCACACCCAACATAGAGCCCTCATAGATTGCTCTCTTCTGTTTTTATGACTTATTTTCTACATCAAGAAAGGTATTACCTGTTTAGAAACATTAAGTTTACCCTGCCCCTGTGGCTCCTTTGTGGAGAATACTTTTCAGTTTGCAATTAGTGGTAGGCGGGTAACAGCAGCCTACTTGGTATATTTTTGAGTTATGAGAAAACACAGAACACCTGTTTATTAATAATAATTACCTGTGCAGAGAGAATAAATACATGGATCAGAATCTGCTTGGGGCCTTCAGCCTGGAATGCTGCCAGCCCCTGAGGCTTTCAGCTCAATAGGTTGCTGGCCCCCTGGATAGATCTACTTTGCTGTTCTATCTGGGTGTCCGTCTCTCATTACCTTCAGCACCTCCTGGGTGGGGGTCTCCCAATCGAGGTAGTACTTGGCAATTACCATTTCTGTTATGCTAATTTTATGTATGTGTGTGTGTGTGTGTGTGTGTGTGTGTGTGTGTGTGTGTGTATGTATCTTTCTTTCTATGGCCATATAATATTTTGAAGTATTAAACAATATATAATGCTACTGCTCCAAAACATGATTTTAATACAGTGTTTTCTAGCCCTGGAAACTATAGCATTCCACCTTCATTGCCCCAGGAAAATGAAGCTACAACAAAAGTGTTCTTGAAATGTATGTTAGTTTATTAACATTTTTTCAAGTTTTAATTACTATAATTTTTGCAGTTCAACTCTCTAATCCATGAGAGTTTGGGAATAACATTTGTACCACAAATAAAATATTTTCAAAGAATATGTTAAAAATACTATACTCCCTTAGACTTAATTGAGATTCCATAGAAACAAGAAATGAAGATAGTAAGAGACTTGCAAAAGAAAAGAGTGGAAAAATAGAATGTTGAAAGGCAAGCTATAGACATGTTTGTGTAATATCTGGATCCAGGAATCCAAGAGTAGAGGATGTCTGTGTTCTCCCTATTTGGAACCCTAAGAAGCAGCATGAGAGCAGCAGGTAAGAAATAGCTGCATGATAAGACAGTACCTGGGGGTAGCTCCACTGAGTTTTCTTCAGATCTAAACTGGAAAGATAAAGAAGTCAGCTGTAACCATGCTTGAAGATAGCTGAAAGAAAGAAAAAGCTGACAGATCTGATGGGGTCATGCAGTTGCAATTAGGGAATGCTACAGAGGAAAGTTGTGTGGAGCATATGGGAATGAGGACATCTTGAAACATGTCTTTGTGGAACAGTAATGACAGCCAAGAACTAAACCAGATGATCTCAGAGGATGCAGTGTAAAAAGATGCCGTCTTGGAACCAGACTTCATGATGTTACATAAGCTTCCTGGAATGTAGGTGTTACTAGGAAGAAGGAGGTGGAAAAAGTTCTGAATTAACTAATGTTAAACAAGAAATTAATCGGTTTAGCTACAATTGGCTGATATCATATTTTATATTCTCAATAGAATGAAAACTCAGGATATAGGTCACTGTGAGCCATAAAGAAAATCCATTCCTTAGCTCTGTAGCTTAAGAAATATATATTCTTTCCCAGTATTTGAAGGGATACTTTTACAGAGGGAGAGTAGCAGCATAGAGCTCATAGTAATTTTCATTGGTGGGTGTTACATCCCCTTAGAAATGTCTATGACCAAAATTAAAGGAGCTGAGTAAAGTTGGAGCTCTGTTCCGTCAGCCAGCTAAGTTCAGTATAGTATGTTTCACTGAAGTGAATTTATTCACTCCAAAATATTTATTAAATGCATACTATGTACCAGCACTGTTTTAGAAGATGGGCATATGCCAGGAGCAAACAGACAAGGAAGGTTCTTGCCATCATGAAACATGTATTTCAGGTGAGACAGTGTGCTAAAACTGCTAATTGATTACCATATCTATCTTCTCTCCGTAATATAGCTAGACTGCATTTTCCAGTCTCTCTTGAATTTATAGGAATATGCAACTGAGTTCTAGGAAAGGAAGTATAAACAAAAGTAAAGTATGATAATTTCAGGTCTGGTTCATGACACTGTTCATATGTGTTTTTCCCTCATGCTCTTTCTCCTCTAGCTAGCTGGATGCAGAAGACAATGAGGCCCTATGGGGATACAAATCCATAAGATGGAAGGTGCTATTGAATACAGATGAGCCAACAGTGAAATCTAAACAGCCACCTGGAACTGTTAGGTGAACAATAAGTAAAATTCTACCTATTGAGCTATCAGATGTTTGGGTCTATTTTTATCAGTTAGCCTACTCTTAACTACCATGGGGAGAGAGACAATAAACAACAAAAATGAAATATATAATGTGGAATATCAACATATGCTTCAAAAACAATAAAGCAGACCAAGGAGAGGGTGGCTAGGAAAGGCCTCCATGAGAAAGTGGCATTCAATGAGAAACCTCAAAGAAATGAAGAAGTCAATTGTGCAAATATCTGGAAAAAGCGTGTTTCAGGCAGATTGAACTAGGGAATGCAAAGAACCCAAGATTAGTAAATAGGGTTGCAGTGTAATTTAAAGAACGGCAAGAACTACGCGGCAAAACAAAACAAAACAAAACAAAAAAGCAAGCAAGCAAAGGAAAGAATATCGGGAAAGACAGGCGCATGGGAAACTAGATTGTGCAAACTCCGCAAGCGGTGGTAAGGCACTTAGATTTTATTCTAAACAGAGTGGCAAGCCATAAATAATGACACTCTCTTTCTCTTGTAGTTTTTTTGCTAATAATACTTTACTGATAAATTACCTAGAGCAAAATGCATAAAACTTAAGTGTATAGCTCAATCAATTTTTACAACTGAAGTAGTCCCCACTTATTCTCGGGGATACGTTCCAAGATGCCTAGTGGATGTCTGAAACCTTGGATACTACTAAACTCTGCAGGGTTCCTCAACCCCTGGGCTGCCAACCAGTATAGGTCTGTGGCCTGTTAGGAAGGTGGCTGCAGAGCAGAAGGTGAGCAACTGGCAAGCTTCACCACCTGAGCTCCACCTACTGTCCTATCAGCTGTGACATTAAATTCTCAAAGGCATGGGAACCCTATGGTGAACTGTACACGGGAAGGATCTAGCTTACATGCTCCTTATGAGAATCTAATGCCTGATTGTCTGATGTGGAACAGATTCATCCTGAAACCATCGCTGCCTAGCACCCTCGTGGAAAAATTGTCTTCCATGAAACCCATTCTTGGGGCCAAAAAGGGAAAAAGTTTGGGGAACACTGCTGTATAGTATATACTATGTTTTCTCAATCTGATAACTGAGATAGCTACTAAGTGACTATGAGACAGGTAGTGTATATATACAGTGTGGATATACTAGATAAAAGTATGATTCACGTCCCAGGATGGCATGAGATTTCACCACACTACACAGAAGGGAGGACAATTTAAAACTTAAGAATTGTTTATTTCTGGGATTTTCTACTTAGTATTTTCAGACTGCAGTTGATCTCTGGTAACTGAAACCAAGGAATGCAAAACTATAGATAAAGGGGGACTGCTATATATCTACCTATCACCCAGATCAAAATTAATAACATTCCCATTACTCCCCAAAATTTTCCTCACAACTATATCCAGTCAGTCATTTCACCCTGCCACCCTCCTCCACCCTAGAGGTATATGTTATTCCAATGTCTATCACCAAAGGTTGAATTTGAATATCAACATGGTACATTGACAACCTTCAAGATATAAATGCTGTTCACGTTCTTACATATGCTGAACAAAATGATAATGTGTAGATTGGGTAAGAGGTAAAATTTTGGACATTGAGGAGAAAGCACTGCTGGTATCTGAAATTCATCAGCAGCCTGACAAGCAGATCGCAGGAGACCTGAAGAATTTGAACACCCTCTTTCTTAATTTGCTTCTATTAGCAACTTCTTTTCTCTCCTGAGTTCTGCAATCTGACTCTTTCTTTCCTGGTAAATTGATTTTAAATGTATGACTCAAATTGGATGTTGGGCTTTTTATTTAGATATTTTGAGTTTTTCAAAAGAAAGACACTTGATTTTACTCTATGAAGAAATCAACAGGAGTACAAGTAATAGAAATATTATTTGATTAAATTAGGTAGGATTTTATAAATGACAAGACCCATCTTCAAGTTTTGAAAATGATAATTTCATAGAAATAATAGCAACAATAATCACTACTTATTTTCTCTTTAAGGATTAACTTTAGAAAAATAATATAAATAGCAGAGAAAGCATGATTTATTTTATTTACTCTCAGGTGTATTAGTGGGGCATGCCTTTGGGGATATTATTACAATTTAGTATTCCAAAGGATCTTTGGAAGGACCTTTAGAGACATGCCTTTGGGGATATCATTGCAATTTAGTATTCCAAAGGACGTTTGAATCGCCAAAGCTAACTTTTCAGGACCAGTTGGTAGGGAATTGTTGCCTTGCATAACATCTCTTTCAGACCTGTTTTCAGCTCACTGGAAAAGCAGATGAAGTGGCTCTTAGTAATGAGTGATAATTATTAATCCAATTATTTGGTTATGCCTTGACATACACAAAGAAACATGAGAAAATTAAATACCCTTTTTATTTAGCATTTCTGTGGCGACATTTTTACCAGCATTTTGGTTCAGTGACTGTGAAAATATCATCTTATCCTTATTCAAAAAGGAAATTAATTTCAAAGTTTCCATTTTGGGTCAGAATGAAAAGGAAAAAAAAAACATGTAGGTAGCTGCTTGTGTGGAACACTGTGTACCAAGTGTCATCTTCCTTTTCAACTTGGAAGCAACAGTTTATGCATGGTAATTGCAGACATATCTTACTGAAGAGGCCTAACAGATGAACACATTATTAGTAAAAGGAGGGTGGTCACCTTAGAATCAGCTCATACATCTCTTAATTTTTCAGCATCCATTTTAGATGTATTTGCTAGAAAACAGCATCCAGCAAACATTAAGAAATTTGAAAGGAACTATGAAAAATCCTGATATTACAGTTTATGCTTTATTTTTATTTTAGTGTGAAGTAATGAAAACATTTTATTACTTAAAATTTGTGAAAAAAGATCTAAAAAGAGCACAGTGTATCTAACACACAATACACAAAATATCATATTCTGAATATCTCTGAAGTCTTCCGTGTACCCCTCCTTGATCTTATTCACCTCCTTCCCTCTCTGCCTGGGATGACCACTGTCTTAAATTTTGTTCATTATTCCTTTGCTTTTTGTTATAATATTAGCACTTGGGTATGTGTCCCAAAATATTATGCTCTTTAATTTTGAACACATAAAAATTATATAAATAAGATCAGACTACTATTTTGAAATTTTGTTCATTCACCTATGTGTGATTCATCCATATTGAGATAGATAATTGTAGTTCTTTCAATTTCATTATTGTATGGTTTTCCATTGTATGAACACACAATGATTTACCAGTTTTGTTCCTCATGTAAATTTGGTTTCCACTGTTTTGTTTTACAACATCACTGATATCTGCATTCTTCTATATGTCATGTTGTCTATATATGTGAGAGTTTCTCTAACATCTATATCTATAGTTGAAATTGCTGCATCAAAGAATATGTGTTTCATCAACTTTCCTAGATAATACTAAATATTATTTTTTTCAAAATGATATGGATAATTTATACTCCTACCAGGAGTAAATGAGAGTTCTAGAAGTTTTATATTCTCACAAATCAGCAATGTCAAATTTATAATCTTTGCCTACCTGGTGGGTATGAAATGGTATGATTTTAATATATATTTTCCATGTTATTTAACAAGGGTGTGCTTGTATTCATAGATTTTTTAATTAGTGATTACTTTTTCCTCATTCTGTGAAATAGCTAATTATATCTTTTGCCCTTTTCTATTAGGTTTTTTAAAAAATCAATTCATAGAAATTATTTACATATAATTGATAATGTGCTTTCCAGTTACATGTGCTGCACTATTTTCTCCTATTTTATAAATTTTGTTGCCATTTATGCTATTTTTAATAAACAGTAGTACTTAAGTTTTACTGTAGTTAAAGTTTATATTCTCTTTCATTTTGGTATTCATTGTGTGTGGCTTCTGTAAGATATATTTTTCTATCCCAAGCTCATAATGTTAACATTTTAAATAATGTCATCTATTTTTAAAATTTTTGACATTGAATTTAAGTGTGCAACCTACTGGTAATTATTTGTGAATTCTGTACCTATACTTTTGTCCTCTATTTAATTACTAAGTTGTGTGTTTGTGTGTATGTGTGTGTGCACATGCGCATGTGTTTTCTCTCTTTCTCCATCAATAGGCCTGAGGTTTCTTAATGTTATTAGTATGTTCAAAAATTTGGCCTTGTTGATTCTCTGTTATTTAACTACTTTTGTTTTATTTGAATCTATTAGATTGCTCTTTTTCTAACTTCTTAAATTATATACTTAGATAATATTAGTCTGTCTTCTTTTATATTTATATATCCATCTCTATATATTGCTGAAGCTGCATATCCTAAGTTTTGATATTTAGCATTTTCTGTGGTCAGTCTAAAATATTTTCTGACTTTCATCATTATTTCAACTTTATCCAAATGATTATTTAGAAGTTGATGTGGTTTGGTTGTATCCCCACAAAAATCTCATCTTGAATCATAGTTTGATAATCCCCATACGTTGTGGGAGGGACCCAGGGGTAGGTGATGAATCACGGTGGCAGTTACCTTCATGCTGTTCTTGTGATAGTGTGTTCCTACAAGATCTGATTATTTTATAAGGGGCTTTTCCCTCTTTTGCTTCACACTTCCTTCTTCGGCCATGATGTCAAAACAGACGTGTTTGCTTCCCATTTCCACCATGATTGTAAGTTTCCTGAGGCCTCCTCAGCCCTGAGGAATTGTGAGTCAAACCTCTTTCCTTTATAAATTACCCAGCCTTGGCCAGTTCTTTATAGCAGCATGAGAACAGACTAATACAGAAGTGTACTTCTTAATTTGCAAATATGTTTTGCTGTTATCATTTTATTATTGATATGGGGCTTAATGATTTTTATTTTAGAATATACTTTATCATTTTGATTCTATGACATTTGTTAAGATTTGCTCTCTAATGCTGTATATGTCCAATTTTCATAAATGTTATATATTTATTTGAATAAAATATGCTTTCCACAGTTATACTAAATACTCTATAGGCATTTATTAAGTCAATTATTCATTTCTTTCAAATTTTCAAGTTTCTATCAAATTTCTGTTTACTTGTTTTGTTAATTACTAAGAGAGACATAATGACTTCTCTTAAGGTTATGGAGGATTCTTACTATGGTTGTGGAGTATTCTATTTCTTTCTGGATTTTGTCAATTTTTGCTTTATATATTTTGAAGTTTTACTATTTGCAATATACATATATAACCCTGTTATATCTTCCCAGTGAATTGAAGCATTTATTACTATAAAATCACCTATTTACTTCTAGTAACAATTTTTATCTTAAAGCCTGCTTCATCAGACATTTTTTAGCTACACCAAGTTTCTTATTGGGGTGATAGATACTCCTTTATTGTTTTATAGGAGATTATATGCTGACTAAATATTAATTTTTTCTAACATTTGGTAAGTTTTTAACTCCAATTTTTACATTGCCTTTTAATTAGTATTATGATATCTTTATAAAATATTTACTTTTTATGAATAATACCTATTTTTCTTTTGGATTTCTTATTCATATGCACATAAAGCATTTTTTAACCTGAAAGTCCTGTAGATATTATCATATAGGCATTTCCAATATTTTAAAACTTATACATAAAACTGCTTATGTTCACCTGGAATATATTTTATTTTGTAATGAGCAAGCAAGGTCTAAGTATATTTTACTCATAGTTAACACATTGCCTGTATTATGTGTTATATCATTCTTTGCCATTGATATATCATTTTAATGTTTAATTTTGAAATAAATTTATATTTACAAAACCACTTTGGAAAACAGTACACATATTTTCTCCCATTCTATATGTTGTCTCTTCACTTTGTTGATTGTTTTCTTTGATGTGCATAAGCTTTTTAACTTAATGTGATTCCATTTGTCCATTTTTGCTTTGTTGCCTGTGCTTGTGGGGTATTGCTCAAGAAATTTTTGCCCATATCAATCTCCTGAAGATTTTTCTTAATGTTTTCTTGTAGTAGTTTCATAGTTTGAGGTCTTAGATTTAAATATTTAATCCATTTTGATTTCATGTTTTTCATATGGCAACACAGAGATCCTTAAACCCATTCCCTAGCTCTCTAAAATATTAAAATCTTATATAACTAGTATAATTAATAATATCAAGATATTATTATTGATACCTGGCTCTCATTATTGAAAATATATTTACTTATTTGCTCAATCCTATTATATGCAAGTTCCAGAATTGCTAACTCATACCTTCATGAAAAACAAATGTACAAGCCAGCATATTATAATATTCATTTACAGTTCTTTTTTCTACTAGCCTTAATATATAATGTCAAAACACCATTTTCCTTATTTTCTTCCTTGCCCCTCTCAATGTCACCATGTTATTAATTTGGAATGATGTTAGGTTCACTTATATCTGTTTGCATTCTATTTTCCTCCTCCTCTGCATTCTCATTTAGTCTTTTTATCTATCTATGTATCTATGTATGTATGTACCTCTGTATCTATTTGCTGGTTGCATAGAATTTTATCAGTTCTAAAAATCAGAACTATTTTTAAAAATACTCAAAGAAGCTTCATCACTTTTATTGTTTCATTGCTTTTATTCTCATTACTTTGCTCTTCCCATCCCATTTTTCCCCATATCCTATGCATAACTAATCTTATTAGTTTTGTGTTTTTTCTTCTTGTTTTTGTATTTGTAAAAAAAAAATTTTTTTACATCTTATAGTCCCTTCCTTTTTAACATGAAATGTAGTGTACTATAGATATATACTCTTTAATGTTTTCTTTTTTTCATTTAATATAAACTAGAAATCACTCCATACCAGTTTATAGATGTCTTTCTCATCCTTTAATTTTTTAATTTTCTGGATACAGAGTAAGTGTACATATTTATGAGGTATCTCATGCTTGATACAGGCATGCAATGCGTAATAATAACATCATGGAAAATGGGGTATCCATCCCATTAAGCATTTGTCTTTTATGTTAAAAACAATCCAATTATATTCTCTTAGTTATTTTTAAATGTATAATCAAATTGTTATTGACTGTAATCACCCTGTGGTGCTATCAAATGGTAGGCCTTATTCATTTTTTCTAACTATTTTTCTTCATCATTTCTTAAACCTGCATGATACTTCAGTTTGTGCAGATACCATGGCTTATTCAATCACTCTCCTATATATTAACATTTAGTTTCTAATATTTTGCAATTATAAGCAATGCAGCAATATATAATATGTACATATGTATTGTCATATTGTCAGAAGTGCATCTTCAGGGTAAAATCTAGAATTGTAATTACTGAGTTAAAGGCAAATGTATACAGAGTCTTGTTAATGTTGCTAAATTGACCTCCAGAAGGGTTGTGCCAATTTGTATCCCCATTATTAATACATAGAGATTGGCTGTTTCTCCACAGGCTCACCAATAGACTGCAATGTTTACTAATCTTTTAGGTGAAAAATAATATCTTAGTGCTGTTTTATTTTGCATTTCCTTAGTGAGTTTGAATACCCTTTTATACATTTTAGAGCCAGTTTTATATATTTTTGGTAAATTGTTAATTGATATTCTTTCTCAATGTGACAACTTCATAATTTATGACAATTTTTGCTTGGCTTTTTTTCAATGTTATATAGTCAAATTTATCAATCCTTTGATTTACTTCCTCTAAATTTTAAGACATACTTGCAATAACTTTCTCTGTGCCAAGGTTAAAGAACAATTTATTCATTTTTTTAGTACTTGTAGGGTCTCATTTTCTATATTTAGGTTTCTGATCAATTTAAAATGTGAGAAGTATGAATTTAATTCTTTTTTTTTTTTTTTGAGACAGTCTCACTTGTCACCAAGGATGGAGTGCAATGGTGCAATCTCAGCTCACTGCAACCTCCACCTCCCAGACTCAAGTGATTCTTGTGTCTCAGCCTCCCGAGTAGCTGGGATTACAGGCATGCACTACCACACTCAGCTAATTTTTGTATTTTTAGTAAAGATGGGGTTTTACCATGTTGGGCAGGCTGGTTTCAAACTCCTGACCTCAGGTGATCAGCCTGCCTCAGCCTCCCTATGTGTTGGGATTACAGGTGTGAGCCACCATGCCCAGCCTCTGATTCTATCTTATTGCAAATTGTTACTAATTTGTTCTAGTGCAATTTATTAAAGTCTATATTTTCCAGTGTATGAGAGATACTACTTTTATCAAATACTAAACTTCTGTATGTGGTTTGATCTATCTCTGGACATTCTATTCTCTCTTATTGGTCTAGTTGTTTATTAATATGCCTCACTGTTTTAGTTATAAAATTTTATGGTAAGTTTTAATGTCTGGTAAGGATAGCACCACCACTTAATTTTCTTCAGTGATTTCCTAGCTATTTTGCATGTTTGCTTTTGCATACAAATTTTATTGAGGTTGAATAACTCCATAAAACAGCTAGTTCCCTAGCCAAGAGTAAAAAGTGTTTTGTTATTTATTCTACTCTACTTTTCTATCTTTGATAAATGTTTAAAATTTCCTTCACATATATTTTTCTGTTTCTTGTTTATTCCAAAAGTTTTAATCTGTTTTGTTGCTGTCTTAACTGAATATTTTCCTATCATCATTCCTATAACTGACTATTGTATGCCTATGGGAAGTATGTTGATTTCTGTATGCTAATTTTATATCCTGTTAATAGCACACTGTTTGTGGTTTGAGGTTTGTGGTTTGTTCAATCTACTTTCTTCATCAATTTTCTTTTTGGAATACTATCATATCATTTACAAGGAGATAGATTTTGCTTTCTCCCTATGAATTCCTCTGCCTTAAAATGATTCATATGACCTATTTGCATTGCCTAATACAAGTAGCATGATGTTGAATATAACTGTCAATAGTGAGCATCATTGCTTCTTAATTGAGACATAGAGAATTCACATATTTAATAAAATGTATATCCAGAATTTGGGCTCAGTATTCTGGCTCTAAAATCTGTGTTCTTGAATAGTATACTATTCATTTTTCATAATCTGAATTATCTTAGCTACTATGGCTTCTTCTCACATTTATATTTCACAATTATTCTACCAAAACAACATTATTTAACTATATTGGATTTTTAAAAATCATTTATGTCTTTTAAGGCAAATCTCCTTCTCAATAGCACTCTTTTATAAATATCACTTGGATAGTTAAACTTATTTTTTTTTTAGTTAAAAAATAACACATGTACATGAAAGAGAAATCTAAACATTATAAAATTATACATAGAGAAAAGAGAAAGCATCCTGCTCAACTTCCCCTCCCAGCTCACCAGTAATCATTGTTAGCAGTTTCTAGATTTTGTTACTCTACTTATGAGAAAGTTAGGTCTTTAAGAGTGTAATAATTCTACGTCCAAAGTAACAAAGTAGCATTTAAATTACAGGCCCCTCCCAGGAATGTGAGTGATATTTGAAGCTTGGAAATTATAATATGCTTTTCTTTCTGATATATATTTTAATAGGCACCAGTTTCCAAAATAGACCAGTTTGAAGTTCTGATAATGCAAACAGTATAGTTTTAATGCTATTTGTAGAACACCTCAAAGCCCAGCACTTACACAACATACATTTTATAAGCTAGTAAACAATTTGGCTAAGGGCGAAATATCTACAAACAACTCTATTTTTGATATATTTGGAGAACAGAGTCAACAGAATGTGCTGAAAAACAATGTGTGGGGTGTAAAAGAAAGAAGAAATAAGGAATCACACCAGGATTTAGATCTGACTAACTGGAATCATGGGGATACCACTTGCCTAGATGTGGAACACTGCAGAAGGTGCTCCTTTTGAGAGGTAGATTGGGTGGGTGTTCATTTCCTCTGTTTAATACCAAAAGACAGATGTCCAGAATATAATTGAATAAAAGAATCTAAAGTTGCATTAGTGATCTGAGCTGGCAATGCACCTAATAGATGACATTTAAATTGAGATGACTGAGAGACTTGAGTATAGGCAGAGAAGATAAAATGACAAACAACTAAGCTCTGCAGTATTCCAATGTGAGAATACAAGAAGAGGAGTGAGTAAAGGGAACTGTGAAGTAGCAGCTAGTTGGGGAGCGGGGGAAGAACAATCCTGTGGAGTATATCTGGGGCATTACAGAAAAAGAAGTTTTTTGCAATAGGAAAAAGTTATCAATCATGTTAAATGCTTCTGAGATGTCAAACAAGGTAAGATCTGAGGATTAATTACCCACTACATTGACAGTGGCGCTCCACTTTTAGTTATGCAGCTGAGAACCATACCGAAATTTTCTGCAGTTAGTTTAGTAAATGTGAAGAAGGGAGCATGTGGAAGATCTTTTCTGATTGATTCTGTTTCTTTGGGGGAAATAAGAAACAAAAGGATTGGGGTCTTCGTTGGTACTCTTTCTTATTTTTGTTTTTGTCTTCATGTTTTTCCCCAATCACTGACAACCAGACAACCAGGGAAGGTATCTCTTAAAACAGATCTTGATAGAATAATTTGAATAGAAGCAGTTTATTTGGGAGATGCAGGAGTCAACAATAGGATAGTGGTCATGGAAAGGGAAAGAAGCCAGTACAGATGCTTTAGTAAACCAGTTACCACAGTGAGCAACTGAAGTTTATTTCCGCCAGTAAACTCTAAGTGCAAAACACGCACCTCAAGGTTATGCCATCTGAGTTGTGAAAGAGCTATACTATTTACTCAACAACTCCTGAGAGTCATAGGAATGCTGGGGCAGGGAATTATCCAACACTTCTGGCCTCCCTTGGGTGCTGGAAGAGTTACCTTCTGTCTTTTTATTAAACTCACTTTAAAAAAATTATATCATTTATTTTTGCTTCTATTCCAGTTATTCTTTAATCTTCAAAAAACACCTGTGTTGTTTAGGTTATTTCACTCTTATCTATCTTCCACATACCGAATTTCATTATTCTCTTTGTCACCATCTGCACCAGTTTTTTAAATCTCTCACTCTATATGATGTCATCCATTTCAAAGGATATAAATTTTGCCATTTTGCTAATTGTAACATTGACTTTATTCCTGCTATTGCCTTTTAAGGTTTATTCCAAAATAAAAGGGCCCAACTCAATCAAACATAAGTTATAAAGGAGAATTATTGGTTTACGTCAAATGATATTATCAGCTCTCTTTCCTTGTCCTCTCTCCAGCATCCAGTTTCTCCTTTTCTTTTTTCTAGTTGCTTGTTTTATGCTTTCTTACTGCAGGTAGGCTTGTGTCATGCAGCAGGCAATGTTGGCCACTGATGGATTCAGTTGAACATCTGACCCAGTATCACAAACCAAATAGGAAAAGAGAAATTTTTACATGCACCTGTATATAATGTTTCAAAACTAGTTGCAGAACAATCATTGAATTCAAGGAAATGTGTTACATGATTGGCTTAAATATAGCAGCTACTGTGGAATTGGGGAAGAGCTGTTTCCGAAAGAAAGGGGAGATGAAGGTTGTTACCAGAGGGAGTGATTAAATATGCTGGACAAAATTGAAAAGTATTACCACCCTTCATTACATCTTGGAGCATAATTGCCACAATGCAATTTACCATTGCCAGATCAAACATTCTTTCAAATCATATCGTATTTACTAGTAAATTATAGTATTAAAATATATGTGACATTTAACTTGGAGGAAAATTCTATATATACGAGACTGCTGGGAAGATGGCCGCCTAAGAACAGCTCAAGACTTCAGCTCCCAGTGAAAGTGCAGAGGGTGAGTGGATGCCACATTTACAGACGAATTTTTATTGCCCATAGACCAGGAGATACCCAGGCAGAGGGGTCGTCAGCGCTGCAGTTCCGGCCAGTGTGGCTGTTTTGACCCCGTGGGGCTGATTTGGCCCGCGGGGCTGCTTTGACCACACCCTGTCACGGCGGTACTCTGTACAAAAGCCACTGGTCTGGGAGCCCTCTTAGCTGGTGATCGGAGCCCTGAGATGGCAGAGTTGCCCATTCATCTGAAATAGCGAGCCAGGCCAGGAGATTCCTAGGCAAGAAAACCTCCAGGAGCTGGCACCACTGTTTGAGCCGACTCAGTGAGTCGCAGCACAGGAGATCCCGGCGCCTGTTCAACAAGCGACTGGAACGCGGGGTTGTTCAACTTAAAAAATAATAATTAAAAAAAAAGACTCTGAGTCAGGGAGCCAGGTGATCAGGCTTGGTTGGTCCCAGCCCCCCACCCCGAACAACAAGGAAAACAAAAACAGTGATTGAACACGCTCTGGGTTGAGCCTTTCACAGCAAGCACAGCTGAACCCAGGATGGTCCGGCTCGGTGGGGGAGGAGCGTCCGCCATTACTGAGACTCTCCACCACTACGGAGGCAGGCTGCCATTGCCGAGGCAACCCGCCATTGCCGAGGCAACCTGCCACAACAGAGAGAGTCCAACATAACAGAGGCGGGGCCACTGTTGCTGAGGCAGTTCTAACTACACCCATATAAACAGGACTGAAGGGAAGAGCACAGGACAGCTGGGTGGAGCCCAAAGCAGCTCAGCAAAGCCTCTGCCGGCAGACAGTTGCCAGGTGGGCTGGTAGCTGGGCGGGGCAGATCTGAAAGAAAAAACAAGGGCAGCAGCACAACAGAAACTCATAAAGCCCTAACTCCCCAGGACAGAGCACCTGGGAATAAAAAGCGGTTTATGAGTTCAGCTGCAGCAGACATAAATGTACCAGCCCAGCAGCTCTGAATGAACAACGGAGCTCACAGCTCAGGACTTAAGCCCCAATAAAGATAGACTGTCTCCTCAAGTAGCTCCCTGACCCCCATAGATCCAAAGACTCATCTCATAAAGGAAAGAATAGACTGACAGTTGGAGAGCATCGTTCTGGGACAAATATAGTGGAAGAGGAAACTGGTAGCAACCCTTACTGTTCTGCAGCTGCTGCAGGTGATCCCCAGGCAAGCAGGGCCTGGAGAGGACCTCAGCATTCCTACAGCAGAGAGGCCAGACTGTTAGAAGGAAAGCTTAAAAAAAAAAAAACAGAAGTAACTTTAGCATCCACAAACTAGAAACTCACTCAGAGACCCAATCTGAAAGACAGTAACTACAAAGACAACAGGTGGATTAAACACATAAAAATGGGAAGAAACCAGCGCAAAAAGGATGAAAACTCCTGAAACCAGAACAACTCTCCTCCTAAAAGGGATCACAACTCCTCACCAGCAAGGGAACCAGACCGGATGGAGAAGGAGTGTGATGAAATGACAGAATCAGACTTCAGAAGGTGTATAGTAAGAAACTACAGTGAGCTAAAAGAGCATGTTCTAACCGAATGCAAAGAAACTAGGAACTTTGAAAAAAGGTTGGACGAAAAGCTAACGAGAATGGACAACATAGAGAGGATTATAAGTGAATTGATGGAGCTGAAAAACACAACACGAGAACTTCGTGAAGCATGCACAAGTTTCAACAACCGAATTGACCAAGCAGAAGAAAGGATATCAGAGGTCGAAGATCAACTCAATGAAATAAAAAGAGAAGGCAAGAACAGAGAAAAAAAAGCACAAAAAGGAATGAACAAAATCTTCAAGAAATGTGGGACTATGTGAAAAGACCTAATCTACGTTTCATAGGTGTACCTGAATGTGATGAAGAGAATGAATCCAAGCTGGAAAATACTCTTCAGGATATTATCCAGGAAAACTTCCCCAACCTAGCAATGCAGGCCAATATTCAAATCCAGGAAATACAGAGAACACCACAAAGATATTCCTCAAGAAGAGCAACCCCAAGGCACATAATCGTCAGATTCACCAGGGTTGAAATGAAAGAGAAAATGCTAAGGGAAGCCAGAGAGAAACCTCAGGTTACCCACAAAGGGAAGCCCATTAGACTCACAGCAGATCTCTCAGCAGAAACCCTACAAGCCAGAAGAGATTGGGGGCCAATATTCAACATCCTTAAAGAAAAGAACTTTCAACCCAGAATCTCCTAACCAGCCAAACTAAGCTTCATAAGTGAAGGAAAAATAAAATCCTTTGTGAACAAGCAAACACTCAGAGATTTCATCACCACCAAACCTGCTCTACAAGAACTCCTGAAAGAGGCTCTACACATATAAAGGAACTACCAGTACCAGCCACTCCAAAAACACACCAAATGGTAAAAGAGCATCAACACAATCAAGAATCTGCATCAACTAACCAACAAAACAGCCAGGTAGCATCAAAATGACAGTATCAAAGTCACACATAACAGTACTATCCCTAAATGTCAATGGACTAAATGCCCCAATCAAAAGACACAGACTGGCAAATTGGATAAAAAGCCAAAACCCATCAGTGTGCTGTATCCAGGAAACCCATCTTACATGCAAGGATACACAAAGGCTCAAAATAAAGGGATGGAGGAAGATCTACCAAGCAAATGGAGAGCAAAAAAAAAGCAGGAGTTGCAATTCTCATCTCTGATAAAATAGACTTTAGACCAACACAGATCAAAAGAGACAAAGGACATTACATAATGGTAAAAGGATCACTGCAACAAGAAGAGCTAATGATCCTAAATATATGCGCACCCAATACAGGAGCACCCAGATACATAAGGCAAGTTCTTAATGACTTACAAAGAGACTTAGACTCCCACACCATAATAGTGGGAGACTTTAACACCCCATTTTCAATATTAGACAGATCAACCAGACAGAAAATCAACAAGGATATCCAGGACCTGAACTCAGACCTGGAACAAGCAAACCTAATAGACATTTACAGAACTCTCCACCCCAAATCCACAGAATATACATTCTTCTCAGCACCACATCACACCTACTATAAAATTGACCACATAATTGGCAATAAATCACTCCTCAGCAAATGCAAAAGAACGGAAATCATAACAAACAGCCTCTCAGACCACAGTGCAATCGAGTTAGAACTCAGAATGCAGAAACTAACTCAGAACTGCACAGCTTCATGGAAACTGAACAACTTGCTCTTGAATGTTGACTGGATAAACAGTGAAATGAAGGCAGAAGTAAAGATGTTCTTCAAAACCAACGAGAACGAAGACACAACATACCAGAATCTCTGGGACACATTTAAAGCAGTCTCTAGAGGAAAATATATAGCAATGAGTGCCCACATGAGAAGAAAGGAGAGATCTAAAATTGACACCCTATCATCAAAATTGAAAGAGCTAGAGGAGCAAGATCAAAAAAACTCAAAACCTAGCAGAAGACAGGAAATAAATAAGATCAGAGCAGAACTGAAGGAAATAGAGACATAAAAAACTCTTCAAAAAATCAATAAATCCAGGAGCTGTTTTTTTGTAAAGATCAACAAAATAGACAGACCACTAGCCAGATTAATAAAAAAGAAAAGAGAGAATAACCAAATTGATGCAATAAAAAATGATAAAGTGGATATCACCACAGATTCCACAGAAATCCAAACCATCATCAGAGATTATTACAAACAACTCTATGCACATAAACTAGCAAACCTGGAAGAAATGGATAAATTCCTGGACACCTGCATCCTCTCAAGCCTAAACACGGAAGAAGATGAAACCCTGAATAGACCAATAACAAGGTCTGAAGTCGAGGCAGCAATTAAGAGCCTACCACCCAAAAAAAGCCCAGGTCCAGATGGGTTCACAGCCGAATTCTACCAGACATACAAAGAGGAGCTGCTACCATTCCTTCTGAAACTATTCCAGAGAATCCAAAAAGAGGGAATCCTTCCCAAATCATTTTATGAGACAAACATCATCCCGATACCAAAACCCGGCAGAGACTCAATAAGAAAAGGAAACTTCAGGCCAATATCCATGATGAATATAGATGCAAAAATCTTCATTAAAATACTGGCAAGCCGATTGCAACAGCATATCAAAAAGCTCATCCACCATGATCAAGTAGGATTCATCCCGGGGATGCAAGGCTGGTTCAACATACACAAGTCCATAAATGTAATTCACCACATAAACAGAACCAAAGACAAAAACCACATGATTATCTCAATTGATGCAGAGAAGGCCTTTGACAAAATTCAACAGCCCTTTATGCTAAAAATCCTCAGTAAACTAAGTATTGACAGAACGTATCTCAAAACAATAAAAGCTATTTATGACAAACCAACAGCCAATATCATACTAAATGGGCAAAAACTGGAAGCATTCCCTTTGAAATCTGGCACTAGATAAGGATGCCCTCTCTCACCACTCCTATTCAATATAGTCCTGGAAGTTCTAGCCAGAGGAATCAGGCAAGAAAAAGAAATAAAGGATATTGAAATTGGAAAGGGGGAAATCAAATTGTCTCTATTTGCAGATGACATGATTGTGTATCTCGAAGACCCCATCGTCTCAGCCCAAAATCTCCTGAAACTGATAAACAACTTCAGCAAAGTCTCAGGAGACAAAATCAATGTGCAAAAATCACAAGCATTCCTATACACCAGTAACACACTTAAAGAGAGCCAAGTCAAGAACGAACTGCCATTCACAATTGCCACAAAGAGAATAATATACCTAGGAATACAACTAATAAGGAAAATAAAGGACCTCTTCAAGGAGAACTACAAGCCACTGCTCGATGAAATAAGAGAGGACACAAACAGATGAAGAAACATTCCATGTTCATGGTTAGGAAGGATCAACATCGTGAAAATGGCTATACTGCCTAAAGTAATTTACAAATTCAACGCTATTCCCATCAAGCTACCAATGACCTTCTTCACAGAATTGGAAAAAAACACCTTAAACTTCATATGGAACCAAAAGAGAGCCCGCATAGCCAAGTCAATTCTAAGCAAAAAGAACAAAGCAGGAGGCATCACACTACCGGACTTCACACTATACTACAAGGCTACAGTAATCAAAACAGCATGGTACTGGTACCAAAACAGAGATATAGACCAATGGAACAGAACAGAGGCCTCAGAGGAAATACAACATATCTACAGCCATCCGATCTTCGACAAACCAGACAAAAACAAGCAATGGGGAAAGGGTTCCCTGTTTAATAAAAGGTGTTGGGAAAAACTGGCTAGCCATGTGCAGAAAGCAGAAACAGGACCCCTTACTGACACCTTACACCAAAATTAACTCCAGATGGATTAAAGACTTAAACATAAGACCTAACACCATAAAAACCCTAGAAGAAAATCTAGGCAAAACCATTCAGGACATAGGCGTAGGCAAGGACTTCATGACCAAAACACCAAAAGCAATGGCAACAAAAGCCAAAATAGACAAATGGGACCTAATCAAACTCCACAGCTTCTGCACGGCAAAAGAAACAGTCAGTAGAGTGAATCAGCAACCAACAGAATGGGAAAAAATTTTTGCAGTCTACCCATCTGACAAGGGGCTGATATCCAGAATTTACAAAGAACTAAAACAGATCTACAAGAAAAAAACAAACAAGCCGATTCAAAAATGGGCGAAGGATATGAACAGACACTTTACAAAAGAAGACATACAGGAGGCCAACAAACATATGAAAAATGCTCATCATCACTGGTCATTAGAGAAATGCAAATCAAAATCACTTTGAGATACCATCTCACACCAGTTAGAATAGCAATCATTAAAAAATCGGGAGACAACAGATGCTGGAGAGGATGTGGAGAAATAGGAACACTTTTACACTGTTGGTGGGAGTGTAAATTAATTCAACCATTTTGGAAGACAGTGTGGCGATACCTCAATGACCTAAAAATAGAAATCCCATTTGACCCAGCAATCCCATTACTGAGTATATACCCAAAAGATTATAAATCATTCTACTGTAAGGACATGTGCACACGAATGTTCATTGCAGCACTGTTTACAATAGCAAAGACCTGGAACCAACCCAAATGCCCATCGATGATAGACTGGATAGGGAAAATGTGGTACATATACGCCATGGAATATTACGCAGTCATCAAACACGATGAGTTTGCGTGCTTTGTAGGGACATGGATGAACCTGGAAACCATCATTCTCAGCAAACTGACACAAGAGCAGAAAATCAAACACCACATATTCTCACTCATAGGTGGGTGTTGAGCAATGAGAACACATGGACACAGGGAGGGGAGCTCTACATGCTGGGGTCCATTGAGGGGAAATGGGGGAGGGACGGGAAGGTGGGGAGGTGGGAGGAGATAGCATGGGGAGAAATGACAGATACAGGTGAGGGGATGGAAGGCAGCAAATCACACTGCCATTTGTGTACCTATGCAACAATCTTGCATGTTCTTCACATGTGCCCCCAAACCCAAAATGCAATTAAAAAAAAGAAAGTTCCCAATTTAAAAAAAAATTCTATATAATAAAATTATAATACATTGAGTGTTTATTAAGTTATACAAACTCTGATAAATTATACCCACTATGTGTCTCTGCTCCCACACCTATCTTGGCATGAATAACTGTTGTAGTGAATGGTTATTAGTGACTTTTTCAGGTACTATTTCTCAGATGTGTTACTTGAGAAAAAAAATTGATAATCATAGAAAACAGATGCAGAGAGCTCAATGTGAAGATAGGGAACAGTGATCTTACTGTGCTAGAAAACAGCATTCAGGAAATAAGAAGAAAGGTGTCCAGGAATTTAAAAAATAATCTTATTATTTTCATAGTTTATTGGGGAACAGGTGGTGTTTGGTTACATGAGTGAGTTATTTGCCAGTGATCTGTGAGATTTTGGTGCACCCATCACCCAAGCAGTATACACTACATCCAATTTGTGGTCTTTTATCCCTCACTCTCTTCCCTCCCTTTCCCCGGCGTCCCCAAAGTCCATTGTGTCTTTTTTATGCCTTTGTATCCTCATAGTTTAGCTTCCACATAGGAATTTTTAAAACTGTTGTTAGTACACATCCTGAGAAGAAAAGTCAACTGTCTTCCTGCCTTATTTTATGGGGATCTTTTTTTTCTGATTGGTTATTTCTCAATTTAACGCCAGAGACTTAAGAGGCATGCTGTAGAGATGGAGTATCAGAAGAAACACCCTTGAAAAAATCAAGTGTCAAATATGTGCATTGGCTCAGTACCACAATCGTTCAGATGAATAGTATGAATTGCCAAAAATAACTTTTAAGAAAGCCTACCAATTTCAGGCTAAATCCACAAATAAAAAGTTAAAATTAATTAAGTGCTAAGTAGCAACATAGATATTTGTTTCTTTAAAGTACAATTAAGATATGGCTTGGAAGACAAGGGTGTGGTAAGTATAGTTGCAAAATTAGCTGCTTTAATAAAGAAGTATGTATTTAACAAACAATAAATATCGAGTAATGGAAAATCTTCCTCACAATAAAACATCAACTTTGAATAAAGCATCACAGCTAATTTACTGATTTAATATATTTATGTATTTATGGTTTAAATATATATTATGTATTCATTTAAATACAGTAAAATTCATTCATATGAAAGTACAGATGTATGAGTTATAACTAATGCATGTGATTGTGTAACTATTACAGCCATTACACAGGAAAGTTTTATTGCCTTGCCATAAAACATTTCCTTGTACTGACCTTTTGAAATTAAGATCTTCCCAGACTCTGAGATGCTGGCAACTGCATTCTGTCCTTATAGTTTTGCTTTTCCCAGAATATCATACAAATGGACTCATGCCTTTTGAGTTTGGTTTCTTCTACTTAACATAATGCATTTGGGATTTATCTATGTTGCTGGGTGTATTGATAATTTATTCCTTTCTACTGCTCAGGAATATTCCAATTGTATAGACATGACACAGTATGTTTCTATGCTTCTGAACTGAGGAATATTTGAGCTGTTTCTCGTTTGTGATTATTATAAATAAAGCTGTCATGAACATTAGCATCCAGGATTTTTGGTGAAATATGGTTTTCATTTTTCTCAGGTTTCCAAGTGCCCTTAACCTTTTAAGAAGCTGCCAAATTATTTTCCAGAGTGGCAGTACTATTTTGCTTTCCTATCAGCAAAGTATGAGTGTTCTACTTATTCCATATCCTTGTCAGCTCTTTGCATTGTCAAATTTTGGGATTTTAGTCAATCCAATAGATATGTAGCAATATCTCGTTGTGATATTAATTTGCAGTTCACTAAATGATTAATGTTTTGGAACATCTTTTCTTGTGCTTATTTGCCATTAAAATATCTTCTTTTGTGAAGTATCAGTTCATATTCCCTATTTTTCATTGGGTTGTTTGTTTTTCTATAATTAAGTTTGGAGTGTCCTTTAAATATTAGGATAAAAGTGATTTGCAAATCTTGTTCTCTGTCCACAGCTTGTCGTTTATTTATTTATTTATTTATTTATTTATTTATTTATTTATTTATCTGAGACAAGGTCTCACTTTGCCTTCCAGACTGGAGTACAGTGACGTGATCACCACTCACTGCATCCCCAAACGCCCAGGCTCAAATGATTCTCCCATCTCAGCCTCCTGAGGAGCTGGGACTACAAGGAGGAACCACCATTCCCAGCTGATTTAAAAAATGTGTATGCAGAGACAGGATCTCACTATGTTGCCCAAGATGGTCTTGAACTCCTCAGCTCAGCCAATTCTCTCACCTTGACTTCCCAAAGTGCCGAGATTACAGGTGTGCACCACTGTACCTGGCCCACAGCTTGTCTTTATATTGTCTTCATAATAATGTCTTTCACAGGACAAAATTTTAAATTTTGATGAAATACATCACTTTTTTCTTTAATAGGTCATGTTTTTAATGTCATGCTCAATAAATGTTTGTGTAACCCAAGGTCACAAAGATTTCCTCCTTTTTTTTTCTTTCTAAAAGTTGTAAAGCAGGTTAAATTTCTCCTTTATCCTCTTAGGATCTCTGGCTGGGCCAAAGAATTGAACTGGCATAAGACATACTAACAGGAGAAATGATTAATCATTTTCAAATCAATTTCATAATGTTTGCATGTCCATAGTGGCTCTCACAAGAAAAAAGAAGATCCGAAAAAGTAGTTAGCACTGAAAGATTATATTCTAGGTTAGACAAAGGATAGTAAATTGTGAAAATTTGACAAGCCAAAATGGATTGGGCTAGGTCAGTTCGTTGTGGAAAAGTGACTAGGAAGATGAAGATGATTCTAACAGTTTTTTCTGTACAGTTATCTCTCGGTTTCAACTTTTCTTCTCTAGTGATGAGAATGTTCTTTCTAGTGCAGCAAGGACACTTTTCACATGAGAGTTTTATCATCACCTGTTTTCAGGAAGAAAAAGGAAGTTCAGAGTGCCCTTCTTGCATCTGCTGTTTTCTAAGTGCCCTTAACTCAAAATGATCAATATGCCAAAGTGGCATATGTTGAAGTGGTATACTACGAATGCCATAAAAGTTGTATACGTTTATGTTTTATCTTTTAGTCTGTGGTCCATTTGATTGAGTTTTTGTATAAAGGATGAAGTGTAGATCATGATTCTTTTTTTCCTTTTGTATTTGGATAAAGATACTATCCTCTCTCCATTGAAATTGCCTTTGCATCTTTGTCAAAAATCAATAGGTCATATACATATGTGTCTATTTCTGAACTTTCTATTTTGTGGCATTGATCTATGCATCTAATGTTTCACTAAAACCACAGTGTCTTGATTAATTATTTTAAAAAGTTATTTGTATATATTTTAATATTCCATTTTATCTATTGGCTTTTATGCATTATCTCTTGTACTTTTTGTGATTGCACTACAAATTGTAATATATATTCTCACAGTCGATTCAGAATAAGTAAAGTATCTTATAAACATGTAGATCTGTTTATTCTCTTCCCTTTATATTATAGGTTTTTCTTTCAACTTTTAGTAGATTAAAAGTACATGTGTAGGTTTGTTACATGGATAAGTTTTATGATGCTGAGACTTGGGGTTCCCGCAATTCCCTCACCCAGGCCATAAGATAGTACTCACCAGGTGGTTCTTTAACCCATGCCTCTTCCCCCCCCCCCGCATCTAGTGATTCCTAGTGTCTATTGCTCTCATCTTTACAATCATGTTTATACAGTGTTTAGCTCCCACCTGCAAGTAAGAACATGCAGTATATGGTTTTCTGTTCTTGCATTAAGTCCCTTAGAATAATGGCCTCCAGCTCCATCCATGTTGCTGCAAAGAGTGTAATTTCTTTCTTTTATATTTATTATGGGTATTACATCTACAAACATTAAAATGCTCCCCCCAAAAGTGTTGTAATTTATTTCCCTTCAATAGTCATACATCTTACATCAAATGTCTTAAGAAGAGAACTATTATCTATTATACTTACCTGGATCTTTATCATGCCTCTTACTCGTCCTTTAATACTTATGTTCCAAGTTTACTTCTGGTATTATTTCCTTTCAACTAGAAGAGGATCTGTTGGCATTCTTTTAGAATAGGTTTGCTAGTGATGAATTTTCTGGGTTTCTGTTGTCTTAAAATGCCTTTATGTTGCTTTCATTCCTTAAGGTTATTTTCTCTAGTTGTGCAATTCTACGTTGACAGTTCTTTTCTTTCAGCACTTTAAAGATATTCCAGCCTCCACAGTTTCTGATAAGAAATATGCAATTATTCCAATTGTTGTGCCCTTATATGTAGGGAACAATATTTTTTCTTTATTTTTGGTGTTCAGCAGCTTATGATGTGTCAGAGCATGGTTTTCTTTGAATATTTCTGGTTTGTGGCTCACAAAGGTTCATGAATATGATAATTTATATATTAAACTGAATCTTGGAAGTTTTATCATTAGTTTTTCAAATGTTAGCTTTTCAAATACTTTTCTCTGTACTAATCTCCTCTTTTTCAGAGAATCCAGGGCATGAGTATTAAATGTCTTGATGTTATTCTAGAAATCTCTGAATTTCTATTTACGTTTTTCATTTGTTTCTGTTTCTCAGTTTGGATAATTTCTATTGATCTAATTTCAAGTTCATGGACTCTTTCCTTTGCCATCTCCATTCTGATACCGAGATAATTTAGTACATTTATTAAATTTCAAATATTACATTTTTTTATTTTTTTTATTTTTTATTTTTTTATTTTATTTTATTTTTTTATTGCATTTTAGGTTTGGGGGTACATGTGAAGAACATGCAAGATTGTTGCATAGGTATACACATGGCAGTGTGGTTTGCTGCCTTCCTTCCCCTCACCTGTATCTGTCATTTCTCCCCATGCTACCTCTTCCCACCTCCCCACCTCCCCGTCCCTCCCCGATTTCCCCACAATGGACCCCAGTGTGTAGTGCTCCCCTCCCTGTGTCCATGTGTTCTCATTGTTCAACACCTGCCTATGAGTGAGAACATGTGATGTTTGATTTTCTGCTCTTGTGTCAGTTTGCTGAGAATGATGGTTTCCAGGTTCATCCATGTCCCTACAAAGCACGCAAACTCATCGTGTTTGATGGCTGCGTAATATTCCATGGCGTATATGTACCACATTTTCCCTATCCAGGCTATCGTTGATGGGCATTTGGGTTGGTTCCAGATCTTTGCTATTGTAAACAGTGCTGCAATGAACATTCGTGTGCATGTGTCCTTATAGTAGAATGATTTATAATCCTTTGGATATATACCCAGTAATGGGATTGCTGGGTCAAATGGGATTTCTATTTTTAGGTCATTGAGGAATCGCCACACTGTCTTCCACAATGGTTGAATTAATATTTAAAGGGTATTCAAATCGGAAAGGAGGAAATCAAATTGTCTCTATTTGCAGATGACATGATTGTATATCTAGAAGACCCCATCATCTCAGCCCAAAATCTCCTGAAACTGATAAGCAATTTCAGCAAAGTCTCAGGATACAAAATCAACGTGCAAAAATCTCAAGCATTCCTATACACCAGTAACAGACTTAAAGAGAGCCAAATCAAGAACGAACTGCCATTCGCAATTGCCACAAAGAGAATAAAATACCTAGGAATACAACTAACAAGGAACGTAAAGGACCTCTTCAAGGAGAACTACAAGCCACTGCTCGATGAAATAAGAGAGAACACAGACAGATGGAGAAACATTCCATGTTCATGGTTAGGAAGGATCAACATCGTGAAAATGGCTATACTGCCCAAAGTAATTTACAAATTCAATGCTATTCCCATCAAGCTACCAATGACCTTCTTCACAGAACTGGAAAAAACCACCTTAAACTTCATATGGAACCAAAAGAGAGCCCGCATAGCCTAGTCAATTCTAAGCAAAAAGAACAAAGCAGGAGGCATCACACTACCGGACTTCACACTATACTACAAGGCTACAGTAATCAAAACAGCATGGTACTGGTACCAAAACAGAGATATAGACCAATGGAACAGAACAGAGGCCTCAGAGGAAATACAACATATCTACAACCATCCAATCTTTGACAAACCTGAAAAAAAAGGTAACCTGAATATTTTGAATATTATGATGAGGGTTTCATTCCTTTTAAAATCCTCTGGAGAATGCTGATTTCTTTTTGGTGCTATTGCTATCAATGTTGTTCTTGTGGTAATCAACCCAGTTAGGTTAAGACTCCACATTCTTTCTTGCTTTCTGTGTGAGGTGTTTGCAATGTCAGTTCATTTTTCAAAGACTTTTCAAGAATGTTTGTGTATGTCCTTTGCATATGCCACGTGGGGTTTGATCTGGACCTTGGGCAATGTTTATATTGCACCTCAGCTGTCAAATGGTGTATTATCTTTTTTGTTTTTATTTCATGCATGATATGGTTTCGCTTTGTGTCCCCACCCAAATCTCACCTTGAATTGTAATCCCCACATGTGGAGGGAGGGACCTGACAGGAAATGATTGGACCATGGGGGCAGTGTCCTCCATGCTGTTCTTATTATAGTGAGTGAGTTCATGAGATCTGAAGGTTTTAATAAGGGGTGATTTTCCCTTGTTCTCTTTTCCCTGACACCTTGTGAAGAAAGTACTTGCTTCTCTTTTGCCTTCTGCCATAATTGTAAGTTTTATGAAGCCTACTCAGCCATGTGGAACTGTGAGTCAATTAAACCTCTTTCCATTATAAATTTCCCAGTCTCAGGTATTAATAGCAGTGTGAAAACAGACTAATACAATGCACGCACAGCTTGGGGGGTGAGCCCTGAACTTTTGTTGCTTCATAGTCAGAATGAGTGATCTCTTTTTTCTTCTCTCAGGGCTTTTCCCTATACTCTCCAGCCAGAAGGTGTCTATTTTCCCATTCCTCTCACTATAAAGATGGAATTTTCTGCAAGTTTTATCTTTTCATAATGATGTGCAGGTCCTTGTCACTTGAGGTCAAGTGATACGCAAATATGATATTTCCTCCACACTTACATAAGAGAAACATCTTTTCCTAGTTTCTCTATTCAGAGACATAAGCTTTCTCTCCTGGTTTTAGGTGATCATGCCATACTACTGTGCCTCAGATTGAGTTTGTCTTGAGGCCGGGCTGAGAGAAAAAATTAGAAAGGAAGAAAAAAATAAGTATTTCTCTTGCACTGAATGGTGAGGTTTTTTTTGTAGAGTATTTGCTGACCTGCTAGCCATGCAATTACTGGTTTGGACTGCCCTAGAGTTAATCCCAGAAGATAAAGGAAGAAAAAGAAAACTCTCCTCTAAATTGGCCTTTCTTCAGGTTTTGATTTCCTGCTCCAATATTCCTATTGTTGACTTTTCAGAGTTCTCAAGTAGTTAGTGTTTTGTATTTTGTGATTTTTTTAAATGTAATTAATGTAATAGGATTACTCATTGCAGCTGGAACTGTGCCCTATATTCTTATTTTTAAGTGGTTAAGTTATTGTATAGGTTAACTCCACAAATAACATCAAGAAGTAATGGGAAATGCTAAACCATGACCTTTTCCTTAAATTAATATTTTGTAAATTAAATATAATTCTCTTTATCATCAACAATCCATTAACTTAAAAAATTATTAGCTAAAGTTGAAAGAGGTAAAAATTGCATGAATTCCACGGCTCTCTGGTTTTCCTTTTGAATGGGAAACTAGACCTCATTTCATCTCAACCTGAATACAAAACAAATTAAGAATATTTCACCTTTAAGACAAATCACAGTCAACAAACTAGACAGAGGAAGAAGAAGAAAGTTCTTATAATTTTCTTCCAAACAAAGTTAGCAGTGACTCTTCAATTGTCACGTTGTCTTCAATTTTACAAAAACAAACACTTTTATAAAAAAAAAATTATACAGTGTATCCTCAGTGATCTGAGAGAACAAGAGAAACGATGCAATTTCGTTTAAGCTGAAAATCTTATAATGAAAAAGACACACCTCAGCAGGCATGGTGAAATTTCAGATAATCAAATAACAGGTAGTCATATTCTGATTTTCAGAATATAACTGTGCACGTTTATCTTCACATGTAGTTTCTGCAAATGGACATCCTCAAACCTATGTGCTTGCTACTTTTTGATGATCATCAGAGACTAATAAAACTTTCTTTAATAACCCTGAAAATGTAATTTAATAAGCCTGTGCTTTTTCATCACAAAATTGTTTATAGAAATTGACAGAAGTTCATTTTAGCTGATACATTTACTCAACTCAGACCAATAAAACTAACATTATGCCCCATTTCTCTCACTGGCTACCATAATCACTCAATACTTTGAGTTAAAATTCACATTTTTAAAGAAAACTAGACTTTATTTTAAAGACTAAAATATGTAAGTAAATGAGAGTATCTAATTAATGCTATTACATTTGGCTTTAAATTCAACTCCAAGCTTCTGCCAAAACGTATGTAAAATTTTATAAATTTTAATTTAAAAGAAAGTTTTAAAATTCACAGATGTGAAAAAACAAATCCTTAAAACTAAACTCTATGAAGAATTACAGATTGACCAATATACAAAATAGTCAGACAAAATAAAAGGCAGCTTTCAATATCTGTCTTTTGGAAGATATTAAAGTTTTTCCCTAAGAAAAAATATTTATTTTACCTCTGCTCCAAAAATTAAAGCAGAGTGAATAATATTATTAAAATTCAGAAGAGTCATTTATGCAAGAAATTGGAAACGCCTAACTGTACAGTTATCTAAATTGATTTATCAGAACACTTTCTCTTTTATTTGGCTTTCAATTGGCTTAATCTTTTTATAATTTAGCTATTTAGATATCATATATCTAACTTAAAGTTAGATAAATGTTTGCCTGTATATTTAAGGTGTTCCCAAAAGATGCTTATAATTCAGTTTTGTTCATTTGTGTGTTTGGGATTAAGAATATAAATGCCACACTCAAGAATATAACATATAATTGTCTTGGGTCCTCTTTTCAGAAAACAGCAACAATTAGTAATATTCCAGAAGATGTCAGAGAGCTAAGGCTGAAATCAATGACTATAGTAAAACTGCTTCTTAGCTTACTTAAACAACATATAGTAGTGAGAGACTTTCCCAAAGACAGGCTAAATATCTTTCCTTCTAAAATTTCAAAACTTCTCTGAAAAAGACACAACATTTTAAAGTAGAAGGAGAATTCAGTGGTCATTTATCACAAAGACTACAAATTCATTTCTCAAGTATCTACAAGTATATGACAGATCTGAACTTGAACTGATGTATAACAACAGAAAGATTGGGGGTGATTTCCAGAGCAGAGCTTGGTTTGGGCCTTGGACAGTGTTTATATGGAAATTTAGTTCCCAAAGCCTTCATTATACTTCTTCAGGTGTATTACATGCAAATGCCATTTACCGGCAAACTGCACATGTCTGGGGACTTTGGCAAATCTGAGATTGCAGACTTACTTGAGTATTTCTAATTCATTTCTTAACGCCACACAGACCCAAAACGTTTTTATAAAATCCATTTCATATGGCATTCAAACTGTGATATTATAGTTTGCCACCTCTGATTTGGTCAAGCATGTATTTTTCTGGAAGAAAAAATTGGAGTACACAGGAAAGTTACTTCGTCTAAGACCTGCCTGTTTAACTAGCTAATAAAGTAAAGATGGGACTCTAGGTCACATAAAGCCCCTGTCAGGGCTTTTTCCACTACTCTCAAAGACTTTCCTTTCTCTTTTCCTGTATTTTAAATAGTAGTAATTTCCCAAATATAAGCAAAATATTTTTAAAAGTAGAAACATGTTTAACCTCTGATTAAATTAAAATTACAGTTGCATTTACCTTCCTCAAAATTTTAACAAAGATCATATAAACAGGAAAGAAAGGCATAATACATTGAGATAATTAGCAAAACAGAACTGAGATTCCCAGAGTAACTCATGTGAATGGAAAACTAATTCATCTGGGAATCAAGCACCTTCTGATTAATTTCAGTACTCAGATTTCTTTCTCAACAATACATTTGCACAGACATTATATTAGTCCATTTTCATTCCAGTAGTAAAGACATACCCAAGACTGGGAAATTTATATAGAAAAAGAGGTTTAATGGACTCGCACTTCCATGTGGTTGGAGAAGCCTCACAATCATGGTGGAAGACAAAAGGTACATCTTACATGGTGGCAGACAAGAGAGAATGAGAGCCAACTGTAAAGGTTTTTACCTTATAAAACCATCAGATTTTGTGAGACTTATAGACTATCATGAGAACAGTATGGGGGAAACCTCTAGCAAGATTCGATTATTTCCCACTGGTTTCCTCCCACAATACCTGGGAATTATGGAAGCTATATATTCAAGATGAGATTTAGATGGGGACACAGCCAAACCATACCAGACACTATAAGTAATACCACTGGATAAGCTATTTCCTAAAAATCAGTGTTGGTAAATATGGTTTATAGCTTGGGCTCCTTCTAGAAAAGATTGTAGATGTGAACAGTGCTATACATGACCCTTCTCATTGACTGTAATGAGGTCACCTTGTAGGCTTTCCAATTGTTGACACATGGAATCACTTTCCATTAATTAAGACATAGCTGCAAAATACAGCCCTTGAAATGAAATCCATTATAAAGATACCTGCCTAGTAAGAATTATTTGAACATTACAAAACAAACACCTTAGTTTCCTGTCTTTTGTCTCAATTTGAAAATACTATGGCCCCAAAACACTTTCAAACTGAGTGTTATGGAGGCTTTCCTATTTTTTCTTTTCTCTTCTCTGCTTTCCTGTTCTCTCACCTTAGCTATTTTACTCTAATTCACTGATTTTATCATTCATTCTTTCATTTAACAAACATTTTGACATTGCTACTAAGCACTAGGGATAAAAATAATTGCAAAATATGCTAATACAACTTAGACTCCAGTCAGAGAGCAAGACATATAAGTAAATAAAATTGGTAGGGCAATAAGTATTATAAGAAAAATGTGCACAAGGTAGTAGAGGATGCCAAAGAGGGAGTGACTATCTCTAATTGGTTTTATCAGGAAAGGCTTCACAGAGGAAGCCATGTTTCAGCTTAGGCCAGATGAATGAGAGCTTTTCAGACTAACAAATGGGAAATGTATTACAGAGAGTAGAAATACCATGATTAAAGGATATTATTGAGGGCATGGGCATAGCCTTATCCATCTTTTTATACATAGAACCTACTTCAGTGTCTGGAATATTACAGGTAATCAATAAATGGTTGTCGTAAAAAATGTTGTGCATTGGGAGCTAAAATACTTCAGGTTATGAGAGCATAAGATTAATAGGAAGGAGTGGTGAGAATGATGCTATAGAGGCAAATTGGGAATAGATCACAAAAGATCATTAATACCAAGCTAAGGAGTTTGACCTATATATAATGATCAGATGAAAGGCATGAGCAAGCTATAATATAATATTGGCTGATTTAAGCAGAGCAACGGTGAGAGGAAAAAACAAGTTAGTAGGCTCTAGAAGTAGTCCTAGTCCTAGTCCTAGAAAAATAGAAAAAGTCATACCTAATGTAGATGACCAATTGGTGGGTGCAGCAAACCACCATGGCACATGTATACCTACATAACAAACCTGCTGTTCTTTACATGTATCACAGAACTTAAAGTCTTAAAAAAAAATCTCCTTAATTCCCTATTTGACTATGATTATTTTCTGTTGGGACTCTGCCTGCTACAATGAGGAATGAAAGGTTTTTGTTATAAACCTGTACAAACAAAATCAGAAAATAAAGGTATTATTAGAAAGCCAATATAATAGAGGTATATAATAATATATCTAGAAATGTGTCAATAAAGCATCACAAAATTGTGATAAATGAGCAAAAGAAGAAATTTTAACAAGGGATATAATTATAGTTTAAGTAAAGGGCTGAAATCTGAACAAGTAATAGAATAAATAATTTATTTTTTATATAGAAATAAAATTTGAAGGCTTGGGATTACATTAAATTGAAATTGAACCATAAATGGGAATTCACAACTTTCACAATAAGATTTTTCCATCTCTGACACTACAGTCGCCTGCTATGTTGTCACCCTACCCACTACCAGTGCAAGTCTGGAATCATCTCACTTGCAAGTTAGTAACCAAATGATGGTCTGAAATACTGAAAGTTGTTGATTCTGTGCCTGGAATAATGGAAAAACAAACATGATCCTGCACATCTTTCTTATTCCAGAAAGAGTGATTTAAATGTTTCTCTGGTAGTGGTAAAGGGTAAAAGTCACAAATTAAAATGACTTGAACTAGCTAGATTGTGATCATTTGAACATAAAAAAGATAATAGAAATTATAAATAATTGAATCCTGTGAAATCTGTGACAATATTAAATCTGTGAAAGTCTAGATATTTAAAGAATATAAAAAGTTAATATAAAAAGAATGAAAATAACAGAGCAGATATATATGCTTACCTGTCTTCCTTTGTTAAGTATATACCTTTTGATAAATTACAGGTATTTATTTTTCTCTATAGAAGTAGGGAAGAACTCCAAATACCATTTTTCTAGTCTAATACAGTGAGAAATCTGGATCCTCAAAACTTAAATACATTTTCTCACTTGCAAAATTATTCTCTAATGCCACCACTTACAATAAACCTACTAAAAGGTCTAATATTTCTTTTAAAAATTTTTTTATTTAAAAAACATTTTTTTTTATTTTTTGTTTTTGTAAGTACATACTAAGTGTATATATTTGTTGGGTACATGAGCTACTTTGACACAGGCATGCGAGGTGTAATAATCACATGATGGAAAATGGGATATTCATCCCCTTAACATGTATTCTTTGTGTTATAAACAATCTAAGTATACTGTTTTAGTTATTTTAAAATACATAATTAAATTATTATTGACTATAGTCACTCTGTTGTGCTAGCAGATTCTAAATTTTATTTTTTGTTTTTATTTTTAACTCATTAACAATCCCACTTCCCTCCAACCCCCTGCTACCCTCCAGCCTCTAGCAACCATCCTTCTATTCTCTATCTCCATGAGTTTAATTGTTTTAATTTTTAGCTCCCACAAATAAGTGAAAACATGTAAAGTTTGCCTTGAGTGCCAGACTTATTTCATTTGACATAATGACCTCCAGTTCCATCCATGTTATTGCAAATGACTGAATCCTTTTCTTTTCATGGCTGAATAGTACTTCATTGTGTATGTGTACCACAATGTTTCTTTTTATTCATTCATCTGTTGATTGACACTAAGGTTGCTTCCAAATCTGGGCTATTGGTTTCAGTGCTGCAACAAACATGGGGGGTTCTTTGTAGATTGATTTTCTTTCTTGTGGGCATATACCCAGCAGTGGAATTGCGGATCATATGGTAGGTCTATTTTCAGTTTCTTGAGAAACCTCCAAATTGTTTTCCAAAGTTAATTCCTAGATATTTAATTTTCTTTGTAGCTATTGAGATCAATTTTTTATTATTTCTAGTTTTTTTTATTTCTGTGGGTACGTAGGTGTATATATATTCATGGAGTACATGACATATTTTGATACAAACATGCAATGTGAAATAAGCACATCATGGAAAATGGGATATCCATTGCCTCAAGCATTTATCTTTTATGTTACAAATAATTCAACTGTACTCCTTTAGTAATTTTATTTATTTATTTATTTTGAGACAGGGTCTCACTGTCACCCATGCTGGAGTGCAGTGGTGCAATTACACATTACTGCAGCCTCAACCTCCCAGACTCAACTCCCACCTTAGCCTGCTGAGTTGCTGGGACCACATGTGTGTGCCACCATGCCCAGAAAATGTTTGTGTTTTTTGTAGAGATGGGGTTTTTCCATATTGCCCAGGCTGTTCTCAAACTCCTAGGCTCAAGAAATCTGTCTGCCTTGGCCTCTCAATGTGCTAGGATTACATGCATGAGCCACTGTGCCTGGCCAGATTTTCTATATCCATTCGTCTGCTGATGGACACTAAGGTTGTTTCCAAATCTTGGATATTGTCAATAGTGCTGCAACAAACATGGTAATGCAGATATCTCTTCAATATATGAATTTCCCTTCTTTTGGGTATATACCCAGCATTGAATTGCTGGATCATATGGTAACTCTTTTTTAAGTTTTTTGACAAGGCTCCAAACTGTTCTCCATAGTGGTTGTCTCATTTACATTCCCACCAACAGTGCACAAGTGTTTCCTTTCCTCCACATTCTCACCAACATTTGTTATTGCCAGCCTTTTAGATGTAAGCCATTTTAACTGGAGTGAGATGATATCCCATTGTCAGGGTAAACAGTTTGGGGTTGGCTAGTTTGAAACATTTGGGGAAGCTCTAAGCTATAGAGGTAGCTCTATATATCTGGTTGCCTGGTACCTGGCCCTGGAATGATTAAAGCAGAGAAATGTTGCTTTCTGGGGTGTATGGGCTAGATAGAGGAAGTATGACTCTAGACTGGTTAGTTTGCATATAGAAGGCATATTCCAGGATGAATCTTTTGCTAGCTTTTAAGAATCAGCTAGCCCAAGAAGGGTCAAGCTTTCCTGAGTCAGAAAGATTTTTAAGATACTGAAACATTACAATATATAGAAAATCATATGTGTATATATATATATATATATGTATATATATATACACATACATACATATACAATAAGCAACATACTCACTCTTAATATCCTGCACCAGAGTAATACACTTGTTACAGTTAATGGCCCTACATTAACAAATCATTATCACCCAAAGTAAATAATTTGCATTAGTGTACATTCTATCAGTTTTGGGCAAAGGTATAATGACAGGTATTCAACATTATATAGTGTTATCATACAAAGCAGTTTTACTGCCCTAAAAATCCTTGTGCTTCACTTATTCATTCCCTCCCCTGAAACCCCTGATAACCACTGATCTTTTTACCATCTTCATACTCTTCCCTTTTCCAGGATGTCATATACTTGAAATCATATAATATGTAGCTTTTTAGGCTCACTTTTTCACATAGTATTATGCATTTAAATTTCCTTCATGTCTTGTTAGCTCATTTATTTTTAGCACTCAATACTACTCCATTGTCTAGATGTCTCAAAGTTTATTTTATCTATTCATCTACCAAAGAATATCTTGAATACTTCCAGGTTCTGCTAACTATGAACAAAACTACTATAAACATCCTTGTGCCGGTTTTTGTGTTAACATAGCTTTTCACAACCTTTGGGTAAATACCAAAAAATACGATTACCAGATCACATGTTAAGAGGCTGTTTAGTTTTGTAGCTTTGTAAGAAACTGCCAAACTGTTTTCCAAAGTGGTTGTACCATTTTGCATTCCTACCAGCAATGAATGAAAGTTCCTGTTTCTCCACATGCTCACCAGTATTTGGTGGTGTCAGTGTTTTGAATTTTGGTCATTCTAATGAGTCTATAGTGGTGTCATATCGTTGTTTTAATTTGCAATTTTTATATGTTTGTTTGTTATCTGTATATCTTCTTTGGTGAGATGTCTGTGGAGCCTCTGGCCTATCTTCTTAATCAGGTTTTTTGTTTTCTTATTGTCGAGTTTTAAGAGTTCTTTATGTCTTCTGCAAATATTTTCTCCTACATTGTGTCTTACCTTTTCATATTCTTGGCAGTGTCTGCCTTGGAGCAGAGTTTTTAATTTCAGTGAAGGCCAGCTTATCAATTATTTCATTTATGAATAGTGTCTTTTCTAAAAACGTACCACCATACCCAAAGATATCTAGATTTTTTCCTATGACATCTTCTGTGAGTTTTTTATTTGTGAAATCCTCTGACTTTGTTCTCCTTTCATATTGTGTTGACTAATCTGGGTCATTTGTGTTCATTTTTAAAATATCCTTTCCCTCCAGTTCTTAAGGTTTTGTAATTTCTACTCATCTAACTTCAAGTTCACTGATTCTTTCTTTTTTGCTACCTCCATTCTGCTGTAAAGTCCATCAGTAAAATATGGCTTTAAAAAATGTCTAGTATCGTTTTTTTCTTTTCACTTCTTTAGCTTCCATTTAATTCTACAAATTCTATTCATCTACTGAGATATTTATTTATTTCTCTCTACGAAGCATTCAAGTGATGCACCCACCTTACAATTTGCCATTCATTTTTCCAGATATGGTGTTTTCTCAAGTCTGCTACTTCCAGCTCTGCACACTTCTATGCCCATTTCTTGCAAACCACCACTATCCCGCTTTGTGATCTACCAGTTTTCAAATTTTTATAAGCATTTTCTCACTCAAAGAGGATCCCTCTTTTTCTGGAAGTGATATATTACTGGTTCTACCTCTCATAGATCTCTGCTTCTTTCTCTTGTTTTTCGCATGTTCTAACTGCTTTTCTATTCTGGCTTGGGCTCTGGAAATGGTTGTACTGGTTTGGAATGTTCATTCACGCTTGCAAGTACTTTAAATTTTGTTCTAGTCTCTGTATCTTGGTTAAATTGTAGACGTGGGATATGGATAATTCAGCTAGCTCTTCTTGTTTATCTGTATGGTTTTCAGATGATATATGTAAAAATTCAGATGTTGTTAGCTGAATTTATCCTATGGGAACCCAGAAGCCCCTGGATTTATCCTTGTTACTAATGTACAAAAAGATAGTATTGTGGCTATAAAAATAAATTTATCTTGATATTTTTTATTTTGTCAAAATAATGTGGTGTATTATTTTATGATGATGATGATGTGGTGATATGTGGACATTTTACTGCCCTCTACTAAAGAAAAATTATTAACACTACTCAAATTCAAGCAAACCCCTATTAGAATGTCCTGCAAAAAGGAAAAAAAATTAAGTATTAATTGTAGGGTCTGTCATTTTCAGGTTGTTAAATTAAGCAATCTGCTTCCTTACATATTTTAAGTTTGGATTGAAGGTTTCTCCACACATAGTAAACTGTAACTTAACTGGATGTGTAAACAGGCTGAAAGCTACTCTTGTACTAATCACTGAGTTTTAGCCAGTCACAGGTGGCTAACTGTTCAAACCATGTTCAAATAAGGCAAAGGCCAAGCTGTAACCAATACAGCTGTTTCTGTACCTCACTTCCATTTTCTTTACTTTTCTTTTTCTGTTCATAAATCCCCTATGATCATGTGGCAGCACCAGAGTCTCTCTGAACATACTCTGGTTTGGGTGCCAGGGAAGGGGGTTAGGGAGGTGCCCAATTTGCAAACAGTTCTTTGCTCAATTAAACTTTGTTAAATTTAATTTGTCTAAAGTTTTTCTTTTAACAAGGTAAATAAAATTAAATATTATGCTTATTATGGTATTTTTTATAGGATAATTAAAAGTAAAATTTATATAGCAAACCATTTTTGTAATCTCTATTATCATGTTTCACTACAAATCTGTAAAATTTTAATTATGTGGCTCTTACATATTGAGAAGGAAATAATCTATTTTTTGTTAGCATTAGGCCTTTAATGTAGCCATCTGTGCTCAGCAAATCATAAGACCTGGAAAGGGTCTCTGAGCTCTTCTTAAAGATTCCATTGCAAAGTTCATGTTCCTTTTTAACTGCCTTTGCCATCAGCCTGTTCACTTAAGAATATTTACACATTTTTCCTTAACATATGATAATTTATTCAGTATTTGTCTGCTGAGCCTCTCCTGAAGTTTCTCACTAAGAAAACAATATACACCAATTAAAAACCTAGATAACAAGAGACATTCTTAATTAACTCTGTGGAAATCATTTTAAAGACTTTCTTAATGCAATAATTGTGACCAACCTGAAATTTATATTTGTTCTGCTGTTTACAACAAAATGATCTCAATTAGTTTGTATGTCTCCTCTCCTGGGGCCATGTTTTAACTACATCTTGAAAGTCCTTGCTATGTTGTCAGTGCACAAATGATGTCAAACAGTAAAGCAACGATCCAAAAATGGATGAAGTATTAGAACAAAGCACTAGGGCCTATTTTCTCATTAGATTATAAGCTGAAGATAGGTTCATTCATTTATTTGGCAACCACTTATCGATTATCTAATGAAGTGGCAAGCATTATGTCAGGCCCTGTGAATACAGAGAGAAAAGACAGGCTCTGTTATCAAGTGGCTTCTTACCTAGAAAGAAAGAGAAACAAATGAATCCCCAGTTGGTATTGTGGCAGTGACAGGATGAGAAGAATGCATAGTGTGCCCTATGAGCACAGGGGAAGGCCACCCACCCAGCTGAGTCTCAGTGGTTAGCACAGGGCTTGGTGAGACAAATACCCTCTCTGGTTGGTGCCTTTATGCACAAGCCAAGTTTCTTGACTAGATGTAGTAGCTCTAAAGCCAGACATGCTATGGGATTATAGAACTTAACTTGTTCTGTCAATATTATTTATTCATCCACTTGGTGAGTATTTAAGACTTGATGTGAAAATGAATAGTGGATTAATCTATCTTTAGAGAGAGTTGAATTTTTTGTGCATGCTCTGTAATGGGGAACAAGAGGACTGGTACTTGCCTTCAGTCTTATCTGAAATGAGTTATAGAATGCGGCTTCAAGGGTATTATTGGGAAAGTTTATGAAAAAGTGTTTATGTAATTTGTGAAACATAGATTTACACTTGCCTGAGAAAGCTAAATGTGAAAGACTAGTTAGCACTATTGGTGTAGGGCAGATAAACAGAGGGCTGTGTTTATAGCAGGCTGAACTTTCACAGAAAGTGGGGCAAAGGTGCATGTTTTTAAGAAACAAGTATTGACTACTTTATAGAAAACAACTCTGGTGGGTCTCAAATGGGACAATGGTGGGATGATCTGACTCTGCTATTGTGATGAATCCCAAAACTCGTGAGATAAAGGAGAAGATTTTAAGAAGTCAGTTAAAGAAGAGACATTTTCTCATTAAAATATCCACATTGTGGTGGTCCTTGGTATGGAAACTTCATAAAGAACCTCTCAAATGAAAGAACAAATAATATTACATTCTCCATATTCAGAAGACAAACAGGCTGGTTTACCACCTTTATACACCTCATGTTTCCCCCTTACTAAAGCTTTGTAGAGGCCAGAACCTTTGGATAAGAAGGAGGAAAGAAATGGATTAGAAAAGAGAGAAGTGAGCTACTGTGTTATCCTTCCAACTCCACCAATTCTGGGCTTTTTGTTTGGTTTAGATTCCAGCTAGAAAAAGGAAAAAGATTTAAATTAAATAACTTAAGAGTTTTGACTATTATGCTATACTGAACTAAAGTAATGTAACCATTACATTGGATTAGACTCTTTAACGTTAAAACAAAGGAAGTATTTGCTTATGACTTAAGAGGAACAGAAAAACTCTAGGATATGGGTGAGTTTTCAGCCAGAGGTAGGAAAAAAAAAAAATAAAATCCCAGAGCAGGTTTTAAGGGGCAATGGAAAAAACAAATAAAATTGCTTTCTGCTTACATCCTGTTGATTGAGTTCTGGCCACTCAATAAACCATTTAAGAAGGTATCACACAACATAAGTCAAATTGTTACCTATTTTTTGTATGATTGTGTTTTGATTGAGAATGATTTGCATGAAAAGCCTTATCTGAATCATAGTAAATTTCTGTATTTTTCTTTTGAAACACATTTATTTTTAAATGTGCTTTAATGTTCATAATAATATATTGTCATTAAAAAATTCTGGAGCCATAGAAAGATGGGGAAGAAAATAATAGCCATGGGCCAACCCCTTGTTAATAGTTTGACATATTTCCTTTCAGTTATTTTATGCATGTTTTCTTTACTTTTTGCTAACATTTTTGTAAGCACACTAGATTTTAAAAATGTGCATTCTGGTTTTATTTCACCTAAAGTTAAAATAAAAAGCATTTTCAGCGTTACCACATTTACTTTGAACCACCACTTTTTTTTTTTTTACTTTTTTATTATTCAGGTTTATGTTTGATATATTAACATACACAGATCCTAATTACACAGTTCATTGAGTTTCTACAACATTCATTCATGTAACCATCAACCAAAAAAAGATAAAGAATATTTCCATTACCTTGAAAGTTCCCTTATGTCCCTTTAAAATTAAAACTTCCCACCCAGGAGCAGCCATTGTTCTGATTTTTTTTTTCCCCACTATAGATTAGTTTTGTTTGCCTTCAAATTTCATATAAATGGGATTACAAAGTTTGTGCTTCACTGTGTCTGGCTTTTTATTCTCAACATATTTTGGAGATTAATCCATGTCATTGTATGTGTCAGTAGTTAATTTCTCTTTATTGTTGAATAATATTCCAATATACGACTACTTCACAATTTGGTTATTCATTTTCCTGTTAGTGGACATTTGGGTTATTTCTAGTTTTGAGCTATTTTGAACAAGGCTGCTTTAAACATTATTGTAAAAGTCGTTTTTGTATATATGTGTTTTCATTAATCTTGGACAACTGCTGAGTCACAGGTAGTTGATTATGTAATATTTTTAGGAACTACCAATACTTTATTCCAAAGATTTGAGTTTCATTTACTCCTTGTCCTTTCTAACAATTTTTCTCTGTCTCTCTTCCTTTCATTCTTTATTTTTAAATACTCATAAATTCACAGGAAGTTGCAGAAAGAGTACGTAGAGTGCTGTCAACTTTTTTCACTTAGCTTCCCCAAATGGTGATATGTTACTTTAATATAATTTGGAAATGGACATTCCTACAATTCTGCTAAGTAGACTACAAACCCTACTCAATTTTCACCATTTTCTACATGCATTCATTTGAATGTGTCCGTGTATATTCACCTGTGTATGTGTGGCAGGGATCAGGGGATTTGTAAGTAGTTCTATGCAATTATATCCCACTTCTAACCACCACCACAATCAAAATACAGAACTGCTGCATCGCCACAAAGGAATACTCCAGTGCTATTCCTTTTCGTTGCACCAACACCCCATGTTGTCTGTGTGCTCTGTCAATCACTAATGTATTGTCAATCTCTACAATTATTATTTTGAACATATTATATCAATGGAATTACACATTAGGTGACCTTTTGAGACTGGTTTTGTTTTTTTTACTAAGCATAATTACTCTTGAGAATCATCCAAGTTGATGCATGTATCAATAGTTTATTTCCTTTTATTGTTGACCAATATTCTGCAAAATAATATACCAGAATTCATTTAATCATTCAACTATAGAAGGACTTCTGGATTGTTTCCAGTTTTTATCTATTATAAATAGAGGTGCTGTGAAAATTCATGTACAGGTTGCTGTGTGAATGTGAATTTTCACAAATGTTCAAGAATGCAATTGCTGGTTTGTATGGCGATGACATGTTTAGTTTTATAAGAAACTGCCAAACTAGTTTCAAGAGTTGCTTTATTAATTGCACATTCCTGCCAGCAGTGTATGAGCTATCTGTTTCTCTCCACTCTTAACCGCATTTGGTATTAACCACTAATTTGTTTTAGTTCAGCTGTTTGAATAGGTGATGTTTAACATGTTTTCACATGCTTATTTCCATTCCATATACAGGTATTGATCTACTTACAACCTATGCAACTTACGACCATTTGACTTTACGACCACAGTTGCTAGCCACGACTGTTCCGCGTCTGGCAGCGCAAACGTTGCCCAGCTGGGCGTAGGACAGTGCGGACCAGTTTCCGCCAGCACTACCATCTCCGCGTGCACCATTTCAACTGTACATATAGCCTACTCAACTTACAACCAAATCGTGTTACGACCGTTCCGCGGTCCCGACTGTGGTCGTAAGTCGAGCACTAGCTGTACCTCTTTAGTCAAATGTCTCTTCACATCTTTTGTGTATTTTCTAATTCTATCTTTTGGGGTATTTTGTAAATTATACTTTAAGTTCTGGGGTACATGTGAAGATCGTGAAGGATTGTTATGTAGGTATACACATGCCATGGTGGTTTGCTGCATCCAGCCTCCCACCACCTACATTAGGTATTTCTCCTAATATTATCCCTTCCCAATCTCCCCATCCTCTGCTTTCCCTACTCTAGCCCTCCCACCCCTACAACAGGCTCTGGTGTGTGATGTTCCCCTCCCTGTTTCCATGTGTTCTCCTTGTTCAATTCCCACTTATGGGTGAGAACATATGGTGTTTGGTTTTCTGTTTTTGTGTCAGTTTGCTGAGAATGATGGTTTCCAGATTCATCCATGTTCCTGCGAATGACATGAACTCATTCTTTTTTATGGCTGCATAGTGTTCCATGGTGTATATATGCCACATTTTCTTTATCCAGTCTATCATTGATGGGCATTTGAGTTGGTTCCAAGTCTTTGCTAATGTAAACAGTGCTGCAATGAACATACATCTGCATGTGTCAAATGGTATTTCTATTTCTAGATCCACTTTTTATTCTTTAATTTTGAGCATCATTCATTTATTCTAGAAATAGGTCCTTTGTTGTGTGTTATATTTCTCCCGAGTCTGGAGCTTGCCTTTTTATTCTCTTAACAGAGGCTTTCTCAAAGCAAAACTTTTAAATTTTGATAAAGTGAAATTTATCATTTTTCCTGTTGAAGGATCATGCTTTCATGTCAGGCATAAGAATTCATCACCTGGCCTCCAGTTCCAAATATCTTCTTCTAAGGAGTCTTCTAAATGTTTTACAGTTTTACATAACCTATTTTCAAATAATTTGTGTATAGTGTGGGAGCTTTAGGCTGAAGTTTATGTTTTGTCTATTACTCCACAAGCATTTGTTGAAAAGACCGCCTTTCCTCCACTGAATTGTTTTTATAACTTCATCAAAAATCAGCTGAGGTATTTGTGTGGGTCTGTTTCTGGGCTCTCAATTCTGTTGCATTGATCTGTGTATCTGTCTCTCAGTCAATAACACACTCTCTCAATGATATTAGCATCAGGTAGAATGATTCATCCAATCTTATTCTTCTTTTAGAAAACTGTTTTAGAAATGCTAGCTATTTTGCCTTTTTATATAAATTTTAGTTTAAGCTTGTCAGTATCTATCCAAACTCTTGATAGAATTTTAATAGGCGTTGCATTAAATCTATATATCAATTTGAGGAAAATTATCATCTTTGTTAAGTCTTTCATTGATGGACATGCTATGTATCTCCATTTATTTAGGTTTTCTAGTTCTTTCATCAGCATTTTGTTATTTATAGCCTATCATTCCTATATTATTTTTAGATTTATACCAAAGTATGTCTTTTTTTTATCAATTGTAAATGATATCATACTTTCAATTTTGGTTTTCACATGTTCATTGCTAGAAAATAGAAATCAGATAACTTTCTGTGTATTGATCTTGTATCCTGAGACCTTGATGAACTCTTTTATTAGTTCTAGGTTGTTTTTGGTTTGTTTTGTTTTTGTAATTTACATGAGAATTTTTTAAATAGATAGTTGTGTCATCTGTAAATAAAAATATTTATTTTACCATTTCTAATCTGTATGTCTTTCCTTACCTTATTGCCATGGCAAGGAATTTCAGTACTATGTTGAATAAATGTAGTGAGAGTGAGCACTCTTGACTTGTTTAGACTTTTTAACTTTCAAAATTCTAGGATGTCAGTTGTGGTACCTCATTGTACCTTTAGCTTGCATTGCCCAGATGAATAATGGTACTAAGAACTTTTTAATGTGTTTAATCTCCATTCTTGTATCTTATTTGAAATTCTTTCTTATATTCTAATCTAAAATTATTAAAATATTAGATTGGTATATTTAGGTGCATAATAAATAATAATAAACATCTAACTAATTTTTGGTACATAGTAGAAGGTAGAGTTCTTTTATTTTTCATGTGGATATCTTCTTGCAGCACAATTTGTTGTGAAACATATTCTTTACCCATTGAATGGAATTTGAAATCAGTTAATAATATATGTATGCAACTATTTCTGATATTCTATTATTTTCTTTTAGTTCTCATGTCTACATTTATGCCAGTCCCACAGTATCCTAATTATTGTAGTGATAAGGGAGGAGGTCAAGAAAGTGCTGGGTAGAGAAGGGCAGGGTCCCTGGCAAGGGCTACAACCTTGGACCTGTGCCCACAGACCTAAATGAAAACAGGCATTTCTGTTTTTGCACCTAAAAAGTTGCCTTTTGGCCCACTATGCCTCCATCCTGTGCCCATAAAAACCTGAAACCCTAGTGGGCACACACACAAGTGGCTGGATGTCAAGAGGAGCAGAAGAACACACTGACAGATACCAGCAGACACTGGCAGACCAGTGATGGCAGAAGGACACAGACATCAAGGGGAATTCCGCCGGGGCTGTTGGAGGAGAGTCCAGCCACTGGGCAGCCCAACTCCAGGAGAAGACCACCTTCCCATTGCATTCTCCTTCTGGTTCCCCATCCATCTCACTGAAAGCTACCTCCACCATTCAATAAAACCTTGCACTCATTCTCCAAGCCCACATGTGATCCAATTTTTCCAGTACACTACGGCAAGAACCCAGGATACAGAAAGCCCTTCATCCTTGCAGTAAGGTAGAGGTTCTAATTGAGCTGATTAATACAAGCTGTCTGCAAATGGCAAAGCCGAAAAAGCATGCTATAACACATGTCCACTTGGGCTTCGGGAGCTGTAAGCACTCAACCCTGAACATTGCTGTGAAGTTGAACCCTAAAAATGCTCCCCATGACCTGCCCATGCTCCTAGGGGTTTGAGCAGTGGGGGAGGATAAGGGAACTCCCATTTCAGTAGTTTCATATGTATATTGAAATTAGATGGTGTTAAGTCATCAAACTTTGCATTTCATAATGCAATATTTTTTCTGGCTATTTCAGACTCTTTTCATTTCTACATAAACTTTAGAATCATATTATCAATTTATAAAAGAAGGAGGCTGCAGAAATTTTGGAGGAAGTACATTGAATCTACTGAAAAAATCAGGAAGAATGACATCTTAAAATTATTATTTTTTCCTTTCCATGAAAATATTATATCCCTTCATTTATTTAGGTCATCTTAAATTCAGTGTAACTCCTTCATTAGTTTTTAGCTACAGCTCTTCATTTTATTTTTTATGGTTGCTTTAGTGATTACAGTAGGCATCCTCATCTTATTTCAGTATGACTTAAGTCTTTATTATACCATTTCATGTGCAAAGTAAGAAACTCAGAGGAGTATAATACCATTTACTCCTTTCCAAGTGGTTGTGTTAGTGTTGTGCAATGTTTCACTTTTACACATGATATAAAGTCCAAAATACAGATTTTTAACTTGATTATTATTTTTTGGCACTTGGTTTTCCATTCATTGATATCAAAGCAAAATGTTATCTTAAAAGGTTCAACACTTAATTTTTCTTGGGTGACTACCTAGGAGTGACTTTTGATAGGTGAATATTCAAACTTTTAAGAAAATACCAAATAATTTTCCAAAGTTTTGGTAGCATTTTACATTCCCACCAGCATTACAGAAGTGTTCCAGTTGCTTCACATTATTGCTAACTCTCACTATAGTCAAGGTTTTACATTTAAGTCACTTAAGTTAGAGTATAGTAGTATCTACTTGCAGCTTTAATTTGCATATCCTTAATGACTAATGTCATTGAGCATCTTTCCAAGACCTTATTTCCCATTTGCATATCTTTTCTGATTGTTAATATATTTAACCTATTTTTAATTAGATTGTCTTATAACTGAGTTGTAGACGTTCTTTAGGTAGTCCAAATATATGTCCTTTGTGAGGTATATTTTTAAAAAATTTCTCCTGGCTGAGTGCAGCACTTTGGGAGGCCGAGGTGGGCAGATCACCTGAAGTTGGAAGTTCGAGACCAGCCTGACCAACATGGAGACACCCCGTCTCTACTAAAAACTACAAAAAAATTAGCCAGGCTTTGTGGTGCATGTCTGTAATCCCAGCTATTCGGGAGGCTGAGGTAGGAGAATTGCTTGAACCCCGGAGGCAGAGGTTGCGGTGAGCCAAGATAGCGCCATTGCACTCCAGCCTGGGCAACAAGAGCGAAACTCTGTCTCAAATGAGAACACATGGACACAGGGAGGGGAGCACTACACACTGGGGTCCATTGGGGGGAAATGGGGGAGGGACGGGGGGGTGGGGAGGTGGGAAGAGATAGCATGGGGAGAAATGACAGATACAGGCGAGGGGACAGAAGGCAGAAAACCACACTGCCATGTGTGTACCTAGGCAACAATCTTACATGTTCTTCACATGTACCCCAAAACCTAAAATGCAGTAAAAATATAAATAAATAAATAAAAATAAAAAATAAAATTAACCTGCTCTAAAAAATTTTTTTGTAACACTTTTCTTAGAAGAATAAAGGGATTTTTCTAATTTTTAAAATGTCTAAATTGTTGATCTCTTATAGGTTGTGGGGCATTTTTGTATTGTTACATCTTAAGAAATCTATTTTTAGGTCTACGATAAATTTTGAGCGAATTTTTGTATACGGTGAGAGGCAAAGAAAAAGGTCTTACTTTTATCATAGAGATATCCAGTTATTTATTTTACTTGTGTGTGTGTGTGTGTGTGCAGTTGCTTTAGAGTTTACAATATACTTCTTTAACTTCTTATAATCTATCTTCAAGTGATACTCTATTACTGCATGAGTAGTATAAGAACTTTACAAGAATGTATTTCCATTTTCTCCTTGTGGCCTTTGGTCAATTGCTGTCCAATAACTTTGGTTTGGTCACATCGTTAACATTTTTTCGAATCACACAGCAGCATCACCCTTTATATTGTATGTATTTCAGATAGCTATTGAACATAATAAAACAAGCACGAAGTCCATCTAAAATACAACAGAAATTTAATCTTTTCACAGCCTACTGACTACTGATTTCACCTTGAAAGCATCCTTATGTGACTGTACTAACAGATTTGTGTTTATCAGAAAAATGCCATATAAATGGCAGTAAATTATAATTCACATATGGAGAATTAATTACTATTGCATTATAATATGAAATTAAAAGAAAATTATACTTCCTAGATAAACACAGACTTAATTGATTTTCTCAAATGCATTTATGCTCACAATAAGTATTAATAATTTTTCTGAAATATTAAAAGGCAAGTGATTCATTGCAAGAGCAAATAAATTATTGTCATTTCTTAAGCTAAAGTCTCCACCATGAAAACATTGCAACTAATTTTAAAAACCAACAAATAGAAGTACAAGTACATTGGCTAGCAGGTATTATCAACCAATGAACCAACGTTTAATTGTCAAATTATGATTGTCAATTTACTTCCACCTGACATCCCTTAGTAATAGGGTATTTGCACATCTGTTGATAAACAGTCATCATTTGGGGCATTAGTCCACCAGGTGGTATATATATATATATATGTATATATGTATATATACCTATATATATATATTCCATACAAGGTAATTTTTCAAAGGACACATTGAAACTAGAATTTCCAAAGCGGCCATTTGTTTTATTTTATGTTTCGGCATGTACCTCAACTTCATGTCATTCAAAACAGATTATAGCCATTTCTTCACTGTCCCTGCCTCATACGTGTCAACATTATTGGAACTTATCTTTTGATGATGGCGATAAATTATGTTGGAAAATTCTAAAAGATAACTAAATATTATAGCATCATTGAATTGAAAAGGATTTTGAATGGTCATTTATATTTATTTTCTAGCTTTGAACTAAACCTCAGTTACTTTAATCTACCTCTAAATTTAATAAGTGTTTTAGTCTCCTAGAAAAGGAAATGTTCATTTCCCATGAAATGATTTTAATATGTCGAAGTATTTAAAAGATATATAAATAAAAACTTTCATATGGATATCATTTGCATTGCTCAAAACTTTACAAGTCATAATACAGTAATGTCTAAAATTTGAATAGCAGTTTAAATTTTAAAATGTTACTATTAACAATATTAATATTATTCCGTGTATAGAAGAGACAGAAGATAAGAATGATATATACCTTACTCAAACTCACAGTAAAATAGCAGTTGAAATGTATACTGTAAACGTAAAACTAATTTGTAAAAGGTAAGAAAAAAGATACGACAAACCAGTTTTTTTGGTGTGTGTATGTGTGTGTGTTACTATTTTTTTAATTGTACTTTAGGTTCTGGGACACATGTGCAGATCATGTATGACTGTTGCATAGGTACATACATGGCAACATGGTTTGCTGCCTCCATCCCTGCATCACCTATATCTGGCATTTCTTCCCATGTTATCCCTCCCCACCCTCCCCACCTCCCGCTGTTCCTCCTCTAGACCCCCACAACAGATCCCAGTGTGTGATGCTCCCCTTCCTGTGTCCATGTGCCCTCATTGTTCAACACCCACCTATGAGTGAAAACATGTGGTGTTTGTTTCTCTGTTCTTGTGTCAGTTTGCTGAGAATGGTGGTTTCTGGGTTCATCCATGTCCCTAAAAATGACACAAACTCATTGTTTTTTAATGGCTGTATAGTATTCCATGGTGTATATTTGTCACATTTTCCCTCTCTAGCCTATCATGGATGGGTATTTTGGTTGGTTCCAGGTCTTTGCTATTGTAAACAGTGCCACAATGAACATACATGTGGATGTGTCTTTATAATGGAACAATTTATCCTTCGTTTATATACCCAGTAATGGGATTGCTGGGTCAAATGGAATTTCTATTTCTAGATCCTAGAGGAATTGCCACACTGTCTTCCACAATGGTTGAACTAATTTACAGTCCCACCAACAGTGTAAAAGTCTTCCGGTTTCTCCATTCTCTCCAGCATCTGTTGTCTCCAGAATTTTTTAATGATTGACATTCTAACTGACATGAGGTGGTATCTCAATGTGGTTTTGATTTGCATTTCTCTAATGACCACTGATGATGAGCATTTTTTCATATGTTTGTTGGCCTCATATATGTCTTCTTTTGTAAAGTGTCTGTTCATATCCTTTGCCAGCTTTTGAATGGGTTCGTTTTTTTCTTGTAAATCTGCTTTAGTTGTTTGTAGATTCTGGATATTAGCCCTTTGTGAGATGGACAGATTACACAAGTTTTTCTCCCATTCTGTTGGTTGCTGTTTCACTCTAATGATTGTTTCTTTTGCTTCACAGAAGCTCTGGAATTTAATTAGATCCCATTTGTCTATTTTGGCTTTTGTTGCCAATGCTTTTGGTGTTTTGGTCATGAAGTCATTGCCTATGCCTATGTCCTGAATGGTTTTGCCTGGGTTTTCTTCTAGGGTTTTTATGGTGTTAGGTCTTATGTTTAAGTCTTTAATCCATCTGGAGTTAATTTTAGTGTAAGGTGTCAGGAAGGGGTCCAGTTTCTGCTTTCTGCACATGGCTATCCCGTTTTTCCATCTCCATTTATTAAACAGGGAATCCTTTCCCCATTGCTTGTTTTTGTCAGTTTTGTCAAAGATCAGATGGTTGTAAATGTATGGCGTTATTTCTCAGGCCTCTGTTTTGTTCCATTGTTCTATATCTCTGTTTTGGTACCAGTACCACACTGTTTTGATTACTGTAGCCTTGTAGTATAGTTTGAAGCCAGGTAGCATGATGCCTCCAGCTTTGTTCTTTTTGCTTAGGATTCTCTTGGCTATGCAGGCTCTCTTTTGGTTCCATATGAAGTTTAAGGTGGTTTTATCCAGTTCTGTGAAGAAGGTCATTGGTAGCCTGATGGGGATAGCACTGATCTATAAATTACTTTGGGCAGTATGACCATTCTCACAATGTTGATTCTTCTTATCTATGAACATGGAATGTTTTTGTGTCTGTTTGTGTCCTCTCTTATTTTGTTGAGCAGTGGTCTGTAGTTCTCCTTGAAGAGATTCTTTACATACTTTGTTAGTTTTATTCCTAGGTATTTTATTCTCTTTGTAGCAATTGTGAATGGGAGTTAGCCCTTGATTTAGCTCTCTGTTAGTCTGTTATTGGTGTATAGGAATGCTTGTGATTTCTGCACATTGATTTTTTATCCTTAGACTTTACTGAAGTTGCTTATCAGTTTAAGGAGATTTGGGGCAAAGACAATGGGGTCTTCTAAATATACAATCATGTCGTCTGCAAAGAGAGACAATTTGACTTCCTCCTTTCCTAATTGAATATCCTTTATTTCTTTTTCTTGCCTGATTGCTGTGGCTAGAACTTCTGATATTATATTGAATAGGAGTGGTGAGAGAGGGCATCCTTGTCTAGTGCCAGGTTTCAAAGGGAATGCTTCAGTTTTTGCCCATTCAGTATGATATTGGCTGTGTGTTTGTCATAAATAGCTTTTATGATTTTGAGACACATTCCATCAATACCTAGTTTATTGAGAGTTTTTAGCATAAAGGGCTGTTGAAATTTGTCAAAGGCCTCCTCTGCATCAATTGAGATAATCATGTGGTTTTTGTCTTTGGTTCTGTTTAGGTGGTGAATTACATTTATAGACTTGCATATGTTAAACCAGCCTTGCATCCCCAGGATGAAACCTACTTGATCATGATGGATAAACTTTTTGATGTCCTGTTGCGATTGGTTTGCTAGTATTTTATTGAAGAGTTTTGCATCGATGTTCATCATGGATATTGGCCTGAAGTTTTCCTTTTTGCTGAGTCTCTGCCATATTTTGGTATCAGGATGATGTTGATCTCATAAAATGATTTCGAAATTATTCCCTTTTTTTGTATTGTTTGGAATAGTTTCAGGAGTGGTACCAGCTCCTCTTTGTACATCTGGTAGAATTTGGCTGTGAACCCAACTGGATCTGGACTTTTTTTGGTCCATAGGCTATTATTGCTGCCTCAACTTTAGCCCTTGTTATTGGTCTATTCAGGGTTTCAACTTCTTCCTGGTTTAGGCTTGGGAGGGTGCAAGTGTCCAGGAATTTATCCATTTCTTCCAGATTTACTACTTTATGTGTATGAAATTGTTTCTAGTAATCTCTGATGGTAGTTTGTATTTCTGTGGAATTGGTGGTGATATCCCCTTTATGTTTTTTTACTGCACCTATTTGATTCTTCTCTCTTTTCTTTTTTATCAATCTGGCTAGCCGTCTACTTCGTTCATGTTTTGGTGGTGATATCCCTTTTATCTTTTTTTTATTGCACCTATTCGATTCTTCTCTCTTTTCTTTTTTATCAATCTGGCTAGCGGTCTACTTTGTTCATGTTTTCAACAAACCGGCTCCTGTATTTATTGATTTTTTTGAAGGATTTTCTGTGTCTCTATCTCCTTCATTTCTGCTCTGATCTTGGTTATTTCCTGTCTTCTGCCAGGTTTTGAGTTTTTTTGATCTTGCTCCTCTAGCTCTTTCAATTTTGATGATAGGTTGTCAATTTCAGATCTTTCCTTGCTTCTCATGTGGGCATTTAGTGCTATAAATTTCCCTCTAGACACTGCTTTAAATGCTTTAAATGTCTTCCAGAGATTCTGGTATGTTGTGTCTTTGTTCTTGTTGATATCAAGGAATATCTTTATTTCTGCTTTCATTTCATTGTTTATCCAGTCGACATTCAGGAGCCAGTTGTTCAATTTCTATGAAATTGTGCAGTTCTGAGTTAGTTTCTTAATCCTGAGTTCTAATATGTTTGCCCTGTGGTCTGAGAGACTGTTTGCTATGATTTCTATTTTTTTGCATTTGCTTAGGAGTTATTTACTTCCAATTGTATGGTCAATTTTAGAGTAGGTGCTACATGGTGCTGAGAAGAATGTATAGTCTGTGTATTTGGGGTGGAGCATTCTGTAGATGTCTATGAGGTCTGCTTGGTCCAGATCTGAGTTCAAGTCCTGGATATCATTGTTAATTTTCTGTCTCATTCGTCTATCTAATATTGACAGTGGAGTGTTAAAGTCTCTACTATTATTGTGTATGAATCTAAGTCTCCTTGCAGGATATTAAGAACTTGCTTTATGTATCTGGGTGCTCCTGTAGTTGGTGTGTATATATTTAGGATTGTTAGCTCTTCTTGTTGCATTGATCCTTTTACCATTGTGTAATGCCCTTCTTTGTCTCTTTTGATCTTTGTTAGCTTAAAGTCCATTTTATCAGAGACTAGTATTGCAACTCCTGGGTTTTTCTTTTCTCTTCATTTGTTTGGTAAATCTTCCTCCATCCTTTTATTTTGAGCCTATGTGTGTCCTTGCACATTAGATGGGTTTCCTTTGATGTTTTCATCCTTTTTGCACTAGTTCCTTCCCATCTTTGTGGATTTATCTTCCTGTGGTCTTTGAAGTTGGTGACTTTCAGATGGGGTCTCCTAGTGTATGTCCTTTTTCTTGAAGTTGAAGCTATTTCTGTTTTTCAGTTCTCCTTTTAGCAGTCAGGACCCTCTGCTGCAGGACTGCTGGGGGCCACTCCAGGCCCTGCTTGCCTGGGAATTATCTGCAGGGGCTACAAAACAGTAAGGGTTGCTGCTAGTTTCTTATTCTGTTATCTTCATCCCAGAAGGATACCCACCAGATGTCAGTCAGAGATCTCCTTTATGAGGTGCCTCTTTGGATATATGGGGGTCAGGGATCTGCTTGATGAGACAGTCTGTCTCTTATCAGCACTCAAGTGCTGTGCTGGGAGTTCTGTTGTTCCATTCAGAGCTGCTGGACAGGTGCATTTAAGTCTGCTGCAGCGGAACTCAACCGCCTCTTTTCCCAGGTGCTCTGTCCTGGGAAGGTGGGGCTTTATTTATAAGTCCCTGATGTGCTGCTGCCTTTTTTTCAGAGATGTTCTGCCCAGCAAGGAGGGAGTTTAGTCACAGTCTGCCAGCAGAGGCATTGCTGAGCTACCGTGGGCTCTGCCCAACTGCCATGTAAACTTACTTGTGGTTTTGTTTACAGTGGTATATTAGGACTGCCTCAGTAATGGTGGTCTGCCTCAGTAATGGCCAAACCAGTTTTGAAGTACATATAAAGCATCTCATATTTGAACCCAAGTCTTTTTTCTCATACTCTACTCTTTTTTTCATCCAGCCACACTGCTGCTTCTCTAGCACATATTCACTAAAGGCATTAAGTAACTCCTGTGACTGTCTACGTGGGACTACAGGTCTGATAATTTGATTGAAGTATCCAACCAAAGGAATTGGTTGATAGGACCAAACAATTGAAGGATCAAATAAATCAATTTTCAGTATCAAATCTGACATTCTTCAGAACTCAGTTTAGTCCCTTATTCTTGAAAGTTATAACTTAATCCTCCAAAACTGGATTAGGTGGCCATTTTCCATCATTACACAGCACACTTTTTTTACTCTAACTTAAAGTTTATTATTCTCCAGTATTTGTCATTGTTCTATTATTTGCTTTCTGATCACCTGGATTGTGTGCAACTAAGCAATTTTTTCTCCTTGTTCATTTTATAGCTCTAGTACCTAACATAATTGTTAGTATATAGTAGCTATCATATAAAAATCTGTGCTTAATGAAAGAATAAATTTAATGAACTGTTGATAGTGAAATTAAGGTAGGAATTCTTATAAAGTGCTGATTTGTCTAGCCTCTGTCAAGAGTGGTTACAGATCTGAATGGATGCAGATTTCTTAATGAATGAATAAGCGGTTCTGTTTCTACTCTTACTTTAAGCCACTAGGTTAAGGCTCAGACGAGGAGGATGAATAACATTGTCCTGTCAGTTGTACAGATGTTCACCCAATATTCATAAATTACAAATTTAAGATCTAATCATTAGTGATGCCTAACTCAATGATTTAGTCATGTGCTGATTAAGGTTTCTGATGATTAAAGATCAATAGTAGAATACTGCCATAACAAAAGGCTAGCTTCACTTGCTTATAGGACCACTGTTTCTGCTCTAATCACAGCTAGCTGTCCAGAGGACCTTGGTTAAAGACCAAGATTCTGAAGAAAAATCAATCCTCATAGTTCAATATATAGCTTAAAGTACCTCCCCAAATGTTGATTGGTTGCCTAATCATTGCAGTGTGGACTACAGACTCTAATTAGGGTGTAGCTCTGAAATTGTGAGAAAAGGTCAGGAAACATCATTCTCCAAAGCTTACACTGATTAGAATCAATATTAAATGGATTAGATTTCTCATATGCAGAAATAATCCACCATAAGAGATGAACTGTAATTGTTATTTCTACTGTGGTTTCTTCCAGAACTTGATCTTAGGCATTGTTACCCCACCCTATCAAGAGGGCTAAAATATGAACTTTTTGTAAAACTTTGCTGGTGGAGCTGATTGCAGAGTGTTTCAGAATTGAGACTGAATGGGTGTCTAGACAATTCTCTCCAGGAGAGCAAGAGTCTGTATTCAGCAGATGTTACCTTTCTGTTCACATGCTCTCAAAAAGTGTTCTATAAAGTGCACTGTAAAGTGCAATGGGAGAATTCTTTATTCATATAAGATTCTTCAACTCTTTCCCACATTAAAGGGCCTTCTTTTGACTTATATACTAAATGCCACATGAAGGGTATATCATAGACAGCAGGAATTATCAGGAAAGTTATGCATGTTCATTCTCTCTCTTTTTTAAATGTACTCTTTGAATGTATCAATCCATTTTAAGATGTTGGTTGCAATCATCAAGGGAAGAGATTTCCACAACCCTTTCCTTTTGACTTTCCAAATACCATTATTTCCTTAAGAGCACTTGAAAAGAAAATATTTGCTGTTGCCTAATAACAAAACACCTTTTATAGAAATGTCCTTTTTTGTGTTTGTTTATTCTCTTCCTTGTCCAACCCCATTATTCCTCTTAAAAAGAATTACAATCTGTTACAAACTTTGCTGATTTATTTACAGTAGATTCAATGAGTCTCTAGGTGCACGTTACAAAAATTAAAACATGACTTTTTGGCTGAGAGTGGTGGCTCAAACCTGTAATCTCAGGTCTTTGGGAGACAGAGACAGGAGGATCACTTGAGCCCGGGAGCCCACTCAAGATCATCCCTGGCAACAATGTGAGACCCTGTCTCTCCAAAAATAAAAATAAAAATAGCAGGGCATGGTGGCACACACCTGTAGTTCCAGCTACTGAGGTGGGAGGATCACTTGAGCCTAGGAGTTCCAGGCTGCAGTGAACCATGATGAAGCCACTGTACTCCAGCTTGGATGACAGAAGACTCTGTCAAAACAAACAAACAAACAAACAAAAACAATTCCAAACTTCATGACTTCTTATGACTTTTGACTGATTTAAGAGAAGCTGTTCCCTGCCCCTCTGTTATTATTACAGTCCAAGCTCATCCAACCTGCAGCCCACAGGTCTCGTGTGGCTCAGGACAGCTTTGAGTGCAGCCCAGTACAACTTTGTAAACTTTCTTAAAACAGAATTTTTTGTGACTTTTTTTATTTTTTAGTTTATCAGTTATGGTTAGTTTTAATGTGTTTTATGTGTGGCCCAAGATAATTCTTCTTCCAATGTGGCCCAGGGAAGCCAAAAGATTGGACATTCCTGTCTATCTGCAAGCATTTTCATGCCTTTGCTTGCTGTTATGGATTTTTATTAACAAAATTGAGAACTCTTTCCCAAATATTTTATTTTCCAAAGGCACATGAATACCATTTAAATAAGAAGGACATGTAAGTACTTGTGCAGTGTTTTCTGTAGAAACATTTCCCAAAATTGTACAGCTTATATTTTATAGTGTTTGACCTGTATAAAGCTGGCCTTATATATGGACGAAAACTATTGTGTGGTCAAATTTTAGAGGCTCACTCTCTCCAGAATATATGCACGCACATACACACATACACAAACACACACACACACACACACACACACACACACACACTTGTTATAATGTTTAATATTACACTATTAGATAAGCATTCCTTTGGATTTTAAACATATTTCTATCTTCTAAAGTTTTCTTTTTAAATAGAAATACATTTGGTTAGGGGAGCGCCTTAAGTCCTTATCAGATAAATTATTTGCTGGGAATCATATAATGCAGTAATAACATCAAAATTTTAAATTGATGGGATTTCAGGAGCACAACTGTTTAATAGACAGGCTAAAAGCATGGCAGCAAAGAAGCAATAAAACCTCAACATCACTCATTTCCAAATTTTTGTCAGAGCCTAATGTAATCATATATGTAACAACATTTGTTCAATGAAATATTGGTATAAGCCTTGACCATTTAGCAAAAATGTTGGAGCAGAAAGAACTCTTGGAGATCTCTTAATTCAAATCCTTCTCACTACAGAGGAAAAAGAAAAGAGAAAGAGTGGCTTGAGTGCCAATTCAGTTTTTCTTCCTCTAAACCAAACTGATCTTGCCACTGTACTATAGCAAAAGTGTTGGTACAAACTTCCCAATTTAAGTTGATGTGACAGAAAAGTACATATCCCTGCCTTTTGATCACATAAAGCCATATGCTCTCACATAAACCAGATCTTCTAAAGCAAGAGTACAAAGACAAGACATACGATTTTCTTTTCTTTTTAAATTGAGATAGAGTTTTGCTCTGTTGCCCAGGCTGGAGTGCAGTGGCATGATCTCGGCTCACTGCAACCTCCACCTCCCGGGTTCAAGCGATTCTCCTGTTTCACCCTCCTGAGTAGCTAAGATTACAGGCACCCGCCACCATGCCTGGCTATTTATTTTATTTTATTTTATTTTATTTTATTTTGCATTTTTACTAGAGATGGGGTTTCACCATGTTATCTAGGCTGGTCTTGAACTCCTAATTTCAGGTGATCCACTCACCTCACCCTCCCAAAGTGCTGGGATTACAGGCATGAGCCACCGCACCCAGCCAAGACATAGAACTTTCTACACAAGTTGAGAGAAGATAAATGCCTTACTTTAACACACATTGAAAACTTGTTCACACTACAAACAGTATTCAAGATGAAGGGTTAGTGTTAGCCAACATGCAGAGGTAGGATAAGTTGTCTTCCAATATCTGATTCACAAACATTTCCCATTATATCTGAAATTTCACTCTCAGAGAAATCATTCGTATCTACAAAAGTTCTTAGTTTATAAAGCACTCATAGTTGAAAAGGTCTTAATTTTTCTGAATGCTTCCCAAGGGTCCCACTAGATGCTGGCAGGTCCCATAGGAATGGATGACCAACAAGGTAAAGTTTGTTAAAGAATAAAAATGGAGGCCACAGTTTAGATATACCCCAAAGCTAACGCCTATAGCCACGTAGTTAAAATTTAAGTCATTCTGATCTCTCTCAAACACTAGCTCTTAATATAAACCTAACACAAAATGTAAGCATCATGTCCTTTCAACATGATACACTGAGATAAAACTAATCATCTAGAGACAAATCAATTTAACATATCTGCTTGCCATAACAAGAATGTTAATGTCAGCAGCCAATCACAGAAAAGGTCAAAATACTTTCTTCTTTATGCTTTATAAACTATGCTATAACAGCTGTGAACAGGGCTTCTTACCACTTTCAGCTTGAGGTCTCCCAGTTCACAAACTGATCTTTTGTATGCACAATAAACTTTAAACTTTTTTCTAACTTGATTTCATTTTGTTTTCGATAAGGTTGATGGAGAAGTGAAATGATATACAGAATGTAAGGCACCATTTATGAAGATGACACTGGGCACTGCATTAGAGAACTTTGGGCTATAATTAGCATCTATGGGATTGTATAAATTTGGATATGAATGCAGTATGTGGAGGTGATCAAAGAGTATTGAAAACTCTTTCCATCTTTCTAAGAGCCATCTAGGGTTACAGAAAAAGATCTAGAGAGAAAGAGACCAGTGATCCATACAAAGGATGGCTGGCATTAATTGGTGTTTTACATGTGGAGGGCTTTGTGCTAGGTAGGCTCCAAGGCTAGGCAATAATATATATTTCTTAAATTTCAAGGACTAAAAAATTCAAAACGTCTCAACTAAAGTGATTTCCTACATACAATAGCTCTAAACTTCTAAAACAGAATCTCTCTGTTTAGACCTGCACTGTGGTTCCGTTTATAAAAGTACCAAAGTCTGCTCAAGTTTAGATATAAAGAAAGTGAAAGATCTTATATTTAGAGTTCTTAACTAGGTTCAATTCTCCAAGTTTATTATTCTGCAGGGCAAGTAGCTGCACATAATTGAAAGCCTAATGGTGCAAAATGAAGAGAAGGTTTCAAATCACTGAAAGTCAATTACATCATTCTCAGCATAACAAAATACCCCGACGATTTCAATCTAGTCTTGCTACAAATTTCGCTAACTCCCGGCTACACTCTGGATCCTTCTTTAGACTGGCAGCTTCAAGATTAAATTAACCTAAAGTCAATAATATCTGACACTTTTTTCTTTCTTTTGATATGTTTCACCTTTGCCTTCACTTACTGTATTTTCACTCAGATTTTGACTCTGAACTAGAACTTGACATTCAGTTAGACAGTTTTGATGGGCAAAGGAAGTACGTGCCTCATGAATGTTTTCTATTTTAAAGTGGTTTAACTGCCCGTGGTGAGCCTGGAAAGTAAAACCAATGCCTCCTTGTTAACTGTGATATCCTTCAGCTCTGTGCTGGGGATCAAACCCAATCATTCCATTTGTTCAATAGGCGTCTAATTGATAACTGTGGAAATCTAACATGTTGGTTAAGACAAATGATCAGTACATACCAATATGGATCTCCCTGTTCTTGAAATCCTGCCATGGCTAACATGAGAAGAGTTCAGGAACCCCCGCCCCTCTAGGTGAGAACCCTATAAAATTTACATTTAGAGAGTACAGTGGGGTAGTTGAGTTTCTAGGCTATGGAGCCAGACTGCCTGGATTCAGATAATTGCTCCACTTTCTGTAGTTTAACCATGTGGTACATCTGACTTAACATCTCCATGTCTAGTTTCCTTATTTGCAAAATCAAAAATATGTATATATATACCTATTGCATGTGGTTTTTGTGAGGGTTAAATAATACATGTAAAAGACTTAGAACACATAAAAATTACTGATGTTATTTATTATTACTATGGTTTTTAATTTTATTAGGTGCCGAGCCCTTTGCTGGAAGCTAAAGGTATTTTCAGGGATAAAAATATGTTTTTATAGGCGAGGCAAACAATTATCACATCATGTGATCATTGAGGTAACTAGCCAGCTCTCAGGGGAAGGAAAGGTTTCACTGGGGATATTATTCTAAAATTGTACATGGAAGATGTGTAAGAGTTAGTCAGGCAGAGTGTGAAGGCATGCTACGGCAGTAACAGTGTTCTAAAAACAGAGAACAGCCATGAGACAAGAGAGCATGTGGTGGGTTTAGGGTACTGAGAAAAGTTCAGTATGGTTGATGGAGGCTCATACTGACCTAGACAGGGGAAAGACCGCAAAGGGCCTTGAGGTTCATCTCAAGAAATTTAGATATACTATACAGGCAATGGAAAATCTTGAAGCATTTAAGCAGAAGAATGACTGGATCACATTTGCATTTTTAAATGATTACTTTGGCTGCAACATATATTGAGGGTAGGAATAGGAAGAAAAGTTAAGAGGCTGTGGGGAGGATGGTAATCTGAACTAATATAGTGGCAATAGCATGCAGATAAAGCAGAAGTAATAGATACTGTGGAGGTAGGTCAGCAACACTCGCTGATTGACAGGATATGAGGGTGAGACAGACGGATGACTCTAGGATTTGATGAGTGGAGTGATTGTGGTGTCTCCACAGCATGGAGACCAAGGCCATCTCAAGTTTTGACTTGGATATTATTCCCTTGTCCCAGTATAGGAAACAGAGAGTGAGAGACATACTAGGGAGAAATGAATGATAATATGGTTTTAGACATTGTGGTGTGAAGTGCTTGTAAAGCTACTAAGTGAAAATATCTTGGGAAATTAATCTGGAGCTCAGAAGATAAAACATAGTGTAGCCTGTGTGTTAATAAGGTCCATTGGTTACTCCCTGGAGCTGGATCAATTAGATAGGTTTCTTTTGTAATTTTTTTTTTAATTTTTGGGGGTGCATAGTAGGTGTGTATATTTATTAGTACCTGAGATACTTTAATGTAGGCATACACTGTGTAATAATCATATCAGGGCAAATAGGGTATCCATTGCCTAAAGAATTTATAATTTATTTGCATTACAAACATTCTAGTCATACTCTTTTAGTTATTCTTAAATGTGGAATAAATTATTGTTGACTATAATAATTATGTTGTGGTATCAAACACTAGATCTTATTCATTCTGTTTTTGTACCCATTAACCTAGACAGGTTTCTTAAATTGCCCTACAATGGATTTTATTTCAAGCTTTTGTCAGCTATATTCTAGTGCTCTCAAATCTATGCAGAGTTTATCTAAACAATTTCCACATTTTACCCTGAAAATGTGAAATTTTAGTTTCAATAACAATTTAGTTCAGCCTAAATCAACTAAGAGCCCAAGGTACTGCAAAGTTAGCAATCATGCTAAGGTATTCTAGACAACCATATGGTGTCTATTCTTGGTTTCTAATTTTCATTCTAAGTGTGATCTTTGCCAAAGCTGTTCACTTTCTTGTCCACCAACATATTTGTTTCTAATGAGGGGATGGTAATAGTCGTGACATCTTGCACTTCCTTAGCAGAAGGGTTTGGTAAACAGTGATGACTTTCTCAGTTCAACATTCTAGTTGTCAGTCATTGAATACTCATTTGAAAATGTTCAGGCTCCTCGGAGTCAATGCAGTGCACTGACACTAGTTTCTAATAGTCATGAAAACCTAAATCTATCTGATTGAAGTAGTCAATAAAGCAACTAAATTGGGACATAAATCGATCACATTGCTACTTATCAGAAGAGTTTCACTTTGAGTATAAGGATGTAGCTATATTTCCCTGCCTAGAGAAGATTTATAATAAAGGGGACAAATAAAACCTAAGTCAGATGAATTAGCCATAGTGAAATTAGGTCCATCCCAAGTTACCCCAATACAATATCTCCAAACTTCAAGTAAATTATCCTTGAGCACTTTGAATCATGATAACTCTAAGCTCTAATATTTATTACATTTTTATTACCTACCTTTCGTTCTTTGAGAAATCTTTTTTTATTATTATTATACTTTAAGTTCTGGGGATACATGTGCAGAATGTGCAGGTTTGTTACATAGATATACACATGTCATGGTGGTTCACTGTACCCATCAACCTGTCATCTACATTAGATATTTCTCCTAATGCTATCCCTCCCCTAGACCCCCACCTTCCTACAGGCCCCATTGTGTGATATTCCCCTCCTTGTATCCATATGTTCTCATTGTTAGACTACCACTTATGAGTGAGAATATGCAATGTTTGGTTTTCTATTCCTGTGTTAGTTTGCTGAGAATGATGGTTTCCACCTTCAGCCATGTCCCTGCAAAGGACATTAACTCATCCTTTTTTATGGCTGCATAGTATTTCATGGTGTATATGCACCACATTTTCTTTGTCCAGTCTATCATTAATAAGCATTTGGGTTGGTTCCAAGTCTTTGCTATTGGGAACAGTGCTGCAATAAACATACGTGTGCATGAGTCTTTATACTAGAATGATTTATAATCTTTGAGTATATACCCAGTAATGGGATTGCTGGGTCAAATGGTACTTCTGATTCTAGATCCTTGAGGAATCACCACACAGTCTTCCACAGTGGTGGCAATAATTTACACTCCCACCAATGGTGTAAAAGCGTTTCTATTTCTCCATAGCCTCTCCAGCATTTGTTGTTTCCTGACTTTTTAATGATCACCATTCTAACTGGAGATGGTACCTTATTGTGGCTTTGATTTGCATTTTTCCAATGACCAATGATGATGAGCTTTTTTTCATGTTTGTTGGCTTCATAGATATCTGGTTTTGAGAAGTATCTGTTCATATCCTTTGCCCATTTTTTGATGGGATTTTTTGTTTTTTTTTTTTTTTTATAAATTTGTTTAAGTTCTATGTAGATTATGGATATCAGGCCTTTGTCAGATGGATAGATTGCATAAATGTTCTTCCATTCTGTAGGTTGCCAGTTCACTCTAATGATTGTTTCTTTTGCTGTGCAGAAGCTCTTTAGTTTAACTACATCTCATTTGTCAATTTTGGCTTTTGTTGCCATTGCTTTTGGTGTTTCAGTCATGAAATCTTTGCCCATTCCTCTGTCCTGAATGGTATTATCTAGGTTTTCTTCCGAGTTTTTATAGTTTTAGGCCTTAGATTTAAGTTTTTAATCCATCTTGAGTTAATTTTTGCATAGGGTGTACGTTTGGGGTCCCAGTTTAGTTTTCTGCATATGCTAGCCAGTTTTCCCAACACCATTTATTAAATAGGTAATCCTTTCCCCATTGCTTGTTTTTGTCAGGTTTGTCAAGATCAGATGGTTGTAGATGTGTGGTGTTATTTCTGAGGCCTCTGTTCTGTTCCATTTGTCTATACCTGTTTTGGTACCAGTACCATGCTGTTTTGGTTACTGTAACCTTGTAGTATAGTTTGAAGTCAGGTAGTGTGATGCCTCCAGCTTTGTTCTTTTTGCTTAGTATTGTCTTGGCCATATGCATTCTTTTTTGGTTCCATATGACATTTAAAGTAGCTTTTTTCTAATTTTGTGAAAAAAGTCAATGGCAGCTTGAAGGGGTTAGCACTGAATCTATAAATTACTTTGGGCAGTATGGCCATTTTCACAATATTGATTCTTTCTATCCATGAGCATGGAATGTTTTTTCATTTGTTTGTGTCCTCTCTTTTTTCCTTGAGCAGTGGTTTGTAGTTCTCCTTGAAGAGGTTTTTCACATCTCTTGTTAGTTGTATTCCTAGGTATTTTATTCTCTTTGTAGCAATTGTGAATGGGAGTTTACTCATGAATTGGCTGTCTGTTTTTCCATTACTGGTATATAGGAATGCTTGTGATTTTTGTACATTGATTTTATATCCTTAGACTTTGCTGAAGCTCCTTATCAGGTTAAGGGGATTTGGGGCTGAAACAATGGGGTTTTCTAAATATGCAAGTATGTCATCTGCAAATAGAGATAGTTTGACTTTCTATCTTCCTATTTGATTACCATTTATTGCTTTTCTTGCCTTATTGCCCTGGCCAGAATTTCCAATACTATGTTTAATAGGAGGGGTGAGAGACAGAATCTTTGTCATGTGCTGGTTTTCAAAGGGAATGCTTCCAGCTTTTGCCCATTCAGTATGATATTGCCTGTGAGTTTGTCATAAATAGCTTTTCTTATTAGAGATATGTTCCATCAATGCCTAGTTATTGAGAATTTTTAGCATGAAGGGGTGCTGAATTTTATTGAAGACCTTTTCTATATCTATTGAGATAATCATGTGGTTTTTGGTCCCTGTTTCTGTTTAAGTGATGGATTATGTTTATTGATTTACATATGTTGAACCAGCCTTGCATCTCAGGGATGAAGCAAACTTGACCATGACAGATAAGCTTTTTGATGTGCTGCTAGATTTGGTTTGCCAGTATTTTATTGAAGATTTTCACATAGATGTTCATCAGAGATATCGGCCTAAAATTTTCTTTTTTTTGCTGTGTCTCTGCCATGTTTTAGTATCAGGATGATGCTGGACTCATAAAATGAGTAAAGGACAAATCCCTCTTTTTCAGTTGTTTAAAATAGTTTCAGAAGGAATGGTACCAGCTCCTCTTTGTACCTCTGATAGAATTCAGCTGTGGATCCATCTGGTCCTGTACTATTTTTTTTGGTTGGTAGGCTATTAATTACTGCCTCAATTTCAGAACTTGTTGTTTGTCTATTCAGGGTTTCAACTTCTTCCTGGTGTAGTCTTGGGAGGGTATATGTGTCCAGGAATTTATCCATTTCTTCTAGACTTTCGAGTTTTATTTGTGTAGAGGTGTTTATAGTATTTTCTGATGGTAGTTTTATTTCTGTGGGATCAGTGGTGATATCCCCTTTATCATTTTTATTATATCTATTAGATTCTACACTCTTCTTTATTAGTCTGTCTAGCAGTCTATCTATTTTGTTAATCTTTTTAAAAAAAACTAGCTCCTGGATTCATTGACTTTTTTGAAGGGTTTTTTGTGTCTCTATCTCCTTCAGTTCTTCTCTGATCTTAGTTATTTCTTGTCTTCTGCTAGCTTTTGAATTTGTTTGCTCTTGCTTCTCTAGTTCTTTTAATTGTGATGTTAGGGTGTAGATTTTAGATCTGTCCTGCTTTCTTTTGTGGGGATTTAGTGCTATAAACTTCCCTCTACTCACTGCTTTAGCTGTGTCCTAGAGACTATGGTACATTGTGTCTTTATTCTCATTGGCTTTAAAGAACTTATTTATTTCTGCCTTAATTTCGTTACTTACCCAGTAGTCATTCAGGAGCAGATTGTTCAGTTTCCATGTAGTTGTGCAATTTTGAGTGAATTTCTTAATCCTGAGTTCTAATTTGATGGCACTGTGGTCTGAGAGACTATCATGATTTCCATTCTTTTGCATTTGCTGATGAGTGTTTTACTTCCAACGATTTTAGAATAAGCGCAATGCGGTGCTGAGAAGAATGAATATTCTGTTGATTTGGGGTGGAAAGTTCTGTAGATGTCCATTTGGTCTGCTTGGTCCAGAGCTGAGTTCAATTCCTGAATATCCTTGTTAATTTTCTGTATCGTTGATCTAATATTGACAGTGGGGTGTTAAAGTCTCCCACTATTAATGTATGTGACTCTTAGCCTCTGTGTAGGTCTCTAAGTACTTGGTTTATGAATCCGGGTGCTCCTATACTGGGTGCATATATATTTAGGATAGTTAGCTCTTCTTGATGCATTGATCTCTTTATCATTATGTAATGCCCTTCTTCATCTTTTTTTGATCTTTGTTGGTTTAAAGTCTGCTTTATGTGAGACTAGGATTGCAGCTCCTGCATTTTTTTTTTCTTTCCATTTGCTTGGTAAATATTCCTCCATTCCTTTATTTTGAGCCTGTGTATCTTTGCACATGAAATGGGTCTCCTGAATATAGCACACCGATGGATCTTGACCCCCGTGTCTTTTAATTGGTACATTTAGCCCATTTACATTTAAGGTTAATATTGTTATATGTGAATTTTATCCTGTCATTATGATGCTAGCTGGTTATTTTGCCCGTTAGTTGATGCAGTTTCTTCACAGTGTCAATGGTCTTTACAATTTGGTATGCTTTTGCAGTGGATGGTACTGGTTGATCCTTTCCATGCTTAGTGCTCCCTTCAGGAGGTCTTGTAAGGCAGGCTTGGTGCTGACAAAATCTCTCAGCATCTGCTTGTCTGTAAAGGAATTTATTTCTCCTTTGCTTATGAAGCTTAGTTTGACTGGATATGCAATTCTGGGTTGAAAATTCTTTTCTTTAGAATGTTGAATATTGGCCCCCATTCTCTTCTCTAGGGTTTCTGCAGATAGATCCACTGTTAGTCTAATGGGTCTCCCTTTGTGGGTAACCCGATCTTTCTCTCTGGCTGCCCTTAACATTTTTTCCTTCATTTCAACCTTGGTGAATTTGATGATTTGAGAAGGGGTTGCTCTTCTCAAGGAGTATCTTTGTGGTGTTCTGTGTATTTCCTGAATTTGAATGCTGGCCTGTCTTGCTAAGTTGGGGAAGTACTCCTGGATAATATCTTGAAAGTGTTCTCCAACTTGGTTCCATTCTCCCCATCACTTTCAGTTAATCACCTGGAAAGTGGGTGGAAGCCAGGGAGCCAAGTGTAGGTTTGGTCTTTTCACATAGTCCCATATGTCTTGGAAGCTTTGTTAATTCTTTTTCATTCTTTTTTCTCTAATCTTGTATTCACATTTTATTTCCTTAAGTTGATCTTTAATATTTGATATCCTTTCTTCTGCTTCAAGTGTCTGGCTACAGCAGCTTTGCAGAGCTGTGGTTGGAACTTCCCAGAGGCTTTGTTTACACTATGAGGGGAAAACCACCTCCTCAAGCCCCAGTAATACCCATCGGCATCTGCTGATGCCCCTCCCCTAACCAAGCTCGAGCATCAGAGGTTGACTTCAAACTGCTGTACTGGCAGTGAGAATTTTAAGCCAGTGGATCTTAGCTTGCTAGGCTCCCTCAGGGTGGAATTCCCTGAGCAAAACCACTTGGCTCCCTGGCTTCAGCCCATTTTCCAGGTGAGTAAATGGTTCTGTCTTACTGTTGTTCTAGGTGCCACTGGGGGAAAAACAAAACAAACTGCAGCTAGCTTGCTGTCGGCCCAAATGGCCACCCAGTTTTGTGCTTGAAACCCAGAGCTGTGGTGTCTTAAGCACACAAGGGAATCTCCTGGTTTGTAGGTTGCAGAGACCATGAGAAAAGCTTAGTATCTGGGCCGGAATGCACCATTCCTCACAGCACAGTCCCTCAAGGCTTCCCTTGGCTAGGGGAGGGACTTCCCCAACCCCTTGAGCTTCCCAGATGAGGTGATGCCCCACCTTGCTTTGACTTGCCCTCCATGGGATGCACTCACTGTCTAACCAGTCCCAGTGAGATGAACCTGGTACCTGAGTTAGAAATGCAGAAATCACCCACCTTCTGCATTGATCTCACAGGGAGCTGGAGACTGGAGCTGTTCCTATTCGGCCATCTTGCCCACAACTATTATCTACTTTCATTTTGTATTTTATTATATCAATTACATAATACATCTTCAACTTAGACTTGTCTTTCAATCAAGACTGAAAATTAATCAAGCAAAAGGGATATGTTTTAATGGAAACAGGTATAATGTGCTTATAAAATCATAGTCTGTATGTAGACTATATAAGACTGGTATAAGGGTACACATATAGATCAATAAAACAGAATTAAGGGACCAGAAAGAAACACTTACATTTTTGATAAGTTGATTTTGCCAAGAGAATCTAATGGAGAAGTAATTATTTCAATAAATGGTACTGGAAACAATTGGATATCCATATGAAAAAAAGATGAATTTAGACCTTTGCCTCTCATAATATGCAAAAAATACTTTCATATGGATTATAGACCTAAATTTAAGAGCTAAAACTTAAAATTTTTTGAAAAAAAAAGGGACAAAATGATTATGACTGGGTTATTCAAAGAAATTTTAGATGTGATTCTGAAAATAAAATTCATAAAATAAGTAATAAATTGGAGTTCACTGAAATTGAAAACTTCTGCTCTTTAAAATGTACCACTAAAAATGAAAAACAAAAAAGTCAGAATGAGAGAAATGAAACTATAATCCACAATATCAGAAATATCACTCTCTTGCTTTTATCAAACATGATCACCCCAATATCCATGAGTTTCAAGTGCACTTTAAGTAAGTAACAAGGAAAGACCCAGATAAATCATTGCTTAGAATACGTATTGTTGGATGCCCTATGAAATTCTAATGAATTCAGCTATTAGAAACTTAGTGTGTTGAAATGAAAATCTGACTTCAAATTCTGTGATCTTACCCAAATAATGTTCTTCAAATATTCTATTCCCTTTTTAATCATCCTCTCTAAGCAAAACACATAATATTTCACCTTTCATCTTAACCCTTCAAAAGTTATATTAAGACCATAATAAATGGATAGGAACTACTAAGCCATCATTTTACTGCTTCCTTCTCTGTATTTCTTCCTGAAGAAATTACATAAAGTTTTTTTTTTTTCCAGAGAGAGAATTAAAGCCAGTCATAGTGCAATTATTACCAGGTGCATGGACTTTGAAGTAAGTGAGATTGGTTTCAAATTGATTGGATAAGGTGAAATGTTTGACCTCTCTCCAATCTTCAGTTTCTTTAACTGCTAAATGGGACAATATTACCTATTTCTTGGGAAATACAGGAAATTATCCACTTAAAGTAAAATACAGTGAATGGTATATAGCACTTAAGGAATGGTTGTTATTTTTATCATTGGAAAATGGATTTATCTGACATATTCATGTTAAATATATATTGAATGGCCCTGTGTACCTATTTATGATTAGATACTATATCTCTCCAAAAATTAAAAGGTAAAATTAATGTTAGTCAGATTTTCTTAGAGCAGAGAAATATAAATAACAAGGTAGAAAGAATGCTGGATTATATTTTGATTCTGATTCTGTCAATAGTCATTCATTTTTTATATTATTAGTCATTGAGAACTTATTAGGTTATAAATATATATTGGTGAATAAAACAAATACCATGCCTAAATTTAAGGATTTCACATTTGGTAGGAATGACAGAAAAGAAATAATTAAAGAATCAAGTGATGATAGAACTAAAATTAGTATGTTTGATGAAGGAAATGAATACAAAACAGATGGTGAACTGTAATGAGGGCCCCATGGTGGGTATGATATTAGGGATGGCATCTCTGAAGAATTAACATTTAAGGTAGTCCTGAAGAATCATAATGAGCCACTCATGCAGGAAAGTGAGGGAAGCCTATTCTAGATGGAAGAATGAGCACATATGAAAGCCCTGGAGTGGGGAGCGGCCTGCTGTGTGCCATAAACCAAAAGGAGGCCTGTATGACTGTAGAATGGTGAGCAAGGGCAGAATGGCCCACACTGAGTTGAAGAAGCAGTTAGGGGAAAGACCACTCAAGGCCTTGTAGGCCATGAGAATTAATTTGGATTTTATCCTAAGAGTGAAGAAAAGCCATAAGTGTTTTTTAATCAATAGAGCAACATGATACAATTTTATATTTTTAAAAGACCTCTTTGACTTCTACATGTGGCAACAATTGGAGGAGGCAACAGAAGTACAAAGACCATTTAAAAGGCTCTAGAAATGTACTCCGAGAGACATGCTAGGAGCTAAAACTATGTTGATGATAGCAGAGATGAAGAAAAATAGATATGTTTGATATTTATATTTAGAAATTATAAACAGCAGTACTCACTAATGGATTGTCCACATAGGGTAATGAAAGAAAAATATTAAAGATGACTCTAAGCATTCTGTTTTGTAAATCTAGGTCGCTTGTACTGCCGTTCACTGAAATAGGAAAGACTGAAACAGAAAACAATTGGTAGAGTTATGACGTAGAGTTAAATTTGAGATGCCCATCAGGCATCCAAGTATAGATGTCAAGTAAGCAGAAGGAATATCAATTCAGAAATTTCAGGGATAGATTAGGTATGTATATAGAGATTTCAGAAATTTAGGGGATAAATATCATTTGTGATCATAAGACTGACTCAGAGCCCTTAGAGAAAGAGTACAGGAAGAGAAGAGATGCAGGAACCAAGAACTGTGACACTCAGCATTCACTGGTAAAGAAGAGGGGAGAGACAAGCAAAGAGAATTCAATGCAGTCCATCTTCAAGGGCTCCCTAACTCCTTTGTTTCTCTTTCCCATTGCCATCATTTCAGTTCTGGCCACCACTAGAGTTCTATTGAATCAAAAAGGTGTGATTTTTCAAGATGTGAGAAGTATCTTGGAGCTTCATTTTCTCACTTCTTCCTATTTATGTAGTTTACACAGCCTCTGAAACAATCTGAGATAGGGACTAAAAAACAGATTCAAATGCTTTGCATTGGCACAACCACTCTCTAGCTGATGCACTTCTGTTACTATGTGAAATAGTTTATTTACAAAGGTCTTGATGAATTTTTTGAAGGAATAATAATACTCAAGGTGTAGCTCCACATGCAGAATAAAAGATTAAACAAACACATTAAGAGTATATGCTCTTTCTGCTGATGGCATCTGTGAGGTTTTGACAGATTACAAAGCATTTCCCATTTGGACACATTTGCCAACCTGAGAAGATTACCAATTGCGGCTGACTTTGAAAATAAGTGACAAGGAAAAACTCTGGTAAACTCTTTCATCATTCTTGTTTTATGGCCTCTGCCATTTCTCTAGAAGTTAGAAAAAGAATTATAAATGTAGGACTGAGTGGTTTTTGTTATTTTTGAGTTTAGGTTTCTGAAGAATTGGAATGGATTAGAGTGACAGGAGATTAACATGCCAATCCAAACACCAGTGTATGGATTTCCATTCACTGAAATACCTAAGGATATTAACACATATTTGTTGTAGAGGTTGGGAATTAGCTCCAGAATTATCTCATCATTTGAAATGTGTCATTAAAAATGAACCTTTTTTCTTTTCTTTTCAGAGAAAGCAAGGAATATTTTATCCAAGGAGAGTTACAACAATGGGGTTTTGTAATAGAGGGGCAAGACTGGATTCAACTCCCTATTCTTTTTCTTAACATGGGGATTTAAAAGCAGATATGGAAAAAGATGCTCTTTTGACTTCTGTCATACCATTAATTTATGTTGCAAAAATATTTTTTACATAATATTCTCTTCATGAGGTAAATGCATTGCAAAGCATGAAATTTTACTGATTTCCAAGATAAACAATTGTTGCTAGCCAAGCAAATAATGGGATAAATTCCCCCAATACATGCAATACAAGCTTAGTTATCTGCTTTTGATTTTTCTTATTATCAGTAAACAAGGTAGGAGTATATATAAACTTGAGAAACTGACACCCAGTTTCACCATTTGTGAATCTTTAACCAAAATTCATTAAACCTTCTCTGATAGTGCCTATTTATGTTTCAGACAGAACTTTTTAAGCACCTAAAAAATTTCTGGTTGCAAAATTTCCCTAGCATCTATCTCTTCTTAAAAACATAAATTAAAAGAATTATTTTAAAAATGTGTACATGTTTGTGTATAACTTCATATATCTTAACTACAAATTAAACTTCAGGTAGTGGCCACAATAAGCAGAGTCAATAATATTGAGATTTGGTTTTCTTTTTAGAGGAGGCAGAGAAAGCATCCAAGTCATTTGTATATTCCTGTTGCCTAGCATGGTACAAATGCATTGACAGTGCTCAACACATGACTGTATAAGGGAATGATACTGGTTGTTTTATTTGGATTTTCCTTTCGATTTTAACTATAATTGAATGAAGGGACCTTCTGAGCAAATTATGCTACCTTCCTGCACCTCCCACAAAGCATCTGTTTTACATAGGTTTTTTTCATATTAGGAAATGGATATAGTATACATTGATTTTCTAGGTCATATTCATTACTGAAAAAAAATTAGGGTTTGTATTAGAGTGAAAGATGTATTTGTTTCTTGATATCACCTAATTTAAATTTTACTGGAATTCTGACACCAAAAATGCTCCATTCCCTGTTCCTACCTTTTATCTCACTCTGAAAAAAAGGAATTGGTCAGAAAGGAGACAGTCCTCTATTTTCCTGTAGGAAATTAATGGTGAGAGTATGGCCGTGCCTCTCTAGCTTTGGTTGTGTTATACGGCTGCTTCAGAGTCAACCACCAACCTCCAACTGCTTAAGCAAGATTTATCATGATTTCTATGCTGGGCAGAAGAGACCTTCCCAGTCAAGAGACAACCTGGCTTCTAAGAGCTCACAAATATTTGGTACCCTGGAAGTTGGCTTCCTCTTTCAGGTTTACAGCACCCTCTATTGGGAAAAGTTTGCCAAATCCAGAAATTGTGCAATAGCCTTAACATTGCTCAATCAATCCTGAAATGGTGCCATATGGAGATTACAGTGCTTTTTAATCGAAATTATTTTCAAAATTTTCAAGACCCATGCCTAATAATAGAAATTATTCTCAGAATTTTCAAGATGCATGTGCAATAGCCTTAACATTGCTCAACCAATCCTGAAATTGTGCCATATGAAAGTTCTACTGCTTTTTAATGAAATTGTTCTCAGAATTTTTAAGATCCATGCCTCTGGAAGGCTTTTGCTTTCTTTTGTGCAAGGTTCTTAATTTGGATGCTTCAGAGACCTGATAAATATACTACCAAAAATTCCTTTCACATTTTCTTCCACGGGTCCTGATGTACTCTTGCAAATGAGACTTCTGGTGACTTTCATAAATTTCCCAGAGTTCTTGAGATGTCTGTGGATACCCAATCTTATCATAAATTTTGCTATACTAAACAAAAATATAAAGTGTTCCTCTGTGCCAATATAAACAGTCAAGGTTTAATTTACTCTTCAGTTGTACAAGAAATTTTGCAAGAAATGAATGAATCAAATTCAAAGCTTAAGAATAAACACAATTTTTAAAGTAATAAAATAAAATGCTTTTATTCCTAGGCCAACGTGAATCAAATTTAACAGTTCAACATCTGCATTTACAGCAACAGAGGGTGCTGTAAATCTGAAAGAGGAAGCCAATTTCCAGGGTACCAAATATTTGTGAGCTCTTAGAAGCCAGGTTGTCTCTTGACTGGAAAGGTCTCTTCTGCCCAGCACAGAAATCACGATAAATCTTGCCTCCTAAAGTACAGGGCAATTCCAGTCTCTGAATGAGCCAGTATGAGAGGCTTTGGAGACACTTGGCCAAAATGGTGGGAAATGTAAGTCACTGTGCAAGTGATAATGCCAAAGGCAGATAGAATATTTAAATATTATATAAATTCCTATTAAATAAGAGTGGCATATAGGTATATCAGGGAAATACCCTCAAAGGTTCAATTTTAGTTTACCATTTTCAACATATGTAAGTTCTCTTAAAAGTGCTAAGTCACATTCTGCCACATTCTGAAGAGCACATTTATGCCAAGAAAAGGGGTAACTCAGATCATATTTTAGCCTAATTTCTGAGGCATTGGGCAAAATAGAACCATTAAGTATTCATTAATGTGCTTTGTCTACCATCCTTTAAAATAGAACATGTAGCTCATTTCTTTCATTATTTACTTGCATCACATTGATAATGTTTTTGTTAGTTCCACAATACTCAATGATTTTAGAATAAATCACCTTGATTCTTTCCCATCCTTTATGCGTCATATGTGTTCTCTGTTCACAGAGTAAAATATGATGTAGTGTGAATTGCATGAAACAGAAGCTCCAGTGTGCAAAACGATTTTTTTCCCTAAAATGGAATCTAATTTATATCTTGTGGCTCCATTTTCCACTGTTGAACACTTCATCTTAGGTGATTCAAGCTTAATGAATATAAGCTTTTCTCAGTCAAATTCTGTTTCTTCCTCATACCCTGCATTTTTGCTAGCATATGAAAGTTCCAAGGGTCTATCTAATGCCATGGCATTATTGGGAAGGGGTGTCTATTTCTTGGTCCCTGGCAAATATTCCTGTTAGCATCTGCCGAAATCCATATAATGTCCAGCTAATGGTTTGTGTGAGACACTTTGTATCCTCCTAATTCTGTTATCTCTAGGTCTGTCATTCTTTTCTTAGCTATCATGTTCTCTACTAATAGCAGATAGAAAATATTCAGATATCCTCCCCTCCCTCTCTTGGGCCTCAGAAAACTACTGGAACTGTATCAGGCCCTCAATCATAGACCTACCACACCACCATTTCCACAGTACTGCTGCTGAGCCATGGAGGCACCGGAGACTTTTCAAGGTCTATGACCACCTTGGACTTCACTTGAAGTGTAAAGCATGAGTGCTTCTTTCTTTCAGATCCCCAAACCTATCTTCAGTTTCTGTTTCCCCCACCTCAACAGAGGGACCCAGCTTGTAAAGAGGAATTCTCAGAATCACTTCTCAGAAGTACTAACCAGAGCTTCCGATCTTGCTTCTTCAGATATTCAGTGTTTTCCTCCAGTTCAAAGGATCTCTTATTTCCTTTGGTGTAGGAAAATTTGCTTATATATCATTATGCATTCTTCTAAATCAATTTTGTATGACTTTGGGTTCTGACTCTCAATACCTGGGCTTCTGAAAGTTTTCCCTCTAAACTGTTTCTTTACCGCTAGTTCCAAAATAGACTTTAAATTGATTTTTTTCTCTGCATTTCTTCCATAACCTTTATGTCCTGAGTCAGTGAATGTTAAGGTCCAGTTTGAAATGGAGAGAGATTTGAGGTAAATGGACATTCAAGAAAATTGGAAAACATATTAGTTAACGCTTCTAAATGTTATATTGTAACAATACAATTTCCAAATAACACTGTTATCAAAGTTTGGGGATATGCCCTGGGATTGCCAACTGGAGTATATAAGAATTAAAATATGTCTTTTTAGTATCAACAACTGTTACAATTACACACATTTTCTTAAGCCATTTACCTGTCAACAACATTGTTCTTCTTCTCTGTGCATTGAAAGTGGAAGAGACCCACTCCATAAAGAAAGAAGCCAAACGCTGTGAAAATCTTCCCTTCTCTACAAGTCAACAGGTTGCTTTTAGTTAATGAATGAGAAGAAAAAATAGAACAAGTGCGCTCCACTCTAATCTTAGAAACTCAAACCCTTGAGCAGGGGAAGTCTTTTTCAAGTTGCCAATTATCTGTTCTGGTTCCAATTTGTTGGTTGCGAGATAGAGAATACAGAAATCTCCATCAGATATACAAGATGTGTTTTAAAGCTTAAGATTTAATGCATTTTTTATTTCTCCTTTTCACCTGAAATCTTTTCTGTTATTTGATGTTGCCTCCACCTGCTATGTGTACTCAGATAAACATGCCTCAGCAGGGTAGTATGCAAGGACGTCACCAGCACCAAAATCAACCTTTCTGGTAACAAGTATTACAATAACCCATCCCCACATAATTAAATGTTACTCCTCTGATGGCCATGTTGTTTCATCGTGGTGATGTCTCATCTCTCAAAACCCTTTACTATCTTATTCTGGGACTCTTTGAATAATATCAGTGTTGCCCCTTATGCTGATACTAGATTGGTGCAAGTCATTGTGGTTTTTGCTATTATTTTCAATGACAAAGAATAGATACTTTCTAATAGAAAAAGAAATTCTGTCATTACCTACATCTTAATAGGTACACTATATTATCTAGTATTGACTCTGTGTCAACCACCCTCGTAGTCTCTTATGCAATACAGTGAAACAGCTTAGAACCACATTTCCCAGAGTATCCTTCCTCATGTTAAAATTTGCCAATGAAAGACATACACAACATGGGAAACAGAAGAGAAGGAGGGGTCATTACTCTCTGAAAACAACTGTAGTCAGACAAGTGGGCAGACATGAGGTTTGAAGGAACTTCCAGAACTTCTTAAGAATCACCTGCATCTATGTTTTATATATCATACTTTTATGGTTATAATTGGTTAGAGTATTCCAAACCAAGGGACATTCTTAAGACCCACTCACTTCATTGCTGCAGATTGAAATAGTTGGGGAATCTTCTAAATGTTCCTGGGATATGCTGTGGCTTGGGAATGACCTTAGAAGAACCACCTGCTTCAGTGCTGAAGACTCAATTAATTGGTCATGGCTTCCTTGATCTCTGCTCCACCTGTTTTTCCTTCTAAATGTTGAATAACTTCTAATTCCCCCAACTAAAATTTTCATACTTTGCATATATAGAGTGGCTCTGATTTCTTGATCTAGCCCTAATTGATACATTAAGCTTTATCTCTCTCCACTTTGTGAATTTGGTGAAACCCTTTATAAGATTTCTAATTTCCAGCCTGGCACAGTGGCTCACACCTATAATCCCAGCACTTTGGGAAGCCAAGGTGGGCAAATCACAAGGTCAGCAATTCGAGACCAGTCTGGCCAACATGGTGAAACCCCGTCTCTACTAAAAAATACAAAAAAAAAAAAATTAGCTAGGCATAGTGGCAGGCACCTGTAATCCCAGCTACTTGTGAGGCTGAGGCAAGAGAATCGCTTGAAACCAGGAGGTTGAGTTTTCAGCGAGCCAAGATGGCGCCACTAAACTCCAGCCTGACAACAGAGTGAGACTCAGTTTCAAAAAAAGAAAAAGAAAAAGAAAAAAAATTTCTAATTTCCAATCTCTATTTGGTACAAATGGAAACATCCTCTAAAGTGTTCACTCTGGTTTGAATTAGTCCAAGTAGTGGTTGTAAGTATCTTTCTTCCTCTGTAGTAATTTCATCATTTCACAAGGTAAGATGAGATCAAGGTGTTAAAACATTTACATTGAGATGACTGTTGCATCCACAGAACTTCATACTTCCTAAATTTCTGGAACATGTAGCACTAAACTTCCCATTGTCTTTTTTTATGAGTAGATCTTCATTGAGCTTTGAAGACTAGGTTCAATGGCCTACAAGTTATTAATTTGCTTCTTACTAGTTTTAGCATTGGTGATTACAAAGAATAATTCATGAGTTGCATATTTACTGGCAAAAACAAACTATTGTCAATGTATATACCTAGAGAAATTTTCTTCATAAAAGGTTAAATCTGTGTATCTGTTCATTCATGCCCATCTCAGAGAGTATATGCTGTCTGTTTGAAAGGACCATTTTGAAAATTTAACGAATCTCTTAAAATCTTAAGTTCCTGAATACATAATTGACCAATAAAAACTTTGCTGAAATGTCCACTTACCCTCTGATATACTTAGGTATTTATCATACTTCAAGAAATCTAATTGATCAAGATTATACTTGAGACTTGGCCAAAATATTGGCAAATGTTTCCTTATAAAAGTTCACTTCTGAAGACATTACCAGTCTTAAAGAGCTATCATTGATATTTGAAAGACCACCTTACATAAGTGATGTGGTATTCTGATTTAATTATGAAAGCAAAAGGAAAGCTAAGGAGTTTATGCTCTGGAATGTGAAATAATGGTGTTAAGCCATCATGTCTCAGTTCTTTCAGATATAAAGGAGTAAAAGTTTGTCTTGTTAAGCATTAAACTAATGTCAAAAATATGCAAATAGAAATTAGAATTTGGGGTTTGTTTGCTGCACCAGGTGGACTCCAGCTTTCAGAACCAATAAAATACCTGCTGAATCCTTTGGAAGGCATGCTATACATTTGTTTTGGCCACTGGGACATAAGAAGAAAATATGACAATCAGCAACTTCACTGAAAGCATCACCAAGTTCCATACTCCCATGAATTCTTCAAGTAAATTTAGAATAAAAATGAACAAAATGAACGAATTCATAGTATGCAATTTTTCATGGCATGTAGAAGTTCCAGACTTCCAAATTGTCTCTTACTTGCCTATAATCATCTTAGAAATACTCATAAATCTCTGAACAAGTCCTATAGCATAAGCTTTGAAAGGAAAGTTGAAGATTAAAGAGTATGTGTCAAGTGAACAAGCAAAATAGGTGTTGTACCATAGATGCTCTTTTTCTCCTTCTAGAAACATCCTTTTCATCCCTAGCCATTCAGTATCCTCATGTTCCCTCAGCTACATCTGTGATAATGAATAGTCTAATAAACTCATTCATTATACAAAATCATTGACTTGCTGTTCAAAGGAAATTTTTAGCTAAAGAGAATTACTGGACAAGTCATGATAAAACCTGATCATTACATAAACATTACTGGAGCAACTAAAATGGTACAGGAAGACATTTGGAGTCAGGGCACATTCCTAGTATTGTTTAAATCACAGCATATTTTACTTCTTTGTAACACTGAGCTTGTTTGTTTTTATATTTCTTTTTATTTATTCATTTATATGTTCTATTTATCTGGACTCTGATTTGGTATCAGCAGCTGACCTAGGCTTTCCTTAACAAAATAAGTGAACACAGGTAAGTGTCCAGATATTCAACATTTACATACCAGGTTCATACATCGTTAAATCTAAACTAATTTTCTTTATATTCTATTTCAAACTGCACTACTGAGCCACCCACTGAACTCCATGTTTCTATTACAAAGCCGATACTAGTAGGAAAGCTGTGACCTGTAAGAAGAGCTCAAAATAATTGTGTAATAAAAGGGAAAAAAAATAATCAAAAGAATTCATTAGATTATACTAAAGTTGTGTAATAAGGACATTGCTAAAATTCCACAAGATATTCTTACATGAGCCCATTCAAAGAAACACCTATACACTACCTTCCCATACTTGTTCTTATGAGGGAAATAGTGAACCATGATTTTCAAATCCAACAGTACTTAATATAGTCAGAAAGTTATTCCCTTTATTCTGTTATTCCCTTTGTAACTTTAATGCTCTCACTGCCTCTATCAGCCCTCAGGGGATACCAGCTGTGTTTCAGGACCCATAAAGAACCTGATTAGACAGACAGGATATGAGAAAGCTAATTATAGATGACGGCAATTTAAACTACAAAATAGCTACAGGAAAGAAAACATTTGGTCAAGATGAATTTGGCAAAATAAAAAAGTGCACAACCATCTTCTGCTAGATCGATCCCTAGGTAAGAAGAAATTTGAACCCACCCTCGACTACCTGCAAAAGGGAAATTCTTTAGGAAAATATTTTAAAATGTGTTTTCTAAGTCACACACAGAGATTTATTATAATTACTCAGAGGAAATCTGGTCACTCAACTTTCTCTGTTTCTTTCTTATCTTTCACTCACAAAGTTACATAAAGGTAGGCGGAACTATCCAACTATACACCAGACTGATAATTATTACAGTGTGCTTAATGACAAGTAAAGAGTGCACTTGCTCTAAATTGAGAGCTGCCAACTTGAGAATAAAGAAAAGATCTGAAGACAAACATAATAACTTAGTGATTAGACTAAGGGCAATGATGCTATTACCATGGAAACCATCGAAGAGAACCCAAAGTATATTGTAAATACCATCTCTTTGTTGTAGTGCTCATTTGTTTATTTATCAAAAAGTTCTTTAATGTGTTCAATAATATTAATTAAGAAGAACAAATATTTTAAATGTTATATCTCAAAATATTTTGTAGCCAATATTCTATGAACAAAACAACACGAAAAATTGGCAAGAGAATGGCAGTAAATTTTGAAGCTTGGAGGTACCCTTAATTAATTTTGTTTTTGCCTGAAATTTCTTGACAGATACATTTGGTGCTGGCAATACAAACATGCTTTATATATAACATGAGATAGTTTCTATGATTTGCATGTGCCAACATAATATTTCCTAATGTCATTTGATTGCATTTTTAACATTTCATACCATTGGCCTCCTTTCTTCTGTTTCTAAACAGAATGAACAGTCCTAAAACCAGAAAATTAAGCAAACTATCTTCTGTTGCACAACCTGTTTTGTTCATTACCAATTTAGAGTAACTAAGCAGTCATTAAACCATCCCAACAACGTGGTATTAGGTGCTGAAATAGCAATGGTCCTATTCAAAATTCATAGATGATGACACACAGTAAGTACTAAACAAATATTTTGGAATGAGTGAAACTGTTATTAAATCTGTCCCACAATTAAAACATCTTTTCCAGTGGCTCACGCCTATAATCCTAGCACTTTGGGAGGCCGAGGCAAGTAGATCACGAGGTCAAGAGATCGAGACCATCCTGATCAACATGGTGAAATCCCATCTCTACTAAAAATACAAAAATTAGCTGGGCATGGTGGCACATGCCTGTAGTCCCAGCTACTTGGGAGGCTGAGGCAGGAGAATTGCTTGAACCCAGGAGGCGGAGGTTGCGGTGAGCCGAGATTGCACCATTGCACTCCAGCCTGGGTAACGAGAGTGAAACTCCGTCTAAAAAAACAAAACAAAAACAAAAAAAAAAAAAAAAAAAAAAAAAAAACCTTTTCACAAATTCCAAATCTGCTCTTCTAGATCCATGAACCAATGGAGCTTTTTTTTTTTTTCCTTTTGGTATGTTTCACTACTCCAATTTATAAACAGATGTGAAAACTCGAAACAGCTTTCCTCTTTCCCTAGGAGGGCACCTATCACAAATACCAAGGATTTTATTTGATTTTTACATTATGCCAAAATAACACCAATAGCTTAGACTCAGAATTTCTTCCTAACTTTAGTTGCACAAAACATCTCTTCCTGTCTTAGAGAAAAAAGATCGATGTCAGTATTGATTCACTTAACAGTAAGGCCTGACAACCTAACATAATTGTAAAATAGCCTCTCCATCATTTCAACAAAGTAGAGAGAAACAGCTTCAAAGACACAGTTCATGAACACATTTAGGAACTCTATAAAAGAGGCACATATGTATAGAGACAATTTTTGGAACTACAATTTAGTGATTTCATAGAAAAACAATAGTTAACCACACTTCAACATTTGCAATTTTTAAATACTTACATTTTCTACCTGTATGCTAAGATTTCTGATGGTAAAATGTGGACGCTGGCTTATTTTACATGAAAACTGAAACATAATAATGGGGACAATTGATTACACTCCTAGGATTCCCCTCCTTTAGGGATTACAACTGCTTTTCAATGGTTCACTCCATTGTTAATCCTTCCACCATCCATCCAAGTTAGGCAGGAGGTAAGCATATCACCTTTGTTCTATACACAGAGAAATTGATCTGCTGAAAGATTAAGTGATTTTCTTGCAATCAGACAATGAGCCAGAAATGGAGTGAGGCAGGGGAACATGGTGTGACGGGTAAGACTAAAGATAAAAAGCAATAAGGAAATAGGAAACCTGGTATACTAGTTGACCCATTGCACTCAATTGGGGTTCTAAAATGTATAACCAAACCACAGAAAAAGGGAAAAAAAAGTAATATTTGATGGAGAAGCAGTGCAAGAAGATATACTGATTATGAATTTTCAAAACTAAAGACAGTAACTTTAAACCACAATAAACAAGAAGGCAAGATAAGCTACGGGGCTGATGTTGAGCTGCAAATTCAGACTCCTAATGCTTTATCTTTACATCTCTTGAAAAGTTACTTACTACATATTCTGGAAGGCTTTATGATTCCATCATCATGTAAACAAGTGCTTTCATTTGTGAACCAAGGCACACCAGACCCCTTAATCCCCAAACTGAATGTTTCCCTGTCAATTCCATTTTACATCTACTTAATGACTTCACCTCTTCTTATTCACCTTTGCTAGGCACTACAAAACTCAAAGCACTATAGAGTTAGATAGAATAGCTTAAAAAATCACATAGTCCTACATTCTGCAAAAGATTAAGTAAATAAAATATTCCTCAAAAAAAGTGTGTGGTCAAATACGGATGTCAAATACTACATTTTCAACTCTCTTTTTTATAGTTTTACATTGCATGTAAATACATTAAGTGCTCTGACATGTTAACCTATAAACTGTTTTATTTGTTCAAGTCAAATTTTCAAAAATATTTACCTATCAAACCATTATTGTACAAGTGTATTTCATCTGTATAACACCTGTGGAACATATTTGGGAACATATAAATTCTAACTCATTTATTTCACATTTTACAGAACACAGAGGGAGAAATCAATCATGCGCCCAAGGTCACAATAGCTAATAAGAACAGAGGCAGGATGTGCAGTAAGCTCTCCAGAATCCTAATCTTGTTTTCTTTCCATTAAGCCATTCTGTCTTTGACTCTTCCCTCACTTTTAACTTGTAATCTGTCCTTGTATTTTATCTATTACATAATAAATAGGTTTTCTGAAGAAAATATCCTTTTCTTTTCATTCTCAGTATCAACTGATTCTTTCTATAGTTCTCAAACTTGGTAAATTACCAGAATCAATGGAGGAGATTTTTATTTTTATTTTTGCTCCAAAACTGAGCAGATTGAGGAGGTTTTCAGAAGTAAAGATTCCTGGGCTTCAAGAATTTCAATAGGTGGAGGCCAATAGCACCTTGTTATGCATAAGCGATTTTGGTGAGCCCTAAAGGATGAGAACTTATTCCTTTAGAGCAGAATTTAGTGGGTCTAATATCTTCCTGAGGGTATTGTTCAAAAAGTTGATTAAGCCCTGCACCTAGAAATTCTAATTTTGTAGATCTTGGATAGACTCTGATAATTGGAAGTTAACAATACTTTTCCCCTTTCCTCCAGGTAATTCTGATTTAAATGTACCTTGGATGACAACTGCATTTGCCTGGACTTCTACATTGTTATCTTCTACATTCTGTCCCATTCTACATACCATCTGGGAGTTATTTTTTATCAAATATGAACATGGTGTCATGTCTCTGCTTAAAAACATTGGATAGGCCAGGCACAGTGGCTCATGCCTGTAATCCCAGCACTTTAGAAGGCTAAGACTGGTGAATCCCCTGAGGTCAGGAGTCTGAGACCAACCTGACCAACATGGTGAAACCCTGTCTCTGTCTCTATTAAAAATATAAAATTAGCTGGGCATGGTGGCACATGCCTGTAATCTCAACTACTTGGGAGGCTGAATCAGGAGAATTATTTAAACCCAGGAGGCAGAGGTTGTAGTGAGCCAAGATTGCACCATGGCATTTCAGCCTGGGCAACAAGAGCAAAACTCTGTCTTGGAAAAAAAAAAAAAAAAAATCACTGCTGAGAGATTTTGTCACCACCAGGCCTGCCTTACAAGAACTTCTGAAGGAAGCACTAAACAAGGAAAGGAACAATCAGTACCAGACACTGCAAAAACATACCAAATTGTAAAGACCATAGACACTATGAAGAAATTGCATCAACTAATGGGCAAAACAACCAGCTAGCAATAATAATTGCAGGATAAAATTTACATACAACAATATTAATCTTAAACATAAATGGCTAAATGCCCCAATTAAAAGACACAGACTGGCAAATTGGAAAAAAGGATTAAGATTCCATCAGTGTGCTGTATTCAGGAGACCCATCTCACTTGCAAAGACACACATAGGCTCAAAATAAAGGGATAGAGGAGGATTTATCAAGCAAATGGAAAGCAAAAAAAAAAAAAAAAAAAAAAAAAAAAAAAAAAAAAGCAGGGATTGCAAGCCTAGTCTCAAATAAAACAGACTTTAAACTAACAAAGATCAAAAGAGATAAAGAAGAGCATTACATAATGGTAAAGAGATCAATGAAACAAGAAGGGCTACCTATCCTAAATATATATACACCCAATATAGGAGCACTCAGATACATAAAACAAGTTCTTAAACACCTACAAAAAGACTTAGACTACCACACAATAGTAGTGGGAGACTTTAACCCCTGACTGTTAACATTAGACAGATGAATGAGACAGAAAATTAGCAAGGATATCCAGGACTTGAACTCAGATCTGGACCAAGTGGACCTAATAGACATCTACAGAATGCTCCACCCCAAATCTACAGAATATACATTCTTCTCAACACCACATTGCACGTATTCTAAAATTGACCACACAATTGGAAGTAAATCACTCATCAGCAAATGGAAAAGAATGGAAATCGTAACAGTCTTGCAGACCACAGTGCAATCAAATTAGAACTCAGGATTAAGAAACTCACTCAAAACTGCACAACTACATGGAAACTGAACAACCTGCTCCTGAATGACTAATGGATAAATAATGAAATTAAGACAGAAATAAAGATGTTCCTTGAAACCAATGAGAACAAAAACACAATGTACCAGAATCTCTGAGACACATTTAATGCAGTGAGTAGAGGGAAATTTATAGCACTAAGTGCCCACAAGAGAAAGGAGGAAAGATCTAAAATCAATAACCTAATGTCACGATTAAGGGAACTATAGGAATAAGAAGAAACAAATACAAAAGCTAGCAGAAGACAAGAAATCACTAAGATCAGAGCAGAACACAAGGAGATAGAGACATAAAAAAAACCCTCCAAAAATCAATGAATCCAGAAGCTGTTTTTTTGAAAAGATCAACAAAATAGATAGACTGCTAGACAGACCAATAAAGAAGAAAAGAGAGAAGAATCAAACAGATACAATAAAAAAAATGATAAAGGGGATATCACCGCCAATTCCACAGAAATACAAACCACCGTCAGAGAATACTATAAACACCTCTATGCAAATAAACCAGAAAATCAATAAGAAATTGATAAATTCCTGGACACTTACACCTTCCCAAGACTAAACCAGGAAAAAGTTGAATCCCTGAATAGGCCAGTAAAAACATCTGACATTGAGACAGCAATTAATAGCCTACCAAACAAAAAAAGTACAGGACCAGATGGGTTCACAGCTGAATTCTACCAGAGGTACAAAGAGAAGATGGTACCATTCCTTTTGAAACTTTCCAAATAATAGAAAAAGAGGGAATCCACCCTAACTCATTTTATGAGACCAACATCATCCTGATACCAAAACCCAGCAGAGACTCAACAAAAAGAGAAACCTCAGGCCTATACCCATGATGAACAGAGATGCAAAAGTCTTCAATAAAATACTGGCAAACCAATTGCAACAGCACATCAAAAAGCTTATCCATCACGATCAAGTAGGCTTCATCCCTGGGATGCAAGGCTGATTCAACACATGCAAGTCTATAAATGTAATGCACCACATAAAGAGAACCAAAGACAAAAACCACATGATTATCTCAACAGATGCAGAGAAGGCCTTTGACAAAATTCAACAGCACTTTATGCTAAAAACTGTCAATAAACTAGGTATTGATGGAATGTATCTCAAAATAAGAAGATCTATTTATGACAAACCCACAGCCAATATCATACTGAATGGGCAAAAACTGAAAGCATTCTCTTTGAAAACTGGCACAAGACAAGGATGTCCTCTCTCACCACTCCTACTCAACATAGTATTGGAAGTTCTCACCAGGACAATCAGGCAAGAAAAAGTAATAAAGTGTATTCAATTAGGAAAAGAGGAAGTAAAATTGTCTCTATTTGCAGACGACATGATTGTATATTTAGAAGACCCCATCGTCTCAGCCCAAAATCTCCTTAAGCTGATAAACAACTTCAGCAAAGTCTAAGGATACAAAATCGATGTGCAAAAATACCAATAAAAGACAAACGGAGTGAACTCCCATTCACAATTGCTACAAAGAGAATAAAATACCTAGGAATACAACTAATGAGGAATGTAAAGGACCTCTTCAAGGAGAACTACAAACCTCTGGTGAAGGAAATAAGAGAGGACACAAACAGATGGAAAAACATTTCATGTCCATGGACAGAAGAATCAATATTATGAAAATGGCCATACTACCCAAAGTAATTTATAGATTCAATGCCATTCCCATCAAGGTATCATTGACTTGCTCCACAGAATTGGAAAATACACTTTAAATTTCATATAGAACCAAAAAAGAGCCCACATAGCCAAGATAATTCTAAGCAAAAACAAAAAACAAAGGTGGAAGAATCAAGCTACCTGACTTTAAACTATACTACAAGGCTACAGTAATCAAAACAGTGTAGTGGTTCCAAAACAAAGATACAGACCAATGGAACAGAACAGAGGCCTCAGAAATAATGCCACACATCTACAACCATCTGTTCTTTGACAAGCCTGACAAAAACAAGCAATGGGGAAAGGATTCCCTATTTAATAAATGGTGTTGGGAAAACTCGCTAGCCATATGCTGAAAGTTGAAACTGAAACCCTTCCTTATACCTTATACAAAAATTAACTCAAGATGAATTAAAGATTTAAATATAAAATCCAAAACCATAAAAACCCTAGAAGAAAACCTAGGCAAAACTATTCGGGACATAGGCATAGGCGAAGACTTCATGACTAAAACACCAAAAGAAATGGCAACAAAAGCCAAAATTGACAAGTGGGATCTAATTAAGCCAAAGAGCTTCTGCACAGCAAAAGAAACTATCATTAGAGTGAACCAGGAACCAACAGAATGGGAAAAGAGTTTTGCAATCTACCCATCTGACAAAAAGCTAATATCTAGAATATACAAGGAACTGAAACTAATTTACAGGAAAAAAAAAAAAAAAAAAAAACAAATAACTCAATCAAAAAGTGGGCAAAGGATATGAACAGACACTTCTCAAAAGAAGACATTTATGTAGCTAACAAATATATGAAAAAAAGCTCATCACTCGTCATTAGATAAATGCAGATCAAAACCACATTGAGATATCATCTCAAGTCAGTTAGAATGGCGATCATTAAAAAATCAGGAGACAAAAGATGCTAAAGAAGATCAGGAGAAATTGGAACACTTTTACACTGTTGGTAGGAGTGTAAATTAATTTAACTATTGTAGAAGACAGTGTGGCGATTCCTCAAGGATCTAGAACTAGAAATACCATTTAACCCTGCAAATCCATTACTGGGTATATACCCAAAGATTATAAATAATTCTATTATAAAGACACATGCACATGTATGTTTATTGTGGCACTGTTCACAATAGCAAAGACTTGGAACTAATCCAAACGCCCATCAATGATACACTGGATAAAGAAAATGTGGCACATATACACCATGGAATACTATGCAGTCATAAAAAAGGATGAGTTCATGTCCCTTTCAGGGACGTGGATGAATCTGGAAACCATAATTTTCAGCAAGCTGACACAAGAACAGAAAAACAAACACTGCATGTTCTCACTCATAAGTAGGTATTGAACAATGAGAACACCTGGGCATAGGGAGGGGAACATCACACACCGGGGCTTGTCAGGGGTGGCAGGATAGTGGAGGGATAGCAGGAGAGTGGGGGGCCAGGGGATTTATCCTTAGCATTAGGAGAAATACCTAATGTAGATGACAGGGTGATGGATGCAGCAAACCACCATGACATGTGTATAGCTATGTAACAAACCTGTACATTCTGCACATGCGCGCCAGAACTTAAAGTATAATAATAAAAAAAGAAAATGATACTTGTTAGTGTGTTTCATGTAGCTTAGCCAATATTTGTTGGATGTCTCTATGAAGGGAACCATGGTAAATATAAAGAATACAAAGATAAGTAACACTTAATTCTTGACATTGAGAATGAAGATGGGGGCAAAGTTCAATAAATAAATTAATTAACCATATAAGAGATCTGAAAACGATGGTATGAGGAAATTAAGAATGTATACTTAGCCCTACCTGGGCATTTGGAGATGAGCTACATCATGAAGGAAGAAATGAAGATAATCAAGCGAAGAAAGGTGGTAATGGAATTCCAGGAAGAGAGTCGGCAAAATGTGAGCAACAGTTTAGCAGTTTGGTGCAGTATCTAAAAATGTACAGGAACCTAAAAATAAATTCCCGCTATTACTGATTATATGGTATGAGCGAAAGATAAATAAAGCAGAAGCTCATGTCAGGAGTCAAATTCTAAATCATGAGAGAATGCGCCCATATGAATAAACTCTCACTTATCAAACCTTATCTTCTGCTTTTCCTTAATCCGGGACCTCATGTTCCAGTACCATACAAAGGTTGAGTACCACTTACCCAAAATTTTGGGACCAGGAGTATTTCAGGTTTTGGAATTTTTTGGATTTTGAAATACTTACACTACTGGCTTAGCATCCTTAATCCAAAACTCAAAAATTGAAAATGTTTCCTTTGAGTATCATGTTGGCATTCAAAAAGTTTCATATTTGGAGTATTTCAGATTTTACACTTTTAGATTAGGATATTCAACCTGTATATTTTCCTAGCTTCTGCTAGTAGGTATTGGCTAGTTCCCTCCACTCCTTTTGAAATATAGTCCCTTTTCTCCCTTAAATGGCTGGCCCAGGGGTAGGGAGGGGAGGTGACAGTATATCCTGATATAGATGGAGGTTGATTTGAAAGGCAGAAGCTTTTGCATAGTCTTCAAGCAATACTGGAGAGGTATCTTGCAACAGGGAGAAATGAACTATTACTTCAGGGGAATGTAGGCTTTCAAGGTTTTTGATGAATCAATACAGGTGTTTCCATCCCACAGTGTCAGGGTCCCATCATTTCTACTAAATAGGTTTTGATCTTGGTAAGCAGATATTTTAGAACTGAACATTCCTTTTCTTCAGCTCTTCTGTTACTCTTACAATCAAGTTCGGGACAAAATCCTTAGCTTTTTCCGCCCTATCACTAGAGGAGATAACATTAGGTTTACATGATCCCAACAGTTCCTATGGCTTTCACATTTGAACAGCCATTTCTGATTAATTACCCTTAGCATTTCCTTCTTTTTCTCCAGTGAATCGATGACATTTAGCAAAAAGCATTTTATTCCATTGCCCTTATTAGTAGTATTCCACCCAAGTATTTCAAAGGCCTATTTTACAACCTATGGAAATTTTAATAATTTTATGCATGTCAGGGGTTATTAGTGCTTTACCTACCTCTAGCAATGAAGACCCTAGTTGCCAGCTAATTACTAGCACAACCAGCTGCAAAATCCCATTTTAGAGCCTGCTTCCTTCTACTATTCCTGAAACCATCACACCTAGATTGGGTTACCTAGGAAACAGACCCTAAGGTTGGGATTTGCATTCAGGAAGTTTATTAGGAAGCCAACTTGGCCTCAAAACCTGTGGGGAAGTGAAAGAAGTAGGATTATAAAAGGGAAACAGTGATCTGTGAGGCAATCTCGACCAAGACCTTTGCTAATCCCCCTGAGAAGATTGGAACCGGGTTGGAGCTAGATCTATCTTAAAGGGAATAGACATTTCCAAAGTCAGTCATTTGGGGGAAAAAAACAAATCATCATACAGAAAACTAAAATTTAAAAGATGAGTCTTCGAGGAAAAAAATAAAGACTTGCATCTCAAAAATATTTGGAAGCAAGTTTCTACCCATCTTCTCTTGCCGCTCATTCAGTCTTATTCGTGGGCTGAAGAGTAACTTGATGAGATTGAGAAAAGGGTTAAAATGGATAGACATCCTAGGTCCGTCTTGGCTCTTGAGCTCATTCCACACAGCAGGGTATGGAAAAGACTGCAGTCTTTCACTACCTGTCTGACTAAACATATGCTGTGTAGACTCAACTCTTTCCCCTTGGAGTGGGGAATCTGAAAGTCCTTAGATTTGTGGTGGAAGTTCACTTCAGCTTCAGGTCCTAGCCATGTTCTCCAATTCAGCTCTCTCAGCTATAAAGCTGGCATTTATCTGTAGTCTTTTTTAAAATTATAATATATAAATTGTTTTTATAAAAATAACACATGCCTACAGTAAAAATCAAACAGTACAGAAACGTATAAAGTAAAAAGTAAGTTTCTTTTCCTCTTTCCCACCCCTGGTCTCAATCTTCCAGTCCAATTTTCCAAAGGTAACCACTGTTACCAGTTACTTATGTATCCTTCCAGAAATACTCCATGTATTTACAAGCATATTGTGTGTAGGTATGTGTAGGTATTCCTTTTATTTTCTTTTTTTACACAAATGGTGGTATACTATACATGCTGTATCAAATTTTGCTTTTTTTATGGAACAATATATTAAATTTGATATTTTAATTCCCCTTTAAAATAAAAGGTGACTCATAAGCAACAGCAGAAAGGCAAATAGAGGCCCTCTTAAGCACCTCATTTTAGGTACTCTGACATAATTGAAAACGTTTCTAGTTAGTAGTGGTTACAATGGCCCCATGGAGGTGCTCTGGAAGCTTGGTCTGAATGTACCCTTTGGGAAATGACAAGCTGAGGATGAGTATCTTGGATTTTAGAAACAAGATTATTTAGTTACATGTTTTTAAGTTTGTTTCCCTCTTACTGTCTCTAAATGTTTATTCATCTTGTATAAAAATAAGAGTCTGATTTCAGCTGTGCTACAGAAAATTATGATGAATACCTCATTATCTGCAATTTGTCCATCCATAAAGACAAGGTGGAAACAACCTCTCCCCAGCTAATCATCACTACCTTGCAGCCAGCATGGAGATAGCAAGATGGAATAGTAATACTCCCAAGAGGAAGGCTAGTCCAGGAAAATAAAAGCCAGGTCCCGGGGTTCTAGCTACCTTTTCTATGTGCAGATGCTTTTTTCATTATCATCTTGGAGACTACAATTTTAATTTATTAAAAGACATTGCCTAATTTCCTACCCCTTACTTGGCAGCCGAAGTATCAGTTTCTTATGACCACTGATAAAGGCATTGCTGTCATGAGCTTCATCATCCTTAGCAGTTCTTGAAGGGCTTGAAGGAGTCATATAAGAAATACCAATCATAACATTTTACACTTGCACCTTCCCAAGTACTTTCAGATTCTTAACAGAAAGTAGTACTAGGATATAAAAGTGAAACACAGGCATGGATTTCCTATTGTGTGACTCTGGACAATCATGAATATCAGTGATCCTCTACAATACTAGCCTGCTTTAGATGATTTCTAAGTTCTCTTTCTGCAGTGACACTATTTGATGTTCTTCACTAATTTGGTAATTGATACAAATGAGTAAAACAGGTAAGTCGGGCCTAATGAACCTCATTTGACAGTGTAGGATACTGAGGCAGAAATAGGCTAGTGATTTTCTCAAGGTTGCAAAACCAATTTGGAATAGGGTTGGAACTGGAAATCGGGTTCTTTTTGCTATTTTAAGATCTCCCTAAATAATATGGTGAAGGTGACTTTGGCCAGTAGTGGAAATGATGGGTATAAATTTTTCTTGAACTCAGGAGATTAAGCCTGCCCTAATGGATGCTGCTGACATTCTTGTAGAGTAGTGGGAATTGGTAAGAAAGGGCTAGGCCATATATTCTCAAGTGCTAAAGTCAGGAAGCCTGGAAAATTTTATATAAACAAACAACTAAATGTGTGTGTGTGTGTGTGTGTGTGTGTGTGTGCTTCTGTGGCATTGAGTAAAAAAAGCAACAAACATCTATTTTGCATCTTCACCTCTGATGTGATAAGCTAGCTCTGCAGAGTATACAAAAATATGACCCTTGTTTTCAAGAATATTGAAACTTACAGAGAAATCAAATACACAAATGTAAAAACTTGACAACCCAGAATGGGAATCAGAAGCTTGGCTTGGAAGGAAACATAAGAGGCAATGTCTTTCTTCAATCTTCCACCCCATTCTAAGAGAGAGGGGCTGCAATCCAACTTGCTGTCTCTCAGAACACGGTATGTTAATATTCCCAACTTCATTCCTAAAATATGTTTATCTCTTTTTCTTTCTTTCTTTCTCTCTTCACTCTCCTCACACAGAGGAAGAATGGGGACTTGGGGGTTCTATCCTTTAGCAATGACATAAATACAGCCTACTTTCAAGAGAAGAAAATAACTTTTCCCTTGGCCCCCAAATAAGCCCCACTGAAATGTGGTTTTCTAGGAGTTTATTCTTATGAGCTACAAGATTTAGAATATTTATGTGAGATTTCAAGATCCTGGAGAGTACTTCCAAAGTATGAAGTGTTATGCAAATGAAAGGGATTTCAAAAATACTAATTAATATTATTAAACAAATCTTTATTGATCTGAATATAATACATTCTGAATAATGATTAACCCTATAAAGGGCTCTCTCTGGTTTCTGTCCTTGTAACAATTGCTCTCTGTAATGAATGAAGTAGACTATATTGTGCACTGAAAGGAGAACTGAGTTAAACTAAATTTTAGCAATTCTTTTATTCTGCATTTAAGCAGCAGTTACTTTTGAATTATGAAAGCCAGCCTACTTTCCATCCCCTACATTCCAAAAAGCAAGCAACATCCCACCCAAAGTCCCTAGACTGAAAATACTAGTGAACAATCCCCAAAAGCAAAGAGATCTCAAAACTTTAACTAAATACAATGTTTAAAATATGTATATTACACATAATATGTATAATATACATATGCATATAATATATATTATACATAATTGTACATAATATATACATTCTGTACATTATATACAATTCAAATGTGCGTATATTTTACATCTTTAATTCTTTATTGTCAGCCTAGCAGTTTTCTCTTTCAGACCTACAAACTCTGATTTCTGACAAGAGACTGGATCTGGTGCCGTGAACATAGTGGGAAGTCAAAATCAAATTTCTAGATGAATGAAACAATTCATGTTAATTGAGTATACAGAGAAACCTGAACAAAGCCAATCGACTGAGTCAGTAAATTGGTTGCTATGGCAATGTTTTCCTTATTGGAAAAAAAAAATTATAGTAGGGTCAAGAGCAGATTTTACACAACAGGCAATAATGGGAGAGGAGAGATGAAGCATGACCTTTTCTTCATTTTATTCCTGTTTTGGAATAAAGTAATAGATAGACAGAAAAGACAATTTATGGTTTTCTCTGAGATTAGCAAGGGAACTCTCTTTTAGGAGAGAGGCCAACTATTTTAATAACAAGCTGTTTTCTTGACTGAGTTCTGCCATTAGTAATTCTCAAAAATGCAGGTGGGAAAAAGAGTACTATAATGACTTTGGTAGTAAGGTTGTAAGGGGCTTGCTGAAGGCCGTGAACAGGCAAAGAACATAAAGATTTCCATTGCCTGGAACTACTTTTGGTGAGAAACAGTAATTTTATTTTTGTTGGTTTGCTTGTTTTGCTTTTAGTTTCATTTAGTTTAGCTTTGTTTGTTTCTCAGTTGGAAAAAGAACATTCAGTCTTAGGTTAACAATATTAAAAGATAAACTTGGGCAGGTTAAAATTTTAAAGAGTTTATCTGGCAGATGGCAATTCATAAATCCGGCAGCTCCACACCACAGGCTTTTTGGGGATCCACCCAAAGAGATTCAAAAGGCAAACTTATAGGGTAGTCATGGAAGCATAATTTAAAAATATATATTTGATTGGTTAAAGTGAAAAATCCCCAGTTATAGCTTAGTTGGCAATTTCTGATTGGTTAAATTACTCTGACCTGAGTTTCAGCTTGGTTATTTTGGAATCCAGAACGCTGGAGCCATCTCAGCCTAATAGCCTCTCATTTAACTTTTACTTACTTATTTATTTAGAGATGGGGTCTCACAATGTTGCCCAGACTGATCTTGAACTCCTAGGCTGAAGTAATCCCCTTGCCTGAGCCTCTTGAGTGGAAAGGATTACAGGTCCATTTAACTTTTTTTTTTTTTTAACAATAGTGATTGAATAACCAATGAGTTACTGGCAGAATTTCAAATGGATAGCAATTTGTGGTCTTTTTTTCATGCTTATTATTTCTGTAATTGCATACTAACAAAATGTATTCTAATTAACAGATAGGCACACTTTCGTGATGCCGTTTTCATAAAGAAGCAATGTAGCATAGTAGAAGGAGCAACAGAAGATATGTTGGAAGGTCAGAGTTAGAACTCCATCACTGTGACCGTTAGTACTGAGTGTCAACTTGATTGGATTTCAGGATGGAAGTACTGATCCTGGATGTGTCTGTGAGGGTGTTGCCAAAGTAGGTTAACATTTGAGTCAGTGGGCTAGGGAAGGCAGATCCCCCCTTAATCTGGCTGGACACCATCTAATCAGCTGTCAGTGCAGCTAGAATATAAAGCAGGAAGGAAAATGTAAGAACACTAGACTGACCTATCCTTCCAGCCTACATCTTCTCCCGTGTTGGATGCTTCCTGCATCAGACTCCAAGTTCTTCAGTTTTGAGACTTGGACTGGCTCTCCTCGCACCTCAGCTTGCAGATGGCCTATTGTGGGACCTTGTGATCATGTGAGTTAATAATAAACTCCCGTTTATATATATATATATATATATATATATATATATATATATATAAAATATCTAATATATATCATAAACTCCCCTTTATATATATATACTATATATTATATAGTATATATATATTTATTAACTCCCATTTATATATATTTAATATATATCATAAACTCTGCTACATATATATATATATATATATATATATATATATATATACACATATAAATTCTATCCCTCTAGAGAACCTTGGCTAATATAGACTTTGGTGCTAGGAGGAACAGAATACTAAGAATGGAGTTGTTTAGTTGGTTTTGGGGTTTCTGGACTTTGCTGCTTAATATAATTAGACCTCAAAATGCTAAGGATTCTACTTCTAATAGTACAGAGAACACTGATAGTCCTTGGTGTAAACTGTTTAGAGAGTTATGCAAAATAAATGCTTTTGACACTCATGATTCACCACTGATGAGAGACAAGGAGTTTAATGACTCTATACATAATACCTTTGACCATAGTGGAGAAACAAGGAACATAATGAAGCTGGTTGGTTGCTCCTAACTTCAGTGGACACAGTGATGAAAGAAAATGATGAACTCAGGGATTCTAACTCCCAGCTTTAGAAGCAGATACTAAGCCTCAAATCTACTAAGATTGCCCTGAGTAAGAGTCTTATCTCCAGGAGAGACAGAGCTGAAATTGTGGAAATACAGACACAAACTCTTATCATGTGAGTGGCTGACCTGCAACAAAAGGTGCATGCACAGCCCCACCACGTGTCTACTGTAAAAGTGAGGGAATTGACTGGAAAACAATGAGACCCAAAAACTTGGTATATGGGATGTGTGGTAGGACCCTGTTGAAGCTGGAGACACTGAGCTTGTAAACTCTGATGAACCTTTTTTACCAGAGGAAACAGCTTCTCTAGCCCCAGTAATGGCAACATCCCATCCCCAACCCCCTGCCCTAACACCACCACAGCCTTTCCATCTTTGAGGAGATAAACCCTGTGCTGCCTGAGACTACAGTAACCACCTACCCCAAGGCACTTGCCAGACAAGACAATGTTGATTCTCCTCAGGAGCCACCCCTAAAACCCCTGTTTGTTTCCAGACCTATAACTAAAGTCCCAGCGGTCCCCTAGAGGTGAGGTTGAGAGTGTGACCCACAAGGAGGTGCTTTACACTCAAAAATAACTTTTTGAGTTTTCTAATTTACATAAGCAGAAATCTGGAGAACAGGCATGGGAATGAATATTAAGGGTGTGGGATAATGGTAGAAGGAACATAGAGTTGGATCAGGCTGAATTTATTGATTTGGGCCCATTAAGCAGGGTCTCTTCATTTAGTGTTGCAGCTCAGGGAGTTAAAAAAGGTTCTAATAGTATATTTGCTCGGTTAGCTGAAATACAGATTAAAAGATGGCCCACTGTGAGTGAGCTGCAAATGCCTGATCTCCCTTAGTTTAATGTAGAGTAAAAGATCCAAAGGCTTAGGAAGATTGGGATGGTGGAATGGATTAGTCACTTTAGACCTACTCATCACAGCTGGAAGGGTCCAAAAGATATACCCTTGACTAATGCCTTGTGATACAGATTTTTGGGGGCAGCACCTGCATTTTTGAAGAGCCCTATAATTGCTCTTCTCTGTATGTCAGATATAACAGCGGGAACTGCAGTCAACTGTAAAATTTAAATACAATGAGAATAATTGGATCCCGAGGTGGTAGGGGCCAAGCAGCAGCACTCAACCATCAAAAGTAACGTGACCATAACTACCATAATGGGCAGCAGAGGCAAAATATTCAGAATATTCTGACTTGTATAGCGCTCTGGCATTGGCTAATTAATCATGGTGTTCCTAGAAGTGAAACTGATAGGAAGCCTACTGCATTCCTACTTAATTTATATAAGCAGAAAACTTCTAGGTAGAATGGAAAAAATACTAATTTGAATTATAAAAACAGAGAATCAGAGCCCCTCAATCAATTTCCAGACTTGAGCCAGTTTACAGACCCAGAACCTCTTGAATAAAGGGAAGGCCAGGTCCCCTTGAGAAAGGACCCCATTACACTACTTACAATTTATGCTGTTATTCTTTCTCCCATCCTTTCCCAAACAGACCTCTGGCCTTTTACCAGGGCAGCTATGCATTGGGGAAAGGGAAATAATCAGACATTTTAGAGGTGATGTTGAATACAGTGGAGCCAAAACGTCATTTCCCTAGTGCCAGAATGCACAATTGGCATAGACATACTTAGCAGCTGGCAGAACATCCACATTGGTTCCCTGACTGGTAAGATGGGGGCTATAATGGTAGGAAAGGTCAAATGGGAGCCATTAGAGCTGCATCTACCTAGAAAAATAGTAAATCAAAAACAATATTGCATACTTGGAAGGATTGTCAAGATCAGTGCCACCATTGAGGACACAAAAGATGCAGGGGTGGTAACTCCCACCATATCCCCATTCAATTCTTTTATTTGGCCTGTGCAGAAGACAGATGGAGCTTGGAGAATGACAGTGGGTTATCATAAGCCTAACGTGGTGACTCCAATTCCAGCTGCTGTACTAGATGTGGTTTTATTGCTTGAGAAAATTAACACATCTCCTGGTATCTGGTATACTGCCATTGACTTGGCAAATGCCTTTTTCTCTATTCCTGTCCACTAGATCCACCAGAAGCAATTTGCCTGCAGCTGGCAAGGCCAGCAATATGCCTTTACTGTCTTTCCTCAGGGGTATATCAACTCTTTCGCTTTTTGTCATAATCTTATTCAGAGAGAACTTGATCTTTTTCTGCTTCCACAAGATATCACACTGGTCCATAATATTGATGACATTATGTTTATTGGATCCAGTGAGCAAGAAGTAGCAAAAACACTGGATTTATTGGTAAGACACGTACATGCCAGAGGATGGAAAATAAATTCAACTAAAATTCTACCTCAGTAAAATTTCTAGTGGTCCAGTGGTGTAGAGCCTGTCAAGATATTCCTTCTAAGGTAAAGGATAAGTTGCTGCATTTGGCCCCTCCTACAACCAAGAAAGAGGCACATCGCCTAGTGGGCATATTTTGATTTTGGAGACAACACATTCCTCATTTGGGTTTGTTACTCCAGCCAACTTATTGAGTGACCCAAAGGCTGCAATTTCGAGTGGGGTCCAGAACAGGAGAAGGCTCTGCAACAGGTTCAGGCTGCTGATGCTCATGGAATTCACTGATCTTACCATGTTTCCCATCATCCTGAAGCAGCTTGATTGCTAGAACAATGGAATGGCCTTATAAAGTCACAGTTACAATGCCAACTATGTGACAATACTTTGCAAGGCTGGGGCAAAGTTCTCCAGAAGGCCATGTATGTTCTGAATCAGCTTCCAAAATATGGCACTGTTTCTCCCATAGCCAGGATTCATGGGTCCAGGAATCAAGGAGTGGAAGTGGAAGTGGAACAACTCACCATCACTCCTAGTGACCCACTAGCAAAATTTTTGCTTCCTGTTCCTGTGACATTTCATTCTGCTGGCCTAAAGGTCTTAGTTCCAGAGGGAGGAACACTGCCACCAGGAGACACAATGATTTCATTAAACTGGAAGATTGCCAGCTGGACACTTTGGGCTCCTCCTACCTTTAAGTCAACAGGCTAAGGAGGGAGTTACAGTGTTGGCTGGGGTGATGGCCCAGACTATCAAGATAAAATAAGTATACTACTCCACAACAGAGGTAAGGAAGAATATACATAGACTACAGGAGATCAGTTAGGGTGTCTCTTAGTATTACCATGCCCTGTGATTAAGGTCAATGGGAAACTACAACAGCCCAATGTAAGCAGGACTACAAATGACCCAGACCCTTCGGGAATTAAGGTTTGGGTCACTCCACCAGGAAAAAAAGCCCACAGGCTGCTGAGGTGCTTGCTGAAGGCAAAGGGAATACAGAATGGGTAGAAGGCAGTAGTCATCAATATCAGCTACAATCATGTGATCAGCTACAGAAATGAGGACTGTAATTGTCATGATTATTTCCTCCTTATGCTAAAAACATGTTTGTGCATGTATACACTTATACTAAGAAAATATCTTCATTTAATTTTCTTTTTTCTTTGTCATATGACTTAAGATTTATTCACTTCATATCAACATTCAAGTATTATTAACTTTATGTAATAATATTTGGGTGGCGAATGGTGCATTTCCAGTTGTATAAATTATAGTTGTATTATGTTAGGCATAATTATGACCTTTTTATCTTTATGTGAAGATTATGTATAATCTCAGGAGATGTGTATGAGTTCAAATTCACAAGGAGTGGACTTGTGATAGTTAATACTAAGTGTCAACTTGATTAGATTGAAAGATGTAAAGTATTGATCCTTGTGTCTGTGAGGGTGTTGCCAAGGGAGATTACATCTGAGTCAGTGGGCTGGGAAAGGCAGACCCATCTGGATGGGTATCATCTAATCAGCTGCCAGTGTGGCTAGAATATAAAGCAGGCAGAAAAATGTGAAAAGACAAAACTGGCCTAGCCTCCCAGCCCACATCTTTCTCCTATGCTGGATGCTTCTTGCCTTCGAACATCAGATTCCAAGTTGTTCAGTTTTTGGGACTCAGAGTGGCACTCCTTGCTCCTCAGCTTGCAGATGACCTATTGTGGGACCTTGTGATCATGTGAGTTAATATTTAGTAAACTCCCCTTTATATATATCATATTGGTTCTGTCCCTCTAGAGAACCTGGCCTAATACAATCACTTACAAGTTGGGTGGTCACACATGGTGTTTGAATATCAGAGTATAAATGTCAAGAAAAAAAATGAAACTGATGTTAGTTTCTCTGCTTACCTCACAAGTAGTTATGAGAACCAAATGAATGAGTTTATGTGTATTAACTATAAAATTAATGTATAGACATAAGTAGGGTCAGCTTTATAGGCATGCAAGCTGTGTAGTTGTACAGTGCCCTATGCTTAGAAGGGCACTGTCAAGATATTCCTTCTAAATGAAGGGCATCCCACACTTGGTTTATTGCACCGTTGTCACCATCTTAAAATTCTTAATCATTTTTGAACAAGGGGCTCACATTTTTATTTTGCACATAACTCCACAAAGTTTGTAGCCATTCCTGAATGTAAGGTATTATTGGAAAGGCATGGCTTCTTATAGAAGAAGCAATATTTATGAATTGCACTTAACCCATGCTGTTTTTTGAATTGTAAATTGGATAGAATGCGAGGGATTAATGAATGATGTGCTGCAGGCATTTTTTTTTTTGTAATTCACTTTTAAGTGATATCAAGAAAATTACATAGGTCAAGGTTAAATAACAAGGTTGAGTTTAATATTAATTAAACTCTAAATGGGACAAATAATTGCATTTCTAAATCTGCATCGGTTTATATTTGACCTTGTTTGGAGCATTTCAAAGGGAATAGTGTTGCGTACATTTGTGTAAGGGTCACAGGGAGGGAGGGTTGTCAAATTTTTTTACTGTTGCCAGCTACAGTGGGAGCAGGTGCCTAGGTGGGAATGACAATTCCTCATCTAGTTGTTTTTATGACCCTAATTCCATGGTATAGTTTTTTTTATTGTAATAGTTAAACTGATTAGGCCACAGTATACAGTGGTTTTCTTCTGTAACCATTTAATGAGTTATTTTTTATAGTACCATCTAAGATAGCTAATGTCTGTGAAGAGAAAAATATTTGAAATGCAAATAAATTAGGGTCTGAAATGTAGCTTTATTGTGTGGCATCTTCATGTGGGAACTTAAGGAACGCCCAGGGCCTTGAATCCAACTGTTAAACAAAGAAAAGGAAGACAAACTTTAGGTTTCTGCTAGAAAATATGTGACTTGTAAAATTCACCTTATTTTCAAATGCTTTGCACATTTTCTCTAACAGACACTAATGACTTTCCTGCACTAAAATTCAGTTGCTGATAGGATTATAAATAAGGCTCTGGTGAATTAGTCTATGTATCTCCTTGGATTAGCCCGAGCTCTCCTTTGTACAAATGTTAAAGAAAGGTTCCCCTCTGAATAAAGCAGGCATATTTAATTTAAAAGATAGAAAGCAATTAAATGGCGAAAACATTCTAAACCTATAGAAGTTGATATTTCTAAGATAAAATTCGGGGTAGGAATTACTAATTAATACTAAAACTCTAAAACATTACCTGATTTCTTGGTGAGAAATGAGAGTGCTAAGTGCCAATTTGTGTGTACATCTTCCCTGCTCCCTCTCCCTATGAAAACATTTCTAGTTGATATTTTAGCTAAAAACAGCCCCTCTGTGACTGTCAGATATGTGAAATCAACCATCTGGAATTCTTTTACTTTTTACTGCTTAACTGTAGCCTCACTCTAAATCATCATGGGGGAAATGCATTTGCTATACAGGTAGTTTTTGTGGATTACATATGTGGCAAAATAAATAATAGATAAAAATAAATACAATCTAGAATGGCCAGGTAGTATATGTAATTTACCCTCAATGCCTGAACTATATTTTTCTTCCCTGAATAATGAGCAATTTTAAATATAAATTGATTCATTTCACACATGACATGGTACACACCATCCACACAAAATAAACTGCCCAAACAAAAATTTGGGTCAAAAATTAAAACTAGTCCAGGTGTGGTGGCTCATACCTGTAATCTCAGCACTTTGGGTGGCTGAGGCAGGAGGATTGCTCTAGCCCAGGAATTCAAGGCTGCAGTGAGCTCTGATCACACCACTGCACTCCATTCTGGGCAACAAAGCGAGACCTCATCTCTTTAAAAAAAAAAAAAAAAAAAAAAAAAAAAAAAAAAAAAAAAAAAAGCATGGAAGTAAGATACTATTGTCTCTTCAGCTACTTGTCTGTTTAAATGCTGAATACTGTGTAATTATTGACATTATTAATAATATCCTTCAGGGCACATTGAAAAAACTATTTCAAATGTAATTCTAATGTAATACAGTAATTACATAATTTACAGTTATGAACAAGCATTAGGTCTTTCATCAAGTAAAATATTAAAGAAATACAAGTTAGTCCTGTTGGGGAAGGGTGCTACTTTTGTCTTGAGTCCCCTTCCTTTTGATCCCTCGACCCTGGCTTTAAGAACCTCTCTACAGAAATACTCTACCTAGCTATGAACACCCTAAGCAACAATGCAGTTTCCATTTTGGTCTCTTTCTTATTTCTCATCAAATTTTGCATTTATGTGGGTTCTCCCACACCTGTGGCAGAATCTTGCTGTTTTGGGAACCTACATAGGAAGTTAAATCAAATTTGCCCACTGGATGACTTTCTGGAATAATAAAGCTAATGTGCTACTACTACTAAGACACTACATGGTCCTTAAGACTGGAAATCATCCATTCTTTCCAAAGTGTTTTTTCTGATGGGAGAACATAATCTTTCTGAGCTGGTTTATGTTTTAGCTCAGAACAAGAAACTCAGTAGTTTAATCTCCCTCAAATGCTCTTAAACACCAGCATGTGAGGAATTCTTTCTGTTGTTTTCATTTGGTTTCTGCCTAAATTCAATCCTGCTTAATTTTTGAGACCTACCAAGATTATAGCCCAAAGGTGTTAGGAAATTTAATATTTTATAACAGTTGCTTACGAGTTTTAAAGAGAAGTTATAAAATTGGACAACTAGTATTTTCTGCTTCCCACTAATTACTCTGGAACAGTTACAATGGATATTTATGACTACATCAAAACTTGTTTCTAACTTTGTATCCTAGACTTGTAGAATTCTAAAAATACTGAGAGAATGTTCTTTCTGAGATCCACTTTGTTTGTCAGTAACTAATTTGTGCCATCCTTTCCCATTTTAGGGGCTGGCCTTTATGCCAGACTGTGAAATAGGCAATGTATTTCTAATGTTCTGCCCAGGGTTCAATGCCACTGTGACATCTTCCTTGGGCCTGCCTCTTCCCATTGGACAACAATTAAGGCTCCAGTGGAGACCTTTGTTTTCCTCTTGTCTTGTCAAAATATATAACTCCTTGTTAGCATCTTCATTTAGAGCAGTGTTACTCAACAAATAGTCTGCAGACGTGCTGCTCCAGGACTGGATCAGATACGTACAGAAATTGAGAGTGTGCATTTAAAAAACTTTATAGCTATCGATAAGATGAGCTGGAATCTTGTTCCTTTTGTAAATAGATTTAAAAATATTGTTTTGGAGTCCTCTGACAAACTGGATTTTGATCACATGTGCTACCATGTACTGAGATGCATACGTTACACCTTCAGGGTAACATATTATTCATTTCTGAACAGGCATGTTCTAGATGCCCAAAAGGAATAGGGATCAGAAGTGCTGATTCCAAGATTGTAATTAACTCAGAATATGGTGTAAAAGGGAGATTTGATTTTCTAAAAGACAAGACAAAATATAGCATATTTCCTGAGAAACTCCGCTGAGGAAGCTCCTAACCTAAATGATATATTAGGCATTCTTAGACTTTTTTTCTATTACAAACTTCATACTATATATATATATATATATATATATATATATATATATATATATCACTGGTGTAATTTTTGCAAAATCAAATTATACCTGTGTTCCTTCCAAGTTAGAAGTTCTGAGTCTAGTTTTATTCTATGGTAAAAGAGTAAAATATGCTTTCTCATCAGAGCCAAGAGCTCATCTGACTGATGTAAATTGGTTCCCCTGGAAAAAGAAACACCATCTCAGGAGAAATTATATTTTACTTTCTTTACTTTAAGGCAGGATCAGGCCCACCAGTCTCTGATGTTGGTGATGAGAATAGATTGCTCCCATAAGTAGCTCTATCTCCTCCTTTTCTTTGTTAAACTCGCCAATAATGTATATCAAGTAACACTTCTTTCTAGTCCCACGAAGATGCCAGGGACTTGAACAATTCTCACTCTGCCTCATTGGAGTGGCAGTAAATCCCTTGATCAAATCTGACTCCAATCCTCAGGTGAAATGGAGAGAATAAGTAGCTAGAACTGAAGTGCATTTATATTAGTCAAACCATTTTAGCTCTGTGCTTGCTAAAACAGTAGCAGGGTGGAAGGAAAAGTACCTTATTACTTGGTTAACTTGCTAGAATAATTTTAACTGGGGTTCTTCCAATTTGGGGCAAGTAAATATTTCTTCTGATGTTCTAAGCTTCTAAAAGAGGGTAGGGTAGTATTATTTATACCATTCTCTGTTTTGTGCTTTGTTTTCTTTTGTTTCTTCATGCCTAAAAAAAAGTACAGATAGAGTATGCTAAAGATTAATGAAGGGTCCCAGATGCTGGCACATTCTTTAAGAAAAGCTCACACTGTCTTCCAACCAGTCCAATTCATCTGCTCTCTTCTTTTGAAATTATTCCTAGTAATGTTGTCTTCATGAAGGAATGAAGTCACTACAGCAACAAAACCATCTGTGTGTTGTGAACATTTCAGGGCTGTGTTTCAGTGGGAATATTTCTAAATATGACAAGAGCATCATGACAATCAATGAGGTGATTAATTCACTGAATCATGTTTGAGTTGAATTCAGAAAGAGTTTCCAAAACATTTGCCGAAACCACAAGCAGACTCCTTTGTCCAAACTCGAAGTCTGCAACCATTTTGATACCCAGTGTTATTCTGCTTTACAAATGTAAAAGATACTTAAAATTCTTGTAGCTGTCACTGGGGTTTACCCACCTTATCAAAGTATCTTTGGAGGAATCTTAAATAGGAATCAAAGTTTCAGGCCGGGCGCGGTGGCTCAAGCCTGTAATCCCAGCACTTTGGGAGGCCGAGGCGGGTGGATCACGAGGTCGAGAGATCGAGACCATCCTGGTCAACATGGTGAAACCCCGTCTCTACTAAAAATACAAAAAATTAGCTGGGCATGGTTGCACGTGCCTGTAATCCCAGCTACTCAGGAGGCTGAGGCAGGAGAATTGCCTGAACCCAGGAGGCGGAGGTTGCGGTGAGCCGAGATCGTGCCATTGCACTCCAGCCTGGGTAACAGGAGCGACACTCTGTCTCAAAAAAAAAAAAAAAAAAAAGAATCAAAGTTTCTAAGATAGAACAAAGCCAAGTTAGAACAAAGGTCTGACCTTAAAGGCCATCTTCTCCATTATTTAATCTTAACAATTCAATAGCAAATTAACTTTTCAAAATAATAAATTGAGGGTTCTGAAGCCCCTAAATCGTGTATAATTTCAGCAATTCTCCCTTGAAGGAATAAAGTATAGGATCTTCCAGGTACGGCAAGTTTTAGGACTGCAGCAGCCTTTCAGGATTTATGCCTAGGACTAGCCAAGCCTAGAACGTCGGCCAACTAATCTTTCTTTCAGAAATCTGGCATTCTTATTTTCTGAATGCTCTGAATCTTCTGTTGTTCTTACTGCATTCTTGTCTTTGGACCATTGCACTGCCTTAATACCTTATTTCTATGTGATCTCTGGCCTTTGGCTACTTGTTTGGATTTTCTTACATCACTTTCTTGTCTTCCAGCTTTTAAATATAATCTCTGGCTAGACTACTCTTTTTATTTATTCTTCCAATTTTCCCCTATACCTTCTCTTGCCATTGCTGGTGCTGACTCATAGGCCTTCTCTCTTAATCATTGTTGTCCATGACCTTGCATTACAGCTGAAGGATAAGGTGTCTTGGTAGCATACTATATTCCATTTGGCAGTAGCAAGGTAGAGGAAAGTGTCTATGAGTATGGTTACCATTTCATTTGGCTTTCTGCTGCTTTGGATGTTTTTGGTTTGTGTCACATTGCATCTTAACATCCATAAAGTCTTCTCATAACATAGAGCTTTAAAACTACAAATTATTACTTTCACAGTGCTACCACTGGCTGTATATAGAACCAGTTTTTATTTTGATAAAAACACATTTACGTTTCCTTATTATGTGATCATGAGGGCATCCAGAAGACAAGTTAGGTAAGAATGAAATTATATTCAATAGACTCAACTACATAAAAACTGACCCATTTTCATCCTGATGCCCTTAATGGGCAGAAACATTCACCTCATCTAGAGCACTCAATGTCTATACCACTTAGTTTATGTGTTCTGGATTTAACTGTCATTTATATGGATGACTTTTCTTCCCATACACAATCTAAGATATATACTACCGCTGTATCCCCAATATTTAGTGCATTACTTTGCATATCATAGTTTATTATCAGTCAATAAACTTTCATAGAATATGCAATGAACCCTGGAGGTAAAATGAAGCTTTTGGTATATTCCTTTCAGCAGTCATTCTGAGAATCTCTAAGAAGATATATTTATCAAGGAAACACTCTAGAGAAGTTAATAGATCAATATAAACCCTCCAGCTGGCTTTACTTCTCTTAGAACTATAAAATGAGGTAGTTCAGCAAAGAATAAGAGTTGTGATAAAAATTTTTTGCTCCAAATATAAAACCTGAAGCCTTTCTGAATAGAATAGGACAACCTCATGACATATTTGTGCTAATTAACGTGCTTGTAGATTATTTCACATGCACTAAGCTCTTACACTTTAGCAACCAGTATATCTCAGATTTAGTACAAAAGCATTATGCTTATGCTTTTTAAATATTTTTTTCTCCTTTCATGTCAATAATTAGTGCAGAATATACTTTGTTGGTTTAATATAAGCATCTTGCATTCCTACTATGGAATAGCTTATCAAGGGGATGCACTGACTTGCTGAAAACATACTCATTGTATCTATTTTATTTCTACTTCATCTTTTTGGTTCATAGTAAACCAACAGAGAGTTCACATGTGCAATGACATGTGTGTTTGATATACAGTATATATATTCAAAAATTGCAATGTAAGGTACATTATGCATTTTAGTTGGTACCTAAGTTTTCCATATTTTATAAAATAGTACAGAAATTATTGTAATATATTTTGAATTGTGATGCCAAACTGAGGGAAATTTGGTAGTTCCTAGGGAGAAAGAGCCATTCTTAAGACATGCACAAGAGCCACTTACACAAATAGTATTTGTATTAGCCCATTTTCACACTGCTATAAAGATACTACCTGAGAGTGGTTAATTTATAAAAGAAACAGGTTTAATTGACTATCAGTTCTGCATGGCTGGGGAGGCCTCAGGAAACTTACAATCATAGTGGAAGGTGAAGGCGAAGCAAGCACGTTCTTCACAAGGCGGCAGGAGAGAGCCAGAGTGCAAGAGAAACTGCTGCTTTTAAACCATCAGACCTCCTGAGAACTCCCTCACTATCACAAGAACAGCATGGGGGGGAACCACCCCCATGATCCAATCACCTCTCACCATGTCCCTTCCTCAACAAGTGGGGATTACAAATGGAGATGAGAATTGGGTGGGGACACAAAGCCAAACTATATTACTATGATTTGAGGAGAACTGATTAAATAACTCTTTATAAAAAATAATGAGCATGGACTTTGGAGCCAAATAGATCAGAATTTTCAAACTGCTTTTTCAATGTATTAGTTGTATGATTCTAACTATATCATCTCCTCTCTCTGACCCTTAGTCTTCTTATCTCTGAAATGGAAGAGAATAATAAATTCCATGCTTGAGAATTAACTGAGGTGTCATAAAGAATACTCAAAAGTCATTGATTTCCCTTCCCCTTACCGTTTCTCCTATCACTATATCTAAAATTCCCTAAGTGGATATTAATCTTATTGTTGAGATGACAACACTACAGACAATCTTGCTTAAAAGTACAGCATCATTTGAAAGGGTAACATACTAAACAAATATGCCTTATTATTTTAGATATTACTTCATGGATCCCTGAGGGAGTGGAATCAGTAAGAAATGGTTGGCAGTTTTTTGTTTTTTGTTTTTTGTTTTTTTTTTTTTCATTTTGTTTTGTTTGACTTTTGGAGATGGGGTCTTGTTATGTTGCCCAGGCTGAAGTTCAGTGGCTATTCACAAGTGTGATTATAGTGCACTGAAGCCTTGATCTCCTGGGCTGAAGAGATCCTCCTGCCTCAGTCTACTGCTAGCTGGGATTTCAGCTGTGTATCACCACACCTGGCTTTAGGTTGGCAAACTTGAACACATCAATTGCTTCCAGAGGTGGACAGAACCAAGCAGGACATTGCAATTATGAGATATAAACAATATAGTCAGGATACTGGATGCCCAAAGGATGCTCAGCAAGGAATAATGAGTACAAAAAAAGATAAACACAGTTGCTTTCAAATTTTGCTAAGATAAGGCACTGGTAGAAGGCAATGTCCCCAAGAAGGAAAGATGTTCAAATTGTTGATCTAGATGATCAAAATAATAAGAAAATACATATTTCAGGCACATTTTTATGCACTTCATACTCATTAACTCATTTATTGTTCACAACAACTCTAAGAGGTAGGAGATACTATTATTTTCATTTTCCAGATGAGGAAATAAGGCACAGGGCAATTTGGTACTTGTCTAAACACAGAATTAGTAAGTGGATATGCCAGAATTTAAATCTAAGCAATGTGGCTTCAGAGTTCATGTATTTAAACTTGGAGTAACAGTCAGCCTTATATTTTTTTATAATCAAAACATGAATTAACATCCTTAATTCTGTATTCTTGAGGGATAGATAATTGATATATTGGAAAGATCAACAAACTGGGAAGCAAAAAACCTGCATTCCCGTTTGAGATATATTAGCCACAGGGACCATGGACAGGTAATTTCCTGTCCTTTGGACCTCATTTTCCTGTTCTGTTCACTTATGAGTTTGAGCTAAATGAGATCCCTTTTAATCCTGGTTCTCTGAAACATTATAACAAATAATTATTTTTAAAGGTATTCAGAATTTTATTATGTATTTACTCTCAAAATGCTTCATGTGATTTGGATAACAATCATCTTAATTCTCTCTTTTTAGCAGCTATAGAATTTCAGTGAGAGTTATAACTGTATCTGAGCTTTGGAATGTGTAATTATGATAGGCATATGCTGATGATCTTGATTACCATAGAAATCATTACCATTGAAGTTTCTTTCAGAACCCTCTTAACTTTTGAATTTTTTTCTTGCTCTTTTTCAATGAAGAAAAGCATCATGGTCTTTTTAATTTATTTTCATTTTTAAATGATTCATTCACCAAGAGGAACTATTGCTGATAATAATGGGTAGTGTAGACTAAATGCCTCTGTACCCCACAAAGAAAATTATGAATGGCCTACCACACAACTAATTAAATGTTTTTTTTTTCTTGTCCCAGCAGCAGCTCAACTTAAATGGTATTTTTGGCATCATAAATTTCATGAAATGGCTGTCATTTCAGCTTCGTTTTCGTCCTCTTGGCAGGTTTTTTGTACACTTGGCCTGGAAAAGTTATGGCTATGTTCTATTTAGATTGATGTAGGATTAGGTACATTTGATTGAACTGCTGAACTAACGCAGCAGCATTTTCATTTGACACAGACGTATTACTCTGCATTCATCAACTGCAGTACTCAGCTTTAACCTTCTGGTCTCAAGGATCAGTTCTCAAAATGCGGCTGCAAAGTTTTCCCAAGTTCACCTTCTAGAATTTTAAATAAAAGCAAAAGACCAAAAATTGATATTAATATATATTCCTAAGAAGAAATCCAGACATGATTAATCTCTCTCCTCTGGGCCCCATAGCACTTTGTTTTGATCTCTATTAAAGCATTTATTGAATGTTGCTTTGAATTCAAGTTAGCTGTGTATATGCTTATCTTTTCTGCTAAGCTCCTTGTGAATAGGAACTACATTCCTTAGTGAATATCCTCATAAGGCCTAGCATAGCACAGAACACAAAATAGGTGCCCAATGCATAACAGCTGAATAAAGGAATCCTGTCAAATTCAGGAACCTGCTCAGGAAAATTCCTTCTTTGAACTCAATGTAACTCCTAAGTAAAAAACAGTATTACAAGATAGTAATTTCCTGCCAAATTAGAGGGTGCTATATACTCTGTGAAACCAAACCTAACACCAGACCCTGTTGCATTTCTTGCAGAATCTATCATTTTGCTGTCATATAGGTGTTGTCTGCTTTATGAAAATATATAGCATATAGAAGAAATGCTGACCTAACTGTACAAAGTATTCCGGCAATTTCTCCCTGTCTCTAATTCTTCACATTGTGAATGGAGGGAAACAGATGCTTCCAATTTCAAGACTGCTAAATATATCTGGGACCTCAGTAAATGCCAAAATTGAGGGAAGAGGACTAAACAATGATGGGAAAAACGTTTATGTAAAGATGCAGCATCTTTAATTGCAGCAGAATACATTATTCCATCTCAGAAGCCTAGGTGACTGGTGAAATAACACTGAAGATGGAGTTAAGATTCCTTGGCAATAAGAAAATCTGCCATAACTCTATGGGTCACAGTCTGTCTCATTAGACAATACTATGTAGCCGCAGCATGATGATGTGTGTGTGAGACTGCTTGTTCTGAGTCGAATTGTGTCCCTCCAAAAACGATAGGTTGGAGTCCGCACCCCCAGTACCTCAAAATGTGATCTTATCTGGAGATAGGACCTTTTTTTTTTTTTGAGATGGAGTCTTGCTCTGTCACCCAGTTTGGAGTGCAGTGGCATGGTCTTGGCTCACTGCAACCACCACCTCCTGGGTTCAAGCAATTCTTCTGGGACTAGAGGTGTCCACCACCAGCCTAGCTAATTTTTGTATTTTTAGTAGAGATAGGGTTTCACCATACTGGCCAGCCTGGTCTTGAACTCCTGTATCTAGTGATCTGTCTGCCTCGGCCTCCCACAGTGCTGGTATTACAGGCATAAGCCACTGTGCCAGGAGAGATAGGATCTTTATACAGGAAATCAAGTGAAAATGAAATCCTCAGGGTGGGCCCTAATCTATATGACAAGTGCATAAAAATGGGAAATTGGACACAGAGGCAGACATGCATAGAGGGAAGCTGATATGAAGGGACTTAGAAGATGGACATTGTCAAGCTAAGGAGAGTGGCCTAGAACAGAACCAACCCCACTGACACCTTGGTTTCAGACTCCTAGCCTCCATAACTGGGAGCCAATACATTTCTCTAGTTTGAGCCACCCAGTCTGTTGTACATTTTTTAGTTAGTTCTAACAAACTAATAAGCTGTTACACTACAGAAATTTAGAATTCTAGATTGGAAGAGACTTTAAGAAATCATTGATTCTGGTTCATTCTTTGCACCCTTGGCCAATGTCTATGACATTCACATCAAAGAGGTCTGTTTGCCCAGGAAGAAGAAAACAATGTGCATAGTCTTAAGTGAATAGTCGAGAGGTTTTTCAACATGTTAAGATATTATTTCTCATGATTAAGCATAGCCAAATATTTACTATAAATACAACCTTATTTTTTTTTGCATTTTTCTCTATGAGAGATGGATAACTGGTCACCAGTAGTATCACAAAATCATTCATATGCCAGAAGGCATATTGCAGTCTTCTTTAATGGAATATAGGCTAATTCCTGCATATTAATCCTAAAAAGATCCACTTTCCATTTCTTTAACAGTTAAGTTTAGTCACTCTTATCTGAATTATTTCCATTAATTTATTCACATAATTTAAAAAAACTATAGTAGCCAATCAAAATCTAGGTATGTGTGCCATTTATACTGTAACACATCCCAGAAACATGGTCTTTCCCTCTCCTCACAATACCACTACAATATCTTGTTATTATCTTGTAATCTTTCTTTTTCTTGTTTGAATACCCACCCGTGTATTCTCCATCTTACATAGACGTTCTTGTCCTTGGTTGTTTACCCCTGTTTTGCAGGATCTGTTTTTCCTGCTTGGTAAAGTTTTTTTTTGTTGTTGTTTCTGTTTTTTTTTTTTTTTTTTGAGACAGAATTTCGCTCTTGTTACCCAGGCTGGAGTGCAATGGCGCAGTCTCGGCTCACCGCAACCTCTGCCTCCTGGGTTCAGGCAATTCTCCTGCCTCAGCCTCCCGAGTAGCTGAGATTACAGGTACGCGCCACCATGCCCAGCTAATGTTTTGTATTTTTAGAAGAGACAGGGTTTCATTATGTTGACCAGGATGGTCTCAATCTCTTGACCTCATGATCCACCCGCCTCAGCCTCCCAAAATGCTGGGATTACAGGCTTGAGCCACTGCGCCCGACTGTAAAGATTATTTCAGATGTTATTACAGTTCTTCAGAAAATGGCATTGGTGGAATTGAATATGTATAAATCTCAGTGTATTCTTGTTTGTTACATCCAGTAAATCACTCATTCGTTAAATATTCATTGATTGCCTATAACTTGCAAGCACATTTGCAGATACTGTTTATAAAAAAAAAATATTCTTGTATTTAAGAAACCAATAATCACATATAGAACACAGACACACATATACATAGTAATAAAATAATAATAAAGGTCAGCTCTCTTCCTGAAAGTAATATGGCTAAGATTATATAGGCAATACTTAACTTACAAGTGAATTACATTTCAGAAGTTCACTTAAAAGTAACTTAATTTGAAATCAAAGTGAATTTTCTGATAGAAAAACCATCATAAATGAGGATCAGGTCGCAAGTCAGCCCATAGACTCTTTAATTCACAATGTAACTAGCCTATGTTACTGATTGTATTTTATTTATTTATTTATTTATTTATTTATTTATTTATTTATTTATTTATTTTGAGACGATCTTGCTCTGTCACCCAGGCTAGAGTGCAGTGGCATGATCTCAGCTCACTGCTACCTCCACCTCCTGATTCAAGTGATTCTTGTGCCTCAGCCACCTGAGTAGCTGGGTTTATAGGGATGTACCACCACACCTGGCTAATTTTTATATTTTAAGTAGAGATGGGTTTTCACCAAGTTGGCCAGGCTAGTATCGAACTCTTGGCCTCTAGTGATCCTCCTGCCTTGGCCTCCCAAACTGTTGGTATTACAGCTGTGAGCCACTGCAACCAGCCTGTGTTACTAATTGTAGTTTAGACCTGCACCACCTTGTTAACAAAGTATATATTAGGAAAATACAGTTTGAGTTCTAAAGACACTCAGGGCACATTTCTTTTCCCACTCTAATCAATTCTAGGAGTCACTGGGAACTTGCTTCTGCTCCTTTAGAGATGGAGATAGCAAATCTCATCTGCCAACATGGCCTCAGCGTGAAAAAAAAGAACCTCTCAGACTTAACTGTTAGAAGCTCTGCAGTGGGAGTTGTGGCAGCACAATAAAGGTTTGATCCACAGATTCTTTCAACAGCAGCAAAAATGGTAGTAGTGATCATATTGATGGCAATGTTGGTAGCAGAGAGGAGATGGCAAGGTGTCTAGTCAGCATGAGAAAACTTCTGTGTGTGACTAATTCAAAAAGGGTAGATGGAAAAAGCCAAATACATAGAATCTGGAATCAATTTCTTTAATATTTGTATGAATTTGGACGAACTACTCAAGCTTTTTATGTCTCAATCTGTACATTTGTTAGTTGCAGATAATATTTCAGAGGATTGTGTTGACATAGTTATATGATAGTACTTAGCTGATGTCTAGCACACGGGAGGTGTCCAATCAATGCCACCAAACTCAAGTCTGTGCTTTGTATCTTATTTTGAGAATGTCATGTGGAAAAGAATCAATGGCCTTACATGAATTAAATTGATTAAATATGTTTTACCCTTTTTCAGTGAAACCCCTTAAGTCATTAAGCAGACATTGAATGAAATTAAGTTACATTGACATAATATGCTGTTTTCAAATCCACATTAATTAATATTCATGAATCTATGCATCTATAGGTTTTATAATGGCTATGAGATCATTTTTTCTAATATATGTTTTAAACGGCAATGCTAAAATGATTAATCTGCTATTTGAAGGGGCATTTTTTTTTTACTTTTTTAATACCTGCGTATTTGTTCTTTTCCAGTCCTTAGGAATATGAACTGCTCCATAGTTTCTCAAATTAGAAATAGTGGATCTCTAATATTTGCCAATGCTTTATATACCCAAGTGGCTGGCTGGAGGCTCTGCAAATTCATTTTCATTTTCTTTTCTAAAGTCATCTCTACCTTTATTTTCTTAAGTCATCCTACTCTGCATTTGAAGCTTTATCTACTTAACTAGACTTTAAACATAATACGCAAAGAAAAGGACTCAAGAAAATATTAGAATGTAAGGGAAAGCTCACATCAGAGGATTTGTAGGACTTTGTTATATTTTATGTTCCTTTTGTTGAAACTCATTGTCAAAAGTATTCCAATGAAGGCCAAGTGGGAGGATTCTGTGAAGCCAGGAGTTCAAGTCCAACCTGGACAACATAGCAAGACCCCTGTCTCTACAGAAAAAAATTTTAAATAGCTGGGCTTGGTGGTATGTACCTGTAGTACCAGCTACTCAGGAGGCTGAAGCCAGAGGATTCCTTGAGCCCAGGATTTTGAGGCTAAAGTAAGCTATGCTGGCACCATTGTACTCCTCCAGCCTGGCAGCCTGGGTGACAGAGTGAGACCCTGTCTCAAAAAGAAAAAGTTTCCAAGGGACAGTGTCTTCTTTCTGTTGTTGTTGTTTTAATATGCTAAGGTACTTTATTGCTATGATGCTGGAATTGAGAATGTCAGGCAGCAGACTTGACTTGATCACATTATTCTTCCTAAAAAATTGGTCCAGAGAGATAAAAATGGAGTAAACAAACCTTAATATCTTAATGTCTCTTATTCATATATAAAGCCTATCTATTTTAGTTAGTTGATTTGTTTTCAGTGTAAAGTATATTACCTCTGTATATGAAATCAAATAAGTACTGAAACCATATTTGGAGAGAGGAACATTTTAATTTTATTTTCAATTCTTATTATAGTTTGGGGGACTTTATTTGATAAGTATTCAAGTTACAGTAATTGTTTTAGCAGCATATTTTACCATGATCATTTTTGTTTTTAAGTTGTGGCTTCCATAGCTAATCATTTTGCCCTTGTGATTAATCTAGTTTGTTTTCTGCTTAACTTTCTGCTCACAATTTATTTTAAGCTATGCTGTAAAGAATAAATTCAAGTTGGAACTGTTTGATAAAAACAAAGCAAGTTTCTCACTAAAGGAAAACAATAAAAATATTTAATTTGTGTAACAGGATGCTATAAATTATGTGAACTTGGTGGACTGTATGTCTATAAGGAAAAGAGAGGAAGCCACAGAGAGACAGGGCTGGGGATAAGGCCACTAATCTGGTTGAAGGGCTGGGTTAGTCCAAATTACACCTAAGGAAGGTGGTGAACTCTGGTGCCATCCTGGTTGAGTTCACCATACAAGTGTTCCGATGAAGTTGATGGGATAAGGCAGTAGGAACATTTAGTCCAGTGGTTCTTAACTCTTGGCTACACATGAGTTGCACAATTTTCAAAGACTGATGCTAAGCCTCACACCCAGAGATTTTCATTTGATTAATTTGGGGTGCAGTTTTGGTGTCCAAAGCACTCCCCCAAGGAGGTTCTTAATGGACAACCAGGATTTGAAACCACTAATTTTACCAAGCGTTGTGATAGAGCAAAGGCACTAGACTTGCTGAATTGTATGAAAGAGGACTTGGGCCAGCTGCTTGGATTATGATGATGGAAAGATACCTGGAGCTAAGGATGCTGGGTGGAGCAGTAAAGTTTTTGTTCTAGTGTAACAATCAAGAAACCAAGTGAGCAAATTAGTTAGACTGACTGAATAAATAAAACAGGAGGTGAGATAAATGATTCGATTTACAGTAAGTGAGAGGTTACACACTACCAAGCAGCTACCCTAAGCTCAGAGGAGTAAAAACCATTGAACAAGGGAAGAAACTTTTGGACATATTTAGAGTACTTTTTAAACTTCATTGGCCAGTGAAAACTATAATCCCCTGAAGATATTTTGACCTTATTCCATTGCTACTGCCCCTTCAGGAAAAAATGATTATATAATAAATTAATAAAGATAAAAGCTGAACTGTGAGAGAATAAGTGTGTGTATAAGAGGTGTATATATCATGACATTGGCTTTCTCAGGACGAAAGTTAGTTTTGATTTCATAATACAAACTAATGGAAAGAAGATAAAACAGGCAAAAATAGCCTGGTTTTTGTACCTTAATTATTTGGAGAAGTCTGTTTCATTGAGTCAGTAAATGTCAAGTGTCTACTATGTCCCAGGTATCATTTTAGCCACTAGAGATAAACCTGTGAGCAAAATATTAAAAGGTTCTACCATCACAAAACTTATATTATTATATTTTTGATATACTTTATAAAAATCATTAAAATAATTACATTTAAACAAATAGAGAAGCTGCTTCTGAACAACACTGAGTTGGTAGGAAATGATATATAACATACAGGTCAAGTAATATTCTTCTCTTAATTTAATCCTTTAGCTAGAGGTGGGACTGTTTTATGTGTCATTATTTGGTAGATTGCAGCCATACTTTTTTACTTGGTCATACTTATTCACTCCAACTTTCTCAGCAAACACACCTTGATTTTTGTAGAATGAATAAGCTTGATCCCAATCTGGGTTTACATAGACCTTTTTTTTTCAGTTTGTATTATCTTGCTGTTTGTCATTGGATTTATTCATTTACATGAATAAGTATAATTTGAACTACTGTATTATCTTCTTTATACATTGACTCATATCAGATCACTGGCCTAGACATCAGACCAAATTTGCACATAGCAAAAATGATGCAACATGAACAAAGTTATGTCTTTCATAGTTTGCTTTAAACTAGAATCTTGGCAATCAAATTGGAAATACCTGAGTAGTTTCAGGGTATGAGATTAAAATATGGATTGCTCAAAATTGATATTATTGAAATAATACAAGTATATCCCTTAGCAATATTTGTAAATATTCATGATGTATCAAAATAAAAGCAACTGCCATTCCCATAGGGACAAATTTGTTACCAAAAGGACAGTGTTTCCCTTAGAAAATGGGAAAATGGAACCACTAATTACAATTAAGCACACCTATTCTAGAAAGTTCATATTCTAGAATGTGTATTATCAAATGTGTAATGCTGATTAAGTACACAAATACTAAATATTGTTTATTGTTTAATTGTGATTTCCCAACAAGAACTCCAAGTCAAAATGCTAATGGTTCCAGTCTAGAATTTCTGAAAAACCTGACAGCTAGGGTAATCCCCTTCAGAAATGATTAACTATCTTTAAGATGTTCATTTTATCATATGAATTAAATTGAATCTTTAAAACCCATAATGATCAACAAATCTAAAAATAGTTCAAATAATATTTAGAAAATTACGGTAGCTAGATATATTTATTCTTATTTAGAAATGTACCATGAGTCATTTTTTTAAAGTCCACAAATAATTTATCTAACACTGAAATATTTCTTTATAAGGCAACATCTGTGCATCATATAGTCAATTAGCTCCCATATTGGTAATACTAATATTTTCAGTTCTAAGCCGATCTTAATTTACATTACAGATGTTTCTTCAAAGTATCACTGCCAAGATCCTCATGCACTATAACAAACAAACTCATTCTAATAATATTAGATAACGCACTCTACAAATCATGAGTTAGACTAATTCCATGGGATATAGAGGGTGTAAATTAGAATATTTGCTTTGCATACCACATATAAATTATTATACTATACATTATCATACTGGATTAACTTGTAGTGAAAGACAATGGTGCTTTACAAATTAATCAATTAATTAAAAGCTTTAAGTGAGAACAGCCTATTTCTTCTGAAAAAGTGTTGGAAACAGATTCAAGTAAGTAGGCATAATATTTTAATGAAAGATTCAAAACCCATGCCATGTGCAGAACTAACTGCAAAACCTTAGTCAAATCACTGAATTCTTCCTTCATTCACCCATTCATAATTCACTGATTATAAATTATGCCAGAAACTGTGCTGGTTTCTGGGAACAAAAGAATGAGTAAAGCAGAATTCCTTACCTTAAGGAGTTCACTGTCAAGTGGGAAAGCAGACAAGTTAAATAAAATATTTACAATATAGATATCTCTCAATATTTGAAGTCCTACCCTCTAAATATTTGGTATAATTAATTGCAAAAAAAAAGTTTACTCAGAATTCACTATATGAATTAAAAATTTACTGTAAGGACTTCACAGGCATTCCAACACAACTGATTACCTTGCACTAGCATTCTTTCCAGAAGCTATAGAATATACTACAACAGTATCTCCACTGTTCTCCTGATAGGATTGTACCTGTGTTCCAGTTGTTTCAACCTGTTGTCCATTATCAGTATCATTTTCTCCCTGCTTTCTTGGAGATTTTAACAATTTTAAAAATGCAAGAAGTGGTACTAATATTGTTCATTTATATCATGACACTTGTTTTTTTGCATTGTAAAAAGAAACATAATTGGAAAAACCTGCTGTATTCGTCTGTTCTCATGCTGCTAATAAAGACTTATCTGAGATGGGGTGATTTATAAAGGAAAGAGGTTTAATTGACTCACAGTTCCACATGGCTGGGGAGGCCTCACAATCATGGCAGAAGGTGAATGAGGAGCAAAGTCACATCTTACATGTCAGCAGGCAATAGAGCTTGTGCAGGGGAACTCCCTTTTATAAAATCATCGGATCTCGTGAGACTTACTCACTGCAATGAGAACAGTATGGGAGAAATAGCCTCATGATTCAATTATCTTCACCTGGCCCTGCCCGTGACACGTGGGGATTATTACAATTCAAGGTGAGATGTTGATGGGAACACAACTAAATTATATCACCTGCTATTCAATATCATGGGACATTGCCCCAGAACAGACCTAACAATGAGTTAATCTACGTTAAATTATTATGTATTATGCATTCAGTGTTTTAACTGTTTTATGTTGTGCAGACATCTTGGTAGATTGTAATTTAGGCACTTAAACATGTTTTTATGATATCTGGGGAAACTAGAATGTTGGATAGGGGCTGGAAGTGCATTATTATCTTTCCTAATTAAAATAATGAAATATAGACTTGTATTATTTGTGAACTTAGGCACTTACAATATATTTTGCTAAACAAATTAGAATCAGAGATTGAGAGAGGCCTCAATTTGAGCTGCAGAATTCTAAGAGAATATTTCAGACACCACCTCCTCCAGCAAAATGTAACCACAAACCAACATAAATTTCACGTTAGCTATTTTCATACATATTGAAAACTTTACTATACATTAAAAGGTTGTACAGGCAACCCTCCATATCTGTGGGTTTCACATCCATTAATTCAACCAAGTACGGATCAAAACTATTCAGGAAAAAAAAATCCATGAAGTTTCAAAAGCAAGACTTGAATTTGCCACGTGATGAATACTAGGTTGAATCCACATGGATGAAGTGATGTATAGGATTTGTATTCGATACTATAAGTAATCTAGAGATGATTTGACATATACAGCAGGATGTGGGTAGATTATATGCAAATAGTATGATATTTTATATCAGGGACTTAAGCTTCCATAAATTTTGGTATCTTGAAGGGTTCTAGAAACCAATCCCCCAGAGATACCAAGTGATGACTGTACTTGAATAAAAAGTTTTCATAATCACAGAATGTGGCATAGTGGAAAAATTATTGGACATTTAATTTTGGCATTAAGTAACTACATAACTTTAGAAAGAATCACTTTACCTCTTTGTGCCCTTTCAAAATTAGCATAATTATTACTTAGCCTACCTCATAGGGTTACTGTGAGTATCAAATTAGTTACGACATGGAGATTGCTGTGAAGAGTCTTATTACCATATAAATGCAAGGCGTTAGCTCTACCTTGTGGGTAAAAAGCAGCAGCAGGTGACTTGGGCCTGACTTAAAAATATACCACAAGAGTTACCATAGCAAATGCCTGTCAACTGGGCATTTCTCCCAGCCTATCTATGTTTACTTTTAACTATGATATCCTCTCTGGAAGTTTTCTTTTGCTCTGAAATTCTCTACTTTATTAGGTTTTTCACTTCAGTGAACCTATCTTTGTTCTTTCTATATGTGTAATAAGCTTGGGGGCAACAGATTCAGTTGATAAAAAACAGTTTTATCCACTGAAAACAAAGGGTCTAGGAAGCCTTCAGGGATTTGGAGCCACTAATCACTTGACATTCAGGCTGTGTCTACATGAAAAAAAACAAATGACTGGGAAATGAGTAAAGGAGAATACACATGGGTGTTAGTTTTATAGGATGAAAGTAATGTGTGTCCTGCAGAAAGTTACATCAAAAGACTTATTCGAAGTACTCATATTTGGGGGAGATTGCAAGACTGCTTGCTTCTCTTTAATGGTTCCAATCAGGTATTAATCTTTTTTTTTTCTGTATCTTTATTCTATTTTTCTTTCTAGATCCCCCAAAATGCTGAGGGAAAAGTGATCAAATTCTATCTGATGTGAGTGGCTTTATATATTAGGATACAATGTATATGGAAAAAAAGATTAATACATTTAGCATGACAATACCTAAACAGTGCCTGCTTTTTCTGGTTATATGAACTGGACAAGTCATTTAAAATCACTCAGCCTCAGTTTCTTTAGCTATAAGGTGGACATAATGACTATCTCTGTTTTTACAGAGTTACTATGGGAATACAATTGGAATAATGAATGCATATAAATTTTGCTATAAAGAATTATATAAACATAAGGGCTTAAAATTATGTTGGTATTCTGAATAAAAATGTGTTCTCAACAGGAGTGACTGTATTATTCTTGTTTTATTTTGAAAAAGCAAAAACTAATAAAAATTTAACTCACATTCTGCCTCCTTATAGCACTTAGAATTGAGAAGAATTTGCTATTTGTTTTCTGTGATACTGAGTGCTGAGAAATTTGAAATGTACAAATTTAGTGCCAGAGAGCTAAGAACATGACAATCCAATACAAATTAAAACCAATAGAGAAAATTGTAGCCCAAGTGTATGTTTCTAGTGCTCTCCTCCTCCCATCTCACTGCTTACTACATTTTAGACAACTAACCACTAAAATTGCACTGACTGTTGAGGCTGGCAGATGAGCTGAGATAGAGCTGAGATTGTGAGTCTTCAGAAAGAATGTGTACATTTGGGACATTGTTCTTTTTAACCACATGGACAGTTACAGACCCAGCAATTTGGACATCAGCAAACTTACCTTACCCATTAGAGTTTACAGGCATTCAATAAGCAGGCATAGACTCCCTCAGAGTTGGAAGATGAACATGTAAGATTCACTGAAATTCCAAATTATTGCAGCAGTTGGTATGTGGGGGACTGTATTGAAAGGAACTTTTGTCAATCAAGCCAAAGTAAAGAATCTGAAAAAGAAGGAAAAAGAATCTGCAAAATATAAGAAAGTCTAAAAATAAACTTAATGTATAAGAAATAGCTTACCTGTTAACTTGGATGCTAATGTGCTAAATTGCCATAGCAAAAGAAGAAAGACCCTCAGTTTGTGTAAGAGGTATTTTTTATAAGACACTCTCCAAAAATAAAGTGATCAAAATAAAGAAATAGGTAAAGGCATATCTAGGCAAATGCAAACAATAAAAGAATAAGATTGGTAGTATTAATATCAGAGATAGTAAAATTTAAGATCAAATGCATCAAATAAAATGAAGGTTGTAATGAATACATTATAATTAAAGTAACTATATAATTTTCATGCAAATTGGCCTGCTTGTAAGGCATTATTAACCCTGGAACAAGAGTAACAAAGGTACAGGCATAAGAGTTGCAATCATTTTAACAAAAAAAGGAACAAAATACAAGGTAGCAAAAAATTATATTATGCAAGGAAAAATGAATAAAACAAGTGGGAAATATTAGTAAATATATTTTAGTATTTGATTTACTAAGTAGATTAAAAATAAGGAAAATACACATCATTTGTATAATAATCTCAATAAGCTGAATATAAAATTTTGAATACTACAAATAGAGAATACAAATAATCATAAAACATTTAAATAAATGTATCATGCTTTTGTTCACAAAGTTGTTAATAATAATAATGGTAATAATAACAAATAAAAATAATAAATTACTTCAATTATTCCAAGCTACTGTATTAGAGATTATTAGGTCATTCTCCTAAAGCACAACTTAATAAATTTAGAAGTCAAAAATAAGAAGACACAGCCCCAGACCTAAACACACAAAACATTTTGTTAAATACACGCTAAATCAAAGTAAAAATAAAACATAAATAATAATTTACAAAATGATAAAAATAGGGATGGCATCTAAAGTCAGCTGAAGTGAGAGAGAAATATTTAGTATTACTTCTCTATTGTTTAAACAAAGACTAAATGCAATTAACTAAATATTAAACTTCAAAAACTCGTGAAAAAAATGACAAAATGAGCCAAACAAAAGTAACAAAAAAAGTTAAAAAGATAAACTTGGAAATCAAATCTAAAACACAATTAAATAGTGAAAAGCTGTGTAAGTAATGCCAAACTATGCTCAATATAAAGAGTGAATATGAATATGATGACATGAGGAAATGAGGACTTAATAAAAACATTTTCCAGTTCAAAATAACCAATATTTATAATGGATAGAGTATTTTGAAATTGTGAAATTTAAAAATTCTTTAAGTCAGAGTACATGTACTGTTTCACTTAAAACAAATATTCTTTCATTCCTATCACTAGTCAATCTGATATCCTGACCCCGGGCAGTCATTTTCCTCTTTAGGTACAGTGAAACTGGGACACAATTTTCATTTCAGAAACACAAATACAATTTCTGACAAAGCACACCATTGCAAATAGCAGCCCTCATATTACCTCAATAGCTTAAGTTCCATGGAATAACTTTGTTTCAGCAGCTGTTAAATTTTGATATACTGCACCCTTCATTTTGATCTCTGCTAAGAAAAAAAAAAAAAGGACAGAATTAATAAGCTGAAACCTCCAAAACATGTGACACTGATAAGGTAAACTTTAGAAATAAGACTATGGCTGGGCATGGTAGCTCGCTCCTGTAATCCCAGCACTTTGGGAGGCTGAGGCAGGAGGATCCCTTGAGCCTAGGAGTTTGAGATCAATCTGGGCAACATGGTCAGACCCTGTTTAAAACAAACAAAAAAAATTAATTAGCTGAGCATGGTGGTGAGTGTCTGTAGTCTCACTCAGGAGGCTGAGAGAGGAGGATTGCTTGAGCCCAGGAGTTACAGTTTATAGTGAGCTATGATCACACCACTGCACTCCAGCCTGGGACACAGGGTGAGATTCTGTCTCTGAGAATAAAACTAAATAAATGATAGAGAGAGAGAGAGAGACAGAAGAAAAGAAAAAGGAAGGAAAAAGATTATGTAAAGTAATTTTTAAATGCCTCATTTTGGTTTTATTCTCTCTCACTTCTTTAATGAGGAACATGAGTTGGGATTCTCACTTAGAATACAACTGGGTTCAATGCACAGGCAATTTACTTCATTCTCAACAAATATTAATTCTCCATTTCCACCTAGAGGATCAAACAAATGGGAATATGCATCTTCATAATGCTATAAAACATATTTTTGTAGAACTTGATATTCAGTTGTTAATACTAATTGGCATTTATTTCATGTTTTCTTCTCTATATTTGAACCTCTAACAGCTCCTCCATCATCTTCAAAGCTTTCCATGAAGAGGAATTTTAGTTGCTAGAACCTGCTTTATGAGAGAAATGGGAGGAAAAGAAAAACGGGCAGAAGTTCAGAGGTAACTTCTCGTATCTAAGGAATTTTCAGTCTCCGTCACTTCTAGGTACTCAACACGTCAAAGTATCATACTTTTTGGTATTGTGTTCTGAGCCCAACATTAGAGTGGTTTAAATTCTCTAAAGAAGTTTACTGCCTTTTAACCACAGACTCTGCCTTCTTGTTGAAACTTCTAGTAAATCTACTTGAGAAAAATAATGTAATAGAGCTTTTCCTATATCTTTACATAGTTTTCAACCCTTCCTCCAATTTATCAACTTCTGAGAGGAACATGCTAGCAACAGCATTCACATTCCATGGTGGAAGCAATTTTATTCTCAGCCACAGGTGTTGCCCACCCCCAACCCTGGTCATTCATGCTTAATCACTTGGTGATCTCAAAGTTTTCAGGAAAAGCAATTCCTACCACAACTCATAAAAAGTAAGGGATCGCTGCCTTTTAATATTAGGTATGACTTCATTGAAGTAAAACAGTTTCGCACTCCAAAACTGATCTATCTCAGCACATAAAAACTATAGAATGGGCCAGAAGCCTTGAGTTCTTATCCTTCCCTTCAATATTTTGAACTATGTATTTTTCTCTCCATAAGTATCCTCCATCCACTCCTATTATGTGGTATTTCCTCTACAGTGTTTCACATTTTAACCTGATGACAGGATACTTAGCTTGATGATAGGAGTGGAGCCTTGCCATACTTTTGACTTGGAGAAGTTAAAGAGGAGTTAAAAATCTTATTTGCTAAAAATGTAAGTTGGAATGCTTAGAGATGTGTCCACAGTAGATAAGTGTATCAAAAAACCATCTTCATCTTTCAGGGGGAGAAAAAACTACAGAATTTAGTCTCCATTGTTAATTGCATAAGTCTTCCCACTGCCTCCACTTTAAAAGGAAAATATAGAGTCAAAAGAATGAGATATTTTATCTGCTCAAAGTAGTGGGTCATTCATCTTACCTAATCTGAGTTTTCATGAACATAAATATGGAAAAGATAGTCATTGAATGTATTTTTAACAGTGCCACCCAAATGTTGGGTATGCATATAATTCTAACATTGCACTTATCAGTCCAACTGTTCAATGGACCCTTGCCAAATGCAAAAAGATGCTGTGAGAATAAATTTGCCCTTTTGATGAATCTAACCAATTACTACTATTCTTCTTTCTGGCTTGATACTACAAGAGCCCTGAAGAGATATCTAATTATTGTTACAAACCTAATGCTTTCCATTTTCTGAATTGAAGCAAAACCCATTGAATTTCCAGAGAATGTCCCCAAAGCAAAAAAGTAACAGCTGGGCCCTTTTTGGTAATGAGCCTGCAGCACTGAAAACAAAATCCAGCATTTAAATTGCATAAATGAGTGACTAATAGGGCTTGATATCTCACAGAGTATAGGAGTCATCCATCAATAGCGATTTTTATCATGATGAGGGTAGTATGTGAGAGGAATTCTAGGGCTCTGCTTCAGAAAATGTGTCTCTTACGTTCATTCGTATCTCCTCAAGAATCAAAGAAATAGGAATAAGAAATGAGTCAAATATCCATGTTATCTGCCAGAAAGAATGTCTATAATCGCATTATTTAAAATGACTTTAAGGCATTTAGGCATTATTTTTAGGGGTGGGTAACCACAACTGGTGTTGCATACAAATCTTTTCATGCCAAAAAAGAAAAAAAAAAGTATTTTTTTCAGACTCATATATTTTAAATTGTTGTTAAATTACCAAACTTGAACATGCATCAGAACTACCTGGAGGGATTATTAAAAAAGAAATTGCTGGACCTAAGACTGAGAGTTTCTGATTTGGTGGATCTGAAGTGGGACTCAAGAATTTGCATTTCTAACAAGTTCTCAAGTAATACTGCTACTACTGGATGAAAGTCTTTCAAGGACCATACTTGGGAAACCACTGGATTAAAAGACATCATTGATATTGTTGGGATCCAGAAAATAATACCTCAAAGTATCATGCTTTGGCATGCCAAGTACTTTGAACTAAAGGAGATTGGAAGTCCTCAGAAACAGCCTCAGAAATAAAATGTCTGAGTCTCTGACTTTCTCCTGTCCTTCCATTTCTTCCTTTTTTTTTTTCTTACCTGAAGTAACTCATAGTAACCAGAATTCCTCTGTCCCAAGGCAGAGCATGGAAACTGCAACATCCTGTCGCAGGAAGCAAGCTATAAAACCTAGAAAAGTCATTCTATTCCTTTTTTCTTAAGACTTTCATTCTAGAGAGGTCCTGCCAGAGATCTAAGAGGAAGAAATGCTACACAGAGAAACCAAAAGAATCTGAATATACAGGTCTTGCTGAATCTGCCTCCCCCTCAATCTATTACTCTCTTGTCCAGTCACATTTCTACATGGCTATCTGTACTTCATTAAATCATCAAATCAGAAACCTTAGCATAAAAACAGTTTTCCCTGGGTTTTGTGGTTTTCATTTCTGAAGTCTCTTTTATCACATAAAACTTTAATTAAATAAATTTGTATGCTTTTCTCTTGTTAACCTGCCTTCTATTATAGGAGTGTCAGCTGTGACACTTATGGTGGGTGAAGAAAAGGATCCACCTTTCATCCCCTATAATATTAATGGGAATAATAATAACAGCTTGTAATTATCTCACACAGCACCATACTCAAAATAACTCACAGCAAAATATGTCTTCTCATGTGTCGCCCTGCATACAGACAGTCCTCGACTTACATGGCCAACTTTTGAATTTTTGACTTTACAGTGGTACAGAAGTGATATGCATTCAATATGCTCCTTGATTCACAATGGGATTATTGGGATGCAACTCCCATCATAAATTGAGGACCACTTGTATGTTTCTCCGGTGGAAGCAGGAAGAAATCACTATTCTCATTTTAGACATGAGAAAATTGAAGCCTGGTTTATGTAATTATTTGTGGGGAAATTCTAGAATATGATAGTTTCTGCTGTCTAAATTCCACACCTGCCACCCTGCCATAACCAAAACATGGAATTTTGGAAGTTAGTAAGAAAACACTGCATTAAGGGGGACTATTGCAATAGAAGCAGAGGGACTATTGCAGTAGGGAGGCACTAAAAGACTAAGCCGAGCAAAGCATATAAGCAGGGATTGCCGGACAGATAGTTGGGAAAAGTGGAAGGGGGAAAAAGGTGAGGCTCAAAATGACTAGGGGGATATTGAAGCTTATCTACATCAAATATTTCAATAACAGGAAGATTGATCCAGAAAATATTTGCATGTGTGGTGAAGGTCTGGGCCTGAGATGGAGAAACAAGTAGCAGTATGGGAGATTCATAAGTTTAAGGCCTAGATGTCTTGATCAAAACAGCCTAAACTTACATCCAGCATAAAGTTTGGTCAGCCTTGTCACTGTAGTTGACTAGGCTATCTGTGGAAGTAAAATTTGCAATCTTCTTTTTTTTTTTTTTTTTTTTTGAGACAGATTCTTGCTGTGCCTCCCAGGTTGGAGTGCAGTGGTACAATCTCAGCTCACTGCAGCCTCTGCCACATGGGTTCCCTCAGCTCCTAGGCAGCAAGGACTACAGGCACACACCACCATGCCTGGCTTATTTTTATATTTTTAGTAGAGATGGGATTTTGTCGTGTTGGCCAGGCTGGTCTCAAACTCCTGACCTCAGGTGACCCGCCCTTTTTGGCTTCCCAAAATGCTGGGATTACAGGTGTGAGCCACCGTGCCCAGCCGCAATCTTCTATTTTATAAGAAGAATTATTGTTGTCTCTACTTAAGGATAAGAACTTTATTGAATCATGGAACTTGGAGAAATCAATCTCATACTTGGCATTCTTTTTATTTTGTCTCCTGTTGTGTAAAGACAGTTTTGAGGAGAAAAGAATTATATATTGATTGGTTATCAGCAATTCAAGTTCCCATCTGGATTTTTCTCTAAGAAAAGTTTAACATAAAACAACAGAAGTAGTAAAAGAAAATAATTTGGTCAAACCATATATTTGAGAAACTTTTCCTATTACCTTAAAGACTATTCTTAAGGTAATAATTTGATGCAATTTTGATACCTCAAGCTGTTTTCTTGTGCTTGTATGGTACATCATTTTCTAGAACTCTGTATACAGAGAAATAAACACTAGAATAGAAAAATTGTGTTCCCAGATGAGTTAGTTCCTGGTGCTAAGTTATTGATGAACAACAGTCACTTATGATAAAGGCTTTCAGGAAAAGCAACTCCTACATAGTTGCATATAACCCTTTACAAATATAATTCTATGGGTATTTACCTGAAGTTTTGCAATCTGGAGAAGTCTGAAGCTGGAAACAATTAGAATGGTAGCTCTAAAAGGAGAGCTAAATTCTCTAAAACTACTGAAAATGTAAACATTCATGACCTCTAAATGGCCTAAATCCTGATGATTATTTCAGATTGGCAATTCTCCCAGTGGGTTTTACTGTGTTCATCAGCATCTATCATGTCAGCAGCCTAAATGAACATATGAGCAATGTTGCAGTCTGGTTCATATACTATCTATACACAGTCTGAATACAGAAAATACAGACACACAGCATCTGTCATGCTTGCTCCTCAGTCCCTTTGTGATGTTGTCAAGAAGGATAAAAAAAATATATAAGGAAAAATTGTAAAGAGCCAGTAAATCCTCTTAAGGTAATAATCTGATGCAATTTTGATACCTCAAGCTGTTTTCTTGTGCTTAATCATAATTTACACATTAAATGTGTATGGCATATCATTTGCTAGAACTCTGTATACTAAGAAATGAATACTAGAATAGAAAAAATGTATTCCCAGATGGGTTAATTCCTGGTGCTAAAAAGACCAAGGACATAAGCTGATGTTTCTATGGCTCAATTAAATATTCTTTGATTGCATTAATCATGAAGAAATATACTGAACGTTTACCCCTGTAAACCATTGGACTAGACATAGGGAACAGAGCATCTTATAAGGCACACAGATGTAACACAAATTATATATATAACAATAAAATTGTTTTAAAACTATACAAATTATCTGATAAATATCTGTTCATATAATGAGTGCCAATTTAGCAGTATGGACAATAACTCCAGAATTTCAAAGGTGAAAGACATTAGTAAATTCACCTAACACTTCTGGGAAGAGGTTGGCCACATTTAAAGAGCATATGCAACTTAAATAAATTCATTTTAGATCAGAGGCATAACAGACCAGGTCAGTAGGGAATAAAGACTAAAGGAGGCAGGTTTTGAACCAGTTTGATTTGAGAGGAGCATTAACATAAAAAAGTAGTGGAAGAAGAGTTGAAAATGTCAGCTTCTATAGTGCCAGACTATTGTCTACACTCTGATCCTGGCCAACTTTGGGACTTATTAGAGCTTACTAGCATGATATGTGGATGTTGGGGCTCAGGACACACCACCTAAAAAGATGACAATAGGGTCTGCCACCATGGCTTATGTCTGTAATCCCAGCATTTTAGGAGGCCAAGATAGGTGTATCTCTTGAGCTCAGGAGTTCAAGAGCAGCCTGGACAACAGGGTGAAACCCCATCTGTACTAAAATACAAAAAAATTAGCCAGATGTGGTGGCGGTGGCACACTCCTGTAGTCCCAGCTACTCAGAGACTGAAGTGAGAGAATCACCTGAGTTTGGGAGGTCAAGGCTGTTGTGAACTGTGATCCTGTCACTGCACTCCAGCCTGGGTGACAGAGTGAGACTTGCCTCAAAAAACAAACAAAACAAAAAAACAGGAGACTAAAGTATGCCACTCCAAAATATATTTTGTATATTTATAGCTGTTTATTTTGATAAACTGCATATACAAGTGTAGCTCTGAAAAACTGCCCTTTTGTAAAAAAAAAAAAGGTATTTATAAAGGAAATCTACATTTGTAAATGTATCTGTATCAGAAAGAGGATTGCTCCCATGGCAATATTTTTTAATCTGACAGATTTTTTATATGCAAAACAAGGCAAGCTTTATCCAGCATACATTTTCTCCCTTCACCCTCCCATAACTTCTCTTCACCCCTGCCCCCAAAAGCCCCAACTCCCTATTTATTTCGGTAGCTTAGGGTGCTATATAAGCTTCAATTGTCTGGCCCTTCATTAACTCTCCTGTGTTTGTAAACCTCCTGTGCATATGTACATAATTAAATATGATTTTTCTCCTACTAATCTGTCTTATGTCAATTTAATTTGGAGTCCAGCTAAACAGCCTATGACAGTGGAGGAAAGCTGATATAGTTTGGCTCTGTGTTCCCACCAAAATTTCATCTTGAATTGTATTCCTATAATTCCCACATGTTGTGGGAGGGACCCAGTGGGAGATAACTGAATCATGGGGTGGTTACTCCTATATTGTTCCCATGGTAGTGAATAATCTCATAAGATCTGATGGTTTTCTTAGGGATTTCCACTTTTGCATCTGCCTCATTCTCTCTTTGTCTGCTGCCATCCATGTAAGACAGCACTTGCTCCTCCTTGCCTCCCACCATGATTATGAGGCTTCCCCAGCCACATGGAACTGTAAGTCCAATTAAACTTTTTTTTTTTTTTTGTAAATTGTTGGGGACCGTCCAGGACGGGTAGGCACGTCTGCCAGGGGTCTCTCGACCTGCAAGAGGGTCCCAATACCTGGAAGAGGGAGTGCGCTAGGAAAAATAATAAAGACAGAGAGAGAGAAAGCAAGGCATCTGGAGGGCTGATAGGCTGTGCCTAAACAGCAAATTTTATTTTTCAAAGGCCAGGAATAAATACACTTTCTTGGCTCTGGTTTACGTCATAGCAAGAGGAAATGCAAATGTATACCTTACATGGCCTATACAATTGAAAAGTCAGATACACAATCAGTGGTTGTAAAAAGTAACAGAATTTCCTGTGATCACAAAGCTTGTTTACATCCAGACATTTTTCCTCCTGGCTGCAGGTATCTCTGGTTTGATCTTGTTTTAGAACTGAGATGTGAAAAGGTTTTCAGGTTTTCCTCATCAGAATATCTTTTAAACGGATTCTCCTTTGTCTACTCCTGACTCAACTTATCTCAACTTCCCCATTCAGGAGTCTCTGAGTCAGAAATCAAAGCCATCCCTTATGGTGGCATTTGCTTTGCAAATATCCCGACAGTTAAACCATTATCTAGGGTACAAGGCAGTCAGGTAAGTAAAGAAAAGGTTTAAGGCTTATTCTTAAAGAGTCATAAAAAAGTTAAAAGCAGGAACTGGTTGCTGGCAGGGGGTCACTCGGTCTAGCAGCACCGCATAGTTTTAGGCCCAAACGATATTGTAGTTGATATTAGAAACTGATCATCCATCTTTCAGATTCTTTTTTCCGGATAGCTCGACTGCCTCCAGTAGGAAACTGTGTTTGGGATCAAACTCACCGTATAGTGAGACTCACGCCTTTTGGGGGTCTCACACAGGAATGTTCCCCACAGTAAATTGCCCAGTCTCAGATATGTCTTTATCAGCAACATGAAAACAGACAAATACAGAAGCCATCTCCCCACTTCTCCATCACTTCAATTACTAGGCAAGTGACCCAACCGCCTTCTCTCTCCACTTCCTAAAATAAAATGCATACATATACACACATACACCACTAATAACAAGCAAATAATAGCATCAATTTCCTAGGCCTATTGTGAAGATTAAATAAAAAGAAAGCAAACAAACAAATAAATAGCCTTCTATATACTAAACATAATTCATCTTTTCCTAGAAATATTTGTCACTGGCAACAAATGTTAGAGATAATAAATCAGGCACATATATCTTGCCATAAGAAAAGTAGTTCAAAATACCTGACTTGCCTAACAGTGCTAACAGTGATACAGTAGTTCTTTTCTTCACTTCCAAAACATAGCCTTATTTCATTGGAGAAGGGGAATTACTAGTTTCAATTATGACTTAAGTTTTGCAATATAATTTTTTATATTGCTTGACCATGATTTTTTATTTTGATTTAAATTTATGAAATTCCATTTCATACCATATAGATTATCAGGACTGAAAGAGAACTTAAGTGTTATTTATATGCTACTCATCTTTGTGATTTTATATAACTAGAGAAATCTCGTGACCATTCTTTAATACAAATCTTGCACAGTTTTATATACATAATTTCATTTTGACAGGTATGGTAATGCCAGTGCACCTATGGAAAGTAAGCTTCAGTGGACTGAGTTCTCTTAGTTCTGCAATTCATTAAAATTCATCTTTATCCACAGTTGGATTTCATGTAGACTGAACTTAATTTTATAAAACTAAGAACCATGCCACAGTCATTCTGCATGGCTGACAGTATATACATATTTTTAATTTGGCTTATCTGGTGAAAACATAAACTATGTAATGCTATGGGAATAGCAAACTAGATGTAGTTTTATAAATATGCCTTCTCTTGAGCCTCCCTGACTCTGCACATTTGTTTTACCTCTGTTAAAATTATCTATACCCCACTCCATCCCAGCTATTCACCCGACAACTCTTTAAAGTCTTTCAAGCCCCACCTGACTCCTTCAGGTCAAGTTAAGTCTGCTCCTTCTGAACATCCATTGTACTTTCTATATATTTAGATATGTTGATAGTTGTGTATAGACTAAGTAGATTGTGTCATTAACTAATTAAATGTCTATATCACTTAAGAAGTGATCTCTTGGAGTATCAGGTCATCTTTGTGCCTTAACACCTAGTACGATGTGAAGGAAACCAAAGCATGTCAACCCAAAATATGCTTCTTTGGCATATTTCAAGGCTATTTAGAGGGGCTGCAGACACAATAGCTTTGAAAAGCTATCCTTTGTGGAAGAGATTTGTGTCTGTAGAAAAATTTCTATATTATCAAAGTGGATGCAAACACGCTTTCTCTTAGTTTCCCTTATTTGCTGATATAGATTGGATATTTGTCCGCCATCAAATCTTATGGTGAAATGTAATACCCAATGTTGGAAGTGAGGCATGGTGGGAGGTGTTTGGCTCATGGGGCAGATCCCTCATGGCTTGGTGCTGTCCTCATAGTAGTGAGTTCTTGAGAGCTGTGGTTGTTTAAAGTGTGTGGCACCTCCCCCACCCACTCTCTCTTGCTCCTGCTCCTACCATGTGATATGCAAGCTCCCCCTTTGCCTTCAGCCATGAAAAAAAGCTCACTGCAGCCTCCCCAGAAGCTGAGCAGATATCAGCACCATGCTTCCTGTACAGCCTGCAGAATCATAAGCCAATTAAACTTTTTTCTTTTTTCTTTTTTTTTGAGACGGAGTTTCGCTCTTGTTACCCAGGCTGGAGTGCAATGGTGCAGTCTCAGCTCACGGCAACCTCCGCCTCCTGGGTTCAGGCAATTCTCCTGCCTCAGCCTCCTGAGTAGCTGGGATTACAGGCATGTGCCACCATGTTGACCCGGATAGTCTTGATCTCTTGACCTCATGATCCACCCGCCTCGGCCTCCCGAAGTGCTGGGATTACAGGCTTGAGCCACCATACCCGGCAAACTTTTTTGTTTATAAATTACCCAGTCTCAGGTATTTCTTTATAGCAGTGCAAGAACAGCCTAATACATTTGCCTTTTCCAGACCTAGGAAACGTTTACTCACAGGAAAAGGAGATTAAAAGTTTGACATTTTTAAAGGTCTGACAGAGAAACTTTAACTACAGCCTACCATCTATTCTTTCTAAGGGCTGCTTCATATGAAGTTTCATTTGGATAATATGACAGCCTTTGCTCACCATACCTTTCCTCCCTTCTCCCTCCCATAACCTGTCACTTTACTTCAAGCCTGTATTCCTTTCTATACAGTACAAAAACCTCCCTTATCTGGCTCTTCTTTGAGTCTCAAATTTGCAGAACTCCCATGTCCATATACATGAATTTGTTAATTATTTTGTATGCCTTTTCTCCTGTTAATCTACTGTCAGCTTATTTTTCAGACTCAAACGTCAAACTTCAGCAGGGAGGGAAAATGCCTTTTGCCCCTACAAATGCATGACATATTGTAAGTGCTTAATGTAGGTTTTATGAGTAAGGGAAAGAATGAATGAATTGATAGAATCAAAGTCACTTCCCACTTCAGTTGTTGTCACTTTGTTCTCTGCCATTACCTTTACCCCAAATTCCGGGATCTGAGAAGTTCATTACATTAAGGAAGGAAGCTGGGGATAGAGAAGGTGTATGTCTAAAAAACAACCCAATGCCACAAGTAAACATAGAGCTCAGGCCGAGTGTGGTGCCTCACACCTGCAATACAAGCACTTTGGGAGGCTGAGGCAGGTGGATCATTTGAGGCCAGGAGTTTGAGGCTAGCCTGGCAAACATGGCAAAACTCCATCTCTACTAAAAACACAAAAATTAGCTGGACGTGGTGGCAGGCACCTGTAATCCCAGCTATTTGGGTGGCTGAGGTACGAGAATCACTTGAAACTGGAAGGCAGAGGTTGCAGTGAACAGAGGTCACGCCACTGCACTCCAGCCTGCCCAAAACAGCCAAACCTTGTCTCAAAATAAATACATAAATAAATAAAAAAAGAAATAGAGCTCAAACCGCACACCCTACTGTCACAAAATAAGAGCATCTCCATATATAGTTCTAATATTTAAAGTGTACGAAGAGATCCCCTGACACTTTCTATGACAGTTCTCTTTAGCAATAAAGATATTTATCATTGACATGGGAATTATTTCTATTTGAATACTCCATCAGAATAGGAACCAAACATTCACTGTCCCCTTCCTGTAGTCCTGTCACAACATATGCAGGAAAACAAAAAGGACAAAGCAATAACTACTGTTTTCTTCTTGGTTAAATCTATTTTCACTGTTGGTTTATCTTATCAAAATCAGAATTCAGTCTGTGCAATGAGGAACATATCGTTAAGTTCCTGCAATGCTGAGGAAGAGTTTCATGCTACAGTGACTGCTTCAGTAATCACTAGCTGCTGACAGTGAATACCACGAGATTCAGAGGCACAATGGAAGGGACACTGATGTAGCAAGCTAGAAAGATAACTTTAATTGCTGTGAGGTTTCATACTCATTGTCAGAAAAATAAAGTTTCCCAGCAGATTGAAGAGCAGATTCTTCAACTTCAATAATAAAACTTCTCTACCACTGGAAGCTATTCAAAGGGTCACTTTTATTGCCTTTTTTTTATTAAAATAAAATCATCACAGTTGCTTTGTAAGATAGGAAGGACAGGTAGCATTATCCCTTGGGAGAACATGTTCCTCTTCCCTGAGAAACTGATGTTGGATCTTTGCAGAGGAGTTCTGGAATGTTTGTTTCAAATGTTAAAATACTCCCAAGGATTTCAAGAGGGAAATAGAAATCCACAGGACTGCTTTTAAAAATGTGATTTTGTATTAAAGTCCTGGATAGTCTAGGTAGAGATGAAAGTGGTCTAGGGGAGGCTCATGGTAAGGCTTAAAACGTATTTAAGAGGAACTTGAGATGGAAGACAAAGCCCTGGAGGAATCAAGAGAAATAGAGGATCCAAGGACCTGAAAATAAGACAGAGAAATGGAAGTAGCACTTGAGAAGGGCCTATCAAGTACCAAGGCCTGTGCTAGGTACTTTCCGTAATTGTGAGAGTCATATATATATACATATACATGCACTCATATATATAAAGACAGCAGTCCATATACTCTCCTAAACTTCTCTTTCTCAGGCTATTCTCTCTGAGTTCCACAGTTCTTTCTCGAGTGTTATGATTTCTTAATCATTCTCAGTTCTGTTTAACCTGCAAGAAATGCAGCTCTATTAAGCCAAGAGTTTTGTTAAAATATAAAACTCAGAACTGCAAACAATGTTTCTGACCCATTCTGACCAGTTAAAGGAGGCTCATCACCTCATCTTACAGAGAAGGAGACTGAGAGCCAGAGAAACAAAACCACTAATCAAAGCATACACAGCTAATATGTGATTGATCCAGGACCCAAGATCTGAATAAAATTAAGATGGTCTTATAACGAGCCAATGAGAATTCGTGGAACTCCAGGAAAGTGAGCCAAAGAATTTAATAATGATTATTCTCATTGATGAATATATTTTATTGCTGAACAGTACAGGGTTAGAGCAAGTCTTTTGACCTCCATGATTATATAGTTTGTTTGTCCAAGTTCCTTTAGCTTTTAATTGAGTTTAATTATTTGTCCAGTTTGTGTATAGTGGAATATAATGCAGCACAGTGTCTTATAGTAAACAAGAAGAGAGAAATATAATCTTGATTAAAAAAAAAAAAAAAAAAAGAGCGGATGGGTGCCTAGTAGTGGCACCAGGGTTTCTCTTTTTTTATGGGGAAAACTTCTCTATTTATATTTAAGAGGTCATGACAATGAGGAATGTACCAGTGTGTGAGATCAGGTGTCAGAGGGCCATTAGGTGAGAAATGAAGAAACAGGCACAGAGAACTGATTTCCCTGAGATTACACCTTTACTTTAATGTCTTTACTGAGATTAAATTCAGAGTCTCTTGATTTCCAGTCCTATGTTTATTTCAGGACTTGGTTTCCTACCCTCTCCTTCACCTCTATGTCTAGAGGTATTAAAGAGAAATATATTTTTCACTCATAGGCAAGGACACAGCTTTGCCTCTGAGCCTGTTTAACATAAGTTTGATCATTGTATGATTTTCCATTAAAGTTTATGAAAGGGCAGTTCTCGACCTCCTGCTCCTGCCAGAGGAATGTCTGATGGATGATATATTATGAAAACGGCATTCCATTGATTGGGAAACAGGCTCTCGGTGAATTTCTTTGGAGAAGCCAGAATGATAAGAAGTCCTCAAAGAATGTAGGACAGAAGTAATCCATTTTTTGAAAAGAACAGATATCACTATTTGCTGTTCACTGGCATTTTATATATTTGTTTGGCAGAGTAGAGAGGAAAGAGAGAAGAACATACATACGAAAGGACATTTTAAAACAATGAATAGTTTTGCAAGAATTACATTCAGAATTTAGATACTTTTTTTTTTTTTTTTTTTTTTTTTTTGAGACGGAGTTTCGCTCTTGTTACCCAGGCTGGAGTGCAATGGCGCGATCTCGGCTCACCGCAACCTCCGCCTCCTAGGCTCAGGCAATTCTCCTGCCTCAGCCTCCTGAGTAGCTGGGATTACAGGCATGTGCCACCATGCCCAGCTAATTTTTTTGTATTTTTAGTAGAGACGGGGTTTCACCATGTTGACCAGGATGGTCTCGATCTCTCGACCTTGTGATCCACCCGCCTCGGCCTCCCAAAGTGCTGGGATTACAGGCTTGAGCCACCGCGCCCGGCCACTTTTTAAAAACACAGTAAAGGCCAAGTTATTGCCCTCGAGGAGATAAGCATCTAGAAGGAGAGAACACTGTTTCCAAGAGTAATATTTACTTAAATCAGAAATTCAGGGCTAGAAAGAAATTTTAGTTACAAATATCCTTGATTGATTTTTATTCAGCTCCTCTTGGGATTTGTGGCTTGGGCTTGTTATTATGCCACAAGTCAACAGAGTTCCATTTTTGAACAATTCTTTGTATTAACTATTCATTCTACTGATGTGAAATCTACATATAATTTGAATCTATACCTAACTTATTTTCTTTGGATTCATGCAAAATTTCTTATCCTCCGTTTACATTTACAGCACTTATATATATAAAGACAGCAGTCCATATACTCTTCTAAACTTCTTTTTCTCAGGCTAACCTCTCTGAGTTTCATAGTTCTTTCTCCAGTGATATGATTTCTTTATCATACCTGGTTCTGTTTATCCTTCAATAAATACAGATCTACTAAGCCAAGAGTTTTGTTAAAATATATAACTCAGAGCTACAAACAATGTTTCTGACCCATTCTGACCAGTTAAAGGAGGCTCATCACCTTCACCGGTTTGGACACTACCTTTCTATTGATGCAGCCTTACAGAATAATAGCTTTTTCTTTCTCTTGCATGCCACTTCCCACTGCTACTTTAAATGCGCTTAGAGTCATTTTAATATTCAATTTTTTTTCCACATATACTGGTAAAAGAATTTATAATTTCATTATTTAAACCTAAGAGCAGGACTTTATATTTATCTCTATAGGATTTAATTTTCTTGATTTCACAAAGTGTTAGCTAAGCTTGAAGGAAATCCAAATATTTTACCCCAAAATATACTTATATGACGTAATTTGAGATGGCTGTTCAGAAAGCTAACCAAAAAAAAAAAAAAAAAAAAAAAAAAAAAAAAAAAAGCCCTGCAAAGCTGCAAAGCTGTCTTTTGTTGGGGAGATTTGTATCTGTAGAGAATCTGCACTGAGGTAGCCAGAGTTTCTCTGAGGCCTTCCCATGTCCAGATCTAGGAAAGATTAACTGAGTGTCAGATACCTTTAAGGACTGAAGCGCTTAACCACCTATTCTCTCTGAGGACTGTTACCTGCGAGGTTTCATCTACATAACAAGACCACCGCTGCTAGCCTGGCCTCCTCTTCTTTCCTTCTCATAACCTGTCTTGACACTATAACCTGTTTTACCATCTAACCTGTTTCGGGCTATGCTCTGGGCCTCTATTCTTTCTGTAACCTCCAAGATGCTATGTATATAAGCTTCTGCACCCCATTGCGGGGTTAGGGTAAAAAACTCTGGTTCTCTTCTATGTGTATGTTGGTAAATTTGTATGCCATTTCTCCTATTAATCTTTTGTGAGTCAATTTTTCAGCAAACCTTCAGAGGGTGAAGGGGATGCATTCCCTTGGCCACCACAGCTCTTTGTGGATGCAAGGAGATGACTAAACTCCTAAAATAATAGAGACAGATGTAGGTTACCCTAAAAACTGGTGGTATTTTATAAAGGTCCATGAGCAAGTAGGAGAGAAAAGAAACTGTCTAGCTGCTGCAGTGGCATTAGTGACTGAAGTTCAGTGAACATCTCAGAAATGAATATCTACTGCTCTTTGTAATAGTGCTTCAACTTAATAGTGACTCAGCTTTTCTCTGCCTCCGCTTCCACTGCTCCTGCAGCTCCTGCTTTCCCTCTACGCCCACATTTAGACTCCTCACAAACAATTGAGAATCTTATTGGTTCAGCCAATCAAATCTTTTAGAGAATCTTAATTAGTTCATATTATGATCCAGTATTCCTCATAGATTGCTGTCTAGTTTTCAGATTGCTGGCTTTGTTTCAGATATCAGTATCAGGTCAAACCAGCTGTGGTTTAGTGTAGCAAGCCCATTATTTATAAAGTATGGTGATATAATTGCACAGGAAAAGGCTCAGAAAAAAGCTACCGGCCTTGCAGGCTTCAATACTTGGACTCATTTTGTCTGATTAAACAACACAGCACACATAAATGCTGAAATCTCTTAATTTTAATGGTTCTCTATTTTGCTTTTCAGTCCTTCAAAATCATCTTTTTTTTTTTTTTTTTTTTTTTTTTTTTTTTTTTTGTTATTGTAGTCAGGGATCATTTGGTAACAAGGAACAAAGACAACCAAACTAATTTAAGTGAGTGTAATCAAAAGGGAAAATTATGGAAAGAATATAGGACTATCTCACAGAGAATTAAGAATAGAAAGTGAACCTAGACTTTATGACTTTCCCAAACTGGAAAGCTACCAGAAACCATCTCTCTTTCTGGGACCACATCATTTCAGATATGATTCTCTCTGTGCATCTGTTTTTACTTTTTCTCTTTCTTTTTTCAGACTAGCTCCATTTATACATGGACCCTAATAACAGGCCAAAACTAATGTGTTCAGCACCATTCCAAATTAATATCTATAGCTAAATGATGCAGCTGCTTCAGACTTTTGATTTATTCAGCCCAGTCATTGGATGGTCATCTCTTAAATCAGGTCCAGTTATCTGTGGTAAGACAGTGGTGAGGTCTCAGAATATAAACATGGCTGCCAGGAGCCATCCTTGCAGGGAGAATAGTTCTCAGAGAAGAGAGAGAATTTCAAGATGCACCAAATACATCTTGCCCTTTTCAGCTTAAAGAATATTTTCCTTGACATTTCACCAGTACAGATTTACAAATGGTAAATAAGCACATGAAAAGATGATAAACATCATTAGTGATTAAGGAAATGCAAATTAAAACCCACAAACTCACACCTATCAGAATGAGGGATGTCTTCAGGAGTATGTAGAGCAAAACAACACAGCAGCTTTGCAAAACTGTTTAACAGTATCTGATAAAGTTAAACATATGCTTCATAACTAGATACGAAGACATGTCCTCAGGGGAAAAAAAAAAAAAAAACAACTATACATGAATATATACAGCAACTTAATTAATAATCACCAAAAAAAGTAGAAATAACCCCAAATGTACACTAATTGGTGACTGGCTGAGCAACACATGGCACATTTATAAAATGGAATGCTACTCAGCAGTAAAAAGGAAGAACCTACTATAATAAGTAAAACCATGGATCAATTGCAAAAGCATTACATTAAGTGAAATAAGCCAGATTAAAAAGGCTACATGTTATATTTTGCTTTTATATTGTTCTGAAGAAAGCAAAACTATAGGGACAGCGAGCAGATCAGTGTTTGCTAAGAGCTTGGGATAGTGGATGGGACTGACTGCAAACATGCACAAGAAAATCTTTTGAAGTGACATAAATATTCTATGTCTTGGTTGTAGTGATGGTCATTTAACTTTACCCAGTTTTCACAGTTCACAGAACTGTACACTTAAAAAGTTTGAATTTTATTCCATGTAAATTTTGCCTCAATAAACCTGATATAAGAAAAATGTTATTTTCCTTGACAAGGAAGACAGACAGAAAGAAAAATACAGTGTTTATTCTTGCAGCTGAATAGAACGTCAATTCATTTAATACCATTATGCAAAGGGAATTGTAATCAGGCTTCACAGTTTCAGCTGCGATCTCTATACTGGCCTCAAACAGGTAAACAACCCACTAGATACCCAACCTTTCAGACTTCTACCACAATTATTTCTTTGTTCATTCAACACTTAAGCACGTACTAGAAATATTATGAGCATTAGATTGTTCACCATTTCTAACATTGACAAGTCTTCTGTTTCTTCTTTTTTTTAAGAGATGAGAGTCTTGTTGCAGTGGCATGTGTGATCATAGTTCACTGCAGCCCTGAACTCCTGGGTGATCAACAGTATTTCTGCTTCAGTCTCCCAAGTTCCTGGGACTACAGGCACACACCACCACACCCAGCTAATTTTGTTTTGTTTTGTAAAGATGGGGGTCTCACTTTGTTGCCCAGGCTGGTCTTGCCTGGCTTCAAGCAATTCACCTACCTTGGCCTCCCATAGTGCTGGGATTACAGAAATGAGCCACTGTGCCTGGCTCTTCTGTTTCTTCTAATGCTGACCTTGTACTTACCTATTATATGTAATCTCAGCAACTCATTCTTCCTTTACCCATCCTATCTCCCATGAACAGGATGTAGAAAGAACCCTACTTCAAGATTACAGCAAAAAGGCAAAGAATATATAAGGGTTAGACAAATAATAAATAAAGATTTTGCCTAGTACCTCACTTACCTAATAAAATAAGAGTAAATGAGGGTGATTTTTGGTAAGATATGTTTTGATATCTGATTATATCATATTCATTTTTGAAGAAGATGTTTTTTACTGTCTATGGAATCCAATACAAACAATATTGCTGAGTTCTAGAACAAAGCACTGCTAATGCATTGCTGTTTTAATGTTTTCTTTAGTTCTTGTGGGAGGCAGTGTATACTAAAATGGATTTACTTATGTTTAAATAACTGCTGCTACTCTCTCTAAATTTTTAATTTCGGAATTTACAATAAATGTAAGGAGCTCCTTGTAACAAATTCCTTCTTTTGGAAAACAAACCCATATGTGCAAAATCTATTTTTAAAAGACATTAAAATTTTATTAAGTAAACATTTTATGTTTATGAACTGTAATGATACTTATCTATACTCTATTTCCTGCATTGACATTTATCATTGTTGAGCTTGATGGTATTGAGTTTATTTACTTTCAAAACTCTATAGTAGAGAAGACTTTAGCAACATTTTAAAAAAGAAGAAAATGACCTAGCAAAAATAATGTTATTTACAGGTACTATTCTACTGGCAATAACCTGTTTATTTGTCTTTTGATATATTTTCTCATACAAAAGCAAACACCTGGATATTCAGCTAAGCAGAAGATAATAACTAAATAATGAATTAGAATTGATTTATAATTAAAATCAATAAGTTGATTATTTAGCTAGCAGATTATACCTTTACTAGCTTTATTATGAGCCACTGATAATGATATTTTAAGTTCATTTTCACAAATGAGGCAGAATTTCTTTCATAAGAAAGGAGCATACTTTAAAAGAAACCCGTTTGCAAAAGTGGAGTGCCAAACCTGCTATCACTTACTTAGAGAATAGGAATTTGCTAAATATGATGTTATGATGGTGATTAATAAAGCTTAACAACTAGATCATGACCCTGGAAAATGAAAAATAAATCAAAAGTTAATTGGTGAATTAACCAGTTGTTCTCTGCATGTTGCAGGTATTCCTGTTTCTCCCGATAAGATTATCTATAGTTTGAGCATACGCCATAGCAATGCCTACTAGCTGAAAGCTGAACACAGAAAGTGTGCTCAATTCATTCATTCATTCTCTCAAAATATTTATTGAACGCTTACTATGTGCTAGATACTAGAGATAAAGCACTGAAGACAAGAAACAGTCCACGTTTTGATGCAGCTTACATTTAGCAAATGCACTTATTGAACCAGTGATTTTCACCTAAATTATTATAACGTGAACACTCATGTAACCAGCATTCAAATCAAAAATAAAATATTGCCAGAAATCTCAACATCTCAGTCACGAACCTTTCTATCTCCAGCTCCAAAGACAGCCGCAAAGTTGACTTTTATAGAAGCCACAATCTTGCTTTTCTTTATACTTTTATGATAAAGTTGTGTATAGTTAAACATCATGGTTTACGTTTACCTACTTGTGAAATATATACACATTGAATCATTCAGTATTTGATTTTGTGCCTGGCCTCCTGCACTCAATTTTATGTTTGTTGCATGTGTGATTATAGATTATTTTTGTTGCTATTGAGTATGATTCAGTATTTTAAATGAGTATACCTTTCTTGGCTTAACTTTTGTCAGTATAAAATTAATCCATATACATTTCTTATTTTTTTCATGATAAGTGCATTTTACCTATTCTAGAACTTCACATAAATATAATCATGTATGCTAAATATAATCATATATGCTATATATATTATATAATATAAATAGCATATGTTATGTAAATATAATCATATATACAATTTATATAATATATATAATATAATCATTTATATAACATACGCCTATATTGTAGTATATAAATATATACACCTATATTATATTATATAAATATAATCATATATAAATATAATCATATATTTATATAATATATGCCTATATAATATAATATATAGGCATATATTATATAAATATATGCTATATGATTATATTTACATGGAGTTCTAGAATAGGTAAAATGCACTGTTTAGTATCTGTTTTATTCCTCTCAAAATAATTCTTTTTGAAATTTATTAATGATGTGGTATGTGTTAGTAGTTCACACTTTTTTTAAAAAAAATATTGATTTCTGAAAGTACCTAATCGTATCTCATAGGCCACTGAGGCTCTGTTCATTATTTTTCAATTTTTATTATTTTTCTGTTCTTCAGATTGGATAATGTTTACTGATGCATCTTCAGTTTGAACAACAGTCTTATCTGTTTGACTAACTTAATAATTCAAATTAGAAATGTTAGATGTGAACTTATACACATTGGTTTAATATGAGAAATGTTACATGTTTTAGAAGGTAGTCATTTTGATATTGTAGGAAAATTTAAACTTTTCCTCTGAAGATCTGATAATTAAGTCTGCTAAAATAAACTCACAATAAACAGATTACCAGGATAAAACCGTTTTAATTATGTGCATGCAGAAATGACCTCACAAAAAAATATGAGTCTTAAAGAAGGGGCAGATGGGTGAAGTTTTTATAACATAAAAGAATAAGGTCTTGAAGTGTTTACAAATAATGGGAGGGAAAGGGGAGAAACTGCATAGTGAATAAAGATTGTCTTATTTTGCAGATAAAATCTCTCAGGTAATAAGAGTGGTTTCCAGAGAAGCCTCCAGAAGAATAGGCAATAGTCTGTCTGGATGTGGTGATGACTTTTAATCTCCTCTTTGGTGATTAATACCCCTGGTTGTTTGAGATTCCTAGGGAGGGAGTTGAAGACAATTGCATTCCTTTTGCACAAGGGAAGATAAGGCAATTTCAGAGAGATCCCCTCCCTGCCTTTGCAGGCAGAAACAGAAGATAAGAGAGACCATGATTCTGAAACAGATTCTAAAGCCTTTCAATTTTCTTTAAATTCCAAGTTCTTAGCACATCAAAGCACCCTACTCTAGGGTATCATTTTCTGAGCCCCAACATCATTCTGATAAATATTTACTTAAAGTAGGAGTTAGTCAGTTGAAGAAAAAAAGAGGAAAAGAATATTTCAGGCAGCAAGAGCAGCATGTGCAAAACTCCAAAGATATAAAAGAGAGCATTGCACATTTGGGGGAATCACAAATGGTTTAGTATTGCTGAAATGTTGGATGTGAGATTGGAGAAGGGAGAGAAAGTGAGGCTAGAGAAATAAACCTGACTGAGATCACAAAGGTCAAATATGTTCCACTAAGTAGCTCAGACTTGGGCTGAAAAGAAATGGGGATCCGGAGAGTTTCACAATCAGATTGAGAAAAGAAAAATAGCTCAGAGCAATCTGAGCTATGTGAGGTCTGCAGGCCCAGAGAGATAAGACTATGGAAGTTCAAACCATTCTCTCTTCACTCGTCCCATCCCTGCATCCATGCCCAGGGACAATTGCTTAGTCATTCTTTTCCTGACTAGCTGCCTCACCCCTTATCTTCATGTTCCTGGAATTTGTGATATAAAGAACAATGTGTAGCTAATCCATAACTTAAGTTATTTTAATGCAAATTCTTGATAAATAACTCAGGAACTGCCTCTTTTTTTCCCTTTAAAAATCTACTTGCAGTAGCTGGGCTTACAGGCACACACCAAAAAAAAAAAAAAAAAAAAAAAAAAAAAAATCTACTTGTAACTGCTTCCAATTGGAGAGTATATTCAGGGCAACTCTAATCTATGCTCATGGGTTGCAATCCTCGAGCTTGGCCCAAATAAACACTCTTGCTTATATTAATTTTGCCTCAGCTTCACCCTTTTAGGTCAGGAAGATTTATCTTTAAAAAATCATTTTGTATGCAGTGTAAATACTGCACTGAGAATGGTAAGAATGGAAGCCAGGAGAATGATCAGGATTCGGTTCCAATGAGAGATGATTTTGGCCTAAGCTAAGTTTGTTTCAATGGAAATTGAAAAAAGTTCATGGTTTATGAGTCATTAAGGAGATGCAATGATTTGGCAGTGACTAGATGGTGGTAATCAAGGATGAAACCCAGGTTTCTTTTTCTGTGTTAGTCTTTGTCCTTTAAGAAGCAAGTTGCCAGACTGAGAAACGATGCTCGGTTTTTAGCTAGATTTTAGTAAAGAGATCTGGCCAGGAGTTACAGATGTCAGTCATCAACATATGAATAATAATTGAAGTCAGAGAATTATATAAAAGAATCCAGAGAGTTATATAAAAGAATCCAAGAAGAGTGTGTGAAGTGGAAAGCAGGGCTAACATAGGATTTCTAATGTAAATGACCGAACGAAGGAAAAAGCTTATACAGGGAAGATTGAAAACAAGTTCCAAGAGATGTAGAAATGATTTAAATCAGAAACAAAGGTGTGTTAAATGCTATCAACAGTATTAAAAATGGCAAGAGATTAAACAAGATAAGTTAAAAAAAAAAGTCATTGTATAAGGGGAAAATAGTAGTATTCTGCTGGACATGGTGTTAGAAATTGGAATGAAGAGATATGGGAATCTCAGTAGATTGTTAGGGAAGTAAACTAGGTTAGAATTTATTGAGAGATGCATGTGAGAAGATGTGGAAACAAAATTTCAATTTTTAAGAAAACCTTGGCAAAGGGGAGAAAACAAGTTGCTGCAAGGACTTTTGTATTCTTGTTTTTCACTTTTGTTCTTAAAATGGGAAAGATATATCATAATAAAATTAAGTGAATTAAGCAGTGTCTTCCATATTAGATGTATGTATTTTAATATTTTAAAATCCATTGTATTCATATATGCTAGCAGTAAAATATCAATTTATGGTAACAAAATAAAAAATATCTTAAAATTCACCTGACAAATGATGTCCAAGATTTCTATCCTACAAATTACAAAATATTTCTAAAGAAATTTTAAAAGGCTTAGTGGTGCTCGATTCTGCAGCACATATACCAAAATTGGAACGATACAGAGAAGATTAGCATGGCCCTTGCGCAAGGATGACACACAAATTAGTGAAGTGTTCCATATTTTGGGGGGAAAACTGGCTAGCCATGTGCAGAAAGCAGAAACTGGACCCCTTCCTGACACCTTACACTAAAATTAACTCCAGATGGATTAAAGACTTAAACATCAGACCTAACACCATAAAAACCCTAGAAGAAAACCTAGGGAAAACCATTCAGGACATAGGCATAGGCAAGGACTTCATGACTAAAACACCAAAAGCATTGGCAACAAAAGCCAAAATAGACAAATGGGACCTAATCAAACTCCACAGCTTCTGCACGGCAAAAGAAACAGTCATTACAGTGAATCGGCAACCAACAGAATGGGAAAAAATTTTTGCAGTTTACCCATCTGACAAAGGGCTGATATCCAGAATTTACAAAGAACTGAAACAGGTTTACAAGAAAAAAACAAACAAGCCCATTCTAAAGTGGGCAAAGGATATGAACAGATACTATACAAAAGAAGACATACAGGAGGCCAACAAACATATGAAAAAAATGCTCATCATCACTGGACATCAGAGAAATCAAAACTACATTGAGATACCATCTCACGCCAGTTAGAATGGCAATTATCAAAAAATCTGGAGACAACAGATGCTGGAGAGGATGTGGAGAAAAAGGAACACTTTTACACTGTTGGTGGGAATGTAAATTATTTCAACCATTGTGGTAGACAGTGTGGTGATTCCTCAAGGACCTAGAAATAGAAATTCCATTTGACCCAGCAATCCCATTACTGGGTATGTATCCAAAGGATTATAAATCGTCCTACTATAAGGACACATGCACACAAATGTCCATTGCAGCACTGTTTGCAATAGCAAAGACCTGGAACCAACCCAAATGCCCATCGATGATAGACTGAACAGGGAAAACATGGCACATATACACCATGGAATACTATGCAGCCATCAAAAACGATGAGTTTGTGTCCTTTGTAGGGACATGGATGAACCTGGAAACCATCATTCTCAGCAAACTGACACAAGAACAGAAAATCAAACACCGCATGTTCTCACTCATAGGCGGGTGTTGAACAATGAGAACACATGGACACAGGGAGGGGAGCACTACACACTGGGGTCTGTTGGAAGGAAATAGGGGAGGGACAGCAGATGGTGGCGAGTTGGGGAGAGATAGAATGGGGAGAAATGCCAGATATAGGTGATGGGGAAGAAGGCAGCAAACCATACTGCCATGTGTGTACCTATGCAACAATCTTGCATGTTCTTCACATGTACCCCAAAACCTAAAATGCAATAAAAATAAATAAATAAAAGGCTTAAGTAAATGGAGAAATAAAATATGTTCATGAATAAAAAGGTATTATTTTATGATGGCAATTTTTCCTGAATTGATTTATACATTAAATGCAATCACAATCAAACTTCCAGAAGGTGTTTAATAAAAATAAATTGGCAAGCTGATTCTAAAATTTATATGGAAATGCAAAGTACTTAGCGTGAGAGATATGTCACCCCAAAATATGAAGGATTGTTGAGCTGAAGACAATCAAGAAGAAACAGATGCAGGAAATCTCTCTTTCCTTCCTCTCTTTGCCTAAAAGCAGGACATAGATTTACAAAGACAAATGGCCACTCCTCAACCAGGGAGAACAAAGTTTAACCACCAAAAACAAACTTCAGACCCCTATCATCTAGAGATGGTACTGAAACTGTCCCTATACACTTTATAAAATGAATCAGAGAAGGGAGGGGGAGAAACAAAAATTAAACAAGCTTGCAGCACATTCAGCACTAGTCCTGAGGTCAGCTTGCTCCCTGGCCTGTTTCCTCATTGTTCTTTGCTGCCTATTGTCTCAGAATCGCTGATACCTTGTTATAAGATTATAGTTCCTCTTAAATAACCTAGATGATAACTTGAACATTATGAGACATTGTTTTCTTCTTTGAAATAATTTTTCAGTTTCTACATACCAGTGACACTACTGATGTCAGCTGGTGTGAAGGACCCTGGGAGAAGCTGACTCATAAAAGAATGCAGTTTCCACATCCTCTTTACCCCAAGCAATCAATAATCCTGATTTTCCAGCCCCTCGCCCTCCATGATCCCCTTGCAAATCTTAGCCCAAAACTTGGGGAGATGAATTTGAGGGCCTTGCTTGATGCTCTACAATCATTAAACTTCCTCTGCTGCAAACCCTGCTGATGCAATTGTTGCAATTGATCTGCTACTCTGCAGTGGGGATATGAACCTGTTGGTCCTGTAATAGTACCAGAGAAATCTACATTAACAAACTTTACTAACTAGCCTTTATCTGCCATTTATTTGTTTTCTCACAAGTTATTACCCCTAGAGAATCACACTCCTTTTCCTTTGTCTTGTCATTTCTCTAAAGACGTACTGTTTTTTGTTGAAGATGATATATATGCTGAAATTCAAAGCTACTTCTTTGGGAATGACTACATTCCCTAAGTGTTACCATGTATATACAAAATATACATATTAATATACATCTGTTTTTCTCTTGTTAATTTGTTTTTTTGTTACACTGTCGTATTCTATCTAGGAACCTCTGGGGATGATTCTTCCTGTACACTAGGAAAATAAAAAATTTTTTTTAAAAGAAGTTGAGAACTTACATTACTTTATTATAAGACTTATTGTAAATCTATATTAATTCAGATTAGCATTGTTGAAATGATAGATATATAAGTAGATGGTACAGAAGTACAGAAATAATCCCACCCACACATATTATTAATCAATTTTGATAAAGATGCCAATGACATTCAGTGGTGAAAGAAAAGGTCTTAAGAAGTGGTTCTGATTCAACTGGATATCACGTAGAATAAATAAACATGGACATTTACCTTGCACCACATGCAATAATAAAATCTAAACGAATCACATAACACCTAAAACTATAAAATGTTTAGAGAAAAACATAAGAGAAAATCTCTGTGACCTTGTTGTAGGCAAAGGTTCCCGTGCCAGAACACAAAAAACACAAAGAAAATGATAAAAAAAACATATTTTTAAAATATTGCTATACAAAAGAAACCCTTAAGAAAAGCAAAAAGCAAACAGACTGGAAGAAAAATTTGTGACACATATAATAGAAAAGGAATTTGTATCCAGAATATGTAACAAACTCTTACATCTCAATCCAGAATATTTAAAGAATTCTTACAACTCATTAGCAAAAAGAAAAATAGCCCAGTAAAAAATGGATAAAAGGTAGGAATAGACACTTCACAAAAGAACATCTATGAACATCTAATAAGCAGGTTAAAAATGTTCAACATCATTAGTTACCAGAGAAATTTAAGTTAAAACTACAAAATGACATCAAAATAAACAACCAAAAACCCATCCATTAGAATGGTTAAATTAAAAACACTGTACAAACTGTTGGTAAGGATGAGGAGCAACTGAAATCTCTTACACTATTGGTGCTAAAATAAAATAGTGTAACCACTTTTAAAAAGGGTCTTGGAGTTTCTTAAATAGTTACTTATACACCAACTATTTTCCTCCAAAACATTTATCTAAGACATACACACAAAGCCTTGCATCCAAATGTCCATAGTTGTTTTTATTTGTAAATACCCTCAAACTGGAAACAATCTAAATATCCATCAATAGATGATGGATGGTGGTATGTTCATATGATGGAAGACTACTTGGCAATAAAATGGAATGAACTATTGACACAAGAAACAACTTGGATAAATCTCAAAATTATTATGTTTTTCTAAGAAGCCAGGTCCCCACCCCCTACTTTAATAAAGTATATAATTGTGATCTCATTTATATGAACTTTCAGGAAATGCTAACTAATCTACATTGAAAGAAAAAAGTTCAGTGGTTTCCTGAGGACCATGGTAAAGGGAGGAGATAATGCAGGAAGGGATAGATTTTTTTAAAAGCAAGAGGAAATTTTAGGAGATGGTTAAAATGTTATCTTGATTGTGGTGATGATTTCACGGGTGTATACATATCAAACATAATCAAATTGTGTATTTTAACTATATGCAGTTAATTTATGTTCATTATATTTCAATAAAGTTATTTAAAGAAATATAGATATGTCTATATAAATATTGGAAAAGACTGGTAGTTCCAAGAAGGGGGTAAAAACATCTTTATATGTAGCTGTTGATCATAAAAGCAATTTTCTACAAAGCCTGATCCAAAGATGATTTTTATTTTAATTTTCTGAATCTCTCCATGGTCAGTATTATGTCTCAATAGGATAAAACACATAATACCAGAAACAAATACTGGAGTATAATGCCTTTAAGAGCTTGATCTCAGTCCGGGTGCGGTGGTTCATGCCGGTAATCCCAACACTTTGGAAAGCTGAGGTGGGCGGATCACTTAATGTCAGGATTTCTATATCAGCCTGGCCAACATGGTGAAATGCCATCTCTACTAAAAACACAAAAATTAGCCAGGCATGGTGGGACACACCTGCAATCCCAGCTACTCAGGAAGCTGAGGCATGGGAACCGCTTAAGCCCAGAAGGCAGAGGTTGCAGTGAGCCAAGATTGTGCCTGTGCACTCCAGCCTTCCAGCCTGGGCAACAGAGAGAGAACCTGTCCCCTCCCACACCTGAAAAAAGAGCTATAATATTGTATAGCTAGTAAATGGTGCATATAGACAATGGTGTCACAGACCGCTGTCTATATGCACCATTTACTAGCTATATATTAGGCAAGTTACTTAATACCCATAAACTTTCATGTCTGAAAAATGGGAGATACAGTACCTACCTCACAGGATTGTTATAAGGGGTAAATTAAGAGGTAAAGAATATTTTATGCCGCATAAATTGCAGTCTGTCTTCATAAAGTGCTCAATAAGTGCTAGTTTTAAAAAATAGCAGTCATGTGGTTGATATTTTCATCCCATGTGTTTATGGCACATTTCCTCAAAGGCAAACAAGGTACACTAGTTGTTAGTAGGCAATAGTCTGTGTTTTTCTGAGTGGAAGTAATCTTTTTTGGAATCCAGCTTTCTCCCCTTTCTCTCTACAAAATAGCAGCATTGTTGTGAACATCTTTGTCTAATGGCAAAATTTTCCTACTAAAACTCTTCTGAGAAACCCCATTTTGAAATCTTCAACAGTGGCTTTTTTACAATATTTTGAAATATTTGTAGCCACTGATGGATAGAGATTACCCTTTTACCATTAGGTCCCCCTACAGGTGTTTACTCTAGCAATAATGTAAAAAGATGACAAATATCACTACAGCCTTATAACATTTTGATATATATAATATTAATTATATTATTAATAATATGATTATAAATAATATATTATTATATTGTTATATGACATATTAATTATAATTATGTTATAATTATATACAATATATAATTATATATGATTTTATATAAATGCATTTTTATACATATATTTTAGAGACAGGGTTGCTCTCTGTCATCTAGACTAGAGTGCATGGTACAATCATGGCTCACTGCAGCCTCAAAGTTCTAAGCTCAAGTGATCCTTCTACCTCAGCCTTCTCAGCCTCTCAAGTAGTTATGACTACAGGACTGTGCCACCATGCCTGACTAATTTAAGAATTTTTTTTAGAAATGAAGACCTTGGCCAGGCGCGGTGGCTCACGCCTATAATCCCAGCACTTTGGGAGGCCGAGGCAGGTGGATCACAAAGTCAGGAGATCGACACCAGCCTGACCAACATGATAAAATCCCGTCTTCACTAGAAATGCAGAAATTAGCTGGGCATGGTGGTGTGTGCCTGTAATCCCAGCTACTTGGGAGGCTAAAGCAGGAGAATTGCTTGAACCCGGGAAGCAGAGATTACAGTGAGCCGAGATCATGCCACTGCATTCCAGCCTGGGTGACAGAGCAAGACTCCATCTCAAAAAAAAAAAAAAAAAAAAAAAAAAAAGAAAAAAAAGAAAGAAAAGAAATGGGGGTCTTGCTATGTTGCCCAGGCTTAAGTGATCCTCCTGCCTCAGTCTCTGAAAAAGGTGGGATCACAGCCACAGCCACAGCACCTGGCTCAATTTTGATAATATTTTATATCTGTTTCTTAAGATCTAATAAACATAAAGGCTGAGATTCCTAGTGGAGTTAGGCAACATTTAATATAGCTTATAGCCCCAGGTATTGTCAGTGATTTTTATTTACTTTCCAACCCTTAAGTTTGCTACTTACTGTGAAAAACAGTGTTTACTTCAATGAACCAAGTTTTCATACTTCATTTTTATTCTTACGTTTCAATTGCAATTTTATTTTGAATCACATTACCTTCAGGTCATGTGATGTATTATCCAACACGTTTCACTTAAGTAACCCAAAATTCAACATATATTTCTGTTATAGGCCATGAAGGTAAAATAAAAAGAATTGCTGACTGAATGAGACCCACAAAACTTCTTGGTACCTGAGATTATGTCAAATTTAATGGATAAAGCTGGCTGCCTTCCTCTAATCTGGTTAAGATCAATCAAGCAAAAGTTGTATTTGACTTCAATTTAATTCCAATTAGTTTTGTAATCACATTTTGGATTTATAGTGCATAAATGAGCAGAGTAGGTTGGCATAATATTAAAAGCCTCTATTTTGTATAATTCATTTTAAAATATTAAATATGTACTTACTCTGCAGGAATCCTGCTTGTCTTTTCAATATCCTATTTAATGAAATATAGATGATTTTTGGGAAATAGAAAAAAAGAGGAGACAGCCCATATTTCATAGTTTTTCTGTACATTTATATGGGTACAATAAATATGTATTAAATGTTTCCTTATGTGGGTATTTCCTAGACCCATTCCAGAACCTCTGGACTCTCATTCACCTGATCTATGGCAGATGAATTCTTACCCTTTGTAGATCTGTGATGACCTGTAGGAAATCGAGGACGAATGAATTGTACATATTAAGAACTCTCCATTCCTGCATTTGGCCCATACCCAATCATGCTATAAATCCTGTCAAGCTTGTACAGACATGAGTAAGAGCCAAGATTACCTTCCTGATATAAAGGGATAAAGAAAATCACCATTGTATAATTTTAAAAATTAATCTTTTCTTAAGACAGGCTAGAAGCCAAAGAAAATCACTGGTAGTTGATTGGGACTTGTCAAGATCTCTATTGCTCACCTAAATACCCAGTAGAGTGACTCAACTTTAGAAGAAATAACAAAATAAACATTTGTATATGTCCAGATAAGATTTGCAGTTTATAAGGCAGCTTCACATTTAAAAAAAAAAATTATGGTACTCAACAACAAACTCTGAGCATAGGTGTACAAAAATAAATTACCATAGCCTGGTAATTAGGCAAGAAAAACAAAAGGCATTGAGATTGTAAAAGAGGTAAAACTATCTCTATTTACAGATGATACCATCTTATATATAAAAAAATCCTACAGAATCCACTAAAAAACTACTAGTACTAATAAACAAGGGCCAGGCACAGTGGCTCATGTGTGTAATCCCAGCACCTTGGGAGGCCAAGGCAGGAGGATCACTTGAGCATAGAAGTTCAAGACCAGTCTGGGCAACATAGCGACACCTTGTCTCTGTAAAAAACAAACAAACAAAAAATTAGCTGGGTATAGTGGTTCATACCTGTAGTCCCAGTTACTCAGGAGGCTGATGTGGGAGAATCCCTTGAGCCCAGGAGTTCAAGGTGACAGTGAGCTATGACGATGCCACTGCACTCCAGCCTAGGTGACAGAAATCACCCACCTTTTGTGTTGATCTCTCTGAGAGCTGCCAACTGGAGCTGTTTGTATTTGGCCATCTTGCCAGCCACCTACTTTTTGTATTTTTAGTAATGATGGCCTTTCATCATGTTGGCCAGGCTGGTCTTGAACTCCTGACCTCAGGTGATCCACCCACCTGGGCCTCTCAAAGTGCTGGGATTATAGGCATGAGCCAATGCACCCATCCAAAAAAACAATTGTACTTTTTATATACTTGCAGTGAGTAATTTGATGTTAAGATGAAGCAAACAATAGCATCAAAAATATAAAATATTTAAGAAGAAATTTATCAAAAAAATAAAAAAGTATTCTCTAAAAAACTACAAAACTTTTAACTTTTATTTTAGGTTTAGGGGCACAGATGCAGGTTTGTTTTATAGGTAAATTGCATGTCACAGGGTTTGGTGTATAGATTACTTCATCACCTAGATAGTAATCATAGTACCTGATAGGCAATTTTTCAATCCTCACCCTCCTCCCACCCTCCTACTTCAAATAGGCCCCAGTGTATTTTATTCCCTTCTTTGTGCCCATGCATACTCCATGAAATACTGCAAAATACTGCCAAAAAATTTTAAAATAGAAACACATTCCATGTACATTGATTAGAATACTTAATATTGTTCAGATGCCAATATTTCCCAATCAACTAACAGATTCAACACAATCCCCATATAATCCTAGCTGGATTTTTACTGAAGTTAATAAGCTGATTCTAAGATTCATATGGATATTAAAGGATCAAGAGAAGCCAAGCCATTACTGGAAAGAAAGAACTCAGGTGAAGGATTCTTACTTCTGGCCTGTAATCCCAGAACTTTTAGAGGCTGAGGCAGGTGGACCACCTGAGGTCAGGAGTTCAAGACAAGCCTGGCCAACATGACGAAACCCCATCTCTACTAAAAGTACAAAAATTAGCTGGGCATGGTGGCAGGTGCTTGTAATCCCAGCTACTCGGGAGGCTGAGGCAGGAGGATCACCTGAACCTGGGAGGCAGAGGTTGCAGTGAACCGAGATTGCACCACTGCACTTCATCCTGGGCAACAAGAACAAAACTTAGTCTAAAAAAAATTTGCCATAAAACTACAGTAATAAAGAAAATGTAGTGCTGGCATCAGTTTAGACATATAAATCAATGTAATAAAATTGAGCATACAGAATAAAGCCTTGCATTTATGCAAAATTGATGTTTGACAAAGGTGCCAAGAATATTCAATGGGAAAATAATAGTCTTTTCAACAATTGGTGCTGGGACAACTGGATATCCATATGTGAAAGAATTAAATTAAACCTGTTTACCACACCATACACAAAAATTTACTAAAAATAGATCATTGATCTAAATGTAGTAGCTAGAAGTAATTTTTAAAAAACACTCTTAGAAAAAAACATAGGCATAAATCTTTGTGACCTTGGGTTAGGCAAAGCACAAGTGACATCTAGATATGACAACAAAATTTCAAATGACAAAAAAATTAGATACATTGAACTTCATCAAAAACTTTTGTGCTTCAAAGGATACTATCGAGAAACTGAAATGTCCACCCTGAAATGGAAGCGAATATTTGCAAATTATATGTCTGATAAGGGACTCTTGTATCGAGAATATAAGAGAAACTGGAATCTCATTGTTGTAAAGACAAATGAGTCAACTTTTAAAATGTCAAGAAATCAGAATATTTATCTGAAGAAAATATACAAATTGCCAATGAACACATGAAAAGATGTTCAAGACCACTAGTCATTAGTAAAATGTAAATCAAAACCACAATGAGATAACACATCCGGTAGGATAGTTTTTATTTAGTTAAAATAAAAGGAAAAAAGCAAGTGTTAACAAGCATATGGGAAAATTGGAATCTTCATATATTGCTGGTGGGAACATATACTGGTGAAACTGCTATAGAAGATAGTTTGGTGGTTACTGAAAAACTTAAACACACAATTAACATATTCTGTTAATAAATTTTACTTAATATTTTAACATATTCTGTTAAGCTATTTTATTCTTTGATATACACCCAAAAGAAATAAAAACAGATGTTCAAATAAATATGTTTACTAGAATGTCATAGTAACACTATTCAAATAGGTAAAAACTGTAAAGAACCCAAATGTTCATCAACTAATGAATAGATAACCAAATACGGTATAGCCATAAAATAAGATGTTGTTCAGCCATAAAAAGAAATGAAGTACTGATTTGTGCTACAAAGTGGATGAATCTTTAAAACATTACGCTATGTGAAAAAAAAAAAAAAAAAAAAAAGCCAAAGATAAAAGGCCAAATATTTTACGATTACATTTATATGAAGTGTCTGGAATAAGCGAAACTATAGAGATAGAAATTAAGTGGTGCCAGGAATTGGGTGCAGGGGACAGTGAGGAGTGACTACTTAAGGAGGACAGGTTTTTTGGGTGGCTATGAAAATGTTCTAAAATTGATATTGGTGATGGTTGTTATACTGGAGGGAAGCAGGGAAGTGCCGGATAGAGAAGGATGGGTCCTTGACGAGGGCTCAACCCTCAGGCCTGTGTCCACGGACCTAGGTGAAAACAGGCATTTCTGTTTTTGTGCCCAAATGTTGGATTTTGCAAGACCACCCTGGCCTGCCACACCTCCATCCTATGCCTATAAAACCCTGAGATCCTAGCAAGCACACACACAAGCAGCTGGATGTCGAGAGGAATGCACTGATGTCAGAGCACACCAACAGGCACCAGGAGATGCCAGAACAACATGGAGTTTGTACAGCCCAACTGCAGGGAAAAACCACCTCCCACTCCACCTCCCTTCTGGCTCCCGCTGAGAGCTACTTCCACTCAGTAAAACCTTGCACTCATTCTCCAAGCCCATGTGTGATCCAGTTCTTCCGGTACACCAAGGCAGGAAACCCCGGGATACAGAAAGTCCTCTGTCCTTGTGATAAGGCAGGGGGTCTAGAAGAGCTGATTAAAACAAGCCACCTACATAAGGCAGAACTAAAAGCATCCTGTAACACACGCTCACTGGGGCTTCATAAACATTCACCCCTGCTGCCGTGGGGTCAGAGCTCACGCTCCCCATAACCTTCCCATCTGCCTATTTCCTCTAGGAGTTTTGAGCAGCTGGGCGCCAAAGAAGCAAGCCACACCCCCATCGCAAGCCCTGAGAGGGGGACATGGGAGCTTTTCCCGATTCAGTTGCGCTACTCTGAATATGCTAAAAACCTTTGTACTGTTCACTTTGATTGGGTGAATTGTAATGGTATATGTATCTTATCTCAATAAAGCTGCGCTTCTCCCCTCCAAAAAAGAAGGTTAGGAAAGAGGGAGAGGGAGAAAAAGGAAAAGAAGGAAGGAATAAAGACAAAAGAGTTATTACAAGTTAATCTTTTGGCTGCTGTTTGAGACTTGACTAGTAAACAGTTCCTTACACTGATTTCTTCTTTCTTTTTCTTTTTTTAAAATCCTTTAATTAGAAGCATGGCTCACGATGCCTGCACTGTTAGTGCAAATGCTAAGATTTCCTTTTGACAGTCTGGATTTTTAGCACGTGCTAAGCAGAAACTACCTAAATGATAAGACTCCAGTAAAAATCTGGGCACCAAGTTCCTAATGGATTTTTCCTTTGGCAGAAGCATCAGACACAAATTACTGCATTTCCATTGCTGGTGGAAGTGCTCTATGTGAGTGCTCGTGGGAATGAGAATAAGGAAACTTGCACCCTGCTTCCTCCAGACTCTTCTTCTGCCTGTTTTCCTTATGATCTGGCTGTGTAACTACAATACATCAGTTTCAAAATTTTTAGCTGTGAGGAAAACAATATGTTGAGTTCCATGAATCCTCCTTTTGAATCAGGGAACATGGGAGTGTCTTGGGGACCCTGAACACAGCAGTGACTGTGGGGGGATTCACTAAAGTGACCACCAACTTATTGAAATATAACTACAGTGCTATTTGAAAAAAAAAAGTATGGGATGGTAATGACAATACATTTGTTGCTGGGTGGCTATGGAGTCATACAAGGTATGAAATAGCAGCTATGTTGCTGTCTTTTCTGAGAGGCAGGAGTTACCTGTGGAATTTCAAACTGATAGATTCAACCTCAGGCAAACTGGCTCCCCTGGATCCCCTACCTTGCTAGATAAAAGTGATGACAAAAACACAGATGGGGTGATGCCTTTGGTTTTTGTTCTTTCTTGCAGGTGGGAGTTTAACAAACCCAAACATTCCCCAAAATGGGCTTTTTCAGAGAGAAAAGTGACTAAACATCAGTTAATAGTTTTATTCTCCAGGTGGCATGAGAAATGATCCGAAAACTCCTATAGGTGGGCATTGAGTAGACCAAGAATGTTAAAGACATGTGTTGCCCTTTTCTCCAAGTGGGATAAAAACAGATAAACTTAGTTCATAGGGCTGGAGCAATGCATTAGAGGAATCAGAAGAGAGAAAAAAAAAGAAAGATCGAAAAAGAAACCACTCCAGCCTAGCTGCTGCCCCAACTGCCACATCCCTCCTCCCTTGTCCTGTAACCTTCATCTTTTAATTGCTGTATTTACTGCTAGCTGTTTGAATAAACATGCAATGAGATAAAAGGCAGGTAATGAATTTTAAGAATGGCTTTGTATTTTATGGCTATGGTTCTGGTTGCATGAGAAAAACTGATGTAACATGTTATATAATTGTACTTTCATAAATGCTAAAAGGAAAGCTGTACAGAGAAAAAATTGTGGAATACGACATCCTTGCTATCTACTGCTGGTGGGTGCGTTGGAATTTAAATTCTTTGATTATTGAAAAGAAAACAGTTCTCCATAACTGATGATTTGTGCTATGATTTTTTGTATATTGGAGCATCTGCAAAAAGGGAGAAAAAGGTAAGAGAGATAATCTTCACATGAAGAAACACATTTGGAGCTTTAAAAAGTACTTTTTGGTTTGCTAATGTGCTCGTATTAAATCGGAGGTCTGACCCCTGGTGGCTGTTGATTTTCCAGCCTGTTGTGCATATTTTAAAGGGAGTCAATTGGCCTGTAAGACTGATATGATAAACTTTAGAAAAGACTTGTTTTGTTTCTTATACTTGAAACACAGCTGTCTGGCCCTACAGTGTCTAGGCTCTGCTGTCACTGAAGAAAACTACTGGCTTTTTGGAATCCTGGGTTCTCATATTTTCATTTCCTGAAGCTGACTCAAAACTGAAACCTCCAACTGTCGGCTAGGGTCTGTTTCAAAGTCAGCTAGAGCTTTGCTGAGCTGAAAGCATAGACTCAATGAATAGAACTGAGACGCTTGGACCTTTACAGATGTAGGATCCTCACCCCCTGTGAGACCATAAACTATGACAACATCATGGGCGGTGGCTGGACCCTCTGGGTCACTTGCAGATACACTATCAAAAGGTCTTGTTCTCTGATATGACCATCTATTAACAAAATTGAGCTGCTCCTAGGCTCTGGCACAGACTAACTGCATTTCTAACTTGTGATTTTTGAAAAGCTGTAAATTGGGAAAGGACCCATTACCAACACGATGACCGTTCCATCCACTCATAACAGATCGAACTTTTAGCCTCACTTTAGTATGCCTTACTGCTATTGACTCGTGTTCTTCAGCTTTCTGAATTAGTTGCAGTTTGCATCACGGACTGAGAGCCTGATGCTACTTCTTCCACCTTTCTCCTAATATACACACTCTAGTAAGACAGTTTGATTATTATTATTATTTTGAGATGGAGTCTTGCTCTGTCGCCCAGGCTGGAGTGCAGTGGCGCCATCTCAGCTCACTGCAACCTCTGCCTCCCAGGTTAAAGCAATTCTCCTGCCCTAGCCTCCCGAGTAGTTGGGACTACAGGTGCCTGCCACCATGCTCAGCTAATTTTTTGTATTTTTAATAGAGACAGGGTTTCACCACTTTGGTCATGCTGGTCTTGAACTTCTAACCTCAGGTGATCCACCCACCTCGGCTTCCCAAAATGCTGGGATTACAAATGTGAGCCACTGCACTCAGCTGACAGTTTGATTATTAACTGCAGTTATCCCCCAAAATTGACTGATCTTTTATCAGCTACTCGCTGGATAGATGATCAGAACAAACCAGATTGGGTGGGAGAAGAATTAGATTAACTCATTTTGAAAGACAAAATCAGAACTTTAAGATTGAATTCTGAGTATTTCCTACCAGGATGTGTCATCTTAGTTAAGTTGTATAAAATGCTTTTCTATGAAAGTGATTTTGTCTTTCTTGCATGCAGCCTTTCCAGATGAAATGTCTGTGTGAGATTTTTTGGAAGAGTTTTTAGAAATGTAAGCTATGAGTATGGAATGGAACACACTGATTTTATCACAATAGAGGCAAAATAAAAACCCAGCATCTAGGGAGTTATGGAGAAGTGAGAAAGGCATTAATTATATTTGTTTTTCGAAACTGCTCCTAAAGGCTTTCTCCTACTCCCAAAGAAAAACTTCAAGTTTTCCTCCCAAACTGCTGCAAGTGCTTTGAATTCAAAATGACTGCTGAACCAATGATTGTCACATCTGCCAGTGCACACTGAGACAACAGTCAGTGGTTTCAGCTCCTGAACTTTCCACCCAGAAAACCTCCAGCTGTAGGCCACACTCATTAATGAAGTAGACTGGTGTCATGGACAAAGAAAACTACTTGAAACTGACCGCCTTAGTCCTTTTTTTTTTTTTTTTTCTGCTAGGACAAAAACTCCTGCGACTGGGTAAACTTATTAATATAAAGAACAGATTTTTTTTTTTCTCACAGTTCTGGAGGCTGGAATGTCCAAGATCAAGGCACCAACAGTTTCGTTTGTCTGGTAAGGGCTGTTCTCTGCTTCGAAGATGGTGCTTTGTTGCTGCACCCTCCAGAGTGGAGGAACGCTGTATCCTCCCAGGGCGGAAGGCAGAAGGACAGGCTGGTTGAAGACTGCGTGAAGCCTCTTTTGTGGAGCCCTTATTACCAAATCACCTCTAAAAAACCTGACTTCTTAATATGACCACATCAGAAACACCTGAATTTGGGGAGGGACCGCATTCAAACCAAAGCAGTCCTTCTGAAACTAAGGACTGATCTGTTTTGAACTGAATTACAAACCTTAGAGCAGAAGGCCCCACAGTAAACGTGCCACAGTGGGACCCTGTTAACCTGTGCTGCCTGACTAATCCATGTCCTATTTGGGGTGCCCAACTAGTGTAATGTCTTTGCTTCCAGGAGTATCACATATGTCCTCTGGGATTGTACTTGTGTGTGCACCCTGACTAGTACAGCACTGCCTCAGCCCTGGATGGCTTTTGGATCAGCTTCAGTTTACCTACCAGATTTGTGCTATGCCTCAATGGATGACTCAGGACAAGTAAAAAAGGTTCATATAGCAACTTACGGATGAAGCCGCTTGGCTTTCTAAGATAAATCTTTATGGTTAATAGGATTTGTTTTAACTAGCTAAATTTAGGACACCTGGAAGAAATAGCTGGGGCCAATATAGCAGATTGAATTCACCCTGCTACGGGGAGGCTTATTGACAGTAATTTTGCTGTAAAGATGGACTTGGCCAGAAGCCAAAGGGATAGATTGTGCAAAGAAATGATAACATGCAGACCTGAAACTGCTTATTGTTAGAAAAGCCTGCTAGCAAGGTTGATTCTTGGCTGATGTCTGGAAATTGGCTTGTGAACAATTCCCTACACTGATAGAAGACCTTCCCTAAGTGAGAAGAGTGACTCATTGTGCCTAAACTGTTTGTACAAAACCATACAAATGTGGTTTATGCTAAATACCTATTCTCATTCTGGAAGTCAAGAATTTTTGTACGTGCTAAGCCGAGTGTGCTTATATAACCAGCTCCCAATTAAAACCTTGTGCACTGAGTCTGTAATGAGCTTTCCTGGTAGACAATACTCCATGCATGTTATTCCACCTCACTCATTGCTGGAGGAATTATGTGGGTCTTGTGCAACTCCACTGGGAAAAGACTCTGGGGAGCTTGTGTCTGGTTTTCTTTGGACTTCACCCTTTGTGTCTGTTTTCTTTGCTGAATTTGCTTTATAGCCTTTCACTGTAATAAACCATAACCATAGATAGAATGACTTCTGAGTCCTGTGAGCCTATGTAGGGGCTCACTGAGCCTGGGAGTCATTTTGGGGACCACTAACAAAATAAGCAAATACAACTATTCTTCCCATTTTTATAGATGAAGAAAATGAAGGCTCAGCTCTACTTCCATTATCAAGAGAATCGGAGGTTTGGAGTTGGTACATGAACTCACGCCTGACTCTGTAAATCCTATGTAGTTCTCACTACACCCAAATGCCTTATTGTTCCTAGAGATGTCAAACCCTTCGTATCAAGTTACCTTTAACAATATGTTGACAATTGGACATTATCATACATTTTTCTCTTGCCCTATTTCCACTATTTAAATGCTAAACCTTTCTATTTTCATCTTTCCCTTTCTGGAGGTAAGAAAACCAATTATGAAGACCTACAGAAGTAGGCTTATGATCGGACATTTAAAAAAAAAAAGGAAACGAATATTCTCTGAGTACCATATGCCAAGAATTGTATAACTAATCACAATAAGTGTCTTTATAGTGTAAACTATGTTTTCTGTTTTACAACTTGAGAAACTGAGATTAAGAAAAAATAATTAAACTGCCTGAGGTCGTTACTGGCTAGTAAGTAGTGGAACCAGAACTTACATCTAAATCTGTGTGACTTCAGTGCCCATGCTCTTAACCACCATGCTCAGTTGCTACTTTGGACCCAATAGCAATCAAAACAACTAAAGGTAAACTACAGTGGTATCCTATTTTTGGCCTACCAAATTTGCAAATTTTGATCCCAATAGCTGTCAGTGTTGGCTGGGAGTAGCGAAAGAGCCGTATTCACCAACCACTGGAACAAAATGCTATTGCTACAAGTGTTCTGGAAGACAATTTGTCAATATGATAATATTGTTTAATCAAGTAATTCTACACATGAGAAAATATCAGATGTGCACATGTATTTGTAGACAGGTTTATTGATCAAAATATTTGTCTCAAGGAAAATCAGAAAAAGTTCAAAGGACAATGAATAATGAGTTGATTAAACTAAATTACAGCGTTTCAGGCTCTGTGGTTCACGCCTGTAGTCTCAGCACTTTGGGAGGCTGAGGGAGGTGAATTGCTTGAGGTCAGGAGTTCTAGACCAACCTGGCCAATATAGTGAAACTCTGTCTCTACTAAAAATACAAAAAAATTAGCTGGATGTGGTGGTGGGTGCCTATAATCCCAGCTACTAAGGCGGTTGAGGGAGGAGAATTGCTTGAACCCAGGAGGCAAGAGGTTGCAGTGAGCTGAGATCGCACCATTGCACTCCAACCTGGACAACAAGAGCGAAACTCAGTCACAAAATAAATAAATAAATAAATTATAGCACACACAATGTAATGATGTGCAATCATTAAAAATAACAGTTGTTTTCATGTATTTATGTTTAATGTTTGTATTATTAATATATATGGTTTAAAAATCAAAATGATGTGGAAAGGCACACACTGAAAAATCTTATAGTCATCTCCTTCCATTTTATACATATATATATAATCTATCTTATCCTACCCACTCCCATGCAAATAACCAATTCTAAGTTTCTTTTGAATTTTTTCATGTTTGTTTAAACAAATTAATCCATGTATATATGTACATTATATTTTGTATTCCCTTTTTTCTTACACAACAGGGAGAAAAGTATCTATATTATTTTGTCCTTGCTTTGGTTTGGTTTGTTTTTACTTGACAAAAATATGCAGGAGATTTCTCTGGTAGAGAGCTTCCTCAGTTCTTCAAAGCCTCATAGTACTCATTGATGGTTATTTCTATTGTTTTCAGTCTTTTACTATGGTAAACAATGTTTCAAGGAATAATCTTAAATATACTTCATTTTGTATGTGTGCAAGCAAAGCAACCAGATAACTTCCCAGAAGTGAGATAATTACTCAGCAGGCAGGTATATTTGTAACGTTGATAGATATTACCAAATTTTCCCCCATAGGGATTCTACCATTTTGTGATCTCATAAACAATTTATGAGAATGCCTGTTGTGATTTTTTTCTATTTATTTTATTTTATTTTATTTTTGCCAAACAGGGAGGTAAAACTACCTTGGGTGGTTTTATTTTGCATTTCTTTTATCAAGTGTGGTTTGGCATATTTTCACGTTTAAGAGTCGTTTGTGGAGTTTTTGTTGTGTGAATACCCTTTGTATTAGTCAGGGTGCTCCAGAGAAACAGAAATAATACAGTGTGTGTGTGTGTGTGTGTGTGTGTGTGTGTGTGTGTGTGTGTGTGTTTGTGTGGTGTGTAGATAGAAATTTATTTTAATGAATTGTTTTACTTGATTTGTCAGGTCTGACAAGTCTAAAATCTTCAGAGTAGGCCAATGGAGTGGAGACTCAGGGAGGAGCTGATGTTGCACCTCAAGTCTGAAGTTAGTCTGGAGTCAGAATCCTCTTCCTCAGGGGTCATCAGACGTTTTATCTTTTAAAGCCTTCAACTGATTGGATGAGGCTCACCCACCTTTTGGAGCGTAACCTGCTTACTCAAGTCTGCTGATTTAAATGTTAATATCTTCTAAAAAGTACCTTCAGAGAGACATCTAAGCTGTATGTTTGACCAAATATCTAGGTACCATGGCCTAGCCAAGTTATATGAAAGTAATCACTGTTATCTTTTGTTTATTTTTTTTTAAAAATGGGTTGCTGGTATTATTTTATTAATTTCAAGGTGCTTTAGATATATCTAGATATTTCCAGAAGAGTAGAATTCTAACTCTAGAATTTCTTTCAGTCTGGTTCAAATTACACATTTTCACCAGTTCTTGATGTTTTTGTGTTTTTGTGTCTTGTGTCTTAGGCCATGTAGATATCTGTGTGGTTTTTGTTCTTTTTTTTTTCATTGTATGTGCATGCATTTTGAGTCATAGAATGAAAAGACCTTCTCTAAACCAAGGTTACAGAATAATTTCCCTATATTTTCTTCCAGTATTTTATAATTTAAGAAAACATTTCCAAAATACATTTAAATATCTTAAAAATATTTTATAATTTAATATCTATTATGGCATTTATATCTCTCTTTGAAGATATATAGGATATATCCACATATATATCTACTATATTTATATATGTAGATATATATATCATAATATATGTAGATATATATTATATATGAGGCATATATGTATCATATACTGTCTTAAATAATATACAATACATGCATATGCATACATTCTATTATGCATGTACATACATAACAGAATATATGTACATGCATGCATGTGTGTGTGTGAAAATAATTTTGATCCGTTGTTAGTTTATGCTAGTGTAACGTATGAGGTGTGTATATGATGGTTGTTTTCCCATGTCAACCTGACTGGGCTCTAGAGCACCCAGATATTTGATTAACCGTTATTCTAGGTGTATCTGTGAGAATGTTTTGGGACGATTTTAACTTTTAAATCGGTAGACCAAGGAAAGTAGATTGGTCTCCCTTTTCTTTCCCTTAGCTTTTAGAGGCGCTTAAGATTGCTTTCCCTAATGTAGGGAGCCCTCATGCAATCCACCAAAGGTCTGAGTGGAACAAAATGGCTAGGAGGGAATCTACCCGCCCAACAGACTTGAGCCAGGACTTTGGTCTTTTTTTCCTGCCCTCAGATTCAAACTGAAACATTGGATCTTCTCAGATCTCTAGCCTGCCAACTTTTGGATTGGAACTATACCAAAGGGGTTACTGAGTTTCCAGCTTGTCAATTGCAAATCTTGGGACTTAGCTTTCACATTGCATGTTTCTCTCTCTCTCTCTTTCTCTCTGTCTCTCTGTCTCTCTCTCTCTCTCTCTCTCTCTCTCTCTCTCTCTCTCTGTTTTTCTGGATAATCTTGACTAATGCAGCATGGATTCAAGTTTCATTTTCTGGTGGCTATGCAATCATTCCTCATCATGTACTGAAAAGTTCAATCCTATTATGACTGATTTAAGATAATGCCTGTATTGTGTGCTCAATTTCCAAACATAGATAAATGTAAATCTAGAATTTCTATTTCTTTTCCATCGATGTATATATCTATTTATGAACCTGTATCATGCTGTTCAAGTTATTATGGCTTTAAAATAAGATTTTATATTTGAAAAGGATTGTTCTCCAAACTGCCTTTCTTTTTCAGAGTTTTTCTGTCTATTCTTGGTTTCATTTCTCATTTGAACTGTAGAATCATCCTACTTTGAAGGTGGAAGAAAATAACTTGGTATTTTTATTAAGATTGTATATTGATATTTTTATTAAGATTAGTGATTTATAAAATTAAAATGTTGAATTTTTCTGTTACTACGACATTTCTTTCAATTTTGTTCATGTCTGTTTTTATGCTCTTTGAGAGTGTTTTACGATGAATTTTCTTCAAAAGCTTTTAGTCTGTTTCATTTTCTTAGGTGATGTATCTTCTTTGTAATTGCAAATTAGTCTGTTCTTCTGTTTACATATTCTAAATGAAGGCTTTTGATTTATTTAGTTTAATTTTATTTATTTATATTATTGCTTATAGTAGTTATTCAATAGGTTATCTTTGGTTTTTCAAGTCTACAAACATAATTTTATAATGGTGACAATTTCAACTTTTTGTTTCTGTGTTTTGTAGTTCGGATTATCTTTACCAGTTGGATTTAGTTGCATTGGGTAATGACTTCTGTACAATGTTCAATATCGATTGTGTTAGTGGACATCCCGGCCTTACTTTTTAGAGAGAATTCCTTCAGCATTTTCTCATTAAAGATGAAACTTGACTTTTCAACTCTGATTATATAAATAACAGTAAGGAACTGACCATCAATTCCTATTTTATAGAGCTTTATTTTTAAAATCAAGAACTGTATTGGTCAGGCATGGTGGCTCACGCCTGTAATCCCAACACTTTGGGAGACTGAAGTGGGCAGATCACCTGAGGTCAGGAGTTCAAAACCAACCTGGCCAACATGGTGAAACCCCGTCTTTACTAAAAATACAAAAATTAGCTGGGCATGGTTGCAGGTGCCTGTAATCCCGGTTACTGAGGAGGCCGAGGCAGGAGAATTGCTTGAACCCAAAAGGTAGAGGTTGCAGTGAGTCAAGATCATGCCACTGTACTGCAGGCTGGGCGACAACAGCTTAACTCTGTCTCAAAAAAAAAAAAAAAATTATATTGAGCTTTGTTAAGTGCTTTTTCATCTTTTATGGAAATGACTGTATAATCTTTTCTCTGTTTAAACTTACTGATATAATTAACTATATTAATATATTTAATAATATAAAATATTATTTCTATTCCTGGAATTAAAACAAACTTGATTATAATGTATTATGATTATTATTTTTTAATTTATTTTTTTTTTGAGACAGAGTTTCGCTCTTGTTACCCAGGCTGGAGTGCAATGGCGCGATCTCGGCTCACCACAACCTCCGCCTCCTGGGTTCAGGCAATTCTCCTGCCTCAGCCTCCTGAGTAGCTGGGATTATAGGCACGCACCACCATGCCCAGCTAATTTTTTTTGTATTTTTAGTAGAGACGGGGTTTCACCATGTTGACCAGGTTGGTCTCGATCTCTCGACCTCGTGATCCACCCGCCTCGGCCTCCCAAAGTGCTGGGATTACAGGCTTGAGCCACCGCGCCCGGCTATAATGTATTATTTTTTAAATATGATGCTGAATTCTGTTTGCTAACAATTTATTTAGGATTTTGCATGAATATTTGGTCTGTAGTTTTAGTGTTCAATCTTGGTTCTGTTTTGGAATCAATTTCATAGTAAATTTATTAAAAAGTAGAAATGTAACTTAGTTTGTTATATTCTAAATGATTTAAAGATATTTGGTTGAATTTTCCCGTGAAACTCTCAAGGTCTGGTACTTTTATTAGAGGGGATTTCTTTAAGAATCTTCTCTGTTTTGTTTGCTTGTTTGTTATAAATTAAACTATTCTGAGATTACTTTGCATACATTTTATTTTGGAGGGAATTTATCCAATTCATCCAAGTTTTCAATTGTATTTGCATGTATTTGTATAATAAAATCTATTCATGATTTTGTTTAATTTCCTTTTTCTATTATTATTACCCTAAAGGGGTAATAATATTATTATTTCTTATTTCTGCATTTTTGTTTCTTCCTTTTTTTCTTTGCTTTTTTTTTTTTTTTTTTTTTTTTTTTTTTGAGATGGAGTTTCGCTCTTATTACCCAGGCTGGAGTGCAATAGTGCGATCTTAGCTCACTGCAACCTCCGCCTCCTGGGTTCAAGCAGTTCTCCTACCTCAGCCTCCTGAGTAGCTGGGACTACAGGCTGCGCTACCATGCCCAGCTAATTTTTGTATTTTTAGTAGAGAGGAGGTTTCACCATGTTGACCAGGATGGTCTTGATCTCTTGACCTGGTGATCCACCCGCCTCAGCCTCCCAAAGTGCTGGGATTATAGGCGTGAGCCACCGCATGCGGCCCTTCCTTTTGTCTTATCAGGGCAAGCTTGTCTACTGGTAACTGGTCATTGATTATCTTTCCAAGAACCAGGTTTTGTTTTTTTATGGATTAATTCTATTGTTTTTCTTGTTTTAGTATTTATCTCTTCTGATACCATTTATTCTTTCTTTTTCTTTGACTTTTGTTGATTTTTTTATTTTAATTTTTAGAACCATCTTTTCATTCATTCTCCTTTATTGTTATATAGTATTTAAAGCATTGAGTTTTTCTCCAATCTTTATTTGAGCTGTATTGCATAGATTCTTAAATATAGTGTTTCTGTTTCACTCTTTTTTCAAAATGAGATGCTTTTTGTTTGTACTTCTGTGAAAAAATAATTTTATGAGAGAAAGAAGTGTGTGTGTTTTAATTTATAGATGAAAGCATCTTTTATTTTCTGACTTTAATTTCTAACTTTATGGTCTCATAAAAAAATATGTGTATCTTTTCTATCCCTTGAGAGTTTATGTTATCTTAGTGAGCAAATAGGAGGTCCATGTGAACTGCCCATTTGTGGGCAATTAAAAAGATGAGGCTGGCACCGTGGCTCACACCTGTAATTCCTACACTTTGGGAGACTGAGACAGGCAGATCACTTGAGGTCAGGAGTTGAAGACCAACCTGCCAACATGGTGAAACCTCGTTTCTACTAAAAATACAAAAATTAACCAGGTATGGTGGTGGGCAACTGAAATCCCAGCCACTCAAGAGGCTGAGTCAGGAGAATCCCTTGAACCCAGGAGGCAGAGGCTGCAGTGAGCAGAGATTGCACCACTGCACTCCAGCCTAGGGACAGAGGCTCAAAAAAAAAAAAAAAGAAGAGCGATTCTGTATTATTGAACCACTGAATTTAGTACATGTCCATCACATCTACTTCATTAATTATGTTGTTTAAGTCTCTTATATCCTTACCTATTTTGTCTACTCATGCTGTCTTGGAATTTGACAAATTAATGTCTTCTATGATTAGTGTATTTCTGTGATACTTGTCATCCCCTCTTTTTTTAAAAATGTATTTTTACTGATAAGTTTTCAGATCTGCCCCCTTGAAACACCTTATGCTCCTTTTTTTTTCTCAGCAACTCCTGTTTTGGCTTCTTATGAGATTCCTATATAAACCTGATGGTTTCAACTGCTTTTTGCAGAATTTACATGTACTTTAGACTTCACAATTTTTTTCTTCTGTCTCCTAGTTTCATGAAAATATGGTTTACAAGTTTTTCTCTCATTATCCTTATTGCTTTGTCTTGCTTCAAGGTGAAGAACTGTGAGGACATAACATATTTTAAGAGTAAGAATCCTATCACTAAACGGATTGGAAAACTAAGGCTCAGAGAATTAACAACTTGTCCAACACTATGTAGCCATATTGCATCTGTCGATTAGTTTGGCTAATATATAGTCTATATATTTATTTTTACCATATAGCTTCCCACACTGTCCACTCTTACAACCACCCAAGTTTTGAGTTAGACCTAAAACATGCCTTATTCATTTTTTTTTTTTTTTTTTGTCCAGTGGGTGACACTGGAATACTTCCTTCATTTTGATTCAAGATTTGAGCCTGTTTTACTCTACGTGCCCATTGGCAGTCACTAGGAAGTACTCTTCAGACACCGTACTTCATATTTTCTCTTGTGTTTTCAGTATTACCTGACTTGGGCTAAATAAATATTGCAGTCACTTTGTGAATTTCAGATGTTTATTCAAGTTTTTTTCTGCTAAATTGCACAACTCGGCATCCCTAAAGTGCCTGACTATGGATCTGGTTTTCTGTTTAGAGGATGCTGAGATAGTAGCCAGGAAACAAAGAATGATAAGAACTTGTTTGTCAATACAGCTGGAGATTCTGGAAAATAACCTAAAGCTAAAGCTGAGATCCTCTTTAAAAACTTTGTCTCACACTCAGAAAATGAACTGGGCTATATTTTTGAATATCAAAATATGGTTATTTCAGTAATATAACTTTCTCTGATGAGAATTTAGTATTTTCTCATCAGAAGTACCACGGGAACTCTTCCTTAATTTCAATTGTTGGGTGTTAGTGTCACAATATAATTTTAAAGTGACAAATTTTTATGAGCAATCATCTCATTTTTGGGAGATACAAATGTTTATCTGATTTAATTCTGCTGACTTATGAATTTCTTTATGAAATTGCATATGTCTAATCAGAGAGAAGATGTGAGAGAGAAAATATCAGTATATGGATATAAAATTTATCAATATCACATGCTTTCATCTAGGAATAGTGACAATAAACTCTGAACATCAAAGAAACTAAAGACCATTTATGTTGTTCATGAAAAAGATAATCTTTTATTCCTAACTTGGTAAGTAAGAATAACAAATGACTATTTAAGACAGGCCAGTTACTGGGAGAAAAGTGGTTTTCTTGGCCTTTAAATGTTTATTGTGGAAAATTCCTTTGATCTAGATTGAATTCCAGAGCTAATAACGTAGATTGCAGTGTTTCTGTGTCATGCATTGGCATAGAATTACTAAGTCTTTTTAGTATCAATAACTTTTTAGGTTTACCCACTGGAAGCCAGCTGCCTGGTTTCATATATCTTAATTCTAGAAAATTCTACAGGAAGTTGAATTTTCCACTCTGAGTTTTAAACTTATGAGTCACTTGGGTGAAAAATAAGGAATTACATGTGCAGGAGAACAAAAATTGAATCTCTTCTGGCAGTCATTGATTATCTTCATTGTCAAGCTGAGAACTTTAGAAAATATGTTCCTTCAACACATTTTAGGAGGTATCTGTAGTTTCAAATCCCAACTCTGCCACTTACTGGTTACTTGAACACGTTACTTCACCTCTCTGTACTTCATTTTCCTCTGCTGTAAACTTGTGACTGGTGATAACTGTGTTTGTTCTAGAGTTATTTTGTTGATTAAATAATCTACTATTTGGAAAGCCACTGGCAATTAAGAGTTTAATGACTAATCTCTCTTCTTTCCATCCTCTTTTAATTTCTTCTCTCTTTCATCATCTTGTGCCCAATACTGACTCTGTTGCTGCACATAACATTCAATCATTATCATACACCAACACCACCATGTTACCATCTCTTCTGCTCTTGCCCTCTCATGTCTTTTCCTTCCCAATAGGTTGTATATTTTATGTCCTATTACCATATATAACTGCAGGGGGCTGAAAGTTAGATGGAAGAAAAAAAATTCAAAACAAGTTGTTAATGAAGATTAATAACTTGGTATATGACATCGTCCCGCTATGATTTACATTTCAGCAGATGCCTCCAAGAAATTCACCAAGGAAAAGACCAGTGATGTCTTTTCAAGCGTTATGGCTAGCTGCTAAGGAAAATCTTTTGGGCTAAAGCATTTTTTAAACCCACTTTAATGAGGTAAAATTTATATACAATAAAATTCACTAATTTTAAGTACATAATACAATGAGTAATAACAAGTATATAGTCATATAGCCATCACTGCAATCAGGATGTAGAACATTCTATCACCACAAAATGTTTCTTCTCTCTTCTTTTCAATCAATCCTTTCCTCCTACACCTAGACCCTAGTAACCAATGATCTGCTTTCTGTCACTACAGTTTTGCCTTTTCTAGAGTTTCTTCTAATGGGTATCATACACAATGCAGTGTTTTGTGTCGACTTTACTTGACTTAACATAATGTGTTTAAGATTTCATCTGTGTTGCTGCATGTATCAGCAGTTAATTTCTTTTTATTGTGAAATAGTATGTAGTATTGCATTGAATACATATGTCGTGATTTGTTTATTTAATCAACACTTGATGGGTATTTGGGTTTCTTCCAGTTTGGGACTGTTATGATTAATGTGTGTATGAACATTCATGCATAAGCTTTTTGTGGAAATGTTTTTCATTTTTCTTGGGTAAATTCTTAGGTGTATAACTGCTGCTTTGTATGTTGTTTATATTTAACTTTATGAGAAACTGCCAAATTATTTTCTAAAGTGGCTGTATAATTTTGTGTTCCCACCAGCTATGTATGACCCTTTTAATTGCTCTGCATCTTCATCAGTACTTATCATGGTCACCTTTTTAATTTTAGATATTCTTATAGGCACATAGTTGTATATCATTCTGTTTTTATTTGCATTGCCCTTTTCACTAATGATATTGACCATATTTCCATGAGTTTATTTTCCATCCGAATATCTCCTTTGGTAAAGTGTCTGTTCAAATCTTTGAAGTAAAGGCATTTTTAAATATTTGCTAACTCTATATATGTATACACTAACCAGTCCTTGATACTACATGTATTATACTAGTTCTTTGAATTCTTCCTCAATATCTAGTTTAGTGTGTGTTTTCTGGAGAAATGGTGAACAATTTAACTCATAAATTTGGGCAAAACCAAATATATTGGAATTTTATACCAAACCTTAGAGAAATAATACAAAAATGAGTCATTGTATAGTGAAAAACAAAAATAAAACTCTAGATTCCCATCTCAATATTAAATTTACATTGATATTAAGTTCTTATAACAGTGGTCTTTCCAAACAAATGTTCTAGGAAAGAATGGCTGTACAAATAGGTGCATTAGACAGCAATTCTCATGACGTATATTTGAGGGACTGTGAAAAGTCCTTAGCATCAGCTATCTTACCTATTTTTCTCAAATTCCACAAATGAGAGATTAGTCTGTTGTTGTTGTTGTTATACCAAGTACTCCAATCAATAGCAATATTTTCCAGGAGGAAAAGATAGGCTCTACTATTTGATAAGCTTCCATTCAAAATTGATCAGGTATTTATTGAACATTTAGCATGTACAACGCTCTGTGCTATGTGCTGGAGATTCAACAGAGAACAAGAGACCAGGTCCGTGCTCTCCTATAAGACTCCAATCCATCATTTGTTACTAGCTAAATTCTAAGTAAGGCAAACGATAAGGAGTGAAATAGATGAATGGTGATGTAATAGAAAATGAAATTTCAGGACCCTTTAAATTTACTATGCCAAGGGAGACGTTAAGCCCTGTAGGCTGGGTCACATAACATGTTTGCAACTTTTGTTTTAAAGATTATAGATTAATTCTCTTCCTCATTGTTCTTGTTCTGTAAATGACTAGGAGAGACCAGAGATGAGACCTTCTCCCCTTCCAATCCCTGATCTTTGTTATAGATGAACTCCCTCAATTGTCCTATACCTAACTCAGACCAGATGATGCAAAGACCTTATAATGATGACATCTTCAGTGTGGAGTGCTAAATATACCTTTCTAGAAAGAAAAGAACTAGTCAGATACTCCAGTTACACATTAGGCTTTAGATAGATACTGAAAGTCTCTTAAGCTTTCCTCAACTTTGTGTATATAAATGTTCACAGACTTCTACATTACAGGACACTGATTTCCATTATTTGGAATCTGTGCTTTCTAAGTGGCTATCTCCAAACTTTGCAGCTGAATAAACTCTCCTTAAAGTGGATTTTGACCCTTTTGATTAGTTTAGGTTGACAGTGATAATGTAGAAAAGAGCATTAATAGTACATATCCAAGGGTGTCAAAGGTAAGCCCTCATTCATTCATTCATTCAAGATGAATTGATTCTAAAGCATTCATTTTGAAGCATCTCCTAATTATAAAGCAATTTGAATGGAAGCTTATTTAAGATTTGATTTGTGATGACAACAGATAAGAACTAGGTAAATGCATCATATAGTCAGTACACTGAAGATCAATTATGGAATGTTCAGGAAGACAGCACTGCATTAATCCCTCCAAACGTATCTTCTACGCTATAGAAGAATGTCACTGCTTCTCTCTAGAAGCTTCTATTAAAGTTCTATTTTCTTTAAATTGCTTTACAAGGACAGGCTATAACTTAAGGAAAGGAGAGTGGCCCAAAGGTAAGAAATACCTTAATGTGGCTCCACCAAAGTTCACAGTGCTCAGTCCACAGCACCTTTAACTACTTTCCATGAAGAAATTAGTTGTGAAATTCACCACACTGCTTAAAATAATAAAATGTACTTTTCCCTTCAACTTTGCCACTAAGTTTTCTTTTAGAAAGATTTCTTGTTTTTACATAGAGGACCCCTTGGCCTTTCCTCTCAGAGAAAAAAGAAAAAAACCCTATAGTTGAAAGAGCAGTCGGATGCTGGATGGGGGATCTGAATGCCAGTCCCAGCACTTTGATCAAACATTCCCATGATCTTGGGCAAATTCATTTTCTTCTCTAGTCTTCAGGTTCCAGATCAATAAAATGAGGGCATTGAACTAAATATCCTCTTCTGTCACTGAATGCACACATCCTGAATGCTCTCAAAAAAAAAAAAAAAAAGAAAGAAAGAAAGAAAGAAAGAAAGGAAGAAAGAAAGAAAGAAAAACCTCTACTTTAATCATCCCTACTTAAAATCAATCCATCATCGTCTGGCTCATGACTGTAATCCCAGCACTTTGGGAGGCCAAGGCAGGTGGATCACCTGAGGTCAAGAGTTAGAGACCATCCTGGCCAACTTGGTGAAACCTCATCTCTACTAAAAATACAGAAATTAGCGGGATGTGGTGGCACGTGCCGGTAGTCCCAGCTACTCGGGAGGCTGAGGCAGGAGAATTGCTTGAACCTGGGAGGCAGAGGTTGCAGTAAGCTGAGACACTGCACTCCATCCTGGACAACAGAGCAAGACTTCATCTCAAAAAAAAAAAAAAATCAATCCATCATCAACACCTTCCTTATGTAGTACTATGTTTAAGGTCTTGAAGAAGATATAAGGAAATCGAAGACCTAGATACTTGCCCAGATAAAATTATAGCTTATTTGCTATTCAAAGAGATAAATATGTAGCAAATGAGAAATAGGGAGGAGAATAGCTGAAATACCTAATTTCCTAAGAGCTACTATACTAGAAATATGAATACTGACTTAAGTTCAGTGTCTCATATGGACCTAACCTCTTTCTCTAAAACATTGCAATTTTTATATCTTGGATTCATTTTCTTTTTCTAATTCCCACAGCAGTCTGTGAGTATTGAAACTGTGAAAGCAGCCAGAGAGTAGCTAGATAAAGGTCTGAAGGCAAAACCTCTTATAATTCAAGAATATTAATCATTTCATGAGATTTTATGGAGGAAGCATCAGAAATAAACCATCAGAGCCTGTTCCTAACCAGGATGCCCATGCACTTGTGTCCTAGCATCCAACTTTGCTTTTATCTTGGAAATTCAGTCAATTGTTTAGTAGTTCCAGCCCGCTAACCTGTCACACAAAAATTTTCAAATCTTGAGAACCCATAAAACCTGCTCATTCATTCTTTTTCTGATGTTATTCAAAAAATACCAAGTAGCAAACAAGAGAACAAACACCTGAAAAGAAACTGTTAGTTGGGATTTCATAACAGAGACATTAAAGATAATAGTGGGTTTATTTGTTTTCTTCTTCCATTTATCTGTTCAATTATTTATTTCACAGATGTTTATAGAACACCTACTCTGTACCAGAAAGTAGACAGTGGGAGTACAGGATCAATAACACACAGTCCCCACTCCAAAAAGCTCATAGTCTGCTAAGGAGAAGTCACATACATAGGGCATTATAATATAATGTGGTAATTACTATAAGACATATATCCTAGTTGTGATGGGAGTACAAAGAAGGGATGGCTTGGTATTCAACTGACTTTTTCAATCATTCTTACCAACTTCTATTTCTTTTTGAAATCCTTTTGCATAGCATCCAGCTTCAGTGAGTCACTTACAAGAACAAAACACTTTAAATTTTTAAGAGAACACAAAGGAATTTCATATCCACATGAGAAGGCAATGAATGATAAAGTGAGTTTCAAATGTCAGACTTACCATCTATTGACATTGCATATTGTTTTCTAAATGCACTTTGCATTCCGTTTTGAACTGTCTAAATTGGTTAAGAAATGTGCTCATCATTACATTTTAAACTACCTTGCTTCTCAGGCAATCTAATTTCTACTTGGAATAGAGTATCAATTTTCATCTTGAAACTGGAATCTGAAAATTGGTCAACAAATTAAAATTGTTTGTCTTAATTGATGTTTTTAAAACCTATATTTTTATGAAAGACCCTTGGGTGAAAATTTTCTGGCAATAGTAGATAAAGAGTCATCTTTTTGCTTTAAAATAGGTTTTCTATTACTTTTATTTAATTCATCAAATACTTTTGAGAATTCACTATATGGAAAATTCTGTGCTAAATATTCTGAGAGAATAATTTCACAGAAGCCTTGTTGTTAAGGAGCTTATACACAAGCAAAGAAATAGAATTGTAGAACTGGAATACTTTAAAAATCTTATCTGGTCAAATAGACTAATTTTCCAGATTATCATATCTAATATTTGGTGAGTAATTTGTCAGTACCAGGCCGTGTATAAATTTGCCTTAATAAACTCACTTAATCTTCCCTACAACCCTATAAGGTAGGATTATTATCACCATTGTGGCACATATAAGTAACTTAGCTAAGGCCGCTCATGTAATAAGAGGCGAAGCCAGGATTTCAATCCAGGGAGGATGGAGTCATATCCCATACTTCTTAATAAATTGCAATAAAAACTGAATTGAGGAAAACAAGGACTAAAGAATAGGAAAGACTTACCCAAGCTCATGAGCTCGTTAGGGTCAGAGGTAGGACTGAAATTCAAATTCAAATCTTTCAGTAATCTACCAAGTGTTGTCCATTGTTTCATGCTAAATTAATAATGCATGTTCATGCAAAATGGAAACAGAGAAAAATTAATCTACATGATTGTATTTATTCACTGGAGAAACCAAACATAAAAACAGAACTAATGGACAGCATAGGAAATATACTGAGCTGTGTAGTTCGTAGTAGGCTTCTTTTTTACTTTTTCTCTCAGTATAACTCACTGATATCTTTTTAAAGGGAATGAGCATGGCTGCTTAAAGTAATAGCATTCCTGAGTTGGACAAATATAAATGCTGTTCATAGCATGATTTTGACAGCAAGGTCAGCAGTGCACAGAAAATGCATGTTGCAAAAGATCCGCCAACCAATTCAGACATTAAAAAGCTCTAAATGATATGCAAAAAGTTGCACCAATTCTGTGCTTACAAATCCAAATACATGCATAAAATGCAAAATGGAAAGCCATCTTAAAGGGAATGTTTTTAGAAATTTATTTGAATGAAATTAAGAAACTGTCAGAGCACTTCACATCACTTGGTATCTAGATAACTCTTTGGACAATGAAGTATATAAAATCTTTCCTGTTTTAAGGGTCCAAGGCAAAGTATTTCCAAATATTGCCCTGTTGTGTAGCCAACAGCATAATGTCAAAGTTTACTCATTTCAATATATCAGGGATTGACAAGCATATTCCATAAATATTTTTTAAATAACCTTTATCAAAAAATGTGAAGACCATGTGTTTTTTAAGATCACAACAAATAAAAAGCTGGTGCAGTTAGTGCCTTTGGTATTAAATTACAATATGATAATGTATGTAGCGTTCATAGAGATATAGTCATTCCTTGCTGTAAAGGCAAGATACAAACACATTTTGGGAAAGAAGCAATTATACAAACAAGAAATTAGCATCTACAGTGCATGTAATTTTAGGACAGGCTATTAAAAAGAAAAGTTGTCAGCAGGACAGCCTATTAAAAGGAAAGAGTTGTCAGCAGATTCCTCAAGGTATGTTCCAGGAAGATAAAAACAGGTAGAGGAAAGTTGGAGTAATTTTCTCTTAAAATTTAGGAAGTTATTTTTCTCACTTTGGAAGGATGGGGCAAGGGTAAGATGGAAAAGAACATGAACAGTTGATAAACTGAGGTGTCCTCAGTCAACTTCCATATGTTCACTAAGCTACTACTATAGACTAAATCTTACCAGGTACCAAAAGATAAAAGTAAAACGTGGCACTATGGAAAACATGAGTGCTTTGTAAATATTGCAATGACAAAATAGTGCTGCCAATCTGATGAATTTTTGGTGCTTTTGCTGAGAAGAAGTTCTTTGTAGACACACTGCTGAAATGTGGTAACCGATACTCAAGGGATAATCATTACTTATTAAGGGATATTCCAAGGAAGAGTCTTCATTTTGGCATTTTTTGTTGCCTCCAGGAGATACTGCTTTTTTCTCTGATGGTATACTGCAATATCGGCCTGATTATGGACTTAGCAGAGAATGGATTTGCCAAATGACTTCAAGATGTCCTTCATCATTTCAGTGAATTAGGTAGCAGAAGGAGCAAAAAGAAACAAAGCAGCAGTACTTATAAATATTTCCTTCTTATATAACTGTTCAATACTTGGGGAATTCACCCCACCTTATACAAGATGTTTGAAGCCTGACATCCTTATTTTCTATCCAAAGTCAGGTCTCCCTAGGTTTGTTCATCATGTTCCCTCATAGAATGTCAAGGAGCTGTTTGCTTCCTGTTGCGTTCTATTTTTTCATATGTGCATGTAGACTACTGTATCTTATAATTGATACTTCCTCATTTATTGAGTCACCAGATGTGCAATGTTCAATTCCATTTACTCAGGCTTATGACTAGCCACTCAATAATAAATGTGGAACAGCTATAGCCAGTGTCGATGTCCTGCTTTGTCTGCCACTACACATAGCAGATTATGTACCAGCCATGAAGAGAAGCAGATGAACAAGGATTCAAGTTTTCGGAAACACCAAATGTAAGAAGTAAATTGAGCTAGAAAGGGAATCTGAGGAGAAGCACTCAGAGATAGAAGACGAACCAGAAGAGTAGAGTGAAAAATGGAAGTCAACATGAGAGCATTAGTGAGCGTGAGTTAGAGCAGCCATCTGTAATTATGACAGTTCTTTGAAGTCTCCTGTTGCACCATATATTTTTGCAATCATTTGAATGTTTTTTTTTTTTTTTCTCTCCAAAACTCATGTGGAATGTTACTCCTCAATGTGGCAGTATTGAGAGATGAAGCCTTTAAGACGTGATTGTGTCATAAGGGCTCTGCCTTCACGGATGGATTAATCCATTCATGGATTAATGAATTAATGGTTTATCATGAGAGTGCAATTGGTAGTTTTACAAGAAGAGGAAGACAGACCTGAGCTAACATGCTTAGCCTCCTTACCATGTGATGCCATGCACCACCTTGGAGTTCTGCTGAGTCCCCACCAGCAGGAAGGCCCTCACAAGATCTGGCTTCTTGACCTTGGACATACCAGTTTCCAGAACTGTAAGAAATACATTTATTTTCTTTAAAACTTGCCCAGTTTCTGATATTCTGTTATAAGCAACATCAAATGGACTAAGACAAATTTCACACAAATTTTGTGTTTGACTGAATAATTTGTTTGATATATGTTTCTTGAGATTTTGTACAAAATTGATGAAGCTGGAAGATGCACCAGGTTTACCCAAGATTTTACATATCCTCTGGCACACTGACAGGATGAGAACATGAAAGCCACCATTAAACTTGACAATGGAGATGATTTTTAAGAGAATGGTGTCAGTAGCATGGAGGGACAGACCTAGAATCTAGGGACAGAGGCAAAAAATTGTAAAAATTCAGGACAGGATTGTATTTTGACTATGGATCAAAGAAAGGCATTTGTAAGAAAGGGAAAGCTAATTTGGGGAGTTTTAACTAAGTATCCAGAGTCATTTCACAATTTTTTATTTACAAAACACTTCTCAGAATGGTTTAGAGTATTTCTTTGCTCTATCTCAAAATCCTAAGGCAATAATCACAACTCTTGATTAGTTATCTCTGATATAAAGTATGCCAAACACAACATTTTTAACAATGTGTGTACACTTAT